>NW_026061737.1:10000000-11373623 GCF_023897955.1 Schistocerca gregaria | reverse complement strand
CTGCCGAGTTGCACGGGAGAATGTGAGAAGTGTTCATATGTAGTAAAAACCCAAGAAATCCGTCCGTTTTCGTCATTTCTTATCGAATCGTCTTAAAGCCAGATCGTCACATTGACCGCTCTTCTCTCTGAAACGGTTGTACTTATCGTCTGCAAATCTATGTCGCGTGCTGGGGTATGCGGAGACACTAAAAACACCATAGTAGAACACAGATGAAGCTTCTAAGTTGATGTAATAGCCAGTAAGAAGTAGTACAATTGAAGTTTTAGTTATCGATTACTGACTTTGTAGCTGGCTTTGATGCATTGGACATGAGCTAGGACCTTAAGATTCTGCATGAAAGGAGGACTAGCAGCCGAGTTGCACGGGAGAATGTGAAAAGTGTTCATATGTAGTAAAAACCTGAGAAATCCGTCCGTTTTCGTAATTTGTTATCGAATCGACTTAAAGCCAGATCGTCACATTGGCCGCTCTTCTCTCTGAAACGGATGTACTTATCGTCTGCAAAGCTATGTCGCGTGCTGCGGTATGTGGAGACACTAAAATCACCATAGTAGAACAGAGATGAAGCTTCTAAGTTGATGCAATAGCCAGTAAGAAGTAGTACAATTCAAGTTTTAGGTATCGATTATTGACTTTTTAGCTGGCTTAGGTGCCTTGGACATGAGCTAGGACCTTAAGATTCTGCATGAAAAGAGGGCTAGCAGCCGAGTTGCACGGGAGAATGTGAAAATTGTTCATATGTAGTACTGAGAAATCCGTCCGTTTTTGTCATTTGTTATCGAATCGACTTAAAGCCAGATCGTCACATTGGCCGCTCTTCTCTCTGAACGGTTGTACTTATCGTCTGCAAAGCTATGTCGCGTGCTGCGGTATGCTGAGACACTAAAAGCACCATAGTACAACACAGATCAAGCTTCTAAGTTGATGTAAGAGCCAGTAAGAAGTAGTACAATTCTAGTTTTGGATATCGTTATTGACTTTTTAGCTGGCTTTGGTGCCTTGGACATGGGCTATGACCTTAAGATTCTGCATGAAAGGAGGACTAGCAGCCGAGTTGCACTGGAGAATGTGAAAAGTGTTCATATGTAGTAAAAACCTGAGAAATCCGTCCGTTTGCGTCATTTGTTATCGAATCGACCTTAAGCCAGATCGTCACATTTGCCGCTCTTCTCTCTGAAACCGTTGTACTTATCTTCTGCAAAGCTATGTCGCGTGCTGCGGTATGTGAAGACACTAAAAGCACCATAGTAGAAAAGAGATGAAGCTTCTAAGTTGATGTAATAGCCAGCAAGATGTAGTAGAATTCAAGTTTTAGGTATTGATTATTGACTTTTTAGCTGGCTTTGGTGCCTTGGACATGAGCTAGGACCTTAAGATTCTGCATGAAAGGAGGACTAGCAGGCGAGTTGCACGGGAGAATGTGAAAAGTGTTCATATGTAATAAAATCCTGAGAAATCCGTCCGTTTTCGTCATTTGTTATCGAATCGACTTAAAGCCAGATCGTCACATTGGCCGCTCTTCTCTCTGAAACGGTTGTACTTATCGTCTGAAAAGCTATTTCGCGTGCTGCGGTATGCGGAGACACTAAAATCACCATAGTAGAACACCGATGATGCATCTAAGTTGACGTAATAGCCAGTAAGAAGTAGTCCAATTCAAGTTTTAGGTATCGATTATTGACTTTTTAGCTGGCTTTGGTGCCTTGGACATGAGCTAGGACCTTAAGATTCTGCATGAAAGGAGGACTAGCAGGCGAGTTGCACGGGAGAATGTGAAAAGTGTTCATATGTAATAAAATCCTGAGATATCCGTCCGTTTTCGTCATTTGTTATCGAATCGACTTAAAGCCAGATCGTCACATTGGCCGCTCTTCTCTCTGAAACGGTTGTACTTATCGTCTACAAAGCTATGTCGCGTGCTGCGGTATGCGGAGACACTAAAAGCACCATAGTAGAACACAGATGAAGCTTCTAAGTTGATGTAATAGCCAGTAAGAAGTAGTACAATTCAAGTTTTAGGTATCGGTTATTGAATTTTTAGCTGGCTTTGGTGCCTTGGACATGAGCTAGGACCTTAAGATTCTGCATGAAAGGAGGACTAGCTGCCGAGTTGCACGGGAGAATGTGAAAAGTGTTCATATGTAGTAAAAACCCAAGAAATCCGTCCGTTTTCGTCATTTGTTATCGAATCGTCTTAAAGCCAGATCGTCACATTGACCGCTCTTCTCTCTGAAACGGTTGTACTTATCGTCTGCAAAGCTATGTCGCGTGGTGCGGTATGCGGAGACATTAAAAGCACCATAGTAGAACACAGATGAAGCTTCTAAGTTGATGTAATAGCCAGTAAGAAGTAGTACAATTCAAGTTTTAAGTATTGATTATTGACCTTTTAGCTGCCTTGGTGCCTTGGACATGAGCTAGGACCTTGAGATTCTGCATGAAAGGAGGACTAGCAGCCGAGTTGCACGGGAGAATGTGAAAAGTGTTCGCATGTAGTAAAAACCTAAGAAATCCGTCCGTTTTCGTCATTTGTTATTGAATCGACTTATAGCCAGATCGTCACATTGGCCGCTCTTCTCTCTGAAACGGTTGTACTTATCGTCTGCAAAGCTATGTCGCGTGCTGCGGTATGCGGAGACACTAAAATCACCATAGTAGAACACAGATGAAGCATCTAAGTTGATGTAATAGCCAGTAAGAAGTAGTACAATTCAAGTTTTAGTTATCGATTATTGACTTTTTAGCTGGCTTTGATGCCTTGGACATGAGCTAGGACCTTACGATTCTGCATGAAAGGAGGACTAGCAGAGGAGTTGCATGGGTGAATGTGAGAAGTGTTCATACGTAGTAAAAACCTGATAAATCCGTCCGTTTTCGTCATTTGTTATCGAATCGACTTAAAGCCAGATGGTCACATTGGCCGCTCTTCTCTCTGAAACGGTTGTACTTATCGTCTGCAAAGCTATGTCACGTACTGCGGTATTCGGAGACACTAAAAACACCATAGTAGAACACAGATGAAGCTTCTAAGATGATGTAATAGCCAGTAAGAAGTTGTACAATTCAATTTTTAGGTATCGGTTATTGACTTTTCGGCTCGCTTTGGTCCCTTGGACATGAGCTAGGACCTTAAGATTCTGCATGAAAGGAGGACTAGGAGCAGAGTTGCACGGGAGAATGTGAAAAGTGTTCATATGTAGTAAAAACCTGAGAAATCCGTCCGTTTTCGTCATTTGTTATCCAATCGACTTAAAGCCAGATCGTCACATTGGTCACTCTTCTCTCTGAAACGGTTGTACTTATTGTCTGCAAAGCTATGTCGCGTGCTGCGATATGCGGAGACACTAAAAGTACCACAGTAGAACACAGATGAAGCTTCTAAGATGATGTAATAGCCAGTAAGAAGTAGTACAATTCAAGTTTTAGATATTGATTATTGACTTTTTAGCTGGCTTTGGTGCCTTGGACATGGTCTAGGACCTTAAGATTCTGCATGAAAGGAGGACTAGCAGCCGAGTTGCCCGGGAGAATGTGAAAAGTGTTCATATGTAGTAAAAACCTGAGAAATCCGTCCGTTTTCGTCATTTTTTTAATCCAATCGAGTTAAAGCCAGATCGTCACATTGGCCGCTCTTCTCTCTGAAACGGTTGTACTTATCGTCTGCAAAACTATGTCGCGTGCTGCGGTATGCGGAGAAACTAAAAGCACCGTAGTAGAACATAGATGAAGGTTCTATGTTGATGTAATAGCCAGTAAGAAGTAGTCCAATTCAAGTTTTAGGTATCGATTATTGACTTTTTAGCTGGCTTTGGTGCCTTGGACATGAGCTAGGACCTTAAGATTCTGCATAAAAGGAGGACTAGCAGCCGAGTTGCACGGGAGAATGTGAAAAGTGTTCATATGTAGTAAAAACCTGAGAAATCCGTCCGTTTTCGTCATTTGTTATCGAATCGACTTAAAGCCAGATGGTCACATTGGCCGATCTTCTCTCTGAAACGGTTGTACTTATCGTCTGCAAAGCTATGTCACGTACTGCGGTATTCGGAGACACTAAAAACACCATAGTAGAACACAGATAAAGCTTCTAAGTTGATGTAATAGCCAGTAAGAACTAGTACATTTCAAGTTTTAGGTATCGATTATTGACTTTTTAGCTGGCTTTGGTGCCTTGGACAAGAGCTAGGACCTTACGATTCTGCATGAAAGGAGGACTAGCAGCCGAGTTGCACATGAGAATGTGAAAAGTGTTTATATGTAGTAAAAACCTGAGAAATCCGTCCGTTTTCGTCATTTGTTATCGAATCGACTTAAAGCCAAATCGTCACATTGGCCGCTCTGCTCTCTGAAACGGTTTGTACTTATCGTCTGCAAAGCTATGTCGCGTACTGCGGTATTCGGAGACACTAAACGCACCATAGTAGAACACAGATGAAGCTTCTAAGTTGATGTAATAGCCAGTAAGAAGTAGTACAATTCAAGTTTTAGATATTGATTATTGACTTTTTAGCTGGCTTTGGTGCCTTGGACATGATCTAGGACCTTAAGATTCTGCATGAAAGAAGGACTAGCAGCCGAGTTGCCCGGGAGAATGTGAAAAGTGTTCATATGTAGTAAAAACCTTAGAAATCCGTCCGTTTTCGTCATTTATTTATCCAATCGACTTAAAGCCAGATCGTCACATTGGCCGCTCTTCTCTCTGAAACGGATGTACTTATCGTCTGCAAAGCTATGTCGCGTGCTGCGGTATGTGGAGACACTAAAATCACCATAGTAGAACAGAGATGAAGCTTCTAAGTTGATGCAATAGCCAGTAAGAAGTAGAACAATTCAAGTTTTAGGTATCGATTATTGACTTTTTAGCTGGCTTAGGTGCCTTGGACATGAGCTAGGACCTTAAGATTCTGCATGAAAAGAGGGCTAGCAGCCGAGTTGCACGGGAGAATGTGAAAATTGTTCATATGTAGTACTGAGAAATCCGTCCGTTTTTGTCATTTGTTATCGAATCGACTTAAAGCCAGATCGTCACATTGGCCGCTCTTCTCTCTGAACGGTTGTACTTATCGTCTGCAAAGCTATGTCGCGTGCTGCGGTATGCTGAGACACTAAAAGCACCATAGTACAACACAGATCAAGCTTCTAAGTTGATGTAAGAGCCAGTAAGAAGTAGTACAATTCTAGTTTTGGATATCGTTATTGACTTTTTAGCTGGCTTTGGTGCCTTGGACATGGGCTATGACCTTAAGATTCTGCATGAAAGGAGGACTAGCAGCCGAGTTGCACTGGAGAATGTGAAAAGTGTTCATATGTAGTAAAAACCTGAGAAATCCGTCCGTTTGCGTCATTTGTTATCGAATCGACCTTAAGCCAGATCGTCACATTTGCCGCTCTTCTCTCTGAAACCGTTGTACTTATCTTCTGCAAAGCTATGTCGCGTGCTGCGGTATGTGAAGACACTAAAAGCACCATAGTAGAAAAGAGATGAAGCTTCTAAGTTGATGTAATAGCCAGCAAGATGTAGTAGAATTCAAGTTTTAGGTATTGATTATTGACTTTTTAGCTGGCTTTGGTGCCTTGGACATGAGCTAGGACCTTAAGATTCTGCATGAAAGGAGGACTAGCAGGCGAGTTGCACGGGAGAATGTGAAAAGTGTTCATATGTAATAAAATCCTGAGATATCCGTCCGTTTTCGTCATTTGTTATCGAATCGACTTAAAGCCAGATCGTCACATTGGCCGCTCTTCTCTCTGAAACGGTTGTACTTATCGTCTGAAAAGCTATTTCGCGTGCTGCGGTATGCGGAGACACTAAAATCACCATAGTAGAACACCGATGATGCATCTAAGTTGACGTAATAGCCAGTAAGAAGTAGTCCAATTCAAGTTTTAGGTATCGATTATTGACTTTTTAGCTGGCTTTGGTGCCTTGGACATGAGCTAGGACCTTAAGATTCTGCATGAAAGGAGGACTAGCAGGCGAGTTGCACGGGAGAATGTGAAAAGTGTTCATATGTAATAAAATCCTGAGATATCCGTCCGTTTTCGTCATTTGTTATCGAATCGACTTAAAGCCAGATCGTCACATTGGCCGCTCTTCTCTCTGAAACGGTTGTACTTATCGTCTACAAAGCTATGTCGCGTGCTGCGGTATGCGGAGACACTAAAAGCACCATAGTAGAACACAGATGAAGCTTCTAAGTTGATGTAATAGCCAGTAAGAAGTAGTACAATTCAAGTTTTAGGTATCGGTTATTGAATTTTTAGCTGGCTTTGGTGCCTTGGACATGAGCTAGGACCTTAAGATTCTGCATGAAAGGAGGACTAGCTGCCGAGTTGCACGGGAGAATGTGAAAAGTGTTCATATGTAGTAAAAACCCAAGAAATCCGTCCGTTTTCGTCATTTGTTATCGAATCGTCTTAAAGCCAGATCGTCACATTGACCGCTCTTCTCTCTGAAACGGTTGTACTTATCGTCTGCAAAGCTATGTCGCGTGGTGCGGTATGCGGAGACATTAAAAGCACCATAGTAGAACACAGATGAAGCTTCTAAGTTGATGTAATAGCCAGTAAGAAGTAGTACAATTCAAGTTTTAAGTATTGATTATTGACCTTTTAGCTGCCTTGGTGCCTTGGACATGAGCTAGGACCTTGAGATTCTGCATGAAAGGAGGACTAGCAGCCGAGTTGCACGGGAGAATGTGAAAAGTGTTCGCATGTAGTAAAAACCTAAGAAATCCGTCCGTTTTCGTCATTTGTTATTGAATCGACTTATAGCCAGATCGTCACATTGGCCGCTCTTCTCTCTGAAACGGTTGTACTTATCGTCTGCAAAGCTATGTCGCGTGCTGCGGTATGCGGAGACACTAAAATCACCATAGTAGAACACAGATGAAGCATCTAAGTTGATGTAATAGCCAGTAAGAAGTAGTACAATTCAAGTTTTAGTTATCGATTATTGACTTTTTAGCTGGCTTTGATGCCTTGGACATGAGCTAGGACCTTACGATTCTGCATGAAAGGAGGACTAGCAGAAGAGTTGCATGGGTGAATGTGAGAAGTGTTCATACGTAGTAAAAACCTGATAAATCCGTCCGTTTTCGTCATTTGTTATCGAATCGACTTAAAGCCAGATGGTCACATTGGCCGCTCTTCTCTCTGAAACGGTTGTACTTATCGTCTGCAAAGCTATGTCACGTACTGCGGTATTCGGAGACACTAAAAACACCATAGTAGAACACAGATCAAGCTTCTAAGATGATGTAATAGCCAGTAAGAAGTTGTACAATTCAATTTTTAGGTATCGGTTATTGACTTTTCGGCTCGCTTTGGTCCCTTGGACATGAGCTAGGACCTTAAGATTCTGCATGAAAGGAGGACTAGGAGCAGAGTTGCACGGGAGAATGTGAAAAGTGTTCATATGTAGTAAAAACCTGAGAAATCCGTCCGTTTTCGTCATTTGTTATCCAATCGACTTAAAGCCAGATCGTCACATTGGTCACTCTTCTCTCTGAAACGGTTGTACTTATTGTCTGCAAAGCTATGTCGCGTGCTGCGATATGCGGAGACACTAAAAGTACCACAGTAGAACACAGATGAAGCTTCTAAGATGATGTAATAGCCAGTAAGAAGTAGTACAATTCAAGTTTTAGATATTGATTATTGACTTTTTAGCTGGCTTTGGTGCCTTGGACATGGTCTAGGACCTTAAGATTCTGCATGAAAGGAGGACTAGCAGCCGAGTTGCCCGGGAGAATGTGAAAAGTGTTCATATGTAGTAAAAACCTGAGAAATCCGTCCGTTTTCGTCATTTTTTTAATCCAATCGAGTTAAAGCCAGATCGTCACATTGGCCGCTCTTCTCTCTGAAACGGTTGTACTTATCGTCTGCAAAACTATGTCGCGTGCTGCGGTATGCGGAGAAACTAAAAGCACCGTAGTAGAACATAGATGAAGGTTCTATGTTGATGTAATAGCCAGTAAGAAGTAGTCCAATTCAAGTTTTAGGTATCGATTATTGACTTTTTAGCTGGCTTTGGTGCCTTGGACATGAGCTAGGACCTTAAGATTCTGCATAAAAGGAGGACTAGCAGCCGAGTTGCACGGGAGAATGTGAAAAGTGTTCATATGTAGTAAAAACCTGAGAAATCCGTCCGTTTTCGTCATTTGTTATCGAATCGACTTAAAGCCAGATGGTCACATTGGCCGATCTTCTCTCTGAAACGGTTGTACTTATCGTCTGCAAAGCTATGTCACGTACTGCGGTATTCGGAGACACTAAAAACACCATAGTAGAACACAGATAAAGCTTCTAAGTTGATGTAATAGCCAGTAAGAACTAGTACATTTCAAGTTTTATGTATCGATTATTGACTTTTTAGCTGGCTTTGGTGCCTTGGACAAGAGCTAGGACCTTACGATTCTGCATGAAAGGAGGACTAGCAGCCGAGTTGCACATGAGAATGTGAAAAGTGTTTATATGTAGTAAAAACCTGAGAAATCCGTCCGTTTTCGTCATTTGTTATCGAATCGACTTAAAGCCAAATCGTCACATTGGCCGCTCTGCTCTCTGAAACGGTTTGTACTTATCGTCTGCAAAGCTATGTCGCGTACTGCGGTATTCGGAGACACTAAACGCACCATAGTAGAACACAGATGAAGCTTCTAAGTTGATGTAATAGCCAGTAAGAAGTAGTACAATTCAAGTTTTAGATATTGATTATTGACTTTTTAGCTGGCTTTGGTGCCTTGGACATGATCTAGGACCTTAAGATTCTGCATGAAAGAAGGACTAGCAGCCGAGTTGCCCGGGAGAATGTGAAAAGTGTTCATATGTAGTAAAAACCTTAGAAATCCGTCCGTTTTCGTCATTTATTTATCCAATCGACTTAAAGCCAGATCGTCACATTGGCCGCTCTTCTCTCTGAAACGGTTGTACTTATCGTCTGCAAAACTATGTCGCGTGCTGCGGTATGCGGAGAAACTAAAAGCACCGTAGTAGAACATAGATGAAGGTTCTAAGTTGAAGTAATAGCCAGTAAGAAGTAGTCCAATTCAAGTTTTAGGTATCGATTATTGACTTTTTAGCTGGCTTTGGTGCCTTGGACATGAGCTAGGACCTTAAGATTCTGCATAAAAGGAGGACTAGCAGCCGAGTTGCACGGGAGAATGTGAAAAGTGTTCATATGTAGTAAAAACCTGAGACATCCGTCCGTTTTCGTCATTTGTTATCGAATCGACTTAAAGCCAGATCGTAACATTGGCCGCTCTTCTCTCTAAAACGGTTGTACTTATCGTCTGCAAAGCTGTGTCGCGTGCTGCGGTATGCGGAGAAACTAAAAGCACCGTAGTAGAACATTGATGAAGGTTCTAAGTTGATGTAATAGCCAGTAAGAAGTAGTCCAATTCAAGTTTTAGGTATCGATTATTGACTTTTTAGCTGGCTTTGGTGCCTTGGACATGAGCTAGGACCTTAAGATTCTGCATAAAAGGAGGACTAGCAGCCGAGTTGCACGGGAGAATGTGAAAAGTGTTCATGTGTAGTAAAAACCTGAGAAATCCGTCCGTTTCCGTCATTTGTTATCGAATCGACTTAAAGCCAGATCGTCACATTGGCCGCTCTTCTCTCTGAACGGTTGTACTTATCGTCTGCAAAGCTATGTCGCGTACTGCGGTATTCGGAGACACTAAACGCACCATAGTAGAACACAGATGAAGTTTCTAAGATGATGTAATAGCCAGTAAGAAATAGTACAATTCAAGTTTTAGATATCGTTATTGACTTTTTAGCTGGCTTTGGTGCCTTGAACATGAGCTATGACCTTAAGATTATGCATGAAAGGAGGACTAGCAGCCGAGTTGCACGGGAGAATGTGAAAAGTGTTCATATCTAGTAAAAAACTGAGAAATCCGTCCGTTTGCGTCATTTGTTATCGAATCGACTTAAAGCCAGATCGTCACATTTGCCGCTCTTCTCTCTGAAACCGTTGTACTTATCGTCTGCAAAGCTATGTCGCGTGCTGCGATATGCGGAGACACTAAAAGCACCAAAGTAGAACACAGTTGAAGCTTCTAAGTTGATGTAATAGCCAGTAAGAAGTAGTACAATTCAAGTTTTAGATATTGATTATTGACTCTTTAGCTGGCTTTGGGGCCTTGGACATGATCTAGGACCTTAAGATTCTGCATAAAAGAAGGACTAGCAGCCGAGTTGCACGGGAGAATGTGAAAAGTGTTCATATGTAGTAAAAACCTGAGAAATCCGTCCGTTTTCGTCATTTGTTACCCTATCGACTTAAAGCCAGATCGTCACATTGGCCGCTCTTCTCTCTGAAACGGTTGTACTTATCGTCTGCAAAACTATGTCGCGTGCTGCGGTATGTGGAGAAACTAAAAGCACCGTAGTAGAACACAGATGAAGGTTCTAAGTTGATGTAATAGCCAGTAAGAAGTAGTCCAATTCAAGTTTTATGAATCGATTATTGACTTTGCAGCTGGCTTTGGTGCCTTGGACATGAGCTAGGACCTTAAGATTCTGCATAAAAGGAGGAGTAGCAGCCGATTTGCACGGGAGAATGTGAAAAGTGTTCATATGTAGTAAAAACCTGAGACATCCGTCCGTTTTCGTCATTTGTTATCGAATCGACTTAAAGCCAGATCGTAACATTGGCCGCTCTTCTCTCTGAAACGGTTGTACTTATCGTCTGAAAAGCTATGTCGCGTGCTGCGGTAAGCAGGGACGCTAAAATCACCATAGTAGAACACAGATGAAGCTTCTAAGTTGATGCAATAGCCAGTAAGAAATAGTACAATTCAAGTTTTATGTATCGTTTATTGACTTTTTAGCTGGCTTCGGTGCCTTGGACATGAGCTAGGACCTTACGATTCTGCATGAAAGGAGGACTAGCAACCGAGTTGCACGGGAGAATGTGAAAAGTGTTTATATGTAGTAAAAACCTGAGAAATCCGTCCGTTTTCGTCATTTGTTATCGAATCGACTTAAAGCCAGATCGTCACATTGGTCACTCTTCTCTCTGAAACGGTTGTACTTATTGTCTGCAAAGATATGTCGCGTGCTGCGGTATGCGGAGACACGAAAATCATCATAGTAGAACACAGATAAAGCTTCTAAGTTGATGTAATAGCCAGTAAGAACTAGTACAATTCAAGTTTTAGGTATCGATTATTGACTTTTTAGCTGGCTTTGGTGCCTTGGACATGAGCTAGGACCTTACGATTCTGCATGAAAGGAGGACTAGCAGCCGAGTTGCACAGGAGAATGTGAAAAGTGTTTATATGTAGTAAAAACCTGAGAAATCCGTCCGATTTCGTCATTTGTTATCGAATCGACTTAAAGCCAAATCGTGACATTGGCCGCTCTGCTCTCTGAAACGGTTGTACTTATCGTCTGCAAAGCTATGTCGCGTGCTGCGGTATGCGGAGAAACTAAAAGCACCGTAGTAGAACATAGATGAAGGTTCTAAGTTGATGTAATAGCCAGTAAGAAGTAGTCCAATTCAAGTTTTAGGTATCGATTATTGACTTTTTAGCTGGCTTTGGTGCCTTGGACATGAGCTAGGACCTTAAGATTCTGCATAAAAGGAGGACTAGCAGCCGAGTTGCACGGGAGAATGTGAAAAGTGTTCATATGTAGTAAAAACCTGAGACATCCGTCCGTTTTCGTCATTTGTTATCGAATCGACTTAAAGCCAGATCGTAACATTAGCCGCTCTTCTCTCAAAACGGTTGTACTTATCGTCTGCAAAGCTGTGTCGCGTGCTGCGGTATGCGGAGAAACTAAAAGCTCCGTAGTAGAACATAGATGAAGCATCTAAGTTGATGTAATAGCCAGTAAGAAGTAGTCCAATTCAAGTTTTAGGTATCGATTATTGACTTTTTAGCTGGCTTTGGTGCCTTGGACATGAGCTAGGACCTTACGATTCTGCATGACAGGAGGACTAGCAACCGAGTTGCACGGGAGAATGTGAAAAGTGTTTATATGTAGTAAAAACCTGAGAAATCCGTCCGTTTTCGTCATTTGTTATTGAATCGACTTAAAGCCAAATCGTCACATTGGCCGCTCTGCTCTCTGAAACGGTTGTACTTATCGTCTGCAAAGCTATGTCGCGTACTGCGGTATTCGGAGACACTAAACGCACCATAGTAGAACACAGATGAAGCTTCTAAAATGATGTAATAGCCAGTAAGAAATAGTACAATTCAAGTTTTAGATATCGTTATAGACTTTTTAGCTGGCTTTGGTGCCTTGGACATGGGCTATGACCTTAAGATTCTGCATGAAAGGAGGACTAGCAGCCGAGTTGCACGGGAGAATGTGAAAAGTGTTCATATGTAGTAAAAACCTGAGAAATCCGTCCGTTTGCGTCATTTGTTATCGAATCGCCTTAAAGCCAGATCGTCACATTGGCCGCTCTTCTCTCTGAAACCGTTGTACTTATCGTCTGCAAAGCTATGTCGCGTGCTGCGATATGCGGAGACACTAAAAGTACCATAGTAGAACACAGATGAAGCTTCTAAGTTGATGTAATAGCCAGTAAGAAGTAGTACAATTCAAGTTTTAGATACTGATTATTGACTTTTTAGCTGGCTTTGGTGCCTTGGACATGATCTAGGACCTTAAGATTCTGCATGAAAGGAGGACTAGCAGCCGAGTTGCCCGGGAGAATGTGAAAAGTGTTCATATGTAGTAAAAACCTGAGAAATCCGTCCGTTTTCGTCATTTGTTATCGAATCGACTTAAAGCCAGATGGTCACATTGGCCGCTCTTCTCTCTGAAACGGTTGTACTTATCGTCTGCAAAGCTATGTCACGTACTGCGGTATTCGGAGACACTAAAAACACCATAGTAGAACACAGATAAAGCTTCTAAGTTGATGTAATAGCCAGTAAGAACTAGTACATTTCAAGTTTTAGGTATCGATTATTGACTTTTTAGCTGGCTTTGGTGCCTTGGACAAGAGCTAGGACCTTACGATTCTGCATGAAAGGAGGACTAGCAGCCGAGTTGCACGGGAGAATGTGAAAAGTGTTTATATGTAGTAAAAACCTGAGAAATCCGTCCGTTTTCGTCATTTGTTATCGAATCGACTTAAAGCCAAATCGTCACATTGGCCGCTCTGCTCTCTGAAACGGTTGTACTTATCGTCTGCAAAGCTATGTCGCGTACTGCGGTATTCGGAGACACTAAACGCACCATAGTAGAACACAGATGAAGCTTCTAAGTTGATGTAATAGCCAGTAAGAAGTAGTACAATTCAAGTTTTAGATATTGATTATTGACTTTTTAGCTGGCTTTGGTGCCTTGGACATGATCTAGGACCTTAAGATTCTGCATGAAAGAAGGACTAGCAGCCGAGTTGCCCGGGAGAATGTGAAAAGTGTTCATATGTAGTAAAAACCTTAGAAATCCGTCCGTTTTCGTCATTTATTTATCCAATCGACTTAAAGCCAGATCGTCAAATTGGCCGCTCTTCTCTCTGAAACGGTTGTACTTATCGTCTGCAAAGCTGTGTCGCGTGCTGCGGTATGCGGAGAAACTAAAGGCACCGTAGTAGAACATTGATGAAGGTTCTAAGTTGATGTAATAGCCAGTAAGAAGTAGTCCAATTCAAGTTTTAGGTATGGATTATTGACTTTTTAGCTGGCTTTGGTGCCTTGGACATGAGCTAGGACCTTAAGATTCTGCATAAAAGGAGGACTAGCAGCCGAGTTGCACGGGAGAATGTGAAAAGTGTTCATGTGTAGTAAAAACCTGAGAAATCCGTCCGTTTTCGTCATTTGTTATCGAATCGACTTAAAGCCAGATCGTCACATTGGCCGCTCTTCTCTCTGAACGGTTGTACTTATCGTCTGCAAAGCTATGTCGCGTACTGCGGTATTCGGAGACACTAAACGCACCATAGTAGAACACAGATTAAGTTTCTAAGATGATGTAATAGCCAGTAAGAAATAGTACAATTCAAGTTTTAGATATCGTTATTGACTTTTTAGCTGGCTTTGGTGCCTTGAACATGAGCTATGACCTTAAGATTATGCATGAAAGGAGGACTAGCAGCCGAGTTGCACGGGAGAATGTGAAAAGTGTTCATATCTAGTAAAAAACTGAGAAATCCGTCCGTTTGCGTCATTTGTTATCGAATCGACTTAAAGCCAGATCGTCACATTTGCCGCTCTTCTCTCTGAAGCCGTTGTACTTATCGTCTGCAAAGCTATGTCGCGTGCTGCGATATGCGGAGACACTAAAAGCACCATAGTAGAACACAGAAGAAGCTTCTAGGTTGATGTAATAGCCAGTAAGAAGTAGTCCAATTCAAGTTTTAGGAATCGATTATTGACTTTGTAGCTGGCTTTGGTGCCTTGGACATGAGCTATGACCTTAAGATTCTGCATAAAAGGAGGACTAGCAGCCGATTTGCACGGGAGAATGTGAAAAGTGTTCATATGTAGTAAAAACCTGAGACATCCGTCCGTTTTCGTCATTTGTTATCGAATCGACTTAAAGCCAGATCGTAACATTGGCCGCTCTTCTCTCTAAAACGGTTGTACTTATCGTCTGCAAAGCTATGTCGCGTGCTGCGGTATGCGGAGACACTAAAATCACCATAGTAGAACACAGATGAAGCTTTTAAGTTGCTGTAATAGCCAGTAAGAAGTAGTAGAATTCAAAGTTTTAGGTATCGATTATTGATTTTTAGCTGGCTTCGGTGCCTTGGACATGAGCTAGGACCTTAAGATTCTGCATGAAATTAGGACTAGCAGCCGAGTTGCACGGGAGAATGTGATAGGTGTTCATATGTAGTAAAAACCTGAGAAATCGGTCCGTTTTCATCATTTGTTATCGAATCGACTTATAGCCAGATCGTCACATTGGCCGCTCTTCTCTCTGAAACGGTTGTACTTATCGTCTGAAAAGCTATGTCGCGTGCTGCGGTAAGCAGGGACGCTAAAATCACCATAGTAGAACACAGATGAAGCTTCTAAGTTGATGCAATAGCCAGTAAGAAATAGTACAATTCAAGTTTTATGTATCGATTATTGACTTTTTAGCTGGCTTCGGTGCCTTGGACATGAGCTAGGACCTTAAGATTCTGCATGAAAGGAGGACTAGCAGCCGAGTTGCACGGGAGAATGTGGAAAGTGTTCATATGTAGTAAAAACCTGAGAAATCCGTCCGTTATCGTCATTTGTTATCGAATCGACTTAAAGCCAGATGGTCACATTGGCCGCTCTTCTCCCTGGAACGGTTGTACTTATCGTCTACAAAGCTATGTCACGTACTGCGGTATTCGGAGACACTAAAAACACCATAGTAGAACACAGATGAAGCTTCTAAGATGATGTAATAGCCAGTAAGAAGTTGTACAATTCAATTTTTAGGTATCGGTTATTGACTTTTTGGCTCGCTTTGGTCCCTTGGACATGAGCTAGGACCTTAAGATTCTGCATGAAAGGAGGTCTAGGAGCAGAGTTGCACGGGAGAATGTGAAAAGTGTTCATATGTAGTAAAAACCTGAGAAATCCGTCCATTTTCGTCATTTGTTATCGAATCGACTTAAAGCCAGATCGTCACATTGGTCACTCTTCTCTCTGAAACGGTTGTACTTATTGTCTGCAAAGCTATGTCGCGTGCTGCGGTAAGCGGAGACACGAAAATCATCATAGTAGAACACAGATAAAGCTTCTAAGTTGATGTAATAGCCAGTAAGAACTAGTACAATTCAAGTTTTAGGTATCGATTATTGACTTTTTAGCTGGCTTTGGTGCCTTGGACATGAGCTAGGACCTTACGATTCTGCATGAAAGGAGGACTAGCAGCCGAGTTGCACGGGAGAATGTGAAAAGTGTTTATATGTAGTAAAAACCTGAGAAATCCGTCCGATTTCGTCATTTGTTATCGAATCGACTTAAAGCCAAATCGTGACATTGGCCGCTCTGCTCTCTGAAACGGTTGTACTTATCGTCTGCAAAGCTATGTCGCGTGCTGCGGTATGCGGAGAAACTAAAAGCACCGTAGTAGAACATAGATGAAGGTTCTAAGTTGATGTAATAGCCAGTAAGAAGTAGTCCAATTCAAGTTTTAGGTATCGATTATTGACTTTTTAGCTGGCTTTGGTGCCTTGGACATGAGCTAGGACCTTAAGATTCTGCATAAAAGGAGGACTAGCAGCCGAGTTGCACGGGAGAATGTGAAAAGTGTTCATATGTAGTAAAAACCTGAGACATCCGTCCGTTTTCGTCATTTGTTATCGAATCGACTTAAAGCCAGATCGTAACATTAGCCGCTCTTCTCTCTAAAACGGTTGTACTTATCGTCTGCAAAGCTGTGTCGCGTGCTGCGGTATGCGGAGAAACTAAAAGCACCGTAGTAGAACATAGATGAAGCATCTAAGTTGATGTAATAGCCAGTAAGAAGTAGTCCAATTCAAGTTTTAGGTATCGATTATTGACTTTTTAGACGGCTTTGGTGCCTTGGACATGAGCTAGGACCTTAAGATTCTGCATGAAAGGAGGACTAGCAGCCGAGTTGCACGGGAAAATGTGAAAAGTGTTTATATGTAGTAAAAACCTGAGAAATCAGTCCGTTTTCGTCATTTGTTATCGAATCGACTTAAAGCCAAATCGTCACATTGGCCGCTCTGCTCTCTGAAACGGTTGTACTTATCGTCTGCAAAGCTATGTCGCGTACTGCGGTATTCGGAGACACTAAACGCACCATAGTAGAACACAGATGAAGCTTTTAAGTTGATGTAATAGCCAGTAAGAAGTAGTACAATTCAAGTTTTAGATATTGATTATTGACTTTTTAGCTGGCTTTGGTGCCTTGGACATGATCTAGGATCTTAAGATTCTGCATGAAAGAAGGACTAGCAGCCGAGTTGCCCGGGAGAATGTGAAAAGTGTTCATATGTAGTAAAAACCTTAGAAATCCGTCCGTTTTCGTCATTTATTTATCCAATCGACTTAAAGCCAGATCGTCACATTGGCCGCTCTTCTCTCTGAAACGGTTGTACTTATCGCCTGCAAAACTATGTCGCGTGCTGCGGTATGCGGAGAAACTAATAGCACCGTTGTAGAACATAGATGAAGGTTCTAAGTTGATGTAATAGCCAGTAAGAAGTAGTCCAATTCAAGTTTTAGGTATCGATTATTGACTTTTTAGCTGGCTTTGGTGCCTTGGATATGAGCTAGGACCTTAAGATTCTGCATAAAAGGAGGACTAGCAGCCGAGTTGCACGGGGAGAATGTGAAAAGTGTTCATATGTAGTAAAAACCTGAGACATCCGTCCGTTTTCGTCATTTGTTATCGAATCGACTTAAAGCCAGATCGTTACATTGGCCGCTCTTCTCTCTAAAACGGTTGTACTTATCGTCTGCAAAGCTGTGTCGCGTGCTGCGGTATGCGGAGAAACTAAAAGCACCGTAGTAGAACATAGATGAAGCATCTAAGTTGATGTAATAGCCAGTAAGAAGTAGTCCAATTCAAGTTTTAGGTATCGATTATTGACTTTTTAGCTGGCTTTGGTGCCTTGGACATGAGCTAGGACCTTAAGATTCTGCATAAAAGGAGGACTAGCAGCCGAGTTGCACGGGAGAATGTGAAAAGTGTTCATATGTAGTAAAAACCTGAGAAATCCGTCCGTTTTCGTCATTTGTTATCGAATCGACTTAAAGCCAGATCGTAACATTGGCCGCTCTTCTCTCTAAAACGGTTGTACTTATCGTCTGCAAAGCTATGTCGCGTGCTGCGGTATGCGGAGACACTAAAATCACCATAGTAGAACACAGATGAAGCATCTAAGTTGATGTAATAGCCAGTAAGAAGTAGTCCAATTCAAGTTTTAGGTATCGATAATTGACTTTTTAGCTGGCTTTGGTGACTTGGACATGAGCTAGGACCTTAAGATTCTGCATGAAAGGAGGACTAGCAGCCGAGTTTCACGGGAGAATGTGAAAAGTGTTCATATGTAGTAAAAACCTGAGAAATCCGTCCGTTTTCGTCATTTGTTATCGAATCGACTTAAAGCCAGATCGTCACATTGGCCGCTCTTCTCTCTGAACGGTTGTACTTATCGTCTGCAAAGCTATGTCGCGTACTGCGGTATTCGGAGACACTAAACGCACCATAGTAGAACACAGATGAAGCTTCTAAGATGATGTAATAGCCAGTAAGAAATAGTACAATTCAAGTTTTAGATATCGTTATTGACTTTTTAGCTGGCTTTGGTGCCTTGGACACGAGCTATGACCTTAAGATTATGCATGAAAGGAGGACTAGCAGCCGAGTTGCACGGGAGAATGTGAAAAGTGTTCATATCTAGTAAAAAACTGAGAAATCCGTCCGTTTGCGTCATTTGTTATAGAATCGCCTTAAAGCCAGATCGTCACATTTGCCGCTCTTCTCTCTGAAACCGTTGTACTTATCGTCTGCAAAGCTATGTCGCGTGCTGCGATATGCGGAGACACTAAAAGCACCATAGTAGAACACAGATGAAGCTTCTAAGTTGATGTAATAGCCAGTAAGAAGTAGTACAATTCAAGTTTTAGATATTGATTATTGACTCTTTAGCTGGCTTTGGGGCCTTGGACATGATCTAGGACCTTAAGATTCTGCATGAAAGAAGGACTAGCAGCCGAGTTGCACGGGGAGAATGTGAAAAGTGTTCATATGTAGTAAAAACCTGAGAAATCCGTCCGTTTTCGTCATTTGTTATCCAATCGACTTAAAGCCAGATCGTCACATTGGCCGCTCTTCTCTCTGAAACGGTTGTACTTATCGTCTGCAAAACTATGTCGCGTGCTGCGGTATGTGGAGAAACTAAAAGCACCGTAGTAGAACACAGATGAAGGTTCTAAGTTGATGTAATAGCCAGTAAGAAGTAGTCCAATTCAAGGTTTAGGAATCGATTATTGACTTTGTAGCTGGCTTTGGTGCCTTGGACATGAGCTAGGACCTTAAGATTCTGCATAAAAGGAGGACTAGCAGCCGATTTGCACGGGAGAATGTGAAATGTGTTCATATGTAGTAAAAACCTGAGACATCCGTCCGTTTTCGTCATTTGTTATCGAATCGACTTAAAGCCAGATCGTAACATTGGCCGCTCTTCTCTCTAAAACGGTTGTACTTATCGTCTGCAAAGCTATGTCGCGTGCTGTTGTATGCGGAGACACTAAAATCACCATAGTAGAACACAGATGAAGCTTTTAAGTTGATGTAATAGCCAGTAAGAAGTAGTAGAATTCAAGTTTTAGGTATCGATTATTGATTTTTAGCTGGCTTCGGTGCCTTGGACATGAGCTAGAACCTTAAGATTCTGCATGAAATTAGGGCTAGCAGCCGAGTTGCATGGGAGAATGTGATAGGTGTTCACATGTAGTAAAAACCTGAGAAATCGGTCCGTTTTCGTCATTTGTTATCGAATCGACTTATAGCCAGATCGTGACATTGGCCGCTCTTCTCTCTGAAACGGTTGTACTTATCGTCTGAAAAGCTATGTCGCGTGCTGCGGTAAGCAGGGACGCTAAAATCACCATAGTAGAACACAGATGAAGCTTCTAAGTTGATGCAATAGCCAGTAAGAAATAGTACAATTCAAGTTTTATGTATCGATTATTGACTTTTTAGCTGGCTTCGGTGCCTTGGACATGAGCTAGGACCTTAAGATTCTGCATGAAAGGAGGACTAGCAGCCGAGTTGCACGGGAGAATGTGGAAAGTGTTCATATGTAGTAAAAACCTGAGAAATCCGTCCGTTTTCGTCATTTGTTATCGGATCGACTTAAAGCCAGATGGTCACATTGGCCGCTCTTCTCTCTGAAACGGTTGTACTTATCGTCTGCAAAGCTATGTCACGTACTGCGGTATTCGGAGACACTAAAAACACCATAGTAGAACACAGATGAAGCTTCTAAGATGATGTAATAGCCAGTAAGAAGTTGTACAATTCAATTTTTAGGTATCGGTTATTGACTTTTTGGCTCGCTTTGGTCCCTTGGACATGAGCTAGGACCTTAAGATTCTGCATGAAAGGAGGACTAGGAGCAGTGTTGCACGGGAGAATGTGAAAAGTGTTCATATGTAGTAAAAACCTGAGAAATCCGTCCGTTTTCGTCATTTGTTATCGAATCGACTTAAAGCCAGATCGTCACATTGGTCACTCTTCTCTCTGAAACGGTTGTACTTATTGTCTGCAAAGCTATGTCGCGTGCTGCGGTATGCGGAGACACGAAAATCATCATAGTAGAACACAGATAAAGCTTCTAAGTTGATGTAATAGCCAGTAAGAACTAGTACAATTCAAGTTTTAGGTATCGATTATTGACTTTTTAGCTGGCTTTGGTGCCTTGGACATGAGCTAGGATCTTACGATTCTGCATGAAAGGAGGACTAGCAGCCGATTTGCACGGGAGAATGTGAAAAGTGTTCATATGTAGTAAAAACCTGAGAAATCCGTCCGATTTCGTCATTTGTTTTCGAATCGACTTAAAGCCAAATCGTCACATTGGCCGCTCTGCTCTCTGAAACGGTTGTACTTATCGTCTGCAAAGCTATGTCGCGTGCTGCGGTATGCGGAGAAACTAAAAGCACCGTAGTAGAACATAGATGAAGGTTCTAAGTTGATGTAATAGCCAGTAAGAAGTAGTCCAATTCAAGTTTTAGGTATCGATTATTGACTTTTTAGCTGGCTTTGGTGCCTTGGACATGAGCTAGGACCTTAAGATTCTGCATGAAAGGAGGACTAGCAGCCGAGTTGCACGGGAGAATGTGAAAAGTGTTTATATGTAGTAAAAACCTGAGAAATCCTTCCGTTTTCGTCATTTGTTATCGAATCGACTTAAAGCCAAATCGTCACATTGGCCGCTCTGCTCTCTGAAACGGTTGTACTTATCGTCTGCAAAGCTATGTCGCCTACTGCGGTATTCGGAGACACTAAACGCACCATAGTAGAACACAGATGAAGCTTTTAAGTTGATGTAATAGCCAGTAAGAAGTAGTACAATTCAAGTTTTAGATATTGATTATTGACTTTTTAGCTGGCTTTGGTGCCTTGGACATGATCTAGGACCTTAAGATTCTGCATGAAAGAAGGACTAGCAGCCGAGTTGCCCGGGAGAATGTGAAAGGTGTTCATATGTAGTAAAAACCTTAGAAATCCGTCCGTTTTCGTCATTTATTTATCCAATCGACTTAAAGCCAGATCGTCACATTGGCCGCTCTTCTCTCTGAAACGGTTGTACTTATCGTCTGCAAAACTATGTCGCGTGCTGCGGTATGCGGAGAAACTAAAAGCACCGTTGTAGAACATAGATGAAGGTTCTAAGTTGATGTAATAGCCAGTAAGAAGTAGTCCAATTCAAGTTTAAGTATCGATTATTGACTTTTTAGCTGGCATTGGTGCCTTGGACATGAGCTAGGACCTTAAGATTCTGCATAAAAGGAGGACTAGCAGCCGAGTTGCACGGGAGAATGTGAAAAGTGTTCATATGTAGTAAAAACCTGAGACATCCGTCCGTTTTCGTCATTTGTTATCGAATCGACTTAAAGCCAGATCGTAACATTGGCCGCTCTTCTCTCTAAAACGGTTGTACTTATCGTCTGCAAAGCTATGTCGCGTGCTGCGGTATGCGGAGACACTAAAATCACCATAGTAGAACACAGATGAAGCTTTTAAGTTCATGTAATAGCCAGTAAGAAGTAGTAGAATTCAAGTTTTAGGTATCGATTATTGATTTTTAGCTGGCTTCGGTGCCTTGGACATGAGCTAGGACTTTAAGATTCTGCATGAAATTAGGACTAGCAGCCGAGTTGCACGGGAGAATGTGATAGGTGTTCATATGTAGTAAAAACCTGAGAAATCGGTCCGTTTTCGTCATTTGTTATCGAATCGACTTACAGCCAGATCGTCACATTGGCCGCTCTTCTCTCTGAAACGGTTGTACTTATCGTCTGAAAAGCTATGTCGCGTGCTGCGGTATGCAGGGACGCTAAAATCACCATAGTAGAACACAGATGAAGCTTCTAAGTTGATGCAATAGCCAGTAAGAAGTAGTACAATTCATGTTTTAGGTATCGGTTATTGACTTTTTAGCTGGCTTCGGTGCCTTGGACATGAGCTAGGACCTTAAGATTCTGCATGAGAGGAGGACTAGCAGCCGAGTTGCACGGGAGAATGTGAAAAGTGTTCATATGTAGTAAAAACCTGAGAAATCCGTCCGTTTTCGTCATTTGTTATCGAATCGACTTAAAGCCAGATGGATACATTGGCCGCTCTTCTCTCTTAAACGGTTGTACTTATCGTCTGCAGAGCTATGTCGCGTGCTGCGGTATGTGGAGACACTAAAATCACCATAGTAGAACACAGATGAAGCTTCTAAGTTGATGTAATAGCCAGTAAGAAATAGTACAATTCAAGTTTTAGGTATCGATTATTGACTTTTTAGCTGGCTTTGGTGCCTTGGACATGAGCTAGGACCCTGAGATTCGGCATGAAAGGAGGACTAGGAGCCGAGTTGCACGGGAGAATGTGAAAAGTGTTCATATGTAGTAAAAACCTGAGAAATCCGTCCGTTTTCGTCATTTGTTATCGAATCGACTTAAAGCCAGATCGTCACATTGGCCGCTCTTCTCTGTGAAACGGTTGTACTTATCGTCTGCAAAGCTATGACGCGTACTGCGATATTCGGAGACACTAAAAACACCATAGTAGAACACAGATGAAGCTTTTAAGATGATGTAATAGCCAGTAAGAAGTAGTACAATTCAATTTTTAGGTATCGGTTATTGACTTTTTAGCTGGCTTTGGTGCCTTGGACATGAGCCAGGACCTTAAGATTCTGCATGAAAGGAGGACTAGCAGCCGAGTTGCACGGGAGAATGTGAAAAGTGTTCATATGTAGTAAAAACCTGAGAAATCCATCCGTTTTCGTCATTTGTTATCGAATCGACTTAAAGCCAGATCGTCACATTGGCCACTCTTCTCTCTGAAACGGTTGTACTTATTGTCTGCAAAGTTATGTCGCGTGCTGCGGTATGCGGAGACACGAAAATCATCATAGTAGAACACAGATAAAGCTTCTAAGTTGATGAAATAGCCAGTAAGACGTAGTACAATTCAAGTTTTAGGTATCGATTATTGACTTTTTAGCTGGCTTTGGTGCCTTGGACGTGAGCTAGGACCTTAAGATTCAGCATGAAAGTAGGACTAGCAGCCGAGTTGCACGGGAGAATCTGAAAAGTGTTCATATGTAGTAAAAACCTGAGAAATCCGTCCGTTTTCGTCATTTGTTATCGAATCGACTTAAAGCCAAATCGTCACATTGGCCGCTCTGCTCTCTGAAACGCTTGTACTTATCGTCTGCAAAGCTATGTCGCGTACTGCGGTATTCGGAGACACTAAACGCACCATAGTAGAACACAGATGAAGCTTCTAAGATGATATAATAGCCAGTAAGAAATAGTACAATTCAAGTTTTAGGTACAGTTGTTGACTTTTTAGCTGGCTTTGGTGCCTTGGACATGAGCTAGGACCTTAAGATTCTGCATAAAAGGAGGACTAGCAGCCGAGTTGCACGGGAGAATGTGAAAAGTGTTCATATGTAGTAAAAACCTGAGAAATCCGTCCGTTTTCGTCATTTGTTATCGAATCGACTTAAAGCCAGATCGTAACATTGGCCGCTCTTCTCTCTAAAACGGTTGTACTTATCGTCTGCAAAGCTATGTCGCGTGCTGCGGTATGCGGAGACACTAAAATCACCATAGTAGAACACAGATGAAGCATCTAAGTTGATGTAATAGCCAGTAAGAAGTAGTCCAATTCAAGTTTTAGGTATCGATAATTGACTTATTAGCTGGCTTTGGTGCCTTGGACATGGGCTATGACCTTAAGATTCTGCATGAAAGGAGGACTAGCAGCCAAGTTGCACGGGAGAATGTGAAAAGTGTTCATATGTAGTAAAAATCTGAGAAATCCGTCCGTTTGCGTCATTTGTTATCGAATTGACTTAAAGCCAGATCGTCACATTTGCCGCTCTTCTCTCTGAAACCGTTGTACTTATCGTCTGCAAAGCTATGTCGCGTGCTGCGATATGCGGAGACACTAAAAGCACCATAGTAGAACAGAGATGAAGCTTCTAAGTTAATGTAATAGACAGTAAGAAGTAGTAGAATTCAAGTTTTAGGTATTGATTATTGACTATTTAGCTGGCTTTGGTGCCTTGGACATGAGCTAGGACCTTAAGATTCTGCATGAAAGGAGGACTAGCAGCCGAGTTGCACGGGAGAATGTGAAAAGTGTTCATATGTAATAAAATCCTGAGAAATCCGTCCGTTTTCGTCATTTGTTATCGAATCGACTTAAAGCCAGATCGTCACATTGGCCGCTCTTCTCTCTGAAACGGTTGTACTTATCGTCTGCAAAGCTATTTCGCGTGCTGCGGTATGCGGAGACACTAAAATCACCATAGTAGAACACAGATGAAGCATCTAAGTTGATGTAATAGCCAGTAAGAAAGAGTCCAATTCAAGTTTTAGGTATCGATTATTGACTTTTTAGCTGGCTTTGGTGACTTGGACATGAGCTAGGACCTTAAGGTTCTGCATGAAAGGAGGACTAGCAACCGAGTTGCACGGGAGAATGTGAAAAGTGTTCATATGTAGTAAAAACCTGAGAAATAAGTCCGTTTTCGTCATTTGTTATCGAATCGACTTAAAGCCAGATCGTTACATTGGCCGCTCTTCTCTCTGAAACGGTTGTACTTATCGTCTACAAAGCTATGTCGCGTGCTGCGGTATGCGGAGACACTAAAAGCACCATAGTAGAACACAGATGAAGCTTCTAAGTTGATGTAATAGCCAGTAAGAAGTAGTACAATTCAAGTTTTAGGTATCGGTTATTGACTTTTTAGCTGGCATTGGTGCCTTGGACATGAGCTAGGACCTTAAGATTCTGCAAGAAAGGAGGACTAGCTGCCGAGTTGCACGGGAGAATGTGAAAAGTGTTCGCATGTAGTAAAAACCTGAGAAATCCGTCCGTTTTCGTCATTTGTTATCGAATCGACTTATAGCCAGATCGTCACATTGGCCGCTCTTCTCTCTGAAACGGTTGTACTTATCGTCAGCAAAGCTATGTCGCGTGCTGCGGTATGCGGAGACACTAAAATCACCATAGTAGAACACAGATGAAGCATGTAAGTTGATGTAATAGCCAGTAAGAAGTAGTCCAATTCAAGTTTTAGGTATCGATTATTGACTTTTTAGCTGGCTTTGGTGACTTGGACATGAGCTAGGACCTTAAGGTTCTATATGAAAGGAGGACTAGCAACCGAGTTGCACGGTAGAATGTGAAAAGTGTTCATATGTAATAAAAACCTGAGAAATCCGTCCGTTTTCGTCATTTGTTATCGAATCGACTTAAAGCCAGATCGTCACATTGGCCGCTCTCCTCTCTGAAACGGTTGTACTTATCGTCTACAAAGCTATGTCGCGTGCTGCGGTATGCGGAGACACTAAAAGCACCATAGTAGAACACAGATGAAGCTTCTAAGTTGATGTAATAGCCAGTAAGAAGTAGTACAATTCAAGTTTTAGGTATCGGTTATTGACTTTTTAGCTGGCTTTGGTGACTTGGACATGAGCTAGGACCTTAAGATTCTGCATGAAAGGAGGACTAGCTGCCGAGTTGCACGGGAGAATGTGAAAAGTGTTCATATGTAGTAAAAACCCAAGAAATCCGTCCGTTTTCGTCATTTGTTATCGAATCGTCTTAAAGCCAGATCGTCACATTGACCGCTCTTCTCTCTGAAACGGTTGTACTTATCGTCTGCAAAGCTATGTCGCGTGCTGCGTTATGCGGGGACACTAAAAGCACCATAGTAGAACACAGATGAAGCTTCTAAGATGATGTAATAGCCAGTAAGAAATAGTACAATTCAAGTTTTAGATATCGTTATTGACTTTTTAGCTGGCTTTGGTGCCTTGGACATGGGCTATGACCTTAAGATTCTGCATGAAAGGAGGACTAGCAGCCGAGTTGCACGGGAGAATGTGAAAAGTGTTCATATGTAGTAAAAACCTGAGAAATCCGTCCGTTTGCGTCATTTGTTATCGAATCGACTTAAAGCCAGATCGTCACATTTGCCGCTCTTCTCTCTGAAACCGTTGTACTTATCGTCTGCAAAGCTATGTCGCGTGCTGCGTTATGCGGAGACACTAAAAGCACCATAGTAGAACACAGATGGAGCTTCTAAGATGATGTAATAGCCAGTAAGAAATAGTACAATTCAAGTTTTAGATATCGTTATTGACTTTTTAGCTGGCTTTGGTGCCTTGGACATGGGCTATGACCTTAAGATTCTGCATGAAAGGAGGACTAGCAGCCAAGTTGCACGGGAGAATGTGAAAAGTGTTCATATGTAGTAAAAATCTGAGAAATCCGTCCGTTTGCGTCATTTGTTATCGAATCGACTTAAAGCCAGATCGTCACATTTGCCGCTCTTCTCTCTGAAACCGTTGTACTTATCGTCTGCAAAGCTATGTCGCGTGCTGCGATATGCGGAGACACTAAAAGCACCATAGTAGAACACAGATGAAGCTTCTAAGTTAATGTAATAGCCAGTAAGAAGTAGTAGAATTCAAGTTTTAGGTATTGATTATTGACTATTTAGCTGGCTTTGGTGCCTTGGACATGAGCTAGGACCTTAAGATTCTGCATGAAAGGAGGACTAGCAGCCGAGTTGCACGGGAGAATGTGAAAAGTGTTCATATGTAATAAAATCCTGAGAAATCCGTCCGTTTTCGTCATTTGTTATCGAATCGACTTAAAGCCAGATCGTCACATTGGCCGCTCTTCTCTCTGAAACGGTTGTACTTATCGTCTGCAAAGCTATTTCGCGTGCTGCGGTATGCGGAGACACTAAAATCACCATAGTAGAACACAGATGAAGCATCTAAGTTGATGTAATAGCCAGTAAGAAAGAGTCCAATTCAAGTTTTAGGTATCGATTATTGACTTTTTAGCTGGCTTTGGTGACTTGGACATGAGCTAGGACCTTAAGATTCTGCATGAAAGGAGGACTAGCAACCGAGTTGCACGGGAGAATGTGAAAAGTGTTCATATGTAATAAAAACCTGAGAAATAAGTCCGTTTTCGTCATTTGTTATCGAATCGACTTAAAGCCAGATCGTCACATTGGCCGCTCTTCTCTCTGAAACGGTTGTACTTATCGTCTACAAAGCTATGTCGCGTGCTGCGGTATGCGGAGACACTAAAAGCACCATAGTAGAACACAGATGAAGCTTCTAAGTTGATGTAATAGCCAGTAAGAAGTAGTACAATTCAAGTTTTAGGTATCGGTTAATGACTTTTTAGCTGGCATTGGTGCCTTGGACATGAGCTAGGACCTTAAGATTCTGCAAGAAAGGAGGACTAGCTGCCGAGTTGCACGGGAGAATGTGAAAAGTGTTCATATGTAGTAAAAACCCAAGAAATCCGTCCGTTTTCGTCATTTGTTATCGAATCGTCTTAAAGCCAGATCGTCACATTGACCGCTCTTCTCTCTGAAACGGTTGTACTTATCGTCTGCAAAGCTATGTCGCGTGCTGCGGTATGCGGAGACATTAAAAGCACCATAGTAGAACACAGATGAAGCTTCTAAGTTGATGTAATAGCCAGTAAGAAGTAGTACAATTCAAGTTTTAAGTATTGATTATTGACCTTTTAGCTGCCTTGGTGCCTTGGACATGAGCTAGGACCTTGAGATTCTGCATGAAAGGAGGACTAGCAGCCGAGTTGCACGGGAGAATGTGAAAAGTGTTCGCATGTAGTAAAAACCTGAGAAATCCGTCCGTTTCGTCATTTGTTATCGAATCGACTTATAGCCAGATCGTCACATTGGCCGCTCTTCTCTCTGAAACGTTTGTACTTATCGTCTGCAAAGCTATGTCCGGTGCTGCGTTATGCGGAGACACTAAAAGCACCATAGTAGAACACAGATGAAGCTTCTAAGATGATGTAATAGCCAGTAAGAAGTAGTCCAATTCAAGTTTTAGGTATCGATTATTGACTTTTTAGCTGGCTTTGGTGACTTGGACATGAGCTAGGACCTTAAGGTTCTATATGAAAGGAGCACAAGCAACCGAGTTGCACGGTAGAATGTGAAAAGTGTTCATATGTAATAAAAACCTGTGAAATGCGTCCGTTTTCGTCATTTGTTATCGAATCGACTTAAAGCCAGATCGTCACATTGGCCGCTCTCCTCTCTCAAACGGTTGTACTTATCGTCTACAAAGCTATGTCGCGTGCTGCGGTATGCGGAGACACTAAAAGCACCATAGTAGAACACAGATGAAGCTTCTATGTTGATGTAATAACCAGTAAGAAGTAGTACAATTCAAGGTTTAGGTATCGGTTATTGACTTTTTAGCTGGCTTTGGTGACTTGGACATGAGCTAGGACCTTACGATTCTGCATGAAAGGAGGACTAGGAGCCGAGTTGCACGGGAGAATGTGAAAAGTGTTCATATGTAGTAAAAACCCAAGAAATCCGTCCGTTTTCGTCATTTGTTATCGAATCGTCTTAAAGCCAGATCGTCACATTGACCGCTCTTCTCTCTGAAACGGTTGTACGTATCGTCTGCAAAGCTATGTCGCCTGCTGCGGTATGCTTAGACACTAAAAGCACCATAGTACAACACAGATCAAGTTTCTAAGTTGATGTAATAGCCAGTAAGAAGTAGTACAATTCTAGTTTTAGGTATCGGTTATTGACTTTTTAGCTGGCTTTGGTGCCTTGGACATGAGCTAGGACCTTAAGATTCTACATGAAAGGAGGACTAGCTGCCGAGTTGCACGGGAGAATGTGAAAAGTGTTCATATGTAGTAAAAACCCAAGAAATCCGTCCGTTTTCGTCATTTGTTATCGAATCGTCTTAAAGCCAGATCGTCACATTGACCGCTCTTCTCTCTGAAACGGTTGTACTTATCGTCTGCAAAGCTATGTCGCGTGCTGCGTTATGCGGAGACACTAAAAGCACCATAGTAGAACACACAGATGAAGCTTCTAAGATGATGTAATAGCCAGTAAGAAATAGTACAATTCAAGTTTTAGATATCGTTATTGACTTTTTAGCTGGCTTTGGTGCCTTGGACATGGGCTATGACCTTAAGATTCTGCATGAAAGGAGGACTAGCACCCGAGTTGCACGGGAGAATGTGAAAAGTGTTCATATGTAGTAAAAACCTGAGAAATCCGTCCGTTTGCGTCATTTGTTATCGAATCGACTTAAAGCCAGATCGTCACATTTGCCGCTCTTCTCTCTGAAACCGTTGTACTTATCGTCTGCAAAGCTATGTCGCGTGCTGCGTTATGCGGAGACACTAAAAGCATCATAGTAGAACACAGATGAAGCTTCTAAGATGATGTAATAGCCAGTAAGAAATAGTACAATTCAAGTTTTAGATATCGTTATTGACTTTTTAGCTGGCTTTGGTGCCTTGGACGTGGGCTATGACCTTAAGATTCTGCATGAAAGGAGGACTAGCAGACGAGTTGCACGGGAGAATGTGAAAAGTGTTCATATGTAGTAAAAACCTGAGAAATCCGTCCGTTTTCGTCATTTGTTATCGAATCGACTTAAAGCCAGATCGTCACATTGGCCGCTCTTCTCTCTGAAACCGTTGTACTTATCGCCTGCAAAGCTATTTCGCGTGCTGCGGTATGCGAAGACACTAAAATCACCATAGTAGAACACAGATGAAGCATCTAAGTTGATGTAATAGCCAGTAAGAAGTAGTCCAATTCTAATTTAGGTATCGATTATTGACTTTTTAGCTGGCTTTGGTGACTCGGACATGAGCTAGGACCTTAAGATTCTGCATGAAAGGAGGACTAGCAACCGAGTTGCACGGGAGAATGAGAAAAGTGTTCATATGTAATAAAAACCTGAGAAATAAGTCCGATTTCGTCATTTGTTTTCGAATCGACTTAAAGCCAGATCGTCACATTGGCCGCTCTTCTCTCTGAAACGGTTGTACTTATCGTCTACAAAGCTATGTCGCGTGCTGCGGTATGCGGAGACACTAAAAGCACCATAGTAGAACACAGATGATGCTTCTAAGTTGATGTAATAGCCAGTAAGAAGTAGTACAATTCAAGTTTTAGGTATCGGTTATTGACTTTTTAGCTGGCTTTGGTGCCTTGGACATGAGCTAGGACCTTAAGATTCTGCATGAAAGGAGGACTAGCTGCCGAGTTGCACGGGAGAATGTGAAAAGTGCTCATATGTAGTAAAAACCCAAGAGATCCGTCCGTTTTCGTCATTTGTTATCGAATCGTCTTAAAGCCAGATCGTCACATTGACCGCTCTTCTCTCTGAAACGGTTGTACTTATCGTCTGCAAAGCTATGTCGCGTGCTGCGGTTTGCGGAGACATTAAAAGCACCATAGTAGAACACAGATGAAGCTTCTAAGTTGATGTAATAGCCAGTAAGAAGTAGTTCAATACAAGTTTTAAGTATTGATTATTGACCTTTTAGCTGCCTTGGTGCCTTGGACATGAGCTAGGACCTTGAGATTCTGCATGAAAGGAGGACTAGCAGCCGAGTTGCACGGGAGAATGTGAAAAGTGTTCATATGTAGTAAAAACCTGAGAAATCCGTCCGTTTTCGTCATTTGTTATCGAATCGACTTATAGCCAGATCGTCACATTGGCCGCTCTTCTCTCTGAAACGGTTGTACTTATCGTCTGCAAAGCTATGTCGCGTGCTGCGTTAAGCGGAGACACTAAAATCACCATAGTAGAACACAGATGAAGCATGTAAGTTGATGTAATAGCCAGTAAGAAGTAGTCCAATTCAAGTTTTAGGTATCGATTATTGACTTTTTAGCTGGCTTTGGTGACTTGGACGTGAGCTAGGATCTTAAGGTTCTATATGAAAGGAGGACTAGCAACCGAGTTGCACGGTAGAATGTGAAAAGTGTTCATATGTAATAAAAACCTGAGAAATCCGTCCGTTTTCGTCATTTGTTATCGAATCGACTTAAAGCCAGATCGTCACATTGGCCGCTCTCCTCTCTGAAACGGTTGTACTTATCGTCTACAAAGCTATGTCGCGTGCTGCGGTATGCGGAGACACTAAAAGCACCATAGTAGAACACAGATGAAGCTTCTAAGTTGATGTAATAGCCAGTAAGAAGTAGTACAATTCAAGTTTTAGGTATCGGTTATTGACTTTTTAGCTGGCTTTGGTGACTTGGACATGAGCTAGGACCTTAAGATTCTGCATGAAAGGAGGACTAGCTGCCGAGTTGCACGGGAGAATGTGAAAAGTGTTCATATGTAGTAAAAACCCAAGAAATCCGTCCGTTTTCGTCATTTGTTATCGAATCGTCTTAAAGCCAGATCGTCACATTGACCGCTCTTCTCTCTGAAACGGTTGTACTTATCGTCTGCAAAGCTATGTCGCCTGCTGCGGTATGCTGAGACACTAAAAGCACCATAGTACAACACAGATCAAGCTTCTAAGTTGATGTAATAGCCAGTAAGAAGTAGTACAATTTTAGTTTTAGGTATCGGTTATTGACTCTTTAGCTGGCTTTGGTGCCTTGGACATGAGCTAGGACCTTAAGATTCTACATGAAAGGAGGACTAGCTGCCGAGTTGCACGGGAGAATGTGAAAAGTGTTCATATGTAGCAAAAACCCAAGAAATCCGTCCGTTTTCGTCATTTGTTATCGAATCGTCTTAAAGCCAGATCGTCACATTGACCGCTCTTCTCTCTGAAACGGTTGTACTTATCGTCTGCAAAGCTATGTCGCGTGCTGCGTTATGCGGAGACACTAAAAGCACCATAGTAGAACACAGATGAAGCTTCTAAGATGATGTAATAGCCAGTAAGAAATAGTACAATTCAAGTTTTAGATATCGTTATTGACTTTTTAGCTGGCTTTGGTGCCTTGGACATGGGCTATGACCTTAAGATTCTGCATGAAAGGAGGACTAGCAGCCGAGTTGCACGGGAGAATGTGAAAAGTGTTCATATGTAGTAAAAACCTGAGAAATCCGTCCGTTTGCGTCATTTGTTATCGAATCGACTTAAAGCCAGATCGTCACATTTGCCGCTCTTCTCTCTGAAACCGTTGTACTTATCGTCTGCAAAGCTATGTCGCGTGCTGCGATATGCGGAGACACTAAAAGCACCATAGTAGAACACAGATGAAGCTTCTAAGTTAATGTAATAGCCAGTAAGAAGTAGTACAATTCATGTTTTAGGTATCGGTTATTGACTTTTTAGCTGGCTTTGGTGACTTGGAATTGAGCTAGGACCTTAAGGTTCTATATGAAAGGAGGACTAGCAACCGAGTTGCACGGTAGAATGTGAAAAGTGTTCATATGTAGTAAAAACCCAAGAAATCCGTCCGTTTTCGTCATTTGTTATCGAATCGTCTTAAAGCCAGATCGTCACATTGACCGCTCTTCTCTCTGAAACGGTTGTACTTATCGTCTGCAAAGCTATGTCGCCTGCTGCGGTATGCGGAGACACTAAAGGCACCATAGTAGAACACAGATGAAGCTTCTAAATTGATGTAATAGCCAGTAAGAAGTAGTACAATTCAAGTTTTAGTTATCGATTATTGACTTTTTAGCTGGCTTCGATGCCTTGGACATGAGCTAGGACCTTAAGATTCTGCATGAAAGGAGGACTAGCAGAGGAGTTGCACGGGTGAATGTGAGAAGTGTTCATACGTAGTAAAAACCTGAGAAATCCGTCCGTTTTCGTCATTTGTTATCGAATCGACTTAAAGCAAGATCGTCACATTGGCCGCTCTTCTCTCTGAAACCGTTGTACTTATCGTCTGCAAAGCTATGTCGCGTGCTGCGGTATGCGGAGACACTAAAAGCACCATAGTAGAACACAGATGAAGCTTCTAAGTTGATGTAATAGCCAGTAAGAAGTAGTACAATTCAAGTTTTTAGTATTGATTATTGACCTTTTAGCTGCCTTGGTGCCTTGGACATGAGCTAGGACCTTGAGATTCTGCATGAAAGGAGGACTAGCAGCCGAGTTGCACGGGAAAATGTGAAAAGTGTTCGCATGTAGTAAAAACCTGAGAAATCCGTCCGTTTTCGTCATTTGTTATCGAATCGACTTATAGCCAGATCGTCACATTGGCCGCTCTTCTCTCTGAAACGGTTGTACTTATCGTCTGCAAAGCTATGTCGCGTGCTGCGTTAAGCGGAGACACTAAAATCACCATAGTAGAACACAGATGAAGCATGTAAGTTGATGTAATAGCCAGTAAGAAGTAGTCCAATTCAAGTTTTAGGTATCGATTATTGACTTTTTAGCTGGCTTTGGTGACTTGGACATGAGCTAGGACCTTAAGGTTCTATATGAAAGGAGGACTAGCAACCGAGTTGCACGGTAGAATGTGAAAAGTGTTCATATGTAATAAAAACCTGAGAAATCCGTCCGTTTTCGTCATTTGTTATCGAATCGACTTAAAGCCAGATCGTCACATTGGCCGCTCTCCTCTCTGAAACGGTTGTACTTATCGTCTACAAAGCTATGTCGCGTGCTGCGGTATGCGGAAACACTAAAAGCACCATAGTAGAACACAGATGAAGTTTCTAAGTTGATGTAATAGCCAGTAAGAAGTAGTACAATTCTAGTTTTAGGTATCGGTTATTGACTCTTTAGCTGGCTTTGGTGCCTTGGACATGAGCTAGGACCTTAAGATTCTACATGAAAGGAGGACTAGCTGCCGAGTTGCACGGGAGAATGTGAAAAGTGTTCATATGTAGCAAAAACCCAAGAAATCCGTCCGTTTTCGTCATTTGTTATCGAATCGTCTTAAAGCCAGATCGTCACATTGACCGCTCTTCTCTCTGAAACGGTTGTACTTATCGTCTGCAAAGCTATGTCGCGTGCTGCGTTATGCGGAGACACTAAAAGCACCATAGTAGAACACAGATGAAGCTTCTAAGACGATGTAATAGCCAGTAAGAAATAGTACAATTCAAGTTTTAGATATCGTTATTGACTTTTTAGCTGGCTTTGGTGCCTTGGACATGGGCTTTGACCTTAAGATTCTGCATGAAAGGAGGACTAGCAGCCGAGTTGCACGGGAGAATGTGAAAAGTGTTCATATGTAGTAAAAACCTGAGAAATCCGTCCGTTTGCGTCATTTGTTATCGAATCGACTTAAAGCCAGATCGTCACATTGGACACTCTTCTCTCTGAAACCGTTGTACTTATCGTCTGCAAAGCTATGTCGCGTGCTGCGATATGCGGAGACACTAAAAGCACCATAGTAGAACACAGATGAAGCTTCTAAGTTAATGTAATAGCCAGTAAGAAGTAGTACAATTCAAGTTTTAGATATTGATTATTGACTTTTTAGCTGGCTTTGGTGCCTTGGACATGATCTAGGACCTTAAGATTCTGCATGAAAGAAGGACTAGCACCCGAGTTGCCCGGGAGAATGTGAAAAGTGTTCATATGTAGTAACAACCTGAGAAATCCGTCCGTTTTCGTCATTTTTTATCGAATCGACTTTTAGCCAGATCGTCACATTGGCCGCTCTTCTCTCTGAAACGGTTGTACTTATCTTCTGCAAAGCTATGTCGCGTGCTGCGGTATGTGGAGACACTAAAAGCACCATAGTAGAACACAGATGAAGCTTCTAAGTTGATGTAATAGCCAGTAAGAAGTAGTACAATTTTAGTTTTAGGTATCGGTTATTGACTCTTTAGCTGGCTTTGGTGCCTTGGACATGAGCTAGGACCTTAAGATTCTACATGAAAGGAGGACTAGCTGCCGAGTTGCACGGGAGAATGTGAAAAGTGTTCATATGTAGTAAAAACCCAAGAAATCCGTCCGTTTTCGTCATTTGTTATCGAATCGTCTTAAAGCCAGATCGTCACATTGACCGCTCTTCTCTCTGAAACGGTTGTACTTATCGTCTGCAAAGCTATGTCGCGTGCTGCGTTATGCGGAGACACTAAAAGCACCATAGTAGAACACACAGATGAAGCTTCTAAGATGATGTAATAGCCAGTAAGAAATAGTACAATTCAAGTTTTAGATATCGTTATTGACTTTTTAGCTGGCTTTGGTGCCTTGGACATGGGCTATGACCTTAAGATTCTGCATGAAAGGAGGACTAGCACCCGAGTTGCACGGGAGAATGTGAAAAGTGTTCATATGTAGTAAAAACCTGAGAAATCCGTCCGTTTGCGTCATTTGTTATCGAATCGACTTAAAGCCAGATCGTCACATTTGCCGCTCTTCTCTCTGAAACCGTTGTACTTATCGTCTGCAAAGCTATGTCGCGTGCTGCGTTATGCGGAGACACTAAAAGCATCATAGTAGAACACAGATGAAGCTTCTAAGATGATGTAATAGCCAGTAAGAAATAGTACAATTCAAGTTTTAGATATCGTTATTGACTTTTTAGCTGGCTTTGGGGCCTTGGACGTGGGCTATGACCTTAAGATTCTGCATGAAAGGAGGACTAGCAGACGAGTTGCACGGGAGAATGTGAAAAGTGTTCATATGTAGTAAAAACCTGAGAAATCCGTCCGTTTTCGTCATTTGTTATCGAATCGACTTAAAGCCAGATCGTCACATTGGCCGCTCTTCTCTCTGAAACCGTTGTACTTATCGTCTGCAAAGCTATTTCGCGTGCTGCGGTATGCGAAGACACTAAAATCACCATAGTAGAACACAGATGAAGCATCTAAGTTGATGTAATAGCCAGTAAGAAGTAGTCCAATTCTAATTTAGGTATCGATTATTGACTTTTTAGCTGGCTTTGGTGACTCGGACATGAGCTAGGACCTTAAGATTCTGCATGAAAGGAGGACTAGCAACCGAGTTGCACGGGAGAATGAGAAAAGTGTTCATATGTAATAAAAACCTGAGAAATAAGTCCGATTTCGTCATTTGTTTTCGAATCGACTTAAAGCCAGATCGTCACATTGGCCGCTCTTCTCTCTGAAACGGTTGTACTTATCGTCTACAAAGCTATGTCGCGTGCTGCGGTATGCGGAGACACTAAAAGCACCATAGTAGAACACAGATGAAGCTTCTAAGTTGATGTAATAGCCAGTAAGAAGTAGTACAATTCAAGTTTTAGGTATCGGTTATTGACTTTTTAGCTGGCTTTGGTGCCTTGGACATGAGCTAGGACCTTAAGATTCTGCATGAAAGGAGGACTAGCTGCCGAGTTGCACGGGAGAATGTGAAAAGTGCTCATATGTAGTAAAAACCCAAGAGATCCGTCCGTTTTCGTCATTTGTTATCGAATCGTCTTAAAGCCAGATCGTCACATTGACCGCTCTTCTCTCTGAAACGGTTGTACTTATCGTCTGCAAAGCTATGTCGCGTGCTGCGGTTTGCGGAGACATTAAAAGCACCATAGTAGAACACAGATGAAGCTTCTAAGTTGATGTAATAGCCAGTAAGAAGTAGTTCAATACAAGTTTTAAGTATTGATTATTGACCTTTTAGCTGCCTTGGTGCCTTGGACATGAGCTAGGACCTTGAGATTCTGCATGAAAGGAGGACTAGCAGCCGAGTTGCACGGGAGAATGTGAAAAGTGTTCATATGTAGTAAAAACCTGAGAAATCCGTCCGTTTTCGTCATTTGTTATCGAATCGACTTATAGCCAGATCGTCACATTGGCCGCTCTTCTCTCTGAAACGGTTGTACTTATCGTCTGCAAAGCTATGTCGCGTGCTGCGTTAAGCGGAGACACTAAAATCACCATAGTAGAACACAGATGAAGCATGTAAGTTGATGTAATAGCCAGTAAGAAGTAGTCCAATTCAAGTTTTAGGTATCGATTATTGACTTTTTAGCTGGCTTTGGTGACTTGGACGTGAGCTAGGATCTTAAGGTTCTATATGAAAGGAGGACTAGCAACCGAGTTGCACGGTAGAATGTGAAAAGTGTTCATATGTAATAAAAACCTGAGAAATCCGTCCGTTTTCGTCATTTGTTATCGAATCGACTTAAAGCCAGATCGTCACATTGGCCGCTCTCCTCTCTGAAACGGTTGTACTTATCGTCTACAAAGCTATGTCGCGTGCTGCGGTATGCGGAGACACTAAAAGCACCATAGTAGAACACAGATGAAGCTTCTAAGTTGATGTAATAGCCAGTAAGAAGTAGTACAATTCAAGTTTTAGGTATCGGTTATTGACTTTTTAGCTGGCTTTGGTGACTTGGACATGAGCTAGGACCTTAAGATTCTGCATGAAAGGAGGACTAGCTGCCGAGTTGCACGGGAGAATGTGAAAAGTGTTCATATGTAGTAAAAACCCAAGAAATCCGTCCGTTTTCGTCATTTGTTATCGAATCGTCTTAAAGCCAGATCGTCACATTGACCGCTCTTCTCTCTGAAACGGTTGTACTTATCGTCTGCAAAGCTATGTCGCCTGCTGCGGTATGCTGAGACACAAAAAGCACCATAGTACAACACAGATCAAGCTTCTAAGTTGATGTAATAGCCAGTAAGAAGTAGTACAATTTTAGTTTTAGGTATCGGTTATTGACTCTTTAGCTGGCTTTGGTGCCTTGGACATGAGCTAGGACCTTAAGATTCTACATGAAAGGAGGACTAGCTGCCGAGTTGCACGGGAGAATGTGAAAAGTGTTCATATGTAGCAAAAACCCAAGAAATCCGTCCGTTTTCGTCATTTGTTATCGAATCGTCTTAAAGCCAGATCGTCACATTGACCGCTCTTCTCTCTGAAACGGTTGTACTTATCGTCTGCAAAGCTATGTCGCGTGCTGCGTTATGCGGAGACACTAAAAGCACCATAGTAGAACACAGATGAAGCTTCTAAGATGATGTAATAGCCAGTAAGAAATAGTACAATTCAAGTTTTAGATATCGTTATTGACTTTTTAGCTGGCTTTGGTGCCTTGGACATGGGCTATGACCTTAAGATTCTGCATGAAAGGAGGACTAGCAGCCGAGTTGCACGGGAGAATGTGAAAAGTGTTCATATGTAGTAAAAACCTGAGAAATCCGTCCGTTTGCGTCATTTGTTATCGAATCGACTTAAAGCCAGATCGTCACATTTGCCGCTCTTCTCTCTGAAACCGTTGTACTTATCGTCTGCAAAGCTATGTCGCGTGCTGCGATATGCGGAGACACTAAAAGCACCATAGTAGAACACAGATGAAGCTTCTAAGTTAATGTAATAGCCAGTAAGAAGTAGTACAATTCAAGTTTTAGGTATCGGTTATTGACTTTTTAGCTGGCTTTGGTGACTTGGACTTGAGCTAGGACCTTAAGGTTCTATATGAAAGGAGGACTAGCAACCGAGTTGCACGGTAGAATGTGAAAAGTGTTCATATGTAGTAAAAACCCAAGAAATCCGTCCGTTTTCGTCATTTGTTATCGAATCGTCTTAAAGCCAGATCGTCACATTGACCGCTCTTCTCTCTGAAACGGTTGTACTTATCGTCTGCAAAGCTATGTCGCCTGCTGCGGTATGCGGAGACACTAAAGGCACCATAGTAGAACACAGATGAAGCTTCTAAGTTGATGTAATAGCCAGTAAGAAGTAGTACAATTCAAGTTTTAAGTATTGATTATTGACCTTTTAGCTGCCTTGGTGCCTTGGACATGAGCTAGGACCTTGAGATTCTGCATGAAAGGAGGACTAGCAGCCGAGTTGCACGGGAGAATGTGAAAAGTGTTCGCATGTAGTAAAAACCTGAGAAATCCGTGCGTTTTCTTCATTTGTTATCGAATCGACTTATAGCCAGATCGTCACATTGGCCGCTCTTCTCTCTGAAACGGTTGTACTTATCGTCTGCAAAGCTATGTCGCGTGCTGCGGTAAGCGGAGACAAGAAAATCTTCATAGTAGAACACAGATGAAGCTTCTAAGTTGATGTAATAGCCAGTAAGAAGTAGTACAATACAAGTTTTAGTTATCGATTATTGACTTTTTAGCTGGCTTTGATGCCTTGGACATGAGCTAGGACCTTAAGATTCTGCATGAAAGGAGGACTAGCAGAGGAGTTGCACGGGTGAATGTGAGAAGTGTTCATACGTAGTAAAAACCTGAGAAATCCGTCCGTTTTCGTCATTTGTTATCGAATCGACTTAAAGCAAGATCGTCACATTGGCCGCTCTTCTCTCTGAAACCGTTGTACTTATCGTCTGCAAAGCTATGTCGCGTGCTGCGGTATGCGGAGACGCTAAAAGCACCATAGTAGAACACAGATGAAGCTTCTAAGTTGATGTAATAGCCAGTAAGAAGTAGTACAATTCAAGTTTTAAGTATTGATTATTGACCTTTTAGCTGCCTTGGTGCCTTGGACATGAGCTAGGACCTTGAGATTCTGCATGAAAGGAGGACTAGCAGCCGAGTTGCACGGGAGAATGTGAAAAGTGTTCGCATGTAGTAAAAACCTGAGAAATCCGTCCGTTTTCGTCATTTGTTATCGAATCGACTTATAGCCAGATCGTCACATTGGCCGCTCTTCTCTCTGAAACGGTTGTACTTATCGTCTGCAAAGCTATGTCGCGTGCTGCGTTAAGCGGAGACACTAAAATCACCATAGTAGAACACAGATGAAGCATGTAAGTTGATGTAATAGCCAGTAAGAAGTAGTCCAATTCAAGTTTTAGGTATCGATTATTGACTTTTTAGCTGGCTTTGGTGACTTGGACATGAGCTAGGACCTTAAGGTTCTATATGAAAGGAGGACTAGCAACCGAGTTGCACGGTAGAATGTGAAAAGTGTTCATATGTAATAAAAACCTGAGAAATCCGTCCGTTTTCGTCATTTGTTATCGAATCGACTTAAAGCCAGATCGTCACATTGGCCGCTCTCCTCTCTGAAACGGTTGTACTTATCGTCTACAAAGCTATGTCGCGTGCTGCGGTATGCGGAAACACTAAAAGCACCATAGTAGAACACAGATGAAGCTTCTAAGTTGATGTAATAGCCAGTAAGAAGTAGTACAATTCTAGTTTTAGGTATCGGTTATTGACTCTTTAGCTGGCTTTGGTGCCTTGGACATGAGCTAGGACCTTAAGATTCTACATGAAAGGAGGACTAGCTGCCGAGTTGCACGGGAGAATGTGAAAAGGGTTCATATGTAGCAAAAACCCAAGAAATCCGTCCGTTTTCGTCATTTGTTATCGAATCGTCTTAAAGCCAGATCGTCACATTGACCGCTCTTCTCTCTGAAACGGTTGTACTTATCGTCTGCAAAGCTATGTCGCGTGCTGCGTTATGCGGAGACACTAAAAGCACCATAGTAGAACACAGATGAAGCTTCTAAGACGATGTAATAGCCAGTAAGAAATAGTACAATTCAAGTTTTAGATATCGTTATTGACTTTTTAGCTGGCTTTGGTGCCTTGGACATGGGCTTTGACCTTAAGATTCTGCATGAAAGGAGGACTAGCAGCCGAGTTGCACGGGAGAATGTGAAAAGTGTTCATATGTAGTAAAAACCTGAGAAATCCGTCCGTTTGCGTCATTTGTTATCGAATCGACTTAAAGCCAGATCGTCACATTGGACACTCTTCTCTCTGAAACCGTTGTACTTATCGTCTGCAAAGCTATGTCGCGTGCTGCGATATGCGGAGACACTAAAAGCACCATAGTAGAACACAGATGAAGCTTCTAAGTTAATGTAATAGCCAGTAAGAAGTAGTACAATTCAAGTTTTAGATATTGATTATTGACTTTTTAGCTGGCTTTGGTGCCTTGGACATGATCTAGGACCTTAAGATTCTGCATGAAAGAAGGACTAGCACCCGAGTTGCCCAGGAGAATGTGAAAAGTGTTCATATGTAGTAACAACCTGAGAAATCCGTCCGTTTTCGTCATTTGTTATCGAATCGACTTTTAGCCAGATCGTCACATTGGCCGCTCTTCTCTCTGAAACGGTTGTACTTATCTTCTGCAAAGCTTTGTCGCGTGCTGCGGTATGTGGAGACTCTAAAAGCACCATAGTAGAACACAGATGAAGCTTCTAAGTTGATGTAATAGCCAGTAAGAAGTAGTAGAATTCAAGTTTTAGGTATTGATTATTGACTTTTTAGCTGGCTTTGGTGCCTTGGACATGAGCTAGGACCTTAAGATTCTGCATGAAAGGAGGACTAGCAGCCGAGTTGCACGGGAGAATGTGAAAAGTGTTCATATGTAATAAAATCCTGAGAAATCCGTCCGTTTTCGTCATTTGTTATCGAATCGACTTATAGCCAGATCGTCACATTGGCCGCTCTTCTCTCTGAAACGGTTGTACTTATCGTCTGCAAAGCTATTTCGCGTGCTGCGGAATGCGGAGACACTAAAATCACCATAGTAGAACACAGATGAAGCATCTAAGTTGATGTAATAGCCAGTAAGAAGTAGTCCGATTCAAATTTAGGTATCGATTATTGACTTTTTAGCTGGCTTTGGTGACTTGGACATGAGCTAGGACCTTAAGATTCTGCATGAAAGGAGGACTAGCAGAGGAGTTGCACGGGTGAATGTGAGAAGTGTTCATACGTAGTAAAAACCTGAGAAATCCGTCCGTTTTCGTCATTTGTTATCGAATCGACTTAAAGCCAGATCGTCACATTGGCCGCTCTTCTCTCTGAGACCGTTGTACTTATCGTCTGCAAAGCTATGTCGCGTGCTGCGGTATGCGGAGACACTAAAAGCACCATAGTAGAACACAGATGAAGCTTCTAAGTTGATGCAAGAGCCAGCAAGAAGTAGTACAATTCAAGTTTTATGTATCGATTATTGACCTTTTAGCTGGCTTTGGTGCCTTGGACATGATCTAGGACCTTAAGATTCTGCATGAAAGAAGGACTAGCACCCGAGTTGCCCGGGAGAATGTGAAAAGTGTTCATATGTAGTAAAAACCTGAGAAATCCGTCCGTTTTCGTCATTTGTTATCGAATCGACTTTTAGCCAGATCGTCACATTGGCCGCTCTTCTCTCTGAAACGGTTGTACTTATCGTCTGCAAAGCTATGTCGTGTGCTGCGGTATCCGGAGACACTAAAATCACCATAGTAGAACACAGATGAAGCATGTAAGTTGATGTAATAGCCAGTAAGAAGTAGTCCAATTCAAGTTTTAGGTATCGATTATTGACTTTTTAGCTGGCTTTGGTGACTTGGACATGAGCTAGGACCTTAAGGTTCTATATGAAAGGAGGACTAGCAACCGAGTTGCACGGTAGAATGTGAAAAGTGTTCATATGTAATAAAAACCTGAGAAATCCGTCCGTTTTCGTCATTTGTTATCGAATCGACTTAAAGCCAGATCGTCACATTGGCCGCTCTCCTCTCTGAAACGGTTGTACTTATCGTCTACAAAGCTATGTCGCGTGCTGCGGTATGCGGAGACACTAAAAGCACCATAGTAGAACACAGATGAAGCTTCTAAGTTGATGTAATAGCCAGTAAGAAGTAGTACAATTCAAGTTTTAGGTATCGGTTATTGACTTTTTAGCTGGCTTTTGTGACTTGGACATGAGCTAGGACCTTAAGATTCTGCATGAAAGGAGGACTAGCTGCCGAGTTGCACGGGAGAATGTGAAAAGTGTTCATATGTAGTAAAAACCCAAGAAATCCGTCCGTTTTCGTCATTTGTTATCGAATCGTCTTAAAGCCAGATCATCACATTGACCGCTCTTCTCTCTGAAACGGTTGTACTTATCGTCTGCAAAGCTATGTCGCGTGCTGCGTTATGCGGAGACACTAAAAGCACCATAGTAGAACACAGATGAAGCTTCTAAGATGATGTAATAGCCAGTTAGAAATAGTACAATTCAAGTTTTAGATATCGTTATTGACTTTTTAGCTGGCTTTGGTGCCTTGGACATGGGCTATGACCTTAAGATTCTGCATGAAAGGAGGACTAGCAGCCGAGTTGCACGGGAGAATGTGAAAAGTGTTCATATGTAGTAAAAACCTGAGAAATGCGTCCGTTTGCGTCATTTGTTATCGAATCGACTTAAAGCCAGATCGTCACATTTGCCGCTCTGCTCTCTGAAACCGTTGTACTTATCGTCTGCAAAGCTATGTCGCGTGCTGCGATATGCGGAGACTCTAAAAGCACCATAGTAGAACACAGATGAAGCTTCTAAGTTAATGTAATAGCCAGTAAGAAGTAGTACAATTCAAGTTTTAAGTATTGATTATTGACCTTTTAGCTGCCTTGGTGCCTTGGACATGAGCTAGGACCTTGAGATTCTGCATGAAAGGAGGACTAGCAGCCGAGTTGCACGGGAGAATGTGAAAAGTGTTCGCATGTAGTAAAAACCTGAGAAATCCGTCCGTTTTCGTCATTTGTTATCGAATCGACTTATAGCCAGATCGTCACATTGGCCGCTCTTCTCTCTGAAACGGTTGTACTTATCGTCTGCAAAGCTATGTCGCGTGCTGCGGTATGCGGAGACACTAAAATCACCATAGTAGAACACAGATGAAGCATGTAAGTTGATGTAATAGCCAGTAAGAAGTAGTCCAATTCAAGTTTTAGGTATCGATTATTGACTTTTTAGCTGGCTTTGGTGACTTGGACATGAGCTAGGACCTTAAGGATATATATGAAAGGAGGACTAGCAACCGAGTTGCACGGTAGAATGTGAAAAGTGTTCATATGTAGTAAAAACCCAAGAAATCCGTATGTTTTCGTCATTTGTTATCGAATCGTCTTAAAGCCAGATCGTCAAATTGACCGCTCTTCTCTCTGAAACGGTTGTACTTATCGTCTGCAAAGCTATGTCGCCTGCTGCGGTATGCGGAGACACTAAAGGCACCATAGTAGAACACAGATGAAGCTTCTAAGTTGATGTAATAGCCAGTAAGAAGTAGTACAATTCAAGTTTTAAGTATTGATTATTGACCTTTTAGCTGCCTTGGACATGAGCTAGTACCTTGAGATTCTGCATGAAAGGAGGACTAGCAGCCGAGTTGCACGGGAGAATGTGAAAAGTGTTCATATGTAGTAAAAACCTCAGAAATCCGTCCGTTTGCGTCATTTGTTATCGAATCGACTTAAAGCCAGATCGTCACATTTGCCGCTCTTCTCTCTGAAACGGTTGTACTTATCGTCGGCAAAGCTATGTCGCGTGCTGCGATATGCGGAGACACTAAAAGCACCATAGTAGAACACAGATGAAGCTTCTAAGTTAATGGAATAGCCAGTAAGAAGTAGTACAATTCAAGTTTCAGATATTGATTATTGACTTTTTAGCTGGCTTTGGTGCCTTGGACATGATCTAGGACCTTAAGATTCTGCATGAAAGAAGGACTAGCCGCCGAGTTGCCCGGGAGAATGTGAAAAGTGTTCATATGTAGTAAAAACCTGAGAAATCCGTCCGTTTTCGTCATTTGTTATCGAATCGACTTTTAGCCAGATCGACACATTGGCCGCTCTTCTCTCTGAAACGGTTGTACTTATCTTCTGCAAAGCTATGTCGCGTGCTGCGGTATGTGGAGACACTAAAAGCACCATAGTAGAACAGAGATGAAGCTTCTAAGTTGATGTAATAGCCAGTAAGAAGTAGTAGAATTCAAGTTTTAGGTATTTATTATTGACTTTTTAGCTGGCTTTGGTGCCTTGGACATGAGCTAGGACCTTAAGATTCTGCATGAAAGGAGGACTAGCAGCCGAGTTGCACGGGAGAATGTGAAAAGTGTTCATTGGTAATAATATCCTGAGAAATCCGTCCGTTTTCGTCATTTGTTATCGAATCGACTTAAAGCCAGATCGTCACATTGGCCGCTCTTCTCTCTGAAACGGTTGTACTTATCGTCTGCAAAGCTATGTCGCGTGCTGCGGTATGCGGAGACACTAAAGGCACCATAGTAGAACACAGATGAAGCTTCTAAGTTGATGTAATAGCCAGTAAGAAGTAGTACAATTCAAGTTTTAAGTATTGATTATTGACCTTTTAGCTGCCTTGGTGCCTTGGACATGAGCTAGGACCTTGAGATTCTGCATGAAAGGAGGACTAGCAGCCGAGTTGCACGGGAGAATGTGAAAAGTGTTCGCATGTAGTAAAAACCTGAGAAATCCGTGCCTTTTCGTCATTTGTTATCGAATCGACTTATAGCCAGATCGTCACATTGACCGCTCTTCTCTCTGAAACGGTTGTACTTATCGTCTGCAAAGCTATGTCGCGTGCTGCGGTATGCGGAGACACTAAAAGCACCATAGTAGAACACAGATGAAGCATCTAAGTTGATGTAATAGCCAGTAAGAAGTAGTCCAATTGAAGTTTTTGGTATCGATTATTGACATTTTAGCTGGCTTTGGTGATGTGGAGATGAGCTAGGACCTTAAGATTCTGCATGAAAGGAGGACTAGCAGCCGAGTTGCACGGGAGAATATGAAAAGTGTTCATATGTAGTAAAAACCTGAGAAATCCGTCCGTTTTCGTCATTTGTTATCGAATCGACTTAAAGCCAGATCGTCACATTGGCCGCTCTTCTCTCTGAACGGTTGTACATATCGTCTGCAAAGCTATGTCGCGTGCTGCGGTATGCGGAGACAAGAAAATCTTCATAGTAGAACACAGATGAAGCTTCTAAGTTGATGTAATAGCCAGTAAGAAGTAGTACAATTCAAGTTTTAGTTATCGATTATTGACTTTTTAGCTGGCTTTGATGCCTTGGACATGAGCTAGGACCCTAAGATTCTGCATGAAAGGAGGACTAGCAGAGGAGTTGCACGGGTGAATGTGAGAAGTGTTCATACGTAGTAAAAACCTGAGAAATCCGTCCGTTTTCGTCATTTGTTATCGAATCGACTTAAAGCCAGATCGTCACATTGGCCGCTCTTCTCTCTGAAACCGTTGTACTTATCGTCTGCAAAGCTATGTCGCGTGCTGCGGTATGCGGAGACACTAAAAGCACCATAGTACAACACAGATGAAGCTTCTAAGTTGATGCAATAGCCAGCAAGAAGTAGTACAATTCAAGTTTTATGTATCGATTATTGACTTTTTAGCTGGCTTCGGTGCCTTGGACATGAGCTAGGACCTTAACATTCTGCATGAAAGTAGGACTAGCAGCCGAGTTGCACGGGAGAATGTGGAAAGTGTTCATATGTAGTAAAAACCTGAGAAATCCGTCCGTTTTCGTCATTTGTTATCGAATCGACTTAAAGCCAGATGGTCACATTGCCTCTCTTCTCTCTGAAACGGTTGTACTTATCGTCTGCAAAGCTATGTCACGTACTGCGGTATTGGGAGACACTAAAAACACCATAGTAGAACACAGATGAAGCTTCTAAGATGATGTAATAGCCAGTAAGAAGTTGTACAATTCAATTTTTAGGTATCGGTTATTGACTTTTTGGCTCGCTTTGGTCCCTTGGACATGAGCTAGGACCTTAAGATTCTGCATGAAAGGAGGACTAGGAGCAGAGTTGCACGGGAGAATGTGATAAGTGTTCATATGTAGTAGAAACCTGAGAAATAAGTCCGTTTTCGTCATTTGTTATCGAATCGACTTAAAACCAGATCGTCACATTGGTCACTCTTGTCTCTGAAACGGTTGTACTTATTGTCTGCAAAGCTATGTCGCGTGCTGCGGTATGCGGAGACACGAAAATCATCATAGTAGAACACAGATAAAGCTTCTAAGTTGATGTAATAGCCAGTAAGCACTAGTACAATTCAAGTTTTAGGTATCGATTATTGACTTTTTAGCTGGCTTTGGTGCCTTGAACATGAGCTAGGACCTTACGATTCTGCATGAAAGGAGGACTAGCAGCCGAGTTCCACGGGAGAATGTGAAAAGTGTTTATATGTAGTAAAAACCTGAGAAATCCGTCCGTTTTCGTCATTTGTTATCGAATCGACTTAAAGCCAAATCGTCACATTGGCCGCTCTGCTCTCTGAAACGGTTGTACTTATCGTCTGCAAAGCTATGTCGCGTACTGCGGTATTCGGAGACACTAAACGCACCATAGTAGAACACAGATGAAGCTTCTAAGATAATGTAATAGCCAGTAAGAAATAGTACAATTCAAGTTTTAGATATCGTTATTGACTTTTTAGCTGGCTTTGGTGCCTTGGACATGGGCTATGACCTTAAGATTCTGCATGAAAGGAGGACTAGCAGCCGAGTTGCACGGGAGAATGTGAAAAGTGTTCATATCTAGTAAAAACCTGAGAAATCCGTCCGTTTGCGTCATTTGTTATCGAATCGACTTAAAGCCAGATCGTCACATTGGCCGCTCTTCTCTCTGAAACCGTTGTACTTATCGTCTGCAAAGCTATGTCGCGTGCTGCGATATGCGGAGACACTAAAAGCACCATAGTAGAACACAGATGAAGCTTCTAAGTTGATGTAATAGCCAGTAAGAAGTAGTCCAATTCAAGTTTTAGGTATCGATTATTGACTTTTTAGCTGGCTTTGGTGCCTTGGACATGAGCTAGGACCTTAAGATTCTGCATAAAAGGAGGACTAGCAGCCGAGTTGCACGGGAGAATGTGAAAAGTGTTCATATGTAGTAAAAACCTGAGACATCCGTCCGTTTTCGTCATTTGTTATCGAATCGACTTAAAGCCAGATCGTAACATTAGCCCCTCTTCTCTCTAAAACGGTTGTACTTATCGTCTGCAAAGCTGTGTCGCGTGCTGCGGTATGCGGAGAAACTAAAAGCACCGTAGTAGAACATAGATGAAGCATCTAAGTTGATGTAATAGCCAGTAAGAAGTAGTCCCATATAAGTTTTAGGTATCGATTATTGACTTTTTAGATGGCTTTGGTGACTTGGACATGAGCTAGGACCTTAAGATTCTGCATGAAAGGAGGACTAGCAGCCGAGTTGCACGGGAGAATGTGAAAAGTGTTCATATCTAGTAAAAACCTGAGAAATCCGTCCGTTTGCGTCATTTGTTATCGAATCGACTTAAAGCCAGATCGTCACATTGGCCGCTCTCCTCTCTGAAACGGTATTACTTATCGTCTACAAAGCTATGTCGCGTGCTGCGGTATGCGGAGACACTAAAAGCACCATAGTAGAACACAGATGAAGCTTCTAAGTTGATGTAATAGCCAGTAAGAAGTAGTACAATTCAAGTTTTAGGTATCGGTTATTGACTTTTTAGCTGGCTTTTGTGACTTGGACATGAGCTAGGACCTTAAGATTCTGCATGAAAGGAGGACTAGCTGCCGAGTTGCACGGGAGAATGTGAAAAGTGTTCATATGTAGTAAAAACCCAAGAAATCCGTCCGTTTTCGTCATTTGTTATCGAATCGTCTTAAAGCCAGATCATCACATTGACCGCTCTTCTCTCTGAAACGGTTGTACTTATCGTCTGCAAAGCTATGTCGCGTGCTGCGTTATGCGGAGACACTAAAAGCACCATAGTAGAACACAGATGAAGCTTCTAAGATGATGTAATAGCCAGTTAGAAATAGTACAATTCAAGTTTTAGATATCGTTATTGACTTTTTAGCTGGCTTTGGTGCCTTGGACATGGGCTATGACCTTAAGATTCTGCATGAAAGGAGGACTAGCAGCCGAGTTGCACGGGAGAATGTGAAAAGTGTTCATATGTAGTAAAAACCTGAGAAATGCGTCCGTTTGCGTCATTTGTTATCGAATCGACTTAAAGCCAGATCGTCACATTTGCCGCTCTTCTCTCTGAAACCGTTGTACTTATCGTCTGCAAAGCTATGTCGCGTGCTGCGATATGCGGAGACTCTAAAAGCACCATAGTAGAACACAGATGAAGCTTCTAAGTTAATGTAATAGCCAGTAAGAAGTAGTACAATTCAAGTTTTAAGTATTGATTATTGACCTTTTAGCTGCCTTGGTGCCTTGGACATGAGCTAGGACCTTGAGATTCTGCATGAAAGGAGGACTAGCAGCCGAGTTGCACGGGAGAATGTGAAAAGTGTTCGCATGTAGTAAAAACCTGAGAAATCCGTCCGTTTTCGTCATTTGTTATCGAATCGACTTATAGCCAGATCATCACATTGGCCGCTCTTCTCTCTGAAACGGTTGTACTTATCGTCTGCAAAGCTATGTCGCCTGCTGCGGTATGCGGAGACACTAAAGGCACCATAGTAGAACACAGATGAAGCTTCTAAGTTGATGTAATAGCCAGTAAGAAGTAGTACAATTCAAGTTTTAGATATTTATTATTGACTTTTTAGCTGGCTTTGGTGCCTTGGACATGAGCTAGGACCTTAAGATTCTGCATGAAAGGAGGACTAGCAGCCGAGTTGCACGGGAGAATGTGAAAAGTGTTCATTGGTAATAATATCCTGAGAAATCCGTCCGTTTTCGTCATTTGTTATCGAATCGACTTAAAGCCAGATCGTCACATTGGCCGCTCTTCTCTCTGAAACGGTTGTACTTATCGTCTGCAAAGCTATTTCGCGTGCTGCGGTATGCGGAGACACTAAAAGCACCATAGTACAACACAGATGAAGCTTCTAAGTTGATGCAATAGCCAGCAAGAAGTAGTACAATTCAAGTTTTATGTATCGATTATTGACTTTTTAGCTGGCTTCGGTGCCTTGGACATGAGCTAGGACCTTAACATTCTGCATGAAAGTAGGACTAGCAGCCGAGTTGCACGGGAGAATGTGGAAAGTGTTCATATGTAGTAAAAACCTGAGAAATCCGTCCGTTTTCGTCATTTGTTATCGAATCGACTTAAAGCCAGATGGTCACATTGCCTCTCTTCTCTCTGAAACGGTTGTACTTATCGTCTGCAAAGCTATGTCACGTACTGCGGTATTGGGAGACACTAAAAACACCATAGTAGAACACAGATGAAGCTTCTAAGATGATGTAATAGCCAGTAAGAAGTTGTACAATTCAATTTTTAGGTATCGGTTATTGACTTTTTGGCTCGCTTTGGTCCCTTGGACATGAGCTAGGACCTTAAGATTCTGCATGAAAGGAGGACTAGGAGCAGAGTTGCACGGGAGAATGTGAAAAGTGTTCATATGTAGTAGAAACCTGAGAAATCCGTCCGTTTTCGTCATTTGTTATCGAATCGACTTAAAACCAGATCGTCACATTGGTCACTCTTGTCTCTGAAACGGTTGTACTTATTGTCTGCAAAGCTATGTCGCGTGCTGCGGTATGCGGAGACACGAAAATCATCATAGTAGAACACAGATAAAGCTTCTAAGTTGATGTAATAGCCAGTAAGCACTAGTACAATTCAAGTTTTAGGTATCGATTATTGACTTTTTAGCTGGCTTTGGTGCCTTGAACATGAGCTAGGACCTTACGATTCTGCATGAAAGGAGGACTAGCAGCCGAGTTCCACGGGAGAATGTGAAAAGTGTTTATATGTAGTAAAAACCTGAGAAATCCGTCCGTTTTCGTCATTTGTTATCGAATCGACTTAAAGCCAAATCGTCACATTGGCCGCTCTGCTCTCTGAAACGGTTGTACTTATCGTCTGCAAAGCTATGTCGCGTACTGCGGTATTCGGAGACACTAAACGCACCATAGTAGAACACAGATGAAGCTTCTAAGATGATGTAATAGCCAGTAAGAAATAGTTCAATTCAAGTTTTAGATATCGTTATTGACTTTTTAGCTGGCTTTGGTGCCTTGGACATGGGCTATGACCTTAAGATTCTGCATGAAAGGAGGACTAGCAGCCGAGTTGCACGGGAGAATGTGAAAAGTGTTCATATCTAGTAAAAACCTGAGAAATCCGTCCGTTTGCGTCATTTGTTATCGAATCGACTTAAAGCCAGATCGTCACATTGGCCGCTCTTCTCTCTGAAACCGTTGTACTTATCGTCTGCAAAGCTATGTCGCGTGCTGCGATATGCGGAGACACTAAAAGCACCATAGTAGAACACAGATGAAGCTTCTAAGTTGATGTAATAGCCAGTAAGAAGTAGTCCAATTCAAGTTTTAGGTATCGATTATTGACTTTTTAGCTGGCTTTGGTGCCTTGGACATGAGCTAGGACCTTAAGATTCTGCATAAAAGGAGGACTAGCAGCCGAGTTGCACGGGAGAATGTGAAAAGTGTTCATATGTAGTAAAAACCTGAGACATCCGTCCGTTTTCGTCATTTGTTATCGAATCGACTTAAAGCCAGATCGTAACATTAGCCCCTCTTCTCTCTAAAACGGTTGTACTTATCGTCTGCAAAGCTGTGTCGCGTGCTGCGGTATGCGGAGAAACTAAAAGCACCGTAGTAGAACATAGATGAAGCATCTAAGTTGATGTAATAGCCAGTAAGAAGTAGTCCCATATAAGTTTTAGGTATCGATTATTGACTTTTTAGATGGCTTTGGTGACTTGGACATGAGCTAGGACCTTAAGATTCTGCATGAAAGGAGGACTAACACTCGAGTTGCACGGGAGAATGTGAAAAGTGTTCATATCTAGTAAAAACCTGAGAAATCCGTCCGTTTGCGTCATTTGTTATCGAATCGACTTAAAGCCAGATCGTCACATTTGCCGCTCTTCTCTCTGAAACCGTTGTACTTATCGTCTGAAAAGCTATGTCGCGTGCTGCGATATGCGGAGACACTAAAAGCACCATAGTAGAACACAGATGAAGGTTCTAAGTTGATGTAATAGCCAGTAAGAAGTAGTCCAATTCAAGTTTTAGGAATCGATTATTGACTTTGTAGCTGGCTTTGGTGCCTTGGACATGAGCTAGGACCTTAAGGGTCTGCATAAAAGGAGGACTAGCAGCCGAGTTGCACGGGAGAATGTGAAAAGTGTTCATATGTAGTAAAAACCTGAGACATCCGTCCGTTTTCGTCATTTGTTATCGAATCGACTTAAAGCCAGATCGTAACATTGGCCGCTCTTCTCTCTAAAACGGTTGTACTTATCGTCTGCAAAGCTATGTCGCGTGCTGCGGTATTCGGAGACACTAAAATCACCATAGTAGAACACAGATGAAGCTTCTAAGTTGATGTAATAGCCAGTAAGAAATAGTACAATTCAAGTTGTAGGTATCGATTATTGACTTTTTAGCTGGCTTTGGTGCCTTGGACATGAGCTAGGACCTTGAGATTCGGCATGAAAGGAGGACTAGCAGCCGAGTTGCACGGGAGAATGTGAAAAGTGTTCATATGTAGTAAAAACCTGAGAAATCCGTCCGTTTTCGTCATTTGTTATAGAAACGACTTAAAGCCAGATCGTCACATTGGCCGCTCTTCTCTCTGAAACGGTTGTACTTATCGTCTGCAATGCTATGACGCGTACTGCGATATTCGGAGACACTAAAAACACCATAGTAGAACACAGATGAAACTTTTAAGATGATGTAATAGCCAGTAAGAAGTAGTACAATTCAATTTTTAGGTATCGGTTATTGACTTTTTAGCTGGCTTTGGTGCCTTGGACATGAGCCAGGACCTTAAGATTCTGCATGAAAGGAGGACTAGCACTCGAGTTGCACGGGAGAATGTGAAAAGTGTTCATATGTAGTAAAAACCTGAGAAATCCGTCCGTTTTCGTCATTTGTTATCGAATCGACTTAAAGCCAGATCGTCACATTTGCCGTTCTTCTCTCTGAATCCGTTGTACTTATCGCCTGCAAAGCTATGTCGCGTGCTGCGGTGTGCGGAGACACTAAAAGCACCATAGTAGAACACAGATGAAACTTCTAAGTTGATGTAATAGCCAGTAAGAGGTAGTACAATTCAAGTTTTAGATATTGATTATTGACTTTTTAGCTGGCTTTGGTGCATTGACATGATCTAGGACCTTAAGATTCTGCATGAAAGAAGGACTAGCAGCCGAGTTGCACGGGAGAATGTGAAAAGTGTTCATATGTAGTAAAAACCTCAGAAATCCGTCCGTTTTCGTCATTTGTTATCCAATCGACTTAAAGCCAGATCGTCACATTGGCCGCTCTTCTCTCTGAAACGGTTGTACTTATCGTCTGCAAAACTATGTCGCGTGCTGCGGTATGCGGAGAAACTAAAAGCACCGTAGTAGAACACAGATGAAGGTTCTAAGTTGATGTAATAGCCAGTAAGAAGTAGTCCAATTCAAGTTTTAGGAATCGATTATTGACTTTGTAGCTGGCTTTGGTGCCTTGGACATGAGCTATGACCTTAAGATTCTGCATGAAAGGAGGACTAACACTCGAGTTGCACGGGAGAATGTGAAAAGTGTTCATATGTAGTAAAAACCTGAGAAATCCGTCCGTTTTCGTCATTTGTTATCGAATCGACTTAAAGCCACATCGTCACATTGGCCACTCTTCTCTCAGAAACGGTTGTACTTATTGTCTGCAAAGTTATGTCGCGTGCTGCTATATGCGGAGAAACTAAAAGCACCGTAGTAGAACACAGATGAAGCTTCTAAGTTGATGTAATAGCCAGTAAGAAGCAGTACAATTCAAGTTTTAGGTATTGATTATTGACTTTTTAGCTGGCTTTGGTGCCTTGGACATGAGCTAGGACCTTAAGATTCTGCATGGAAGGAGGACTAGCAGCCGAGTTGCACGGGAGAATGTGAAAAGTGTTCATATGTAGTAAAAACCTGAGAAATCCGTCCGTTTTCGTCATTTGTTATCGAATCGACTTGAAGCCAAATCGGCACATTGGCCGCTCTGGTCTCAGAAACGTTTGTACTTATCGTCTGCAAAGCTATGTCGCGTGCTGCGGTATGTGGAGACACGAAAATCATCAGAGTAGAACACAGATAAAGCTTCTAAGTTGATGTAATAGCCAGTAAGAAGTAGTACAATTCAAGTTTTAGGTATCGATTATTGACTTTTTAGCGGGCTTTGGTGCCTTGGACATGAGCTAGGACCTTAAGATTCAGCATGAAAGTAGGACTAGCAGCCGAGTTGCACGGGTGAATGTGAAAAGTGTTCATATGTAGTAAAAACCAACCTGAGAAATCCGTCCGTTTTCGTCATTTGTTATCGAATCGACTTAAAGCCAGATGGACACATTGGCCGCTCTTCTCTCTTAAACGGTTGTACTTATCGTCTGCAGAGCTATGTCGCGTGCTGCGGTATGTGGAGACACTAAAATCACCATAGTAGAACACAGATGAAGCTTCTAAGTTGATGTAATAGCCAGTAAGAAATAGTACAATTCAAGTTTTAGGTATCGATTATTGACTTTTTAGCTGGCTTTGGTGCCTTGGACTTGAGCTATGACCTTGAGATTCGGCATGAAAGCAGGACTAGCAGCCGAGTTGCACGGGAGAATGTGAAAAGTGTTCATATGTAGTAAAAACCTGAGAAATCCGTCCGTTTTCGTCATTTGTTATCGAATCGACTTAAAGCCAGATCGTCACATTGGCCGCTCTTCCCTCTGAAACGGTTGTACTTATCGTCTGCAAAGCTATGACGTGTACTGCGATATTCGGCGACACTAAAAACACCATAGTAGAACACAGATGAAGCTTTTAAGATGATGTAATAGCCAGTAAGAAGTAGTACAATTCAATTTTTAGGTATCGGTTATTGACTTTTTAGCTGGCTTTGGTGCCTTGGACATGAGCCAGGACCTTAAGATTCTGCATGAAAGGAGGACTAGCAACCGAGTTGCACGGGAGAATGTGAAAAGTGTTCATATGTAGTAAAAACCTGAGAAATCCGTCCGTTTTCGTCATTTGTTATCGAATCGACTTAAAGCCAGATCGTCACATTGGCCACTCTTCTCTCAGAAACGGTTGTACTTATTGTCTGCAAAGTTATGTCGCGTGCAGCGGTATGCGGAGACACGAAAATCATCAGAGTAGAACACAGATAAAGCTTCTAAGTTGATGTAATAGCCAGTAAGAAGTAGTACAATTCAAGTTTTAGGTATCAATTATTGACTTTTTAGCGGGATTTGGTGCTTGGACATGAGCTAGGACCTTAAGATTCAGCATGAAAGTAGGACTAGCAGCTGAGTTGCACGGGAGAATGTGAAAAGTGTTCAAATGTAGTAAAAACCTGAGAAATCCGTCCGTTTTCGTCATTTGTTATCGAATCGACTTAAAGCCAAATCGGCACATTGGCCGCTCTGCTCTCTGAAACGTTTGTACTTATCGTCTGCAAAGCTATGTCGCGTACTGCGGTATTCGCAGACACTAAACGCACCATAGTAGAACACAGATGAAGCTTCTAAGATGATATAATAGCCAGTAAGAAATAGTACAATTCAAGTTTTAGGTATAGTTATTGACTTTTTAGCTGGCTTTGGTGCCTTGGACATGAGCTATGACCTTAAGATTCTGCATGAAAGGAGGACTAGCACTCGAGTTGCACGGGAGAATGTGAAAAGTGTTCATATGTAGTAAAAACCTGAGATATCCGTCCGTTTTCGTCATTTGTTATCGAATCGACTTAAAGCCAGATGGTCACATTGGCCGCTCTTCTCTCTTAAACGGTTGTACTTATCGTCTGCAAAGCTATGTCGCATGCTGCGGTATGTGGAGACACTAAATTCACCATAGCAGAACACAGATGAAGCTTCTAAGTTGATGTAATAGCCAGTACGAAGTAGTACAATTCAAGTTCTAGGTATCGATTATTGACTTTTTAGGTGGCTTTTGTGCCTTGGACATGAGCAAGGACCTTGAGATTCCGCATGAAAGGAGGACTAGCAGCCGAGTTGCACGGGACAATGTGAAAAGAGTTCATATGTAGTAAAAACCTGAGAAATCCGTCCGTTTTCGTCATTTGTTATCGAATCGACTTAAAGCCAGAATATCACATTGGCCGCTCTTATCTCTGAAACGGTTGTACTTATCGTCTGCAAAGCTATGTCGCGTACTGCGGTATTCGGAGACACTAAAAACACCATAGTAGAACACAGATGAAGCTTCTAAGATGATATAATAGCCAGTAAGAAGTAGTACAATTCAAGTTTTAGGTATCGGTTATTGAATTTTTAGCTGGCTTTGGTGCCTTGAACATGAGCTAGGACCTTAAGATTCTGTATGAAAGGAGGACTAGCAGCCCAGTTGTACGGGAGAATGTGAAAACTGTTCATATGTAGCAAAAACCAACCTGAGAAATCTTTCCGTTTTCGTCATTTGTTATCGAATCGACTTAAAGCCAGATCGTCACATTGGCCGCTCTTCTCTCTGAAACGGTTGTACTTTTCGTCTGCAAAGCTATGTCGCGTGCTGCGGTATGCGGAGGCACTAAAAGCACCATAGTAGAACACATATGAAGCTTCTAAGATGATGTAATAGCCAGTAAGAAGTTGTACAATTCAAGTTGTAGGTATTGATTATTGACTTTTTAGCTGGCTTTGGTGCCTTGGACATGAGCTAGGACCTTAAGATTCTTCATGAAAGGAGGAGTAGCAGCCGAGTTGCACGGGAGAATGTGAAAAGTGTTCATATGTAGTAAAAACCTGAGAAATCCGTCCGTTTTCGTCATTTGTTATCGAATCGACTTAAAGCCAGATCGTCACATTGGCCGCTCTTCTCTCTCTGGAACGGTTGTACTTATCGTCTGCAAAGCTAGGTCGCGTGCTGCGGTATGCGGAGACACTAAAAGCACCATAGTAGAACACAGATGAAGCTTCTAAGTTGATGTAATAGCCAGTAAGAAGTAATCCAATTCAAGTTTTAGGTATCGATTATTGACTTTTTAGCTGGCTTTGGTGCCTTGGACATGAGCTAGGACCTTAAGATTCTGCATAAAAGGAGGACTAGCTGCCCAGTTCCACGGGAGAATGTGAAAAGTGTTCATATGTAGTAAAAACCTGAGACATCCGTCCGTTTTCGTCATTTGTTATCGAATCGACTTAAAGCCAAATCGTCACATTGGCCGCTCTTCTCTCTTAAACGGTTGTACTTATCGTCTGCAGAGCTATGTCGCGTGCTGCGGTATGTGGAGACACTAAAATCACCATAGTAGAACACAGATGAAGCTTCTAAGTTGATGTAATAGCCACTAAGAAATAGTACAATTCAAGTTTTAGGTATCGATTATTGACTTTTTAGCTGGCTTTGGTACGTTGGACATGAGCTAGGACCTTGAGATTCGGCATGAAAGGAGGACTAGCAGCCGAGTTGCACGGGAGAATGTGAAAAGTGTTCATATGTAGTAAAAACCTGAGAAATCCGTCAGTTTTCGTCATTTGTTATCGAATCGACTTAAAGCCCGATCGTCACATTGGCCGCTCTTCTCTCTGAAACGGTTGTACTTATCGTCTGCAAAGCTATGTCGCGTACTGTTGTATTCGGAGACACTAAACGCACCATAGTAGAACACAGATGAAGCTTCTAAGATGATATAATAGCCAGTAAGAAATAGTAGAATTCAAGTTTTAGGTATACTTATTGACTTTTTAGCTGGCTTTGGTGCCTTGGACATGAGCTATGACCTTAAGATTCTGCATGAAAGGAGGACTAGCACCCGAGTTGCACGGGAGAATGTGAAAAGTGTTCATATGTAGTAAAAACCTGAGAAATCCGTCCGTTTTCGTCATTTGTTATCGAATTGACTTAAAGCCAGATGGTCACATTGATTGCTCTTCTCTCTGAAACGGTTGTACTTATCGTCTGCAAAGCTATGTCGCATGCTGCGGTATGTGGAGACATTAAAATCACCATAGTAGAACACAGATGAAGCTTCTAAGTTGATGTAATAGCCAGTAAGAAGTAGTACAATTCAAGTTTTAGGTATCGATTATTGACTTTTTAGCTGGCTTTGGTGCCTTGGACATGAGCTAGGACCTTGAGATTCTTCCTGAAAGGAGGACTAGCAGCCGAGTTGCACGGGACAATGTGAAAAGTGTTCAAATGTAGTAAAAACCTGAGAAATCCGTTCGTTTTCGTCATTTGTTATCGAATCGACTTAAAGCCAGATGGTCACATTGGCCGCTCTTCTCTCTGAAACGGTTGTACTTATCGTCTGCAAAGCTATGTCGCGTGCTGCGGTGTGCGGAGGCACTAAAAGCACCATAGTAGAACACAGAGGAAGCTTCTAAGATGATGTAATAGAATGTAATAAGTTGTACAATTCAAGTTTTAGGTATTGATTATTGACTTTTTAGCTGGCTTTGGTGCCTTGGACATGAGCTAGGACCTTAAGATTCTTCATGAAAGGAGGAGTAGCAGCCGAGTTGCACGGGAGAATGTGAAAAGTGTTCATATGTAGTAAAAACCTGAGAAATCCGTCCGTTTTCGTGATTTGTTATCGAATCGACTTAAAGCCAGATCGTCACATTGTCCGCTCTTCTCTCGGAAACGGTTGTACTTATCGTCTGCAAAGCTATGTCGCGTGCTGCGGTATGCGGAGACACTAAAAGCACCATAGTAGAACACAGATGAAGCTTCTAAGTTGATGTAATAGCCAGTAAGAAGTAGTCCAATTCAAGTTTTAGGTATCGATTATTGACTTTTTAGCTGGCTTTGGTGCCTTGGACATGAGCTAGGACCTTAAGATTCTGCATGAAAGGAGGACTAGCAGCCGAGTTGCACGGGAGAATGTGAAAAGTGTTCATATGTAGTAAAAACCTGAGAAATCCGTCCGTTTTCGTCATTTGTTATCGAATCAACTTAAAGCCCGATCGTCACATTGGCCGCTCTTCTCTCTGAAACGGTTGTACTTATCGTCTGCAATGGTATGTCGCGTGCTGCGGTATGCGGAGACACTAAAATCTCCATAGCAGAACACAGATGAAGCTTCTAAGTTGATGTAATAGCCAGTAAGATGTAGTACAATTCAAGTTTTAGCTACTGATTATTGACTTTTTAGCTGGCTTTGGAGCCTTGGACACGAGCTAGGACCTTAAGATTCTGCATGAAAGGAGGACTAGCAGCCGAGTTGCACAGGAGAATGTGAAAAGTGTTCATATGTAGTAAAAACCTGACAAATCCGTCCGTTTTCGTCATTTGTTATCGAATCGACTTAAAGCCCGATCGTCACATTGGCCGCTCTTCTCTCTGAAACGGTTGTACTTATCGTCTGCAATGCTATGTCGCGTGCTGCGGTATGCGGAGACACTAAAATCTCCATAGTAGAACACAGATGAAGCTTCTAAGTTGATATAATAGCCAGTAAGAAATAGTACAATTCAAGTTTTAGGTATAGTTATTGACTTTTTAGCTGGCTTTGGAGCCTTGGACATGAGCTATGACCTTAAGATTCTGCATGAAAGGAGGACTAGCACTCGAGTTGCACGGGAGAATGTGAAAAGTGTTCATATGTAGTAAAAACCTGAGATATCCGTCCGTTTTCGTCATTTGTTATCGAATCGACTTAAAGCCAGATGGTCACATTGGCCGCTCTTCTCTCTTAAACGGTTGTACTTATCGTCTGCAAAGCTATGTCGCATGCTGCGGTATGTGGAGACACTAAAATCACCATAGCAGAACACAGATGAAGCTTCTAAGTTGATGTAATAGCCAGTACGAAGTAGTACAATTCAAGTTCTAGGTATCGATTATTGACTTTTTAGGTGGCTTTTGTGCCTTGGACATGAGCAAGGACCTTGAGATTCCGCGTGAAAGGAGGACTAGCAGCCGATTTGCACGGGACAATGTGAAAAGAGTTCATATGCAGTAAAAACCTGAGAAATCCGTCCGTTTTCGTCATTTGTTATCGAATCGACTTACAGCCAGATCATCACATTGGCCGCTCTTATCTCTGAAACGGTTGTACTTATCGTCTGCAAAGCTATGTCGCGTACTGCGGTATTCGGAGACACTAAAAACACCATAGTAGAACACACATGAAGCTTCTAAGATGATATAATAGCCAGTAAGAAGTAGTACAATTCAAGTTTTAGGTATCGGTTATTGAATTTTTAGCTGGCTTTGGTGCCTTGAACATGAGCTAGGACCTTAAGACTCTGTATGAAAGGAGGACTAGCAGCCCAGTTGTACGGGAGAATGTGAAAACTGTTCATATGTAGCAAAAACCAACCTGAGAAATCTGTCCGTTTTCGTCATTTGTTATCGAATCGACTTAAAGCCAGATCGTCACATTGGCCGCTCTTCTCTCTGAAACGGTTGTACTTTTCGTCTGCAAAGCTATGTCGCGTGCTGCGGTATGTGGAGACACTAAAATCACCATAGTAGAACACAGATTAAGCTTCTAAGTTGATGTAATAGCCACTAAGAAATAGTACAATTCAAGTTTTAGGTATCGATTATTGACTTTTTAGCTGGCTTTGGTGCCTTGGACATGAGCTAGGACCTTGAGATTCGGCATGAAAGGAGGACTAGCAGCCGAGTTGCACGGGAGAATGTGAAAAGTGTTCATATGTAGTAAAAACCTGAGAAATCCGTCAGTTTTCGTCATTTGTTATCGAATCGACTTAAAGCCCGATCGTCACATTGGCCGCTCTTCTCTCTGAAACGGTTGTACTTATCGTCTGCAAAGCAATGTCGCGTACTGTTTTATTCGGAGACACTAAACGCACCATAGTAGAACACAGATGAAGCTTCTAATATGATATAATAGCCAGTAAGAAATAGTAGAATTCAAGTTTTAGGTATACTTATTGACTTTTTAGCTGGCTTTGGTGCCTTGGACATGAGCTATGACCTTAAGATTCTGCATGAAAGGAGGACTAGCACCCGAGTTGCACGGGAGAATGTGAAAAGTGTTCATATGTAGTAAAAACCTGAGAAATCCGTCCGTTTTCGTCATTTGTTATCGAATTGACTTAAAGCCAGATGGTCACATTGATTGCTCTTCTCTCTGAAACGGTTGTACTTATCGTCTGCAAAGCTATGTCGCATGCTGCGGTATGTGGAGACATTAAAATCACCATAGTAGAACACAGATGAAGCTTCTAAGTTGATGTAATAGCCAGTAAGAAGTAGTACAATTCAAGTTTTAGGTATCGATTATTGACTTTTTAGCTGGCTTTGGTGCCTTGGACATGAGCTAGGACCTTGAGATTCTTCCTGAAAGGAGGACTAGCAGCCGAGTTGCACGGGACAATGTGAAAAGTGTTCACATGTAGTAAAAACCTGAGAAATCCGTCGGTTTTCGTCATTTGTTATCGAATCGACTTAAAGCCAGATGGTCACATTGGCCGCTCTTCTCTCTGAAACGGTTGTACTTATCGTCTGCAAAGCTATGTCGCGTGCTGCGGTGTGCGGAGGCACTAAAAGCACCATAGTAGAACACAGATGAAGCTTCTAAGATGATGTAATAGAAAGTAATAAGTTGTACAATTCAAGTTTTAGGTATTGATTATTGACTTTTTAGCTGGCTTTGGTGCCTTGGACATGAGCTAGGACCTTAAGATTCTTCATGAAAGGAGGAGTAGCAGCCGAGTTGCACGGGAGAATGTGAAAAGTGTTCATATGTAGTAAAAACCTGAGAAATCCGTCCGTTTTCGTGATTTGTTATCGAATCGACTTAAAGCCAGATCGTCACATAGTCCGCTCTTCTCTCGGAAACGGTTGTACTTATCGTCTGCAAAGCTATGTCGCGTGCTGCGGTATGCGGAGACACTAAAAGCACCATAGTAGAACACAGATGAAGCTTCTAAGTTGATGTAATAGCCAGTAAGAAGTAGTCCAATTCAAGTTTTAGGTATCGATTATTGACTTTTTAGCTGGCTTTGGTGCCTTGGACATGAGCTAGGACCTTAAGATTCTGCATGAAAGGAGGACTAGCAGCCGAGTTGCATGGGAGAATGTGAAAAGTGTTCATATGTAGTAAAAACCTGAGAAATCCGTCCGTTTTCGTCATTTGTTATCGAATCAACTTAAAGCCCGATCGTCACATTGGCCGCTCTTCTCCCTGAAACGGTTGTACTTATCGTCTGCAATGGTATGTCACGTGCTGCGGTATGCGGAGACACTAAAATCTCCATAGCAGAACACAGATGAAGCTTCTAAGTTGATGTAATAGCCAGTAAGATGTAGTACAATTCAAGTTTTAGCTACTGATTATTGACTTTTTAGCTGGCTTTGGAGCCTTGGACACGAGCTAGGACCTTAAGATTCTGCATGAAAGGAGGACTAGCAGCCGAGTTGCACAGGAGAATGTGAAAAGTGTTCATATGTAGTAAAAACCTGACAAATCCGTCCGTTTTCGTCATTTGTTATCGAATCGACTTAAAGCCCGATCGTCACATTGGCCGCTCTTCTCTCTGAAACGGTTGTACTTATCGTCTGCAATGCTATGTCGCGTACTGCGGTATGCGGAGACACTAAAATCTCCATAGTAGAACACAGATGAAGCTTCTAAGTTGATGTAATAGCCAGTAAGAAGTAGTACAATTCAAGTTTTAGGTATCGATTATTGAATTTTTAGCTGGCTTTGGTGCCTTGGACATGAGCTAGGACCTTAAGATTCTACATGAAAGGAGGACTAGCAGCCGAGTTGCACGGGAGAGTGTGAAAAGTGTTCATATGTAGTAAAAACCTGAGAAATCCGTTCGTTTTCGTCATTTGTTATCGAATCGACTTAAAGCCAGATGGTCACATTGGCCGCTCTTCTCTCTGAAACAGTTGTACTTACCGTCTGCAGAGCTATGTCGCATGCTGCGGTATGCAGAGACACTAAAAGCACCATAGTAGAACACAGATGATACTTCCAAGTTGGTGTAATAGCCAGTAAGAAATAGTAAAATTCAAGTTTTAGGTACTGATTATTGACTTTTTAGCTGGCTTTGGTGCCTTGGACATGAGCTAGGACCTTAAGATTCTGCATGAAAGGAGGACTAGCAGCCTAATTGCACGGGAGAATGTGAAAAGGGTTCATATAGAGTAAAAACTTGAGAAATCCGTTCGTTTTCGTCATTTGTTATCGAATCGACTTAAAGCCAAATCGTCACATTGGCCGCTCTTCTCTCTGAAACGGTTGTACTTATCGTCTGCAAAGCTATGTCGCGTACTGCGGTATTCGGAGACACTAAAAGCACCATAGTAGAACACAGATGAAGCTTCTAAGATGATGTAATAGGCAGTAAGAAATAGTACAATTCAAGTTTTAGGAATCGGTTATTGACTTTTTACCCTTGTTTGGTGACTTGGACATGAGCTAGCACCTTAAGATTCTGCATGAAAGGAGGACTAGCAGCCGAGTTGCACGGGAGAATGTGTAAAGTGTTCATATGTAGTAAAAACCTGAGAAATCCGTCCGTTTTTGTCATTTGTTATCGAATCAACTTAAAGCCCGATCGTCACATTGGCCGCTCTTCTCTCTGAAACGGTTGTACTTGTCGTCTGCAATGGTATGTCACGTGCTGCGGTATGCGGAGACACTAAAATCTCCATAGCAGAACACAGATGAAGCTTCTAAGTTGATGTAATAGCCAGTAAGATGTAGTACAATTCAAGTTTTAGCTACTGATTATTGACTTTTTAGCTGGCTTTGGAGCCTTGGACACGAGCTAGGACCTTAAGATTCTGCATGAAAGGAGGACTAGCAGCCGAGTTGCACAGGAGAATGTGAAAATTGTTCATATGTAGTAAAAACCTGACAAATCCGTCCGTTTTCGTCATTTGTTATCGAATCGACTTAAAGCCCGATCGTCACATTGGCCGCTCTTCTCTCTGAAACGGTTGTACTTATCGTCTGCAATGCTATGTCGCGTGCTGCGGTATGCGGAGACACTAAAATCTCCATAGTAGAACACAGATGAAGCTTCTAAGTTGATGTAATAGCCAGTAAGAAGTAGTACAATTCAAGTTTTAGGTATCGATTATTGAATTTTTAGCTGGCTTTGGTGCCTTGGACATGAGCTAGGACCTTAAGATTCTACATGAAAGGAGGACTAGCAGCCGAGTTGCACGGGAGAATGTGAAAAGTGTTCATATGTAGTAAAAACCTGAGAAATCCGTTCGTTTTCGTCATTTGTTATCGAATCGACTTAAAGCCAGATGGTCACATTGGCCGCTCTTCTCTCTGAAACGGTTGTACTTACCGTCTGCAGAGCTATGTCGCATGCTGCGGTATGCAGAGACACTAAAAGCACCATAGTAGAACACAGATGATACTTCCAAGTTGGTGTAATAGCCAGTAAGAAATAGTAAAATTCAAGTTTTAGGTACTGATTATTGACTTTTTAGCTGGCTTTGGTGCCTTGGACATGAGCTAGGACCTTAAGATTCTGCATGAAAGGAGGACTAGCAGCCTAATTGCACGGGAGAATGTGAAAAGTGTTCATATAGAGTAAAAACTTGAGAAATCCGTTCGTTTTCGTCATTTGTTATCGAATCGACTTAAAGCCAAATCGTCACATTGGCCGCTCTTCTCTCTGAAACGGTTGTACTTATCGTCTGCAAAGCTATGTCGCGTACTGCGGTATTCGGAGACACTAAAAGCACCATAGTAGAACACAGATGAAGCTTCTAAGATGATGTAATAGGCAGTAAGAAATAGTACAATTCAAGTTTTAGGAATCGGTTATTGACTTTTTACCCTTGTTTGGTGACTTGGACATGAGCTAGCACCTTAAGATTCTGCATGAAAGGAGGACTAGCAGCCGAGTTGCACGGGAGAATGTGTAAAGTGTTCATATGTAGTAAAAACCTGAGAAATCCGTTCGTTTTCGTCATTTGTTATCGAATCGACTTAAAGCCAGATGGTCACATTGGCCGCTCTTCTCTCTGAAACGGTTGTACTTACCGTCTGCAGAGCTACGTCGCGTGCTGCGGTATGCAGAGACACTAAAAGCACCATTGTAGAACACAGATGATACTTCCAAGTTGATGTAATAGCCAGTAAGAAGTAGTAAAATTCAATTTTTATGTACTGATTATTGACTTTTTAGCTGGCTTTGGTGCCTTGGACATGACCTAGGACCTTAAGATTCTGCATGAAAGGAGGACTAGCAGCCGAGTTGCACGGGAGAATGTGAAAAGTGTTCATATGTAGTAAAAACGTGAGAAATCCGTCCGTTTTTGTCATTTGTTATCGAATCGACTTAAAGCCCAATCGTCACATTGGCCGCTCTTCCCTCTGAAACGGTTGTACTTATCGTCTGCAGTGCTATGTCGCGTGCTGCAGTATGCGGAGACACTTAAATCTCCATAGTAGAACACAGATGAAGCTTCTAAGTTGATGTAATAGCCAGTAAGAAGTAGTATAATTCAAGTTTTATGTATCGATTATTGACTTCTTAGTTGGCTTTGGTGCCTTGGACATGAGCTATTACCTTAAGATTCTGCATGAAAGGAGGACTAGCAGCCACGTTGCACGGGATAATGTGAAAAGTGTTCATATGTAGTAAAAACCTGAGAAATCCGTCCGTTTTCGTCATTTGTTACCGAATCGAATTAAAGCCCGATCGTCACATTGGCCGCTCTTCTCTCTGAAACGGTTGTACTTATCATCTGCAGAGCTACGTCGCGTGCTGCGGTATACAGAGACACTAAAAGCACCATAGTAGAACACAGATGACACTTCCAAGTTGATGTAATAGCCAGTAAGAAGTAGTACAATTCAAGTTTTAGGAACCGGTTATTGACTTTTTACCCTTGTTTGGTGCCTTGGGCATGAGCTAGGAACTTAAGATTTTACATGCAGGAGGACTAGCAGCCGAGTTGCACGGGAGAATGTGTAAAGTGTTCATATGTAGTAAAAACCTGAGAAATCCGTTCGTTTTCGTCATTTGTTATCGAATCGACTTAGAGCCAGATCGTCACATTGGCCGCTCTTCTCTCTGAAACGGTTGTACTTATCGTCTGCAGAGCGATGTCGCGTGTTGCGGTATGCAGAGACACTAAAAGCACCATAGTAGAACACAGATGACACTTCCAAGTTGATGTAATAGCCAGTAAGAAGTAGTACAATTCAAGTTTTAGTTACTGATTATTGACTTTTTAGCTGGCTTTGGTGCCTTGGACATGAGCTAGGAACTTAAGATTCTGCACGAAAGGAGGACTAGCAGCCGAGTTGCCCAGGAGAATGTGAAAAGTGTTCATATGTAGTAAAAACCTGAGAAATCCGTCCGTTTTCGTCATTTGTTATCGAATCGACTTAAAGCCAGATCGTCACATTGGCCGCTCTTCTCTCCGAAACGGTTGTACTTATCGTCTGCAAAGCTATGTCGCATGCTGCGGTATGCGGAGACACTAAAAGCACCATAGTAGAACACCGATGAAGCTTCTAACTTGATGTAATAGCCAGTAAGAAGTAGTAGAATTCAAGTTTTTGGTATCAATTATTGACTTTTTTGTTGGCTTTGGTACCTTGGACATGAGCTAGGACCTTAAGATTCTGCATGAAAGGAGGACTAGCAGCCGAGTTGCACGGGAGAATGTGAAAAGTGTTCATATGTAGTAAAAACGTGAGAAATTCGTCCGTTTTTGTCATTTGTTATCGAATCGACTTAAAGGCAGATCGTCACACTGCCAACTCTTCTCTCTGAAACGGTTGTACTTATCGTCTGCAAAGCTATGTCGCATGCTGCGGTATGCGGAGAAACTAAAAGCACCATAGTAAAACACCGATGAAGCTTCTAAGTTGATGTAATAGCCAGTAAGATGTAGTACAATTCAAGTTTTAGCTACTGATTATTGACTTTTTAGCTGGCTTTGGAGCCTTGGACATGAGCTAGGACCTTAAGATTCTACATGAAAGGAGGACTAGCAGCCGAGTTGCACAGGAGAATGTGGAATGTGTTCATATGTAGTAAAAACCTGAGAAATCCGTCCGTTTTCGTCATTTGTTATCGAATCGACTTAAAGCCAAATCGTCACATTGGCCGCTCTTCTCTCTGAAACGGTTGTACTTATCGTCTGTTAAGCTATGTCGCGTGCTGCGGTATGCGGGGACACTAAAATCACCATAGTAGAACACATATGAAGCTTCTAAGTTGATGTAATAGCCAGTAAGAAGTAGTACAATTCAAGTTTTTGTTACTGATTATTGACTTTTTAGCTGGCTTTGGTGCCTTGGACATGAGGTAGGACCTTAAGATTCTGCATGAAAGGAGGAGTAGCAGCCGAGTTGCCCAGGAGAATGTGAAAAGTGTTCATATGTAGTATATACCTGAGAAATCCGTCCGTTTTCGTCATTTGTTATCGAATCGACTTAAAGCCAGATTGTCTTTTTGGCCGCTCTTCTCTCTGAAACGGTTGTACTTATCGTCTGCAATGCTATGTCGCGTGCTGCGCTATGCGGAGACACTAAAAGCACCATAGTAGAACACAGATGAAGCTTCTAAGTTGATGTAATAGCCAGTAAGAAGTAGTACAATTCAAGTTTTAGGTATCGACTATTGACTCTTTAGCTGGCTTTGGTACCTTGGACATGAGCTATTACCTTAAGATTCTGCATGAAAGGAGGACTAGCAGCCGAGTTGCACGGGAGAATGTGAAAAGTGTTCATATGTAGTAAAAACCTGAGAAATCCGTTCGTTTTCGTCATTTGTTATCGAATCGACTTAAAGCCAGATCGTCACATTGGCCGCTCTTCTCTCTGAAACGGTTGTACTTATCGTCTGCAGAGCTATGTCGCGTGCTGCGGTATGCAGAGACACTAAAAGCACCATAGTAGAACATAGATGACACTTCCAAGTTGATGTAATAGCCAGTAAGAAGTAGTACAATTCAAGTTTTAGTTACTGATTATTGACTTTTTAGCTGGCTTTGGTGCCTTGGACATGAGCTAGGACCTTAAGATTCTGCATGAAAGGAGGACTAGCAGCCGAGTTGCCCAGGAGAATGTGAAAAGTGTTCATATGTAGTAAAAACCTGAGAAATCCGTCCGTTTTCGTCATTTGTTATCGAATCGACTTAAAGCCAGATCGTCACATTGGCCGCTCTTCTCTCCGAAACGGTTGTACTTATCGTCTGCAAAGCTATGTCGCATGCTGCGGTATGCGGAGACACTAAAAGCACCATAGTAGAACACCGATTAAGCTTCTAACATGATGTAATAGCCAGTAAGAAGTAGTAGAATTCAAGTTTTTGGTATCGATTATTGACTTTTTTGTTGGCTTTGGTACCTTGGACATGAGCTAGGACCTTAAGATTCTGCATGAAAGGAGGACTAGCAGCCGAGTTGCACGGGAGAATGTGAAAAGTGTTCATGTGTAGTAAAAACGTGAGAAATCCGTCCGTTTTTGTCATTTGTTATCGAATCGACTTAAAGGCAGATCGTCACACTGGCAACTCTTCTCTCTGAAACGGTTGTACTTATCGTCTGCAAAGCTATGTCGCATGCTGCGGTATGCGGAGAAACTAAAAACACCATAGTAAAACACCGATGAAGCTTCTAAGTTGATGTAATAGCCAGTAAGATGTAGTACAATTCAAGTTTTAGGTATCGATTATTGACTTTTTAGCTGGCTTTGATGCCTTGGACATGAGCTACGGCCTTATGATTCTGCATGAAAGGTGGACTAGCAGCCGAGTTGCACGGGAGAATTTGAAAAGTGTTCATATGTAGTAAAAACCTGAGAAATCCGTCCGTTTTCGTCATTTGTTATCGAATCGACTTAAAGCCAGATTGTCTTATTGGCCGCTCTTCTCTCTGAAACGGTTGTACTTATCGTCTGCAATGCTATGTCGCGTGCTGCGCTATGCGGAGACACTAAAAGCACCATAGTAGAACACAGATGAAGCTTCTAAGTTGATGTAATAGCCAGTAAGAAGCAGTACAATTCAAGTTTTAGGTATCGATTATTGACTTTTTAGCTGGCTTTGGTGCAATGGACATGAGCTATTACCTTAAGATTCTGCATGAAAGGAGGACTAGCAGCCGAGTTGCACGGGAGAATGTGAAAAGTGTTCATATGTAGTAAAAACCTGAGAAATCCGTTCGTTTTCGTCATTTGTTATCGAATCGACTTAAAGCCAGATCGTCACATTGGCCGCTCTCCTCTCTGAAACGGTTGTACTTATCGTCTGCAAAGCTATGTCGCGTGCTGCGGTATGCGGAGACACTAAAAGCACCATAGTGGAACACAGATGAAGCTTCTAAGTTGATGTAATAGTTAGTAACAAGTAGTACAATTCAAGTTTTAAGTATCGATTATTGACTTTTTAGCTGGCTTTGGTGCCTTGGACATGAGCTAGGACCTTAAGATTCTGCATGAAAGGAGGACTAGCAGCCGCGTTGCACGGGAGAATGTGAAAAGTGTTCAAATGTAGTAAAAACCAAGCTGAGAAATCCGTCCGTTTTCGTCATTTGTTATCGAGTCGACTTAAAGCCAGATCGTCACATTGGCCGCTCTTCTCTCTGAAACGGTTGTACTTATCGTCTGCAAAGCTATGTCGCGAGCTGCGGTATGCGGAGACACTAAAAGCACCATAGTAGAACACATATGAAGCTTCTAAGATGATTTAATAGCCAGTAAGAAGTAGTACAATTCAAGTTTTAGGTACCGATTATTTACTTTTTAGCTGGCTTTGGTGCCTTGGAGATGAGCTAGGGCCTTAAGATTCTGCATTAAAGGAGGACTAGCAGCCGAGTTGCACGGGAGAATGTGAAAAGTGTTCATATGTAGTAAAAACCTGAGAAATCCGTCCGTTTTCGTCATTTGTTATCGAATCGACTTAAAGCCAGATCGTCACATTGGCCGCTCTTCTCTCGGAAACGGTTGTACTTATCGTCTTCAAAGCTATGTCGCGTGCTCTGGTATGCGGAGACACTAAAAGCACCATAGTAGAACACAGATGAAGATTCTAAGTTGATGTAATAGCCAGTAAGAAGTAGTACAATTCACGTTTTAGTTATCTATTATTGACTTTTTAGCTGGCATTGATGCCTTGGACATGAGCTAGGACCTTAATATTCTGCATGAAAGGAGGACTAGCAGCCAAGTTGCACGGGAGAATTTGAAAAGTGTTCATATGTAGTAACAACCTGAGAAATCCGTCCGTTTTCGTCATTTGTTATCGAATCGACTTAAAGCCAGATTGTCACATTGGCCGCTCTTCTCTCAGAAACGGTTGTACTTATCGTCTGCAATGCTATGTCGCGTGCTGCGCTATGCGGAGACACTAAAAGCACCATAGTGGAACACAGATGAAGCTTCTAATTTGATGTAATAGCCAGTAAGAAGTAGTACAATTCAAGTTTTAGGTATCGTTTATTGACTTTTTAGCTGGCTTTGACGCCTTGGACATCAGCTAGGACCTTAAGATTCTGCATGAAAGGAGGACTAGCATCCGAGTTACACGGGAGAATTTGAAAAGTGTTCATATGTAGTAAAAACCTGAGAAATCCGTCCGTTTACGTCATTTGTTATAGAATCGTCTTAAAGCCTGATTGTCACATTGGCCGCTCTTCTCTCTGAAACGGTTGTACTTATCGTCTGCAAAGCTGTGTCGCGTGCTGCGGTATGCGGAGAAACTAAAAGCGCCATAGTAGAACACAGATGAAGCTTCTAAGTTGATGTAATAGCCAGTAAGAAGTAGTACAATTCACGTTTTAGGTATCGATTATTGACTTTTTAGCTGGCTTTGGTGCCTTGGACATGAGCTAGGACCTTAAGATTCTGCATGAAAGGAGGACTAGCAGCCGAGTTGCACGACAGAATGTGAAAAGTGTTCATATGTAGTAAAAACCTGAGAAATCCGTCCGTTTTCGTCATTTGTTATCGAATCGACTTAAAGCCAGATCGTCACATTGGCCGCTCTTCTCTCTGAAACGGTTGTACTTATCGTCTGCAAAGCTATGTCGTATGCTGCGGTAGGCGGAGACACTAAAAGCACCATAGTAGAACACCGATTAAGCTTCTAACATGATGTAATAGCCAGTAAGATGTAGTAGAATTCAAGTTTTTGTTATCGATTATTGACTTTTTTGTTGGCTTTGGTACCTTGGACATGAGCTAGGACCTTAAGATTCTGCATGAAAGGAGGACTAGCAGCCGAGTTGCACGGGAGAATGTGAAAAGTGTTCATGTGTAGTAAAAACGTGAGAAATCCGTCCGTTTTTGTCATTTGTTATCGAATCGACTTAAAGCCAGATCGTCACATTGGCCGCTCTTCTCTCCGAAACGGTTGTACTTATCGTCTGCAAAGCTATGTCGCATGCTGCGGTATGCGGAGACACTAAAAGCACCATAGTAGAACACCGATTAAGCTTCTAACATGATGTAATAGCCAGTAAGAAGTAGTAGAATTCAAGTTTTTGGTATCGATTATTGACTTTTTTGTTGGCTTTGGTACCTTGGACATGAGCTAGGACCTTAAGATTCTGCATGAAAGGAGGACTAGCAGCCGAGTTGCACGGGAGAATGTGAAAAGTGTTCATGTGTAGTAAAAACGTGAGAAATCCGTCCGTTTTTGTCATTTGTTATCGAATCGACTTAAAGGCAGATCGTCACACTGGCAACTCTTCTCTCTGAAACGGTTGTACTTATCGTCTGCAAAGCTATGTCGCATGCTGCGGTATGCGGAGAAACTAAAAGCACCATAGTAAAACACCGATGAAGCTTCTAAGTTGATGTAATAGCCAGTAAGATGTAGTACAATTCAAGTTTTAGGTATCGATTATTGACTTTTTAGCTGGCTTTGATGCCTTGGACATGAGCTACGGCCTTATGATTCTGCATGAAAGGTGGACTAGCAGCCGAGTTGCACGGGAGAATTTGAAAAGTGTTCATATGTAGTAAAAACCTGAGAAATCCGTCCGTTTTCGTCATTTGTTATCGAATCGACTTAAAGCCAGATTGTCTTATTGGCCGCTCTTCTCTCTGAAACGGTTGTACTTATCGTCTGCAATGCTATGTCGCGTGCTGCGCTATGCGGAGACACTAAAAGCACCATAGTAGAACACAGATGAAGCTTCTAAGTTGATGTAATAGCCAGTAAGAAGCAGTACAATTCAAGTTTTAGGTATCGATTATTGACTTTTTAGCTGGCTTTGGTGCAATGGACATGAGCTATTACCTTAAGATTCTGCATAAAAGGAGGACTAGCATCCGAGTTACACGGGAGAATTTGAAAAGTGTTCATATGTAGTAAAAACCTGAGAAATCCGTCCGTTTACGTCATTTGTTATAGAATCGTCTTAAAGCCTGATTGTCACATTGGCCGCTCTTCTCTCTGAAACGGTTGTACTTATCGTCTGCAAAGCTGTGTCGCGTGCTGCGGTATGCGGAGAAACTAAAAGCGCCATAGTAGAACACAGATGAAGCTTCTAAGTTGATGTAATAGCCAGTAAGAAGTAGTACAATTCACGTTTTAGGTATCGATTATTGACTTTTTAGCTGGCTTTGGTGCCTTGGACATGAGCTAGGACCTTAAGATTCTGCATGAAAGGAGGACTAGCAGCCGAGTTGCACGACAGAATGTGAAAAGTGTTCATATGTAGTAAAAACCTGAGAAATCCGTCCGTTTTCGTCATTTGTTATCGAATCGACTTAAAGCCAGATCGTCACATTGGCCGCTCTTCTCTCTGAAACGGTTGTACTTATCGTCTGCAAAGCTATGTCGCATGCTGCGGTATGCGGAGACACTAAAAGCACCATAGTAGAACACCGATTAAGCTTCTAACATGATGTAATAGCCAGTAAGATGTAGTAGAATTCAAGTTTTTGTTATCGATTATTGACTTTTTTGTTGGCTTTGGTACCTTGGACATGAGCTAGGACCTTAAGATTCTGCATGAAAGGAGGACTAGCAGCCGAGTTGCACGGGAGAATGTGAAAAGTGTTCATGTGTAGTAAAAACGTGAGAAATCCGTCCGTTTTTGTCATTTGTTATCGAATCGACTTAAAGGCAGATCGTCACACTGGCAACTCTTCTCTCTGAAACGGTTGTACTTATCGTCTGCAAAGCTATGTCGCATGCTGCGGTATGCGGAGAAACTAAAAGCACCATAGTAAAACACCGATGAAGCTTCTAAGTTGATGTAATAGCCAGTAAGATGTAGTACAATTCAAGTTTTAGGTATCGATTATTGACTTTTTAGCTGGCTTTGATGCCTTGGACATGAGCTACGGCCTTATGATTCTGCATGAAAGGTGGACTAGCAGCCGAGTTGCACGGGAGAATGTGAAAAGTGTTCAAATAGAGTAAAAACCTGAGAAATCCGTCCGTTTTCGTCATTTTTATCGAATCGACTTAAAGCCAGATCGTCACATTGGCCGCTCTGCTCTCTGAAACGGTTGTACTTATCGTCTGCAAAGCTATGTCGCGTACTGCGGTATTCGGAGACACTAATAGCACCATAGTAGAACACAGATGTAGCTTCTAAGATGATGTAATAGCCAGTAAGAAATAGTACCATTCAAGTTTTAGGAATCGGTTATTGACTTTTTACCCTTGTTTGGTGCCTTGGACATGAGCTAGGAACTTAAGATTTTACATGCAGGAGGACTAGCAGACGAGTTGCACGGGAGAATGTGTAAAGTGTTCATATGTAGTAAAAACCTGAGAAATCCGTTCGTTTTCGTCATTTGTTATCGAATCGACTTAAAGCCAGATCGTCACATTGGCCGCTCTTCTCTCTGAAACGGTTGTACTTATCGTCTGCAAAGCTATGTCGCGTGCTGCGGCATGCGGGGACACTAAAATCACCATAGTGGAACACAGATGAAGCTTCTAAGTTGATGTAATAGCCAGTAAGAAGTAGTACAATTCACGTTTTAGGTACCGATTATTTACTTTTTAGCTGGCTTTGGTGCCTTGGAGATGAGCTAGGGCCTTAAGATTCTGCATTAAAGGAGGACTAGCAGCCGAGTTGCACGGGAGAATGTGAAAAGTGTTCATATGTAGTAAAAACCTAAAAAATCCGTCCGTTTTCGTCATTTGTTATCGAATCGACTTAAAGCCAGATCGTCACATTGGCCGCTCTTCTCTCGGAAACGGTTGTACTTATCGTCTTCAAAGCTATGTCGCGTGCTCTGGTATGCGGAGACACTAAAAGCACCATAGTAGAACACAGATGAAGATTCTAAGTTGATGTAATAGCCAGTAAGAAGTAGTACAATTCACGTTTTAGTTATCTATTCTTGACTATTTAGCTGGCATTGATGCCTTGGACATGAGCTAGGACCTTAATATTCTGCATGAAAGGAGGACTAGCAGCCAAGTTGCACGGGGGAATTTGAAAAGTGTTCATATGTAGTAAAAACCTGAGAAATCCGTCCGTTTTCGTCATTTGTTATCGAATCGACTTAAAGCCAGATTGTCACATTGGCCGCTCTTCTCTCAGAAACGGTTGTACTTATCGTCTGCAATGCTATGTCGCGTGCTGCGCTATGCGGAGACACTAAAAGCACCATAGTGGAACACAGATGAAGCTTCTAATTTGATGTAATAGCCAGTAAGAAGTAGTACAATTCAAGTTTTAGGTATCGATTATTGACTTTTTAGCTGGCTTTGACGCCTTGGACATCAGCTAGGACCTTAAGATTCTGCATGAAAGGAGGACTAGCATCCGAGTTACACGGGAGAATTTGAAAAGTGTTCATATGTAGTAAAAACCTGAGAAATCCGTCCGTTTACGTCATTTGTTATAGAATCGTCTTAAAGCCTGATTGTCACATTGGCCGCTCTTCTCTCTGAAACGGTTGTACTTATCGTCTGCAAAGCTGTGTCGCGTGCTGCGGTATGCGGAGAAACTAAAAGCGCCATAGTAGAACACAGATGAAGCTTCTAAGTTGATGTAATAGCCAGTAAGAAGTAGTACAATTCACGTTTTAGGTATCGATTATTGACTTTTTAGCTGGCTTTGGTGCCTTGGACATGAGCTAGGACCTTAAGATTCTGCATGAAAGGAGGACTAGCAGCCGAGTTGCACAACAGAATGTGAAAAGTGTTCATATGTAGTAAAAACCTGAGAAATCCGTCCGTTTTCGTCATTTGTTATCGAATCGACTTAAAGCCAGATCGTCACATTGGCCGCTCTTCTCTCTGAAACGGTTGTACTTATCGTCTGCAAAGCTATGTCGTATGCTGCGGTAGGCGGAGACACTAAAAGCACCATAGTAGAACACAGATGAAGCTTCTAAGTTGATGTAATAGCCAGTAAGAAGTAGTACAATTTAAGTTTTAGGTATCGATTATTGACTTTTTAGCTGGCTTTGGTGCCTTGGACATGAGCTATTACCTTAAGATTCTGCATGAAAGGAGGACTAGCAGCCGAGTTGCACGGGAGAATGTGAAAAGTGTTCATATGTAGTAAAAACCTGAGAAATCCGTTCGTTTTCGTCATTTGTTATCGAATCGTTTTAAAGCCAGATCGTCACATTGGCCGCTCTCCTCTCTGAAACGGTTGTACTTATCGTCTGCAAAGCTATGTCGCGTGCTGCGGTATGCGGAGACACTAAAAGCACCATAGTGGAACACAGATGAAGCTTCTAAGTTGATGTAATAGCCAGTAAGAAGTAGTACAATTCAAGATTTAAGTATCGATTATTGACTTTTTAGCTGGCTTTGACGCCTTGGACATCAGCTAGGACCTTAAGATTCTGCATGAAAGGTGGACTAGCATCCGAGTTGCACGGGAGAATTTGAAAAGTGTTCATATGTAGTAAAAACCTGAGAAATCCGTCCGTTTACGTCATTTGTTATAGAATCGTCTTAAAGCCTGATTGTCACATTGGCCGCTCTTCTCTCTGAAACGGTTGTACTTATCGTCTGCAAAGCTGTGTCGCGTGCTGCGGTATGCGGAGAAACTAAAAGCACCATAGTAGAACACAGATGAAGCTTCTAAGTTGATGTAATAGCCAGTAAGAAGTAGTACAATTCACGTTTTAGGTATCGATTATTGACTTTTTAGCTGGCTTTGGTGCCTTGGACATGAGCTAGGACCTTAAGATTCTGCATGAAAGGAGGACTAGCAGCCGAGTTGCACGACAGAATGTGAAAAGTGTTCATATGTAGTAAAAACCTGAGAAATCCGTCCGTTTTCGTTATTTGTTATCGAATCGACTTAAAGCCAGATCGTCACATTGGCCGCTCTTCTCTCTGAAACGGTTGTACTTATCGTCTGCAAAGCTATGTCGTATCCTGCGGTAGGCGGAGACACTAAAACCACCACAGTAGAACACAGATGAAGCTTCCAATTTGATGTAATAGCCAGTAAGAAGTAGTACAATTCAAGTTTTAGGTATTGATTATTGACTTTTTAGCTGGCTTTGATGCCTTGGACATGAGATAGGACCTTAAGATTCTGCATAGAAGGTGGACTAGCAGCCGAGTTGCACGGGAGAATGTGAAAAGTTTTCATATGTAGTAAAAACCTGAGAATTCCGTCCGTCTTCGTCATTTGTTATCGAATCTCCTTTAAGCCAGATCGTCACATTGGCCGCTCTTCTCTCTGAAACGGTTGTACTTATCGTCTGCAAAGCTATGTCGCGTGCTGCGATATGCGGAGACTCTAAAAGCACCATAGTAGAACACAGATAAAGCTTCTAAGTTGATGTAATAGCCAGTAAGTAGTAGTACAATTCAAGTTTTAGGTATCGATTATTGACTTTTTAGCTGGCTTTGGTGCCTTGGACATGAGCTAGGACCTTAAGAATCTGCATTAAAGGAGGACTAGCAGCCGAGTTGCACGGGAGAATGTGAAAAGTGTTCAAATAGAGTAAAACCTGAGAAATCCGTCCGTTTTAGTCATTTTTATCGAATCGACTTAAAGCCAAATCGTCACATTGGCCGCTCTGCTCTCTGAAACGGTTGTACTTATCGTCTGCAAAGCAATGTCGCGTACGGCGGTATTCGGAGACACTAAAATCCCCATAGTAGAACACAGATGTAGCTTCTAAGATGATGTAATAGCCAGTAAGTAGTAGTACAATTCAAGTTTTAGGTATCGATTATTGACTTTTTAGCTGGCTTTGGTGCCTTGGACATGAGCTAGGACCTTAAGAATCTGCATTAAAGGAGGACTAGCAGCCGAGTTGCACGGGAGAATGTGTAAAGTGTTCATATGTAGTAAAAACCTGAGAAATCCGTTCGTTTTCGTCTTTGTTATCGAATCGACTTAAAGCCAGATCGTCACATTGGCCGCTCTTCTCTCTGAAACGGCTGTACTTATCGTCTGCAGAGCTATGTCGCGTGCTGCGGTATGCAGAGACACTAAAAGCACCATAGTAGAACACAGATGACACTTCCAAGTTGATGTAATAGCCAGTAAGAAGTAGTACAATTCAAGTTTTAGTTACTGATTATTGACTTTTTAGCTGGCTTTGGTGCCTTGGACATGAGCTAGGACCTTAAGATTCTGCATGAAAGGAGGAATAGCAGCCGAGTTGCCCAGGAGAATGTGAAAAGTGTTCATATGTAGTAAAAACCTGAGAAATCCGTCCGTTTTCGTCATTTGTTATCGAATTGACTTAAAGCCAGATAGTCACATTGTTCGCTCTTCTCTCTGAAACAGTTGTACATATCGTCTGCAAAGCTATGTCGCGTGCTGCGGCATGCGGGGACACTAAAATCACCATAGTGGAACACAGATGAAGCTTCTAAGTTGATGTAGTAGCCAGTAAGAAGTAGTATAATTCAAGTTTTAGGTATCGATTATTGACTTTTTTGCTGGCTTTGATGCCTTGGACATGAGCTAGGACCTTAAGATTCTCCATGAAAGGAGGACTAGCAGCCGAGTTGCACGGGAGAATTTGAAAAGTGTTCATATGTAGTAAAAACCTGAGAAATCCGTCCGTTTTCGTCATTTGTTATCGATATCGACTTAAAGCCAGATTGTCACATTGGCCGCTCTTCTCTCTGAAACGGTTGTACTTATCGTCTGCAATGCTATGTCGCGTGCTGCGCTATGCGGAGACACTAAAAGCACCATAGTAGAACGCAGATGAAGCTTCTAAGTTGATGTAATAGCCAGTAAGAAGTAGTACAATTCAAGTTTTAGGTATCGATTATTGACTTTTTAGCTGGCTTTGGTGCCTTGGACATGAGCTAGGACCTTAAGATTCTGCATGAAAGGAGGACTAGCAGCCGAGTTGCACGGGAGAATGTGAAAAGTGTTCAAATAGAGTAAAAACCTGAGAAATCCGTCCGTTTTCGTCATTTTTATCGAATCGACTTAAAGCCAAATCGTCACATTGGCCGCTCTGCTCTCTGAAACGGTTGTACTTATCGTCTGCAAAGCTATGTCGCGTACTGCGGTATTCGGAGACACTAATAGCACCATAGTAGAACACAGATGTAGCTTCTAAGATGATGTAATAGCCAGTAAGAAATAGTACCATTCAAGTTTTAGGAATCGGTTATTGACTTTTTACCCTTGTTTGGTGCCTTGGACATGAGCTAGGAACTTAAGATTTTACATGCAGGAGGACTAGCAGACGAGTTGCACGGGAGAATGTGTAAAGTGTTCATATGTAGTAAAAACCTGAGAAATCCGTTCGTTTTCGTCATTTGTTATCGAATCGACTTAAAGCCAGATCGTCACATTGGCCGCTCTTCTCTCTGAAACGGTTGTACTTATCGTCTGCAAAGCTATGTCGCGTGCTGCGGCATGCGGGGACACTAAAATCACCATAGTGGAACACAGATGAAGCTTCTAAGTTGATGTAATAGCCAGTAAGAAGTAGTACAATTCACGTTTTAGGTATCGATTATTGACTTTTTAGCTGGCTTTGGTGTCTTGGACATGAGCTAGGACCTTAAGATTCTGCATGAAAGGAGGACTAACAGCCGAGTTGCACGGGAGAATGTGAAGAGTGTTCATATGTAGTAAAAACGTGAGAAATCCGTGCGTTTTTGTCATTTGTTATCGTATCGACTTAAAGCCAGATCGTGACACTGGCCACTCTTCTCTCTGAAACGGTTGTACTTATCGTCTGCAAAGCTATGTCGCATGCTGCGGTATGCGGAGACACTAAAAGCACCATAGTAGAACACCGATGAAGCTTCTAAGTTGATGTAATAGCCAGTAAGATGTAGTACAATTCAAGTTTTAGCATCTGATTATTGACTTTTTAGCTGGCTTTGGTGCCTTGGACATGAGCTATTACCTTAAGATTCTGCATGAAAGGAGGACTAGCAGCCGAGTTGCACGGGAGAATGTGTAAAGTGTTCATATGTAGTAAAAACCTGAGAAATCCGTTCGTTTTCGTCATTTGTTATCGAATCGACTTAAAGCCAGATCGTCACATTGGCCGCTCTTCCCTCTGGAACGGTTGTACTTATCGTCTGCAAAGCTGTGTCGCGTGCTGCGGTATGCGGAGAGACTAAAAGCACCATAGTAGAACATAGATGAAGCTTCTAAGTTGATGTAATAGCCAGTAAGAAGTAGTACAATTCACGTTTTAGGTATCGATTATTGACTTTTTAGCTGGCATTGATGCCTTGGACATGAGCTAGGACCTTAATATTCTGCATGAAAGGAGGACTAGCAGCCAAGTTGCACGGGAGAATTTGAAAAGTGTTCATATGTAGTAAAATCCTGAGAAATCCGTCCGTTTTCGTCATTTGTTATCGAATCGACTTAAAGCCAGATTGTCACATTGGCCGCTCTTCTCTCAGAAACGGTTGTACTTATCGTCTGCAATGCTATGTCGCGTGCTGCGCTATGCGGAGACACTAAAAGCACCATAGTGGAACACAGATGAAGCTTCTAAGTTGATGTAATAGCCAGTAAGAAGTAGTACAATTCAAGTTTTAGGTATCGATTATTGACTTTTTAGCTGGCTTTGACGCCTTGGACATCAGCTAGGACCTTAAGATTCTGCATGAAAGGAGGACTAGCATCCGAGTTGCACGGGAGAATTTGAAAAGTGTTCATATGTAGTAAAAACCTGAGAAATCCGTCCGTTTACGTCATTTGTTATCGAATCGTCTTAAAGCCTGATTGTCACATTGGCCGCTCTTCTCTCTGAAACGGTTGTACTTATCGTCTGCAAAGCTGTGTCGCGTGCTGCGGTATGCGGAGAGACTAAAAGCACCATAGTGGAACATAGATGAAGCTTCTAAGTTGATGTAATAGCCAGTAAGAAGTAGTACAATTCACGTTTTAGGTATCGATTATTGACTTTTTAGCTGGCTTTGGTGTTTTGGACATGAGCTAGGACCTTAAGATTCTGCATGAAAGGAGGACTAACAGCCGAGTTGCACGGGAGAATGTGAAGAGTGTTCATATGTAGTAAAAACGTGAGAAATCCGTGCGTTTCTGTCATTTGTTATCGTATCGACTTAAAGCCAGATCGTGACACTGGCCACTCTTCTCTCTGAAACGGTTGTACTTATCGTCTGCAAAGCTATGTCGCATGCTGCGGTATGCGGAGACACTAAAAGCACCATAGTAGAACACCGATGAAGCTTCTAAGTTGATGTAATAGCCAGTAAGATGTAGTACAATTCAAGTTTTAGCATCTGATTATTGACTTTTTAGCTGGCTTTGGTGCCTTGGACATGAGCTATTACCTTAAGATTCTGCATGAAAGGAGGACTAGCAGCCGAGTTGCACGGGAGAATTTGAAAAGTGTTCATATGCAGTAAAAACCTGAGAAATCCGTCCGTTTTCGTCATTTGTTATCGAATCGACTTAAAGCCAGATCGTCACATTGGCCGCTCTCCTCTCTGAAACGGTTGTACTTATCGTCTGCAAAGCTATGTCGCGTGCTGCGGTATGCGGAGACACTAAAAGCACCATATTGGAACACAGATAAAGCTTCTAAGTAGATGTAATAGCCAGTAAGAACTAGTACAATTCAAGTTTTAGGTATCGCTTATTGACTTTTTAGCTGGCTTTGATGCCTTGGACATGAGCTAGGACCTTAAGATTCTGCATGAAAGGAGGACTAGCAGCCGAGTTGCACGGGAGAATTTGAAAAGTGTTCATATGTAGTAAAAACCTGAGAAATCGGTCCGTTTTCGTCATTTGTTATCGACTCGACTTCAAGCCAGATCATCACATTGGCCGCTCTTCTCTCTGAAATGGTCCTAATTATCGTCTGCAAAGCTATGTCTCTTGCTCCGGTATGCGGAGACACTAAAAGCACCATAGTAGAACACAGATGAAGCTTCTAAGTTGATGTAATAGCCAGTAAGAAGTAGTACACTTCAAGTTTAAGGTATCGATTATTGACTTCTTAGATGGATTTGGTGCCTTGGACATGAGCTACGACCTTAAGATTCTGCATGAAAGGAGGACTAGCAGCCGAGTTACACAGGAGAAAGTGAAAAGTGTTTATATGTAGTAAAAACCTGAGAAATCCGTCCGTTTTCGTCATTTGTTATCGAATCGACTTAAAGCCCGATCGTCACATTGGCCGCTCTTCTCTCTGAAACGGTTGTACTTATCGTCTGCAAAGCTATGTCGCGTGCTGCGGTATGCGGAGACACTAAAAGCACCATAGTAGAACACATATTAAGCTTCTAAGAAGATGTAATAGCCAGTAAGAAGTAGTACAATTCAAGTTTTAGGTATCGATTATTAACTTTTTAGCTGGCTTTGGTGCCTTGGAGATGAGCTTGTACCATAAGATTCTGCTTGAAAGGAGGAGTAGCAGCCGAGTTGCACGGGAGAATGTGAAAAGTGTTCATATGTAGTACAAACTTGAGAAATCCGTCCGTTTTCGTCATTTGTTATCGAATCGACTTAAAGCCAGATCGTCACATTGGCCGCTCTTCTCTCGGAAACAGTTGTACTTATCGTCTGCAAAGCTATGTCGCGTGCTGCGGCATGCGGGGACACTAAAATCACCATAGTGGAACACAGATGAAGCTTCTAAGTTGATGTAATAGCCAGTAAGAAGTAGTATAATTCAAGTTTTAGGTATCGATTATTGACTTTTTTGCTGGCTTTGATGCCTTGTACATGAGCTAGGACCTTAAGATTCTATATGAAAGGAGGACTAGCAGCCGAGTTGCACGGGAGAATTTGAAAAGTGTTCATATGTAGTAAAAACCTGAGAAATCCGTCCGTTTTCGTCATTTGTTATCGAATTGACTTAAAGCCAGATCATCACATTGTTCGCTCTTCTCTCTGAAACAGTTGTACTTATCGTCTGCAAAGCTATGTCGCGTGCTGCGGCATGCGGGGACACTAAAATCACCATAGTGGAACACAGATGAAGCTTCTAAGTTGATGTAATAGCCAGTAAGAAGTAGTATAATTCAAGTTTTAGGTATCGATTATTGACTTTTTAGCTGGCTTTGGTGCCTTGGACATGAGCTAGGACCGTAAGATTCTCCATGAAAGGAGGACTAGCAGCCGAGTTGCACGGGAGAATTTGAAAAGTGTTCATATGTAGTACACACCTGAGAAATCCGTCCGTTTTCGTCATTTGTTATCGATATCGACTGAAAGCCAGATTGTCACATTGGCCGCTCTTCTCTCTGAAACGGTTGTACTTATCGTCTGCAATGCTATGTCGCGTGCTGCGCTATGCGGAGACACTAAAAGCACCATAGTAGAACACCCATTAAGCTTCTAAGTTGATGTAATAGCCAGTAAGAAGTAGTACAATTCAAGTTTTAGGTATCGATTATTGACTTTTTAGCTGGCTTTGGTGCCTTGGACATGAGCTAGGACCTTAAGATTCTGCATGAAAGGAGGACTAGCAGCCGAGTTGCACGGGAGAATGTGAAAAGTGTTCAAATAGAGTAAAAACCTGAGAAATCCGTCCGTTTTCGTCATTTTTATCGAATCGACTTAAAGCCAGATCGTGACACTGGCCACTCTTCTCTCTGAAACGGTTGTACTTATCGTCTGCAAAGCTATGTCGCGTGCTGCGGTATGCGGAGACACTAAAAGCACCATATTGGAACACAGATGAAGCTTCTAAGTTGATGTAATAGCCAGTAAGAACTAGTACAATTCAAGTTTTAGGTATCGATTATTGACTTTTTAGCTGGCTTTGATGCCTTGGACATGAGCTAGGACCTTAAAATTCTGCATGAAAGGAGGACTAGCGGCCGAGTTGCACGGGAGAATTTGAAAAGTGTTCATATGTAGTAAAAACCTGAGAAATCCGTCAGTTTTCGTCATTTGTTATCGATTCGACTTAAAGCTAGATCGTCACATTGGCCGCTCTTCTCTCTGAAACGGTAGTACTTATCGTCTGCAAAGCTATGTCGCGTGCTGCGGTATGCGGAGACACTAAAAGCACCATAGTAGAACACAGATGTAGCTTCTAAGATGATGTAATAGCCAGTAAGAGATAGTACCATTCAAGTTTTAGGAATCGGTTATTGACTTTTTACCCTTGTTTGGTGCCTTGGGCATGAGCTAGGAACTTAAGATTTTACATGCAGGAGGACTAGCAGACGAGTTGCACGGGAGAATGTGTAAAGTGTTTATATGTAGTAAAAACCTGAGAAATCCGTTCGTTTTCGTCATTTGTTATCGAATCGACTTAAAGCCAGATCGTCACATTGGCCGCTCTTCTCTCTGAAACGGTTGTACTTATCGTCCGCAAAGCTATGTCGCGTGCTGCGGCATGCGGGGACACTAAAATCACCATAGTGGAACACAGACGAAGCTTCTAAGTTGATGTAATAGCCAGTAAGAAGTAGTAAAATTCAAGTTTTAGTTATCGATAATTGACTTTTTAGCTGGTTTTGATGCCTTGGACATGAGCTAGGACCTTAATATTCTGCATGAAAGGAGGACTAGCAGCCGAGTTGCACGGGAGAATTTGAAAAGTGTTCATATGTAGTAAAAACCTGAGAAATCCGTCCGTTTACGTCATTTGTTATCGAATCGTCTTAAAGCCTGATTGTCACATTGGCCGCTCTTCTCTCTGAAACGGTTGTACTTATCGTCTGCAAAGCTGTGTCGCGTGCTGCGGTATGCAGAGAGACTAAAAGCACCATAGTGGAACATAGATGAAGCTTCTAAGTTGATGTAATAGCCAGTAAGAAGTAGTACAATTCACGTTTTAGGTATCGATTATTGACTTTTTAGCTGGCTTTGGTGTCTTGGACATGAGCTAGGACCTTAAGATTCTGCATGAAAGGAGGACTAACAGCCGAGTTGCACGGGAGAATGTGAAGAGTGTTCATATGTAGTAAAAACGTGAGAAATCCGTCCGTTTTTGTCATTTGTTATCGTATCGACTTAAAGCCAGATCGTGACACTGGCCACTCTTCTCTCTGAAACGGTTGTACTTATCGTCTGCAAAGCTATGTCGCATGCTGCGGTATGCGGAGACACTAAAAGCACCATAGTAGAACACCGATGGAGCTTCTAAGTTGATGTAATAGCCAGTAAGATGTAGTACAATTCAAGTTTTAGCATCTGATTATTGACTTTTTAGCTGGCTTTGGTGCCTTGGACATGATCTAGGACCTTAAGATTCTGCATGAAAGGAGGACTAGCAGCCGAGTTGCACGGGAGAATGTGAAAAGTGTTCATATGTAGTAAAAACCTGAGAAATCCGTCAGTTTTCGTCATTTGTTATCGAATCGACTTAAAGCCAGATCGTCACATTGGCCGCTCTCCTCTCTGAAACGGTTGTACTTATCGTCTGCAAAGCTATGTCGCGTGCTGCGGTATGCGGAGACACTAAAAGCACCATATTGGAACACAGATGAAGCTTCTAAGTTGATGTAATAGCCAGTAAGAACAAGTACAATTCAAATTTTAGGTATCGATTATTGACTTTTTAGCTGGCTTTGATGCCTTGGACATGAGCTAGGACCTTAAGATTCTGCATGAAAGGAGGACTAGCGGCCGAGTTGCACGGGAGAATTTGAAAAGTGTTCATATGTAGTAAAAACCTGAGAAATCGGTCCGTTTTCGTCATTTGTTATCGACTCGACTTAAAGCCAAATCATCACATTGGCCGCTCTTCTCTCTGAAATGGTCCTAATTATCGTCTGCAAAGCTATGTCTCTTGCTCCGGTATGCGGAGACACTAAAAGCACCATAGTTGAACACAGATGAAGCTTCTAAGTTGATGTAATAGCCAGTAAGAAGTAGTACACTTCAAGTTTAAGGTATCGATTATTGACTTCTTAGATGGATTTGGTGCCTTGGACATGAGCTAGGACCTTAAGATTCTGCATGAAAGGAGGACTAGCAGCCGAGTTACACAGGAGAAAGTGAAAAGTGTTTATATGTAGTAAAAACCTGATAAATCCGTCCGTTTTCGTCATTTGTTATCGAATCGACTTAAAGCCCGATCGTCACATTTGCCGCTCTTCTCTCTGAAACGGTTGTACTTATCGTCTGCAAAGCTATGTCGCGTGCTGCGGTATGCGGAGACACTAAAAGCACCATAGTAGATCACATATTAAGCTTCTAAGAAGATGTAATAGCCAGTAAGAAGTAGTACAATTCAAGTTTTAGGTATCGATTATTAACTTTTTAGCTGGCTTTGGTGCCTTGGAGATGAGCTTGTACCATAAGATTCTGCTTGAAAGGAGGAGTAGCAGCCGAGTTGCACGGGAGAATGTGAAAAGTGTTCATATGTAGTACAAACTTGAGAAATCCGTCCGTTTTCGTCATTTATTATCGAATCGACTTAAAGCCAGATCGTCACATTGGCCGCTCTTCTCGCGGAAACGGTTGTACTTATCGTCTTCAAAGCTATGTCGCGTGCTGCGGTATGCGGAGACACTAAAAGCACCATAGTAGAACACAGATGAAGCTTCTAAGTTGATGTAATAGCCAGTAAGAAGTAGTACAATTCAAGTTTAAGGTATCGATTATTTACTTCTTAGATGGATTTGGTGCCTTGGACATGAGCTAGGACCATAAGATTCTGCTTGAAAGGAGGAGTAGCAGCCGAGTTGCACGGGAGAATGTGAAAAGTGTTCATATGTAGTACAAACTTGAGAAATCCGTCCGTTTTCGTCATTTGTTATCGAATCGACTTAAAGCCAGATTGTCACATTGGCTGCTCTTCTGTCTGAAACGGTTGTACTTATCGTCTGCAAAGCTATGTCGTGTGATGCGGTATGCGGAGACACTAAAAGCACCATAGTAGAACACAGATGAAGCTTCTAAGTTGATGTAATAGCCAGTAAGAAGTAGTACAATTCAAGTTTTAGGTATCGATTATTGACTTTTTAGCTGGCTTTGGTGCCTTTGACATGAGCTAGGACCTTAAGATTCTGCATGAAAGGAGGACTAGCAGCCGAGTTGCACGGGAGGATGTGAAAAGTGTTCATATGTAGTAAAAACCTGAGAAATCCGTCCGTTTTCGTTATTTGTTATCGAATCGACTTAAGGCCAGATCGTCACATTGGCCACTCTTCTCTCTGAAACGGTTGTACTTATCGTGTGCAGAGCTATGTCGGGTGCTGCGGTATGCAGGGACACTAAAAGCACCATAGTAGAACACAGATGACACTTCCAAGTTGATGTAATAGCCAGTAAGAAGTAGTACAATTCAAGTTTTAGTTACTGATTATTGACTTTTTAGCTGGCTTTGGTGCCTTGGACATGAGCTAGGACCTTAAGATTCTGCATGAAAGGAGGACTAGCAGCCGAGTTGCCCAGGAGAATGTGAAAAGTGTTCATATGTAGTAAAAACCAGAGAAATCCGTCCGTTTTCGTCATTTGTTATCGAATCGACTTAAAGCCAGATCGTCACATTGGCCGCTGTTCCCTCCGAAACGGTTGTACTTATCGTCTGCAAAGCTATGTCGCATGCTGCGGTATGCGGAGACACTAAAAGCTCCATAGTAGAACACAGATGAAGCTTCTAAGTTGATGTAATAGCCAGTAAGATGTAGTACAATTCATGTTTTAGCTTCTGATTATTTGCTTTTTAGCTGGCTTTGGAGCCTTGGACATGAGCTAGGACCTTAAGATTCTGCATGAAAGGAGGACTAGCAGCCGAGTTACACAGGAGAATGTGAAAAGTGTTTATATGTAGTAAAAACCTGAGAAATCCGTCCGTTTTCGTCATTTGTTATCGAATCGACTTAAAGCCAGATCGTCACATTGGCCGCTCTTCTCTCTGAAACGGTTGTACTTATCGTCTGCAAAGCTATGTCGCGTGCTGCGGTATGCGGAGACACTAAAAGCACCATAGTGGAACACAGATGAAGCTTCTAAGTTGATGTAATAGCCAGGAAGAAGTAGTACAATTCAAGTTTTAGGTATCGATTATTGACTTTTTAGCTGGCTTTGACGTCTTGGACATAAGCTAGGACCTTAAGATTCTGCATGAAAGGAGGACTAGCATCCGAGTTGCACGGGAGAATTTGAAAACTGTTCATATGTAGTAAAAACCTGAGAAATCCGTCCGTTTACGTCATTTGTTATCGAATCGTCTTAAAGCCTGATTGTCACATTGGCCGCTCTTCTCTCTGAAACGGTTGTACTTATCGTCTGCAAAGCTGTGTCGCGTGCTGCGGTATGCGGAGAGACTAAAAGCACCATAGTGGAACATAGATGAAGCTTCTAAGTTGATGTAATAGCCAGTAAGAAGTAGTACAATTCACGTTTTAGGTATCGATTATTGACTTTTTAGCTGGCTTTGGTGTTTTGGACATGAGCTAGGACCTTAAGATTCTGCATGAAAGGAGGACTAATAGCCGAGTTGCACGGGAGAATGTGAAGAGTGTTCATATGTAGTAAAAACGTGAGAAATCCGTGCGTTTTTGTCATTTGTTATCGTATCGACTTAAAGCCAGATCGTGACACTGGCCACTCTTCTCTCTGAAACGGTTGTACTTATCGTCTGCAAAGCTATGTCGCATGCTGCGGTATGCGGAGACACTAAAAGCACCATAGTAGAACACCGATGAAGCTTCTAAGTTGATGTAATAGCCAGTAAGATGTAGTACAATTCAAGTTTTAGCATCTGATTATTGACTTTTTAGCTGGCTTTGGTGCCTTGGACATGAGCTATTACCTTAAGAATCTGCATGAAAGGAGGACTAGCAGCCGAGTTGCACGGGAGAATTTGAAAAGTGTTCATATGCAGTAAAAACCTGAGAAATCCGTCCGTTTTCGTCATTTGTTATCGAATCGACTTAAAGCCAGATCGTCACATTGGCCGCTCTCCTCTCTGAAACGGTTGTACTTATCGTCTGCAAAGCTATGTCGCGTGCTGCGGTATGCGGAGACACTAAAAGCACCATATTGGAACACAGATGAAGCTTCTAAGTAGATGTAATAGCCAGTAAGAACTAGTACAATTCAAGTTTTAGGTATCGCTTATTGACTTTTTAGCTGGCTTTGATGCCTTGGACATGAGCTAGGACCTTAAGATTCTGCATGAAAGGAGGACTAGCAGCCGAGTTGCACGGGAGAATTTGAAAAGTGTTCATATGTAGTAAAAACCTGAGAAATCGGTCCGTTTTCGTCATTTGTTATCGACTCGACTTCAAGCCAGATCATCACATTGGCCGCTCTTCTCTCTGAAATGGTCCTAATTATCGTCTGCAAAGCTATGTCTCTTGCTCCGGTATGCGGAGACACTAAAAGCGCCATAGTAGAACACAGATGAAGCTTCTAAGTTGATGTAATAGCCAGTAAGAAGTAGTACACTTCAAGTTTAAGGTATCGATTATTGACTTCTTAGATGGATTTGGTGCCTTGGACATGAGCTACGACCTTAAGATTCTGCATGAACGGAGGACTAGCAGCCGAGTTACACAGGAGAAAGTGAAAAGTGTTTATATGTAGTAAAAACCTGAGAAATCCGTCCGTTTTCGTCATTTGTTATCGAATCGACTTAAAGCCCGATCGTCACATTGGCCGCTCTTCTCTCTGAAACGGTTGTACTTATCGTCTGCAAAGCTATGTCGCGTGCTGCGGTATGCGGAGACACTAAAAGCACCATAGTAGAACACATATTAAGCTTCTAAGAAGATGTAATAGCCAGTAAGAAGTAGTACAATTCAAGTTTTAGGTATCGATTATTAACTTTTTAGCTGGCTTTGGTGCCTTGGAGATGAGCTTGTACCATAAGATTCTGCTTGAAAGGAGGAGTAGCAGCCGAGTTGCACGGGAGAATGTGAAAAGTGTTCATATGTAGTACAAACTTGAGAAATCCGTCCGTTTTCGTCATTTGTTATCGAATCGACTTAAAGCCAGATCGTCACATTGGCCGCTCTTCTCTCGGAAACAGTTGTACTTATCGTCTGCAAAGCTATGTCGCGTGCTGCGGCATGCGGGGACACTAAAATCACCATAGTGGAACACAGATGAAGCTTCTAAGTTGATGTAATAGCCAGTAAGAAGTAGTATAATTCAAGTTTTAGGTATCGATTATTGACTTTTTTGCTGGCTTTGATGCCTTGTACATGAGCTAGGACCTTAAGATTCTATATGAAAGGAGGACTAGCAGCCGAGTTGCACGGGAGAATTTGAAAAGTGTTCATATGTAGTAAAAACCTGAGAAATCCGTCCGTTTTCGTCATTTGTTATCGAATTGACTTAAAGCCAGATCATCACATTGTTCGCTCTTCTCTCTGAAACAGTTGTACTTGTCGTCTGCAAAGCTATGTCGCGTGCTGCGGCATGCGGGGACACTAAAATCACCATAGTGGAACACAGATGAAGCTTCTAAGTTGATGTAATAGAAAGTAAGAAGTAGTATAATTCAAGTTTTAGGTATCGATTATTGACTTTTTAGCTGGCTTTGGTGCCTTGGACATGAGCTAGGACCGTAAGATTCTCCATGAAAGGAGGACTAGCAGCCGAGTTGCACGGGAGAATTTGAAAAGTGTTCATATGTAGTACACACCTGAGAAATCCGTCCGTTTTCGTCATTTGTTATCGATATCGACTGAAAGCCAGATTGTCACATTGGCCGCTCTTCTCTCTGAAACGGTTGTACTTATCGTCTGCAATGCTATGTCGCGTGCTGCGCTATGCGGAGACACTAAAAGCACCATAGTAGAACACCCATTAAGCTTCTAAGTTGATGTAATAGCCAGTAAGAAGTAGTACAATTCAAGTTTTAGGTATCGATTATTGACTTTTTAGCTGGCTTTGGTGCCTTGGACATGAGCTAGGACCTTAAGATTCTGCATGAAAGGAGGACTAGCAGCCGAGTTGCACGGGAGAATGTGAAAAGTGTTCAAATAGAGTAAAAACCTGAGAAATCCGTCCGTTTTCGTCATTTTTATCGAATCGACTTAAAGCCAGATCGTGACACTGGCCACTCTTCTCTCTGAAACGGTTGTACTTATCGTCTGCAAAGCTATGTCGCATGCTGCGGTATGCGGAGACACTAAAAGCACCATAGTAGATTACCGATGGAGCTTCTAAGTTGATGTAATAGCCAGTAAGATGTAGTACAATTCAAGTTTTAGCATCTGATTATTGACTTTTTAGCTGGCTTTGGTGCCTTGGACATGATCTAGGACCTTAAGAATCTGCATGAAAGGAGGACTAGCAGCCGAGTTGCACGGGAGAATGTGAAAAGTGTTCATATGTAGTAAAAACCTGAGAAATCCGTCAGTTTTCGTCATTTGTTATCGAATCGACTTAAAGCCAGATCGTCACATTGGCCGCTCTCCTCTCTGAAACGGTTGTACTTATCGTCTGCAAAGCTATGTCGCGTGCTGCGGTATGCGGAGACACTAAGAGCACCATATTGGAACACAGATGAAGCTTCTAAGTTGATGTAATAGCCAGTAAGAACTAGTACAATTCAAGTTTTAGGTATCGATTATTGACTTTTTAGCTGGCTTTGATGCCTTGGACATGAGCTAGGACCTTAAAATTCTGCATGAAAGGAGGACTAGCGGCCGAGTTGCACGGGAGAATTTGAAAAGTGTTCATATGTAGTAAAAACCTGAGAAATCCGTCTGTTTCCGTCATTTGTTATCGATTCGACTTAAAGCTAGATCGTCACATTGGCCGCTCTTCTCTCTGAAACGGTAGTACTTATCGTCTGCAAAGCTATGTCGCGTGCTGCGGTATGCGGAGACACTAAAAGCACCATAGTAGAACACAGATGTAGCTTCTAAGATGATGTAATAGCCAGTAAGAGATAGTACCATTCAAGTTTTAGGAATCGGTTATTGACTTTTTACCCTTGTTTGGTGCCTTGGGCATGAGCTAGGAACTTAAGATTTTACATGCAGGAGGACTAGCAGACGAGTTGCACGGGAGAATGTGTAAAGTGTTTATATGTAGTAAAAACCTGAGAAATCCGTTCGTTTTCGTCATTTGTTATCGAATCGACTTAAAGCCAGATCGTCACATTGGCCGCTCTTCTCTCTGAAACGGTTGTACTTATCGTCTGCAAAGCTATGTCGCGTGCTGCGGCATGCGGGGACACTAAAATCACCATAGTGGAACACAGACGAAGCTTCTAAGTTGATGTAATAGCCAGTAAGAAGTAGTACAATTCAAGTTTTAGTTATCGATAATTGACTTTTTAGCTGGTTTTGATGCCTTGGACATGAGCTAGGACCTTAATATTCTGCATGAAAGGAGGACTAGCAGCCGAGTTGCACGGGAGAATTTGAAAAGTGTTCATATGTAGTAAAAACCTGAGAAATCCGTCCGTTTACGTCATTTGTTATCGAATCGTCTTAAAGCCTGATTGTCACATTGGCCGCTCTTCTCTCTGAAACGGTTGTACTTATCGTCTGCAAAGCTGTGTCGCGTGCTGCGGTATGCAGAGAGACTAAAAGCACCATAGTGGAACATAGATGAAGCTTCTAAGTTGATGTAATAGCCAGTAAGAAGTAGTACAATTCACGTTTTAGGTATCGATTATTGACTTTTTAGCTGGCTTTGGTGTCTTGGACATGAGCTAGGACCTTAAGATTCTGCATGAAAGGAGGACTAACAGCCGAGTTGCACGGGAGAATGTGAAGAGTGTTCATATGTAGTAAAAACGTGAGAAATCCGTCCGTTTTTGTCATTTGTTATCGTATCGACTTAAAGCCAGATCGTGACACTGGCCACTCTTCTCTCTGAAACGGTTGTACTTATCGTCTGCAAAGCTATGTCGCATGCTGCGGTATGCGGAGACACTAAAAGCACCATAGTAGAACACCGATGGAGCTACTAAGTTGATGTAATAGCCAGTAAGATGTAGTACAATTCAAGTTTTAGCATCTGATTATTGACTTTTTAGCTGGCTTTGGTGCCTTGGACATGATCTAGGACCTTAAGATTCTGCATGAAAGGAGGACTAGCAGCCGAGTTGCACGGGAGAATGTGAAAAGTGTTCATATGTAGTAAAAACCTGAGAAATCCGTCAGTTTTCGTCATTTGTTATCGAATCGACTTAAAGCCAGATCGTCACATTGGCCGCTCTCCTCTCTGAAACGGTTGTACTTATCGTCTGCAAAGCTATGTCGCGTGCTGCGGTATGCGGAGACACTAAAAGCACCATATTGGAACACAGATGAAGCTTCTAAGTTGATGTAATAGCCAGTAAGAACAAGTTCAATTCAAGTTTTAGGTATCGATTATTGACTTTTTAGCTGGCTTTGATGCCTTGGACATGAGCTAGGACCTTAAGATTCTGCATGAAAGGAGGACTAGCGGCCGAGTTGCACGGGAGAATTTGAAAAGTGTTCATATGTAGTAAAAACCTGAGAAATCGGTCCGTTTTCGTCATTTGTTATCGACTCGACTTAAAGCCAAATCATCACATTGGCCGCTCTTCTCTCTGAAATGGTCCTAATTATCGTCTGCAAAGCTATGTCTCTTGCTCCGGTATGCGGAGACACTAAAAGCACCATAGTTGAACACAGATGAAGCTTCTAAGTTGATGTAATAGCCAGTAAGAAGTAGTACACTTCAAGTTTAAGGTATCGATTATTGACTTCTTAGATGGATTTGGTGCCTTGGACATGAGGTAGGACCTTAAGATTCTGCATGAAAGGAGGACTAGCAGCCGAGTTACACAGGAGAAAGTGAAAAGTGTTTATATGTAGTAAAAACCTGATAAATCCGTCCGTTTTCGTCATTTGTTATCGAATCGACTTAAAGCCCGATCGTCACATTGGCCGCTCTTCTCTCTGAAACGGTTGTACTTATCGTCTGCAAAGCTATGTCGCGTGCTGCGGTATGCGGAGACACTAAAAGCACCATAGTAGATCACATATTAAGCTTCTAAGAAGATGTAATAGCCAGTAAGAAGTAGTACAATTCAAGTTTTAGGTATCGATTATTAACTTTTTAGCTGGCTTTGGTGCCTTGGAGATGAGCTTGTACCATAAGATTCTGCTTGAAAGGAGGAGTAGCAGCCGAGTTGCACGGGAGAATGTGAAAAGTGTTCATATGTAGTACAAACTTGAGAAATCCGTCCGTTTTCGTCATTTGTTATCGAATCGACTTAAAGCCAGATTGTCACATTGGCTGCTCTTCTGTCTGAAACGGTTGTACTTATCGTCTGCAAAGCTATGTCGTGTGATGCGGTATGCGGAGACACTAAAAGCACCATAGTAGAACACAGATGAAGCTTCTAAGTTGATGTAATAGCCAGTAAGAAGTAGTACAATTCAAGTTTTAGGTATCGATTATTGACTTTTTAGCTGGCTTTGATGCCTTTGACATGAGCTAGGACCTTAAGATTCTGCATGAAAGGAGGACTAGCAGCCGAGTTGCACGGGAGGATGTGAAAAGTGTTCATATGTAGTAAAAACCTGAGAAATCCGTCCGTTTTCGTTATTTGTTATCGAATCGACTTAAGGCCAGATCGTCACATTGGCCACTCTTCTCTCTGAAACGGTTGTACTTATCGTGTGCAGAGCTATGTCGGGTGCTGCGGTATGCAGGGACACTAAAAGCACCATAGTAGAACACAGATGACACTTCCAAGTTGATGTAATAGCCAGTAAGAAGTAGTACAATTCAAGTTTTAGTTACTGATTATTGACTTTTTAGCTGGCTTTGGTGCCTTGGACATGAGCTAGGACCTTAAGATTCTGCATGAAAGGAGGACTAGCAGCCGAGTTGCCCAGGAGAATGTGAAAAGTGTTCATATGTAGTAAAAACCAGAGAAATCCGTCCGTTTTCGTCATTTGTTATCGAATCGACTTAAAGCCAGATCGTCACATTGGCCGCTGTTCCCTCCGAAACGGTTGTACTTATCGTCTGCAAAGCTATGTCGCATGCTGCGGTATGCGGAGACACTAAAAGCACCATAGTAGAACACAGATGAAGCTTCTAAGTTGATGTAATAGCCAGGAAGAAGTAGTACAATTCAAGTTTTAGGTATCGATTATTGACTTTTTAGCTGGCTTTGACGTCTTGGACATAAGCTAGGACCTTAAGATTCTGCATGAAAGGAGGACTAGCATCCGAGTTGCACGGGAGAATTTGAAAACTGTTCATATGTAGTAAAAACCTGAGAAATCCGTCCGTTTACGTCATTTGTTATCGAATCGACTTAAAGCCTGATTCTCACATTGGCCGCTCTTCTCTCTGAAACGGTTGTACTTATCGTCTGCAAAGCTGTGTCGCGTGCTGCGGTATGCGGAGAAACTAAAAGCACCATAGTAGAATACAGATGAAGCTTCTAAGTTGATGTTATAGCCAGTAAGAAGTAGTACAATTCAACTTTTAGGTATCGATTATTGACTTTTTTGTTGGCTTTGGTGCCTTGGACATGAGCTAGGACCTTAAGATTCTGCATGAAAGGAAGACTAACAGCCGAGTTGCACGGGAGAATGTGAAAAGTGTTCATATGTAGTAAAATCGTGAGAAATCCGTCCGTTTTTGTCATTTGTTATCGTATCGACTTAAAGCCAGATCGTCACACTGGCCACTCTTCTCTCTTAAACGGTTGTACTTATCGTCTGCAAAGCTATGTCGCATGCTGCGGTATGCGGAGACAGTAAAAGCACCATAGTAAAACACCGATGAAGCTTCTAAGTTGATGTAATAGCCAGTAAGATGTAGTACAATTCAAGTTTTAGCTACTGATTATTGACTTTTTAGCTGGCTTTGGAGCCTTGGACATGGGCTAGGACCTTAAGATTCTGCATGAAAGGAGGACTAGCAGCCGAGTTGCACAGGAGAATGTGAAAAGTGTTCATATGTTGTAAAAACCTGAGAAATCCGTCCGTTTTGGTCATTTGTTATCGAATCGACTTAAAGCCAAATCGTCACATTGGCCGCTCTTCTCTCTGAAACGGTTGTACTTATCGTCTGCAAAGCTATGTCGCGTGCTGCGGTATGCGGGGACACTAAAATCACCATAGTAGAACACCGATGAAGCTTCTAAGTTGATGTAATAGCCAGTAAGATGTAGTACAATTCAAGTTTTAGCTTCTGATTATTGACTTTTTAGCTGGCTTTGGTGCCATGGACATGAGCTATTACCTTAAGATTCTGCATGAAAGGAGGACTAGCAGCCTAGTTGCACGGGAGAATGTGAAAAGTGTTCATATGTAGTAAAAACCTGAGAAATCTGTCCATTTTCGTCATTTGTTATCGAATCGACTTAAAGCCTGAATGTCACATTGGCCGCTCTTCTCTCTGAAACGGTTGTACTTATCGTCTGCTAAACTATGTCGCGTGCTGCGGTATGCGGGGACACTAAAATCACCATACTAGAACACAGATGAAGCTTCTAATTTGATGTAATAGCCAGTAAGAACTAGTACAATTCAAGTTTTAGGTATCGATTATTGACTTTTTAGCTGGCTTTGATGCCTTGGACATAAGCTAGGACCTTAAGATTCTGCATGAAAGGAGGACTAGCATCCGAGTTGCACGGGAGAATTTGAAAACTGTTCATATGTAGTAAAAACCTGAGAAATCCGTCCGTTTACGTCATTTGTTATCGAATCGACTTAAAGCCTGATTCTCACATTGGCCGCTCTTCTCTCTGAAACGGTTGTACTTATCGTCTGCAAAGCTGTGTCGCGTGCTGCGGTATGCGGAGAAACAAAAAGCACCATAGTAGAACACAGATGAAGCTTCTAAGTTGATGTTATAGCCAGTAAGAAGTAGTACAATTCAACTTTTAGGTATCGATTATTGACTTTTTAGCTGGCTTTGGTGCCTTGGACATGAGCTAGGACCTTAAGATTCTGCATGAAAGGAAGACTAACAGCCGAGTTGCACGGGAGAATGTGAAAAGTGTTCATATGTAGTAAAATCGTGAGAAATCCGTCCGTTTTTGTCATTTGTTATCGTATCGACTTGAAGCCAGATCGTCACACTGGCCACTCTTCTCTCTTAAACGTTTGTACTTATCGTCTGCAAAGCTATGTCGCATGCTGCGGTATGCGGAGACAGTAAAAGCACCATAGTAAAACACCGATGAAGCTTCTAAGTTGCTGTAATAGCCAGTAAGATGTAGTACAATTCAAGTTTTAGCTACTGATTATTGACTTTTTAGCTGGCTTTGGAGCCTTGGACATGGGCTAGGACCTTAAGATTCTGCATGAAAGGAGGACTAGCAGCCGAGTTGCACAGGAGAATGTGAAAAGTGTTCATATGTAGTAAAAACCTGAGAAATCCGTCCGTTTTGGTCATTTGTTATCGAATCGACTTAAAGCCAAATCGTCACATTGGCCGCACTTCTCTCTGAAACGGTTGTACTTATCGTCTGCAAAGCTATGTCGCGTGCTGCGGTATGCGGGGACACTAAAATCACCATAGTAGAACACCGATGAAGCTTCTAAGTTGATGTAATAGCCAGTAAGATGTAGTACAATTCAAGTTTTAGCTTCTGATTATTGACTTTTTAGCTGGCTTTGGTGCCATGGACATGAGCTATTACCTTAAGATTCTGCATGAAAGGAGGACTAGCAGCCTAGTTGCACGGGAGAATGTGAAAAGTGTTCATATGTAGTAAAAACCTGAGAAATCTGTCCATTTTCGTCATTTGTTATCGAATCGACTTAAAGCCTGATTGTCACATTGGCCGCTCTTCTCTCTGAAACGCTTGTACTTATCGTCTGCTAAACTATGTCGCGTGCTGCGGTATGCGGGGACACTAAAATCACCATACTAGAACACAGATGAAGCTTCTAATTTGATGTAATATCCAGTAAGAACTAGTACAATTCAAGTTTTAGGTATCGATTATTGACTTTTTAGCTGGCTTTCATGCCTTGGACATGAGCTAGGACCTTAAGATTCTGCATGAAAGGAGGACTAGCAGCCGAGTTGCACGGGAGAATTTAAAAAGTGTTCATATGTAGTAAAAACCTCAGAAATCCGTCCGTTTTCGTCATTTGTTATCGAATCGACTTAAAGCCTGATTGTCACATTGGCCGCTCTTCTCTCTGAAACGGTTGTACTTATCGTCTGCAAAGCTGTGTCGCGTGCTGCGGTATGCGGAGAAACTAAAAGCACCATAGTAGAACACAGATGAAGCTTCTAAGTTGATGTAATAGCCAGTAAGAAGTAGTACACTTCAAGTATAAGGTATCGATTATTGACTTCTTAGATGGATTTGGTGCCTTGGACATGAGCTAGGACCTTAAGATTCTGCATGAAAGGAGGACTAGCAGCCGAGTTGCACGGGAGAATGTGAAAAGTGTTCATATGTAGTAAAAACCTGAGAAATCCGTCCATTTTCGTCATTTGTTATCGAATCGACTTAAAGCCAGATCGTCCCATTGGCCGCTCTTCTCTCTGAAACGGTTGTACTTATCGTCTGCAAAGCTATGTCGTATGCTGCGGTAGGCGGAGACACTAAAACCACCACAGTAGAACACAGATGAAGCTTCTAATTTGATGTAATAGCCAGTAAGAAGTAGTACAATTCAAGTTTTAGTTATCGATTATTGACTTTTTAGCTGGCTTTGATGCCTTGGACATGAGCTAGGACCTTAATATTCTGCATGAAAGGAGGACTAGCAGCCAAGTTGCACGGGAGAATTTGATAAGTGTTCATATGTAGTAAAAACCTGAGAAATCCGTCCGTTTTCGTCAATTGTTATCGAATCGACTTAAAGCCAGATCGTCACATTGGCCGCTCTCCTCTCTGAAACGGTTTTACTTATCGTCTGCAAAGCTATGTCGCGTGCTGCGGTATGCGGAGACACTAAAAGCACCATAGTGGAACACAGATGAAGCTTCTAAGTTGATGTAATAGCCAGGAAGAAGTAGTACAATTCAAGTTTTAGGTATCGATTATTGACTTTTTAGCAGGCTTTGACGTCTTGGACATAAGCTAGGACCTTAAGATTCTGCATGAAAGGAGGACTAGCATCCGAGTTGCACGGGAGAATTTGAAAACTGTTCATATGTAGTAAAAACCTGAGAAATCCGTCCGTTTACGTCATTTGTTATCGAATCGACTTATGCCTGATTCTCACATTGGCCGCTCTTCTCTCTGAAACGGTTGTACTTATCGTCTGCAAAGCTGTGTCGCGTGCTGCGGTATGCGGAGACAGTAAAAGCACCATAGTAAAACACCGATGAAGCTTCTAAGTTGATGTAATAGCCAGTAAGATGTAGTACAATTCAAGTTTTAGCTACTGATTATTGACTTTTTAGCTGGCTTTGGAGCCTTGGACATGGGCTAGGACCTTAAGATTCTGCATGAAAGGAGGACTAGCAGCCGAGTTGCACAGGAGAATGTGAAAAGTGTTCATATGTAGTAAAAACCTGAGAAATCCGTCCGTTTTGGTCATTTCTTATCGAATCGACTTAAAGCCAAATCGTCACATTGGCCGCTCTTCTCTCTGAAACGGTTGTACTTATCGTCTGCAAAGCTATGTCGCGTGCTGCGGTATGCGGGGACACTAAAATCACCATAGTAGAATACCGATGAAGCTTCTAAGTTGATGTAATAGCCAGTAAGATGTAGTAAAATTCAAGTTTTAGCTTCTGATTATTGACTTTTTAGCTGGCTTTGGTGCCATGGACATGAGCTATTACCTTAAGATTCTGCATGAAAGGAGGACTAGCAGCCTAGTTGCACGGGAGAATGTGAAAAGTGTTCATATGTAGTAAAAACCTGAGAAATCCGTCCATTTTCGTCATTTGTTATCGAATCGACTTAAAGCCTGATTGTCCCATTGGCCGCTCTTCTCTCTGAAACGGTTGTACTTATCGTCTGCAAAGCTGTGTCGCGTGCTGCGGTATGCTGAGAAACTAAAAGCACCATAGTAGAACACAGATGAAGCTTCTAAGTTGATGTAATAGCCAGTAAGATGTAGTACAATTCAAGTTTTAGCTACTGATTATTGACTTTTTAGCTGGCTTTGGAGCCTTGGACATGGGCTAGGACCTTAAGATTCTGCATGAAAGGAGGACTAGCAACCGAGTTGCACAGGAGAATGTGAAAAGTGTTCATATGTAGTAAAAACCTGAGAAATCCGTCCGTTTTGGCATTTGTTATCGAATCGACTTAAAGCCAAATCGTCACATTGGCCGCTCTTCTCTCTGAAACGGTTGTACTTATCGTCTGCAAAACTATGTCGCGTGCTGCGTTATGCGGGGACATTAAAATCACCATACTAGAACACAGATGAAGCTTCTAATTTGATGTAATAGCCAGTAAGAACTAGTACAATTCAAGTTTTAGGTATCGATTATTGACTTTTTAGCTGGCTTTGATTCCTTGGACATGAGCTAGGACCTTAAGATTCTGCATGAAAGGAGGACTAGCAGCCGAGTTGCACGGGAGAATTTGAAAAGTGTTCATATGTAGTAAAAACCTGAGAAATCCGTCCGTTTTCGTCATTTGTTATCGAATCGACTTAAAGCCTGACTGCCACATTGGCCGCTCTTCTCTCTGAAACGGTTGTACTTATCGTCTGCAAAGCTATATCGCGTGCTGCGGTATGCAGAGACACTAAAAGCACCATATTGGAACACAGATGAAGCTTCTAAGTTGATGTAATAGCCAGTAAGAAGTAGTACTCTTCAAGTTTAAGGTATTGATTATTGACTTCTTAGATGGATTTGGTGCCTTGGACATGAGCTAGGACCTTAAGATTCTGCATGAAATTAGGACTATCAGCCGAGTTGCCCAGGAGAATGTGAAAAGTGTTCATATGTAGTAAAAACCTGAGAAATCCATCCGTTTTCGTCATTTGTTATCGAATCGACCTAAAGCCAGATCGTCACATTGGCCGCTCTTCCCTCCGAAACGGTTGTACTTATCGTCTGCAAAGCTATGTCGCAAGCTGCGGTATGCGGAGACACTAAAAGCACCATAGTAGAACACAGATGAAGCTTCTAAGTTGATGTAATAGCCAGTAAGATGTAGTACAATTCAAGTTTTAGCTACTGATTATTGACTTTTTAGCTGGCTTTGGAGCCTTGGACATGAGCTAGGACCTTAAGATTCTGCATGAAAGGAGGAGTAGCAGCCGAGTTACACAGGAGAATGTGAAAAGTGTTTATATGTAGTAAAAACCTGAGAAATCCGTCCGTTTTCGTCATTTGTTATCGAATCGACTTAAAGCCAGATCGTCACATTGGCCGCTCTTCTCTCTGAAACGGTTGTACTTATCGTCTGCAAAGCTATGTCGCGTGCTGCGGTATGCGGAGACACTAAAAGCACCATAGTAGAACACATATGAAGCTTCTAAGAAGATGTAATAGCCAGTAAGAAGTAGTACAATTAAAGTTTTAGGTATCTATTATTGACTTTTTAGCTGGCTTTGGTGCCTTGGAGATGAGCTTGGACCATAAGATTCTGCATGAAAGGAGGAGTAGCAGCCGAGTTGCACGGGAGAATGTGAAAAGTGTTCATACGTAGTACAAACTTGAGAAATCCGTCCGTTTTCGTCATTTGTTATCGAATCGACTTAAAGCCAGATCGTCACATTGGCCGCTCTTCTCTCGGAAACGGTTGTACTTATCGTCTTAAAAGCTATGTCGCGTGCTGCGGTATGAGGAAACACTAAAAGCACCATAGTAGAACACAGATGAAGCTTCTAAGTTGATGTAATAGCCAGTAAGAAGTAGTACAATTCAAGTTTAAGGTATCGATTATTGACTTCTTAGATGGATTTGGTGCCTTGGACATGAGCTAGGACCTTAAGATTCTGCATGAAAGGAGGACTAGCAGCCGAGTTGCACGGGAGAATGTGAAAAGTGTTCATATGTAGTAAAAACCTGAGAAATCCGTCCGTTTTCGTCATTTGTTATCGACTCGCCAGATCGTCACATTGGCCGCTCTTCTCTCTGAAACGGTTGTAATTATCGTCTACAAAGCTATGTCGCGTGCTGCGGTATGCGGAGACACTAAAAGCACCATAGTAGAACACAGATGAAGCTTCTATGATGATGTAATAGCCAGTAAGAAGTAGTACAATTCTAGTTTTAGGTATCGATTATTGACTTTTTAGCTGGCTTTGGTGCCTTGGACATGAGCTAGGACCTTAAGATTCTGCATGAAAGGAGGACTAGCTGCCGAGTTGCACGGGAGAATGTGAAAAGTGTTCATATGTAGTAAAAACCTGTGAAATCCGTCCGTTTTCGTCATTTGTTATCGAATCGACTTAAAGCCAGATCGTCACATTGGCTGCTCTTCTCTCTGAAACGGTTGTACTTATCGTCTGCAAAGCTATGTCGCGTGATGCGGTATGCGGAGACACTAAAAGCACCATAGTAGAACACAGATGGAGCTTCTAAGTTGATGTAATAGCCAGTAAGAAGTAGTACAATTCAAGTTTTAGCTACTGATTATTGACTTTTTAGCTGACCTTGGAGCCTTGGACATGAGCTAGGACCTTAAGATTCTGCATGAAAGGAGGACTAGCTGCCGAGTTACACAGGAGAATGTGAAAAGTGTTTATATGTAGTAATAACCTGAGAAATCCGTCCGTTTTCGTCATTTGTTATCGAATCGACTTAAAGCCAGATCGTCACATTGGCCGCTCTTCTCTCTGAAACGATTGTACTTATCGTCTGCAAAGCTATGTCACGTGCTGCGGCATGCGGGGATACTAAAATCACCCTAGTGGAACACAGATGAAGCTTCTAAGTTGATGTAATAGCCAGTAAGAAGTAGTCCAATTCAAGTTTTAGGTATCGATTTTGACTTTTTTGCTGGCTTTGATCCCTTGGACATGAGCTAGGACCTTAAGATTCTGCATGAAAGGAGGACTAGCAGCCGAGTTGGACGGGAGAATTTGAAAAGTGTTCATATGTTTAAACACCTGAGAAATCCGTCCGTTTTCGTCATTTGTTATCGAATCGACTTAAAGCCAAATCGTCACATTGGCCGCTCTGCTCTCTGAAACGGTTGTATTTATCGTCTGCAAAGCTATGTCGCGTACTGCGGTATTCGGAGACACTAAAAGCACAATAGTAGAACACAGATGTAGCTTCTAAGATGATGTAATAGCCAGTAAGAAATAGTACAATTCAAGTTTTAGGAATCGGTTATTGACTTTTTACCCTTGTTTGGTGCCTTGGACATGAGCTAGGAACTTAAGATTTTACATGCAGGAGGACTAGCAGCCGAGTTGCACGGGACAATGTGTAAAGTGTTCATATGTAGTAAAAACCTGAGAAATCCGTTCGTTTTCGTCATTTGTTATCGAATCGACTTAAAGCCAGATCGTCACATTGGCCGCTCTTCTCTCTGAAACGGTTGTACTTATCGTCTGCAAAGCTATGTCGCGTGCTGCGGTATGCGGAGACACTAAAAGCACCATAGTAGAACACAGATCAAGCTTCTAAGTTGATGTAATAGCCAGTAAGAAGTAGGACAGTTCAAGTTTTAGGTATCGATTATTGACTTTTTAGCTGGCTTTGGTGCCTTGGAGATGAGGTAGGACCTTAAGATTCTGGATGAAAGGAGGAGTAGCAGCCGAGTTGCACGGGAGAATGTGAAAAGTGTTCATATGTAGTAAAAACCTGAGAAATCCGTCCGTTTTCGTCATTTGTTATCGAATCGACTTAAAGCCTGATTGTCACATTGGCCGCTCTTCTCTCTGAAACGGTTGTAATTATCCTCTGCAAAGCTGTGTCGCGTGCTGCGGTATGCGGAGACACTAAAAGCACCATAGTAGAACACAGATGAAGCTTCTAAGTTGATGTAATAGCCAGTAAGAAGTAGGACAGTTCAAGTTTTAGGTATCGATTATTGACTTTTTAGCTGGCGCTGGTGCCTTGGAGATGAGGTAGGACCTTAAGATTCTGGATGAGAGGAGGAGTAGCAGCCGAGTTGCACGTGAGAATGTGAAAAGTGTTCATATGTAGTAATAACATGAGAAATCCGTCCGTTTTTGTCATTTGTTATCGAATCGACTTAAAGCCAGATCGTCACATTGGCCGCTCTTCTCTCTGAAACGATTGTACTTAGCGTCTGCAAAGCTATGTCGCGTGCTGCGGCATGCGGGGACACTAAAATCACCCTAGTGGAACACATATGAAGCTTCTATGATGATGTAATAGCCAGTAAGAAGTTGCACAATTCAAGTTTAAGGTATCGATATCGACTTCTTAGATGGATTTGGTGCCTTGGACATGAGCTAGGACTTTAAGATTCTGCATGAAAAGAGGACTAGCTGCGGAGTTGCACGGGACAATATGAAAAGTGTTCAAATGTAGTAACAACCTGAGAAATCCGTCCGTTTTCGTCATTTTTTATCGAATCGCCTTAAAGCCAGATCGTCACTTGGCCGCTCTTCTCTCTGAAACGGTTGTACTTATCGTCTGCAAAGCTATGTCGCGTGCTGCGGTATGCGGAGACACTGAAAGCACCATAGTAGAACACAGATTAAGCTTCTAAGTTGATGTAATAGCCAGTAAGAAGTAGTACAGTTCAAGTTTTAGGTATCGATTGTTGATTTTTTCGCTGGCTTTAGTGCCTTGGACATGAGCTAGGATCTTAAGATTCTGCATCAAAAGGAGGACTAGCAGCCGAGTTGCACGGGAGAATGTGAAAAGTGTTCATACGTAGCAAAAACCTGAGAAATCCGTCCCTTTTCGTCATTTGTTATCGAATCGACTTAAAGCCAGATCGTCACATTGGCCGCTCTTCTCTCTGAAACGGTTGTACTTATCGTCTTCAAAGCTATGTCGCGTGCTGCGGTATGCGGAGACACTAAAAGCACCATAGTAGGACACAGTGAAGCTTCTAAGTTGATGTGATAGCCAGTAAGAAGTAGTACAATTCAAGTTTTAGGTATTGATTATTGACTTTTAAGCTGGCTTTGATGCCTTGGACATGAGCTAGGACCTTAAGAATCTGCATGAAAGGAGGATTAGCAGCCGAGTTGCACGGGAGAATGTGAGAAGTGTTCATATGTAGTAAAAACCTGAGAAATCCTTCCGTTTTCGTCATTTGTTATCGAATCGACTTAAAGCCAGATCGTCACATTGGCCGCTCTTCTCTCTGAAACGGTTGTACTTATCGTCTTCAAAGCTATGTCGCGTGCTGCGGTATGCGGAGACACTAAAAGCACCATAGTGGAACACAGATGAAGCTTCTAAGTTGATGTGATATCCAGTAAGTAGTAGTACAATTCAAGTTTTTGGTATTGATTATTGACTTTTTAGCTGGCTTTGGTGCCTTGGACATGAGCTAGGACCTTAAGATTCTGCATGAAAGGAGGTCTAGCAGCCGCGTTGTACGGGAGAATGTGAAATGTGTTCATATGTAGTAAAAACCTGAGAAATCCGTCCGTTATCGTCATTTGTTATCAAATCGACTTAAAGCCAGATCGTCACATTGGCTGCTCTTCTCTCTGAAACGGTTGTATTTATCGTCTGGAAAGCTTTGTCGCGTGCTGCGGTATGCGGAGACACTAAAAGCACCATAGTAGAACACAGATGAAGCTTCTAAGTTGATGTAATAGCCAGTAAGAAGTAGTACAATTCAAGTTTTAGGTATCGGTTATTGACTTTTTAGCTGGCTTTGGTGCCTTCGACATGAGCTAGGACCTTAAGATTCTGCATGAAAGGAGGACTAGCTGCCGAGTTGCACGGGAGAATGTGAGAAGTGTTCATATGTAGTAAAAACCCAAGAAATCCGTCCGTTTTCGTCATTTGTTATCGAATCGTCTTAAAGCCAGATCGTCACATTGACCGCTCTTCTCTCTGAAACGGTTGTACTTATCGTCTGCAAATCTATGTCGCGTGCTGGGGTATGCGGAGACACTAAAAGCACTATAGTAGAACACAGATGAAGCTTCTAAGTTGATGTAATAGCCAGTAAGAAGTAGTACAATTGAAGTTTTAGTTATCGATTACTGACTTTGTAGCTGGCTTTGATGCATTGGACATGAGCTAGGACCTTAAGATTCTGCATGAAAGGAGGACTAGCAGCCGAGTTGCACGGGAGAATGTGAAAACTGTTCATATGTAGTAAAAACCTGAGAAATCCGTCCGTTTTCGCAATTTGTTATCGAATCGACTTAAAGCCAGATCGTCACATTGGCCGCTCTTCTCTCTGAAACGGTTGTACTTATCGTGTGCAGAGATATGTCGCGTGCTGCGGTATGCAAAGACACTAAAAGCACCATAGTAGAACACAGATGACACTTCCAAGTTGATGTAATAGCCAGTAAGAAGTAGTACAATTCAAGTTTTAGTTACTGATTATTGACATTTTAGCTGGCTTTGGTGCCTTGGACATGAGCTAGGACATTAAGATTCTGCATGAAAGGAGGGCTAGCAGCCGAGTTACACAGGAGAATGTGAAAAGTGTTTATATGTAGTAAAAACCTGAGAAATCCGTCCGTTTTCGTCATTTGTTATCGAATCGACTTAAAGCCAGAACGTCACATTGGCCGCTCTTCTCTCTGAAACGGTTGTACTTATCGTCTTCAAAGCTATGTCGCGTGGTGCGGTATACGGAGACACTAAAAGCACCATAGTAGAACACAGATGAAGCTTCTAAGTTGATGTAATAGCCAGTAAGAAGTAGTACAATTCAAGTTTTAAGTATCGATTATTGACTTTTTAGCTGGCTTTGGTGCCTTGGACATGAGCTAGGACCTTAAGATTCTGCATGAAAGGAGGACTAGCAGCCGCGTTGTACGGGAGAATGTGAAATGTGTTCATATGTAGTAAAAACCTGAGAAATCCGTCCGTTTTCGTCATTTGTTATCAAATCGACTTAAAGCCAGATCGTCACATTGGCTGCTCTTCTCTCTGAAACGGTTGTACTTATCGTCTGGAAAGCTTTGTCGCGTGCTGCGGTATGCGGAGACACTAAAAGCACCATAGTAGAACACAGATGAAGCTTCTAAGATGATGTAATAGCCAGTAAGAAGTAGTACAATTCAAGTTTTAGGTAACGATTATTGACTTTTTAGCTGGCTTTGGTGCCTTGGACATGAGCTAGGACCTTAAGATTCTGCATGAAAGGAGGACTAGCAGCCGAGTTGCACGGGAGAATTTGAAAAGTGTTCATATGTAGTAAAAACCTGAGAAATCCGTCCGTTTTCGTCATTTGTTATCGAATCGACTTAAAGCCAGATCGACACATTGGCCGCTCTTCTCTCTGAAACGGTTGTACTTATCGTCTTCAAAGCTATGTCGCGTGCTGCGGTATGCGGAGACACTAAAAGCACTATAGTAGAACACAGATGAAGCTTCTAAGTTGATGTAATAGCCAGTAAGAAGTAGTACAATTAAAGTTTTAAGTATCGATTATTGACTTTTTAGCTAGCTTTGGTGCCTTGGACATGAGCTAGGACCTTAAGATTCTGCATGAAAGGAGGACTAGCAGCCGCGTTGTACGGGAGAATGTGAAATGTGTTCATATGTAGTAAAAACCTGAGAAATCCGTCCTTTTTCGTCATTTGTTAACAAATCGACTTGAAGCCATATCGTCACATTGGCTGCTCTTCTCTCTGAATCGGTTGTACTTATCGTCTGGAAAGCTTTGTCGCGTGCTGCGGTATACGGAGACACTAAAAGCACCATAGTAGAACACAGATGAAGCTTCTAAGTTGATGTAATAGCCAGTAAGAAGTAGTCCAATTCAAGTTTTAGGTATCGATTATTGACTTTTTTGCTGGCTTTGATGCCTTGGACATGAGCTAGGACCTTAAGATTCTGCATGAAAGGAGGACTAGCAGCCGAGTTGGACGGGAGAATTTGAAAAGTGTTCATATGTTTAAACACCTGAGAAATCCGTCCGTTTTCGTCATTTGTTATCGAATCGACTTAAAGCCAAATCGTCACATTGGCCGCTCTGCTCTCTGAAACGGTTGTATTTATCGTCTGCAAAGCTATGTCGCGTACTGCGGTATTCGGAGACACTAAAAGCACAATAGTAGAACACAGATGTAGCTTCTAAGATGATGTAATAGCCAGTAAGAAATAGTACAATTCAAGTTTTAGGAATCGGTTATTGACTTTTTACCCTTGTTTGGTGCCTTGGACATGAGCTAGGAACTTAAGATTTTACATGCAGGAGGACTAGCAGCCGAGTTGCACGGGACAATGTGTAAAGTGTTCATATGTAGTAAAAACCTGAGAAATCCGTTCGTTTTCGTCATTTGTTATCGAATCGACTTAAAGCCAGATCGTCACATTGGCCGCTCTTCTCTCTGAAACGGTTGTACTTATCGTCTGCAAAGCTATGTCGCGTGCTGCGGTATGCGGAGACACTAAAAGCACCATAGTATAACACAGATGAAGCTTCTAAGTTGATGTAATAGCCAGTAAGAAGTAGGACAGTTCAAGTTTTAGGTATCGATTATTGACTTTTTAGCTGGCTTTGGTGCCTTGGAGATGAGGTAGGACCTTAAGATTCTGGATGAAAGGAGGAGTAGCAGCCGAGTTGCACGGGAGAATGTGAAAAGTGTTCATATGTAGTAAAAACCTGAGAAATCCGTCCGTTTTCGTCATTTGTTATCGAATCGACTTAAAGCCTGATTGTCACATTGGCCGCTCTTCTCTCTGAAACGGTTGTAATTATCCTCTGCAAAGCTGTGTCGCGTGCTGCGGTATGCGGAGACACTAAAAGCACCATAGTAGAACACAGATGAAGCTTCTAAGTTGATGTAATAGCCAGTAAGAAGTAGGACAGTTTAAGTTTTAGGTATCGATTATTGACTTTTTAGCTGGCTTTGGTGCCTTGGAGATGAGGTAGGACCTTAAGATTCTGGATGAGAGGAGGAGTAGCAGCCGAGTTGCACGGGAGAATGTGAAAAGTGTTCATATGTAGTAATAACATGAGAAATCCGTCCGTTTTTGTCATTTGTTATCGAATCGACTTAAAGCCAGATCGTCACATTGGCCGCTCTTCTCTCTGAAACGATTGTACTTATCGTCTGCAAAGCTATGTCGCGTGCTGCGGCATGCGGGGACACTAAAATCACCCTAGTGGAACACATATGAAGCTTCTATGATGATGTAATAGCCAGTAAGAAGTTGCACAATTCAAGTTTAAGGTATCGATATCGACTTCTTAGATGGATTTGGTGCCTTGGACATGAGCTAGGACTTTAAGATTCTGCATGAAAAGAGGACTAGCTGCGGAGTTGCACGGGACAATATGAAAAGTGTTCAAATGTAGTAACAACCTGAGAAATCCGTCCGTTTTCGTCATTTTTTATCGAATCGCCTTAAAGCCAGATCGTCACTTGGCCGCTCTTCTCTCTGAAACGGTTGTACTTATCGTCTGCAAAGCTATGTCGCGTGCTGCGGTATGCGGAGACACTGAAAGCACCATAGTAGAACACAGATTAAGCTTCTAAGTTGATGTAATAGCCAGTAAGAAGTAGTACAATTCAAGTTTTAGGTATCGATTGTTGATTTTTTCGCTGGCTTTAGTGCCTTGGACATGAGCTAGGATCTTAAGATTCTGCATCAAAAGGAGGACTAGCAGCCGAGTTGCACGGGAGAATGTGAAAAGTGTTCATACGTAGCAAAAACCTGAGAAATCCGTCCCTTTTCGTCATTTGTTATCGAATCGACTTAAAGCCAGATCGTCACATTGGCCGCTCTTCTCTCTGAAACGGTTGTACTTATCGTCTTCAAAGCTATGTCGCGTGCTGCGGTATGCGGAGACACTAAAAGCACCATAGTAGGACACAGTGAAGCTTCTAAGTTGATGTGATAGCCAGTAAGAAGTAGTACAATTCAAGTTTTAGGTATCGGTTATTGACTTTTTAGCTGGCTTTGGTGCCTTCGACATGAGCTAGGACCTTAAGATTCTGCTTGAAAGGAGGACTAGCTGCCGAGTTGCACGGGAGAATGTGAGAAGTGTTCATATGTAGTAAAAACCCAAGAAATCCGTCCGTTTTCGTCATTTGTTATCGAATCGTCTTAAAGCCAGATCGTCACATTGACCGCTCTTCTCTCTGAAACGGTTGTACTTATCGTCTGCAAATCTATGTCGCGTGCTGGGGTATGCGGAGACACTAAAAGCACTATAGTAGAACACAGATGAAGCTTCTAAGTTGATGTAATAGCCAGTAAGAAGTAGTACAATTGAAGTTTTAGTTATCGATTACTGACTTTGTAGCTGGCTTTGATGCATTGGACATGAGCTAGGACCTTAAGATTCTGCATGAAAGGAGGACTAGCAGCCGAGTTGCACGGGAGAATGTGAAAACTGTTCATATGTAGTAAAAACCTGAGAAATCCGTCCGTTTTCGCAATTTGTTATCGAATCGACTTAAAGCCAGATCGTCACATTGGCCGCTCTTCTCTCTGAAACGGTTGTACTTATCGTGTGCAGAGATATGTCGCGTGCTGCGGTATGCAGAGACACTAAAAGCACCATAGTAGAACACAGATGACACTTCCAAGTTGATGTAATAGCCAGTAAGAAGTAGTACAATTCAAGTTTTAGTTACTGACTATTGACATTTTAGCTGGCTTTGGTGCCTTGGACATGAGCTAGGACATTAAGATTCTGCATGAAAGGAGGGCTAGCAGCCGAGTTACACAGGAGAATGTGAAAAGTGTTTATATGTAGTAAAAACCTGAGAAATCCGTCCGTTTTCGTCATTTGTTATCGAATCGACTTAAAGCCATAACGTCACATTGGCCGCTCTTCTCTCTGAAACGGTTGTACTCATCGTCTTCAAAGCTATGTCGCGTGCTGCGGTATGCGGAGACACTAAAAGCACCATAGTAGAACACAGATGAAGCTTCTAAGTTGATGTAATAGCCAGTAAGAAGTAGTACAATTAAAGTTTTAAGTATCGATTATTGACTTTTTAGCTAGCTTTGGTGCCTTGGACATGAGCTAGGACCTTAAGATTCTGCATGAAAGGAGGACTAGCAGCCGCGTTGTACGGGAGAATGTGAAATGTGTTCATATGTAGTAAAAACCTGAGAAATCCGTCCTTTTTCGTCATTTGTTAAGAAATCGACTTGAAGCCATATCGTCACATTGGCTGCTCTTCTCTCTGAATGGGTTGTACTTATCGTCTGGAAAGCTTTGTCGCGTGCTGCGGTATACGGAGACACTAAAAGCACCATAGTAGAACACAGATGAAGCTTCTAAGATGATGTAATAGCCAGTAAGAAGTAGTACAATTCAAGTTTTAGGTATCGATTATTGACTTTTTAGCTGGCTTTGGTGCCTTGGACATGAGCTAGGACCTTAAGATTCTGCATGAAAGGAGGACTACCAGCCGAGTTGCAGGGGAGAATGTGAAAAGTGTTCATATGTAGTAAAAACCTGAGAAATCCGTCCGTTTTCGTCATTTGTTATCGAATCGACTTAAAGCCAGATCGTCACATTGGCTGCTCTTCTCTCTGAAACGGTTGTACTTATCGTCTGGAAAGCTTTGTCGCGTGCTGCGGTATGCGGAGACACTAAAAGCACCATAGTAGAACACAGATGAAGCTTCTAAGATGATGTAATAGCCAGTAAGAAGTAGTACAATTCAAGTTTTAGGTATCGATTATTGACTTTTTAGCTGGCTTTGGTGCCTTGGACATGAGCTAGGACCTTAAGATTCTGCATGAAAGGAGGACTAGCAGCAGAGTTGCACGGGAGAATTTGAAAAGTGTTCATATGTAGTAAAAACCTGAGAAATCCGTCCGTTTTCGTCATTTGTTATCGAATCGACTTAAAGCCAGATCGACACATTGGCCGCTCTTCTCTCTGAAACGGTTGTACTTATCGTCTTCAAAGCTATGTCGCGTGCTGCGGTATGCGGAGACACTAAAAGCACCATAGTAGAACACAGATGAAGCTTCTAAGTTGATGTAATAGCCAGTAAGAAGTAGTACAATTAAAGTTTTAAGTATCGATTATTGACTTTTTAGCTAGCTTTGGTGCCTTGGACATGAGCTAGGACCTTAAGATTCTGCATGAAAGGAGGACTAGCAGCCGCGTTGTACGGGAGAATGTGAAATGTGTTCATATGTAGTAAAAACCTGAGAAATCCGTCCTTTTTCGTCATTTGTTAAGAAATCGACTTGAAGCCATATCGTCACATTGGCTGCTCTTCTCTCTGAATGGGTTGTACTTATCGTCTGGAAAGCTTTGTCGCGTGCTGCGGTATACGGAGACACTAAAAGCACCATAGTAGAACACAGATGAAGCTTCTAAGATGATGTAATAGCCAGTAAGAAGTAGTACAATTCAAGTTTTAGGTATCGATTATTGACTTTTTAGCTGGCTTTGGTGCCTTGGACATGAGCTAGGACCTTAAGATTCTGCATGAAAGGAGGACTACCAGCCGAGTTGCAGGGGAGAATGTGAAAAGTGTTCATATGTAGTAAAAACCTGAGAAATCCGTCCGTTTTCGTCATTTGTTATCGAATCGACTTAAAGCCAGATCGTCACATTGGCCGCTCTTCTCTCTGAAACGGTTGTACTTATCGTCTTCAAAGCTATGTCGCGTGCTGCGGTATGCGGAGACACTAAAAGCACCATAGTAGAACACAGATGAAGCTTCTAAGTCGATGTAATAGCCAGTAAGATGTAGTACAATTCAAATTTTAGCTACTGATTATTGACTTTTTAGCTGGCTTTGGAGCCTTGGACATGGGCTAGGACCTTAAGATTCTGCATGAAAGGAGGACTAGCAGCCGAGTTGCACGGGAGAATGTGAAAAGTGTTCATATGTAGTAAAAACCTGAGAAATCCGTCCGTTTTCGTCATTTGTTATCGAATCGACTTAAAGCCAGATCGTCACATTGGCCCCTCTTTTCTCTGAAACGGTTGTACTTATCGTCTGCAAAGCTATGTCGCGTGCTGGGGTATGCGGAGACACTAAAAGCACTATAGTAGAACACAGATGAAGCTTCTAAGTTGATGTAATAGCCAGTAAGAAGTAGTACAATTCAAGTTTTAGGTATCGATTATTGACTTTTTAGCTGGCTTTGGTGCCTTGGACATGAGCTAGGACCTTAAGATTCTGCATGAAAGGAGGACTAGCAGCAGAGTTGCACGGGAGAATTTGAAAAGTGTTCATATGTAGTAAAAACCTGAGAAATCCGTCCGTTTTCGTCATTTGTTATCGAATCGTCTTAAAGCCAGATCGTCACATTGACCGCTCTTCTCTCTGAAACGGTTGTACTTATCGTCTGCAAATCTATGTCGCGTGCTGGGGTATGCGGAGACACTAAAAGCACTATAGTAGAACACAGATGAAGCTTCTAAGTTGATGTAATAGCCAGTAAGAAGTAGTACAATTGAAGTTTTAGTTATCGATTACTGACTTTGTAGCTGGCTTTGATGCATTGGACATGAGCTAGGACCTTAAGATTCTGCATGAAAGGAGGACTAGCAGCCGAGTTGCACGGGAGAATGTGAAAACTGTTCATATGTAGTAAAAACCTGAGAAATCCGTCCGTTTTCGCAATTTGTTATCGAATCGACTTAAAGCCAGATCGTCACATTGGCCGCTCTTCTCTCTGAAACGGTTGTACTTATCGTGTGCAGAGATATGTCGCGTGCTGCGGTATGCAGAGACACTAAAAGCACCATAGTAGAACACAGATGACACTTCCAAGTTGATGTAATAGCCAGTAAGAAGTAGTACAATTCAAGTTTTAGTTACTGATTATTGACATTTTAGCTGGCTTTGGTGCCTTGGACATGAGCTAGGACATTAAGATTCTGCATGAAAGGAGGGCTAGCAGCCGAGTTACACAGGAGAATGTGAAAAGTGTTTATATGTAGTAAAAACCTGAGAAATCCGTCCGTTTTCGTCATTTGTTATCGAATCGACTTAAAGCCATAACGTCACATTGGCCGCTCTTCTCTCTGAAACGGTTGTACTTATCGTCTTCAAAGCTATGTCGCGTGGTGCGGTATACGGAGACACTAAAAGCACCATAGTAGAACACAGATGAAGCTTCTAAGTTGATGTAATAGCCAGTAAGAAGTAGTACAATTCAAGTTTTAAGTATCGATTATTGACTTTTTAGCTGGCTTTGGTGCCTTGGACATGAGCTAGGACCTTAAGATTCTGCATGAAAGGAGGACTAGCAGCCGCGTTGTACGGGAGAATGTGAAATGTGTTCATATGTAGTAAAAACCTGAGAAATCCGTCCGTTTTCGTCATTTGTTATCAAATCGACTTAAAGCCAGATCGTCACATTGGCTGCTCTTCTCTCTGAAACGGTTGTACTTATCGTCTGGAAAGCTTTGTCGCGTGCTGCGGTATGCGGAGACACTAAAAGCACCATAGTAGAACACAGATGAAGCTTCTAAGATGATGTAATAGCCAGTAAGAAGTAGTACAATTCAAGTTTTAGGTATCGATTATTGACTTTTTAGCTGGCTTTGGTGCCTTGGACATGAGCTAGGACCTTAAGATTCTGCATGAAAGGAGGACTAGCAGCAGAGTTGCACGGGAGAATTTGAAAAGTGTTCATATGTAGTAAAAACCTGAGAAATCCGTCCGTTTTCGTCATTTGTTATCGAATCGACTTAAAGCCAGATCGACACATTGGCCGCTCTTCTCTCTGAAACGGTTGTACTTATCGTCTTCAAAGCTATGTCGCGTGCTGCGGTATGCGGAGACACTAAAAGCACCATAGTAGAACACAGATGAAGCTTCTAAGTCGATGTAATAGCCAGTAAGATGTAGTACAATTCAAATTTTAGCTACTGATTATTGACTTTTTAGCTGGCTTTGGAGCCTTGGACATGGGCTAGGACCTTAAGATTCTGCATGAAAGGAGGACTAGCAGCCGAGTTGCACGGGAGAATGTGAAAAGTGTTCATATGTAGTAAAAACCTGAGAAATCCGTCCGTTTTCGTCATTTGTTATCGAATCGACTTAAAGCCAGATCGTCACATTGGCCCCTCTTTTCTCTGAAACGGTTGTACTTATCGTCTGCAAAGCTATGTCGCCTACTGCGGTGTGCGGAGACACTATAAGCACCATGGTAGAACACAGATCAAGCTTCTAAGTTGATGTAATAGTCAGTAAGAAGTAGTACAATTCAAGTTTTAGGTATCGATTATTGACTTTTTAGCTGGCTTTGGTGCCTTGGACATGAGCTAGGACCTTAAGATTCTGCATTAAAGGAGGACTAGCAGCCGCGTTGCACGGGAGAATGTGAAATGTGTTCATATGTAGTAGAAACCTGAGAAATCCGTCCGTTTTCGTCATTTGTTATCGAATTGACTTAAAGCCCGATCGTCACATTGGCCGCTTTTCTCTCTGAAACGGTTGTACTTATCGTCTGCAAAGCTATGTCGCGTACTGCGGTGTGCGGAGACACTAAAAGCACCATGGTAGAACACAGATGAAGCTTCTAAGTTGATGTAATAGCCAGTAAGAAGTAGTACAATTCAAGTTTTAGGTACTGATTATTTACTTTTTAGCTGGCTTTGGTGCCTTGGACATGAGCTAGGACCTTAAGATTCTGCATGAAAGGAGGACTAGCAGCCGAGTTGCACGGGAGAATGTGAAAAGTGTTCATATGTAGTAAAAACCTGAGAAATCCGTCCGTTTTCGTCATTTGTTATCGAATCGACTTAAAGCCAGATCGTCACATTGGCCCCTCTTTTCTCTGAAACGGTTGTACTTATCGTCTGCAAAGCTATGTCGCGTACTGCGGTGTGCGGAGACACTAAAAGCACCATGGTAGAACACAGATCAAGCTTCTAAGTTGATGTAATAGCCAGTAAGAAGTAGTACAATTCAAGTTTTAGGTATCGATTATTGACTTTTTAGCTGGCTTTGGTGCCTTGGACATGAGCTAGGACCTTAAGATTCTGCGTGAAAGGAGGACTGGCAGCCGCGTTGGATGGGAGAATGTGAATAGTGTTGATATGTAGTAAAAACCTGAGAAATCCGTCCGTTTTCGTCATTTGTTATCGAATCGACTTAAAGCCAGATCGTCACATTGGCCGCTCTTCTCTCTGAAACGGTTGTACTTATCGTCTGCAAAGCTATGTCGTATGCTGCGGTAGGCGGAGACACTGAAACCACCACAGTAGAACACAGATGAAGCTTCTATGATGATGTAATAGCCAGTAAGAAGTAGTACAATTCAAGTTTTAGGTATCTATTATTGACTTTTTAGCTGGCTTTGGTGCCTTGGACATGAGCTAGGACCTTAAGATTCTGCATTAAAGGAGGACTAGCACCCGCGTTGGATAGGACAATGTGAAAAGTGTTCATATGTAGTAAAAACCTGAGAAATCCGTCCGTTTTCGTCATTTGTTATCGAATCGACTTAAAGCCAGATCGCCATATTAGCTGCTCTTCTCTCTGAAACGGTTGTACTTATCGTCTGGAAAGCTTTGTCGCGTGCTGCGGTATGCGGAGACACTAAAAGCACCATAGTAGAACACAGATGAAGCTTCTAAGTTGATGTAATAGCCAGTAAGAAGTAGTACAATTCAAGTTTTATGTATCGATTATTGACTTTTTAGCTGGCTTTGGTGCCTTGGACATGAGCTAGGACCTTAAGATTCTGCATGAAAGGAGGACTAGCAGCCGAGTTGCAGGGGAGAATGTGAAAAGTGTTCATATGTAGTAAAAACCTGAGAAATCCGTCCATTTTCGTCATTTGTTATCGAATCGACTTAAAGCCAGATCGTCACATTGGCCGCTCTTCTCTCTGAAACGGTTGTACTTATCGTCTGCAAAGCTATGTCGCGTGCTGCGGTATGCGGAGACAATAAAATCACCATAGTAGAACACAGATGAAGCTTCTAAGTCGATGTAATAGCCAGTAAGAAGTAGTACAATTCAAGTTTTAGGTATCGATTATTGACTTCTTAGATGGATTTGGTGCCTTGGACATGAGCTAGGAGGTTAAGATTCTGCATGAAAGGAGGACTAGCAGCCGAGTTGCACGGGACAATATGAAAAGTTTCATATGTAGTAAAAACCTGAGAAATCCGTCCGTTTTCGTCATTTGTTATCGAATCGCCTTAAAGCCAGATCGTCACTTGGCCGCTCTTCTCTCTGAAACGGCTGTACTTATCGTCTGCAAAGCTATGTCGTGTGCTGCGGTATGCGGAGACACTAAAAGCACCATAGTAGAACACAGATGAAGCTTCTAAGTTGATGTAATAGCCAGTAAGAAGTAGTACAATTCAAGTTTTAGGTACTGATTATTGACTTTTTAGCTGGCTTTGGTGCCTTGGACATGAGCTAGGACCTTAAGATTCTGCATGAAAAGAGGACTAGTAGCCGAGTTGCACGGGAGATTGTGAAAAGTGTTCATATGTAGTAACAACCTGAGAAATCCGTCCGTTTTCCTCATTTGTTATCGAATCGACTTAAAGCCAGATCGTCACATTGGCCGCTCTTCTCTCTGAAACGGTTGTACTTATCGTCTGCAAAGCTATGTCGCGTGCTGCGGTATGCGGAGACACTAAAAGCACCATAGTAGAACACAGATGAAGCTTCTATGATGATGTAATAGCCAGTAAGAAGTAGTACAATTCAAGTTTTAGGTATCGATTATTGACTTTTTAGCTGGCTTTGGTGCCTTGGACATGAGGTAGGACCTTAAGATTCTGCGTGAAAGGAGGACTAGCAGCCGCGTTGGATGGGAGAATGTGAATAGTGTTCATATGTAGTAAAAACCTGAGAAATCCATCCGTTTTCGTCATTTGTTATCGAATCGACCTAAAGCCAGATCGTCACATTGGCCGCTCTTCCCTCCGAAACGGTTGTACTTATCGTCTGCAAAGCTATGTCGCAAGCTGCGGTATGCGGAGACACTAAAAGCACCATAGTAGAACACAGATGAAGCTTCTAAGTTGATGTAATAGCCAGTAAGATGTAGTACAATTCAAGTTTTAGCTACTGATTATTGACTTTTTAGCTGGCTTTGGAGCCTTGGACATGAGCTAGGACTTTAAGATTCTGCATGAAAGGAGGAGTAGCAGCCGAGTTACACAGGAGAATGTGAAAAGTGTTTATATGTAGTAAAAACCTGAGAAATCCGTCCGTTTTCGTCATTTGTTATCGAATCGACTTAAAGCCAGATCGTCACATTGGCCGCTCTTCTCTCTGAAACGGTTGTACTTATCGTCTGCAAAGCTATGTCGCGTGCTGCGGTATGCGGAGACACTAAAAGCACCATAGTAGAACACAGATGAAGCCTCTATGATGATGTAATAGCCAGTAAGAAGTAGTACAATTCAAGTATTAGGTATCGATTATTGACTTTTTAGCTGGCTTTGGTGCCTTGGACATGAGGTAAGACCTTAAGATTCTGCGTGAAAGGAGGACTAGCAGCCGCGTTGGATGGGAGAATGTGAATAGTGTTGATATGTAGTAAAAACCTGAGAAATCCGTCCGTTTTCGTCATTTGTTATCGAATCGACTTAAAGCCAGATCGTCACATTGGCCGCTCTTCTCTCTGAAACGGTTGTACTTATCGTCTGCAAAGCTATATCGTATGCTGCGGTAGGCGGAGACACTGAAACCACCACAGTAGAGCACAGATGAAGCTTCTATGATGATGTAATAGCCAGTAAGAAGTAGTACAATTCAAGTTTTAGGTATCGATTATTGACATTTTAGCTGGCTTTGGTGCCTTGGACATGAGCTAGGACCTTAAGATTCTGCATTAAAGGAGGACTAGCACCCGCGTTGGATAGGAGAATGTGAAAAGTGTTCATATGTAGTAAAAACCTGAGAAATCCGTCCGTTTTCGTCATTTGTTATCGAATCGACTTAAAGCCAGATCGTCACAGTAGCTGCTCTTCTCTCTGAAACGGTTGTACTAATCGTCTGGAAAGCTTTGTCGCGTGCTGCGGTATGCGGAGACACTAAAAGCACCATAGTAGAACACATATGAAGCTTCTAAGTTGAAGTAATAGCCAGTAAGAAGTAGTACAATTCAAGTTTTATGTATCGATTATTGACTTTTTAGCTGGCTTTGGTGCCTTGGACATGAGCTAGGACCTTAAGATTCTGCATGAAAGGAGGACTAGCAGCCGAGTTGCAGGGGAGAATGTGAAAAGTGTTCATATGTAGTAAAAACCTGAGAAATCCGTCCATTTTCGTCATTTGTTATCGAATCGACTTAAAGCCAGATCGTCACATTGGCCGCTCTTCTCTCTGAAACGGTTGTACTTATCGTCTGCAAAGCTATGTCGCGTGCTGCGGTATGCGGAGACAATAAAATCACCATAGTAGAACACAGATGAAGCTTCTAAGTCGATGTAATAGCCAGTAAGAAGTAGTACAATTCAAGTTTTAGGTATCGATTATTGACTTCTTAGATGGATTTGGTGCCTTGGACATGAGCTAGGAGGTTAAGATTCTGCATGAAAGGAGGACTAGCAGCCGAGTTGCACGGGACAATATGAAAAGTTTCATATGTAGTAAAAACCTGAGAAATCCGTCCGTTTTCGTCATTTGTTATCGAATCGCCTTAAAGCCAGATCGTCACTTGGCCGCTCTTCTCTCTGAAACGGCTGTACTTATCGTCTGAGAGCTATGTCGCGTGCTGCGGTATGCGGAGACACTAAAAGCACCATAGTAGAACACAGATGAAGCTTCTAAGTTGATGTAATAGCCAGTAAGAAGTAGTACAATTCAAGTTTTAGGTACTGATTATTGACTTTTTAGCTGGCTTTGGTGCCTTGGACATGAGCTAGGACCTTAAGATTCTGCATGAAAAGAGGACTAGCAGCCGAGTTGCACGGGAGAATGTGGAAAGTGTTCATATGTAGTAAAAACCTGAGAAATCCGTCCGTTTTCGTCATTTGTTATCGAATCGACTTAAAGCCAGATCGTCACATTGGCCGCTCTTCTCTCTGAAACGGTTGTACTTATCGTCTGCAAAGCTATGTCGCGTTCTGCGGTATGCGGAGACACTAAAAGCACCATAGTAGAACACAGATGAAGCTTCTATGATGATGTAATAGCCAGTAAGAAGTAGTACAATTCAAGTTTTAGGTATCGATTATTGACTTTTTAGCTGGCTTTGATGCCTTGGACATGAGCTAGGACCTTAAGAATATGCATGAAAGGAGGACTAGCAGCCGAGTTGCACGGGAGAATGTGAAAAGTGTTCATATGTAGTAAAAACCTAAGAAATCCGTCCGTTTTCGTCATTTGTTATCGAATCGACTTAAAGCCAGATCATCACATTGGCCGCTCTTCTCTCTGAAACGGTTGTACTTATCGTCTGCAAAGCTATGTCGCGTGCTGCGGTATGCGGAGACTCTAAAAGCACTATAGTAGAACACAGATGAAGCTTCTAAGTTGATGTAATAGCCAGTAAGAAGTAGTACAATTCAAGTTTTAGGTACTGATTATTTACTTTTTAGCTGGCTTTGGAGCCTTGGACATGAGCTAGGACCTTAAGATTCTGCATGAAAGGAGGACTAGCAGCCGCGTTGCACGGGAGAATGTGAAATGTGTTCATATGTAGTAAAATCCAGAGAAATCCGTCCGTTTTCGTCATTTGTTATCGAATCGAATTAAAGCCAGATCGTCACATTGGCCGCTCTTCTCTCTGAAACGGTTGTACTTATCGTCTTCAAAGCTATGTCGCGTGCTGCGGTATGCGGAGACACTAAAAGCACCATAGTAGAACACAGATGAAGCTTCTAAGTTGATGTAATAGCCAGTAAGAAGTAGTACAATTCAAGTTTTAGGTATCGATTATTGACTTCTAAAGCTGGCTTTGGTGCCTTGGACATGAGCTAGGACCTTAAGATTCTGCATGAAAGGAGGACTAGCAGCCGAGTTGCACGGGAGAATGTGAAAAGTGTTCATATGTAGTAAAAACCTGAAAAATCCGTCCTTTTTCGTCATTTGTTATCGAATCGACTTAAAGCCAGATCGTCACATTGGCCGCTCTTCTCTCTTAAACGGTTGTACTTATCGTCTGCAAAGCTATGTTGCGTGCTGCGGTATGCGGAGACACTAAAAGCACCATAGTAGAACACAGATGAAGCTTCTATGATGATGTAATAGCCAGTAAGAAGTAGTACAATTCAAGTTTTAGGTATCGATTATTGATTTTTTAGCTGGCTTTGGTGCCTTGGACATGAGCTAGGACCTTAAGATTCTGCATGAAAGGAGGACTAGCAGCCGAGTTGCAGGGGAGAATGTGAAAGTGTTCATATGTAGTAAAAACCTGAGAAATCCGTCCGTTTTCGTCATTTGTTATCGAATCGACTTAAAGCCAGATCGTCACATTGGCCGCTCTTCTCTCTGAAACGGTTGTACTTATCGTCTTCAAAGCTATGTCGCGTGCTGCGGCATGCGGAGACACTAAAAGCACCATAGTAGAACACAGATGAAGCTTCTAAGTTGATGTAATAGCCAGTAAGAAGTAGTACAATTCAAGTTTTAGGTATCGATTATTGACTTTTTAGCTGGCTTTGGTGCCTTGGACACGAGCTAGGACCTTAAGATTCAGCATGAAAGGAGGACTAGCAGCCGAATTGCACGGGAGAATGTGAAAAGTGTTCATATGTAGTAAAAACCTGAGAAATCCGTCCGTTTTCGTCATTTGTTATCGAATCGACTTAAAGCCAGATCGTCACGTTGGCCCCTCTTTTCTCTGAAACGGTTGTACTTATCGTCTGCAAAGTTATGTCGCGTGCTGCGGTATGCGGAGACACTAAACGCACCATAGTAGAACACAGATGAAGCTTCTAAGTTGATGTAATAGCCAGTAAGAAGTAGTACAACTCAAGTTTTAGGTATCGATTATTGACTTTTTAGCTGGCTTTGGTGCCTTGGACATGAGCTAGGACCTTAAGATTCTGCATGAAAATAGGACTAGCACTTGAGTTGCACGGGAGAATGTGAAAAGTGTTCATATGTAGTAAAAACCTGAGAAATCCGTCCGTTTTCGTCATTTGTTATCGAATCGACTTAAAGCCAGATCGTCACATTGGCCGCTCTTCTCTCTGAAACGGTTCTACTTATCGTCTGCAAAGCTATGTCGCGTGCTGCGGTATGCGGAGACACTAAAAGCACCATAGTAGAACACAGATGAAGCTTCTAAGTTGATGTAATAGCCAGTAAGAAGTAGTACAATTCAAGTTTTAGGTACTGATTATTTACTTTTTAGCCGGCTTTGGTGCCTTGTACATGAGCTATTACCTTAAGATTCTGCATGAAAGGAGGACTAGCAGCCGCGTTGCACGGGAGAATGTGAAATGTGTTCATATGTAGTAAAAACTTGAGAAATCCGTCTGTTTCCGACATTTGTTATCGAATCGATTTAAAGCCCGATCGTCACATTGGCCGCTCTTCTCTCTGAAACGGTTGTACTTATCCTCTGCAAAGCTATGTCGCGTGCTGCGGTATGCGGAGACACTAAAAGCACCATAGTAGAACACAGATGAAGCTTCTAAGTTGATGTAATAGCCAGTAAGAAGTAGTACAATTCAAGTTTTAGGTATCGATTATTGACTTTTTAGCTGGCTTTGGTGCCTTGGACATGAGCTAGGACCTTAAGATTCTGTATGAAAGGAGGACTAGCAGCCGAGTTGCACGGGAGAATGTGAAAAGTGTTCATATGTAGTAAAAACCTGAGAAATCCGTCCGTTTTCGTCATTTGTTATCGAATCGACTTAAAGCCAGATCGTCACGTTGGCCCCTCTTTGCTCTGAAACGGTTGTACTTATCGTCTGCAAAGCTATGTCGCGTACTGCGGTGTGCGGAGACACTAAAAGCACCATGGTTGAACACAGATGAAGCTTCTAAGTTGATGTAATAGCCAGTAAGAAGTAGTACAATTCAAGTTTTAGGTATCGATTATTGACTTTTTAGCTGGCTTTGGTGCCTTGGACATGAGCTAGGACCTTAAGATTCTGCATGAAAGTTGGACTAGCAGCCGCGTTGTACGGGAGAATGTGAAATGTGTTCATATGTAGTAAAAACCTGAGAAATACGTCCGTTTTCGTCATTTGTTATCGAATCGACTTAAAGCCAGATCGTCACATTGGCCGCTCTTCTCTCTGAAACGGTTCTACTTATCGTCTGCAAAGCTATGTCGCGTGCTGCGGTATGCGGAGACACTAAAAGCACCATAGTAGAACACAGATGAAGCTTCTAAGTTGATGTAATAGCCAGTAAGAAGTAGTACAATTCAAGTTTTAGGTACTGATTATTTACTTTTTAGCCGGCTTTGGTGCCTTGTACATGAGCTATTACCTTAAGATTCTGCATGAAAGGAGGACTAGCAGCCGCGTTGTTCGGGAGAATGTGAAATGTGTTCATATGTAGTAAAAACTTGAGAAATCCGTCTGTTTCCGTCATTTGTTATCGAATCGATTTAAAGCCCGATCGTCACATTGGCCGCTCTTCTCTCTGAAACGGTTGTACTTATCCTCTGCAAAGCTATGTCGCGTGCTGCGGTATGCGGAGACACTAAAAGCACCATAGTAGAACACAGATGAAGCTTCTAAGTTGATGTAATAGCCAGTAAGAAGTAGTACAATTCAAGTTTTAGGTATCGATTATTGACTTTTTAGCTGGCTTTGGTGCCTTGGACATGAGCTTGGACCTTAAGATTCTGCATTAAAGGAGGACTAGCAGCCGCGTTGCAAGGGAGAATGTGAAATGTGTTCATATGTAGTAGAAACCTGAGAAATCCGTCCGTTTTCGTCATTTGTTATCGAATCGACTTAATGCCAGATCGTCACATTGGCCGCTCTTCTCTCTGAAACGGTTGTACTTATCGTCTTCAAAGCTATGTCGCGTGCTGCGGTATGCGGAGACACTAAAAGCACCATAGTAGAACACAGATGAAGCTTCTAAGTTGATGTAATAGCCAGTAAGAAGTAGTACAATTCAAGTTTTAGGTATCGATTATTGACTTTTTAGCTGGCTTTGGTGCCTTGGACATGAGCTAGGACCTTAAGATTCTGCATGAAAGGAGGACTAGCAGCCGCGTTGTACGGGAGAATGTGAAATGTGTTCATATGTAGTAAAAACCTGAGAAATACGTCCGTTTTCGTCATTTGTTATCGAATCGACTTAAAGCCAGATCGTCACATTGGCCGCTCTTCTCTCTGAAACGGTTGTACTTATCGTCTGCAAAGCTATGTCGCGTGCTGCGGTATGCGGAGACACTAAAAGCACCATGGTAGAACACAGATAAAGCTTCTAAGTTGATGTAATAGCCAGTAAGAAGTAGTACAATTCAAGTTTTAGGTATCGATTATTGACTTCTAAAGCTGGCTTTGGTGCCTTGGACATGAGCTAGGACCTTAAGATTCTGCATGAAAGGAGGACTAGCAGCCGAGTTGCATGGGAGAATGTGAAAAGTGTTCATATGTAGTAAAAACCTGAAAAATCCGTCCTTTTTCGTCATTTGTTATCGAATCGACTTAAAGCCAGATCGTCACATTGGCCGCTCTTCTCTCGTAAACGGTTGTACTTATCGTCTGCAAAGCTATGTCGCGTGCTGCGGTATGCGGAGACACTAAAAGCACCATAGTAGAACACAGATGAAGATTCTATGATGATGTAATAGCCAGTAAGAAGTAGTACAATTCAAGTTTTAGGTATCGATTATTGATTTTTTAGCTGGCTTTGGTGCCTTGGACATGAGCTAGGACCTTAAGATTCTGCATGAAAGGAGGACTAGCAGCCGAGTTGCAGGGGAGAATGTGAAAGTGTTCATATGTAGTAAAAACCTGAGAAATCCGTCCGTTTTCGTCATTTGTTATCGAATCGACTTAAAGCCAGATCGTCACATTGGCCGCTCTTCTCTCTGAAACGGTTGTACTTATCGTCTTCAAAGCTATGTCGCGTGCTGCGGCATGCGGAGACACTAAAAGCACCATAGTAGAACACAGATGAAGCTTCTAAGTTGATGTAATAGCCAGTAAGAAGTAGTACAATTCAAGTTTTAGGTATCGATTATTGACTTTTTAGCTGGCTTTGGTGCCTTGGACACGAGCTAGGACCTTAAGATTCAGCATGAAAGGAGGACTAGCAGCCGAATTGCACGGGAGAATGTGAAAAGTGTTCATATGTAGTAAAAACCTGAGAAATCCGTCCGTTTTTGTCATTTGTTATCGAATCGACTTAAAGCCAGATCGTCACGTTGGCCCCTCTTTTCTCTGAAACGGTTGTACTTATCGTCTGCAAAGCTATGTCGCGTGCTGCGGTATGCGGAGACACTAAAAGCACCATAGTAGAACACAGATGAAGCTTCTAAGTTGATGTAATAGCCAGTAAGAAGTAGTACAATTCAAGTTTTAGGTATCGATTATTGACTTTTTAGCTGGCTTTGGTGCCTTGGACATGAGCTAGGACCTTAAGATTCTGCATGAAAATAGGACTAGCACTTGAGTTGCACGGGAGAATGTGAAAAGTGTTCATATGTAGTAAAAACCTGAGAAATCCGTCCGTTTTCGTCATTTGTTATCGAATCGACTTAAAGCCAGATCGTCACATTGGCCGCTCTTCTCTCTGAAACGGTTCTACTTATCGTCTGCAAAGCTATGTCGCGTGCTGCGGTATGCGGAGACACTAAAAGCACCATAGTAGAACACAGATGAAGCTTCTAAGTTGATGTAATAGCCAGTAAGAAGTAGTACAATTCAAGTTTTAGGTACTGATTATTTACTTTTTAGCCGGCTTTGGTGCCTTGTACATGAGCTATTACCTTAAGATTCTGCATGAAAGGAGGACTAGCAGCCGCGTTGCACGGGAGAATGTGAAATGTGTTCATATGTAGTAAAAACTTGAGAAATCCGTCTGTTTCCGACATTTGTTATCGAATCGATTTAAAGCCCGATCGTCACATTGGCCGCTCTTCTCTCTGAAACGGTTGTACTTATCCTCTGCAAAGCTATGTCGCGTGCTGCGGTATGCGGAGACACTAAAAGCACCATAGTAGAACACAGATGAAGCTTCTAAGTTGATGTAATAGCCAGTAAGAAGTAGTACAATTCAAGTTTTAGGTATCGATTATTGACTTTTTAGCTGGCTTTGGTGCCTTGGACATGAGCTAGGACCTTAAGATTCTGTATGAAAGGAGGACTAGCAGCCGAGTTGCACGGGAGAATGTGAAAAGTGTTCATATGTAGTAAAAACCTGAGAAATCCGTCCGTTTTCGTCATTTGTTATCGAATCGACTTAAAGCCAGATCGTCACGTTGGCCCCTCTTTGCTCTGAAACGGTTGAACTTATCGTCTGCAAAGCTATGTCGCGTACTGCGGTGTGCGGAGACACTAAAAGCACCATGGTAGAACACAGATGAAGCTTCTAAGTTGATGTAATAGCCAGTAAGAAGTAGTACAATTCAAGTTTTAGGTATCGATTATTGACTTTTTAGCTGGCTTTGGTGCCTTGGACATGAGCTAGGACTTTAAGATTCTGCATGAAAGGAGGACTAGCAGCCGCGTTGTACGGGAGAATGTGAAATGTGTTCATATGTAGTAAAAACCTGAGAAATTCGTCCGTTTTCGTCATTTGTTATCGAATCGACTTAAAGCCAGATCGTCACATTGGCCGCTCTTCTCTCTGAAACGGTTCTACTTATCGTCTGCAAAGCTATGTCGCGTGCTGCGGTATGCGGAGACACTAAAAGCACCATAGTAGAACACAGATGAAGCTTCTAAGTTGATGTAATAGCCAGTAAGAAGTAGTACAATTCAAGTTTTAGGTACTGATTATTTACTTTTTAGCCGGCTTTGGTGCCTTGTACATGAGCTATTACGTTAAGATTCTGCATGAAAGGAGGACTAGCAGCCGCGTTGCACGGGAGAATGTGAAATGTGTTCATATGTAGTAAAAACTTGAGAAATCCGTCTGTTTCCGTCATTTGTTATCGAATCGATTTAAAGCCCGATCGTCACATTGGCCGCTCTTCTCTCTGAAACGGTTGTACTTATCCTCTGCAAAGCTATGTCGCGTGCTGCGGTATGCGGAGACACTAAAAGCACCATAGTAGAACACAGATGAAGCTTCTAAGTTGATGTAATAGCCAGTAAGAAGTAGTACAATTCAAGTTTTAGGTATCGATTATTGACTTTTTAGCTGGCTTTGGTGCCTTGGACATGAGCTTGGACCTTAAGATTCTGCATTAAAGGAGGACTAGCAGCCGCGTTGCAAGGGAGAATGTGAAATGTGTTCATATGTAGTAGAAACCTGAGAAATCCGTCCGTTTTCGTCATTTGTTATCGAATCGACTTAATGCCAGATCGTCACATTGGCCGCTCTTCTCTCTGAAACGGTTGTACTTATCGTCTTCAAAGCTATGTCGCGTGCTGCGGTATGCGGAGACACTAAAAGCACCATAGTAGAACACAGATGAAGCTTCTAAGTTGATGTAATAGCCAGTAAGAAGTAGTACAATTCAAGTTTTAGGTATCGATTATTGACTTTTTAGCTGGCTTTGGTGCCTTGGACATGAGCTAGGACCTTAAGATTCTGCATGAAAGGAGGACTAGCAGCCGCGTTGTACGGGAGAATGTGAAATGTGTTCATATGTAGTAAAAACCTGAGAAATACGTCCGTTTTCGTCATTTGTTATCGAATCGACTTAAAGCCAGATCGTCACATTGGCCGCTCTTCTCTCTGAAACGGTTGTACTTATCGTCTGCAAAGCTATGTCGCGTGCTGCGGTATGCGGAGACACTAAAAGCACCATGGTAGAACACAGATAAAGCTTCTAAGTTGATGTAATAGCCAGTAAGAAGTAGTACAATTCAAGTTTTAGGTATCGATTATTGACTTCTAAAGCTGGCTTTGGTGCCTTGGACATGAGCTAGGACCTTAAGATTCTGCATGAAAGGAGGACTAGCAGCCGAGTTGCACGGGAGAATGTGAAAAGTGTTCATATGTAGTAAAAACCTGAAAAATCCGTCCTTTTTCGTCATTTGTTATCGAATCGACTTAAAGCCAGATCGTCACATTGGCCGCTCTTCTCTCGTAAACGGTTGTACTTATCGTCTGCAAAGCTATGTCGCGTGCTGCGGTATGCGGAGACACTAAAAGCACCATAGTAGAACACAGATGAAGCTTCTATGATGATGTAATAGCCAGTAAGAAGTAGTACAATTCAAGTTTTAGGTATCGATTATTGATTTTTTAGCTGGCTTTGGTGCCTTGGACATGAGCTAGGACCTTAAGATTCTGCATGAAAGGAGGACTAGCAGCCGAGTTGCAGGGGAGAATGTGAAAGTGTTCATATGTAGTAAAAACCTGAGAAATCCGTCCGTTTTCGTCATTTGTTATCGAATCGACTTAAAGCCAGATCGTCACATTGGCCGCTCTTCTCTCTGAAACGGTTGTACTTATCGTCTTCAAAGCTATGTCGCGTGCTGCGGCATGCGGAGACACTAAAAGCACCATAGTAGAACACAGATGAAGCTTCTAAGTTGATGTAATAGCCAGTAAGAAGTAGTACAATTCAAGTTTTAGGTATCGATTATTGACTTTTTAGCTGGCTTTGGTGCCTTGGACACGAGCTAGGACCTTAAGATTCAGCATGAAAGGAGGACTAGCAGCCGAATTGCACGGGAGAATGTGAAAAGTGTTCATATGTAGTAAAAACCTGAGAAATCCGTCCGTTTTCGTCATTTGTTATCGAATCGACTTAAAGCCAGATCGTCACGTTGGCCCCTCTTTTCTCTGAAACGGTTGTACTTATCGTCTGCAAAGCTATGTCGCGTGCTGCGGTATGCGGAGACACTAAAAGCACCATAGTAGAACACAGATGAAGCTTCTAAGTTGATGTAATAGCCAGTAAGAAGTAGTACAATTCAAGTTTTAGGTATCGATTATTGACTTTTTAGCTGGCTTTGGTGCCTTGGACATGAGCTAGGACCTTAAGATTCTGCATGAAAATAGGACTAGCACTTGAGTTGCACGGGAGAATGTGAAAAGTGTTCATATGTAGTAAAAACCTGAGAAATCCGTCCGTTTTCGTCATTTGTTATCGAATCGACTTAAAGCCAGATCGTCACATTGGCCGCTCTTCTCTCTGAAACGGTTCTACTTATCGTCTGCAAAGCTATGTCGCGTGCTGCGGTATGCGGAGACACTAAAAGCACCATAGTAGAACACAGATGAAGCTTCTAAGTTGATGTAATAGCCAGTAAGAAGTAGTACAATTCAAGTTTTAGGTACTGATTATTTACTTTTTAGCCGGCTTTGGTGCCTTGTACATGAGCTATTACCTTAAGATTCTGCATGAAAGGAGGACTAGCAGCCGCGTTGCACGGGAGAATGTGAAATGTGTTCATATGTAGTAAAAACTTGAGAAATCCGTCTGTTTCCGACATTTGTTATCGAATCGATTTAAAGCCCGATCGTCACATTGGCCGCTCTTCTCTCTGAAACGGTTGTACTTATCCTCTGCAAAGCTATGTCGCGTGCTGCGGTATGCGGAGACACTAAAAGCACCATAGTAGAACACAGATGAAGCTTCTAAGTTGATGTAATAGCCAGTAAGAAGTAGTACAATTCAAGTTTTAGGTATCGATTATTGACTTTTTAGCTGGCTTTGGTGCCTTGGACATGAGCTAGGACCTTAAGATTCTGTATGAAAGGAGGACTAGCAGCCGAGTTGCACGGGAGAATGTGAAAAGTGTTCATATGTAGTAAAAACCTGAGAAAAATCGTCCGTTTTCGTCATTTGTTATCGAATCGACTTAAAGCCAGATCGTCACGTTGGCCCCTCTTTGCTCTGAAACGGTTGTACTTATCGTCTGCAAAGCTATGTCGCGTGTTGCGGTGTGCGGAGACACTAAAAGCACCATGGTAGAACACAGATGAAGCTTCTAAGTTGATGTAATAGCCAGTAAGAAGTAGTACAATTCAAGTTTTAGTTATCGATTATTGACTTTTTAGCTGGCTTTGGTGCCTTGGACATGAGCTAGGACCTTAAGATTCTGCATGAAAGGAGGACTAGCAGCCGCGTTGTACGGGAGAATGTGAAATGTGTTCATATGTAGTAAAAACCTGAGAAATACGTCCGTTTTCGTCATTTGTTATCGAATCGACTTAAAGCCAGATCGTCACATTGGCCGCTCTTCTCTCTGAAACGGTTGTACTTATCGTCTGCAAAGCTATGTCGCGTGCTGCGGTATGCGGAGACACTAAAAGCACCATAGTAGAACACAGATGAAGCTTCTAAGTTGATGTAATAGCCAGTAAGAAGTAGTACAATTCAAGTTTTAGGTACTGATTATTTACTTTTTAGCCGGCTTTGGTGCCTTGTACATGAGCTATTACCTTAAGATTCTGCATGAAAGGAGGACTAGCAGCCGCGTTGCACGGGAGAATGTGAAATGTGTTCATATGTAGTAAAAACTTGAGAAATCCGTCTGTTTCCGTCATTTGTTATCGAATCGATTTAAAGCCCGATCGTCACATTGGCCGCTCTTCTCTCTGAAACGGTTGTACTTATCCTCTGCAAAGCTATGTCGCGTGCTGCGGTATGCGGAGACACTAAAAGCACCATAGTAGAACACAGATGAAGCTTCTAAGTTGATGTAATAGCCAGTAAGAAGTAGTACAATTCAAGTTTTAGGTATCGATTATTGACTTTTTAGCTGGCTTTGGTGCCTTGGACATGAGCTAGGACCTTAAGATTCTGCATTAAAGGAGGACTAGCAGCCGCGTTGCAAGGGAGAATGTGAAATGTGTTCATATGTAGTAGAAACCTGAGAAATCCGTCCGTTTTCGTCATTTGTTATCGAATCGACTTAATGCCAGATCGTCACATTGGCCGCTCTTCTCTCTGAAACGGTTGTACTTATCGTCTTCAAAGCTATGTCGCGTGCTGCGGTATGCGGAGACACTAAAAGCACCATAGTAGAACACAGATGAAGCTTCTAAGTTGATGTAATAGCCAGTAAGAAGTAGTACAATTCAAGTTTTAGGTATCGATTATTGACTTTTTAGCTGGCTTTGGTGCCTTGGACATGAGCTAGGACCTTAAGATTCTGCATGAAAGGAGGACTAGCAGCCGCGTTGTACGGGAGAATGTGAAATGTGTTCATATGTAGTAAAAACCTGAGAAATACGTCCGTTTTCGTCATTTGTTATCGAATCGACTTAAAGCCAGATCGTCACATTGGCCGCTCTTCTCTCTGAAACGGTTGTACTTATCGTCTGCAAAGCTATGTCGCGTGCTGCGGTATGCGGAGACACTAAAAGCACCATGGTAGAACACAGATAAAGCTTCTAAGTTGATGTAATAGCCAGTAAGAAGTAGTACAATTCAAGTTTTAGGTATCGATTATTGACTTTTTAGCTGGCTTTGGTGCCTTGGACATGAGCTAGGACCTTAAGATTCTGCATTAAAGGAGGACTAGCAGCCGCGTTGCACGGGAGAATGTGAAATGTGTTCATATGTAGTAAAAACCTGTGAAATCCGTCCGTTTTCGTCGTTTGTTATCGAATCGACTTCAAGCCCGATCGTCACATTGGCCGCTCTTATCTCTGAAACGGTTGTACTTATCGTCTGCAAAGCTATGTCGCGTGCTGCGGTATGCGGAGACAATAAAATCACCATAGTAGAACACAGATGAAGCTTCTAAGTCGATGTAATAGCCAGTAAGAAGTAGTACAAGTCAAGTTTTAGGTACTGATTATTGACTTTTTAGCTGGCTTTGGTGCCTTGGACATGAGCTAGGACCTTAAGATTCTGCATGAAAGGAGGACTAGCAGCCGCGTTGCACGGGAGAATGTGAAATGTGTTCATATGTAGTAAAAACCTGTGAAATCCGTCCGTTTTCGTCATTTGTTATCGAATCTACTTAAAGCCAGATCGTCACATTGGCCGCTCTTCTCTCTGAAACGGTTGCACTTATCGTCTGCAAAGCTATGTCGCGTGCTGCGGTATGCGGAGACACTAAAAGCACCATAGTAGAACACAGATGAAGCTTCTATGATGATGTAATAGGCAGTAAGAAGTAGTACAATTCAAGTTTTAGGTATCGATTATTGACTTTTTAGCTGGCTTTGGTGCCTTGGACATGAGTTAGGACCTTAAGATTCTGCATGAAAATAGGACTAGCACTTGAGTTGCACGGGAGAATGTGAAAAGTGTTCATATGTAGTAAAAACCTGAGAAATCCGTCCGTTTTCGTCAATTGTTATCGAATCGACTTAAAGCCAGATCGTCACATTGGCCGCTCTTCTCTCTGAAACGGTTCTACTTATCGTCTGCAAAGCTATGTCGCGTGCTGCGGTATGCGGAGACACTAAAAGCACCATAGTAGAACACAGATGAAGCTTCTATGTTGATGTAATAGCCAGTAAGAAGTAGTACAATTCAAGTTTTAAGTACTGATTATTTACTTCTTAGCTGGCTTTGGTGCCTTGGACATGAGCTAGGACCTTAAGATTCTGCATGAAAGGAGGACTGGCAGCCGAGTTGCACGGGACAATATGAAAAGTGTTCATATGTAGAAAAAACCTGAGAAATCCGTCCGTTTTCGTCATTTGTTATCGAATCGCCTTAAAGCTAGATCGTCACTTGGCCGCTCTTCTCTCTGAAACGGCTGTACTTATCGTCTGCAAAGCTATGTGGCGTGCTGCGGTATGCGGAGACACTAAAAGTACCATAGTAGAAAACAGATTAAGCTTCTAAGTTGATGTAATAGCCAGTAAGAAGTAGTACAATTCAAGTTTTAGGTACTGATTATTGACTTTTTAGCTGGCTTTGGTGCCTTGGACATGAGCTAGGACCTTAAGATTCTGCATGAAAGGAGGACTAGCAGCCGCGTTGGATGGGAGAATGTGAAAAGTGTTCATATGTAGTAATAACCTGAGAAATCCGTCCGTTTTCGTCATTTGTTATCGAATCGACTTAAAGCCAGATCGTCACATTGGCCGCTCTTCTCTCTGAAACGGTTGTACTTATCGTCTGCAAAGCTATGTCGTGTGATGCGGTATGCGGAGACACTAAAAGCACCATAGTAGAACACAGATGAAGCTTCTATGATGATGTAATAGCCAGTAAGAAGTAGTACAATTAAAGTTTTAGGTATCGATTATTGACTTTTTAGCTGGCTTTGGTGCCTTGGACATGAGCTAGGACCTTAAGATTCTGCATGAAAGGAGGACTAGCAGCCGCGTTGGATGGGAGAATGTGAAAAGAGTTCATATGTAGTAAAAACCTGAGAAATCCGTCCGTTTTCGTCATTTGTTATCGAATCGACTTAAAGCCAGATCGTCACATTGGCCGCTCTTCTCTCTGAAACGGTTGTACTTATCGCCTGCAAAGCTATGTCGCGATATGCGGTATGCGGAGACACTAAAAGCACCATAGTAGAACACAGATGAAGCTTCTAAGATGATGTAATAGCCAGTGACAATTAGTACAACACCAGTTTTAGGTATCGATTATTGACTTTTCGCTGGCTTTGGTGCCTTGGACATGAGCTAGGACCTTAAGATTCTGCATGAAAGGAGGGTTAGCTGCTGAGTTGCACGGGAGAATGTGAAAAGTGTTCATATGTAGTAAAAACCTGAGAAATCCGACCGTTTTCGTCATTTTTTATGGAATCGACTTAAAGCCAGATCGTCACATTGGCCGCTCTTCTCTCTGAAACGGTTGTACTTATCGCCTGCAAAGCTATGTCGCGATATGCGGTATGCGGAGACACTAAAAGCACCATAGTAGAACACAGATGAAGCTTCTAAGATGATGTAATAGCCAGTAACAATTAGTACAACACCAGTTTTAGGTATCGATTATTGGCTTTTTAGCTGGCTTTGGTGCCTTGGACATAAGCTAGGACCTTAAGATTCTGCATGAAAGGAGGACTAGCAGCCGAGCTGCACGGGAGGATGTGAAAAGTGTTCATATGTAGTAAAAACCTGAGAAATCCGTCTGTTTTCGTCATTTGTTATCGAACCGACTTAAAGCCAGATCGTCACATTGGCAGCTCTTCTCTCTGAAACGGTTCTACTTATCGTCTGCAAAGCTATGTCGCATGCTGTGGTATGCAGAAACACTAAAATCACCATAGTAGGACACAGATGAAGCTTCTAAGTTGATGTAATAGCTAGTAAGAAGTTGTACAATTCAAGTTTTAGGTATCGATTATTGACTTTTTAGCTGGCTTTGGTGCCTTGGACATGAGCTAGGACCTTACGAATCTGCATGAGAGGAGGACGAGTAGAAAAGTTGCACGGGAGAATGTGAAATGTGTTAATATGTAGTATTAACCTGAGAAATCCGTCCGTTTTCGTATTTGTTATCAAATCGACTTAAACCAGATCGTCACATTGTCCGCCCTTCTCTCTGAAACGATTGTACTTATCGTCTGCAAAGCTATGTCGTGTGCTTCGGTATGCGGAGACACTAAAAATACCATAGTAGAACACGGATGAAGCTTCTAAGTTGATGTAATAGCCAGTAAGAATTAGTACAATACCAGTTTTAGGTATCGATTATTGACTTATTAGCTGGCTTTGGTGCCTTGGACATGAGCTAGGACCTTAAGATTCTGCATGAAAGGAGGGCTAGCAGCTGGTTGCACGGGAGAATGTGAAAAGTGTTCATATGTAGTAAAAACCTGAGAAATCCGTCCGTTTTCGTCGTTTGTTATCGAATCGACTTAAAAGCCATATCGTCACATTGGCCGCTCTTTTCTCTGAAACGGTTGTACTTATCGTCTGCAAAGCTATGTCGCGTGCTGCAGTATGCGGAGACACTAAAAGCAGTATAGTAGAACACAGATGAAGCTTCTAAGTTGATGTAATAGCTAGTAAGAAGTAGTACAATTGAAATTTTAGATATCGATTATTGACTTTTTAGCTGGCTTTCGTGCCTTGTACATGAGCTAGGACCTTAAGATTCTGCATGAAAGAGGACTAGCAGCCGAGTTGCATGGGAGAATGTGAAAAGTGTTCATATGTAGTAAAAACCCAAGAAATCCGTACGTTTTCGTCATTGATAATCGAATCGTCTTAAAGCCAGGTCGTCACATTGGCCGCTCTTCTCTCTGAAACGGTTGTACTTATCGTCTGCAAAGCTATGTCGAGTGCTGCGGTATGTGGAGACACTAAAAGCACCATAGTAGAACACAGATGAAGCTTCTAAGTTGATGTAATAGCAAGTAAGAGGTAGTACAATTCAAGTTTTAGGTATCGATTATTGACTTTTTAGCTGGCCTTGGTGCCTTGGACATGAGCTAGGACCTTAAGATTCTGCATGAAAGGAAGACTAGCAGCTGACTTGCCTGCGAGAATATGAAAAGTGTTCATATGTATTAAAAACCTGAGAAATCCTTCCGTTTTCGTCATTTGTTATCGAATCGACCTAAAGCCAGATCGTGACATTGGCCGCTCTTCTCTCTGAAACGGTTGTACTTATCGTTTGCAAAGCTATGTCTCGTGCTGCGGTATGTGGAGACACTAAAAGCACTATGGTGGAACACAGATGAAGCTTCTAAGTTGATGTAATAGCCAGTAAGAAGTAGTACAACTCAAGTTTTAGGTATCGATTATTGACTTTTTAGCTGGCTTTTTTGCCTTGGACATGAGCTAGGACCTTAAGATTCTGCATGAAAGGAGGACGAGCAGCCGAGCTGCACGGGATGATGTGAAAAGTTTTCATATGTAGTAAAAACCTGAGAAATCCGTCCATTTTCGTCATTTGTTATCGAATCGACTTAAAGCCGGATCGTCACATTGGCCGCTCTTCTCTCTGAAACGGTTGTACTTATCGTCTGCAAAGCTATGTCGCGTGCTGCTGTATGCGGAGACACTAAAATAACCATAGTAGAACACAGATGAAGCTTCTAAGTTGATGTAATGGCCAGTAAGAAGTAGTACAATTCAAGATTTGGGCATCGATTATTGACTTTTTAGCTGGCTTTGGTGCTTGGACATGAGCTAGGACCTTAAGATTCGGCATGAAAGGAGGACTAGCAGCCGAGTTGCACGGGAGAATGTGAAAAGTGTTCATATGTAGTAAAAACCTGAGAAATCCGTCCGTTCTCGTCATTTGTTAACGAATCGACTTAAAGCCAGATCGTCACATTGGCCGCTCTTCTCTCTGAAACGGTTGTACTTATCGTCTGCAAAGCTATGTCGCATGCTGTGGTATGCGGAGACACTAAAATCACCATAGTAGGACACAGATGAAGCTTCTAAGTTGATGTAATAGCCAGTAAGAAGTGGTACAATTCAAGTTTTAGGTATCGATTATTGACTTTTTAGCTGGCTTTGGAGCCTTGGACATGAGCTAGGACCTTACGAATCTGCATGAGAGGAGGACTAGCAGAAACGTTGCACGGGAGAATGTGAAATGTGTTAATATGTAGTATTAACCTGAGAAATCCGTCTGTTTTCGTCAGTTGTTATCGAATCGACTTAAGGACAGATCGTCACATTTGCCGCTCTTCTCTCTGAAACGGTTGTACTTATCGTCTGCAAAGCTATGTCGTGTGCTGCGGTATGCGGAGACACTAAAAATACCATAGTAGAACACGGATGAAGCTTCTAAGTTGATGTAATAGCCAGTAAGAAGTACTACAATTCAATTTTAGGCATCGATTATTGACTTTTAGCTGGCTTTGGTGCCTTGGACATGAGCTATTACCTTAAGATTCTGTATGAAAGGAGGACTAGCAGCCGAGTTGCACGGGAGATTGTGAAAGGTGTTCATATGTAGTAAAAACCTGAGAAATCCGTCCGTTTTCTTCATTTGTTATCGAATCGACTTAAAGCCAGGTCGTCACATTGGCCGCTCTTCTCTCTGAAACGGTTGTACTTATCGTCTGCAAAGCTATGTCGCGTGCTGCGGTATGTGGAGACACTAAAAGCACCATAGTAGAACACAGATGAAGCTTCTAAGTTGATGTAATAGCTAGTAAGAAGTAGTAGAATTTAAATTTTATATATCGATTATTGACTTTTTAGCTGGCTTTGGTGCCTTGGACATGAGCTAGGACCTTAAGAATCTGCATGAAAGGAGGACTTGCAGCCGAGTTGCACAGGAGAATGTGAAAAGTGTTCATATTTAGTAAAAACCTGAGAAACCCGTCAGTTTTCGTCATTTGTTATCGAATCGACTTAAAGCCAGATCGTCACATTTGCCGCTCTTCTCTCTGAAACGGTTGTACTTATCGTCTGAAAGCTATGTCGCGTGTTGCGGTTTGCGGAGACACTAAAAGCACTATAGTAGAACACAGATGAAGCTTCTAAGTTGATGTAATAGCCAGTAAGAAGTACTACAATTCAAGTTTTAGGCATCGATTATTGACTTTGTAGCTGGCTTTGGTGCCTTGGACATGAGCTATTACCTTAAGATTCTGTATGAAAGGAGGACTAGCAGCCGAGTTGCACCGGAGAATGTGAAAAGTGTTCATATGTAGTAAAAATCTGAGAAATACGTCTGTTTTCGTCTGTTGTTATCGAATCGACTTAATGACAGATCGTCACATTTGCCGCTCTTCTCTCTGAAACGGTTGTAGTTATAGTCTGCAAAGCTATGTCGCGTGCTGCGGTATGCAGAGCCAGTAAAAGCACCATAGTAGAACACAGATGAAGCTTCTAAGTTGATGTAATAGCCAGTAAGATGTAGTACAATTCAAGTTTTAGGTATCGATTATTGACTTTGTAGCTGGCTTTGGTGCCTTGGACATGAGCTAGGACCTTAAGATTCTGCATGAAAGAAGGATTAGCAGCCGAGTTGTACGGGAGAATGTGAAAAGAGTTCGATTGTAGTAAAAACGTGAGAAATTCGTACGTTTTCGTCATTGGTTATCGATTCGTCTTAAAACCAGATCGTCACATTGGCTGCTCTTCTCTCTGAAACGGTTGTACTTATCGTCTGCAAAGCTATGTCGCGTGCTGCGGTATGTGGAGACACTAAAAGCACCATAGTAGAACACAGATGAAGCTTCTAAGTTGATGTAATAGCTAGTAAGAGGTAGTACAATTCTAGTTTTAGGTATCGATTATTGACTTTTTAGCTGGCTTTGGTGCCTTGGACATGAGCTAGGACCTTAAGATTCTGCATGAAAGGAGGACTAGCAGCCAAGTTGCACGGGAGGATGTGAAAAGTTTTCATATGTAGTAAAAACCTGAGAAATCCGTCCATTTTCGGCATTTGTTATCGAATCGACTTAAAACCGGATCGTGACATTGGCCGCTCTTCTCTCTGAAACGGTTGTACTTATCGTCTGCGAAGCTATGTCGCGTGCTGCGGTATGCGGAGACACTAAAAGCACCATAGTAGAACACAGATGAAGCTTCTAAGTTGATGTAATAACTAGTATGAAGTAGTACAATTGGAATTTTAGATATCGATTATTGACTTTTTAGCTGGCTTTGGTGCCTTGGACATGAGCTAATACCTTAAGATTCTGTATGTAAGGAGGAGTAGCAGCCTAGGTGCACGGGAGAATGTGAAAAGTGTTCATATGTAGTAAAACCCTGAGAAATACGTCCGTTTTCGTCATTTGTTATCGATTCGACTTAAAGCCAGATCGTCACATGGGCCGCTCTTCTCTCTGAAACGGTTGTACTTATAGTCTGCAAAGCTATGTCGCGTGTTGCGGTATGCGGAGACACTAAAAGCACCATAGTAGAACACAGATGAAGCTTCTAAGTTGATGTAATATCCAGTAAGAAGTAGTAATATTCAAGTTTTAGGTATCGATTATTGACCTTTTAGCTGGCTTTGGTGCCTTGCACATGAGCTAGGATCTTAAGATTCTGCATGAAAGGAGGACTAGCAGCCGAGTTGCACGGGAGAATGTGAAATGTGTTCATATGTAGTAAAAACCTGAGAAATCCGTTCGTTATCGTCATTTGTTATCGAATCGACTTAAAGCCAGATCGTGACATTGGCCACTCTTCTCTCTGAAACGGTTGTACTTATCGTCTGCTAAGCTATGTCGCGTGCTGCGGTATGTGGAGACACTAAAAGCACCATAGTAGAACACAGATGAAACTTCTAAGTTGATGTAATAGCCAGTAAGAAGTTGTACAATTCCAGTTTTAGGTATCGACTATTGACATTTTAGCTGGCTTTGGTGCCTTGGACATGAGCTAGGACTTTAAGATTCTGCATGAAAGGAGGACTAGCAGCCGAATTGCACGGGAGAATGTGAAGAGTTTTCATATGTAGTAAAAACCCGAGAAATCCGTACGTTTTCGTCATTGGTTATCGAATCGTCTTAAAGCCAGATCGTCACATTGGCCGCTCTTCTCTCTGAAACGGTTGTACTTATCGTCTGCAAAGCTATGTCGAGTGCTGCGGTATGTGGAGACACTAAAAGCACCATAGTGGACCACAGATGAAGCTTCTAAGTTGATGTAATAGCCAGTAAGAAGTAGTACAACTCAAGTTTTAGGTATCGATTATTGACTTTTTAGCTGGCTTCGGTGCCTTGGACATGAGCTAGGACCTTAAGATTCTGCATGAAAGGAGGACTAGCAGCCGAGCAGCACGGGAGGATGTTAAAAGTTTTCATATGTAGTAAAAACCTGAGAATTCCGTCCATTTTCGTCATTTGTTATCGAATCGACTTAAAGCCGGATCGTCACATTGGCCGCTCTTCTCTCTGAAACGGTTGTACTTATCGTCTGCAAAGCTATGTCGCGTGCTGCGGTATGCGAAGACACTAAAATAACCATAGTAGAACACAGATGAAGCTTCTAAGTTGATGTAATAGCCAGTAAGATGTAGTACAATTCAAGATTTGGGCATCGATTATTGACTTTTAGCTGGCTTTGGTGCCTTGGACATGAGCTAGGACCTTAAGATTCTGCATGAAAGTGGGACTACCAGCCGACTTGCAGGGAAAAATGTGGAAAGTGTTCATATGTAGTAAAAACCTGAGAAATCCGTCCGTTTTCGTCATTTGTTATGGAATTTACTTAAAGCCAGATCGTCACATTGGCCGCTCTTCTCTCTGAATCGGTTGTACTTATCGTCTGCAAAGCTATGTCGCGTGCTGCGGTGTTCGGAGACACTAAAAGCACCTTAGTAGAACACAGATGAATCTTCTAAGGTGATGTAATAGCCAGTAAGAAGTAGTACAATTCAAGTTTTAGGTATCGATTATTGACTTTTTGGCTGGCTTTGGTGCCTTGGACATGAGCTAGGACCTTAAGATTCTGCATGTAAGGAGGACTAGCAGGCGAGATGCACGGGGGAATGTGAAAAGTATTCATATGTAGTAAAAACCTGAGAAATCCGTTCGTTATCGCCATTTGTTATCGAATCGACTTCAAGCCATATCGTCACATTGGCCGCTCTTCTCTCTGAAACGGTTGTACTGATCGACTGGAAAGCTATGTCGCGTGCTGCGGTATGTGGAGACACTAAAATCACCATAGTAGGACACAGATGAAGCTTCTTAGTTGATGTAATAGCCAGTAAGAAGTAGTACAATTCAAGTTTTAGGTATCGATTATTGACTTTGAAGCTGGCTTTGGTGCCTTGGACATGAGCTAGGACCTTAAGATTCTGCATGAAAGAAGGACTAGCAGCCGAGTTGTACGGGAGAATGTGAAAAGTGTTCGTATGTAGTAAAAACCTGAGAAATCCGTACGTTTTCGTCATTGGTTATCGATTCGTCTTAATGCCAGATCGTCACATTGGCTGCTCTTCTCTCTGAAACGGTTGTACTTATCGTCTGCAAAGCTATGTCGCGTGCTGCGGTATGCGGAGACACTAAAAGCACCATAGTAGAACACAGATGAAGCTTCTAAGTTGATGTAATAGCCAGTAAGATGTAGTACAATTCAAGTTTTAGGCATCGATTATTGACTTTTTAGCTGGCTTTGGTGCCTTGGACATGAGCTAGGACCTTAACATTCTGCATTAAAGGAGGAGTAGCAGCCGAGTTGCACGGGAGAATGTGAAAAGTGTTCATATGTAGTAAAAGCCTGAGAAATACTTCCGTTTTCGTCATTTGTTATCGAATCGACTTAAAGCCAGATCGTCACATTGGCCACTCTTCTCTCTGAAACGGTTGTACTTATCGTCTGCTAAGCTATGTCGCGTGCTGCGGTATGTGGAGACACTAAAAGCACCATGGTAGAACACAGATGAAACTTCTAAGTTGATGTAATAGCTAGTACGAAGTAGTACAATTGAAATTTTAGATATTGATTATTGACTTTTTAGCTGGCTTTGGTGCCTTGGACATGAGCTAGGACCTTAACATTCTGCATTAAAGGAGGAGTAGCAGCCGAGTTGCACGGGAGAATGTGAAAAGTGTTCATATGTATTAAACCCTGAGAAATACGTCCGTTTTCGTCATTTCTTATCGAATTGACTTAAAGCCAGATAGTCACATTGGCCGCTCTTCTCTCTGAAACGGTCGTACTTATAGTCTGCAAAGCTATGTCAAATGCTGCGGTATGCGGAGACACTAAAAGCACCATAGTAGAACACAGATGAAGCTTCTAAGTTAAAGTAATAGCCAGTAAGAGGAAGTACAACTCAAGTTTTAGTTATCGATTATTGACTTTTTAGCTGGCTTTGGTGCCTTGGACATGAGCTAGGACCTCAACATTCTGCATGAAAGGAGGACTAGCAGCCGAGCTGCACGGGAGGATGTGAAAAGTTTTCATATGTAGTAAAAACCTGAGATTTCCGTCCATTTTCGTCATTTGTTATCGAATCGACTTAAAGCCGGATCGTCACATTGGCCGCTCTTCGCTCTGAATCGTTTGTACTTATCGTCTGCAAAGCTATTTCGCGTGCTGCGGTATTCGGAGACACTAAAAGCACCATAGTAGAACACAGATGAAGCTTATAAGATGATGTAATAGCCAGTAAGATGTAGTGCAATTCAAGTTTTAGGTATCGATTATTGACTTTGTAGCTGGCTTTGGTGCCTTGGCCATGAGCTAGGACCTTAAGATTCTGCATGAAAGGAGGACTAGCAGCCGAGATGCATGGGAGAATGTGAAAAGTGTTCACATGTAGTAAAACCCTGAGAAATACGTCCGTTTTCGTCATTTGTTATCGAATCGACTTAAAGCCAGATCGTCACATTGGCCGCTCTTCTCCCTGAATCGGTTGTACTTATCGTCTGCAAAGCTATGTCGCGTGCTGCGGTATTCGGAGACACTAAAAGCACCATAGTTGAACACAGATGAAGCTTCTAAGTTAAAGTAATAGCCAGTAAGAGGTAGTACAATTCAAGTTTTAGGTATCGATTATTGACTTTTTAGCTGGCTTTGGTGCCTTGGACATGAGCTAAGACCTTAAGATTCCGCAGGAATGGAGGACTAGCAGCCGAGTTAAACGGGAGAATGTGAAAAGTGTTCATATGTAGTAAAAACCTGAGAAATCCGTCCGTTTTCGTCATTTGTTATCGAATCGACTGAAAGCCAGATCGTCACATTGGCCGCTCTTCTCTCTGAAACGGTTGTACTTATCGTCTGCAAAGCTATGTCGTGTGCTGCGGTATGCGGAGACACTAAAATCACCATAGTTGGACACAGATGAAGCTTCTAAGTTGATGTAATAGCCAGTAAGAAGTAGTAAAATTCAAGTTTTAGGTATAGATTATTGACTTTCTAGCTTGCTTTGGTGCCTTGGACATGAGCTAGGACCTTACGAATCTGCATGAGAGGAGGACTAGCAGAAACGTTGCATGGGAGAATGTGAAATGTGTTAATATGTAGTATTAACCTGAGAAATCCGTCCGTTTTCGACATTTGTTATCGAATCGACTTAAAACCAGATCGTCACATTGGCCGCACTTCTCTCTGAATCGCTTGTACTTATCGTCTGCAAAGCTATGTCGCGTGCTGCGGTATTCGGAGACACTAAGAGCACCATAGTAGAACACAGATGAAGCTTCTAAGATGATGTAATAGCCAGTAAGAAGTAGTAAAATTCAAGTTTTAGGTATCGATTATTGACTTTTTAGCTTGCTTTGGTGCCTTGGACATGAGCTAGGACCTTACGAATCTGCATGAGAGGAGGACTAGCAGAAAAGTTGCATGGGAGAATGTGAAATGTGTTAATACGTAGTATTAACCTGAGAAATCCGTCCGTTTTCGTCATTTGTTTTGGAATCGACTTAAAGCCAGATCGTCACATTGGCCGCTCTTCTTTCTGAAACGGTTGTACTTATAGTCTGCAAAGCTATGTCGCGTGCTGCGGTAGGCGGTGACACTAAAAGCACCATAGTAGAACACATATGAAGCTTCTAAGTTGATGTAATAGCCAGTAAGAAGTAGCAAATTTCAAGTTTTAGGTATCGATTATTGACTTTTTAGCTAGCTTTGGTGCCTTGGACAAGAGCTAGGACCTTAAGATTCTGCGTGAAAGGAGGACTAGCTGCCGAGTTGCACGGGAGAATGTGAAAAGTGTTCATATGTAGTAAAAACCTAAGAAATCCGTTTGTTATCGTCATTTGTTATCGAATCGTCTTAAAGCCAGATCGTGACATTGGTCACTCTTCTCTCTGAAACGGTTGTACTTATCGTCTGCAAAGCTACGTCGCGTGCTGCGGTATGTGGAGACACTAAAAGCACCATAGTAGAACACATACAAATCTTCTAAGTTGATGTAATAGCCAGTAAGAAGTAGTACAATTCCAGTTTTAGGTAGCGATTATTGACTTTTTAGCTGGCTTTGGTGCCTTGGACATGAGCTAGGACCTCAAGATTCTGCATGAAAGGAGGACTAGCAGCCGAGTTGCACGGGAGAATGTGAAAAGTGTTCATATGTAGTAAAAACCCGAAATATCCGTCCGTTTTCGTCATTTGTTATCCAATCGACTTAAAGCCAGATCATCACATTGTCCGCCCTTCTCTCTGAAACGGTTGTACTTATCGTCTGCAAAGCTATGTCGCGTGCTGCGGTATGCGGAGACACTAAAAGCACCATAGTAGAACACAGATGAAGCTTCTAAGATGATGTAATAGCCAGTAAGATGTAGTACAATTCAAGTTTTAGGTATCGATTATTGACTTTTTACCTGGCTTTGGTGCCTTGGACATGAGCTAGGACCTTAAGATTCTGCATGAAAGGAGGACTAGCAGCCGAGTTGCACGGGAGAATGTGAAAAGTGTTAATATGTAGTATTAACCTGAGAAATCCGTCCGTTTTCGTCTTTTGTCATCGAGTCGACTTGAATGTAGATCGTAACATTGTCCGCCCTTCTCTCTGAAACGGTTGTACTTATCGTCTGCAAAGCTATGTCGCGTGCTCCTGTATGCGGGGACACTAAAAATACCATAGTAGAACACAGATGAAGCTTCTAAGATGTTGTAATAGCCAGTAAGAAGTAGTACAATTCCAATTTTAGGTATCAATTATTGACCTTTAGCTGGCTTTGGTGCCTTGGACATGAGGTAGGACCTTAAGATTCTGCATGAAAGGAGGACTAGCAGCCGAGTTGCACGGGAGAATGTGAAAAGTTTTCATATGCAGTAAAAACCTGAGAAATTCGTCCGGTTTTGTCATTTGTTATTGAATCGACTTAAAGCCAGATCGTCACATTGGCCGCTCTTCTCTCTAAATCGGTTGTACTTATCGTCTGAAAGCTATGTCGCGTGCTGCGGTATGCCGAGACACTAAAAATACCATAGTAGAACACGGATGAAGCTTCTAAGTTGATGTAATAGCCAGTAAGAATTAGTACAATTCCACTTTTAGGTATCGATTATTGCTTTTAGCTGGCTTTCGTGCCTTGGACATGAGCTAGGACCTTAAGATTCTGCATGAAAGGAGGACTAGCAGCTGAGTTGCACGGGAGAATGTGAAAAGTGTTCATATGTAGTAAAAACCTGAGAAATCCGTCCGTTATCGTCATTTGTTATGGAATTGACTTAAAGCCAGATTGTCACATTGGCCGCTGTTCTCTCTGAATCGGTTGTACTTATCGTCTGCAAAGCTATGTCGCGTGCTGCGGTATGCGGAGACACTAAAAATACCATAGTAGAACACGGATGAAGCTTCTAAGTTGATGTAATAGCCAGTAAGAAGTAGTACAATTCCAATTTTAGGTATCAATTATTGACTTTTTAGCTGGCTTTGGTGCCTTGGACATGAGCTAGGACCTTAAGATTCTGCATGAAAGGAGGACTAGCAGCTGAGTTGCACGGGAGAATGTGAAAAGTGTTCATATGTAGTAAAAACCTGAGAAATCCGTCCGTTTTCGTCATTTGTTATCGAGTCGACTTGAAGACAGATCGTAACATTGTCCGCCCTTCTCTCTGAAACGGTTGTACTTATCGTCTGCAAAGCTATGTCGCGTGCTCCTGTATGCGGGGACATTAAAAATACCATAGTAGAACACGGATGAAGCTTCTAAGTTGATGTAATAGCCAGTAAGAAGTAGTACAATTCAAGTTTTAATCATCGATTATTGACTTTTATCTGGCTTTGGTGCCTTGGACATGAGCTAGGACCTTAAGATTCTGCATGAAAGGAGGACTAGCAGCCGAGTTGCACGGGAGAATGTGAAAGGTTTTCATATGCAGTAAAAACCTGAGAAATCCGTCCGTTTTTGTCATTTGTTATTGAATCGACTTAAAGCCAGATCGTCACATTGGCCGCTCTTCTCTCTGAAACGGTTGTACTTATCGTCTGAAAGCTATGACGCGTGCTGCGGTATGTGGAGACACTAAAAGCACCATAGTAGAACACAGACAAAGCTTCTAAGTTGATGTAATAGCCAGTAAGAAGTAGTACAATTCCAGTTTTAAGTATCTATTATTGCCTTTTTATCTGGCTTTGGTTCCTTGGACATGAGCTAGGACCTCAAGGTTCTGCATGAAAGGAGGACTAGCAGCCGAGTTGCACGGGAGAATGTGAAAAGTGTTCATATGTAGTAGAAACCCGAGAAATTCGTCCGTTTTCGTCATTTGTTATCGAATCGACTTAAAGCCAGATCGTCACATTGTCCGCCCTTCTCTCTGAAACGGTTGTACTTATCGTCTGCAAAGCTATGTCGCGTGCTGCGGTATGCGGAGACACTAGAAATACCATAGTAGAACACGGATGAAGCTTCTACGTTGATGTAATAGCCAGTAAAAAGTAGTACAATTCAAGTTTAAATCATCGATTATTGACTTTTAGCTGGCTTTGGTGCCTTGGACATGAGCTAGGACCTTACGATTCTGCATGAAAGGAGGACTAGCAGCCGAGTTGCACGGGAGAATGTGAAAAGTGTTCATATGTAGTACAAACCTGAGAAATCCGTCCGTTTTCGTCATTTGTTATCGAATCGACTTAAAGCCAGATCGTCACATTGGCCGCTCTTCTCTCCGAAACGGTTGTACTTATCGTCTGAAAGCTATGTCGCGTGCTGCGGTATGCGGAGACGCTAAAAGCACCATAGTAGAACACAGATGAAGCTTCTAAGATGATGTAATAGCCAGTAAGAATTAGTACAATACTAGTTTTAGGTATCGATTATTGACTTTTTAGCTGGCTTTGGTGCCTTGGACATAAGCTAGGACCTTAAGATTCTGCATGAAAGCAGGAGTAGCAGCCGAGTTGCACGGGAGTATGTGAAAAGTGTTCATCTGTAGTAAAAAACTGAGAAATCCGTCCGTTTTCGTCATTTGTTATGGAATTGACTTAAAGCCAGATTGTCACATAGGCCGCTCTTCTCTCTGAATCGGTTGTACTTATCGTCTGCAAAGCTATGTCGCGTGCTGCGGTATGCGGAGACACTAAAAATACCATAGTAGAACACGGATGAAGCTTCTAAGTTGATGTAATAGCCAGTAAGAAGTAGTACAATTCAAGTTTTAGGCATCGATTATTGACTTTTAGCTGGCTTTGGTGCCTTGGACATGAGCTAGGACCTTAAGATTCTGCATGAAAGGAGGACTAGCAGCCGACTTGCACGGGAGAATGTGAAAAGTGTTCATATGTAGTAAAAACCTGAGAAATCCGTCCGTTTTTGTCATTTGTTATTGAATCGACTTAAAGCCCGATCGTCACATTGGCCGCTATTCTCTCTGAAACGGTTGTACTTATCGTCTGCAAATCTATGTCACGTGCTGCGGTATGTGGAGACACTGAAAGCACCATAGTAGAACACAGATGAGGCTTCTAAGATGTTGTAATAGCCAGTAAGAAGTAGTACAATTCCAATTTTAGTTATCAATTATTGAATTTTAGCTGGCTTTGGTGCCTTGGACATGAGCTAGGACCTTAAGATTCTGCATGAAAGCAGGACTAGCAGCCGAGTTGCACGGGAGAATGTGAAAAGTGTTCATATGTAGTAGAAACCCGAGAAATCCGTCCGTTTTCGTCATTTGTTATCGAATCGACTTAAAGCCAGATCGTCACATTGTCCGCCCTTCTCTCTGAAACGGTTGTACTTATCGTCTGCAAAGCTATGTCAAGTGCTGCGGTATGCGGAGACACTAGAAATACCATAGTAGAACACGGATGAAGCTCCTACGTTGATGTAATAGCCAGTAAAAAGTAGTACAATTCAAGTTTTAATCATCGATTATTGACTTTTAGCTGGCTTTGGTGCCTTGGACATGAGCTAGGACCTTAAGATTCTGCATGAAAGGAGGACTAGCAGCCGAGTTGCACGGGAGAATGTGAAAAGTGTTCATATGTAGTAAAAACCTGAGAAATCCGTCCGTTTTCGTCATTTGTTATCGAATCGACTTAAAGCCAGATCGTCACATTGCCCGCTCTTCTCTCCGAAACGGTTGTACTTATCGTCTGAAAGCTATGTTGCGTGCTGCGGTATGCCTAGACGCTAAAAGCACCATAGTAGAACACAGATGAAGCTTCTAAGATGATGTAATAGCCAGTAAGAAGTAGTACAATTCAAGTTTTAGGTATCGATTATTGACTTTTTAGCTGGCTTTGGTGCCTTGCACATGAGCTAGCACCTTAAGATTCAGCATGAAAGGCGGACTTGCAGCCGAGTTGCACGGGAGAATTTGAAAAGAGTTCATATGTAGTAAAAACCTGAGAAATCCGTTCGTTATCGTCATTTGTTATGGAATTGACTTAAAGCCAGATTGTCACATTGTCCGCTCTTCTCTCTGAATCGGTTGTACTTATCGTCTGCAAAGCTATGTCGCGTGCTGCGGTATGCGGAGACGCTAAAAGCACCATAGTAGAACACAGATGAAGCTTCTAAGATGATGTAATAGCCAGTAAGAATTAGTACAATACCAGTTTTAGGTATCGATTATTGACTTTTTAGCTGGCTTTGGTGCCTTGGACATGAGCTAGGACCTTAAGATTCTGCACGAAACCAGGACTAGCAGCCGAGTTGCACGGGAGTATGTGAAAAGTGTTCATATGTAGTAAAAACCTGAGAAATCCGACCGTTTTCGTCATTTGTTATGGAATTGACTTAAAGCCAGATTGTCACATTGGCCGCTCTTCTCTCTGAAACGGTTGTACTTATCGTCTGCAAATCTATGTCACGTGCTGCGGTATGTGGAGACACTGAAAGCACCATAGCAGAACACAGATGAAGCTTCTAAGATGTTGTAATAGCCAGTAAGAAGGAGTACAATTCAAGTTTTAATCATCGATTATTGACTTTTAGCTGGCTTTGATGCCTTGGACATGGGCTAGGACCTTAAGATTCTGCATGAAAGGAGGACTAGCAGCCGAGTTGCACGGGAGAATGTGAAAAGTGTTCATATGTAGTAAAAACCTGAGAAATCCGTCCGTTTTCGTCATTTGTTATCGAATCGACTTAAAGCCAGATCGTCACATTGGCCGCTCTTCTCTCCGAAACGGTTGTACTTATCGTCTGAAACCTATGTCGCGTGCTGCGGTATGCGGAGACGCTAAAAGCACCATAGTAGAACACAGATGAAGCTTCTAAGATGATGTAATAGCCAGTAAAAAGTAGTACAATTCAAGTTTTAGGTATCGATTATTGACATTTTAGCTGGCTTTGGTGCCTTGGACATGAGCTAGGACCTTAAGATTCAGCATGAAAGGCGGACTAGCAGCCGAGTTGCACGGGAGAATGTGAAAAGTTTTCATATGTAGTAAAAACCTGAGAAATCCTCTTCGTTATCGTCATTTGTTATGGAATTGACTTAAAGCCAGATCGTCACATTGGCCGCTCTTCTCTCTGATTCGGTTGTACTTTTCGTGTGAAAGCTATGTCGCGTGCTGCGGTATGCCGAGACACTAAAAATACCATAGTAGAACACGGATGAAGCTTCTAAGTTGATGTAATAGCCAGTAAGAATTAGTACAATTCCACTTTTAGGTATCGATTATTGACTTTTAGCTGGCTCTCGTGCCTTGGACATGAGCTAGGACCTTAAGATTATGCATGACAGGAGGACTAGCAGCTGAGTTGCACGGGAGAATGTGAAAAGTGTTCATATGTAGTAAAAACCTGGAAATCCGTCCGTTTTTGTCATTTGTTATCGAATCGACTTAAACCAGATCGTCACATTGGCCGCTCTTCTTTCTGAAACGGTTGTACGTATAGTCTGCAAAGCTATGTCGCGTGCTGCGGTATGCGGTGACACTAAAAGCACCATAGTAGAACACAGATGAAGCTTCTAAGTTGATGTAATAGCCAGTAAGAAGTAGTAAAATTCAAGTTTTAGTTATCGATTATTGACTTTTTAGCTGGCTTTGGTGCCTTGGACAAGAGCTAGGACCTTAAGATTCTGCGTGAAAGGAGGACTAGCTGCCGAGTTGCACGGGAGAATGTGAAAAGTGTTCATATGTAGTAAAAACCTAACAAATCCGTTCGTTATCGTCATTTGTTATCCAATCGACTTAAAGCCAGATCGTGACATTGGCCGCTCTTCTCTCTGAAACGGTTGTACTTATCGTCTGCAAAACTATGTCGCGTGCTGCGGTATGCGGAGACACTAGAAATACCATAGTAGAACACGGATGAAGCTTCTACGTTGGTGTAATAGCCAGTAAAAAGTAGTACAATTCAAGTTTTAATCATCGATTATTGACTTTTAGCTGGCTTTGGTGCCTTGGACATGAGCTAGGACCTTAAGATTCTGCATGAAAGGAGGACTAGCAGCCGAGTTGCACGGGAGAATGTGAAAAGTGTTCATATGTAGTAAAAACCAGAGAAATCCGTCCGTTTTCGTCATTTGTTATCGAATCGACTTAAAGCCAGATCGTCACATTGGCCGCTCTTCTCTCCGAAACGGTTGTACTTATCGTCTGAAAGCTATGTCGCGTGCTGCGGTATGCGGAGACGCTAAAAGCACCATAGTAGAACACAGATGAAGCTTCTAAGATGATGTAATAGCCAGTAAGAATTAGTACAATACTAGTTTTAGGTATCGATTATTGACTTTTTAGCTGGCTTTGGTGCCTTGGACATGAGCTAGGACCTTAAGATTCTGCATGAAAGCAGGACTAGCAGCCGAGTTGCACGGGAGTATGTAAAAAGTGTTCATCTGTAGTAAAAACCTGAGAAATCCGTCCGTTTTCGTCATTTGTTATGGAATTTACTTAAAGCCAGATTGTCACATAGGCCGCTCTTCTCTCTGAATCGGTTGTACTTATCGTCTGCAAAGCTATGTCGCGTGCTGCGGTATGCGGAGACACTAAAAATACCATAGTAGAACACGGATGAAGCTTCTAAGTTGATGTAATAGCCAGTAAGAAGTAGTACAATTCAAGTTTTAGGCATCGATTATTGACTTTTAGCTGGCTTTGGTGCCTTGGACATGAGCTAGGACCTTGAGATTCTGCATGAAAGGAGGACTAGCAGCCGACTTGCACGGGAGAATGTGAAAAGTGTTCATATGTAGTAAAAACCTGAGAAACCCGTCTGTTTTTGTCATTTGTTATTGAATCGACTTAAAGCCCGATCGTCACATTGGCCGCTATTCTCTCTGAAACGGTTGTACTTATCGTCTGCAAATCTATGTCACGTGCTGCGGCATGTGGAGACACTGAAAGCACCATAGTAGAACACAGATGAGGCTTCTAAGATGTTGTAATAGCCAGTAAGAAGTAGTACAATTCCAATTTTAGTTATCAATTATTGAATTTTAGCTGGCTTTGGTGCCTTGGACATGAGCTAGGACCTTAAGATTCTGCATGAAAGCAGGACTAGCAGCCGAGTTGCACGGGAGAATGTGAAAAGTGTTCATATGTAGTAGAAACCCGAGAAATCCGTCCGTTTGCGTCATTTGTTATCGAATCGACTTAAAGCCAGATCGTCACATTGTCCGCCCTTCTCTCTGAAACGGTTGTACTTATCGTCTGCAAAGCTATGTCGCGTGCTGCGGTATGCGGAGACACTAGAAATACCATAGTAGAACACGGATGAAGCTCCTACGTTGATGTAATAGCCAGTAAAAAGTAGTACAATTCAAGTTTTAATCATCGATTATTGACTTTTAGCTGGCTTTGGTGCCTTGGACACGAGCTAGGACCTTAAGATTCTGCATGAAAGGAGGACTAGCAGCCGAGTTGCACGGGAGAATGTGAAAAGTGTTCATATGTAGTAAAAACCTGAGAAATCCGTGCGTTTTCGTCATTTGTTATCGAATCGACTTAAAGCCAGATCGTCACATTGGCCGCTCTTCTCCCGAAACGGTTGTACTTATCGTCTGAAAGCTATGTCGCGTGCTGCGGTATGCGGAGACGCTAAAAGCACCATAGTAGAACACAGATGAAGCTTCTAAGATGATGTAATAGCCAGTAAGAATTAGTACAATACTAGTTTTAGGTATCGATTATTGACTTTTTAGCTGGCTTTGGTGCCTTGGACATGAGCTAGGACCTTAAGATTCTGCATGAAAGCAGGACTAGCAGCCGAGTTGCACGGGAGTATGTGAAAAGTGTTCATCTGTAGTAAAAACCTGAGAAATCCGTCCGTTTTCGTCATTTGTTATGGAATTGACTTAAAGCCAGATTGTCACATAGGCCGCTCTTCTCTCTGAATCGGTTGTACTTATCGTCTGCAAAGCTATGTCGCGTGCTGCGGTATGCGGAGACACTAAAAATACCATAGTAGAACACGGATGAAGCTTCTAAGTTGATGTAATAGCCAGTAAGAAGTAGTACAATTCAAGTTTTAGGCATCGATTATTGACTTTTAGCTGGCTTTGGTGCCTTGGACATGAGCTAGGACCTTGAGATTCTGCATGAAAGGAGGACTAGCAGCCGACTTGCACGGGAGAATGTGAAAAGTGTTCATATGTAGTAAAAACCTGAGAAATCCGTCCGTTTTTGTCATTTGTTATTGAATCGACTTAAAGCCCGATCGTCACATTGGCCGCTATTCTCTCTGCAACGGTTGTACTTATCGTCTGCAAATCTATGTCACGTGCTGCGGCATGTGGAGACACTGAAAGCACCATAGTAGAACACAGATGAGGCTTCTAAGATGTTGTAATAGCCAGTAAGAAGTAGTACAATTCCAATTTTAGTTATCAATTATTGAATTTTAGCTGGCTTTGGTGCCTTGGACATGAGCTAGGACCTTAAGATTCTGCATGAAAGCAGGACTAGCAGCCGAGTTGCACGGGAGAATGTGAAAAGTGTTCATATGTAGTAGAAACCCGAGAAATCCGACCGTTTGCGTCATTTGTTATCGAATCGACTTAAAGCCAGATCGTCACATTGTCCGCCCTTCTCTCTGAAACGGTTGTACTTATCGTCTGCAAAGCTATGTCGCGTGCTGCGGTATGCGGAGACACTAGAAATACCATAGTAGAACACGGATGAAGCTCCTACGTTGATGTAATAGCCAGTAAAAAGTAGTACAATTCAAGTTTTAATCATCGATTATTGACTTTTAGCTGGCTTTGGTGCCTTGGACATGAGCTAGGACCTTAAGATTCTGCATGAAAGGAGGACTAGCAGCCGAGTTGCACGGGAGAATGTGAAAAGTGTTCATATGTAGTAAAAACCTGAGAAATCCGTCCGTTTTCGTCATTTGTTATCGAATCGACTTAAAGCCAGATCGTCACATTGCCCGCTCTTCTCTCCGAAACGGTTGTACTTATCGTCTGAAAGCTATGTTGCGTGCTGCGGTATGCCTAGACGCTAAAAGCACCATAGTAGAACACAGATGAAGCTTCTAAGTTGATGTAATAGCCAGTAAGAAGTAGTAAAATTCAAGTTTTAGTTATCGATTATTGACTTTTTAGCTGGCTTTGGTGCCTTGGACAAGAGCTAGGACCTTAAGATTCTGCGTGAAAGGAGGACTAGCTGCCGAGTTGCACGGGAGAATGTGAAAAGTGTTCATATGTAGTAAAAACCTAACAAATCCGTTCGTTATCGTCATTTGTTATCCAATCGACTTAAAGCCAGATCGTGACATTGGCCGCTCTTCTCTCTGAAACGGTTGTACTTATCGTCTGCAAAACTATGTCGCGTGCTGCGGTATGCGGAGACACTAGAAATACCATAGTAGAACAAAGATGAAGCTTCTACGTTGATGTAATAGCCAGTAAAAAGTAGTACAATTCAAGTTTTAATCATCGATTATTGACTTTTAGCTGGCTTTGGTGCCTTGGACATGAGCTAGGACCTTAAGATTCTGCATGAAAGGAGGACTAGCAGCCGAGTTGCACGGGAGAATGTGAAAAGTGTTCATATGTAGTAAAAACCAGAGAAATCCGTCCGTTTTCGTCATTTGTTATCGAATCGACTTAAAGCCAGATCGTCACATTGGCCGCTCTTCTCTCCGAAACGGTTGTACTTATCGTCTGAAAGCTACGTCGCGTGCTGCAGTATGCGGAGACGCTAAAAGCACCATAGTAGAACACAGATGAAGCTTCTAAGATGATGTAATAGCCAGTAAGAATTAGTACAATACTAGTTTTAGGTATCGATTATTGACTTTTTAGCTGGCTTTGGTGCCTTGGACATGAGCTAGGACCTTAAGATTCTGCATGAAAGCAGGACTAGCAGCCGAGTTGCACGGGAGTATGTGAAAAGTGTTCATCTGTAGTAAAAACCTGAGAAATCCGTCCGTTTTCGTCATTTGTTATGGAATTGACTTAAAGCCAGATTGTCACATAGGCCGCTCTTCTCTCTGAATCGGTTGTACTTATCGTCTGCAAAGCTATGTCGCGTGCTGCGGTATGCGGAGACACTAAAAATACCATAGTAGAACACGGATGAAGCTTCTAAGTTCATGTAATAGCCAGTAAGAAGTAGTACAATTCAAGTTTTAGGCATCGATTATTGACTTTTAGCTGGCTTTGGTGCCTTGGACATGAGCTAGGACCTTGAGATTCTGCATGAAAGGAGGACTAGCAGCCGACTTGCACGGGAGAATGTGAAAAGTGTTCATATGTAGTAGAAACCTGAGAAATCCGTCCGTTTTTGTCATTTGTTATTGAATCGACTTAAAGCCCGATCGTCACATTGGCCGCTATTCTCTCTGAAACGGTTGTACTTATCGTCTGCAAATCTATGTCACGTGCTGCGGCATGTGGAGACACTGAAAGCACCATAGTAGAACACAGATGAGGCTTCTAAGATATTGTAATAGCCAGTAAGAAGTAGTACAATTCCAATTTTAGTTATCAATTATTGAATTTTAGCTGGCTTTGGTGCCTTGGACATGAGCTAGGACCTTAAGATTCTGCATGAAAGCAGGACTAGCTGCCGAGTTGCACGGGAGAATGTGAAAAGTGTTCATATGTAGTAGAAACCCGAGAAATCCGTCCGTTTGCGTCATTTGTTATCGAATCGACTTAAAGCCAGATCGTCACATTGTCCGCCCTTCTCTCTGAAACGGTTGTACTTATCGTCTGCAAAGCTATGTCGCGTGCTGCGGTATGCGGAGACACTAGAAATACCATAGTAGAACACGGATGAAGCTCCTACGTTGATGTAATAGCCAGTAAAAAGTAGTACAATTCAAGTTTTAATCATCGATTATTGACTTTTAGCTGGCTTTGGTGCCTTGGACATGAGCTAGGACCTTAAGATTCTGCATGAAAGGAGGACTAGCAGCCGAGTTGCACGGGAGAATGTGAAAAGTGTTCATATGTAGTAAAAACCTGAGAAATCCGTCCGTTTTCGTCATTTGTTATCGAATCGACTTAAAGCCAGATCGTCACATTGCCCGCTCTTCTCTCCGAAACGGTTGTACTTATCGTCTGAAAGCTATGTTGCGTGCTGCGGTATGCCTAGACGCTAAAAGCACCATAGTAGAACACAGATGAAGCTTCTAAGTTGATGTAATAGCCAGTAAGAAGTAGTAAAATTCAAGTTTTAGTTATCGATTATTGACTTTTTAGCTGGCTTTGGTGCCTTGGACAAGAGCTAGGACCTTAAGATTCTGCGTGAAAGGAGGACTAGCTGCCGAGTTGCACGGGAGAATGTGAAAAGTGTTCATATGTAGTAAAAACCTGAGAAATCCGTCCGTTTTCGTCATTTGTTATCGAATCGACTTAAAGCCAGATCGTCACATTGCCCGCTCTTCTCTCCGAAACGGTTGTACTTATCGTCTGAAAGCTATGTTGCGTGCTGCGGTATGCCTAGACGCTAAAAGCACCATAGTAGAACACAGATGAAGCTTCTAAGTTGATGTAATAGCCAGTAAGAAGTAGTAAAATTCAAGTTTTAGTTATCGATTATTGACTTTTTAGCTGGCTTTGGTGCCTTGGACAAGAGCTAGGACCTTAAGATTCTGCGTGAAAGGAGGACTAGCTGCCGAGTTGCACGGGAGAATGTGAAAAGTGTTCATATGTAGTAAAAACCTAACAAATCCGTTCGTTATCGTCATTTGTTATCCAATCGACATAAAGCCAGATCGTGACATTGGCCGCTCTTCTCTCTGAAACGGTTGTACTTATCGTCTGCAAAACTATGTCGCGTGCTGCGGTATGCGGAGACACTAGAAATACCATAGTAGAACACGGATGAAGCTTCTACGTTGATGTAATAGCCAGTAAAAAGTAGTACAATTCAAGTTTTAATCATCGATTATTGACTTTTAGCTGGCTTTGGTGCCTTGGACATGAGCTAGGACCTTAAGATTCTGCATGAAAGCAGGACTAGCAGCCGAGTTGCACGGGAGTATGTGAAAAGTGTTCATCTGTAGTAAAAACCTGAGAAATCCGTCCGTTTTCGTCATTTGTTATGGAATTGACTTAAAGCCAGATTGTCACATAGGCCGCTCTTCTCTCTGAATCGGTTGTACTTATCGTCTGCAAAGCTATGTCGCGTGCTGCGGTATGCGGAGACACTAAAAATACCATAGTAGAACACGGATGAAGCTTCTAAGTTGATGTAATAGCCAGTAAGAAGTAGTACAATTCAAGTTTTAGGCATCGATTATTGACTTTTAGCTGGCTTTGGTGCCTTGGACATGAGCTAGGACCTTGAGATTCTGCATGAAAGGAGGACTAGCAGCCGACTTGCACGGGAGAATGTGAAAAGTGTTCATATGTAGTAAAAACCTGAGAAATCCGTCCGTTTTTGTTATTTGTTATTGAATCGACTTAAAGCCCGATCGTCACATTGGCCGCTATTCTCTCTGAAACGGTTGTACTTATCGTCTGCAAATCTATGTCACGTGCTGCGGCATGTGGAGACACTGAAAGCACCATAGTAGAACACAGATGAGGCTTCTAAGATGTTGTAATAGCCAGTAAGAAGTAGTACAATTCCAATTTTAGTTATCAATTATTGAATTTTAGCTGGCTTTGGTGCCTTGGACATGAGCTAGGACCTTAAGATTCTGCATGAAAGCAGGACTAGCAGCCGAGTTGCACGGGAGAATGTGAAAAGTGTTCATATGTAGTAGAAACCCGAGAAATCCGTCCGTTTGCGTCATTTGTTATCGAATCGACTTAAAGCCAGATCGTCACATTGTCCGCCCTTCTCTCTGAAACGGTTGTACTTATCGTCTGCAAAGCTATGTCGCGTGCTGCGGTATGCGGAGACACTAGAAATACCATAGTAGAACACGGATGAAGCTCCTACGTTGATGTAATAGCCAGTAAAAAGTAGTACAATTCAAGTTTTAATCATCGATTATTGACTTTTAGCTGGCTTTGGTGCCTTGGACATGAGCTAGGACCTTAAGATTCTGCATGAAAGGAGGACTAGCAGCCGAGTTGCACGGGAGAATGTGAAAAGTGTTCATATGTAGTAAAAACCTGAGAAATCCGTCCGTTTTCGTCATTTGTTATCGAATCGACTTAAAGCCAGATCGTCACATTGCCCGCTCTTCTCTCCGAAACGGTTGTACTTATCGTCTGAAAGCTATGTTGCGTGCTGCGGTATGCCTAGACGCTAAAAGCACCATAGTAGAACACAGATGAAGCTTCTAAGATGATGTAATAGCCAGTAAGAAGTAGTACAATTCAAGTTTTAGGTATCGATTATTGACTTTTTAGCTGGCTTTGGTGCCTTGGACATGAGCTAGGACCTTAAGATTCAGCATGAAAGGCGGACTAGCAGCCGAGTTGCACGGGAGAATGTGAAAAGTTTTCATATGTAGTAAAAACCTGAGAAATCCGTTCGTTATCGTCATTTGTTACGGAATTGACTTAAAGCCAGATTGTCACATTGGCCGCTCTTCTCTCTGAATCGGTTGTACTTATCGTCTGCAAAGCTATGTCGCGTGCTGCGGTATGCGGAGACACTAAAAATACCATAGTAGAACACGGATGAAGCTTCTAAGTTGATGTAATAGCCAGTAAGAAGTAGTACAATTCAAGTTTTAGGCATCGATTATTGACTTTTAGTTGGCTTTGGTGCCAAGGAAAAGAGCTAGGACCTTAAGATTCTGCATGAAAGGATGACTAGCAGCCGAGTTGCACGGGAGAATGTGAAAAGTGTTCATATGTAGTAAAAACCTGAGAAATCCGTCCGTTTTCGTCATTTGTTATCGAATCGGCTTAAAGCCAGATCGTCACATAGGCCGCTCTTCTCTCCGAAACGATTGTACTTATCGTCTGAAAGATATGTCGCGTGCTGCGGTATGCGGAGACGCTAAAAGCACCATAGTAGAACACAGATGAAGCTTCTAAGATGATGTAATAGCCAGTAAGAAGTAGTACAATTCCAATTTTAGGTATCAATTATTGAATTTTAGCTGGCTTTGGTGCCTTGGACATGAGCTAGGACCTTAAGAATCTGCATGAAAGCAGGACTAGCAGCCGAGTGGCACGGGAGAATGTGAAAAGTGTTCATATGTAGTAGAAACCCGAGAAATCCGTCCTTTTTCGTCATTTGTTATCGAATCGACTTAAAGCCAGATCGTCACATTGTCCGCCCTTCTGTCTGAAACGGTTGTACTTATCGTCTGCAAAGCTATGTCGCGTGCTGCGGTATGCGGAGACACTAGAAATACCATAGTAGAACACGGATGAAGCTTCAACGTTGATGTAATAGCCAGTAAAAAGTAGTACAATTCAAGTTTTAATCATCGATTATTGACTTTTAGCTGGCTTTGGTGCCTTGGACATGAGCTGGGACCTTAAGATTCTGCATGAAAGGAGGACTAGCAGCCGAGTTGCACGGGAGAATGTGAAAAGTGTTCATATGTAGTAACAACCTGAGAAATCCGTCCATTTTCGTCATTTGTTATCGAATCGACTTAAAGCCAGATCGTCACATTGGCCGCTCTTCTCTCCGAAACGGTTGTACTTATCGTCTGCAAAGCTATGTCGCGTGCTGCGGTATGCGGAGACACTAAAAATACCATAGTAGAACACGGATGAAGCTTCTAAGTTGATGTAATAGCCAGTAAGAAGTAGTACAATTCAAGTTTTAGGCATCGATTATTGACTTTTAGCTGGCTTTGGTGCCTTGGACATGAGCTAGGACCTTGAGATTCTGCATGAAAGGAGGACTAGCAGCCGACTTGCACGGGAGAATGTGAAAAGTGTTCATATGTAGTAAAAACCTGAGAAATCCGTCCGTTTTTGTCATTTGTTATTGAATCGACTTAAAGCCCGATCGTCACATTGGCCGCTATTCTCTCTGAAACGGTTGTACTTATCGTCTGCAAATCTATGTCACGTGCTGCGGCATGTGGAGACACTGAAAGCACCATAGTAGAACACAGATGAGGCTTCTAAGATGTTGTAATAGCCAGTAAGAAGTAGTACAATTCCAATTTTAGTTATCAATTATTGAATTTTAGCTGGCTTTGGTGCCTTGGACATGAGCTAGGACCTTAAGATTCTGCATGAAAGCAGGACTAGCAGCCGAGTTGCACGGGAGAATGTGAAAAGTGTTCATATGTAGTAGAAACCCGAGAAATCCGTCCGTTTGCGTCATTTGTTATCGAATCGACTTAAAGCCAGATCGTCACATTGTCCGCCCTTCTCTCTGAAACGGTTGTACTTATCGTCTGCAAAGCTATGTCGCGTGCTGCGGTATGCGGAGACACTAGAAATACCATAGTAGAACACGGATGAAGCTCCTACGTTGATGTAATAGCCAGTAAAAAGTAGTACAATTCAAGTTTTAATCATCGATTATTGACTTTTAGCTGGCTTTGGTGCCTTGGACATGAGCTAGGACCTTAAGATTCTGCATGAAAGGAGGACTAGCAGCCGAGTTGCACGGGAGAATGTGAAAAGTGTTCATATGTAGTAAAAACCTGAGAAATCCGTCCGTTTTCGTCATTTGTTATCGAATCGACTTAAAGCCAGATCGTCACATTGCCCGCTCTTCTCTCCGAAACGGTTGTACTTATCGTCTGAAAGCTATGTTGCGTGCTGCGGTATGCCTAGACGCTAAAAGCACCATAGTAGAACACAGATGAAGCTTCTAAGTTGATGTAATAGCCAGTAAGAAGTAGTAAAATTCAAGTTTTAGTTATCGATTATTGACTTTTTAGCTGGCTTTGGTGCCTTGGACAAGAGCTAGGACCTTAAGATTCTGCGTGAAAGGAGGACTAGCTGCCGAGTTGCACGGGAGAATGTGAAAAGTGTTCATATGTAGTAAAAACCTGAGAAATCCGTCCGTTTTCGTCATTTGTTATCGAATCGACTTAAAGCCAGATCGTCACATTGCCCGCTCTTCTCTCCGAAACGGTTGTACTTATCGTCTGAAAGCTATGTTGCGTGCTGCGGTATGCCTAGACGCTAAAAGCACCATAGTAGAACACAGATGAAGCTTCTAAGTTGATGTAATAGCCAGTAAGAAGTAGTAAAATTCAAGTTTTAGTTATCGATTATTGACTTTTTAGCTGGCTTTGGTGCCTTGGACAAGAGCTAGGACCTTAAGATTCTGCGTGAAAGGAGGACTAGCTGCCGAGTTGCACGGGAGAATGTGAAAAGTGTTCATATGTAGTAAAAACCTAACAAATCCGTTCGTTATCGTCATTTGTTATCCAATCGACATAAAGCCAGATCGTGACATTGGCCGCTCTTCTCTCTGAAACGGTTGTACTTATCGTCTGCAAAACTATGTCGCGTGCTGCGGTATGCGGAGACACTAGAAATACCATAGTAGAACACGGATGAAGCTTCTACGTTGATGTAATAGCCAGTAAAAAGTAGTACAATTCAAGTTTTAATCATCGATTATTGACTTTTAGCTGGCTTTGGTGCCTTGGACATGAGCTAGGACCTTAAGATTCTGCATGAAAGCAGGACTAGCAGCCGAGTTGCACGGGAGTATGTGAAAAGTGTTCATCTGTAGTAAAAACCTGAGAAATCCGTCCGTTTTCGTCATTTGTTATGGAATTGACTTAAAGCCAGATTGTCACATAGGCCGCTCTTCTCTCTGAATCGGTTGTACTTATCGTCTGCAAAGCTATGTCGCGTGCTGCGGTATGCGGAGACACTAAAAATACCATAGTAGAACACGGATGAAGCTTCTAAGTTGATGTAATAGCCAGTAAGAAGTAGTACAATTCAAGTTTTAGGCATCGATTATTGACTTTTAGCTGGCTTTGGTGCCTTGGACATGAGCTAGGACCTTGAGATTCTGCATGAAAGGAGGACTAGCAGCCGACTTGCACGGGAGAATGTGAAAAGTGTTCATATGTAGTAAAAACCTGAGAAATCCGTCCGTTTTTGTCATTTGTTATTGAATCGACTTAAAGCCCGATCGTCACATTGGCCGCTATTCTCTCTGAAACGGTTGTACTTATCGTCTGCAAATCTATGTCACGTGCTGCGGCATGTGGAGACACTGAAAGCACCATAGTAGAACACAGATGAGGCTTCTAAGATGTTGTAATAGCCAGTAAGAAGTAGTACAATTCCAATTTTAGTTATCAATTATTGAATTTTAGCTGGCTTTGGTGCCTTGGACATGAGCTAGGACCTTAAGATTCTGCATGAAAGCAGGACTAGCAGCCGAGTTGCACGGGAGAATGTGAAAAGTGTTCATATGTAGTAGAAACCCGAGAAATCCGTCCGTTTGCGTCATTTGTTATCGAATCGACTTAAAGCCAGATCGTCACATTGTCCGCCCTTCTCTCTGAAACGGTTGTACTTATCGTCTGCAAAGCTATGTCGCGTGCTGCGGTATGCGGAGACACTAGAAATACCATAGTAGAACACGGATGAAGCTCCTACGTTGATGTAATAGCCAGTAAAAAGTAGTACAATTCAAGTTTTAATCATCGATTATTGACTTTTAGCTGGCTTTGGTGCCTTGGACATGAGCTAGGACCTTAAGATTCTGCATGAAAGGAGGACTAGCAGCCGAGTTGCACGGGAGAATGTGAAAAGTGTTCATATGTAGTAAAAACCTGAGAAATCCGTCCGTTTTCGTCATTTGTTATCGAATCGACTTAAAGCCAGATCGTCACATTGCCCGCTCTTCTCTCCGAAACGGTTGTACTTATCGTCTGAAAGCTATGTTGCGTGCTGCGGTATGCCTAGACGCTAAAAGCACCATAGTAGAACACAGATGAAGCTTCTAAGATGATGTAATAGCCAGTAAGAAGTAGTACAATTCAAGTTTTAGGTATCGATTATTGACTTTTTAGCTGGCTTTGGTGCCTTGGACATGAGCTAGGACCTTAAGATTCAGCATGAAAGGCGGACTAGCAGCCGAGTTGCACGGGAGAATGTGAAAAGTTTTCATATGTAGTAAAAACCTGAGAAATCCGTTCGTTATCGTCATTTGTTACGGAATTGACTTAAAGCCAGATTGTCACATTGGCCGCTCTTCTCTCTGAATCGGTTGTACTTATCGTCTGCAAAGCTATGTCGCGTGCTGCGGTATGCGGAGACACTAAAAATACCATAGTAGAACACGGATGAAGCTTCTAAGTTGATGTAATAGCCAGTAAGAAGTAGTACAATTCAAGTTTTAGGCATCGATTATTGACTTTTAGTTGGCTTTGGTGCCAAGGAAAAGAGCTAGGACCTTAAGATTCTGCATGAAAGGATGACTAGCAGCCGAGTTGCACGGGAGAATGTGAAAAGTGTTCATATGTAGTAAAAACCTGAGAAATCCGTCCGTTTTCGTCATTTGTTATCGAATCGGCTTAAAGCCAGATCGTCACATAGGCCGCTCTTCTCTCCGAAACGATTGTACTTATCGTCTGAAAGATATGTCGCGTGCTGCGGTATGCGGAGACGCTAAAAGCACCATAGTAGAACACAGATGAAGCTTCTAAGATGATGTAATAGCCAGTAAGAAGTAGTACAATTCCAATTTTAGGTATCAATTATTGAATTTTAGCTGGCTTTGGTGCCTTGGACATGAGCTAGGACCTTAAGAATCTGCATGAAAGCAGGACTAGCAGCCGAGTGGCACGGGAGAATGTGAAAAGTGTTCATATGTAGTAGAAACCCGAGAAATCCGTCCTTTTTCGTCATTTGTTATCGAATCGACTTAAAGCCAGATCGTCACATTGTCCGCCCTTCTGTCTGAAACGGTTGTACTTATCGTCTGCAAAGCTATGTCGCGTGCTGCGGTATGCGGAGACACTAGAAATACCATAGTAGAACACGGATGAAGCTTCAACGTTGATGTAATAGCCAGTAAAAAGTAGTACAATTCAAGTTTTAATCATCGATTATTGACTTTTAGCTGGCTTTAGTGCCTTGGACATGAGCTGGGACCTTAAGATTCTGCATGAAAGGAGGACTAGCAGCCGAGTTGCACGGGAGAATGTGAAAAGTGTTCATATGTAGTAAAAACCTGAGAAATCCGTCCATTTTCGTCATTTGTTATCGAATCGACTTAAAGCCAGATCGTCACATTGGCCGCTCTTCTCTCCGAAACGGTTGTACTTATCGTCTGCAAAGCTATGTCGCGTGCTGCGGTATGCGGAGACACTAAAAATACCATAGTAGAACACGGATGAAGCTTCTAAGTTGATGTAATAGCCAGTAAGAAGTAGTACAATTCAAGTTTTAGGCATCGATTATTGACTTTTAGCTGGCTTTGGTGCCTTGGACATGAGCTAGGACCTTGAGATTCTGCATGAAAGGAGGACTAGCAGCCGACTTGCACGGGAGAATGTGAAAAGTGTTCATATGTAGTAAAAACCTGAGAAATCCGTCCGTTTTTGTCATTTGTTATTGAATCGACTTAAAGCCCGATCGTCACATTGGCCGCTATTCTCTCTGAAACGGTTGTACTTATCGTCTGCAAATCTATGTCACGTGCTGCGGCATGTGGAGACACTGAAAGCACCATAGTAGAACACAGATGAGGCTTCTAAGATGTTGTAATAGCCAGTAAGAAGTAGTACAATTCCAATTTTAGTTATCAATTATTGAATTTTAGCTGGCTTTGGTGCCTTGGACATGAGCTAGGACCTTAAGATTCTGCATGAAAGCAGGACTAGCAGCCGAGTTGCACGGGAGAATGTGAAAAGTGTTCATATGTAGTAGAAACCCGAGAAATCCGTCCGTTTGCGTCATTTGTTATCGAATCGACTTAAAGCCAGATCGTCACATTGTCCGCCCTTCTCTCTGAAACGGTTGTACTTATCGTCTGCAAAGCTATGTCGCGTGCTGCGGTATGCGGAGACACTAGAAATACCATAGTAGAACACGGATGAAGCTCCTACGTTGATGTAATAGCCAGTAAAAAGTAGTACAATTCAAGTTTTAATCATCGATTATTGACTTTTAGCTGGCTTTGGTGCCTTGGACATGAGCTAGGACCTTAAGATTCTGCATGAAAGGAGGACTAGCAGCCGAGTTGCACGGGAGAATGTGAAAAGTGTTCATATGTAGTAAAAACCTGAGAAATCCGTCCGTTTTCGTCATTTGTTATCGAATCGACTTAAAGCCAGATCGTCACATTGCCCGCTCTTCTCTCCGAAACGGTTGTACTTATCGTCTGAAAGCTATGTTGCGTGCTGCGGTATGCCTAGACGCTAAAAGCACCATAGTAGAACACAGATGAAGCTTCTAAGATGATGTAATAGCCAGTAAGAAGTAGTACAATTCAAGTTTTAGGTATCGATTATTGACTTTTTAGCTGGCTTTGGTGCCTTGGACATGAGCTAGGACCTTAAGATTCAGCATGAAAGGCGGACTAGCAGCCGAGTTGCACGGGAGAATGTGAAAAGTTTTCATATGTAGTAAAAACCTGAGAAATCCGTTCGTTATCGTCATTTGTTACGGAATTGACTTAAAGCCAGATTGTCACATTGGCCGCTCTTCTCTCTGAATCGGTTGTACTTATCGTCTGCAAAGCTATGTCGCGTGCTGCGGTATGCGGAGACACTAAAAATACCATAGTAGAACACGGATGAAGCTTCTAAGTTGATGTAATAGCCAGTAAGAAGTAGTACAATTCAAGTTTTAGGCATCGATTATTGACTTTTAGTTGGCTTTGGTGCCAAGGAAAAGAGCTAGGACCTTAAGATTCTGCATGAAAGGATGACTAGCAGCCGAGTTGCACGGGAGAATGTGAAAAGTGTTCATATGTAGTAAAAACCTGAGAAATCCGTCCGTTTTCGTCATTTGTTATCGAATCGGCTTAAAGCCAGATCGTCACATAGGCCGCTCTTCTCTCCGAAACGATTGTACTTATCGTCTGAAAGATATGTCGCGTGCTGCGGTATGCGGAGACGCTAAAAGCACCATAGTAGAACACAGATGAAGCTTCTAAGATGATGTAATAGCCAGTAAGAATTAGTACAATACCAGTTTTAGGTATCGATTATTGACTTTTTAGCCGGCTTTGGTGCCTTGGACATGAGCTAGGACCTTAAGATTCTGCATTAAAGCAGGACTAGCAGCCGAGTTGCACGCGAGTATGTGAAAAGTGTTCATATGTAGTAAAAACCTGAGAAATCCGTCCGTTTTCGTCATTTGTTATGGAATTGACTTAAAGCCAGATTGTCACATTGGCCGCTCTTCTCCCTGAAACGGTTGTACTTATCGTCTGCAAATCTATGTCACGTGCTGCGGTATGTGGAGACACTGAAAGCACCATAGTAGAACACAGATGAAGCTTCTAAGATGTTGTAATAGCCAGTAAGAAGTAGTACAATTCCAATTTTAGGTATCAATTATTGAATTTTAGCTGGCTTTGGTGCCTTGGACATGAGCTAGGACCTTAAGAATCTGCATGAAAGCAGGACTAGCAGCCGAGTGGCACGGGAGAATGTGAAAAATGTTCATATGTAGTAGAAACCCGAGAAATCCGTCCTTTTTCGTCATTTGTTATCGAATCGACTTAAAGCCAGATCGTCACATTGTCCGCCCTTCTGTCTGAAACGGTTGTACTTATCGTCTGCAAGGCTATGTCGCGTGCTGCGGTATGCGGAGACACTAGAAATACCATAGTAGAACACGGATGAAGCTTCAACGTTGATGTAATAGCCAGTAAAAAGTAGTACAATTCAAGTTTTAATCATCGATTATTGACTTTTAGCTGGCTTTGGTGCCTTGGACATGAGCTGGGACCTTAAGATTCTGCATGAAAGGAGGACTAGCAGCCGAGTTGCACGGGAGAATGTGAAAAGTGTTCATATGTAGTAAAAACCTGAGAAATCCGTCCATTTTCGTCATTTGTTATCGAATCGACTTAAAGCCAGATCGTCACATTGGCCGCTCTTCTCTCCGAAACGGTTGTACTTATCGTCTGCAAGCTATGTCGCGTGCTGCGGTATGCGGAGACGCTAAAAGCACCATAGTAAACCACAGATGAAGCTTCTAAGATGATGTAATAGCCAGTAAGAATTAGTACAATACCAGTTTTAGGTATCGATTATTGACTTTTTAGCTGGCTTTGGTGCCTTGGACATGAGCTAGGACCTTAAGATTCTGCATGAAAGTAGGACTAGCAACCGAGTTGCATGGGAGAATGTGAAAAGTGTTCATATGTAGTAAAAACCCGAGAAATCCGTCCGTTTTCGTCATTTGTTATCGAATCGACTTAAAGCCAGATCGTCACATTGGCCGCTCTTCTCTCCGAAACGGTTGTACTTATCGTCTGAAAGCTATGTCGCGTGCTGTGGTATGCGGCGACGCTAAAAGCACCATAGTAGAACACAGATGAAGCTTCTAAGATGATGTAATAGCCAGTAAGAATTAGTACAATTCAAGTTTTAGGTATCGATTATTGACTTTTTAGCTGGCTTTGGTGTCTTGGGCATGAGCTAGGACCTTAAGATTCAGCATGAAAGGCGGACTTGCAGCCGAGTTGCACGGGAGAATGTGAAAAGTGTTCATATGTAGTAAAAACCTGAGAAATCCGTTCGTTATCGTCATTTGTTATCGAATCGACTAATAGCCAGATCGTCACATTGGCCGCTGTTCTCTCTGAAACGGTTGTACTTATCGTCTGCAAATCTATGTCACGTGCTGCGGTATGTGGAGACACTGAAAGCACCATAGTAGAACACAGATGAAACTTCTAAGATTATGTAATAGCCAGTAAGAAGTAGTACAATTCCAGTTTTAGGTATCAATTATTGACTTTTTAGCTGGCTTTGGTGCCTTGGACATGAGCTAGGACCTTAAGTTTCTGCATGAAAGGAGGACTAGCAGCCGAGTTACACGGGAGAATGCGAAAAGTCTTCATATGTAGTAAAAACCTGAAAATCAGTCCGTTTTCGTCATATGTTATCGAATCGACTTACAGCCAGATCGTCACATTGGCCGCTCTTCTGTCTGATACGGTTGTACTTATCGTCTGAAAGCTATGTCGCGTGCTGCGGTATGCGGAGACACTAAAAGCACTATAGTGGTACACAGATGAAGCTTCTAAGATGATGTAATAGCCAGTAAAAAGTAGTACAATTCTAGTTTTAGGTATCGATTGTTGACTTTTTACCCTTCTTTGGTGCCTTGGGCATGAGCTAGGATCTTAAGATTTTGCATGATAGGAGGTCTAGCAGCCGCGTTGCACGTGAGAATGTGAAAAGTGTTCATATGTAGTAAAAACCTGAGAAATACGTCCGTTTTCGGCATTTGTTATCGAATCGACTTAAAGCTAGATCGTCACATTGGCCGCTCTTCTCTCTGAAACGGTTGAACTTATCGTCTGCAAAGCTATGTCGAGTGCTGCCTCAGCGGAGACACTAAAAGCACCATAGTAGAACACAGAGGAAGCTCCTAAGTTGATGTAATAGTCAGTCAGATGTAGTATAATTCAAGTTTTAGGTATTGATTATTGACTTTTTAGCGTGCTTTGGTGCCTTGGACATGAGCTAGGACCTTAAGATTCTGCATGAAAGGAGGACTAGCAGCCGAGTTGCACGGGAGAATGTGAAAAGTGTTCATATGTAGTAAAAACCAGAGAAATCCGTAAGTGTTCGACATTTGTTATCGAATCGACTTAAAGCCAGATCGTCACATTGGCCGCTCTTCTCTCTGAAACGGTTGTACTTATCGTCTGCAAAGCTATGTCGAGTGCTGCGGCATGCGGAGACACTAAAAGCCCCATAGTAGAACACAGATGAAGCTTCTAAGTTGATGTAATAGCAAGTAAGAAGTAGTACAATTCAAGTTTTAGGTATCGATTGTTGACTTTTTACCCTTCTTTGGTGCCTAGGGCATGAGCTAGGAACTTAAGATTTTGCATGATAGGAGGTCTAGCAGCCGCGTTGCACGTGAGAATGTGAAAAGTGTTCATATGTAGTAAAAACCTGAGAAATACGTCCGTTTTCGTCATTTGTTATCGAATCGACTTGAAGCCAGATCGTCACATTGGCCACTCTACTCTCTAAAACGGTTGTACTTATCGTCTGCAAAGCTATGTCGCGTGCTGCGGTATGCGGAGACACTAAAAGCAACATAGTAGAACACAGATGAAGCTTCTAAGTTGATGTAATAGCCAGTAAGAAGTAGTACAATTCAAGTTATAGGTATCGATTATTGACTTTTTAGCTGGCTTTGGTGCCTTGGACATGAGCTAGGACCTTAAGATTCTGCATGAAAGGAGGACTAGCAGCCGAGTTGCACGGGAGAATGTGAAAAGTGTTCATATGTAGTAAAAACCAGAGAAATCCGTCCGTGTTCGACATTTGTTATCGAATCGACTTAAAGCCAGATCGTCACATTGGCCGCTCTTCTCTCTGAAACGGTTGTACTTATCGTCTGCAAAGCTATGTCGCGTGCTGCGGTATGTGGAGACACTAAAAGCACCATAGTAGAACACAGATGAAGCTTCCAAGTTGATGTAATAGCCAGTAAGAAGTAGTAAAATTCAAGTTTTAGGTGTCGATTATTGACTTTTTAGCTGGCTTTGGTGCCTTGGACATGAGCTAGGACCTTATGATTCTGCATGAAAGGAGGACTAGCAGCCGAGTTGCACGGGAGAATGTGAAAAGTGTTCATATGTAGTAAAAACCCGAGAAATCCGTCCGTGTTCGACATTTGTTATCGAATCGACTTAAAGATAGATCGTCACATTGGCCGCTCTTCCCTCTGAAACGGTTGTACTTATCGTCTGCAAAGCTATGTCGAGTGCTGCGGCATGCGGAGACACTAAAAGCCCCATAGTAGAACACAGATGAAGCTTCTAAGTTGATGTAATAGCAAGTAAGAAGTAGTACAATTCAAGTTTTAGGTATCGATTGTTGACATTTTACCCTTCTTTGGTGCCTAGGGGAAGAGCTAGGAACTTAAGATTTTGCATGATAGGAGGTCTAGCAGCCGCGTTGCACGTGAGAATGTGAAAAGTGTTCATATGTAGTAAAAACCTGAGAAATACGTCCGTTTTCGTCATTTGTTATCGAATCGACTTAAAGCTAGATCGTCACATTGGCCGCTCTTCTCTCTGAAACGGTTGTACTTATCGTCTGCAAAGCTATGTCGCGTGCTGCGGTATGCGGAGACACTAAAAGCACCATAGTAGAACACAGATGAAGCTTCTAAGTTAATGTAATAGTCAGTAAGAAGTAGTACAATTCAAGTTTTAGGTATTGATTATTGACTTTTTAGCTGGCTTTGGTGCCTAGGGCATGAGCTAGGAACTTAAGATTTTGCATGATAGGAGGTCTAGCAGCCGCGTTGCACGTGAGAATGTGAAAAGTGTTCATATGTAGTAAAAACCTGAGAAATACGTCCGTATTCGTCATTTGTTATCGAATCGACTTAAAGCCAGATCGTCACATTGGCCGCTCTACTCTCTAAAACGGTTGTACTTATCGTCTGCAAAGCTATGTCGCGTGCTGCGGTATGCGGAGACACTAAAAGCACCATAGTAGAACACAGATGAAGCTTCTAAGTTGATGTAATAGCCAGTAAGAAGTAGAACAATTCAAGTTATAGGTATCGATTATTGACTTTTTAGCTGGCTTTGGTGCCTTGGACATGGGCTAGGACCTTAAGATTCTGCATGAAAGGAGGACTAGCAGCCGAGTTGCACAGGAGAATGTGAAAAGTGTTCATATGTAGTAAAAACCAGAGAAATCCGTCCGTGTTCGACATTTGTTATCGAATCGACTTAAAGCCAGATCGTCACATTGTCCGCCCTTCTCTCTGAAACGGTTGTACTTATCGTCTGCAAAGCTATGTCGCGTGCTGCGGTATGCGGAGACACTAAAAATACCATAGTAGAACACGGATAAAGCTTCTAAGTTGATGTAATAGCCAGTAAGAAGTAGTACAATTCAAGTTTTAGGCATCGATTATTGACTTTTAGCTGGCTTTGGTGCCTTGGACATGAGCTAGGACCTTAAGATTCTGCATGAAAGGAGGACTAGCAGCCGACTTGCACGGGAGAATGTGAAAAGTGTTCATATGTAGTAAAAACCCGAGAAATCCGTCCGTTTTCGTCATTTGTTATCGAATCGACTTAAAGCCAGATCGTCACATTGGCCGCTCTTCTCTCCGAAACGGTTGTACTTATCGTCTGAAAGCTATGTCGCGTGCTCCGAGATGCGGCGACGCTAAAAGCACCATAGTAGAACACAGATGAAGCTTCTAAGATGATGTAATAGCCAGTAAGAATTAGTACAATTCAAGTTTTAGGTATCGATTATTGACTTTTTAGCTGGCTTTGGTGCCTTGTGCATGAGATAGGACCTTAAGATTCAGCATGAAAGGCGGACTTACAGCCGAGTTGCACGGGAGAATGTGAAAAGTGTTCATATGTAGTAAAAACCTGAGAAATCCGTTCGTTATCGTCATTTGTTATCGAATCGACTAATAGCCAGATCGTCACATTGGCCGCTGTTCTCTCTGAAACGGTTGTACTTATCGTGTGCAAAGCTATGTCGCGTGCTGCGGTATGAGGAGACACTAAAAGCACCATAGTAGAACACAGATTAAGCTTCTAAGTTGATGTAATAGCCAGTAAGAAGTAGTACAATTCAATTTTTAGTTATCGATTATTGACTTTTTAGCTGGCTTTGGTGCCTTGGACATGAGCTAGGACCTTAAGATTCTGCATGAAAGGAGGACTAGCAGCCGAGTTGCACGGGAGAATGTGAAAAGTATTCACATGTAGTAAAAACCAGAGAAATCCGTCCGTGTTCGACATTTGTTATCGAATCGACTTAAAGCCAGATCGTCACATTGGCCGCTCTTCTCTCTGAAACGGTTGTACTTATGGTCTGCAAAGCTATGTCGAGTGCTGCGGCATGCGGAGACACTAAAAGCCCCATAGTAGAACAAAGATGAAGCTTCTAAGTTGATGTAATAGCAAGTAAGAAGTAGTACAATTCAAGTTTTAGGTATCGATTGTTGACATTTTACCCTTCTTTGGTGCCTAGGGGAAGAGCTAGGAACTTAAGATTTTGCATAATAGGAGGTCTAGCAGCCGCGTTGCACGTGAGAATGTGAAAAGTGTTCATATGTAGTAAAAACCTGAGAAATACGTCCGTTTTCGTCATTTGTTATCGAATCGACTTAAAGCTAGATCGTCACATTGGCCGCTCTTCTCTCTGAAACGGTTGTACTTATCGTCTGCAAAGCTATGTCGCGTGCTGCGGTATGCGGAGACACTAAAAGCACCATAGTAGAACACAGATGAAGCTTCTAAGTTAATGTAATAGTCAGTAAGAAGTAGTACAATTCAAGTTTTAGGTATTGATTATTGACTTTTTAGCTGGCTTTGGTGCCTCGGACATGAGCTAGGACCTTAAGATTCTGCATGAAAGGAGGACTAGCAGCCGAGTTGCACGGGAGAATGTGAAAAGTGTTCATATGTAGTAAAAACCAGAGAAATCCGTCCGTGTTCGACATTTGTTATCGAATCGACTTAAAGCCAGATCGTCACATTGGCCGCACTTCTCTCTGAAACGGTTGTACTTATCGTCTGCAAAGCTATGTCGAGTGCTGCGGCATGCGGAGACACTAAAAGCCCCATAGTAGAACACAGATGAAGCTTCTAAGTTGATGTAATAGCAAGTAAGAAGTAGTACAATTCAAGTTTTAGGTATCGATTGTTGACTTTTTACCCTTCTTTGGTGCCTAGGGCATGAGCTAGGAACTTAAGATTTTGCATGATAGGAGGTCTAGCAGCCGCGTTGCACGTGAGAATGTGAAAAGTGTTCATATATAGTAAAAACCTGAGAAATACGTCCGTTTTCGTCATTTGTTATGGAATCGACTTAAAGCCAGATCGTCACATTGGCCGCTCTACTCTCTAAAACGGTTGTACTTATCGTCTGCAAAGCTATGTCGCGTGCTGCGGTATGCGGAGACACTAAAAGCACCATAGTAGAACACAGATGAAGCTTCTAAGTTGACGTAATAGCCAGTAAGAAGTAGAAAAATTCAAGTTATAGGTATCGATTATTGACTTTTTAGCTGGCTTTGGTGCCTTGGACATGAGCTAGAACCTTAAGATTCTGCATGAAAGGAGGACTAGCAGCCGAGTTGCACAGGAGAATGTGAAAAGTGTTCATATGTAGTAAAAACCAGAGAAATCCGTCCGTGTTCGACATTTGTTATCGAATCGACTTAAAGCCAGATCGTCACATTGGCCGCTCTTCTCTCTGAAACGGTTGTACTTATCGTCTGCAAAGCTATGTCGAGTGCTGCGGCATGCGGAGACACTAAAAGCACCATAGTAGAACACAGATGAAGCTTCTAAGTTGATGTAATAGCCAGTAAGAAGTAGTACAATTCAATTTTTAGCTATCGATTATTGACTTTTTAGCTGGCTTTGGTGCCTTGGACATGAGCTAGGACCATAAGATTCTGCATGAAGGAGGACTAGCAGCCGAGTTGCACGGGAGAATGTGAAAAGTGTTCATATGTAGTAAAAACCCGAGAAATCCGTCCGTTTTCGTCATTTGTTATCGAATCGACTTAAAGCCAGATCGTCACATTGTCCGCCCTTCTCTCTGAAACGGTTGTACTTATCGTCTGCAAAGCTATGTCGCGTGCTGCGGTATGCGGAGACACTAAAAATACCATAGTAGAACACGGATAAAGCTTATAAGTTGATGTAATAGCCAGTAAGAAGTAGTACAATTCAAGTTTTAGGCATCGATTATTGACTTTTAGCTGCCTTTGGTGCCTTGGACATGAGCTAGGACCTTAAGATTCTGCATGAAAGGAGGACTAGCAGCCGACTTGCACGGGAGAATGTGAAAAGTGTTCATACGTAGTAAAAACCTGAGAAATCCGTCCGTTTTTGTCAGTTGTTATTGAATCGACTTAAAGCCAGATCGTCACATTGGCCGCTATTCTCTCTGAAACGGTTGTACTTATCGTCTGCAAATCTATGTCACGTGCTGCGGTATGTGGAGACACTGAAAGCACCATAGTAGAACACAGATGAAACTTCTAAGATTTTGTAATAGCCAGTAAGAAGTAGTACAATTCCAGTTTTAGGTATCAATTATTGACTTTTTAGCTGGCTTTGGTGCCTTCGACATGAGCTAGGACCTTAAGATTCTGCATGAAAGTAGGACTAGCAACCGAGTTGCATGGGAGAATGTGAAAAGTGTTCATATGTAGTAAAAACCCGAGAAATCCGTCCGTTTTCGTCATTTGTTATCGAATCGACATAAAGCCAGATCGTCACATTGGCCGCTCTTCTCTCCGAAACGGTTGTACTTATCGTCTGAAAGCTATGTCGCGTGCTGTGGTATGCGGCGACGCTAAAAGCACCATAGTAGAACACAGATGAAGCTTCTAAGATGATGTAATAGCCAGTAAGAATTAGTACAATTCAAGTTTTAGGTATCGATTATTGACTTTTTAGCTGGCTTTGGTGCCTTGGGCATGAGCTAGGACCTTAAGATTCAGCATGAAAGGCGGACTTGCAGCCGAGTTGCACGGGAGAATGTGAAAAGTGTTCATATGTAGTAAAAACCTGAGAAATCTGTTCGTTATCGTCATTTGTTATCGAATCGACTAATAGACAGATCGTCACATTGGCCGCTGTTCTCTCTGAAACGGTTGTACTTATCGTCTGCAAAGCTATGTCGCGTGCTGCGGTATGAGGAGACACTAAAAGCACCATAGTAGAACACAGATGAAGCTTCTAAGTTGATGTAATAGCCAGTAAGAAGTAGTACAATTCAATTTTTAGTTATCGATTATTGACTTTTTAGCTGGCTTTGGTGCCTTGGACATGAGCTAGGACCATAAGATTCTGCATGAAGGAGGACTAGCAGCCGAGTTGCACGGGAGAATGTGAAAAGTGTTCATATGTAGTAAAAACCCGAGAAATCCGTCCGTTTTCGTCATTTGTTATCGAATCGACTTAAAGCTAGATCGTCACATTGTCCGCCCTTCTCTCTGAAACGGTTGTACTTATCGTCTGCAAAGCTATGTCGCGTGCTGCGGTATGCGGAGACACTAAAAATACCATAGTAGAACACGGATAAAGCTTCTAAGTTGATGTAATAGCCAGTAAGAAGTAGTACAATTCAAGTTTTAGGCATCGATTATTGACTTTTAGCTGGCTTTGGTGCCTTGGACATGAGCTAGGACCTTAAGATTCTGCATGAAAGGAGGACTAGCAGCCGACTTGCACGGGAGAATGTGAAAAGTGTTCATACGTAGTAAAAACCTGAGAAATCCGTCCGTTTTTGTCAGTTGTTATTGAATCGACTTAAAGCCAGATCGTCACATTGGCCGCTATTCTCTCTGAAACGGTTGTACTTATCGTCTGCAAATCTATGTCACGTGCTGCGGTATGTGGAGACACTGAAAGCACCATAGTAGAACACAGATGAAACTTCTAAGATATTGTAATAGCCAGTAAGAAGTAGTACAATTCCAGTTTTAGGTATCAATTATTGACTTTTTAGCTGGCTTTGGTGCCTTCGACATGAGCTAGGACCTTACGATTCTGCATGAAAGCAGGACTATCAACCGAGTTGCACGGGAGAATGTAAAAAGTGTTCATGTGTAGTAAAAACCCGAGAAATCCGTCCGTTTTCGTCATTTGTTATCGAATCGACTTAAAGCCAGATCGTCACATTGTCCGCCCTTCTCTCTGAAACGGTTGTACTTATCGTCTGCAAAGCTATGTCGCGTGCTGCGGTATGCGGAGAAACTAGAAATACCATAACAGAACACGGATGAAGCTTCTAAGTTCATGTAATAGCCAGTAAAATGTATTACAATTCAAGTTGTAATAATCGATTATTGACTTTTAGCTGGCTTTGGTGCCTTGGACATGAGCTAGGACCTTAAGTTTCTGCATGAAAGGAGGACTAGCAGCCGAGTTGCACGGGAGAATGCGAAAAGTCTTCATATGTAGTAAAAACCTGAAAATCAGTCCGTTTTCGTCATTTGTTATCGAATCGACTTACAGCCAGATCGTCACATAGGCCGCTCTTCTGTCTGATACGGTTGTACTTATCGTCTGAAAGCTATGTCGCGTGCTGCGGTATGCGGAGACACTAAAAGCACTATAGTGGTACACAGATGAAGCTTCTAAGTTGATGTAATAGCAAGTAAGAAGTAGTACAATTCAAGTTATAGGTATCGATTATTGACTTTTTAGCTGGCTTTGGTGCCTTGGACATGAGCTAGGACCTTAAGATTCTGCATGAAAGGAGGACTAGCAGCCGAGTTGCACGGGAGAATGTGAAAAGTGTTCATATGTAGTAAAAACCAGAGAAATCCGTCCGTGTTCGACATTTGTTATCGAATCGACTTAAAGCCAGATCGTCACATTGGCCGCTCTTCTCTCTGAAACGGTTGTACTTATCGTCTGCAAAGCTATGTCGCGTGCTGCGGTATGTGGAGACACTAAAAGCACCATAGTAGAACACAGATGAAGCCTCCAAGTTGATGTAATAGCCAGTAAGAAGTAGTAAAATTCAAGTTTTAGGTGTCGATTATTGACTTTTTAGCTGGCTTTGGTGCCTTGGACATGAGCTAGGACCTTATGATTCTGCATGAAAGGAGGACTAGCAGCCGAGTTGCACGGGAGAATGTGAAAAGTGTTCATATGTAGTAAAAACCTGAGAAATCCGTCCGTTTCCGCCATTTGTTATGGAATCGACTTAAAGCAAGATCGTCACATTGGCCGCTCTTCTCTCTGAAACGGTTGTACTTATCGTCTGCAAAGCTATGTCGAGTGCTGCGGCATGCGGAGACACTAAAAGCCCCATAGTAGAACACAGATGAAGCTTCTAAGTTGATGTAATAGCAAGTAAGAAGTAGTACAATTCAAGTTTTAGGTATCGATTGTTGACTTTTTACCCTTCTTTGGTGCCTAGGGCATGAGCTAGGAACTTAAGATTTTGCATGATAGGACGTCTAGCAGCCGCGTTGCACGTGAGAATGTGAAAAGTGTTCATATGTAGTAAAAACCTGAGAAATACGTCCGTTTTCGTCATTTGTTATCGAATCGACTTAAAGCCAGATCGTAACATTGGCCGCTCTACTCTCTAAAACGGTTGTACTTATCGTCTGCAAAGCTATGTCGCGTGCTGCGGTATGCGGAGACACTAAAAGCACCATAGTAGAACACAGATGAAGCTTCTAAGTTGATGTAATAGCCAGTAAGAAGTAGAACAATTCAAGTTATAGGTATCGATTATTGACCTTTTAGCTGGCTTTGGTGCCTTGGACATGAGCTAGGACCTTAAGATTCTGCATGAAAGGAGGACTAGCAGCCGAGTTGCACAGGAGAATGTGAAAAGTGTTCATATGTAGTAAAAACCAGAGAAATCCGTCCGTGTTCGACATTTGTTATCGAATCGACTTAAAGCCAGATCGTCACATTGGCCGCTCTTCTCTCTGAAACGGTTGTACTTATCGTCTGCAAAGCTATGTCGAGTGCTGCGGCATGCGGAGACACTAAAAGCACCATAGTAGAACACAGATGAAGCTTCTAAGTTGATGTAATAGCCAGTAAGAAGTAGTACAATTCAAGTTTTAGGTATCGATTGTTGACTTTTTACCCTTCTTTGGTGCCTTGGGCATTAGCTAGGAACTTAAGATTTTGCATGATAGGAGGTCTAGCTGCCGCGTTGTACGTGAGAATGTGAAAAGTGTTCATATGTAGTAAAAACCTGAGAAATCTGTCCGTTTTCGTCATTTGTTATCGAATCGACTTAAAGCCAGATCGTCACATTGGGCACTCTTCTCTCTAAAACGGTTGTACTTATCGTCTGCAAAGCTATGTCGCGTGCTGCGGTATGCGGAGACACTAAAAGCACCATAGTAGAACACAGATGAAGCTTCTAAGCTGATGTAATAGCCAATAAGAAGTAGTACAATTCAAGTTATAGGTATCGATTATTGACTTCTTAGCTGGCTTTGGTGACTTGAACATGAGCTAGGACCTTAAGATTCTGCATGAAAGGAGGACTAGCAGCCGAGTTGCACGGGAGAATGTGAAAAGTGTTCATATGTAGTAAAAACCCGAGAAATCCGTCCGTTTTCGTCATTTGTTATCGAATCGACTTAAAGCCAGATCGTCACATTGTCCGCCCTTCTCTCTGAAACGGTTGTACTTATCGTCTGCAAAGCTATGTCGCGTGCTGCGGTATGCGGAGACACTAAAAATACCATAGTAGAACACGGATAAAGCTTCTAAGTTGATGTAATAGCCAGTAAGAAGTAGTACAATTCAAGTTTTAGGCATCGATTATTGACTTTTAGCTGCCTTTGGTGCCTTGGACATGAGCTAGGACCTTAAGATTCTGCATGAAAGGAGGACTAGCAGCCGACTTGCACGGGAGAATGTGAAAAGTGTTCATACGTAGTAAAAACCTGAGAAATCCGTCCGTTTTTGTCAGTTGTTATTGAATCGACTTAAAGCCAGATCGTCACATTGGCCGCTATTCTCTCTGAAACGGTTGTACTTATCGTCTGCAAATCTATGTCACGTGCTGCGGTATGTGGAGACACTGAAAGCACCATAGTAGAACACAGATGAAACTTCTAAGATATTGTAATAGCCAGTAAGAAGTAGTACAATTCCAGTTTTAGGTATCAATTATTGACTTTTTAGCTGGCTTTGGTGCCTTCGACATGAGCTAGGACCTTAAGATTCTGCATGAAAGTAGGACTAGCAACCGAGTTGCATGGGAGAATGTGAAAAGTGTTCATATGTAGTAAAAACCCGAGAAATCCGTCCGTTTTCGTCATTTGTTATCGAATCGACTTAAAGCCAGATCGTCACATTGGCCGCTCTTCTCTCCGAAACGGTTGTACTTATCGTCTGAAAGCTATGTCGCGTGCTGTGGTATGCGGCGACGCTAAAAGCACCATAGTAGAACACAGATGAAGCTTCTAAGATGATGTAATAGCCAGTAAGAATTAGTACAATTCAAGTTTTAGGTATCGATTATTGACTTTTTAGCTGGCTTTGGTGCCTTGGGCATGAGCTAGGACCTTAAGATTCAGCATGAAAGGCGGACTTGCAGCCGAGTTGCACGGGAGAATGTGAAAAGTGTTCATATGTAGTAAAAACCTGAGAAATCTGTTCGTTATCGTCATTTGTTATCGAATCGACTAATAGACAGATCGTCACATTGGCCGCTGTTCTCTCTGAAACGGTTGTACTTATCGTCTGCAAAGCTATGTCGCGTGCTGCGGTATGAGGAGACACTAAAAGCACCATAGTAGAACACAGATGAAGCTTCTAAGTTGATGTAATAGCCAGTAAGAAGTATTACAATTCAATTTTTAGTTATCGATTATTGACTTTTTAGCTGGCTTTGGTGCCTTGGACATGAGCTAGGACCATAAGATTCTGCATGAAGGAGGACTAGCAGCCGAGTTGCACGGGAGAATGTGAAAAGTGTTCATATGTAGTAAAAACCCGAGAAATCCGTCCGTTTTCGTCATTTGTTATCGAATCGACTTAAAGCTAGATCGTCACATTGTCCGCCCTTCTCTCTGAAACGGTTGTACTTATCGTCTGCAAAGCTATGTCGCGTGCTGCGGTATGCGGAGACACTAAAAATACCATAGTAGAACACGGATAAAGCTTCTAAGTTGATGTAATAGCCAGTAAGAAGTAGTACAATTCAAGTTTTAGGCATCGAATATTGACTTTTTAGCTGGCTTTGGTGCCTTGGACATGAGCTACGACCTTAAGATTCTGCATGAAAGGAGGACTAGCAGCCGACTTGCACGGGAGAATGTGAAAAGTGTTCATACGTAGTAAAAACCTGAGAAATCCGTCCGTTTTTGTCAGTTGTTATTGAATCGACTTAAAGCCAGATCGTCACATTGGCCGCTATTCTCTCTGAAACGGTTGTACTTATCGTCTGCAAATCTATGTCACGTGCTGCGGTATGTGGAGACACTGAAAGCACCATAGTAGAACACAGATGAAACTTCTAAGATATTGTAATAGCCAGTAAGAAGTAGTACAATTCCAGTTTTAGGTATCAATTATTGACTTTTTAGCTGGCTTTGGTGCCTTCGACATGAGCTAGGACCTTACGATTCTGCATGAAAGCAGGACTATCAACCGAGTTGCACGGGAGAATGTAAAAAGTGTTCATGTGTAGTAAAAACCCGAGAAATCCGTCCGTTTTCGTCATTTGTTATCGAATCGACTTAAAGCCAGATCGTCACATTGTCCGCCCTTCTCTCTGAAACGGTTGTACTTATCGTCTGCAAAGCTATGTCGCGTGCTGCGGTATGCGGAGAAACTAGAAATACCATAACAGAACACGGATGAAGCTTCTAAGTTCATGTAATAGCCAGTAAAATGTATTACAATTCAAGTTGTAATAATCGATTATTGACTTTTAGCTGGCTTTGGTGCCTTGGACATGAGCTAGGACCTTAAGTTTCTGCATGAAAGGAGGACTAGCAGCCGAGTTGCACGGGAGAATGCGAAAAGTCTTCATATGTAGTAAAAACCTGAAAATCAGTCCGTTTTCGTCATTTGTTATCGAATCGACTTACAGCCAGATCGTCACATTGGCCGCTCTTCTGTCTGATACGGTTGTACTTATCGTCTGAAAGCTATGTCGCGTGCTGCGGTATGCGGAGACACTAAAAGCACTATAGTGGTACACAGATGAAGCTTCTAAGTTGATGTAATAGCAAGTAAGAAGTAGTACAATTCAAGTTATAGATATCGATTATTGACTTTTTAGCTGGCTTTGGTGCCTTGGACATGAGCTAGGACCTTAAGATTCTGCATGAAAGGAGGACTAGCAGCCGAGTTGCACGGGAGAATGTGAAAAGTGTTCATATGTAGTAAAAACCAGAGAAATCCGTCCGTGTTCGACATTTGTTATCGAATCGACTTAAAGCCAGATCGTCACATTGGCCGCTCTTCTCTCTGAAACGGTTGTACTTATCGTCTGCAAAGCTATGTCGCGTGCTGCGGTATGTGGAGACACTAAAAGCACCATAGTAGAACACAGATGAAGCTTCCAAGTTGATGTAATAGCCAGTAAGAAGTAGTAAAATTCAAGTTTTAGGTGTCGATTATTGACTTTTTAGCTGGCTTTGGTGCCTTGGACATGAGCTAGGACCTTATGATTCTGCATGAAAGGAGGACTAGCAGCCGAGTTGCACGGGAGAATGTGAAAAGTGTTCATATGTAGTAAAAACCTGAGAAATCCGTCCGTTTCCGCCATTTGTTATGGAATCGACTTAAAGCAAGATCGTCACATTGGCCGCTCTTCTCTCTGAAACGGTTGTACTTATCGTCTGCAAAGCTATGTCGAGTGCTGCGGCATGCGGAGACACTAAAAGCCCCATAGTAGAACACAGATGAAGCTTCTAAGTTGATGTAATAGCAAGTAAGAAGTAGTACAATTCAAGTTTTAGGTATCGATTGTTGACTTTTTACCCTTCTTTGGTGCCTAGGGCATGAGCTAGGAACTTAAGATTTCGCATGATAGGAGGTCTAGCAGCCGCGTTGCACGTGAGAATGTGAAAAGTGTTCATATGTAGTAAAAACCTGAGAAATACGTCCGTTTTCGTCATTTGTTATGGAATCGACTTAAAGCCAGATCGTCACATTGGCCGCTCTACTCTCTAAAACGGTTGTACTTATCGTCTGCAAAGCTATGTCGCGTGCTGCGGTATGCGGAGACACTAAAAGCACCATAGTAGAACACAGATGAAGCTTCTAAGTTGATGTAATAGCCAGTAAGAAGTAGAACAATTCAAGTTATAGGTATCGATTATTGACTTTTTAGCTGGCTTTGGTGCCTTGGACATGAGCTAGGACCTTCAGATTCTGCATGAAAGGAGGACTAGCAGCCGAGTTGCACAGGAGAATGTGAAAAGTGTTCATATGTAGTAAAAACCAGAGAAATCCGTCCGTGTTCGACATTTGTTATCGAATCGACTTAAAGCCAGATCGTCACATTGGCCGCTCTTCTCTCTGAAACGGTTGTACTTATCGTCTGCAAAGCTATGTCGAGTGCTGCGGCATGCGGAGACACTAAAAGCACCATAGTAGAACACAGATGAAGCTTCTAAGTTGATGTAATAGCCAGTAAGAAGTAGTACAATTCAATTTTTAGCTATCGATTATTGACTTTTTAGCTGGCTTTGGTGCCTTGGACATGAGCTAGGACCATAAGATTCTGCATGAAGGAGGACTAGCAGCCGAGTTGCACGGGAGAATGTGAAAAGTGTTCATATGTAGTAAAAACCCGAGAAATCCGTCCGTTTTCGTCATTTGTTATCGAATCGACTTAAAGCCAGATCGTCACATTGTCCGCCCTTCTCTCTGAAACGGTTGTACTTATCGTCTGCAAAGCTATGTCGCGTGCTGCGGTATGCGGAGACACTAAAAATACCATAGTAGAACACGGATAAAGCTTCTAAGTTGATGTAATAGCCAGTAAGAAGTAGTACAATTCAAGTTTTAGGCATCGATTATTGACTTTTAGCTGCCTTTGGTGCCTTGGACATGAGCTAGGACCTTAAGATTCTGCATGAAAGGAGGACTAGCAGCCGACTTGCACGGGAGAATGTGAAAAGTGTTCATACGTAGTAAAAACCTGAGAAATCCGTCCGTTTTTGTCAGTTGTTATTGAATCGACTTAAAGCCAGATCGTCACATTGGCCGCTATTCTCTCTGAAACGGTTGTACTTATCGTCTGCAAATCTATGTCACGTGCTGCGGTATGTGGAGACACTGAAAGCACCATAGTAGAACACAGATGAAACTTCTAAGATTTTGTAATAGCCAGTAAGAAGTAGTACAATTCCAGTTTTAGGTATCAATTATTGACTTTTTAGCTGGCTTTGGTGCCTTCGACATGAGCTAGGACCTTAAGATTCTGCATGAAAGTAGGACTAGCAACCGAGTTGCATGGGAGAATGTGAAAAGTGTTCATATGTAGTAAAAACCCGAGAAATCCGTCCGTTTTCGTCATTTGTTATCGAATCGACTTAAAGCCAGATCGTCACATTGGCCGCTCTTCTCTCCGAAACCGTTGTACTTATCGTCTGAAAGCTATGTCGCGTGCTGTGGTATGCGGCGACGCTAAAAGCACCATAGTAGAACACAGATGAAGCTTCTAAGATGATGTAATAGCCAGTAAGAATTAGTACAATTCAAGTTTTAGGTATCGATTATTGACTTTTTAGCTGGCTTTGGTGCCTTGGGCATGAGCTAGGACCTTAAGATTCAGCATGAAAGGCGGACTTGCAGCCGAGTTGCACGGGAGAATGTGAAAAGTGTTCATATGTAGTAAAAACCTGAGAAATCTGTTCGTTATCGTCATTTGTTATCGAATCGACTAATAGCCAGATCGTCACATTGGCCGCTGTTCTCTCTGAAACGGTTGTACTTATCGTCTGCAAAGCTATGTCGCGTGCTGCGGTATGCGGAGACACTAAAAATACCATAGTAGAACACGGATAAAGCTTCTAAGTTGATGTAATAGCCAGTAAGAAGTAGTACAATTCAAGTTTTAGGCATCGATTATTGACTTTTAGCTGGCTTTGGTGCCTTGGACATGAGCTAGGACCTTAAGATTCTGCATGAAAGGAGGACTAGCAGCCGACTTGCACGGGAGAATGTGAAAAGTGTTCATACGTAGTAAAAACCTGAGAAATCCGTCCGTTTTTGTCAGTTGTTATTGAATCGACTTAAAGCCAGATCGTCACATTGGCCGCTATTCTCTCTGAAACGGTTGTACTTATCGTCTGCAAATCTATGTCACGTGCTGCGGTATGTGGAGACACTGAAAGCACCATAGTAGAACACAGATGAAACTTCTAAGATATTGTAATAGCCAGTGAGAAGTAGTACAATTCCAGTTTTAGGTATCAATTATTGACTTTTTAGCTGGCTTTGGTGCCTTCGACATGAGCTAGGACCTTACGATTCTGCATGAAAGCAGGACTATCAACCGAGTTGCACGGGAGAATGTAAAAAGTGTTCATGTGTAGTAAAAACCCGAGAAATCCGTCCGTTTTCGTCATTGGTTATCGAATCGACTTAAAGCCAGATCGTCACATTGTCCGCCCTTCTCTCTGAAACGGTTGTACTTATCGTCTGCAAAGCTATGTCGCGTGCTGCGGTATGCGGAGAAACTAGAAATACCATAACAGAACACGGATGAAGCTTCTAAGTTCATGTAATAGCCAGTAAAATGTATTACAATTCAAGTTGTAATATTCGATTATTGACTTTTAGCTGGCTTTGGTGCCTTGGACATGAGCTAGGACCTTACGATTCTGATGAATTGAGGACTGGAAGCCGAGTTGCAGGGGAGAATGTGAAAAGTGTTCTTATGTAGTAAAAACCTGAGAAATCCGTCCGTTTTCGTCATTTGTTATCGATTCGACTTAAAGCCAGATCGTCAAATTGGCCGCTGTGCTCTAGGAAACGGTTGTACTTATCGTCTGCAAAGCTATGTCGCGTGTTGCCGTAGGCGGAAACAGGAAAAGAACCGTAGTAGAACACAGATGAAGCTTCTAAGTTGATGTAATAGCCAGTAAGAAGTAGTACAATTCAAGTTATAGTTATCGATTATTGACTTTTTAGCTGGCTTTGGTGCCTTGGACATGAGCTAGGACCTTAAGATTCTGCATGAAAGGAGGACTAGCAGCCGAGTTGCACGGGAGAATGTGAAAAGTGTTCATATGTAGTAAAAACCAGAGAAATCCGTCCGTGTTCGACATTTGTTATCGAATCGACTTAAAGCCAGATCGTCACATTGGCCGCTCTTCTCTCTGAAACGGTTGTACTTATCGTCTGCAAAGCTATGTCGCGTGCTGCGGTATGTGGAGACACTAAAAGCACCATAGTAGAACACAGATGAAGCTTCCAAGTTGATGTAATAGCCAGTAAGAAGTAGTAAAATTCAAGTTTTAGGTGTCGATTATTGACTTTTAGGTGGCTTTGGTGCCTTGGACGTGAGCTAGGACCTTATGATTCTGCATGAAAGGAGGGCTAGCAGCCGAGTTGCACGGGAGAATGTGAAAAGTGTTCATATGTAGTAAAAACCTGAGAAATCCGTCCGTGTTCGACATTTGTTATCGAATCGACTTAAAGCCAGATCGTCACATTGGCCGCTCTTCTCTCTGAAACGGTTGTACTTATCGTCTGCAAAGCTATGTCGAGTGCTGCGGCATGCGGAGACACTAAAAGCACCATAGTAGAACACAGATGAAGCTTCTAAGTTGATGTAATAGCCAGTAAGAAGTAGTACAATTCAAGTTTTAGGTATCGATTGTTGACTTTTTACCCTTCTTTGGTGCCTTGGGCATTAGCTAGGAACTTAAGATTTTGCATGATAGGAGGTCTAGCAGCCGCGTTGTACGTGAGAATGTGAAAAGTGTTCATATGTAGTAAAAACCTGAGAAATCTGTCCGTTTTCGTCATTTGTTATCGAATCGACTTAAAGCCAGATCGTCACATTGGGCACTCTTCTCTCTAAAACGGTTGTACTTATCGTCTGCAAAGCTATGTCGCGTGCTGCGGTATGCGGAGACACTAAAAGCACCATAGTAGAACACAGATGAAGCTTCTAAGCTGATGTAATAGCCAATAAGAAGTAGTACAATTCAAGTTATAGGTATCGATTATTGACTTCTTAGCTGGCTTTGGTGACTTGAGCATGAGCTAGGACCTTAAGATTCTGCATGAGAGGAGGACTAGCAGCCGAGTTGCACGGGAGAATGTGAAAAGTGTTCATATGTAGTAAAAACCAGAGAAATCCGTCCGTGTTCGACATTTGTTATCGAATCGACTTAAAGCCAGATCGTCACATTGGCCGCTCTTCTCTCTGAAACGGTTGTACTTATCGTCTGCAAAGCTATGTCGAGTGCTGCGCCATGCGGAGACACTAAAAGCACCATAGTAGAACACAGATGAAGCTTCTAAGTTGATGTAATAGACAGTAAGAAGTAGTACAATTCAAGATTAAGGGATTGATTATAGACTTTTTAGCTGGCTTTGGTGCCTTGGACATGAGCTAGGACCTTAAGATTCTGCATGAAAGGAGGACTAGCAGCCGAGTTGCACGGGAGAATGTGAAAAGTGTTCATATGTAGTAAAAACCAGAGAAATCCGTCCGTGTTCGACATTTGTTATCGAATCGACTTAAAGCCAGATCGTCACACTGGCCGCTCTTCTCTCTGAAACGGTTGTACTTATCGTCTGCAAAGCTATGTCGAGTGCTGCGGCATGCGGAGACACTAAAAGCACCATAGTAGAACACAGATGAAGCTTCTAAGTTGATGTAATAGTCAGTAAGAAGTAGTACAATTCAAGTTTTAGGTATTGATTATTGACTTTTTAGCTGGCTTTGGTGCCTTGGACATGAGCTAGGACCTTAAGATTCTGCATGAAAGGGGGACTAGCAGCCGAGTTACACGGGAGAATGTGAAAAGTGTTCATATGTAGTAAAAACCAGAGAAATCCGTCCGTGTTCGACATTTGTTATCGAATCGACTTAAAGCCAGATCGTCACATTGGCCGCTCTTCTCTCTGAAACGGTTGTACTTATCGTCTGCAAACCTATGTCGAGTGCTGCGGCATGCGGAGACACTAAAAGCCCCATAGTAGAACACAGATGAAGCTTCTAAGTTGATGTAATAGCCAGTAAGAAGTAGTACAATTCAAGTTTTAGGTATCGATTGTTGACTTTTTACCCTCCTTTGGTGCCTTGGGCATGAGCTAGGAACTTAAGATTTTGCATGATAGGAGGTCTAGCAGCCGCGTTGCACGTGAGAATGTGAAAAGTGTTCATATGTAGCAAAAACCTGAGAAATACGTCCGTTTTCGTCATTTGTTATCGAATCGACTTAAAGCCAGATCGTCACATTGGCCGCTCTTCTCTCTGAAACGGTTGTACTTATCGTCTGCAAAGCTATGTCGCGTGCTGCGGTATGTGGAGACACTAAAAGCACCATAGTAGAACAAAGATGAAGCTTCCAAGTTGATGTAATAGCCAGTAAGAAGTAGTAAAATTCAAGTTTTAGGTGACGATTATTGACTTTTATGCTGGCTTTGGTGCCTTGGACATGAGCTAGGACCTTATGATTCTGCATGAAAGGAGGACTAGTAGCCCAGTTGCACGGGAGAATGTGAAATGAGTTCATATGTAGTAAAAACCTGAGAAATCCGTCCGTTTCCGCCATTTGTTATGGAATCGACTTAAAGCAAGATCGACGCATTGGCCGCTCTTCTCTCTGAAATGGTTGTACTTATCGTCTGCAAAGCTATGTCGCGTGCTGCGGTATGCGGAGACACTAAAAGCACCATAGTAGAACACAGATGAAGCTTCTAAGCTGATGTAATAGCCAGTAAGAAGTAGTACAATTCATGTTATAGGTATCGATTATAGACTTCTTAGCTGGCTTTGGTGACTTGAACATGAGCTAGGACCTTAAGATACAGCATGAAGGGAGGACTAGCAGCCGAGTTGCACGGGAGAATGTGAAAAGTGTTCATATGTAGTAAAAACCTTAAAAATCCGTTCGTTATCGTCATTGTTATCGAATCGACTTAAAGCCAGATCGTCACATTAGCCGCTCTTCTCTCTGAAACTGTTGTACTAATCGACTGCAAAGCTATGTCGCGTGCTGCCGTATGCGGAGACACTAAAAGCACCATAGTAGAACACAGATGAAGCTTCTAAGTTGATGTAATAGTCAGTAAGAAGTAGTACAATTCAAGTTTTAGGTATTGATTATTGATTTTTAGCTGGCTTTGGTGCCTTGGACATGCGCTAGGACCTTAAGATTCTGCATGAAAGGAGGACTAGCAGCCCAGTTGCACGGGAGAATGTGAAAAGTGTTCATATGTAGTAAAAACCAGAGAAATCCGTCCGTGTTCGACATTTGTTTTTGAATCGACTTAAAGCCAGATCGTCACATTGGCCGCTCTTCTCTCTGAAACGGTTGTACTTATCGTCTGCAAAGCTATGTCGCGTGCTGCGGTATGCTGATACACTAAAAGCCCCATAGCAGAACACAGATGAAGCTACTAAGTTGATGTAATAGCCAGTAAGAAGTAGTACAATTCAAGTTTTAGGTATCGATTGTTGACTTATTACCCTTCTTTGGTGCCTTGGGCATGAGCTAGGAACTTAAGATTTTGCATGATAGGAGGTCTAGCAGCCGAGTTGCACGGGAGAATGTGAAAAGTGCTCATATGTAGTAAAAACCTAAGAAATCCGTCCGTTTCCGCCATTTGTTATCGAATCGACTTAAAGCCAGATCGTCACATTGGCCGCTCTTCTCTCTGAAACGGTTGTACTTATCGTCTGCAAAGCTATGTCGCGTGCTGCGGTATGCGGAGACACTAAAAGCACCATAGTAGAACACAGATGAAGCTTCTAAGCTGATGTAATAGCCAGTAAGAAGTAGTACAATTCAAGTTATAGGTATCGATTATTGACTTTTCAGCTGGCTTTGGTACCTTGGACATGAGCTAGGACCTTATGATTCTGCACGAAAGGAGGACTAGCAGCCCAGTTACACGGGAGAATGTGAAAAGTGTTCATATGTAGTTAAAACCTAAGAAATCCGTCCGTTTCCGCCATTTGTTATCGAATCGACTTAAGGCCAGATCGTCACATTGGATGCTCTTCTCTCTGAAACGGTTGTACTTATCGTCTGCAAAGCTATGTCGCGTGCTGCGGTATGCGGAGACACTGAAAGCTCCATAGTAGAACACAGATGAAGCTTCTAAGCTGATGTAATAGCCAGTAACAAGTAGTAGAATTCATGTTATAGGTATCGATTATTGACTTCTTAGCTAGCTTTGGTGACTTGAACATGAGCTAGGACCTTAAGATTCTGCATGAAAGGAGGACTAGCAGCCGAGTTGCACTGAAGAATGTGGAAAATGTTCATATGTAGTAAAAACCAGAGAAATCCGTCCGTGTTCGACATTTGTTTTTGAATCGACTTAAAGCCAGATCGTCACATTGGCTGCTCTTCTCTCTCAACCGGTGGTACTTATCATCTGCAAAGCTATGTATCGAGCTGCGGTATGTGGAGACACTAAAAGCACCATAGTAGAACACAGATGAAGTTTCTAAGTTGATGTAATAGCCAGTAAGAAGTAGTACAATTCAAGTTTTAGGTATCGATTATTGACTTTCTAGGTGGCTATGGTGCCTTGGACATGAACTAGGACCTTAAGATTCGGCATGAAAGGAGGACTAGCAGCCGAGTTGAACGGGAGAATGTGAAAAGTGTTCATATGTAGTAAAAACCTGAGAAATAAGTTCGTTATCGTCATTTGTTATCGAATCGACTTAAAGCCAGATCGTCACATTTGCCGCTCTTCTCTCTGAAACGGTAGTACTTATCTTCTGCAAAGCTATGTCGCGTGCTGCGGTATGTGGAGACACTAAAAGCACCATAGTAGAATACAGATGAAGCTTCTAAGTTGATGTAATAGCTAGTAAGAAGTAGTACAATTTAAATTTTAGATATCGATCATTGACTTTTTAGCTGGCTATGGTGCCTTGGACATGAGCTAGGACCTTAAGAATCTGCATGAAAGGAGGACTAGCAGCCGAGTAGCACGGGAGAATGTGAAAAGTGTTCATATGTAGTAAAAACCAGGGAAATCCGTCCGTGTTCGACATTTGTTATCGAATCGACTTAAAGCCAGATCGTCACATTGGCCGCTCTTCTCTCTGAAACGGTTGTACTTATCGTCTGCAAAGCTATGTCGAGTGCTGCGGCATGCGGAGTCACTAAAAGCACCATAGTAGAACACAGATGAAGCTTCCAAGTTGATGTAATAGCCAGTAAGAAGTAGTACAATTCAAGTTTTGGGTATCGATTTTTGACTTTTTACCCTTCTTTGGTGCCTTGGGCATGAGCTAGGAACTTAAGATTTTGCATGATAGGAGGTCTAGCAGCCGCGTTGCACGTGAGAATGTGAAAAGTGTTCATATTTAGTAAAAACCTGAGAAATCCGTCCGTTTTCGTCATTTGTTATCGAATCTACTTAAAGCCAGATCGTCACATTGGGCGCTCTACTCTCTTAAACGGTTGTACTTATCGTCTGCAAAGCTATTTCGCGTGCTGCGGTATGCGGAGACACTAAAAGCATCATAGTAGCACACAGATGAAGCTTCTAAGTTGATGTAATAGCCAGTAAGAGGTAGTACAATTCAAGTTATAGGTATCGATTATTGACTTTTTAGCTGGCTTTGGTGCCTTGGACATGAGCTAGGACCTTAAAATTCTGCATGAAAGGAGGACTAACAGCCAAGTTGCACGGAAGAATTTGAAAAGTGTTCATATATAGTAAAAACCTGAGAAATACGTCCGTTTTCGTCACTTGTTATCGAATCGACCTAAAGCCAGATCGTCACATTGGCCGCTCTTCTCTCTGAAACGGTTGTACTTATCGTCTGCAAAGCTATGTCGCGTGCTGCGGTATGTGGAGACACTAAAAGCACCATAATAGGACACAGATGAAGCTGCCAAGTTGATGTAATAGCCAGTAAGAAGTAGTACAATTCAAGTTTCCGGTATCGATTATTGACTTTTTAGCTGGCTTTGGTGCCTTGGACATGAGCTAGGACCTTAAGATTCTTCATTAATGGAGGACTAGCAGCCGAGTTGCACGGGAGAATGTGAAAAGTGTTCATATGTAGTAAAAGCCTCAGAAATCCGTCCGTGTTCGACATTTGTTATCGAATCGACTTAAACCAGATCGTCACATTGGCCGCTCTTCTCTCTGAAACGGTTATACTTATTGTCTGCAAAGCTATGTCGAGTGCTGCGGTATGCGGAGACACTAAAAGCACCATAGTAGAACACAGATGAAGCTTCTAAGTTAATGTAATAGCCAGTAAGAAGTAGTACAATTCAAGTTATAGGTATCGATTATTGACTCTTTAGCTGGCTTTGGTACCTTGGACATGAGCTAGGACCTTATGATTCTGCATGAAAGGAGGACTAGCAGCCCAGTTGCACGGGAGACTGTGAAAAGTGTTCATATGTAGTAAAAACCTGAGAAATCCGTCCGTTTCCGCCATTTGTTATGGAATCGACTTAAAGCCAGATCGTCACATTGGCCGCTCTTCTCTCTGAAACGGTTGTACTTATCGTCTGCAAAGCTATGTCGCGTGCTGCATTATGCGGAGACACTAAAAGCACCATAGTAGAACACAGATGAAGCTTCTAAGCTGATGTAATAGCCAGTAAGAAGTAGTACAATTCATGTTATAGGTATCGATTATTGACTTCTTAGCTGGCTTTGGTCACTTGAACATGAGCTAGGACCTTAAGATTCTGCATGAAAGGAGGACTAGCAGCCGAGTTGCACGGGAGAATGTTTAAAATGTTCATATGTAGTAAAAACCTAAAAAATCCTTCCGTTTTCGTCATTTGTTATCGAATTGACTTAAAGCCCGATCGTCACATTGGCCGCTCTTCTCTCTGAAACGGTTGTACTCATCGACTGCAAAGCTATGTCGCGTGCTGCGGTATGCGGAGACACTAAAAGCACCATAGTAGAATACAGATGAAGCCTCCAATTTGATGTAATAGCCAGTAAGAAGTAGTATAATTCAAGTTTTAGGTATCGATTATTGACTTTTTAGCTGGCTTTGGTGCCTTGGACATGGCTAGAACCTTAAGATTCTGCATGAAAGGAGGACTAGCAGCCGAGTTGCACGGGAGAATGTGAAAAGTGTTCATATGTAGTAAAAACCTGAGAAATCCGTCCGTTTTCGTCGTTTGTTATCGAATCGACTTAAAGCCAGATCGTCACATTAGCCGCTCTTCTCTCTGAAACGGTTGTACTTATCGACTACAAAGCTATGTCGCGTGCTGCGGTATGCGGAGACACTAAAAGCACCATAGTAGAACACAGATGAAGCTTCTAAGCTGATGTAATACCCAGTAAGAAGTAGTACAATTCATGTTATAGGTATCGATTATTAAATTCTTAGCTTGCTTTGGTGACTTGAACATGAGCTAGGACCTTAAGATTCTTCATTAATGGAGGACTAGCAGCCGAGTTGCACGGGAGAATGTGAAAAGTGTTCATATGTAGTAAAAACCAGATAAATCCGTCCGTGGATGACATTTGTTATCGAATCGACTTAAAGCCAGATCGTCACATTGGCCGCTCTTCTCTCTGAAACGGTTGTACTTATCGTCTGCAAAGCTATGTCGAGTGCTGCGGCATGCGGAGACACTAAAAGCACCATAGTAGAACACACATGAAGCTTCTAAGTTGATGTAATAGCCAGTAAGAAGTAGTACAATTCAAGTTGTAGGTATCGATTATTGACTTTTTAGCTGTCTTTGGTGCCTTGGACATGAGCTAGGACCTTAAGATTCTTCATTAATGGAGGACTAGCAGCCGAGTTGCACGGGAGAATGTGAAAAGTGTTCATATGTAGTAAAAGCCAGAGAAATCCGTCCGTGTTCGACATCTGTTATCGAATCGACTTAAAGCCAGATCGTCACATTGGCCGCTCTTCTCTCTGAAACGGTTGTACTTATCGTCTGCAAAGCTATGTCGAACGCTGCTGTATGCGAAGACACTAAAAGCACCATAGTAGAACACAGATGAAGATTCTAAGTTGATGTAATAGCCAGTAAGAAGTAGTACAATTCAAGTTTTAGGTATCGATTATTGACTTTTTAGCTGGCTTTGGTACCTTGGACATGAGCTAGGACCTTATGATTCTGCATGAAAGGAGGACTAGCAGCCGAGTTGCACGGGAGAATGTGAAAAGTGTTCATATGTAGTAAAAACCTGAGAAATCCGTCAGTTTCCGCCATTTGTTAGGAATCGACTTAAAGCCAGATCGTCACATTGGCCGCTCTTCTCTCTGAAACGGTTGTACTTATCGTCTGCAAAGCTATGTCGCGTGCTGCGGTATGCGGAGACACTAAAAGCACCATAGTAGAACACAGATGAAGCTTCTAAGCTGATGTAATAGCCAGTAAGAAGTAGTACAATTCATGTTATAAGTATCGATTATTGACTTCATAGCTGGCTTTGGTGACTTGAACATGAGCTAGGACCTTAAGATTCTGCATGAAAGGAGGACTAGCAGCCGAGTTGCACTGGAGAATGTGGAAAATGTTCATAAGTAGTAAAAACCTGAGAAATCCTTCCGTTTTCGTCATTTGTTATCGAATTGACTTAAAGCCAGATCGTCACATTGGCCGCTCTTCTCTCTGAAACGGTTGTACTTATCGACTGCAAAGCTACGTCGCGTGCTGCGGTATGCGGAGACACTAAAAGCACCATAGTAGAACACAGATGAAGCCTCTAATTTGATGTAATAGCCATTAAGAAGTAGTATAATTCAAGTTTTAGGTATCGATTATTGACTTTTTAGCTGGCTTTGGTACCTTGTACATGAGCTAGGACCTTATGATTCTGCATGAAAGGAGGACTAGCAGCCGAGTTGCACGGGAGAATGTGAAAAGTGTTCATATGTAGTAAAAACCAAAGAAATCCGTCTGTTTCCGCCATTTGTTATCGAATCGACTTAAAGCCAGATCGTCACATTGGCCGCTCTTCTCTCTGAAACGGTTGTACTTATCGTGTGAAAGCTATGTCGCGTGCTGCGGTTTGCGGAGACACTAGAAGCACCATAGTAGAACGCAGATGAAGCTTCTAAGCTGATGTAATAGCCAGTAAGAAGTAGTACAATTCATGTTATAAGTATCGATTATTGGCTTCTTAGCTGGCTTTGGTGACTTGAACAAGAGCTAGGACCTTAAGATTCTGCATGAAAGGAGGACTAGCAGCCGAGTTGCACGGCAGAATGTGAAAAGTGTTCATATGTAGTAAAAACCAGAGAAATCCGTCCGTGTTAGACATTTGTTATCGAATCGACTTAAAGCCAGATCGTCACATTGGCCGCTCTTCTCTCTGAAACGGTTGTACTTATTGTCTGCAAAGCTATGTCGAGCGCTGCTGTATGCGGAGACACTAAAAGCACCATAGTAGAACACAGATGAAGCTTCTAAGCTGATGTAATAGCCAGTAAGAAGTAGTACAATTCATGTTATAAGTATCGATTATTGGCTTCTTAGCTGGCTTTGGTGACTTGAACATGAGCTAGGACCTTAAGATTCTGCATGAAAGGAGGACTAGCAGCCGAGTTGCACGGCAGAATGTGAAAAGTGTTCATATGTAGTAAAAACCAGAGAAATCCGTCCGTGTTCGACATTTGTTATGGAATCGACTTAAAGCCAGATCGTCACATTGGCCGCTCTTCTCTCTGAAACGTCTGTACTTATCGTCTGCAAAGCTATGTCGAGTGCTGCGGCATGCGGAGACACTAAAAGCACCATAGTAGAACACACATGAAGCTTCTAAGTTGATGTAATAGCCAGTAAGAAGTAGTACAATTCAAGTTTTAGGTATCGATTGTCGACTTTTTACCCTTCTTTGGTGCCTTGGGCATGAGCTAGGAACTTAAGATTTTACATGATAGGAGGTCTAGCAGCCGCGTTGCACGTGAGAATGTGAAAAGTGTTCATATGTAGTAAAAACCTGAGAAATCCATCCGTTTTCCTCATTTGTTATCGAATTGACTTCAAGCCAGATCGTCACATTGGCCGCTCTTCTCTCTTGAAACGGTTGTACTTATCGACTGCAAAGCTACGTCGCGTGCTGCGGTATGCGGAGACACTAAAAGCACCATAGTAGAACACAGATGAAGCCTCTAATTTGATGTAATAGCCATTAAGAAGTAGGTTAATTCAAGTTTTAGGTATCGATTATTGACTTTTTAGCTGGCTTTGGTACCTTGTACATTAGCTAGGACCTTATGATTCTGCATGAAAGGAGGACTAGCAGCCGAGTTGCACGGGAGAATGAGAAAAGTGTTCATATGTAGTAAAAACCAAAGAAATCCGTTTGTTTCCGCCATTTGTTATCGAATCGACTTAAAGCCAGATCGTCACATTGGCCGCTCTTCTCTCTGAAACGGTTGTACTTATCGTCTGCAAAGCTATGTCGAGTGCTGCTGTATGCGAAGACACTAAAAGCACCATAGTAGAACACAGATGAAGCTTCTAAGTTGATGTAATAGCCAGTAAGAAGTAGTACAATTCATGTTATAAGTATCGATTATTGACGTTTTAGCTGGGTTTGGTGCCTTGGACATGGCTAGGACCTTAAGATTCTGCATGAAAGGAGGACTAGCAGCCGAGTTGCACGGGAGAATGTGAAAAGTGTTCATATGTAGTAAAAACCTTAAAAAACCGTTCGTTATCGTCATTGTTATCGAATCGACTTAAAGCCAGATCGTCACATTAGCCGCTCTTCTCTCTGAAACGGTTGTACTTATCGACTGAAAACCTATGTCGCGTGCCGCGGTATGCGGAGACACTAAAAGCACCATAGTAGAACACAGATGAAGCGTCTAAGTTGATGTAATAGTCAGTAAGAAGTAGTACAATTCAAGTGTTAGGTATTGATTATTGACTTTTTAGCTGGCTTTGGTGCCTTGGACATGAGCTAGGACCTTAAGATACTGCATGAAAGGAGGATTTGCAGCCTAGTTGCACGGCAGAATGTGAAAAGTGTTCATATGTAGTAAAAACCAGAGAAATCCGTCCGTGTTCGACATTTGTTATGGAATCGACTTAAAGCCAGATCGTCACATTGGCCGCTCTTCTCTCTGAAACGGTTGTACTTATCGTCTGCAAAGCTATGTCGCGTGCTGCGGTATGCGGAGACACTAAAAGCACCATAGTAGAACACAGATGAAGCTTCTAAGCTGATGTAATACCCAGTAAGAAGTAGTACAATTCATGTAATAAGTATCGATTATTGGCTTCTTAGCTGGCTTTGGTGACTTGAACATGAGCTAGGACCTTAAGATTCTGCATGAAAGGAGGACTAGCAGCCGAGTTGCACGGCAGAATGTGAAAAGTGTTCATATGTAGTAAAAACCAGAGAAATCCGTCCGTTTTCCTCATTTGTTATCGAATAACTTAAAGCCAGATCGTCACATTGGGCGCTCTACTCTCTAAAACGGTTGTACTTATCGTCTGCAAAGCTATGTCGCGTGCTGCGGTATGCGGAGACACTAAAAGCACCATAGTAGATCACAGATGAAGCTTCTAAGTTGATGTAATAGCCAGTAAGAAGTAGTACAATTCAAGTTTTAGGTATCGATTGTTGACTTTTTACCCTTCTTTGGTGCCTTGGGCATGAGCTAGGAACTTAAGATTTTACATGATAGGAGGTCTAGCAGCCGCGTTGCACGTGAGAATGTGAAAAGTGTTCATATGTAGTAAAAACCTGAGAAATCCATCCGTTTTCCTCATTTGTTATCGAATCGACTTAAAGCCAGATCGTCACGTTGGGCGCTCTACTCTTTCAACGGTTGTACTTATCGTCTGCAAAGCTATGTCGCGTGCTGCGGTATGCGGAGACACTAAAAGCGCCATAGTAGAACGCACATGAAGCTTCTAAGTTGATGTAATAGCCAGTAAGAAGTAGTACAATTCAAGTTATAGGTATCGATTATTGACTTTTTAGCTGTCTTTGGTGCCTTGGACATGAGCTAGGACCTTAAGATTCTTCATTAATGGAGGACTAGCAGCCGAGTTGCACGGGAGAATGTGAAAAGTGTTCATTTGTAGTAAAAGCCTGAGAAATCCGTCCGTGTTCGACATTTGTTATCGAATCGACTTAAAGCCAGATCGTCACATTGGCCGCTCTTCTCTCTGAAACGGTTGTACTTATCGTCTGCAAAGCTATGTCGCGTGCTGCGGTATGCTGAGACACTAAAAGCCCCATAGCAGAACACAGATGAAGCTACTAAGTTGATGTAATAGCCAGTAAGAATTAGTACAATTCAAGTTTTAGGTATCGATTGTTGACTTATTACCCTTCTTTGGTGCCTTGGGCATGAGCTAGGAACTTAAGATTTTGCATGATAGGAGGTCTAGCAGCCGAGTTGCACGGGAGAATGTGAAAAGTGTTCATATGTAGTAAAAACCTAAGAAATCCGTCCGTTTCCGCCATTTGTTATCGAATCGACTTAAAGCCAGATCGTCACATTGGCCGCTCTTCTCTCTGAAACGGTTGTACTTATCGTCTGCAAAGCTATGTCGCGTGCTGCGGTATGAGGAGACACTAAAAGCACCATAGTAGAACACAGATGAAGCTTCTAAGCTGATGTAATAGCCAGTAAGAAGTAGTACAATTCAAGTTATAGGTATCGATTATTGACTTTTCAGCTGGCTTTGGTACCTTGGACATGAGCTAGGACCTTATGATTCTGCACGAAAGGAGGACTAGCAGCCCAGTTACACGGGAGAATGTGAAAAGTGTTCATATGTAGTAAAAACCTAAGAAATCCGTCCGTTTCCGCCATTTGTTATCGAATCGATTTAAGGCCAGATCGTCACATTGGATGCTCTTCTCTCTGAAACGGTTGTACTTATCGTCTGCAAAGCTATGTCGCGTGCTGCGGTATGCGGAGACACTAAAAGCACCATAGTAGAACACAGATAAAGCTTCTAAGCTGATGTAATAGCCAGTAACAAGTAGTAGAATTCATGTTATAGGTATCGATTATTGACTTCTTAGCTAGCTTTGGTGACTTGAACATGAGCTAGGACCTTTTGATTCTGCATGAAAGGAGGACTAGCAGCCGAGTTGCACTGAAGAATGTGGAAAATGTTCATATGTAGCAAAAACCTGAGAAATCCTTCCGTTTCCGCCATTTGTTATCGAATCCACTTAAAGCCAGATCGTCACATTGGCTGCTCTTCTCTCTCAACCGGTGGTACGTAACATCTGCAAAGCTATGTATCGAGCTGCGGTATGTGGAGACACTAAAAGCACCATAGTAGAACACAGATGAAGTTTCTAAGTTGATGTAATAGCCAGTAAGAAGTAGTACAATTCAAGTTTTAGGTATCGATTATTGACTTTCTAGGTGGCTATGGTGCCTTGGACATGAACTAGGACCTTAAGATTCGGCATGAAAGGAGGACTAGCAGCCGAGTTGAACGGGAGAATGTGAAAAGTGTTCATATGTAGTAAAAACCTGAGAAATAAGTTCGTTATCGTCATTTGTTATCGAATCGACTTAAAGCCAGATCGTCACATTTGCCGCTCTTCTCTCTGAAACGGTAGTACTTATCTTCTGCAAAGCTATGTCGCGTGCTGCGGTATGTGGAGACACTAAAAGCACCATAGTAGAATACAGATGAAGTTTCTAAGTTGATGTAATAGCTAGTAAGAAGTAGTACAATTTAAATTTTAGATATCGATCATTGACTTTTTAGCTGGCTATGGTGCCTTGGACATGAGCTAGGACCTTAAGAATCTGCATGAAAGGAGGACTAGCAGCCGAGTAGCACGGGAGAATGTGAAAAGTGTTCATATGTAGTAAAAACCAGGGAAATCCGTCCGTGTTCGACATTTGTTAACGAATCGACTTAAAGCCAGATCGTCACATTGGCCGCTCTTCTCTCTGAAACGGTTGTACTTATCGTCTGCAAAGCTATGTCGAGTGCTGCGGCATGCGGAGACACTAAAAGCACCATAGTAGAACACAGATGAAGCTTCCAAGTTGATGTAATAGCCAGTAAGAAGTAGTACAATTCAAGTTTTGGGTATCGATTTTTGACTTTTTACCCTTCTTTGGTGCCTTGGGCATGAGCTAGGAACTTAAGATTTTGCATGATAGGAGGTCTAGCAGCCGCGTTGCACGTGAGAATGTGAAAAGTGTTCATATTTAGTAAAAACCTGAGAAATCCGTCCGTTTTCGTCATTTGTTATCGAATCTACTTAAAGCCAGATCGTCACATTGGGCGCTCTACTCTCTTAAACGGTTGTACGTATCGTCTGCAAAGCTATTTCGCGTGCTGCGGTATGCGGAGACACTAAAAGCATCATAGTAGAACACAGATGAAGCTTCTAAGTTGATGTAATAGCCAGTAAGAGGTAGTACAATTCAAGTTATAGGTATCGATTATTGACTTTTGAGCTGGCTTTGGTGCCTTGGACATGAGCTAGGACCATAAAATTCTGCATGAAAGGAGGACTAACAGCCAAGTTGCACGGAAGAATTTGAAAAGTGTTCATATATAGTAAAAACCTGAGAAATACGTCCGTTTTCGTCATTTGTTATCGAATCGACTTAAAGCCAGATCGTCACATTGGCCGCTCTTCTCTCTGAAACGGTTGTACTTATCGTCTGCAAACCTATGTCGCGTGCTGCGGTATGTGGAGACACTAAAAGCACCATAGTAGGACACAGATGAAGCTGCCAAGTTGATGTAATAGCCAGTAAGAAGTAGTACAATTCAAGTTTCCGGTATCGATTATTGACTTTTTAGCTGGCTTTGGTGCCTTGGACATGAGCTAGGACCTTAAGATTCTTCATTAATGGAGGACTAGCAGCCGAGTTGCACGGGAGAATGTGAAATGTGTTCATATGTAGTAAAAGCCTCAGAAATCCGTCCGTGTTCGACATTTGTTATCGAATCGACTTAAACCAGATCGTCACATTGGCCGCTCTTTTCTCTGAAACGGTTATACTTATTGTCTGCAAAGCTATGTCGAGTGCTGCGGTATGCGGAGACACTAAAAGCACCATAGTAGAACACAGATAAAGCTTCTAAGTTAATGTAATAGCCAGTAAGAAGTAGTACAATTCAAGTTATAGGTATCGATTATTGACTCTTTAGCTGGCTATGGTACCTTGGACATGAGCTAGGACCTTATGATTCTGCATGAAAGGAGGACTAGCAGCCCAGTTGCACGGGAGACTGTGAAAAGTGTTCATATGTAGTAAAAACCTGAGAAATCCGTCCGTTTCCGCCATTTGTTATGGAATCGACTTAAAGCCAGATCGTCACATTGGCCGCTCTTCTCTCTGAAACGGTTGTACTTATCGTCTGCAAAGCTATGTCGCGTGCTGCATTATGCGGAGACACTAAAAGCACCATAGTAGAACACAGATGAAGCTTCTAAGCTGATGTAATAGCCAGTAAGAAGTAGTACAATTCATGTTATAGGTATCGATTATTGACTTCTTAGCTGGCTTTGGTCACTTGAACATGAGCTAGGACCTTAAGATTCTGCATGAAAGGAGGACTAGCAGCCGAGTTGCACGGGAGAATGTTTAAAATGTTCATATGTAGTAAAAACCTGAAAAATCCTTCCGTTTTCGTCATTTGTTATCGAATTGACTTAAAGCCCGATCGTCACATTGGCCGCTCTTCTCTCTGAAACGGTTGTGCTTATCGACTGCAAAGCTATGTCGCGTGCTGCGGTATGCGGAGACACTAAAAGCACCATAGTAGAATACAGATGAAGCCTCCAATTTGATGTAATAGCCAGTAAGAAGTAGTATAATTCAAGTTTTAGGTATCGATTATTGACTTTTTAGCTGGCTTTGGTGCCTTGGACATGGCTAGAACCTTAAGATTCTGCATGAAAGGAGGACTAGCAGCCGAGTTGCACGGGAGAATGTGAAAAGTGTTCATATGTAGTAAAAACCTGAGAAATCCGTCCGTTTTCGTCGTTTGTTATCGAATCGACTTAAAGCCAGATCGTCACATTAGCCGCTCTTCTCTCTGAAACGGTTGCACTTATCGACTGCAAAGCTATGTCGCGTGCTGCGGTATGCGGAGACACTAAAAGCACCATAGTAGAACACAGATGAAGCTTCTAAGCTGATGTAATACCCAGTAAGAAGTAGTACAATTCATGTTATAGGTGTCGATTATTAAATTCTTAGCTTGCTTTGGTGACTTGAACATGAGCTAGGACCTTAAGATTCTTCATTAATGGAGGACTAGCAGCCGAGTTGCACGGGAGAATGTGAAAAGTGTTCATATGTAGTAAAAACCAGATAAATCCGTCCGTGGATGACATTTGTTATCGAATCGACTTAAAGCCAGATCGTCACATTGGCCGCTCTTCTCTCTGAAACGGTTGTACTTATCGTCTGCAAAGCTATGTCGAGTGCTGCGGCATGCGGAGACACTAAAAGCACCATAGTAGAACACAGATGAAGCTTCTAAGTTGATGTAATAGCCAGTAAGAAATAGTACAATTCAAGTTGTAGGTATCGATTATAGACTTTTTAGCTGTCTTTGGTGCCTTGGACATGAGCTAGGACCTTAAGATTCTTCATTAATGGAGGACTAGCAGCCGAGTTGCACGGGAGAATGTGAAAAGTGTTCATATGTAGTTAAAGCCAGAGAAATCCGTCCGTGTTCGACATCTGTTATCGAATCGACTTAAAGCCAGATCGTCACATTGGCCGCTCTTCTCTCTGAAACGGTTGTACTTATCGTCTGCAAAGCTATGTCGAACGCTGCTGTATGCGAAGACACTAAAAGCACCATAGTAGAACACAGATGAAGATTCTAGGTTGATGTAATAGCCAGTAAGAAGTAGTACAATTCAAGTTTTAGGTATCGATTATTGACTTTTTAGCTGGCTTTGGTACCTTGGACATGAGCTAATACCTTATGATTCTGCATGAAAGGAGGACTAGCAGCCGAGTTGCACGGGAGAATGTGAAAAGTGTTCATATGTAGTAAAAACCTGAGAAATCCGTCAGTTTCCGCCATTTGTTATGGAATCGACTTAAAGCCAGATCGTCACATTGGCCGCTCTTCTCTCTGAAACGGTTGTACTTATCGTCTGCAAAGCTATGTCGTGTGCTGCGGTATGCGGAGACACTAAAAGCACCATAGTAGAACACAGATGAAGCTTCTAAGCTGATGTAATAGCCAGTAAGAAGTAGTACAATTCATGTGATAAGTATCGATTATTGACTTCATAGCTGGCTTTGGTGACTTGAACATGAGCTAGGACCTTAAGATTCTGCATGAAAGGAGGACTAGCAGCCGAGTTGCACTGGAGAATGTGGAAAATGTTCATAAGTAGTAAAAACCTGAGAAATCCTTCCGTTTTCGTCATTTGTTATCGAATTGACTTAAAGCCAGATCGTCACATTGGCCGCTCTTCTCTCTGAAACGGTTGTACTTATCGACTGCAAAGCTACGTCGCGTGCTGCGGTATGCGGAGACACTAAAAGCACCATAGTAGAACACAGATGAAGCCTCTAATTTGATGTAATAGCCATTAAGAAGTAGTATAATTCAAGTTTTAGGTATCGATTATTGACTTTTTAGCTGGCTTTGGTACCTTGTACATGAGCTAGGACCTTATGATTCTGCATGAAAGGAGGACTAGCAGCCGAGTTGCACGGGAGAATGTGAAAAGTGTTCATTTGTAGTAGAAACCAAAGAAATCCGTCTGTTTCCGCCATTTGTTATCGAATCGACTTAAAGCCAGATCGTCACATTGGCCGCTCTTCTCTCTGAAACGGTTGTACTTATCGTGTGAAAGCTATGTCGCGTGCTGCGGTTTGCGGAGACACTAGAAGCACCATAGTAGAACACAGATGAAGCTTCTAAGCTGATGTAATACCCAGTAAGAAGTAGTACAATTCATGTTATAAGTATCGATTATTGGCTTCTTAGCTGGCTTTGGTGACTTGAACATGAGCTAGGACCTTAAGATTCTGCATGAAAGGAGGACTAGCAGCCGAGTTGCATGGCAGAATGTGAAAAGTGTTCATATGTAGTAAAAACCAGAGAAATCCGTCCGTGTTCGACATTTGTTATCGAATCGACTTGAAGCCAGATCGTCACATTGGCCGCTCTTCTCTCTGAAACGGTTGTACTTATTGTCTGCAAAGCTATGTCGAGCGCTGCTGTATGCGGAGACACTAAAAGCACCATAGTAGAACACAGATGAAGCTTCTAAGCTGATGTAATAGCCAGTAAGAAGTAGTACAATTCATGTTATAAGTATCGATTATTGGCTTCTTAGCTGGCTTTGGTGACTTGAACATGAGCTAGGACCTTACGATTCTGCATGAAAGGAGGACTAGCAGCCGAGTTGCACGGCAGAATGTGAAAAGTGTTCATATGTAGTAAAAACCAGAGAAATCCGTCCGTTTTCCTCATTTGTTATCGAATCAACTTAAAGCCAGATCGTCACATTGGGCGCTCTACTCTCTAAAACGGTTGTACTTATCGTCTGCAAAGCTATGTCGCGTGCTGCGGTATGCGGGGACACTAAAAGCACCATAGTAGATCACAGATGAAGCTTCTAAGTTGATGTAATAGCCAGTAAGAAGTAGTACAATTCAAGTTTTAGGTATCGATTGTTGACTTTTTACCCTTCTTTGGTGCCTTGGGCATGAGCTAGGAACTTAAGATTTTACATGATAGGAGGTCTAGCAGCCGCGTTGCACGTGAGAATGTGAAAAGTGTTCATATGTAGTAAAAACCTGAGATATCCATCCGTTTTCCTCATTTGTTATCGAATCGACTTAAAGCCAGATCGTCACGTTGGGCGCTCTACTCTTTAAACGGTTGTACTTATCGTCTGCAAAGCTATGTCGCGTGCTGCGGTATGCGGAGACACTAAAAGCACCATAGTAGAACACACATGAAGCTTCTAAGTTGATGTAATAGCCAGTAAGAAGTAGTACAATTCAAGTTATAGGTATCGATTATTGACTTTTTAGCTGTCTTTGGTGCCTTGGACATGAGCTAGGACCTTAAGATTCTTCATTAATGGAGGACTAGCAGCCGAGTTGCACGGGAGAATGTGAAAAGTGTTCATTTGTAGTAAAAGCCTGAGAAATCCGTCCGTGTTCGACATTTGTTATCGAATCGACTTAAAGCCAGATCGTCACATTGGCCGCTCTTCTCTCTGAAACGGTTGTACTTATCGTCTGCAAAGCTATGTCGAGTGCTGCTGTATGCGAAGACACTAAAAGCACCATAGTAGAACACAGATGAAGCTTCTAAGTTGATGTAATAGCCAGTAAGAAGTAGTACAATTCAAGTTATAGGTATCGATTATTGGCTTCTTAGCTGGCTTTGGTGACTTGAACATGAGCTAGGACCTTATGATTCTGCATGAAAGGAGGACTAGCAGCCCAGTTGCACGGGAGAATGTGAAAAGTGTTCATATGTAGTAAAAACCTTAAAAATCCGTTCGTTATCGTCATTGTTATCGAATCGACTTAAAGCCAGATCGTCACATTAGCCGCTCTTCTCTCTGAAACGGTTGTACTTATCGACTGAAAACCTATGTCGCGTGCTGCGGTATGCGGAGACACTAAAAGCACCATAGTAGAACACAGATGAAGCTTCTAAGTTGATGTAATAGTCAGTAAGAAGTAGTACAATTCAAGTGTTAGGTATTGATTATTGACTTTTTAGCTGGCTTTGGTGCCTTGGACATGAGCTAGGACCTTAAGATACTGCATGAAAGGAAGATTTGCAGCCGAGTTGCACGGCCGAATGTGAAAAGTGTTCATATGTAGTAAAAACCAGAGAAATCCGTCCGTGTTCGACATTTGTTATGGAATCGACTTAAAGCCAGATCGTCACATTGGCCGCTCTTCTCTCTGAAACGGTTGTACTTATCGTCTGCAAAGCTATGTCGCGTGCTGCGGTATGCGGAGACACTAAAAGCACCATAGTAGAACACAGATGAAGCTTCTAAGCTGATGTAATAGCCAGTAAGAAGTAGTACAATTCATGTTATAAGTATCGATTATTGGCTTCTTAGCTGGCTTTGGTGACTTGAACATGAGCTAGGACCTTAAGATTCTGCATGAAAGGAGGACTAGCAGCCGAGTTGCACGGCAGAATGTGAAAAGTGTTCATATGTAGTAAAAACCAGAGAAATCCGTCCGTTTTCCTCATTTGTTATCGAATCAACTTAAAGCCAGATCGTCACATTGGGCGCTCTACTCTCTAAAACGGTTGTACTTATCGTCTGCAAAGCTATGTCGCGTGCTGCGGTATGCGGAGACACTAAAAGCACCATAGTAGATCACAGATGAAGCTTCTAAGTTGATGTAATAGCCAGTAAGAAGTAGTACAATTCAAGTTTTAGGTATCGATTATTGACTTTTAGCTGGCTTTGGTGCCTTGGACATGGGCTAGGACCTTAAAATTCTGCATGAAAGGACGACTAACAGCCAAGTTGCACGGAAGAATGTGAAAAGTGTTCATATATAGTAAAAACCTGAGAAATACGTCTGTTTTCGTCATTTGTTATCGAATCGACTTAAAGCCAGATCGTCACATTGGCCGCTCTTCTCTCTGAAACGGTTGTACTTATCGTCTGCAAAACTATGTCGAGTGCTGCTGTATGCGGAGACACTAAAAGCAACATAGTAGAACACAGATGAAGCTTCTAAGTTGATGTAATAGCCAGTAAGAAGTAGTACAATTCAAGTTATAGGTATCGATTATTGACTTTTTAGCTGGCTTTGGTACCTTGGACATGAGCTAGGACCTTATGATTCTGCATGAAAGGAGGACTAGCAGCCCAGTTGCACGGGAGAATGTGAAAAGTGTTCATATGTAGTAAAAACCTGAGAAACCCGTCCGTTTTCGTCATTTGTTATCGAATCGACTTAAAGCCAGATCGTCACATTGGCCGCTCTTCTCTCTAAAACGGTTGTACTTATCGTCTGCAAAGCTATGTCGCGTGCTGCGGTATGCGGAGACACTAAAAGCACCATAGTAGATCACAGATGAAGCTTCTAAGTTGATGTAATAGCCAGTAAGAAGTAGTACAATTCAAGTTATAGGTATCGATTATTGACTATTTAGCTGGCTTTGGTACCTTGTACATGAGCTAGGACCTTATGATTCTGTATGAAAGGAGGACTAGCAGCCCAGTTGCACGGGAGAATGTGAAAAGTGTTCATATGTAGTAAAAACCAAAGAAATCCGTCTGTTTCCGCCATTTGTTATCGAATCGACTTAAAGCCAGATCGTCACATTGGCCGCTCTTCTCTCTGAAACGGTTGTACTTATCGTCTGCAAAGCTATGTCGCGTGCTGCGGTATGCGGAGACACTAAAAGCACCATAGTAGAACACAGATGAAGCTTCTAAGTTGATGTAATAGCCAGTAAGAAGTAGTACAATTCAAGTTTTGGGTATCGATTATTGACTTTTTAACTGGCTTTGGTGCCTTGGACATGAGCTAGGGCCTTAAGATTCTGCATGAAAGGAGGACTAGCAGCCGAGTTGCACGGAAGAATGTGAAAAGTGTTCATATGTAGTAAAAACCTTAAAAATCCTTTCGTTATCGTCATTGTTATCGAATCGACTTAAAGCCAGATCGTCACATTGGCCGCTCTTCTCTCTGAAACGGTTGTACTTATCGTCTGCAAAGCTATGTCGAGTGCTGCTGTATGCGGAGACACTAAAAGCAACATAGTAGAACACAGATGAAGCTTCTAAGTTGATGTAATAGCCAGTAAGAAGTAGTACAATTCAAGTTATAGGTATCGATTATTGACTTTTTAGCTGGCTTTGGTACCTTGGACATGAGCTAGGACCTTATGATTCTGCATGAAAGGAGGACTAGCAGCCCAGTTCCACGGGAGAATGTGAAAAGTGTTCATATGTAGTAAAAACCTGAGAAATCCGTCCGTTTTCGTCATTTGTTATCGAATCCACTTAAAGCCAGATCGTCACATTGGCCGCTCTTCTCTCTGAAACGGTTGTACTTATCGTCTGCAAAGCTATGTCGCGTGCTGCGGTATGCGGAGACACTAAAAGCATCATAGTAGAACACAGATGAAGCTTCTAAGTTGATGTAATAGCCAGTAAGAAGTAGTACAATTCAAGTTATAGGTATCGATTATTGACTTTTTAGCTGGCTTTGGTACCTTGGACATGAGCTAGGACCTTAAGATTCTGCATGAAAGGAGGACTAGCAGCCGAGTTGCACTGGAGAATGTGGAAAATGTTCATATGTAGTAAAAACCTGAGAAATCCGTCCGTTTTCGTCATTTGTTATCGAATCTACTTAAAGCCAGATCGTCACATTGGCCGCTCTTCTCTCTGAAACGGTTGTACTTATCGTCTGCAAAGCTATGTCGCGTGCTGCGGTATGCGGAGACACTAAAAGCATCATAGTAGAACACAGATGAAGCTTCTAAGTTGATGTAATAGCCAGTAAGAAGTAGTACAATTCAAGTTTTAGGTATCGATTATTGACTTTATAGCTGCCCTTGGTGCCTTGGACATGAGCTAGGACCTTAAGATTCTGCATGAAAGGAGGACTAGCAGCCGAGTTGCAGGGGAGAATGTAAAAAGTGTTCATATGTAGTAAAAGCCTGAGAAATCCGTTCGTTATCGTCATTTGTTATGGAATCGACTTAAAGCCAGATCGTCACCTTAGCCGCTCTTCTCTCTGAAACGATTGTACTTATCGACTGCAAAGCTATGTCGCGTGCTGCGGTATGCGGAGACACTAAAACCACCATAGTAAAACACAGATGAAGCTTCTAAGATGATGTAATAGTCAGTAATATGTAGTACAATTCAAGTTTTAAGTATCGATTATTGACTTTTTCGGTGGCTTTGGTGCCTTGGACATGAGCTAGGACCTTAAGATTCTGCATGAAAGGAGGACTAGCAGCCGAGTTACACGGGAGAATGTGAAAAGTGTTCACATGTAGTAAAAACCTGAGAAATCCGTCCGTTTTCGTCACTTGTTATCGAATCGACTTAAAGCCAGATCGTCACATTGGCCGCTCTTCTCTCTGAAACGGTTGTGCTTATCGTCTGCAAAGCTATGTCGCGTGCTGCGGTATGCGGAGACACTAAAAGCATCATAGTAGAACACAGATGAAGCTTCTAAGTTGATGTAATAGCCAGTAAGAAGTAGTACAATTCAAGTTTTAGGTATCGATTATTGCCTTTTTAGGGTGCTTTGGTGCCTTGGACATGAGCTAGGACCTTAAGATTCTGCATGAAAGGAGGACTAGCAGCCGAGTTGCAGGGGAGAATGTAAAAAGTGTTCATATGTAGTAAAAACCTGAGAAATCCGTTCGTTATCTTCATTTGTTATCGAATCGACTTAAAGCCAGATCGTCACATTAGCCGCTCTTCTCTCTGAAACGGTTGTACTTATCGACTGCAAAGCTATGTCGCGTGCTGCGGTATGCGGAGACACTAAAAGCACCATAGTAGAACACAGATGAAGCTTCTAAGCTGATGTAATACCCAGTAAGAAGTAGTACAATTCATGTTATAGGTATCGATTATTAAATTCTTAGCTTGCTTTGGTGACTTGAACATGAGCTAGGACCTTAAGATTCTGCATGAAAGGAGGACTAGCAGCCGAGTTGCACTGGAGAATGTGGAAAATGTTCATATGTAGTAAAAACCTGAGAAATCCTTACGTTTTCGTCATTTGTTATCGAACTGACTTAAAGCCAGATCGTCACATTGGCCGCTCTTCTCTCTGAAACGGTTGTACTTATCGTTTGCAAAGCTATGTCGCGTGCTGCGGTATGCGGAGACACTAAAAGCACCATAGTAGAACACAGATGAAGCTTCTAAGTTGATGTAATAGCCAGTAAGAAGTAGTACAATTCAAGTTTTAGGTATCGATTATTGACTTTTTAGCTGGCTTTGGTGTCTTGGACATGAGCTAGAGCCTTAAGATTCTGCAAGAAATGAGGACTAGCAGCCGAGTTGCGAGGGAGAAAGTGAAAAGTGTTCATATGTAGTAAAAAACTGAGAAATCCGTTCGTTATCGTCATTTGTTATCGAATCGACTTAAAGCCAGATCGTCACATTAGCCGCTCTTTTCTCTGAAACGGTTGTACTTATCGACTGCAAAGCTATGTCGCGTGCTGCGGTATGCGGAGACACAAAAAGCACCATAGTAGAACACAGATGAAGCTTCTAAGCTGATGTAATACCCAGTAAGAAGTAGTACAATTCATGTTATAGGTATCGATTATTAAATTCTTAGCATGCTTTGGTGACTTGAACATGAGCTAGGACCTTAAGATTCTGCGTGAAAGGAGGACTAGCAGCCGAGTTGCACGGGAGAATGTGAAAAGTGTTCATATGTAGTAAAAACCTGAGAAATCCGTCGGTTTTCGTCACTTGTTATCGAATCGACTTAAAGCCAGATCGTCACATTGGCCGCTCTTCTCTCTGAAACGGTTGTACTTATCGTCTGCAAAGCTATGTCGAGCGCTGCTGTATGCGGAGACACTAAAAGCACCATAGTAGAACACAGATGAAGCTTCTAAGTTGATGTAATAGCCAGTAAGAAGTAGTACAATTCAAGTTTTAGGTATCGATTGTTGACTTTTTACCCTTCTTTGGTGCCTTGGGCATGAGCTAGGAACTTAAGATTTTACATGATAGGAGGTCTAGCAGCCGCGTTGCACGTGAGAATGTGAAAAGGGTTCATATGTAGTAAAAACCTGAGAAATCCATCCGTTTTCCTCATTTGTTATCGAATCGACTTAAAGCCAGATCGTCACGTTGGGCGCTCTACTCTTTAAACGGTTGTACTTATCGTCTGCAAAGCTATGTCGCGTGCTGCGGTATGCGGAGACACTAAAAGCACCATAGTAGAACACACATGAAGCTTCTAAGTTGATGTAATAGCCAGTAAGAAGTAGTACAATTCAAGTTATAGGTATCGATTATTGACTTTTTAGCTGTCTTTGGTGCCTTGGACATGAGCTAGGACCTTAAGATTCTTCATTAATGGAGGACTAGCAGCCGAGTTGCACGGGAGAATGTGAAAAGTGTTCATTTGTAGTAAAAGCCTGAGAAATCCGTCCGTGTTCGACATTTGTTATCGAATCGACTTAAAGCCAGATCGTCACATTGGCCGCTCTTCTCTCTGAAACGGTTGTACTTATCGTCTGCAAAGCTATGTCGAGTGCTGCTGTATGCGAAGACACTAAAAGCACCATAGTAGAACACAGATGAAGCTTCTAAGTTGATGTAATAGCCAGTAAGAAGTAGTACAATTCATGTTATAAGTATCGATTATTGACGTTTTAGCTGGCTTTGGTGCCTTGGACATGGCTAGGACCTTAAGGTTCTGCATGAAAGGAGGACTAGTAGCCGAGTTGCACGGGAGAATGTGAAAAGTGTTCATATGTAGTAAAAACCTTAAAAATCCGTTCGTTATCGTCATTGTTATCGAATCGACTTAAAGCCAGATCGTCACATTAGCCGCTCTTCTCTCTGAAACGGTTGTACTTATCGACTGAAAACCTATGTCGCGTGCTGCGGTATGCGGAGACACTAAAAGCACCATAGTAGAACACAGATGAAGCTTCTAAGTTGATGTAATAGTCAGTAAGAAGTAGTACAATTCAAGTGTTAGGTATTGATTATTGACTTTTTAGCTGGCTTTGGTGCCTTGGACATGAGCTAGGACCTTAAGATACTGCATGAAAGGAAGATTTGCAGCCGAGTTGCACGGCCGAATGTGAAAAGTGTTCATATGTAGTAAAAACCAGAGAAATCCGTCCGTGTTCGACATTTGTTATGGAATCGACTTAAAGCCAGATCGTCACATTGGCCGCTCTTCTCTCTGAAACGATTGTACTTATCGTCTGCAAAGCTATGTCGCGTGCTGCGGTATGCGGAGACATTAAAAGCACCATAGTAGAACACAGATGAAGCTTCTAAGCTGATGTAATAGCCAGTAAGAAGTAGTACAATTCATGTTATAAGTATCGATTATTGGCTTCTTAGCTGGCTTTGGTGACTTGAACATGAGCTAGGACCTTAAGATTCTGCATGAAAGGAGGACTAGCAGCCGAGTTGCACGGCAGAGTGTGAAAAGTGTTCATATGTAGTAAAAACCAGAGAAATCCGTCCGTTTTCCTCATTTGTTATCGAATCAACTTAAAGCCAGATCGTCACATTGGGCGCTCTACTCTCTAAAACGGTTGTACTTATCGTCTGCAAAGCTATGTCGCGTGCTGCGGTATGCGGAGACACTAAAAGCACCATAGTAGATCACAGATGAAGCTTCTAAGTTGATGTAATAGCCAGTAAGAAGTAGTACAATTCAAGTTTTAGGTATCGATTATTGACTTTTAGCTGGCTTTGGTGCCTTGGACATGGGCTAGGACCTTAAAATTCTGCATGAAAGGACGACTAACAACCAAGTTGCACGGAAGAATGTGAAAAGTGTTCATATATAGTAAAAACCTGAGAAATACGTCTGTTTTCGTCATTTGTTATCGAATCGACTTAAAGCCAGATCGTCACATTGGCCGCTCTTCTCTCTGAAACGGTTGTACTTATCGTCTGCAAAACTATGTCGAGTGCTGCTGTATGCGGAGACACTAAAAGCAACATAGTAGAACACAGATGAAGCTTCTAAGTTGATGTAATAGCCAGTAAGAAGTAGTACAATTCAAGTTATAGGTATCGATTATTGACTTTTTAGCTGGCTTTGGTACCTTGGACATGAGCTAGGACCTTATGATTCTGCATGAAAGGAGGACTAGCAGCCCAGTTGCACGGGAGAATGTGAAAAGTGTTCATATGTAGTAAAAACCTGAGAAACCCGTCCGTTTTCGTCATTTGTTATCGAATCGACTTAAAGCCAGATCGTCACATTGGCCGCTCTTCTCTCTAAAACGGTTGTACTTATCGTCTGCAAAGCTATGTCGCGTGCTGCGGTATGCGGAGACACTAAAAGCACCATAGTAGATCACAGATGAAGCTTCTAAGTTGATGTAATAGCCAGTAAGAAGTAGTACAATTCAAGTTATAGGTATCGATTATTGACTATTTAGCTGGCTTTGGTACCTTGTACATGAGCTAGGACCTTATGATTCTGTATGAAAGGAGGACTAGCAGCCCAGTTGCACGGGAGAATGTGAAAAGTGTTCATATGTAGTAAAAACCAAAGAAATCCGTCTGTTTCCGCCATTTGTTATCGAATCGACTTAAAGCCAGATCGTCACATTGGCCGCTCTTATCTCTGAAACGGTTGTACTTATCGTCTGCAAAGCTATGTCGCGTGCTGCGGTATGCGGAGACACTAAAAGCACCATAGTAGAACACAGATGAAGCTTCTAAGTTGATGTAATAGCCAGTAAGAAGTAGTACAATTCAAGTTTTGGGTATCGATTATTGACTTTTTAACTGGCTTTGGTGCCTTGGACATGAGCTAGGGCCTTAAGATTCTGCATGAAAGGAGGACTAGCAGCCGAGTTGCACGGAAGAATGTGAAAAGTGTTCATATGTAGTAAAAACCTTAAAAATCCTTTCGTTATCGTCATTGTTATCGAATCGACTTAAAGCCAGATCGTCACATTGGCCGCTCTTCTCTCTGAAACGGTTGTACTTATCGTCTGCAAAGCTATGTCGAGTGCTGCTGTATGCGGAGACACTAAAAGCAACATAGTAGAACACAGATGAAGCTTCTAAGTTGATGTAATAGCCAGTAAGAAGTAGTACAATTCAAGTTATAGGTATCGATTATTGACTTTTTAGCTGGCTTTGGTACCTTGGACATGAGCTAGGACCTTATGATTCTGCATGAAAGGAGGACTAGCAGCCCAGTTGCACGGGAGAATGTGAAAAGTGTTCATATGTAGTAAAAACCTGAGAAATCCGTCCGTTTTCGTCATTTGTTATCGAATCCACTTAAAGCCAGATCGTCACATTGGCCGCTCTTCTCTCTGAAACGGTTGTACTTATCGTCTGCAAAGCTATGTCGCGTGCTGCGGTATGCGGAGACACTAAAAGCATCATAGTAGAACACAGATGAAGCTTCTAAGTTGATGTAATAGCCAGTAAGAAGTAGTACAATTCAAGTTATAGGTATCGATTATTGACTTTTTAGCTGGCTTTGGTACCTTGGACATGAGCTAGGACCTTAAGATTCTGCATGAAAGGAGGACTAGCAGCCGAGTTGCACTGGAGAATGTGGAAAATGTTCATATGTAGTAAAAACCTGAGAAATCCGTCCGTTTTCGTCATTTGTTATCGAATCTACTTAAAGCCAGATCGTCACATTGGCCGCTCTTCTCTCTGAAACGGTTGTACTTATCGTCTGCAAAGCTATGTCGCGTGCTGCGGTATGCGGAGACACTAAAAGCATCATAGTAGAACACAGATGAAGCTTCTAAGTTGATGTAATAGCCAGTAAGAAGTAGTACAATTCAAGTTTTAGGTATCGATTATTGACTTTATAGCTGCCCTTGGTGCCTTGGACATGAGCTAGGACCTTAAGATTCTGCATGAAAGGAGGACTAGCAGCCGAGTTGCAGGGGAGAATGTAAAAAGTGTTCATATGTAGTAAAAGCCTGAGAAATCCGTTCGTTATCGTCATTTGTTATGGAATCGACTTAAAGCCAGATCGTCACCTTAGCCGCTCTTCTCTCTGAAACGATTGTACTTATCGACTGCAAAGCTATGTCGCGTGCTGCGGTATGCGGAGACACTAAAACCACCATAGTAAAACACAGATGAAGCTTCTAAGATGATGTAATAGTCAGTAATATGTAGTACAATTCAAGTTTTAAGTATCGATTATTGACTTTTTCGGTGGCTTTGGTGCCTTGGACATGAGCTAGGACCTTAAGATTCTGCATGAAAGGAGGACTAGCAGCCGAGTTGCACTGGAGAATGTGGAAAATGTTCATATGTAGTAAAAACCTGAGAAATCCTTACGTTTTCGTCATTTGTTATCGAACTGACTTAAAGCCAGATCGTCACATTGGCCGCTCTTCTCTCTGAAACGGTTGTACTTATCGTTTGCAAAGCTATGTCGCGTGCTGCGGTATGCGGAGACACTAAAAGCACCATAGTAGAACACAGATGAAGCTTCTAAGTTGATGTAATAGCCAGTAAGAAGTAGTACAATTCAAGTTTTAGGTATCGATTATTGACTTTTTAGCTGGCTTTGGTGTCTTGGACATGAGCTAGAGCCTTAAGATTCTGCAAGAAATGAGGACTAGCAGCCGAGTTACACGGGAGAATGTGAAAAGTGTTCACATGTAGTAAAAACCTGAGAAATCCGTCCGTTTTCGTCACTTGTTATCGAATCGACTTAAAGCCAGATCGTCACATTGGCCGCTCTTCTCTCTGAAACGGTTGTGCTTATCGTCTGCAAAGCTATGTCGCGTGCTGCGGTATGCGGAGACACTAAAAGCATCATAGTAGAACACAGATGAAGCTTCTAAGTTGATGTAATAGCCAGTAAGAAGTAGTACAATTCAAGTTTTAGGTATCGATTATTGCCTTTTTAGGTGGCTTTGGTGCCTTGGACATGAGCTAGGACCTTAAGATTCTGCATGAAAGGAGGACTAGCAGCCGAGTTGCAGGGGAGAATGTAAAAAGTGTTCATATGTAGTAAAAACCTGAGAAATCCGTTCGTTATCTTCATTTGTTATCGAATCGACTTAAAGCCAGATCGTCACATTAGCCGCTCTTCTCTCTGAAACGGTTGTACTTATCGACTGCAAAGCTATGTCGCGTGCTGCGGTATGCGGAGACACTAAAAGCACCATAGTAGAACACAGATGAAGCTTCTAAGCTGATGTAATACCCAGTAAGAAGTAGTACAATTCATGTTATAGGTATCGATTATTAAATTCTTAGCTTGCTTTGGTGACTTGAACATGAGCTAGGACCTTAAGATTCTGCATGAAAGGAGGACTAGCAGCCGAGTTGCACTGGAGAATGTGGAAAATGTTCATATGTAGTAAAAACCTGAGAAATCCTTACGTTTTCGTCATTTGTTATCGAACTGACTTAAAGCCAGATCGTCACATTGGCCGCTCTTCTCTCTGAAACGGTTGTACTTATCGTTTGCAAAGCTATGTCGCGTGCTGCGGTATGCGGAGACACTAAAAGCACCATAGTAGAACACAGATGAAGCTTCTAAGTTGATGTAATAGCCAGTAAGAAGTAGTACAATTCAAGTTTTAGGTATCGATTATTGACTTTTTAGCTGGCTTTGGTGTCTTGGACATGAGCTAGAGCCTTAAGATTCTGCAAGAAATGAGGACTAGCAGCCGAGTTGCGAGGGAGAAAGTGAAAAGTGTTCATATGTAGTAAAAAACTGAGAAATCCGTTCGTTATCGTCATTTGTTATCGAATCGACTTAAAGCCAGATCGTCACATTAGCCGCTCTTTTCTCTGAAACGGTTGTACTTATCGACTGCAAAGCTATGTCGCGTGCTGCGGTATGCGGAGACACAAAAAGCACCATAGTATAACACAGATGAAGCTTCTAAGCTGATGTAATACCCAGTAAGAAGTAGTACAATTCATGTTATAGGTATCGATTATTAAATTCTTAGCATGCTTTGGTGACTTGAACATGAGCTAGGACCTTAAGATTCTGCGTGAAAGGAGGACTAGCAGCCGAGTTGCACGGGAGAATGTGAAAAGTGTTCATATGTAGTAAAAACCTGAGAAATCCGTCGGTTTTCGTCACTTGTTATCGAATCGACTTAAAGCCAGATCGTCACATTGGCCGCTCTTCTCTCTGAAACGGTTGTACTTATCGTCTGCAAAGCTATGTCGAGCGCTGCTGTATGCGGAGACACTAAAAGCACCATAGTAGAACACAGATGAAGCTTCTAAGTTGATGTAATAGCCAGTAAGAAGTAGTACAATTCAAGTTTTAGGTATCGATTGTTGAATTTTTACCCTTCTTTGGTGCCTTGGGCATGAGCTAGGAACTTAAGATTTTACATGATAGGAGGTCTAGCAGCCGCGTTGCACGTGAGAATGTGAAAAGGGTTCATATGTAGTAAAAACCTGAGAAATCCATCCGTTTTCCTCATTTGTTATCGAATCGACTTAAAGCCAGATCGTCACGTTGGGCGCTCTACTCTTTAAACGGTTGTACTTATCGTCTGCAAAGCTATGTCGCGTGCTGCGGTATGCGGAGACACTAAAAGCACCATAGTAGAACACACATGAAGCTTCTAAGTTGATGTAATAGCCAGTAAGAAGTAGTACAATTCAAGTTATAGGTATCGATTATTGACTTTTTAGCTGTCTTTGGTGCCTTGGACATGAGCTAGGACCTTAAGATTCTTCATTAATGGAGGACTAGCAGCGGAGTTGCACGGGAGAATGTGAAAAGTGTTCATTTGTAGTAAAAGCCTGAGAAATCCGTCCATGTTCGACATTTGTTATCGAATCGACTTAAAGCCAGATCGTCACATTGGCCGCTCTTCTCTCTGAAACGGTTGTACTTATCATCTGCAAAGCTATGTCGAGTGCTGCTGTATGCGAAGACACTAAAAGCACCATAGTAGAACACAGATGAAGCTTCTAAGTTGATGTAATAGCCAGTAAGAAGTAGTACAATTCATGTTATAAGTATCGATTATTGACGTTTTAGCTGGCTTTGGTGCCTTGGACATGAGCTAGGACCTTAAGGTTCTGCATGAAAGGAGGACTAGCAGCCGAGTTGCACGGGAGAATGTGAAAAGTGTTCATATGTAGTAAAAACCTTAAAAATCCGTTCGTTATCGTCATTGTTATCGAATCGACTTAAAGCCAGATCGTCACATTAGCCGCTCCTCTCTCTGAAACGGTTGTACTTATCGACTGAAAACCTATGTCGCGTGCTGCGGTATGCGGAGACACTAAAAGCACCATAGTAGAACACAGATGAAGCTTCTAAGTTGATGTAATAGTCAGTAAGAAGTAGTACAATTCAAGTGTTAGGTATTGATTATTGACTTTTTAGCTGGCTTTGGTGCCTTGGACATGAGCTAGGACCTTAAGATACTGCATGAAAGGAGGATTTGCAGCCGAGTTGCACGGCCGAATGTGAAAAGTGTTCATATGTAGTAAAAACCTGAGAAATCCGTCCGTGTTCGACATTTGTTATGGAATCGACTTAAAGCCAGATCGTCACATTGGCCGCTCTTCTCTCTGAAACGGTTGTACTTATCGTCTGCAAAGCTATGTCGCGTGCTGCGGTATGCGGAGACACTAAAAGCACCATAGTAGAACACAGATGAAGCTTCTAAGCTGATGTAATAGCCAGTAAGAAGTAGTACAATTCATGTTATAAGTATCGATTATTGGCTTCTTAGCTGGCTTTGGTGACTTGAACATGAGCTAGGACCTTAAGATTCTGCATGAAAGGAGGACTAGCAGCCGAGTTGCACGGCAGAATGTGAAAAGTGTTCATATGTAGTAAAAACCAGAGAAATCCGTCCGTTTTCCTCATTTGTTATCGAATCAACTTAAAGCCAGATCGTCACATTGGGCGCTCTACTCTCTAAAACGGTTATACTTATCGTCTGCAAAGCTATGTCGCGTGCTGCGGTATGCGGAGACACTAAAAGCACCATAGTAGATCACAGATGAAGCTTCTAAGTTGATGTAATAGCCAGTAAGAAGTAGTACAATTCAAGTTTTAGGTATCGATTATTGACTTTTAGCTGGCTTTGGTGCCTTGGACATGGGCTAGGACCTTAAAATTCTGCATGAAAGGACGACTAACAGCCAAGTTGCACGGAAGAATGTGAAAAGTGTTCATATATAGTAAAAACCTGAGAAATACGTCCGTTTTCGTCATTTGTTATCGAATCGACTTAAAGCCAGATCGTCACATTGGCCGCTCTTCTCTCTGAAACGGTTGTACTTATCGTCTGCAAAGCTATGTCGAGTGCTGCTGTATGCGGAGACACTAAAAGCAACATAGTAGAACACAGATGAAGCTTCTAAGTTGATGTAATAGCCAGTAAGAAGTAGTACAATTCAAGTTATAGGTATCGATTATTGACTTTTTAGCTGGCTTTGGTACCTTGGACATGAGCTAGGACCTTATGATTCTGCATGAAAGGAGGACTAGCAGCCCAGTTGCACGGGAGAATGTGAAAAGTGTTCATATGTAGTAAAAACCTGAGAAACCCGTCCGTTTTCGTCATTTGTTATCGAATCGACTTAAAGCCAGATCGTCACATTGGCCGCTCTTCTCTCTAAAACGGTTGTACTTATCGTCTGCAAAGCTATGTCGCGTGCTGCGGTATGCGGAGACACTAAAAGCACCATAGTAGATCACAGATGAAGCTTCTAAGTTGATGTAATAGCCAGTAAGAAGTAGTACAATTCAAGTTACAGGTATCGATTATTGACTATTTAGCTGGCTTCGGTACCTTGTACATGAGCTAGGACCTTATGATTCTGTATGAAAGGAGGACTAGCAGCCCAGTTGCACGGGAGAATGTGAAAAGTGTTCATATGTAGTAAAAACCAAAGAAATCCGTCTGTTTCCGCCATTTGTTATCGAATCGACTTAAAGCCAGATCGTCACATTGGCCGCTCTTCTCTCTGAAACGGTTGTACTTATCGTGTGCAAAGCTATGTCGCGTGCTGCGGTATGCGGAGACACTAAAAGCACCATAGTAGAACACAGATGAAGCTTCTAAGTTGATGTAATAGCGAGTAAGAAGTAGTACAATTCAAGTTTTGGGTATCGATTATTGACTTTTTAGCTGGCTTTGGTGCCTTGGACATGAGCTAGGGCCTTAAGATTCTGCATGAAAGGAGGACTAGCAGCCGAGTTGCGAGGGAGAAAGTGAAAAGTGTTCATATGTAGTAAAAACCTGAGAAATCCGTCAGTTTCCGCCATTTGTTATGGAATCGACTTAAAGCCAGATCGTCACATTGGCCGCTCTTCTCTCTGAAACGGTTGTACTTATCGTCTGCAAAGCTATGTCGCGTGCTGCGGTATGCGGAGACACTAAAAGCACCATAGTAGAACACAGATGAAGCTTCTAAGCTGATGTAATAGCCAGTAAGAAGTAGTACAATTCATGTTATAAGTATCAATTATTGGCTTCTTAGCTGGCTTTGGTGACTTGAACATGAGCTAGTACCTTAAGATTCTGCATGAAAGGAGGACTAGCAGCCGAGTTGCACGGAAGAATGTGAAAAGTGTTCATATGTAGTAAAAACCTTAAAAATCCTTTCGTTATCGTCATTGTTATCGAATCGACTTAAAGCCAGATCGTCACATTGTCCTCTCTTCTCTCTCAAACGGTCGTACTTATCGACTGCAAAGTTATGTCTCGTGCTGCCGTATGCGGAGACACTAAAAGCACCAAAGTAGAACACAGATGAAGCTTCTAAGTTGATGTAATAGTCAGTAAGAAGTAGTACAATTCAAGTTTTAGGTATTGATTATTGACTTTTTAGCTGTCTTTGGTGCCTTGGACATGAGCTAGGACCTTAAGATTCTGCATGAAAGGAGGACTAACAGCCGAGTTGCACGGGAGAAAATGTAAAGTGTTCATATGTAGTAAAAACCAGAGAAATCCGTCCGTTTTCCTCATTTGTTATCGAATCAACTTAAAGCCAGATCGTCACATTGGGCGCTCTACTCTCTAAAACGGTTGTACTTATCGTCTGCAAAGCTATGTCGCGTGCTGCGGTATGCGGAGACACTAAAAGCACCATAGTAGATCACAGATGAAGCTTCTAAGTTGATGTAATAGCCAGTAAGAAGTAGTACAATTCAAGTTTTAGGTATCGATTATTGACATTTAGCTGGCTTTGGTGCCTTGGACATGGGCTAGGACCTTAAAATTCTGCATGAAAGGACGACTAACAGCCAAGTTGCACGGAAGAATGTGAATAGTGTTCATATATAGTAAAAACCTGAGAAATACGTCCGTTTTCGTCATTTGTTATCGAATCGACTTAAAGCCAGATCGTCACATTGGCCGCTCTTCTCTCTGAAACGGTTGTACTTATCGTCTGCAAAGCTATGTCGAGTGCTGCTGTATGCGGAGACACTAAAAGCAACATAGTAGAACACAGATGAAGCCTCTAAGTTGATGTAATAGCCAGTAAGAAGTAGTACAATTCAAGTTATAGGTATCGATTATTGACTTTTTAGCTGGCTTTGGTACCTTGGACATGAGCTAGGACCTTATGATTCTGCATGAAAGGAGGACTAGCAGCCCAGTTGCACGGGAGAATGTGAAAAGTGTTCATATGTAGTAAAAACCTGAGAAATCCGTCCGTTTTCGTCATTTGTTATCGAATCTACTTAAAGCCAGATCGTCACATTGGCCGCTCTTCTCTCTGAAACGGTTGTACTTATCGTCTGCAAAGCTATGTCGCGTGCTGCGGTATGCGGAGACACTAAAAGCATCATAGTAGAACACAGATGAAGCTTCTAAGTTGATGTAATAGCCAGTAAGAAGTAGTACAATTCAAGTTATAGGTATCGATTATTGACTTTTTAGCTGGCTTTGGTACCTTGGACATGAGCTAGGACCTTAAGATTCTGCATGAAAGGAGGACTAGCAGCCGAGTTGCAGGGGAGAATGTAAAAAGTGTTCATATGTAGTAAAAGCCTGAGAAATCCTTTCGTTATCGTCATTTGTTATGGAATCGACTTAAAGCCAGATCGTCACATTGGCCGCTCTTCTCTCTGAAACGGTTGTGCTTATCGTCTGCAAAGCTATGTCGCGTGCTGCGGTATGCGGAGACACTAAAAGCATCATAGTAGAACACAGATGAAGCTTCTAAGTTGATGTAATAGCCAGTAAGAAGTAGTACAATTCAAGTTTTAGGTATCGATTATTGCCTTTTTAGGTGGCTTTGGTGCCTTGGACATGAGCTAGGACCTTAAGATTCTGCATGAAAGGAGGACTAGCAGCCGAGTTGCAGGGGAGAATGTAAAAAGTGTTCATATGTAGTAAAAACCTGAGAAATCCGTTCGTTATCTTCATTTGTTATCGAATCGACTTAAAGCCAGATCGTCACATTAGCCGCTCTTCTCTCTGAAACGGTTGTACTTATCGACTGCAAAGCTATGTCGCGTGCTGCGGTATGCGGAGACACTAAAAGCACCATAGTAGAACACAGATGAAGCTTCTAAGCTGATGTAATACCCAGTAAGAAGTAGTACAATTCATGTTATAGGTATCGATTATTAAATTCTTAGCTTGCTTTGGTGACTTGAACATGAGCTAGGACCTTAAGATTCTGCATGAAAGGAGGACTAGCAGCCGAGTTGCACTGGAGAATGTGGAAAATGTTCATATGTAGTAAAAACCTGAGAAATCCTTACGTTTTCGTCATTTGTTCTCGAACTGACTTAAAGCCAGATCGTCACATTGGCCGCTCTTCTCTCTGAAACGGTTGTACTTATCGTCTGCAAAGCTATGTCGCGTGCTGCGGTATGCGGAGACACTAAAAGCACCATAGTAGAACACAGATGAAGCTTCTAAGTTGATGTAATAGCCAGTAAGAAGTAGTACAATTCAAGTTTTAGGTATCGATTATTGACTTTTTAGGTGGCTTTGGTGCCTTGGACATGAGCTAGGACCTTAAGATTCTGCATGAAAGGAGGACTAGCAGCCGAGTTGCAGGGGAGAATGTAAAAAGTGTTCATATGTAGTAAAAACCTGAGAAATCCGTTCGTTATCCTCATATGTTATCGAATCGACTTAAAGCCAGATCGTCACATTAGCCGCTCTTCTCTCTGAAACGGTTGTACTTATCGACTGCAAAGCTATGTCGCGTGCTGCGGTATGCGGAGACACTAAAAGCACCATAGTAGAACACAGATGAAGCTGCTAAGCTGATATAATACCCAGTAAGAAGTAGTACAATTCATGTTATAGGTATCGATTATTGACTTTTTAGCTGGCTTTTTTGTCTTGGACATGAGCTAGGGCCTTAACATTCTGCATGAAAGGAGGACTAGCAGCCGAGTTGCGAGGGAGAAAGTGAAAAGTGTTCATATGTAGTAAAAACCTGAGAAATCCGTCCGTTATCGTCATTTGTTATCGAATCGACTGAAAGCCAGATCGTCACATTGGCCGCTCTTCTCTCTGAAACGGTTGTACTTATCGTCTGCAAAGCTATGTCGCGTGCTGCGGTATGCGGAGACACTAAAATCACCATAGTAGAACACAGATGAAGCTTCTAAGTTGAAGTAATATCCAGAAAGATGTAGTACAATTCAAGTCTTAGGTATCGATTATTGACTTTTTACCATTCTTTGGTGCCTTGGACATGAGCTAGGACCTTAAAATTCTGCATGAACGGAGGACTAGCAGCCGAGTTGCAGGGGAGAATGTAAAAAGTGTTCATATGTAGTAAAAACCTGAGAAATCCGTTCGTTATCGACATTTGTTATCGAATCGCCTTAAAGCCAGATCGTCACATTAGCCGCTTTTCTCTCTGAAACGGTTGTACTTATCGACTGCAAAGCTATGTCGCGTGCTGCGATATGCGGAGACACTAAAAGCACCATAGTAGAACATAGATGAAGCTTCTAAGATGATGTAATAGCCAGTAAGAAGTAGTACAATTCAAGTTTTAGATATCGATTATTGAATTTTTAGCTGCCCTTGGTGCCTTGGACATGAGCTAGGACCTTAAGATTCTGCATGAAAGGAGGACTAGCAGCCGAGTTGCAGGGGAGAATGTAAAAAGTGTTCATATGTAGTAAAAACCTGAGAAATCCGTTCGTTATCGTCATTTGTTATCAAATCGACTTAAAGCCAGATCGTCACATTAGCCGCTCTTCTCTCTGAAACGGTTGTACTTATCGACTGCAAAGCTATGTCGCGTGCTGCGGTATGCGGAGACACTAAAAGCACCATAGTAGAACACAGATGAAGCTTCTAAGCTGATGTAATACCCAGTAAGAAGTAGTACAATTCATGTTATAGGTATCGATTATTAAATTCTTAGCTTGCTTTGGTGACTTGAACATGAACTAGGACCTTAAGATTCTGCATGAAAGGAGGACTAGCAGCCGAGTTGCACTGGAGAATGTGGAAAATGTTCATATGTAGTAAAAACCTGAGAAATCCTTACGTTTTCGTCATTTGTTACCGAATTGACTTAAAGCCAGATCGTCACATTGGCCGCTCTTCTCTCTGAAACGGTTGTACTTATCGTCTGCAAAGCTATGTCGCGTGCTGCGGTATGCGGAGACACTAAAAGCACCATAGTAGAACACAGATGAAGCTACTAAGTTGATGTAATAGCCAGTAAGAAGTAGTACAATTCAAGTTTTAGGAATCGATTATTGACTTTTTAGCTGGCTTTTTTGTCTTGGACATGAGCTAGGGCCTTAAGATTCTGCATGAAAGGAGGACTAGCAGCCGAGTTGCGAGGGAGAAAGTGAAAAGTGTTCATATGTAGTAAAAACCTGAGAAATCCGTCCGTTATCGTCATTTGTTATCGAATCGACTGAAAGCCAGATCGTCACATTGGCCGCTCTTCTCTCTGAAACGGTTGTACTTATCGTCTGCAAAGCTATGTGTCGTGCTGCGGTATGCGGAGATACTAAAAGCACCACAGCAGAACACAGATGAAGCTTCTAAGTTGAAGTAATATCCAGAAAGATGTAGTACAATTCAAGTCTTAGGTATCGATTATTGACTTTTTACCATTCTTTGGTGCCTTGGACATGAGCTAGGACCTTAAAATTCTGCATGAACGGAGGACTAGCAGCCGAGTTGCAGGGGAGAATGTAAAATGTGTTCATATGTAGTAAAAACCTGAAAAATCCGTCCGTTTTCGTCATTTGTTGTCGAATCGACTTAAAGCCAGATCGTCACATTGGCCGCTCTTCTGTTTGAAACGGTAGTACTTATCGTCTGCAAAGCTACGTGTCGTGCTGCGGTATGCGGAGACACTAAAAGCACCATAGTAGAACACAGATGAAGCTTCTAAGTTGAAATAATATATAGTAAGATGTAGTACAAATTACGTCTTAGGTATCGATTATTGACTTTTTACCATTCTTTGGTGCCTTGGACATGAGCTAGGACCTTAAAATTCTGCATGAACGGAGGACTAGCAGCCGAGTTGCACGGGAGAATGTGAAAAGTGTTCATATGTAGTAAAAACCTGAGAAATCCGTCCGTTTTCGTCATTTGTTATCGAATCGACATAAAGCCAGATCGTCACATTGGCCGCTCTTCTCTCTGAAACGGTTGTACTTATCGACTGCAAAGCTATGTCACGTGCTGCGGTATGCGGAGACACTAAAAGCATCATAGTAGAACACAGATGAAGCTTCTAAGTTGATGTAATAGCCAGTAAGAAGTAGTACAATTCAAGTTTTAGGTATCGATTATTGACTTTTTAGGTGGGTTTGGTGCCTTGGACATGAGCTAGGACCTTAAGATTCTGCATGAAAGGAGGACTAGCAGCCGAGTTGCAGGGGAGAATGTAAAAAGAGTTCATATGTAGTAAAAACCTGAGAAATCCGTTCGTTATCGTCATTTGTTATCGAATCGACTGAAAGCCAGATCGTCACATTGGCCGCTCTTCTCTCTGAAACGGTTGTACTTATCGTCTGCAAAGCTATGTGTCGTGCTGCGGTATGCGGAGATACTAAAAGCACCACAGTAGAACACAGATGAAGCTTCTAAGTTGAAGTAATATCCAGAAAGATGTAGTACAATTCAAGTCTTAGGTATCGATTATTGACTTTTTACCATTCTTTGGTGCCTTGGACATGAGCTAGGGCCTTAAGATTCTGCATGAAAGGAGGACTAGCAGCCGAGTTGCGAGGGAGAAAGTGAAAAGTGTTCATATGTAGTAAAAACCTGAGAAATCCGTCAGTTTCCGCCATTTGTTATGGAATCGACTTAAAGCCAGATCGTCACATTGGCCGCTCTTCTCCCTGAAACGGTTGTACTTATCGTCTGCAAAGCTATGTCGCGTGCTGCGGTATGCGGAGACACTAAAAGCACCATAGTAGAACACAGATGAAGCTTCTAAGCTGATGTAATAGCCAGTAAGAAGTAGTACAATTCATGTTATAAGTATCAATTATTGGCTTCTTAGCTGGCTTTGGTGACTTGAACATGAGCTAGTACCTTAAGATTCTGCATGAAAGGAGGACTAGCAGCCGAGTTGCACGGAAGAATGTGAAAAGTGTTCATATGTAGTAAAAACCTTAAAAATCCTTTCGTTATCGTCATTGTTATCGAATCGACTTAAAGCCAGATCGTCACATTGTCCTCTCTTCTCTCTCAAACGGTCGTACTTATCGACTGCAAAGTTATGTCTCTTGCTGCCGTATGCGGAGACACTAAAAGCATCATAGTAGAACACAGATGAAGCTTCTAAGTTGATGTAATAGCCAGTAAGAAGTAGTACAATTCAAGTTATAGGTATCGATTATTGACTTTTTAGCTGGCTTTGGTACCTTGGACATGAGCTAGGACCTTAAGATTCTGCATGAAAGGAGGACTAGCAGCCGAGTTGCACTGGAGAATGTGGAAAATGTTCATATGTAGTAAAAACCTGAGAAATCCGTCCGTTTTCGTCATTTGTTATCGAATCTACTTAAAGCCAGATCGTCACATTGGCCGCTCTTCTCTCTGAAACGGTTGTACTTATCGTCTGCAAAGCTATGTCGCGTGCTGCGGTATGCGGAGACACTAAAAGCATCATAGTAGAACACAGATGAAGCTTCTAAGTTGATGTAATAGCCAGTAAGAAGTAGTACAATTCAAGGTTTAGGTATCGATTATTGACTTTATAGCTGCCCTTGGTGCCTTGGACATGAGCTAGGACCTTAAGATTCTGCATGAAAGGAGGACTAGCAGCCGAGTTGCAGGGGAGAATGTAAAAAGTGTTCATATGTAGTAAAAGCCTGAGAAATCCGTTCGTTATCGTCATTTGTTATGGAATCGACTTAAAGCCAGATCGTCACCTTAGCCGCTCTTCTCTCTGAAACGATTGCACTTATCGACTGCAAAGCTATGTCGCGTGCTGCGGTATGCGGAGACACTAAAACCACCATAGTAAAACACAGATGAAGCTTCTAAGATGATGTAATAGTCAGTAATATGTAGTACAATTCAAGTTTTAAGTATCGATTATTGACTTTTTAGGTGGCTTTGGTGCCTTGGACATGAGCTAGGACCTTAAGATTCTGCATGAACGGAGGACTAGCAGCCGAGTTACACGGGAGAATGTGAAAAGTGTTCATATGTAGTAAAAACCTGAGAAATCCGTCCGTTTTCGTCACTTGTTATCGAATCGACTTAAAGCCAGATCGTCACATTGGCCGCTCTTCTCTCTGAAACGGTTGTGCTTATCGTCTGCAAAGCTATGTCGCGTGCTGCGGTATGCGGAGACACTAAAAGCATCATAGTAGAACACAGATGAAGCTTCTAAGTTGATGTAATAGCCAGTAAGAAGTAGTACAATTCAAGTTTTAGGTATCGATTATTGCCTTTTTAGGTGGCTTTGGTGCCTTGGACATGAGCTAGGACCTTAAGATTCTGCATGAAAGGAGGACTAGCAACCGAGTTGCAGGGGAGAATGTAAAAAGTGTTCATATGTAGTAAAAACCTGAGAAATCCGTTCGTTATCTTCATTTGTTATCGAATCGACTTAAAGCCAGATCGTCACATTAGCCGCTCTTCTCTCTGAAACGGTTGTACTTATCGACTGCAAAGCTATGTCGCGTGCTGCGGTATGCGGAGACACTAAAAGCACCATAGTAGAACACAGATGAAGCTTCTAAGCTGATGTAATACCCAGTAAGAAGTAGTACAATTCATGTTATAGGTATCGATTATTAAATTCTTAGCTTGCTTTGGTGACTTGAACATGAGCTAGGACCTTAAGATTCTGCATGAAAGGAGGACTAGCAGCCGAGTTGCACTGGAGAATGTGGAAAATGTTCATATGTAGTAAAAACCTGAGAAATCCTTACGTTTTCGTCATTTGTTCTCGAACTGACTTAAAGCCAGATCGTCACATTGGCCGCTCTTCTCTCTGAAACGGTTGTACTTATCGTCTGCAAAGCTATGTCGCGTGCTGCGGTATGCGGAGACACTAAAAGCACCATAGTAGAACACAGATGAAGCTTCTAAGTTGATGTAATAGCCAGTAAGAAGTAGTACAATTCAAGTTTTAGGTATCGATTATTGACTTTTTAGGTGGCTTTGGTGCCTTGGACATGAGCTAGGACCTTAAGATTCTGCATGAAAGGAGGACTAGCAGCCGAGTTGCAGGGGAGAATGTAAAAAGTGTTCATATGTAGTATAAACCTGAGAAATCCGTTCGTTATCCTCATATGTTATCGAATCGACTTAAAGCCAGATCGTCACATTAGCCGCTCTTCTCTCTGAAACGGTTGTACTTATCGACTGCAAAGCTATGTCGCGTGCTGCGGTATGCGGAGACACTAAAAGCACCATAGTAGAACACAGATGAAGCTGCTAAGCTGATATAATACCCAGTAAGAAATAGTACAATTCATGTTATAGGTATCGATTATTGACTTTTTAGCTGGCTTTTTTGTCTTGGACATGAGCTAGGGCCTTAACATTCTGCATGAAAGGAGGACTAGCAGCCGAGTTGCGAGGGAGAAAGTGAAAAGTGTTCATATGTAGTAAAAACCTGAGAAATCCGTCCGTTATCGTCATTTGTTATCGAATCGACTGAAAGCCAGATCGTCACATTGGCCGCTGTTCTCTCTGAAACGGTTGTAATTATCGTCTGCAAAGCTATGTCGCGTGCTGCGGTATGCGGAGACACTAAAATCACCATAGTAGAACACAGATGAAGCTTCTAAGTTGAAGTAATATCCAGAAAGATGTAGTACAATTCAAGTCTTAGGTATCGATTATTGACTTTTTACCATACTTTGGTGCCTTGGACATGAGCTAGGACCTTAAAATTCTGCATGAACGGAGGACTAGCAGCCGAGTTGCAGGGGAGAATGTAAAAAGTGTTCATATGTAGTAAAAACCTGAGAAATCCGTTCGTTATCGACATTTGTTATCGAATCGCCTTAAAGCCAGATCGTCACATTAGCCGCTTTTCTCTCTGAAACGGTTGTACTTATCGACTGCAAAGCTATGTCGCGTGCTGCGATATGCGGAGACACTAAAAGCACCATAGTAGAACATAGATGAAGCTTCTAAGATGATGTAATAGCCAGTAAGAAGTAGTACAATTCAAGTTTTAGATATCGATTATTGAATTTTTAGCTGCCCTTGGTGCCTTGGACATGAGCTAGGACCTTAAGATTCTGCATGAAAGGAGGACTAGCAGCCGAGTTGCAGGGGAGAATGTAAAAAGTGTTCATATGTAGTAAAAACCTGAGAAATCCGTTCGTTATCGTCATTTGTTATCAAATCGACTTAAAGCCAGATCGTCACATTAGCCGCTCTTCTCTCTGAAACGGATGTACTTATCGACTGCAAAGCTATGTCGCGTGCTGCGGTATGCGGAGACACTAAAAGCACCATAGTAGAACACAGATGAAGCTTCTAAGCTGATGTAATACCCAGTAAGAAGTAGTACAATTCATGTTATAGGTATCGATTATTAAATTCTTAGCTTGCTTTGGTGACTTGAACATGAGCTAGGACCTTAAGATTCTGCATGAAAGGAGGACTAGCAGCCGAGTTGCACTGGAGAATGTGGAAAATGTTCATATGTAGTAAAAACCTGAGAAATCCTTACGTTTTCGTCATTTGTTACCGAATTGACTTAAAGCCAGATCGTCACATTGGCCGCTCTTCTCTCTGAAACGGTTGTACTTATCGTCTGCAAAGCTATGTTGCGTGCTGCGGTATGCGGAGACACTAAAAGCACCATAGTAGAACACAGATGAAGCTACTAAATTGATGTAATAGCCAGTAAGAAGTAGTACAATTCAAGTTTTAGGTATCGATTATTGACTTTTTAGCTGGCTTTTTTGTCTTGGACATGAGCTAGGGCCTTAAGATTCTGCATGAAAGGAGGACTAGCAGCCGAGTTGCGAGGGAGAAAGTGAAAAGTGTTCATATGTAGTAAAAACCTGAGAAATCCGTCCGTTATCGTCATTTGTTATCGAATCGACTGAAAGCCAGATCGTCACATTGGCCGCTCTTCTCTCTGAAACGGTTGTACTTATCGTCTGCAAAGCTATGTCGCGTGCTGCGGTATGCGGAGACACTAAAAGCACCATAGTAGAACACAGATGAAGCTGCTAAGCTGATATAATACCCAGTAAGAAGTAGTACAATTCATGTTATAGGTATCGATTATTGACTTTTTAGCTGGCTTTTTTGTCTTGGACATGAGCTAGGGCCTTAACATTCTGCATGAAAGGAGGACTAGCAGCCGAGTTGCGAGGGAGAAAGTGAAAAGTGTTCATATGTAGTAAAAACCTGAGAAATCCGTCCGTTATCGTCATTTGTTATCGAATCGACTGAAAGCCAGATCGTCACATTGGCCGCTCTTCTCTCTGAAACGGTTGTACTTATCGTCTGCAAAGCTATGTCGCGTGCTGCGGTATGCGGAGACACTAAAATCACCATAGTAGAACACAGATGAAGCTTCTAAGTTGAAGTAATATCCAGAAAGATGTAGTACAATTCAAGTCTTAGGTATCGATTATTGACTTTTTACCATTCTTTGGTGCCTTGGACATGAGCTAGGACCTTAAAATTCTGCATGAACGGAGGACTAGCAGCCGAGTTGCAGGGGAGAATGTAAAAAGTGTTCATATGTAGTAAAAACCTGAGAAATCCGTTCGTTATCGACATTTGTTATCGAATCGCCTTAAAGCCAGATCGTCACATTAGCCGCTTTTCTCTCTGAAACGGTTGTACTTATCGACTGCAAAGCTATGTCGCGTGCTGCGATATGCGGAGACACTAAAAGCACCATAGTAGAACATAGATGAAGCTTCTAAGATGATGTAATAGCCAGTAAGAAGTAGTACAATTCAAGTTTTAGATATCGATTATTGAATTTTTAGCTGCCCTTGGTGCCTTGGACATGAGCTAGGACCTTAAGATTCTGCATGAAAGGAGGACTAGCAGCCGAGTTGCAGGGGAGAATGTAAAAAGTGTTCATATGTAGTAAAAACCTGAGAAATCCATTCGTTATCGTCATTTGTTATCAAATCGACTTAAAGCCAGATCGTCACATTAGCCGCTCTTCTCTCTGAAACGGTTGTACTTATCGACTGCAAAGCTATGTCGCGTGCTGCGGTATGCGGAGACACTAAAAGCACCATAGTAGAACACAGATGAAGCTTCTAAGCTGATGTAATACCCAGTAAGAAGTAGTACAATTCATGTTATAGGTATCGATTATTAAATTCTTAGCTTGCTTTGGTGATTTGAACATGAGCTAGGACCTTAAGATTCTGCATGAAAGGAGGACTAGCAGCCGAGTTGCACTGGAGAATGTGGAAAATGTTCATATGTAGTAAAAACCTGAGAAATCCTTACGTTTTCGTCATTTGTTACCGAATTGACTTAAAGCCAGATCGTCACATTGGCCGCTCTTCTCTCTGAAACGGTTGTACTTATCGTCTGCAAAGCTATGTTGCGTGCTGCGGTATGCGGAGACACTAAAAGCACCATAGTAGAACACAGATGAAGCTACTAAGTTGATGTAATAGCCAGTAAGAAGTAGTACAATTCAAGTTTTAGGTATCGATTATTGACTTTTTAGCTGGCTTTTTTGTCTTGGACATGAGCTAGGGCCTTAAGATTCTGCATGAAAGGAGGACTAGCAGCCGAGTTGCGAGGGAGAAAGTGAAAAGTGTTCATATGTAGTAAAAACCTGAGAAATCCGTCCGTTATCGTCATTTGTTATCGAATCGACTGAAAGCCAGATCGTCACATTGGCCGCTCTTCTCTCTGAAACGGTTGTACTTATCGTCTGCAAAGCTATGTCGCGTGCTGCGGTATGCGGAGACACTAAAATCACCATAGTAGAACACAGATGAAGCTTCTAAGTTGAAGTAATATCCAGAAAGATGTAGTACAATTCAAGTCTTAGGTATCGATTATTGACTTTTTACCATTCTTTGGTGCCTTGGACATGAGCTAGGACCTTAAAATTCTGCATGAACGGAGGACTAGCAGCCGAGTTGCAGGGGAGAATGTAAAATGTGTTCATATGTAGTAAAAACCTGAAAAATCCGTCCGTTTTCGTCATTTGTTGTCGAATCGACTTAAAGCCAGATCGTCACATTGGCCGCTCTTCTGTTTGAAACGGTGGTACTTATCGTCTGCAAAGCTACGTGTCGTGCTGCGGTATGCGGAGACACTAAAAGCACCATAGTAGAACACAGATGAAGCTTCTAAGTTGAAATAATATATAGTAAGATGTAGTACAAATTACGTCTTAGGTATCGATTATTGACTTTTTACCATTCTTTGGTGCCTTGGACATGAGCTAGGACCTTAAAATTCTGCATGAACGGAGGACTAGCAGCCGAGTTGCACGGGAGAATGTGAAAAGTGTTCATATGTAGTAAAAACCTGAGAAATCCGTCCGTTTTCGTCATTTGTTATCGAATCGACATAAAGCCAGATCGTCACATTGGCCGCTCTTCTCTCTGAAACGGTTGTACTTATCGACTGCAAAGCTATGTCACGTGCTGCGGTATGCGGAGACACTAAAAGCATCATAGTAGAACACAGATGAAGCTTCTAAGTTGATGTAATAGCCAGTAAGAAGTAGTACAATTCAAGTTTTAGGTATCGATTATTGACTTTTTAGGTGGGTTTGGTGCCTTGGACATGAGCTAGGACCTTAAGATTCTGCATGAAAGGAGGACTAGCAGCCGAGTTGCAGGGGAGAATGTAAAAAGAGTTCATATGTAGTAAAAACCTGAGAAATCCGTTCGTTATCGTCATTTGTTATCGAGTCGCCTTAAAGCCAGATCGTCACATTAGCCGCTCTTCTCTCTGAAACGGTTGTACTTATCGACTGCAAAGCTATGTCGCGTGCTGCGATATGCGGAAACACTAAAAGCACCATAGTAGAACACAGATGAAGCTTCTAAGATGATGTAATAGTCAGTAAGATGTAGTACAATTCAAGTTTTAGGTATCGATTATTGACTTTTTAGCTGTCTTTGGTGCCTTGGACATGAGTTAGGACCTTAAGATTCTGCATGAAAGGAGGTCTAGCAGCCGAGTTGTACGGGAGAATGTGAAAAGTGTTCATATGTAGTAAAAACCTGAGAAATCCGTCCGTTTTCGTCATTTGTTATCGAATCGACTTAAAGCCAGATCGTCACATTGGCCGCTCTTCTCTCTGAAACGGTTGTACTTATCTTCTGCAAAGCTATGTCGCGTGCTGCGGTATGTGGAGACACTAAAAGCACCATAGTAGAACATAGGTGAAGCTTCTAAGTTGATGTAATAGTCAGTAAGAAGTTGTACAATTCAAGTTTTAGGTAACGATTATTCACTTTATAGCTGGCTTTGGTGCCTTGGACATGATCTAGGACTTTAAGATTGTGCATGAAAGGAGGACTAGCAGCCGAGTTGCAAGGGAGAATGTGAAAAGTGTTCATATGTAGTAAAAACCTGAGAAATCCGTCCGTTTTCGTCATTTGTTATCGAATCGACTTAAAGCCAGATCGTCACATTGGCCGCTCTTCTCTCTGAAACGGTTGTACTTATCGTCTGCAAAGCTATGTCGCGTGCTGCGGTATACGCAGACACTAAAAGCATCATAGTAGAACACAGATGAAGCTTCTAATTGATGTAATAGCCAGTAAGAAGTAGTACAATTCAAGTTTTAGGTATCGATTATTGACTTTTTAGCTGCCCTTGGTTCCTTGGACATGAGCTAGGACCTTAAGATTCTGCATGAAAGGAGGACTAGCAGCCGAGTTGCACGGAAGAATGTGAAAAGTGTTCATATGTAGTAAAAACCTGAGAAATCCGTCCGTGTTCGACATTTGTTATCGAATCGACTTAAAGCCAGATCGTCACATTGGCCGCTCTTCTCTCTGAAACGGTTGAACTTATCGTCTGCAAAGTTATGTCGAGTGCTGCGGTTTGCGGAGACACTAAAAGCACCATAGTAAAACACAGATGAAGCTTCCAAGTTGATGTAATAGCCAGTAAGAAGTAGTACAATTCAAGTTTTAAGTATCGATTGTTGACTTCTTACCCTTCTTTGGTGCCTTGGGCATGAGCTAGGAACTTAAGATTTTGCAAAATAGTAGGTCTAGCAGCCGCGTTGCACGTGAGAATGTGAAAAGTGTTCATATGTAGTAAAAACCTGAGAAATCGGTCCGTTTTCGTCATTTGTTGTCGAATCGACTTAAAGCCAGATCGTCACATTGGCCGCTCTTCTCTCTGAGACGGTTGTACTTATCGTCTGCAAAGCTATGTCGCGTGCTGCGGTATGCGAAGACACTAAAAGCATCATAGTAGGACACAGATGAAGCCTCTAAGTTGATGTAATAGCCAGTAAGAAGTAGTACAATTCACGTTTTAGGTATCGATTATTGACTTTTTAGCTGCCCTTGGTGCCTTGGACATGAGCTAGGACCTTAAGATTCTGCATGAAAGGAGGACTAGCAGCCGAGTTGCACGGGAGAATGTAAAAAGTGTTCATATGTAGTAAAAACCTGAGAAATCCGTTCGTTATCGTCATTTGTTATCGAATCGACTTAAAGCCAGATCGTCACATTAGCCGCTCTTCTCTCTGAAACGGTTGTACTTATCGACTGCAAAGCTATGTCGCGTGCTGCGGTATGCGGAGACACTAAAAGCACCATAGTAGAACACAGATGAAGCTTCTAAGTTGATGTAATAGCCAGTAAGAAGTAGTACCATTCAAGTTTTAGGTATCGATTATTGACTTTTTAGCTGGCTTTGGTGCCTTGGACATGAGCTAGGACCTTAAGATTCTGCATGAAAGGAGGACTAGCAGCCGAGTTGCACGGGAGAATGTGAAAAGTGTTCATATGTAGTAAAAACCAGAGAAATCCGTCCGTGTTCGACATTTGTTATCGAATCGACTTAAAGCCAGATCGTCACATTGGCCGCTCTTCTCTCTGAAACGGTTGTACTTATCGTCTGCAAAGCTATGTCGCGTGCTGCGGTATGCGGAGACACTAAAAGCACCATAGTAGAACACAGATGAAGCTTCTAAGTTGATGTAATAGCCAGTAAGAAGTAGTACAATTCCAGTTTTAGGTATCGATTATTGACTTTTTAGCTGGCTTTGGTTCCTTGGACATGAGTTAGGACCTTAAGATTCTGCATGAAAGGAGGTCTAGAAGCCGAGTTGTACGGGAGAATGTGAAAAGTGTTCATATGTAGTAAAAACCTGAGAAATCCGTCCGTTTTCGTCATTTGTTATCGAATCGACTTAAAGCCAGATCGTCACATTGGCCGCTCTTCTCTCTGAAACATTTGTACTTATCTTCTGGAAAGCTATGTCGCGTGCTGCGGTATGTGGAGACACTAAAAGCACCATAGTGGAACACAGATGAAGCTTCTAAGTTGATGTAATAGCCAGTAAGAAGTAGTACCATTCAAGTTTTATGTATCGATTATTCACTTTTTAGCTGGCTTTGGTGCCTTGGACATGAGCTAGGACCTTAAGATTCTGCATGAAAGGAGGACTAGCAGCCGAGTTGCGAGGGAGAAAGTGAAAAGTGTTCATATGTAGTAAAAACCTGAGAAATCCGTCCGTTATCGTCATTTGTTATCGAATCGACTGAAAGCCAGATCGTCACATTGGCCGCTCTTCTCTCTGAAACGGTTGTACTTATCGTCTGCATAGCTATGTCGCGTGCTGCGATATGCGGAGACACTAAAAGCACCATAGTAGAACACAGATGAAGCTTCTAAGATGATGTAATAGCCAGTAAGAAGTAGTACAATTCAAGTTTTAGGTATCGATTATTGAATTTTTAGCTGCCCTTGGTGCCTTGGACATGAGCTAGGACCTTAAGATTCTGCATGAAAGGAGGACTAGCAGCCGAGTTGCAGGGGAGAATGTAAAAAGTGTTCATATGTAGTAAAAACCTGAGAAATCCGTTCGTTATCGTCATTTGTTATCGAATCGACTTAAAGCCAGATCGTCACATTAGCCGCTCTTCTCTCTGAAACGGTTGTACTTATCGACTGCAAAGCTATGTCGCGTGCTGCGGTATGCGGAGACAAGAAAAGCACCATAGTAGAACACAGATGAAGCTTCTAAGCTGATGTAATACCCAGTAAGAAGTAGTACAATTCATGTTATAGGTATCGATTATTAAATTCTTAGCTTGCTTTGGTGACTTGAACATGAGCTAGGACCTTAAGATTCTGCATGAAAGGAGGACTAGCAGCCGAGTTGCACTGGAGAATGTGGAAAATGTTCATATGTAGTAAAAACCTGAGAAATCCTTACGTTTTCGTCATTTGTTATCGAATTGACTTAAAGCCAGATCGTCACATTGGCCGCTCTTCTCTCTGAAACGGTTGTACTTATCGTCTGCAAAGCTATGTCGCGTGCTGCGGTATGCGGAGACACTAAAAGCACCATATTTGAACACAGATGAAGCTTCTAAGTTGATGTAAGAGCCAGTAAGAAGAAGTACATTTCAAGTTTTAGGTATCGATTATTGACTTTTTAGCTGGCTTTTTTGTCTTGGACATGAGCTATGGCCTTAAGATTCTGCATGAAAGGAGGACTAGCAGCCGAGTTGCGAGGGAGAAAGTGAAAAGTGTTCATATGTAGTAAAAACCTGAGAAATCCGTCCGTTATCGTCATTTGTTATCGAATCGACTGAAAGCCAGATCGTCACATTGGCCGCTCTTCTCTCTGAAACGGTTGTACTTATCGTCTGCAAAGCTATGTGTCGTGCTGCGGTATGCGGAGATACTAAAAGCACCACAGTAGAACACAGATGAAGCTTCTAAGTTGAAGTAATATCCAGAAAGATGTAGTACAATTCAAGTCTTAGGTATCAATTATTGACTTTATACCATTCTTTGGTGCCTTGGACATGAGCTAGGACCTTAAAATTCTGCATGAACGGAGGACTAGCAGCCGAGTTGCAGGGGAGAATGTAAAAAGTGTTCATATGTAGTAAAAACCTGAGAAATCCGTTCGTTATCGTCATTTGTTATCGAATCGCCTTAAAGCCAGATCGTCACATTAGCCGCTCTCCTCTCTGAAACGGTTGTACTTATCGACTGCAAAGCTATGTCGCGTGCTGCGATATGCGGAGACACTAAAAGCACCATAGTAGAACACAGATGAAGCTTCTAAGATGATGTAATAGCCAGTAAGAAGTAGTACAATTCAAGTTTTAGGTATCGATTATTGAATTTTTAGCTGCCCTTGGTGCCTTGGACATGAGCTAGGACCTTAAGATTCTGCATGAAAGGAGGACTAGCAGCCGAGTTGCAGGGGAGAATGTAAAAAGTGTTCATATGTAGTAAAAACCTGAGAAATCCGTTCGTTATCGTCATTTGTTATCGAATCGACTTAAAGCCAGATCGTCACATTAGCCGCTCTTCTCTCTGAAACGGTTGTACTTATCGACTGCAAAGCTATGTCGCGTGCTGCGGTATGCGGAGACACTAAAAGCACCATAGTAGAACACAGATGAAGCTTCTAAGCTGATGTAATACCCAGTAAGAAGTAGTACAATTCATGTTATAGGTATCGATTATTAAATTCTTAGCTTGCTTTGGTGACTTGAACATGAGCTAGGACCTTAAGATTCTGCATGAAAGGAGGACTAGCAGCCGAGTTGCACTGGAGAATGTGGAAAATGTTCATATGTAGTAAAAACCTGAGAAATCCTTACGTTTTCGTCATTTGTTATCGAATTGACTTAAAGCCAGATCGTCACATTGGCCGCTCTTCTCTCTGAAACGGTTGTACTTATCGTCTGCAAAGCTATGTCGCGTGCTGCGGTATGCGGAGACACTAAAAGCACCATAGTTGAACACAGATGAAGCTTCTAAGTTGATGTAAGAGCCAGTAAGAAGTAGTACAATTCAAGTTTTAGGTATCGATTATTTACTTTTTAGCTGGCTTTTTTGTCTTGGACATGAGCTAGGGCCTTAAGATTCTGCATGAAAGGAGGACTAGCAGCCGAGTTGCGAGGGAGAAAGTGAAAAGTGTTCATATGTAGTAAAAACCTGAGAAATCCGTCCGTTATCGTCATTTGTTATCGAATCGACTGAAAGCCAGATCGTCACATTGGCCGCTCTTCTCTCTGAAACGGTTGTACTTATCGTCTGCAAAGCTATGTCGCGTGCTGCGGTATGCGGAGACACTAAAAGCACCATATTTGAACACAGATGAAGCTTCTAAGTTGATGTAAGAGCCAGTAAGAAGTAGTACATTTCAAGTTTTAGGTATCGATTATTGACTTTTTAGCTGGCTTTTTTGTCTTGGACATGAGCTATGGCCTTAAGATTCTGCATGAAAGGAGGACTAGCAGCCGAGTTGCGAGGGAGAAAGTGAAAAGTGTTCATATGTAGTAAAAACCTGAGAAATCCGTCCGTTATCGTCATTTGTTATCGAATCGACTGAAAGCCAGATCGTCACATTGGCCGCTCTTCTCTCTGAAACGGTTGTACTTATCGTCTGCAAAGCTATGTGTCGTGCTGCGGTATGCGGAGATACTAAAAGCACCACAGTAGAACACAGATGAAGCTTCTAAGTTGAAGTAATATCCAGAAAGATGTAGTACAATTCAAGTCTTAGGTATCAATTATTGACTTTATACCATTCTTTGGTGCCTTGGACATGAGCTAGGACCTTAAAATTCTGCATGAACGGAGGACTAGCAGCCGAGTTGCAGGGGAGAATGTAAAAAGTGTTCATATGTAGTAAAAACCTGAGAAATCCGTTCGTTATCGTCATTTGTTATCGAATCGCCTTAAAGCCAGATCGTCACATTAGCCGCTCTCCTCTCTGAAACGGTTGTACTTATCGACTGCAAAGCTATGTCGCGTGCTGCGATATGCGGAGACACTAAAAGCACCATAGTAGAACACAGATGAAGCTTCTAAGATGATGTAATAGCCAGTAAGAAGTAGTACAATTCAAGTTTTAGGTATCGATTATTGAATTTTTAGCTGCCCTTGGTGCCTTGGACATGAGCTAGGACCTTAAGATTCTGCATGAAAGGAGGACTAGCAGCCGAGTTGCAGGGGAGAATGTAAAAAGTGTTCATATGTAGTAAAAACCTGAGAAATCCGTTCGTTATCGTCATTTGTTATCGAATCGACTTAAAGCCAGATCGTCACATTAGCCGCTCTTCTCTCTGAAACGGTTGTACTTATCGACTGCAAAGCTATGTCGCGTGCTGCGGTATGCGGAGACACTAAAAGCACCATAGTAGAACACAGATGAAGCTTCTAAGCTGATGTAATACCCAGTAAGAAGTAGTACAATTCATGTTATAGGTATCGATTATTAAATTCTTAGCTTGCTTTGGTGACTTGAATATGAGCTAGGACCTTAAGATTCTGCATGAAAGGAGGACTAGCAGCCGAGTTGCACTGGAGAATGTGGAAAATGTTCATATGTAGTAAAAACCTGCGAAATCCTTACGTTTTCGTCATTTGTTATCGAATTGACTTAAAGCCAGATCGTCACATTGGCCGCTCTTCTCTCTGAAACGGTTGTACTTATCGTCTGCAAAGCTATGTCGCGTGCTGCGGTATGCGGAGACACTAAAAGCACCATAGTTGAACACAGATGAAGCTTCTAAGTTGATGTAAGAGCCAGTAAGAAGTAGTACAATTCAAGTTTTAGGTATCGATTATTTACTTTTTAGCTGGCTTTTTTGTCTTGGACATGAGCTAGGGCCTTAAGATTCTGCATGAAAGGAGGACTAGCAGCCGAGTTGCGAGGGAGAAAGTGAAAAGTGTTCATATGTAGTAAAAACCTGAGAAATCCGTCCGTTATCGTCATTTGTTATCGAATCGACTGAAAGCCAGATCGTCACATTGGCCGCTCTTCTCTCTGAAACGGTTGTACTTATCGTCTGCAAAGCTATGTCGCGTGCTGCGGTATGCGGAGACACTAAAATCACCATAGTAGAACACAGATGAAGCTTCTAAGTTGAAGTAATATCCAGAAAGATGTAGTACAATTCAAGTCTTAGGTATCGATTATTGACTTTTTACCATTCTTTGGTGCCTTGGACATGCGCTAGGACCTTAAAATTCTGCATGAACGGAGGACTAGCAGCCGAGTTGCAGGGGAGAATGTAAAAAGTGTTCATATGTAGTAAAAACCTGAGAAATCCGTCCGTTTTCGTCATTTGTTATCGAATCGCCTTAAAGCCAGATCGTAACATTAGCCGCTCTTCTCTCTGAAACGGTTGTACTTATCGACTGCAAAGCTATGTCGCGTGCTGCGATATGCGGAGACACTAAAAGCACCATAGTAGAACACAGATGAAGCTTCTAAGATGATGTAATAGTCAGTAAGATGTAGTACAATTCAAGTTTTAGGTATCGATTATTGACTTTTTAGCTGTCTTTGGTGCCTTGGACATGAGTTAGGACCTTAAGATTCTGCATGAAAGGACGTCTAGCAGCCGAGTTGTACGGGAGAATGTGAAAAAGTGTTCATATGTAGTAAAAACCTGAGAAATCCGTCCGTTTTCGTCATTTGTTATCGAATCGACTTAAAGCCAGATCGTCACATTGGCCGCTCTTCTCTCTGAAACGGTTGTACTTATCTTCTGCAAAGCTATGTCGCGTGCTGCGGTATGTGGAGACACTAAAAGCACCATAGTAGAACACAGATGAAGCTTCTAAGTTGATGTAATAGCCAGTAAGAAGTAGTACAATTCAAGTTTTAGGTATCGATTATTCACTTTTTAGCTGGCTTTGGTGCCTTGGACATGAGCTAGGACTTTAAGATTGTGCATGAAAGGAGGACTAGCAGCCGAGGTGCAAGGGAGAATGTGAAAAGTGTTCATATGTAGTAAAAACCTGAGAAATCCGTCCGTTTTCGTCATTTGTTATCGAATCGACTTAAAGCCAGATCGTCACATTGGCCGCTCTTCTCTGTGAAACGGTTGTACTTATCGTCTGCAAAGCTATGTCGCGTGCTGCGGTATGCGGAGACACTAAAAGCATCATAGTAGAACACAGATGAAGCTTCTAAGATGATGTAATAGTCAGTAAGATGTAGTACAATTCAAGTTTTAGGTATCGATTATTGACTTATTAGCTGTCTTTGGTGCCTTGGACATGAGTTAGGACCTTAAGATTCTGCATGAAAGGAGGTCTAGCAGCCGAGTTGTACGGGAGAATGTGAAAAGTGTTCATATGTAGTAAAAACCTGAGAAATCCGTCCGTTTTCGTCATTTGTTATCGAATCGACTTAAAGCAAGATCGTCACATTAGTCGCTCTTCTCTCTGAAACGGTTGTACTTATCGACTGCAAAGCTATGTCGCGTGCTGCGGTATGCGGAGACACTAAAAGCACCATAGTAGAACACAGATGAAGCTTCTAAGATGATGTAATAGTCAGTAAGAAGTAGTACAATTCAAGTTTTAAGTATCGATTATTGACTTTTTAGCTGACTTTGGTGCCATGGACATGTGTTAGGACCTTAAGATTCTGCATGACCAGAGGTCTAGCAGCCGAGTTGTACGGGAGAATGTGAAAAGTGTTCATATGAAGTAAAAACCAGAGAAATCCGTCCGTTTTCGTCATTTGTTATCGAATCGACTGAAAGCCAGATCGTCACATTGGCCGCTCTTCTCTCTGAAACGGTTGTACTTATCGTCTGCAAAGCTATGTCGCGTGCTGCGGTATGCGGAGACACTAAAATCACCATAGTAGAACACAGATGAAGCTTCTAAGTTGAAGTAATATCCAGAAAGATGTAGTACAATTCAAGTCTTAGGTATCGATTATTGACTTTTTACCATTCTTTGGTGCCTTGGACATGAGCTAGGACCTTAAAATTCTGCATGAACGGAGGACTAGCAGCCGAGTTGCAGGGGAGAATGTAAAAAGTGTTCATATGTAGTAAAAACCTGAGAAATCCGTTCGTTATCGTCATTTGTTATCGAATCGCCTTAAAGCCAGATCGTCACATTAGCCGCTCTTCTCTCTGAAACGGTTGTACTTATCGACTGCAAAGCTATGTCGCGTGCTGCGATATGCGGAGACACTAAAAGCACCATAGTAGAACACAGATGAAGCTTCTAAGATGATGTAATAGTCAGTAAGATGTAGTACAATTCAAGTTTTAGGTATCGGTTATTGACTTTTTAGCTGTCTTTGGTGCCTTGGACATGAGTTAGGACCTTAAGATTCTGCATGAAAGGACGTCTGGCAGCCGCGTTGTACGGGAGAATGTGAAAAAGTGTTCATATGTAGTAAAAACCTGAGAAATCCGTCCTTTTTCGTCATTTGTTATCGAATCGACTTAAAGCCAGATCGTCACATTGGCCGCTCTTCTCTCTGAAACGGTTGTACTTATCTTCTGCAAAGCTATGTCGCGTGCTGCGGTATGTGGAGACACTAAAAGCACCATAGTAGAACACAGATGAAGCTTCTAAGTTGATGTAATAGCCAGTAAGAAGTAGTACAATTCAAGTTTTAGGTATCGATTATTCACTTTTTAGCTGGCTTTGGTGCCTTGGACATGAGCTAGGACTTTAAGATTGTGCATGAAAGGAGGACTAGCAGCCGAGTTGCAAGGGAGAATGTGAAAAGTGTTCATATGTAGTAAAAACCTGAGAAATCCGTCCGTTTTCGTCATTTGTTATCGAATCGACTTAAAGCCAGATCGTCACATTGGCCGCTCTTCTCTGTGAAACGGTTGTACTTATCGTCTGCAAAGCTATGTCGCGTGCTGCGGTATGCGGAGACACTAAAAGCATCATAGTAGAACACAGATGAAGCTTCTAAGTTGATGTAATAGCCAGTAAGAAGTAGTACAATTCAAGTTTTAGGTATCGATTATTGACTTTTTAGGTGGGTTTGGTGCCTTGGACATGATCTAGGACCTTAATATTCTGCATGAAAGGAGGACTAGCAGCCGAGTTGCAGGGGAGAATGTAAAAAGTGTTCTTATGTAGTAAAAACCTGAGAAATCCGTTCGTTATCGTCATTTGTTATCGAATCGCCTTAAAGCCAGATCGTCACATTAGCCGCTCTTCTCTCTGAAACGGTTGTACTTATCGACTGCAAAGCTATGTCGCGTGCTGCGATATGCGGAGACACTAAAAGCACCATAGTAGAACACAGATGAAGCTTCTAAGATGATGTAATAGTCAGTAAGATGTAGTACAATTCAAGTTTTAGGTATCGATTATTGACTTTTTAGCTGACTTTGGTGCCTTGGACATGTGTTAGGACCTTAAGATTCTGCATGACCAGAGGTCTAGCAGCCGAGTTGTACGGGAGAATGTGAAAAGTGTTCATATGTAGTAAAAACCAGAGAAATCCGTCCGTTTTCGTCATTTGTTATCGAATCGACTTAAAGCCAGATCGTCACATTAGCCGCAATTCTCTCTGAACCGGTTGTACTTATCGACTGCAAAGCTATGTCGCGTGCAGCGGTATGCGGAAACACTAAAAGCACCATAGTAGAACACAGATGTAGCTTCTAAGTTGATGTAATAGCCAGTAAGAAGTAGTACCATTCAAGTTTTAGGTATCGATTATTGACTTTTTAGCTGGCTTTGGTGCCTTGGACATGAGCTAGGACCTTAAGATTCTGCATGAAAGGAGGACTAGCAGCCGAGTTGCACGGGAGAATGTGATAAGTGTTCATTTGTAGTAAAAGCCTGAGAAATCCGTCCGTGTTCGACATTTGTTATCGAATCGACTTAAAGCCAGATCGTCACATTGGCCGCTCTTCTCTCTGAAACGGTTGTACTTATCGTCTGCAAAGCTATGTCGAGTGCTGCGGTTTGCGGAGACACTAAAAGCACCATAGTAAAACACAGATGAAGCTTCCAAGTTAATGTAATAGCCAGTAAGAAGTAGTACAATTCAAGTTTTAAGTATCGATTGTTGACTTCTTACCCTTCTTAGGTGCCTTGCGCATGAGCTAGGAACTTAAGATTTTGCAAAATAGGAGGTCTAGCAGCCGCGTTGCACGTGAGAATGTTAAAAGTGTTCATATGTAGTAAAAACCTGAGAAATCGGTCCGTTTTCGTCATTTGTTGTCGAATCGACTTAAAGCCAGATCGTCACATTGGCCGCTCTTCTCTCTGAAACGGTTGTACTTATCGTCTGCAAAGCTATGTCGCGTGCTGCGGTTATCGGAGACACTAAAAGCATCATAGTAGAACACAGATGAAGCTTCTAAGTTGATGTAATAGCCAGTAAGAAGTAGTACAATTCAAGTTTTAAGTATCGATTATTGACTTTTTAGCTGACTTTGGTGCCTTGGACATGAGTTAGGACCTTAAGATTCTGCATGACCGGAGGTCTAGCAGCCGAGTTGTACGGGAGAATGTGAAAAGTGTTCATATGTAGTAAAAACCAGAGAAATCCGTCCGTTTTCGTTATTTGTTATCGAATCGACTTAAAGCCAGATCGTCACATTGGCCGCTCTTCTCTCTGAAACGGTTGTACTTATCGTCTGCAAAGCTATGTCGAGTGCTGCGGTTTGGGGAGACACTAAAAGCATCATAGTAAAACACAGATGAAGCTTCCAAGTTGATGTAATAGCCAGTAAGAAGTAGTACAATTCAAGTTTTAAGTATCGATTGTTGACTTCTTACCCTTCTTTGGTGCCTTGGGCATGAGCTAGGAACTTAAGATTTTGCAAAATAGGAGGTCTAGCAGCCCCGTTGCACGTGAGAATGTGAAAAGTGTTCATATGTAGTAAAAACCTGAGAAATCGGTCCGTTTTCGTCATTTGTTGTCGAATCGACTTAAAGCCAGATCGTCACATTGGCCGCTCTTCTCTCTGAAACGGTTGTACTTATCGTCTGCAAAGCTATGTCGCGTGCTGCGGTATGCGGAGACACTAAAAGGATCATAGTAGAACACAGATGAAACTTCTAAGTTGATGTAATAGCCAGTAAGAAGTAGTACAATTCAAGTTTTAGGTATCGATTATTGACTTTTTAGCTGCCCTTGGTGCCTTGGACATGAGCTAGGACCTTAAGATTCTGCATGAAAGGAGGACTAGCAGCCGAGTTGCATGGGAGAATGTAAAAAGTGTTCATATGTAGTAAAAACCTGAGAAATCCGTTCGTTATCGTCATTTGTTATCGAATCGACTTAAAGCCAGATCGTCACATTAGCCGCTCTTCTCTCTGAAACGGTTGTACTTATCGACTGCAAAGCTATGTCGCGTGCTGCGGTATGCGGAGACACTAAAAGCACCATAGTAGAACACAGATGAAGCTTCTAAGATGATGTAATAGTCAGTAAGAAGTAGTACAATTCAAGTTTTAAGTATCGATTATTGACTTTTTAGCTGACTTTGGTGCCTTGGATATGAGTTAGGACCTTAAGATTCTGCATGAAAGGAGGTCTAGCAGCCGAGTTGTACGGGAGAATTTGAAAAGTGTTCATATGTAGTAAAAACCTGAGAAATCCTTACGTTTTCGTCATTTGTTATCGAATCGACTTAAAGCCAGATCGTCACATTAGCCGCAATTCTCTCTGAAACGGTTGTACTTATCGACTGCAAAGCTATGTCGCGTGCTGCGGTATGCGGAGACACTAAAAGCACCATAGTAGAACACAGATGAAGCTTCTAAGTTGATGTCATAGCCAGTAAGAAGTAGTACCATTCAAGTTTTAGGTATCGATTATTGACTTTTTAGCTGGCTTTGGTGCCTTGGACATGAGCTAGGACCTTAAGTTTCTGCATGAAAGGTGGACTAGCAGCCGAGTTGCACGGGAGAATGTGAAAAGTGTTCATATGTAATAAAAACCAGAGAAATCCGTCCGTGTTCGACATTTGTTATCGAATCGACTTAAAGCCAGATCGTCACATTGGCCGCTCTTCTGTCTGAAACGGTTGTACTTATCGTCTGCAAAGCTATGTCGAGTGCTGCGGCATGCGGAGACACTAAAAGCACCATAGTAGAACACAGATGAAGCTTCTAAGCTGATGTAATAGCCAGTAAGAAGTAGTACAATTCAAGTTTTAAGTATCGATTGTGGACTTTTTACCCTTCTTTGGTGCCTTGGGCATGAGCTAGGAACTTAAGATTTTGCATGATAGGAGGTCTAGCAGCCGCGTTGCACGTGAGAATGTGAAAAGTGTTCATATGTAGTAAAAACCTGAGAAATCCGTCCGTTTTCGTCATTTGTTGTCGAATCGACTTAAAGCTAGATCGTCACATTGGCCGCTCTTCTCTTTGAAACGGTTGTACTTATCGTCTGCAAAGCTACGTGTCGTGCTGCGGTATGCGGAGACACTAAAAGCACCATAGTAGAACACAGATGAAGCTTCTAAGTTGATGTAATAGCCAGTAAGAAGTAGTACAATTCAAGTTGTAGGTATCGATTATTGACTTTCTAGCTGGCTTTGGTGCCTTGGACATGAGCTAGGACCTTAAGATTCTGCAAAATAGGAGGTCTAGCAGCCGCGTTGCACGTGAGAATGTGAAAAGTGTTCATATGTAGTAAAAACCTGAGAAATCGGTCCGTTTTCGTCATTTATTGTCGAATCGACTTAAAGCCAGATCGTCACATTGGCCGCTCTTCTCTCTGATACGGATGTACTTATCGTCTGCAAAGCTATGTCGCGTGCTGCGGTATGCGGAGACACTAAAAGCATCATAGTAGAACACAGATGAAGCTACTAAGTTGATGTAATAGCCAGTAAGAAGTAGTACAATTCAAGTTTTAGGTATCGATTATTGACTTTTTAGCTGCCCTTGGTGCCTTGGACATGAGCTAGGACCTTAAGATTCTGCATGAAAGGAGGACTAGCAGCCGAGTTGTACGGGAGAATGTAAAAAGTGTTCATATGGAGTAAAAACCTGAGAAATCCGTTCGTTATCGTCATTTGTTATCGAATCGACTTAAAGCCAGATCGTCACATTAGCCGCTCTTCTCTCTGAAACGGTTGTACTTATCGACTGCAAAGCTATGTCGCGTGCTGCGGTATGCGGAGACACTGAAAGCACCATAGTAGAACACAGATGAAGCTTATAAGATGATGTAATAGTCAGTAAGAAGTAGTACAATTCAAGTTTTAAGTATCGATTATTGACTTTTTAGCTGACTATGGTGCCTTGGATATGAGTTAGGACCTTAAGATTCTGCATGAAAGGAGGTCTAGCAGCCGAGTTGAACGGGAGAATTTGAAAAGTGTTAATATGCAGTAAAAACCTAAGAAATCCGTCCGTTTTCGTCATTTGTTATCGAATCGACTTAAAGCCAGATCGTCACATTGGCCGCTCTTCTCTCTGAAACGGTTGTACTTATCTTCTGCAAAGCTATGTCGCGTGCTGCGGTATGTGGAGACACTAAAAGCACCATAGTAGAACACAGGTGAAGCTTCTAAGTTGATGTAATAGCCAGTAAGAAGTAGTACAATTCAAGTTTTAGGTATCGATTATTCACTTTTTAGCTGGCTTTGGTGCCTTGGACATGAGCTAGGACTTTAAGATTGTGCATGAAAGGAGGACTAGCAGCCGAGTTGCAAGGGAGAATGTGAAAAGTGTTCGTATGTAGTAAAAACCTGAGAAATCCGTCCGTTTTCGTCATTTGTTATCGAATCGACTTAAAGCCAGATCGTCACATTGGCCGCTCTTCTCTCTGAAACGGATGTACTTATCGTCTGCAAAGCTATGTCGCGTGCTGCGGTATACGGAGACACTAAAAGCATCACAGTAGAACACAGATGAAGCTTCTAATTGATGTAATAGCCAGTAAGAAGTAGTACAATTCAAGTTTTAGGTATCGATTATTGACTTTTTAGCTGCCCTTGGTTCCTTGGACATCAGCTAGGACCTTAAGATTCTGCATGAAATGAGGACTAGCAGCCGAGTTGCACGGGAGAATGTAAAAAGTGTTCATCCTGAGAAATCCGTCCGTTATCGTCATTTGTTATCGAATCGACTTAAAGCAAGATCGTCACATTAGCCGCTCTTCTCTCTGAAACGGTTGTACTTATCGACTGCAAAGCTATGTCGCGTGCTGCGGTATGCGGAGACACTAAAAGCACCATAGTAGAACACAGATGAAGCTTCTAAGATGATGTAATAGTCAGTAAGAAGTAGTACAATTCAAGTTTTAAGTATCGATTATTGACTTTTTAGCTGACTTTGGTGCCTTGGACATGAGTTAGGACCTTAAGATTCTGCATGACCGGAGGTCTAGCAGCCGAGTTGTACGGGAGAATGTGAAAAGTGTTCATATGTAGTAAAAACCAGAGAAATCCGTCCGTTTTCGTCATTTGTTATCGAATCGACTTAAAGCCAGATCGTCACATTAGTCGCAATTCTCTCTGAAACGGTTGTACTTATCGACTGCAAAGCTATGTCGCTTGCAGCGGTATGCGGAAACACTAAAAGCACCATAGTAGAACACAGATGTAGCTTCTAAGTTGATGTAATAGCCAGTAAGAAGTAGTACCATTCAAGTTTTTGGTATCGATTATTGACTTTTTAGCTGGCTTTGGTGCCTTGGACATGAGCTAGGACCTTAAGATTCTGCATGAAAGGAGGACTAGCAGCCGAGTTGCACGGGAGAATGTGAAAAATGTTCATATGTAGTAAAAACCAGAGAAATCCGTCCGTGTTCGACATTTGTTATCGAATCGACTTAAAGCCAGATCGTCACATTGGCCGCTCTTCTCTCTGAAACGGTTGTACTTATCGTCTGCAATGCTATGTCGAGTGCTGCGGTTTGCGGAGACACTAAAAGCACCATAGTAAAACACAGATGAAGCTTCCAAGTTGATGTAATAGCCAGTAAGAAGTAGTACAACTCAAGTTTTAAGTATCGATTGTTGACTTCTTACCCTTCTTTGGTGCCTTGGGCATGAGCTAGGAACTTAAGATTTTGCAAAATAGGAGGTCTAGCAGCCGCGTTGCACGTGAGAATGTGAAAAGTGTTCATATGTAGTACAAACCTGAGAAATCGGTCCGTTTTCGTCATTTGTTGTCGAATCGACTTAAAGCCAGATCTTCACATTGGCCACTCTTCTCTCTGAAACGGTTGTACTTATCGTCTGCAAAGCTATGTCGCGTGCTGCGGTATACGGAGACACTAAAAGCATCATAGTAGAACACAGATGAAGCTTCTAATTGATGTAATAGCCAGTAAGAAGTAGTACAATTCAAGTTTTAGGTATCGATTATTGACTTTTTAGCTGCCCTTGGTTCCTTGGACATCAGCTAGGACCTTAAGATTCTGCATGAAATGAGGACTAGCAGCCGAGTTGCACGGGAGAATGTAAAAAGTGTTCATATGTAGTAAAAACCTGAGAAATCCGTCCGTTATCGTCATTTGTTATCGAATCGACTTAAAGCAAGATCGTCACATTAGCCGCTCTTCTCTCTGAAACGGTTGTACTTATCGACTGCAAAGCTATGTCGCGTGCTGCGGTATGCGGAGACACTAAAAGCACCATAGTAGAACACAGATGAAGCTTCTAAGATGATGTAATAGTCAGTAAGAAGTAGTACAATTCAAGTTTTAAGTATCGATTATTGACTTTTTAGCTGACTTTGGTGCCTTGGACATGAGTTAGGACCTTAAGATTCTGCATGACCGGAGGTCTAGCAGCCGAGTTGTACGGGAGAATGTGAAAAGTGTTCATATGTAGTAAAAACCAGAGAAATCCGTCCGTTTTCGTCATTTGTTATCGAATCGACTTAAAGCCAGATCGTCACATTAGTCGCAATTCTCTCTGAAACGGTTGTACTTATCGACTGCAAAGCTATGTCGCTTGCAGCGGTATGCGGAAACACTAAAAGCACCATAGTAGAACACAGATGTAGCTTCTAAGTTGATGTAATAGCCAGTAAGAAGTAGTACCATTCAAGTTTTTGGTATCGATTATTGACTTTTTAGCTGGCTTTGGTGCCTTGGACATGAGCTAGGACCTTAAGATTCTGCATGAAAGGAGGACTAGCAGCCGAGTTGCACGGGAGAATGTGAAAAATGTTCATATGTAGTAAAAACCAGAGAAATCCGTCCGTGTTCGACATTTGTTATCGAATCGACTTAAAGCCAGATCGTCACATTGGCCGCTCTTCTCTCTGAAACGGTTGTACTTATCGTCTGCAATGCTATGTCGAGTGCTGCGGTTTGCGGAGACACTAAAAGCACCATAGTAAAACACAGATGAAGCTTCCAAGTTGATGTAATAGCCAGTAAGAAGTAGTACAACTCAAGTTTTAAGTATCGATTGTTGACTTCTTACCCTTCTTTGGTGCCTTTGGCATGAGCTAGGAACTTAAGATTTTGCAAAATAGGAGGTCTAGCAGCCGCGTTGCACGTGAGAATGTGAAAAGTGTTCATATGTAGTACAAACCTGAGAAATCGGTCCGTTTTCGTCATTTGTTGTCGAATCGACTTAAAGCCAGATCTTCACATTGGCCACTCTTCTCTCTGAAACGGTTGTACTTATCGTCTGCAAAGCTATGTCGCGTGCTGCGGTATGCGGAGACACTAAAAGCATCATATTATACACAGATGAAGCTTCTAAGTTGATGTAATAGCCAGTAAGAAGTAGTACAATTCAAGTTTTAGGTATCGATTATTGACTTTTTAGCTGCCCTTGGTGCCTTGGACATGAGCTAGGACCTTAAGATTCTGCATGAAAGGAGGACTAGCAGCCGAGTTGCACGGGAGAATGTAAAAAGTGTTCATATGTAGTAAAAACCTGAGAAATCCGTTCATTATCGTCATTTGTTATCGAATCGACTTAAAGCCAGATCGTCACATTAGCCGCTCTTCTCTCTGAAACGGTTGTACTTATCGACTGCTAAGCTATGTCGCGTGCTGCGGTATGCGGAGACACTAAAAGCACCATAGTAGAACACAGATGAAGCTTCTAAGATGATGTAATAGTCAGTAAGAAGTAGTACAATTCAAGTTTTAGGTATCGATTATTGACTTTTTAGCTGACTTTGGTGCCTTGGACATGAGCTAGGACCTTAAGATTCTGCATGAAAGGAGGACTAGCAGCCGAGTTGCACGGGAGAATGTGAAAAGTGTTCATATGTAGTAAAAACCAGAGAAATCCGTCCGTTTTCGTCATTTGTTATCGAATCGACTTAAAGCCAGATCGTCACATTAGTCGCAATTCTCTCTGAAACGGTTGTACTTATCGACTGCAAAGCTATGTCGCTTGCAGCGGTATGCGGAAACACTAAAAGCACCATAGTAGAACACAGATGTAGCTTCTAAGTTGATGTAATAGCCAGTAAGAAGTAGTACCATTCAAGTTTTAGGTATCGATTATTGACTTTTTAGCTGGCTTTGGTGCCTTGGACATGAGCTAGGACCTTAAGATTCTGCATGAAAGGAGGACTAGAAGCCGCGTTGCACGGGAGAATGTGAAAAATGTTCATATGTAGTAAAAACCAGAGAAATCCGTCCGTGTTCGACATTTGTTATCGAATCGACATAAAGCCAGATCGTCACATTGGCCGCTCTTCTCTCTGAAACGGTTGTACTTATCGTCTGCAATGCTATGTCGAGTGCTGCGGTTTGCGGAGACACTAAAAGCACCATAGTAAAACACAGATGAAGCTTCCAAGTTGATGTAATAGCCAGTAAGAAGTAGTACAACTCAAGTTTTAAGTATCGATTGTTGACTTCTTTCCCTTCTTTGGTGCCTTGGGCATGAGCTAGGAACTTAAGATTTTGCAAAATAGGAGGTCTAGCAGCCGCGTTGCACGTGAGAATGTGAAAAGTGTTCATATGTAGTAAAAACCTGAGAAATCGGTCCGTTTTCGTCATTTGTTGTCGAATCGACTTAAAGCCAGATCTTCACATTGGCCGCTCTTCTCTCTGAAACGGTTGTACTTATCGTCTGCAAAGCTATGTCGCGTGCTGCGGTATGCGGAGACACTAAAAGCATCATATTATACACAGATGAAGCTTCTAAGTTGATGTAATAGCCAGTAAGAAGTAGTACAATTCAAGTTTTAGGTATCGATTATTGACTTTTTAGCTGCCCTTGGTGCCTTGGACATGAGCTAGGACCTTAAGATTCTGCATGAAAGGAGGACTAGCAGCCGAGTTGCACAGGAGAATGTAAAAAGTGTTCATATGTAGTAAAAACCTGAGAAATCCGTTCGTTATCGTCATTTGTTATCGAATCGACTTAAAGCCAGATCGTCACATTAGCCGCTCTTCTCTCTGAAACGGTTGTACTTATCGACTGCTAAGCTATGTCGCGTGCTGCGGTATGCGGAGACACTAAAAGCACCATAGTAGAACACAGATGAAGCTTCTAAGATGATGTAATAGTCAGTAAGAAGTAGTACAATTCAAGTTTTAAGTATCGATTATTGACTTTTTAGCTGACTTTGGTGCCTTGGATATGAGTTAGGACCTTAAGATTCTGCATGAAAGGAGGTCTAGCAGCCGAGTTGTACGGGAGAATTTGAAAAGTGTTCATATGTAGTAAAAACCTGAGAAATCCGTCCGTTTTCGTCATTTGTTATCGAATCGACTTAAAGCCAGATCGTCACATTAGCCGCTCTTCTCTCTGAAACGGTTGTACTTATCGACTGCAAAGCTATGTCGCGTGCTGCGGTATGCGGAGACACTAAAAGCACCATAGTAGAACACAGATGAAGCTTCTAAGTTGATGTAATAGCCAATAAGAAGTAGTACCATTCAAGTTTTAGGTATCGATTATTGACTTTTTAGCTGACTTTGGTGCCTTGGACATGAGCTAGGACCTTAAGATTCTGCATGAAAGGAGGACTAGCAGCCGAGTTGCACGGGAGAATGTGAAAAGTGTTCATATGTAGTAAAAACCAGAGAAATCCGTCCGTGTTCGACATTTGTTATCGAATCGACTTATAGCCAGATCGTCACATTGGCCGCTCTTCTCTCTGAAACGGTTGTACTTATCGTCTGCAAAGCTATGTCGAGTGCTGCGGCATGCGGAGACACTAAAAGCACCATAGTAGAACACAGATGAAGCTTCTAAGTTGATGTAATAGCCAGTAAGAAGTAGTACAATTCAAGTTTTAAGTATCGATTGTTGACTTTTTACCGTTCTTCGGTGCCTTGGGCATGAGCTAGGAACTTAAGATTTTGCATGATAGGAGGTCTAGCAGCCGCGTTGCACGTGAGAATGTGAAAAGTGTTCATATGTAGTAAAAACCTGAGAAATCCGTCCGTTTTCGTCATTTGTTGTCGAATCGACTTAAAGCCAGATCGTCACATTGGCCGCTCTTCTCTTTGAAACGGTGGTACTTATCGTCTGCAAAGCTACGTGTCGTGCTGCGGTATGCGGAGACACTAAAAGCACCATAGTAGAACACAGATGAAGCTTCTAAGTTGATGTAATAGCCAGTAAGAAGTATTACAATTCAAGTTGTAGGTATCGATTATTGACTTTCTAGCTGGCTTTGGTGCCTTGGACATGAGCTAGGACCTTAAGATTCTGCATGAAAGGAGGACTAGCAGCCGAGTTGAACGGGAGAATGTGAAAAGTGTTCCTATGTAGTAAAAACCTGAGAAATCCCTTCGTTATCGTCATTTGTTATCGAATCGACTTAAAGCCAGATCGTCACATTAGCCGCTCTTCTCCCTGAAACGGTTGTACTTATCGACTGCAAAGCTATGTCGCGTGCTGCGGTATGCCGAGACACTAAAAGCACCATAGTACAACGCAGATGAAGCTTCTAAGATGATGTAATAGTCATTAAGAAGTAGTACAATTCCAGTTTTAGGTATCGATTATTGACTTTTTAGCTGTCTTTGGTGCCTTGGACATGAGTTAGGACCTTAAGATTCTGCATGAAAGGAGGTCTAGAAGCCGAGTTGTACGGGAGAATGTAAAAAGTGTTCATATGTAGTAAAAACCTGAGAAATCCGTCCATTTTCGTCATTTGTTATCGAATCGACTTAAAGCCAGATCGTCACATTGGCCGCTCTTATCTCTGAAACATTTGTACTTATCTTCTGCAAAGCTATGTCGCGTGCTGCGGTATGTGGAGACATTGAAGCACCATAGTGGAACACAGATGAAGCTTCTAAGTTGATGTAATAGCCAGTAAGAAGTAGTACCATTCAAGTTTTAGGTATCGATTATTCACTTTTTAGCTGGCTTTGGTGCCTTGGACATGAGCTAGGACCTTAAGATTCTGCATGAAAGGAGGACTAGCAGCCGAGTTGCATGGGAGAATGTGAATAGTGTTCATATGTAGTAAAAACCTGAGATATCTGTCCGTTATCGTCATTTGTTATCGAATCGACTTAAAGCCAGATCGTCACATTAGCCGCTCTTCTCTCTGAAACGGATGTACTTATCGACTGCAAAGCTATGACGCGTGCTGCGGTATGCGGAGACACTGAAAGCACCATAGTAGAACACAGATGAAGCTTCTAAGATGATGTAATAGTCAGTAAGAAGTAGTACAATTCAAGTTTTAAGTATCGATTATTGACTTTTTAGCTGACTTTGGTGCCTTGGACATGAGTTAGGACCTTAAGATTCTGCATGAACGGAGGTCTAGTAGCCGAGTTGTACGGGAGAATGTGAAAAGTGTTCATATGTAGTAAAAACCTGAGAAATCCGTCCGTTTTCGTCATTTGTTATCGAATCGACTTAAAGCCAGATCGTCACATTAGCCGCAATTCTCTCTGAAACGGTTGTACTTATCGTCTGCAAAGCTATGTCGCTTGCAGCGGTATGCGGAAACACTAAAAGCACCATAGTAGAACACAGATGTAGCTTCTAAGTTGATGTAATAGCCAGTAAGAAGTAGTACCATTCAAGTTTTTGGTATCGATTATTGACTTTTTAGCTGGCTTTGGTGCCTTGGACATGAGCTAGGACCTTAAGATTCTGCATGAAAGGAGGACTAGCAGCCGAGTTGCACGGGAGAATGTGAAAAATGTTCATATGTAGTAAAAACCAGAGAAATCCGTCCGTGTTCGACATTTGTTATCGAATCGACTTAAAGCCAGATCGTCACATTGGCCGCTCTTCTCCCTGAAACGGTTGTACTTATCGTCTGCAATGCTATGTCGAGTGCTGCGGTTTGCGGAGACACTAAAAGCACCATAGTAAAACACAGATGAAGCTTCCAAGTTGATGTAATAGCCAGTAAGAAGTAGTACAACTCAAGTTTTAAGTATCGATTGTTGACTTCTTACCCTTCTTTGGTGCCTTGGGCATGAGCTAGGAACTTAAGATTTTGCAAAATAGGAGGTCTAGCAGCCGCGTTGCACGTGAGAATGTGAAAAGTGTTCATATGTAGTAAAAACCTGAGAAATCGGTCCGTTTTCGTCATTTGTTGTCGAATCGACTTAAAGCCAGATCTTCACATTGGCCACTCTTCTCTCTGAAACGGTTGTACTTATCGTCTGCAAAGCTATGTCGCGTACTGCGGTATGCGGAGACACTAAAAGCATCATATTATACACAGATGAAGCTTCTAAGTTGATGTAATAGCCAGTAAGAAGTAGTACAATTCAAGTTTTAGGTATCGATTATTGACTTTTTAGCTGCCCTTGGTGCCTTGGACATGAGCTAGGACCTTAAGATTCTGCATGAAAGGAGGACTAGCAGCCGAGTTGCACGGGAGAATGTAAAAAGTGTTCATATGTAGTAAAAACCTGAGAAATCCGTTCATTATCGTCATTTGTTATCGAATCGACTTAAAGCCAGATCGTCACATTAGCCGCTCTTCTCTCTGAAACGGTTGAACTTATCGACTGCTAAGCTATGTCGCGTGCTGCGGTATGCGGAGACACTAAAAGCACCATAGTAGAACACAGATGAAGCTTCTAAGATGATGTAATAGTCAGTAAGAAGTAGTACAATTCAAGTTTTAGGTATCGATTATTGACTTTTTAGCTGACTTTGGTGCCTTGGATATGAGTTAGGACCTTAAGATTCTGCATGAAAGGAGGTCTAGCAGCCGAGTTGTACGGGAGAATTTGAAAAGTGTTCATATGTAGTAAAAACCTGAGAAATCCGTCCGTTTTCGTCATTTGTTATCGAATCGACTTAAAGCCAGATCGTCACATTAGCCGCTCTTCTCTCTGAAACGGTTGTACTTATCGACTGCAAAGCTATGTCGCGTGCTGCGGTATGCGGAGACACTAAAAGCACCATAGTAGAACACAGATGAAGCTTCTAAGTTGATGTAATAGCCAATAAGAAGTAGTACCATTCAAGTTTTAGGTATCGATTATTGACTTTTTAGCTGACTTTGGTGCCTTGGACATGAGCTAGGACCTTAAGATTCTGCATGAAAGGAGGACTAGCAGCCGAGTTGCACGGGAGAATGTGAAAAGTGTTCATATGTAGTAAAAACCAGAGAAATCCGTCCGTTTTCGTCATTTGTTATCGAATCGACTTAAGGCCAGATCGTCACATTAGTCGCAATTCTCTCTGAAACGGTTGTACTTATCGACTGCAAAGCTATGTCGCTTGCAGCGGTATGCGGAAACACTAAAAGCACCATAGTAGAACACAGATGTAGCTTCTAAGTTGATGTAATAGCCAGTAAGAAGTAGTACCATTCAAGTTTTAGGTATCGATTATTGACTTTTTAGCTGGCTTTGGTGCCTTGGACATGAGCTAGGACCTTAAGATTCTGCATGAAAGGAGGACTAGCAGCCGAGTTGCACGGGAGAATGTGAAAAATGTTCATATGTAGTAAAAACCAGAGAAATCCGTCCGTGTTCGACATTTGTTATCGAATCGACTTAAAGCCAGATCGTCACATTGGCCGCTCTTCTCTCTGAAACGGTTGTACTTATCGTCTGCAATGCTATGTCGAGTGCTGCGGTTTGCGGAGACACTAAAAGCACCATAGTAAAACACAGATGAAGCTTCCAAGTTGATGTAATAGCCAGTAAGAAGTAGTACAACTCAAGTTTTAAGTATCGATTGTTGACTTCTTTCCCTTCTTCGGTGCCTTGGGCATGAGCTAGGAACTTAAGATTTTGCAAAATAGGAGGTCTAGCAGCCGCGTTGCACGTGAGAATGTGAAAAGTGTTCATATGTAGTAAAAACCTGAGAAATCGGTCCGTTTTCGTCATTTGTTGTCGAATCGACTTAAAGCCAGATCGTCACATTGGCCGCTCTTCTCTCTGAAACGGTTGTACTTATCGTCTGCAAAGCTATGTCGCGTGCTGCGGTATGCGGAGACACTAAAAGCATCATATTATACACAGATGAAGCTTCTAAGTTGATGTAATAGCCAGTAAGAAGTAGTACAATTCAAGTTTTAGGTATCGATTATTGACTTTTTAGCTGCCCTTGGTGCCTTGGACATGAGCTAGGACCTTAAGATTCTGCATGAAAGGAGGACTAGCAGCCGAGTTGCACAGGAGAATGTAAAAAGTGTTCATATGTAGTAAAAACCTGAGAAATCCGTTCGTTATCGTCATTTGTTATCGAATCGACTTAAAGCCAGATCGTCACATTAGCCGCTCTTCTCTCTGAAACGGTTGTACTTATCGACTGCAAAGCTATGTCGCGTGCTGCGGTATGCGGAGACACTAAAAGCACCATAGTAGAACACAGATGAAGCTTCTAAGTTGATGTAATAGCCAATAAGAAGTAGTACCATTCAAGTTTTAGGTATCGATTATTGACTTTTTAGCTGACTTTGGTGCCTTGGACATGAGCTAGGACCTTAAGATTCTGCATGAAAGGAGGACTAGCAGGCGAGTTGCACGGGAGAATGTGAAAAGTGTTCATATGTAGTAAAAACCAGAGAAATCCGTCCGTGTTCGACATTTGTTATCGAATCGACTTAAAGCCAGATCGTCACATTGGCCGCTCTTCTCTCTGAAACGGTTGTACTTATCGTCTGCAAAGCTATGTCGAGTGCTGCGGCATGCGGAGACACTAAAAGCACCATAGTAGAACACAGATGAAGCTTCTAAGTTGATGTAATAGCCAGTAAGAAGTAGTACAATTCAAGTTTTAAGTATCGATTGTTGACTTTTTACCGTTCTTTGGTGCCTTGGGCACGAGCTAGGAACTTAAGATTTTGCATGATAGGAGGTCTAGCAGCCGCGTTGCACGTGAGAATGTGAAAAGTGTTCATATGTAGTAAAAACCTGAGAAATCCGTCCGTTTTCGTCATTTGTTGTCGAATCGACTTAAAGCCAGATCGTCACATTGGCCGCTCTTCTCTTTGAAACGGTGGTACTTATCGTCTGCAAAGCTACGTGTCGTGCTGCGGTATGCGGAGACACTAAAAGCACCATAGTAGAACACAGATGAAGCTTCTAAGTTGATGTAATAGCCAGTAAGAAGTAGTACAATTCAAGTTGTAGGTATCGATTATTGACATTCTAGCTGGCTTTGGTGCCTTGGACATGAGCTAGGACCTTAAGATTCTGCATGAAAGGAGGACTAGCAGCCGAGTTGAACGGGAGAATGTGAAAAGTGTTCCTATGTAGTAAAAACCTGAGAAATCCCTTCGTTATCGTCATTTGTTATCGAATCGACTTAAAGCCAGATCGTCACATTAGCCGCTCTTCTCCCTGAAACGGTTGTACTTATCGACTGCAAAGCTATGTCGCGTGCTGCGGTATGCCGAGACACTAAAAGCACCATAGTACAACGCAGATGAAGCTTCTAAGATGATGTAATAGTCATTAAGAAGTAGTACAATTCCAGTTTTAGGCATCGATTATTGACTTTTTAGCTGGCTTTGGTGCCTTGGACATGAGTTAGGACCTTAAGATTCTGCATGAAAGGAGGTCTAGAAGCCGAGTTGTACGGGAGAATGTGAAAAGTGTTCATATGTAGTAAAAACCTGAGAAATCCGTCCATTTTCGTCATTTGTTATCGAATCGACTTAAAGCCAGATCGTCACATTGGCCGCTCTTCTCTCTGAAACATTTGTACTTATCTTCTGCAAAGCTATGTCGCGTGCTGCGGTATGTGGAGACATTAAAGCACCATAGTGGAACACAGATGAAGCTTCTAAGTTGATGTAATAGCCAGTAAGAAGTAGTACCATTCAAGTTTTAGGTATCGATTATTCACTTTTTAGCTGGCTTTGGTGCCTTGGACATGAGCTAGGACCTTAAGATTCTGCATGAAAGGAGGACTAGCAGCCGAGTTGCATGGGAGAATGTTAATAGTGTTCATATGTAGTAAAAACCTGAGATATCCGTCCGTTATCGTCATTTGTTATCGAATCGACTTAAAGCCAGATCGGCACATTAGCCGCTCTTCTCTCTGAAACGGATGTACTTATCGACTGCAAAGCTATGACGCGTGCTGCGGTATGCGGAGACACTGAAAGCACCATAGTAGAACACAGATGAAGCTTCTAAGATGATGTAATAGTCAGTAAGAAGTAGTACAATTCAAGTTTTAATTATCGATTATTGACTTTTTAGCTGACTTTGGTGCCTTGGACATGAGTTAGGACCTTAAGATTCTGCATGAACGGAGGTCTAGTAGCCGAGTTGTACGGGAGAATGTGAAAAGTGTTCATATGTAGTAAAAACCTGAGAAATCCGTCCGTTTTCGTCATTTGTTATCGAATCGACTTAAAGCCAGATCGTCACATTAGCCGCAATTCTCTCTGAAACGGTTGTACTTATCGACTGCAAAGCTATGTCGCGTGCTGCGGTATGCGGAGACACTAAAAGCACCATAGTAGAACACAGATGAAGATTCTAAGTTGATGTAATAGCCAGTACGAAGTAGTACCATTCAAGTTTTAGGTATCGATTAGTGACTTTTTAGCTGGCTTTGGTGCCTTGGACATGAGCTAGGACCTTAAGATTCTGCATGAATGGAGGACTAGCAGCCGAGTTGCACGGGAGAATGTGAAAAGTGTTCATATGTAGTAAAAACCAGAGAAATCCGTCCGTGTTCAACATTTGTTATCGAATCGACTTAAAGCCAGATCGTCACATTGGCCGTTATTCTCTCTGAAACGGTTGTACTTATCGACTGCAAAGCTATGTCGCGTGCTGCGGTATGCGGAGACACTAAAAGCACCATAGTAGAACACAGATGAAGCTTCTAAGTTGATGTAATAGCCAGTAAGAAGTAGTACCATTCAAGTCTTAGGTATCGATTATTAACTTTTTAGCTGGCTTTGGTGCCTTGGACATGAGCTAGGACCTTAGGATTCTGCATGGAAGGAGGACTAGCAGCCGAGTTGCACGGGAGAATGTGAAAAGTGTTCATATGTAGTAACAACCAGAGAAATCCGTCCGTGTGCGACATTTGTTATCGAATCGACTTAAAGCCAGATCGTCACATTGGCCGCTCTTCTCTCTCAAACGGTTGTACTTATCGACTGCAAAGCTATGTCGCGTGCTGCGGTATGCGGAGACACTAAAAGCACCATAGTAGAACACAGATGAAGCTTCTAAGTTGATGTAATAGTCTGGAAGAAGTAGTACAATTCAAGTTTTAGGTATTGATTATTGACTTTTTAGCTGGCTTTGGTGCCTTGGACATGAGCTAGGACGTTAAGATTCTGCATGAAAGGAGGACTAGCAGGCGAGTTGCACGGGAGAATGTGAAAAGTGTTCATATGTAGTAAAAACCAGAGAAATCCGTCCGTGTTCGACATTTGTTATCGAATCGACTTAAAGCCAGATCGTCACATTGGCCGCTCTTCTCTCTGAAACGGTTGTACTTATCGTCTGCAAAGCTATGTCGAGTGCTGCGGCATGCGGAGACACTAAAAGCACCATAGTAGAACACAGATGAAGCTTCTAAGTTGATGTAATAGCCAGTAAGAAGTAGTACAATTCAAGTTTTAAGTATCGATTGTTGACTTTTTACCGTTCTTTGGTGCCTTGGGCACGAGCTAGGAACTTAAGATTTTGCATGATAGGAGGTCTAGCAGCCGCGTTGCACGTGAGAATGTGAAAAGTGTTCATATGTAGTAAAAACCTGAGAAATCCGTCCGTTTTCGTCATTTGTTGTCGAATCGACTTAAAGCCAGATCGTCACATTGGCCGCTCTTCTCTTTGAAACGGTGGTACTTATCGTCTGCAAAGCTACGTGTCGTGCTGCGGTATGCGGAGACACTAAAAGCACCATAGTAGAACACAGATGAAGCTTCTAAGTTGATGTAATAGCCAGTAAGAAGTAGTACAATTCAAGTTGTAGGTATCGATTATTGACATTCTAGCTGGCTTTGGTGCCTTGGACATGAGCTAGGACCTTAAGATTCTGCATGAAAGGAGGACTAGCAGCCGAGTTGAACGGGAGAATGTGAAAAGTGTTCCTATGTAGTAAAAACCTGAGAAATCCCTTCGTTATCGTCATTTGTTATCGAATCGACTTAAAGCCAGATCGTCACATTAGCCGCTCTTCTCCCTGAAACGGTTGTACTTATCGACTGCAAAGCTATGTCGCGTGCTGCGGTATGCCGAGACACTAAAAGCACCATAGTACAACGCAGATGAAGCTTCTAAGATGATGTAATAGTCATTAAGAAGTAGTACAATTCCAGTTTTAGGCATCGATTATTGACTTTTTAGCTGGCTTTGGTGCCTTGGACATGAGTTAGGACCTTAAGATTCTGCATGAAAGGAGGTCTAGAAGCCGAGTTGTACGGGAGAATGTGAAAAGTGTTCATATGTAGTAAAAACCTGAGAAATCCGTCCATTTTCGTCATTTGTTATCGAATCGACTTAAAGCCAGATCGTCACATTGGCCGCTCTTCTCTCTGAAACATTTGTACTTATCTTCTGCAAAGCTATGTCGCGTGCTGCGGTATGTGGAGACATTAAAGCACCATAGTGGAACACAGATGAAGCTTCTAAGTTGATGTAATAGCCAGTAAGAAGTAGTACCATTCAAGTTTTAGGTATCGATTATTCACTTTTTAGCTGGCTTTGGTGCCTTGGACATGAGCTAGGACCTTAAGATTCTGCATGAAAGGAGGACTAGCAGCCGAGTTGCATGGGAGAATGTTAATAGTGTTCATATGTAGTAAAAACCTGAGATATCCGTCCGTTATCGTCATTTGTTATCGAATCGACTTAAAGCCAGATCGGCACATTAGCCGCTCTTCTCTCTGAAACGGATGTACTTATCGACTGCAAAGCTATGACGCGTGCTGCGGTATGCGGAGACACTGAAAGCACCATAGTAGAACACAGATGAAGCTTCTAAGATGATGTAATAGTCAGTAAGAAGTAGTACAATTCAAGTTTTAATTATCGATTATTGACTTTTTAGCTGACTTTGGTGCCTTGGACATGAGTTAGGACCTTAAGATTCTGCATGAACGGAGGTCTAGTAGCCGAGTTGTACGGGAGAATGTGAAAAGTGTTCATATGTAGTAAAAACCTGAGAAATCCGTCCGTTTTCGTCATTTGTTATCGAATCGACTTAAAGCCAGATCGTCACATTAGCCGCAATTCTCTCTGAAACGGTTGTACTTATCGACTGCAAAGCTATGTCGCGTGCTGCGGTATGCGGAGACACTAAAAGCACCATAGTAGAACACAGATGAAGATTCTAAGTTGATGTAATAGCCAGTACGAAGTAGTACCATTCAAGTTTTAGGTATCGATTAGTGACTTTTTAGCTGGCTTTGGTGCCTTGGACATGAGCTAGGACCTTAAGATTCTGCATGAATGGAGGACTAGCAGCCGAGTTGCACGGGAGAATGTGAAAAGTGTTCATATGTAGTAAAAACCAGAGAAATCCGTCCGTGTTCAACATTTGTTATCGAATCGACTTAAAGCCAGATCGTCACATTGGCCGTTATTCTCTCTGAAACGGTTGTACTTATCGACTGCAAAGCTATGTCGCGTGCTGCGGTATGCGGAGACACTAAAAGCACCATAGTAGAACACAGATGAAGCTTCTAAGTTGATGTAATAGCCAGTAAGAAGTAGTACCATTCAAGTCTTAGGTATCGATTATTAACTTTTTAGCTGGCTTTGGTGCCTTGGACATGAGCTAGGACCTTAGGATTCTGCATGGAAGGAGGACTAGCAGCCGAGTTGCACGGGAGAATGTGAAAAGTGTTCATATGTAGTAACAACCAGAGAAATCCGTCCGTGTGCGACATTTGTTATCGAATCGACTTAAAGCCAGATCGTCACATTGGCCGCTCTTCTCTCTCAAACGGTTGTACTTATCGACTGCAAAGCTATGTCGCGTGCTGCGGTATGCGGAGACACTAAAAGCACCATAGTAGAACACAGATGAAGCTTCTAAGTTGATGTAATAGTCTGGAAGAAGTAGTACAATTCAAGTTTTAGGTATTGATTATTGACTTTTTAGCTGGCTTTGGTGCCTTGGACATGAGCTAGGACGTTAAGATTCTGCATGAAAGGAGGACTAGCAGCCGAGTTGCACGGGAGAATATGAAAAGTGTTCATATGTAGTAAAAACCAGAGAAATCCGTCCGTGTTCGACATTTGTTATCGAATCGACTTAAAGCCAGATCGTAACATTGGCCGCTCTTCTCTCTGAAACGGTTGTACTTATCGTCTGCAAAGCTATGTCGAGTGCTGCGGCATGCGGAGGCACTAAAAGCACCATAGTAGAACACAGATGAAGCTTCTAAGTTGATGTAATAGCCAGTAAGAAGTAGTACAATTCAAGTTTTAAGTATCGATTGTTGACTTTTTACCCTTCTTTGGTGCCTTGGGCATGAGCTAGGAACTTAAGATTTTGCATGAAAGGAGGACTAGCAGCCGCGTTGCACGTGAGAATGTGAAAAGTGTTCATATGTAGTAAAAACCTGAGAAATCCGTCCGTTTTCGTCATTTGTTGTCGAATCGACTTAAAGCCAGATCGTCACATTGGCCGCTCTTCTGTTTGAAACGGTGGTACTTATCGTCTGCAAAGCTACGTGTCGTGCTGCCGTATGCGGAGACACTAAAAGCACCATAGTAGAACACAGATGAAGCTTCTAAGATGATGTAATAGCCAGTAAGAAGTAGTACAATTCAAGTTTTTGGTATCGATTATTGACTTTTCAGCTGGCTTTGGTGCCTTGGACATGAGCTAGGACCTTAAGATTCTGCATGAAAGGAGGACTAGCAGCCAAGTTGCAAGGGAGAATGTAAAAAGTGTTCATATGTAGTAAAAACCTGAGAAATCCGTTGGTTTTCGTCATTTGTTATCGAATCGACTTAAATCCAGATCGTCACATTGGCCGCTTTTCGTTCTGAAACGGTTGTACTTATCTTGTGCAAAGCTATGTCGCGCGCTGCGGTATGCAGAGACACTAAATGCACCATAGTAGAACACAGATGAAGCTTCTAAGTTGATGTAATAGTCAGTAAGAAGTAGTACAATTCAAGTTTTAGGTACTGATTATTGACTTTTTAGCTGGCTTTGGTGTCTTGGACATGAGATAGGACCTTAAGATTCTGCATGAAAGGATTACTAGCAGCCGAGTTGCACGGGAGAATGTGGAACATGTTCATATGTAGTAAAAACATGAGAAATCCTTCCGTTTTCGTCATTTATTATCGAATCGACTTAAAGCAGTGCGTCACATTGGCCGCTCTTCTCTCTGAAACGGTTGTACTTATCGTCTGCAAAGCTATGTCGCGTGCTGCGGTATGTGGAGACACTGAAAGCACCATAGTAGAACACAGATGAAGGCTCTAATTTGATGTAATAGCCTGTAAGAAGTAGTACAATTCAAGTTTTAGGTATCGATTATTGACTTTTTAGCTGGCTTTGGTGCCTTGGACATGAGCTAGGATCTTAAGATTCTGCATTATAGGAGGACTAGCAGCCGAGTTGCACGTTAGAATGTGAAAAGTGTTCATATGTAGTAAAAACCAGAGATATCCGTCCGTGTTCATCATTTGTTATCGAATCGACTTAAAGACAGATCGTCACATTGGGCACTCTACTCTCTAAAGCGGTTGTACTTATCGTCTGCGAAGCTATGCCACGTGCTGCGGTATGTGGAGACACTAAAAGCGCCATAGTAGAACACAGATGAAGCTTTTAAGTTGATGTAATAGCCAGTAAGAAGTAGTGCAATTCAAGTTTTAGGTATCGATTATTGACTTTTTAGCTGGCTTTGGTGCCTTGGACATGAGCTAGGACCTTAACATTCTGCATGAAAGGTGGATTAACAGCCGAGTTGCACGGGAGAATGTGAAGTGTGTTCATATGTAGTAAAAACCTGACAAATCCGTTCGTTTTGGTCATTTGTTATCGAATAGACTTAAAGCCAGATCGTCACATTGGCCGCTCTTCTCCCTGAAACGGTTGTACTTATCGACTGCAAAGCTATGTCGCGTGCTGCGGTATGCGGAGACACTAAAAGCACCATAGCAGAACACAGATGAAGCTTCTAAGTTGATGTAATAGCCAGTAAGAAGTAGTACAATTCAAGTTTTAGGTATCGATTATTGACTTTTTAGGTGGCTTTTGTGCCTTGGACATGAGCTAGGACCTTAAGATTCTGCATTAAAGGAGGACTAGCTGCCGAGATGCACGGGAGAATGTGAAAAGTGTTCATATGTAGTAAAAACCTGAGAAATCCGTCCGTTTTCGTCATTTGTTAACGAATCGACGTAAAGCCAGATCGTCACATTGGCCGCTCTTCTCTCTGAAACCGTTGTACTTATCGTCTGCAAAGCTATGTCACGTGCTGCGGTATGTGGAGACAGTAAAAGCGCCATAGTAGAACACAGATGAAGCTTCTAAGTTGATGTAATAGCCAGTATAAGTAGTACAATTCAAGTTTTAGGTATCGATTATTGACTTTTTAGCTGGCTTTGGTGCCTTGGACATGAGCTAGGACCTTAAGATTCTGCATGAAAGGAGGATTAGCAGCCGAGTTGCATGGGAGAATGTAAAATGTGTTCATATGTAGTAAAAACCTGAGAAATCCGTCCGTTTTCGTCATTTGTTATCGAATCGACTTAAAGCCAGATCGTCACATTGGCCGCTCTTCTCTCTGAAACGGCTGTACTTATCGTCTGCAAATCTATGTCGCGTGCTGCGGTATGCGGAGACACTAAAAGCACCATAGTAGAACACAGATGAAGCTTCTAAGTTGATGTAATAGCCAGTAAGAAGTAGTACAATTCAAGTTTTAGGTATCGATTATTTACTTTTTAGCTGTCTTTGGTGCCTTGGACATGAGCTAGGGCCTTAAGATTTTGCATGAGAGGAGGAACAGCAGCCGAGTTGCGAGGGAGAATGTGAAAAGTGTTCATATGTAGTAAAAATCTGAGAAATCCGTCCGTTTTCATCATTTGTTATCGAATCGACTTAAAGCCAGATCGTCACATTGGCCGCTCTTCTCTCTGAAACGGTTGTACTTATCGACTGCTAAGCTATGTCGCGTGCTGCGGTATGCGGAGACACTAAAAGCACCATAGTAGAACACAGATGAAGCTTCTAAGATGATGTAATAGTCAGTAAGAAGTAGTACAATTCAAGTTTTAAGTATCGATTATTGACTTTTTAGCTGACTTTGGTGCCTTGGATATGAGTTAGGACCTTAAGATTCTGCAGGAAAGGAGGTCTAGCAGCCGAGTTGTACGGGAGAATTTGAAAAGTGTTCATATGTAGTAAAAACCTGAGAAATCCGTCCGTTTTCGTCATTTGTTATCGAATCGACTTAAAGCCAGATCGTCACATTAGCCGCTCTTCTCTCGGAAACGGTTGTACTTATCGACTGCAAAGCTATGTCGCGTGCTGCGGTATGCGGAGACACTAAAAGCACCATAGTAGAACACAGATGAAGCTTCTAAGTTGATGTAATAGCCAATAAGAAGTAGTACCATTCAAGTTTTAGGTATCGATTATTGACTTTTTAGCTGACTTTGGTGCCTTGGACATGAGCTAGGACCTTAAGATTCTGCATGAAAGGAGGACTAGCAGCCGAGTTGCACGGGAGAATGTGAAAAGTGTTCATATGTAGTAAAAACCAGAGAAATCCGTCCGTGTTCGACATTTGTTATCGAATCGACTTAAAGCCAGATCGTCACATTGGCCGCTCTTCTCTCTGAAACGGTTGTACTTATCGTCTGCAAAGCTATGTCGAGTGCTGCGGCATGCGGAGACACTAAAAGCAACACAGAAGAAGCTTCTAAGTTGATGTAATAGCCAGTAAGAAGTAGTACAATTCAAGTTTTAAGTATCGATTGTTGACTTTTTACCCTTCTTTGGTGCCTTGGGCATGAGCTAGGAACTTAAGATTTTGCATGATAGGAGGTCTAGCAGCCGCGTTGCACGTGAGAATGTGAAAAGTGTTCATATGTAGTAAAAACCTGAGAAATCCGTCCGTTTTCGTCATTTGTTGTCGAATCGACTTAAAGCCAGATCGTCACATTGGCCGCTCTTCTCTTTGAAACGGTGGTACTTATCGTCTGCAAAGCTACGTGTCGTGCTGCGGTATGCGGAGACACTAAAAGCACCATTGTAGAACACAGATGAAGCTTCTAAGTTGATGTAATAGCCAGTAAGAAGTAGTACAATTCAAGTTGTAGGTATCGATTATTGACATTCTAGCTGGCTTTGGTGCCTTGGACATGAGCTAGGACCTTAAGATTCTGCATGAAAGGAGGACTAGCAGCCGAGTTGAACGGGAGAATGTGAAAAGTGTTCCTATGTAGTAAAAACCTGAGAAATCCCTTCGTTATCGTCATTTGTTATCGAATCGACTTAAAGCCAGATCGTCACATTAGCCGCTCTTCTCCCTGAAACGGTTGTACTTATCGACTGCAAAGCTATGTCGCGTGCTGCGGTATGCCGAGACACTAAAAGCACCATAGTACAACGCAGATGAAGCTTCTAAGATGATGTAATAGTCATTAAGAAGTAGTACAATTCCAGTTTTAGGCATCGATTATTGACTTTTTAGCTGGCTTTGGTGCCTTGGACATGAGTTAGGACCTTAAGATTCTGCATGAAAGGAGGTCTAGAAGCCGAGTTGTACGGGAGAATGTGAAAAGTGTTCATATGTAGTAAAAACCTGAGAAATCCGTCCATTTTCGTCATTTGTTATCGAATCGACTTAAAGCCAGATCGTCACATTGGCCGCTCTTCTCTCTGAAACATTTGTACTTATCTTCTGCAAAGCTATGTCGCGTGCTGCGGTATGTGGAGACATTAAAGCACCATAGTGGAACACAGATGAAGCTTCTAAGTTGATGTAATAGCCAGTAAGAAGTAGTACCATTCAAGTTTTAGGTATCGATTATTCACTTTTTAGCTGGCTTTGGTGCCTTGGACATGAGCTAGGACCTTAAGATTCTGCATGAAAGGAGGACTAGCAGCCGAGTTGCATGGGAGAATGTTAATAGTGTTCATATGTAGTAAAAACCTGAGATATCCGTCCGTTATCGTCATTTGTTATCGAATCGACTTAAAGCCAGATCGTCACATTAGCCGCTCTTCTCTCTGAAACGGATGTACTTATCGACTGCAAAGCTATGACGCGTGCTGCGGTATGCGGAGACACTGAAAGCACCATAGTAGAACACAGATGAAGCTTCTAAGATGATGTAATAGTCAGTAAGAAGTAGTACAATTCAAGTTTTAATTATCGATTATTGACTTTTTAGCTGACTTTGGTGCCTTGGACATGAGTTAGGACCTTAAGATTCTGCATGAACGGAGGTCTAGTAGCCGAGTTGTACGATAGAATGTGAAAAGTGTTCATATGTAGTAAAAACCTGAGAAATCCGTCCGTTTTCGTCATTTGTTATCGAATCGACTTAAAGCCAGATCGTCACATTAGCCGCAATTCTCTCTGAAACGGTTGTACTTATCGACTGCAAAGCTATGTCGCGTGCTGCGGTATGCGGAGACACTAAAAGCACCATAGTAGAACACAGATGAAGATTCTAAGTTGATGTAATAGCCAGTACGAAGTAGTACCATTCAAGTTTTAGGTATCGATTAGTGACTTTTTAGCTGGCTTTGGTGCCTTGGACATGAGCTAGGACCTTAAGATTCTGCATGAATGGAGGACTAGCAGCCGAGTTGCACGGGAGAATGTGAAAAGTGTTCATATGTAGTAAAAACCAGAGAAATCCGTCCGTGTTCAACATTTGTTATCGAATCGACTTAAAGCCAGATCGTCACATTGGCCGTTATTCTCTCTGAAACGGTTGTACTTATCGACTGCAAAGCTATGTCGCGTGCTGCGGTATGCGGAGACACTAAAAGCACCATAGTAGAACACAGATGAAGCTTCTAAGTTGATGTAATAGCCAGTAAGAAGTAGTACCATTCAAGTCTTAGGTATCGATTATTAACTTTTTAGCTGGCTTTGGTGCCTTGGACATGAGCTAGGACCTTAGGATTCTGCATGGAAGGAGGACTAGCAGCCGAGTTGCACGGGAGAATGTGAAAAGTGTTCATATGTAGTAAAAACCAGAGAAATCCGTCCGTGTGCGACATTTGTTATCGAATCGACTTAAAGCCAGATCGTCACATTGGCCGCTCTTCTCTCTCAAACGGTTGTACTTATCGACTGCAAAGCTATGTCGCGTGCTGCGGTATGCGGAGACACTAAAAGCACCATAGTAGAACACAGATGAAGCTTCTAAGTTGATGTAATAGTCTGGAAGAAGTAGTACAATTCAAGTTTTAGGTATTGATTATTGACTTTTTAGCTGGCTTTGGTGCCTTGGACATGAGCTAGGACGTTAAGATTCTGCATGAAAGGAGGACTAGCAGCCGAGTTGCACGGGAGAATATGAAAAGTGTTCATATGTAGTAAAAACCAGAGAAATCCGTCCGTGTTCGACATTTGTTATCGAATCGACTTAAAGCCAGATCGTAACATTGGCCGCTCTTCTCTCTGAAACGGTTGTACTTATCGTCTGCAAGGCTATGTCGAGTGCTGCGGCATGCGGAGGCACTAAAAGCACCATAGTAGAACACAGATGAAGCTTCTAAGTTGATGTAATAGCCAGTAAGAAGTAGTACAATTCAAGTTTTAAGTATCGATTGTTGACTTTTTACCCTTCTTTGGTGCCTTGGGCATGAGCTAGGAACTTAAGATTTTGCATGATAGGAGGTCTAGCAGCCGCGTTGCACGTGAGAATGTGAAAAGTGTTCATATGTAGTAAAAACCTGAGAAATCCGTCCGTTTTCGTCATTTGTTGTCGAATCGACTTAAAGCCAGATCGTCACATTGGCCGCTCTTCTGTTTGAAACGGTGGTACTTATCGTCTGCAAAGCTACGTGTCGTGCTGCCGTATGCGGAGACACTAAAAGCACCATAGTAGAACACAGATGAAGCTTCTAAGATGATGTAATAGCCAGTAAGAAGTAGTACAATTCAAGTTTTTGGTATCGATTATTGACTTTTCAGCTGGCTTTGGTGCCTTGGACATGAGCTAGGACCTTAAGATTCTGCATGAAAGGAGGACTAGCAGCCGAGTTGCAAGGGAGAATGTAAAAAGTGTTCATATGTAGTAAAAACCTGAGAAATCCGTTGGTTTTCGTCATTTGTTATCGAATCGACTTAAATCCAGATCGTCACATTGGCCGCTTTTCGTTCTGAAACGGTTGTACTTATCTTGTGCAAAGCTATGTCGCGCGCTGCGGTATGCAGAGACACTAAATGCACCATAGTAGAACACAGATGAAGCTTCTAAGTTGATGTAATAGTCAGTAAGAAGTAGTACCATTCAAGTTTTAGGTATCGATTATTCACTTTTTAGCTGGCTTTGGTGCCTTGGACATGAGCTAGGACCTTAAGATTCTGCATGAAAGGAGGACTAGCAGCCGAGTTGCATGGGAGAATGTTAATAGTGTTCATATGTAGTAAAAACCTGAGATATCCGTCCGTTATCGTCATTTGTTATCGAATCGACTTAAAGCCAGATCGTCACATTAGCCGCTCTTCTCTCTGAAACGGATGTACTTATCGACTGCAAAGCTATGACGCGTGCTGCGGTATGCGGAGACACTGAAAGCACCATAGTAGAACACAGATGAAGCTTCTAAGATGATGTAATAGTCAGTAAGAAGTAGTACAATTCAAGTTTTAATTATCGATTATTGACTTTTTAGCTGACTTTGGTGCCTTGGACATGAGTTAGGACCTTAAGATTCTGCATGAACGGAGGTCTAGTAGCCGAGTTGTACGATAGAATGTGAAAAGTGTTCATATGTAGTAAAAACCTGAGAAATCCGTCCGTTTTCGTCATTTGTTATCGAATCGACTTAAAGCCAGATCGTCACATTAGCCGCAATTCTCTCTGAAACGGTTGTACTTATCGACTGCAAAGCTATGTCGCGTGCTGCGGTATGCGGAGACACTAAAAGCACCATAGTAGAACACAGATGAAGATTCTAAGTTGATGTAATAGCCAGTACGAAGTAGTACCATTCAAGTTTTAGGTATCGATTAGTGACTTTTTAGCTGGCTTTGGTGCCTTGGACATGAGCTAGGACCTTAAGATTCTGCATGAATGGAGGACTAGCAGCCGAGTTGCACGGGAGAATGTGAAAAGTGTTCATATGTAGTAAAAACCAGAGAAATCCGTCCGTGTTCAACATTTGTTATCGAATCGACTTAAAGCCAGATCGTCACATTGGCCGTTATTCTCTCTGAAACGGTTGTACTTATCGACTGCAAAGCTATGTCGCGTGCTGCGGTATGCGGAGACACTAAAAGCACCATAGTAGAACACAGATGAAGCTTCTAAGTTGATGTAATAGCCAGTAAGAAGTAGTACCATTCAAGTCTTAGGTATCGATTATTAACTTTTTAGCTGGCTTTGGTGCCTTGGACATGAGCTAGGACCTTAGGATTCTGCATGGAAGGAGGACTAGCAGCCGAGTTGCACGGGAGAATGTGAAAAGTGTTCATATGTAGTAAAAACCAGAGAAATCCGTCCGTGTGCGACATTTGTTATCGAATCGACTTAAAGCCAGATCGTCACATTGGCCGCTCTTCTCTCTCAAACGGTTGTACTTATCGACTGCAAAGCTATGTCGCGTGCTGCGGTATGCGGAGACACTAAAAGCACCATAGTAGAACACAGATGAAGCTTCTAAGTTGATGTAATAGTCTGGAAGAAGTAGTACAATTCAAGTTTTAGGTATTGATTATTGACTTTTTAGCTGGCTTTGGTGCCTTGGACATGAGCTAGGACGTTAAGATTCTGCATGAAAGGAGGACTAGCAGCCGAGTTGCACGGGAGAATATGAAAAGTGTTCATATGTAGTAAAAACCAGAGAAATCCGTCCGTGTTCGACATTTGTTATCGAATCGACTTAAAGCCAGATCGTAACATTGGCCGCTCTTCTCTCTGAAACGGTTGTACTTATCGTCTGCAAGGCTATGTCGAGTGCTGCGGCATGCGGAGGCACTAAAAGCACCATAGTAGAACACAGATGAAGCTTCTAAGTTGATGTAATAGCCAGTAAGAAGTAGTACAATTCAAGTTTTAAGTATCGATTGTTGACTTTTTACCCTTCTTTGGTGCCTTGGGCATGAGCTAGGAACTTAAGATTTTGCATGATAGGAGGTCTAGCAGCCGCGTTGCACGTGAGAATGTGAAAAGTGTTCATATGTAGTAAAAACCTGAGAAATCCGTCCGTTTTCGTCATTTGTTGTCGAATCGACTTAAAGCCAGATCGTCACATTGGCCGCTCTTCTGTTTGAAACGGTGGTACTTATCGTCTGCAAAGCTACGTGTCGTGCTGCCGTATGCGGAGACACTAAAAGCACCATAGTAGAACACAGATGAAGCTTCTAAGATGATGTAATAGCCAGTAAGAAGTAGTACAATTCAAGTTTTTGGTATCGATTATTGACTTTTCAGCTGGCTTTGGTGCCTTGGACATGAGCTAGGACCTTAAGATTCTGCATGAAAGGAGGACTAGCAGCCGAGTTGCAAGGGAGAATGTAAAAAGTGTTCATATGTAGTAAAAACCTGAGAAATCCGTTGGTTTTCGTCATTTGTTATCGAATCGACTTAAATCCAGATCGTCACATTGGCCGCTTTTCGTTCTGAAACGGTTGTACTTATCTTGTGCAAAGCTATGTCGCGCGCTGCGGTATGCAGAGACACTAAATGCACCATAGTAGAACACAGATGAAGCTTCTAAGTTGATGTAATAGTCAGTAAGAAGTAGTACAATTCAAGTTTTAGGTACTGATTATTGACTTTTTAGCTGGCTTTGGTGTCTTGGACATGAGATAGGACCTTAAGATTCTGCATGAAAGGATTACTAGCAGCCGAGTTGCACGGGAGAATGTGGAACATGTTCATATGTAGTAAAAACATGAGAAATCCTTCCGTTTTCGTCATTTATTATCGAATCGACTTAAAGCAGTGCGTCACATTGGCCGCTCTTCTCTCTGAAACGGTTGTACTTATCGTCTGCAAAGCTATGTCGCGTGCTGCGGTATGTGGAGACACTGAAAGCACCATAGTAGAACACAGATGAAGGCTCTAATTTGATGTAATAGCCTGTAAGAAGTAGTACAATTCAAGTTTTAGGTATCGATTATTGACTTTTTAGCTGGCTTTGGTGCCTTGGACATGAGCTAGGATCTTAAGATTCTGCATTATAGGAGGACTAGCAGCCGAGTTGCACGTTAGAATGTGAAAAGTGTTCATATGTAGTAAAAACCAGAGATATCCGTCCGTGTTCAACATTTGTTATCGAATCGACTTAAAGTCAGATCGTCACATTGGGCGCTCTACTCTCTAAAGCGGTTGTACTTATCGTCTGCGAAGCTATGCCACGTGCTGCGGTATGTGGAGACACTAAAAGCGCCATAGTAGAACACAGATGAAGCTTTTAAGTTGATGTAATAGCCAGTAAGAAGTAGTGCAATTCAAGTTTTAGGTATCGATTATTGACTTTTTAGCTGGCTTTGGTGCCTTGGACATGAGCTAGGACCTTAACATTCTGCATGAAAGGTGGATTAACAGCCGAGTTGCACGGGAGAATGTGAAGTGTGTTCATATGTAGTAAAAACCTGACAAATCCGTTCGTTTCGGTCATTTGTTATCGAATAGACTTAAAGCCAGATCGTCACATTGGCCGCTCTTCTCCCTGAAACGGTTGTACTTATCGACTGCAAAGCTATGTCGCGTGCTGCGGTATGCGGAGACACTAAAAGCACCATAGCAGAACACAGATGAAGCTTCTAAGTTGATGTAATAGCCAGTAAGAAGTAGTACAATTCAAGTTTTAGGTATCGATTATTGACTTTTTAGCTGGCTTTGGTGCCTTGGACATGAGCTAGGACCTTAAGATTCTGCATTAAAGGAGGACTAGCTGCCGAGATGCACGGGAGAATGTGAAAAGTGTTCATATGTAGTAAAAACCTGAGAAATCCGTCCGTTTTCGTCATTTGTTAACGAATCGACGTAAAGCCAGATCGTCACATTGGCCGCTCTTCTCTCTGAAACGGTTGTACTTATCGTCTGCAAAGCTATGTCACGTGCTGCGGTATGTGGAGACAGTAAAAGCGCCATAGTAGAACACAGATGAAGCTTCTAAGTTGATGTAATAGCCAGTATAAGTAGTACAATTCAAGTTTTAGGTATCGATTATTGACTTTTTAGCTGGCTTTGGTGCCTTGGACATCAGCTAGGACCTTAAGATTCTGCATGAAAGGAGGATTAGCAGCCGAGTTGCATGGGAGAATGTGAAATGTGTTCATATGTAGTAAAAACCTGAGAAATCCGTCCGTTTTCGTCATTTGTTATCGAATCGACTTAAAGCCAGATCGTCACATTGGCCGCTCTTCTCTCTGAAACGGCTGTACTTATCGTCTGCAAATCTATGTCGCGTGCTGCGGTATGCGGAGACACTAAAAGCACCATAGTAGAACACAGATGAAGCTTCTAAGTTGATGTAATAGCCAGTAAGAAGTAGTACAATTCAAGTTTTAGGTATCGATTATTTACTTTTTAGCTGTCTTTGGTGCCTTGGACATGAGCTAGGGCCTTAAGATTTTGCATGAGAGGAGGAACAGCAGCCGAGTTGCGAGGGAGAAAGTGAAAAGTGTTCATATGTAGTAAAAATCTGAGAAATCCGTCCGTTTTCATCATTTGTTATCGAATCGACTTAAAGCCAGATCGTCACATTGGCCGCTCTTCTCTCTGAAACGGTTGTACTTATCGACTGCTAAGCTATGTCGCGTGCTGCGGTATGCGGAGACACTAAAAGCACCATAGTAGAACACAGATGAAGCTTCTAAGATGATGTAATAGTCAGTAAGAAGTAGTACAATTCAAGTTTTAAGTATCGATTATTGACTTTTTAGCTGACTTTGGTGCCTTGGATATGAGTTAGGACCTTAAGATTCTGCAGGAAAGGAGGTCTAGCAGCCGAGTTGTACGGGAGAATTTGAAAAGTGTTCATATGTAGTAAAAACCTGAGAAATCCGTCCGTTTTCGTCATTTGTTATCGAATCGACTTAAAGCCAGATCGTCACATTAGCCGCTCTTCTCTCGGAAACGGTTGTACTTATCGACTGCAAAGCTATGTCGCGTGCTGCGGTATGCGGAGACACTAAAAGCACCATAGTAGAACACAGATGAAGCTTCTAAGTTGATGTAATAGCCAATAAGAAGTAGTACCATTCAAGTTTTAGGTATCGATTATTGACTTTTTAGCTGACTTTGGTGCCTTGGACATGAGCTAGGACCTTAAGATTCTGCATGAAAGGAGGACTAGCAGCCGAGTTGCACGGGAGAATGTGAAAAGTGTTCATATGTAGTAAAAACCAGAGAAATCCGTCCGTGTTCGACATTTGTTATCGAATCGACTTAAAGCCAGATCGTCACATTGGCCGCTCTTCTCTCTGAAACGGTTGTACTTATCGTCTGCAAAGCTATGTCGAGTGCTGCGGCATGCGGAGACACTAAAAGCAACACAGAAGAAGCTTCTAAGTTGATGTAATAGCCAGTAAGAAGTAGTACAATTCAAGTTTTAAGTATCGATTGTTGACTTTTTACCCTTCTTTGGTGCCTTGGGCATGAGCTAGGAACTTAAGATTTTGCATGATAGGAGGTCTAGCAGCCGCGTTGCACGTGAGAATGTGAAAAGTGTTCATATGTAGTAAAAACCTGAGAAATCCGTTCGTTATCGTCATTTGTTATCGAATCGACTTAAAGCCAGATCGTCACATTAGCCGCTCTTCTCCCTGAAACGGTTGTACTTATCGACTGCAAAGCTATGTCGCGTGCTGCGTTATGCCGAGACAATAAAAGCACCATAGTACAACGCAGATGAAGCTTCTAAGATGATGTAATAGTCATTAAGATGTAGTACAATTCCAGTTTTAGGCATCAATTATTGACTTTTTAGCTGGCTTTGGTGCCTTGGACATGAGTTAGGACCTTAAGATTCTGCATGAAAGGAGGTCTAGAAGCCGAGTTGCATGGGAGAATGTGAAAAGTGCTCATATGTAGTAAAAACCTGAGATATCCGTCCGCTTTCGTCATTTGTTATCGAATCGACTTAAAGCCAGATCGTCACATTGGCCGCTCTTCTCTCTGAAACGGTTGTACTTATCGTCTGCAAAGCTATGTCGCGTGCTGCGGTATGCGGAGACACTAAAAGCATCATAGTAGAACACAGATGAAGCTTCTAAGTTGATGTAATAGCCAGTAAGAAGTAGTACAATTCAAGTTTTAGGTATCGATTATTGACTTTTTAGCTGCCCTTGGTTCCTTGGACATGAGCTAGGACCTTAAGATTCTGCATGACAGGAGGACTAGCAGCCGAGTTGCACGGGAGAATGTAAAAAGTGTTCATATGTAGTAAAAACCTGAGAAATCCGTCCGTTATCGTCATTTGTTATCGAATCGACTTAAAGCCAGATCGTCACATTAGCCGCTCTTCTCTCTGAAACGGATGTACTTATCGACTGCAAAGCTATGACGCGTGCTGCGGTATGCGGAGACACTGAAAGCACCATAGTAGAACACAGATGAAGCTTCTAAGATGATGTAATAGTCAGTAAGAAGTAGTACAATTCAAGTTTTAAGTATCGATTATTGACTTTTTAGCTGACTTTGGTGCCTTGGACATGAGTTAGGACCTTAAGATTCTGCATGAACGGAGGTCTAGTAGCCGAGTTGTACGGGAGAATGTGAAAAGTGTTCATATGTAGTAAAAACCTGAGAAATCCGTCCGTTTTCGTCATTTGTTATCGAATCGACTTAAAGCCAGATCGTCACATTAGCCGCAATTCTCTCTGAAACGGTTGTACTTATCGACTGCAAAGCTATGTCGCGTGCTGCGGTATGCGGAGACATTAAAGCACCATAGTAGAACACAGATGAAGCTTCTAAGTTGATGTAATAGTCTGGAAGAAGTAGTACAATTCAAGTTTTAGGTATTGATTATTGACTTTTTAGCTGGCTTTGGTGCCTTCGACATGAGCTAGGACCTTAAGATTCTGCATGAAAGGTGGATTAACAGCCGAGTTGCACGGGAGAATGTGAAGTGTGTTCATATGTAGTAAAAACCTGAGAAATCCGTTCGTTTTGGTCATTTGTTATCGAATAGACTTAAAGCCAGATCGTCACATTGGCCGCTCTTCTCTCTGAAACGGTTGTACTTATCGACTGCAAAGCTATGTCGCGTGCTGCGGTATGCGGAGACACTAAAAGCACCATAGCAGAACACAGATGAAGCTTCTAAATTGATGTAATAGCCAGTAAGAAGTAGTACAATTCAAGTTTTAGGTATCGATTATTGACTTTTTAGCTGGCTTTGGTGCCTTGGACATGAGCTAGGACCTTAAGATTCTGCATTAAAGGAGGACTAGCTGCCGAGATGCACGGGAGAATGTGAAAAGTGTTCATATGTAGTAAAAACCTGAGAAATCCGTCCGTTTTCGTCATTTGTTAACGAATCGACGTAAAGCCAGATCGTCACATTGGCCGCTCTTCTCTCTGAAACGGTTGTACTTCTCGTCTGCAAAGCTATGTCACGTGCTGCGGTATGTGGAGACAGTAAAAGCGCCATAGTAGAACACAGATGAAGCTTCTAAGTTGATGTAATAGCCAGTATAAGTAGTACAATTCAAGTTTTAGGTATCGATTATTGACTTTTTAGCTGGCTTTGGTGCCTTGGACATGAGCTAGGACCTTAAGATTCTGCATGAAAGGAGGATTAGCAGCCGAGTTGCATGGGAGAATGTGAAATGTGTTCATATGTAGTAAAAACCTGAGAAATCCGTCCGTTTTCGTCATTTGTTATCGAATCGACTTAAAGCCAGATCGTCACATTGGCCGCTCTTCTCTCTGAAACGGCTGTACTTATCGTCTGCAAATCTATGTCGCGTGCTGCGGTATGCGGAGACACTAAAAGCACCATAGTAGAACACAGATGAAGCTTCTAAGTTGATGTAACAGCCAGTAAGATGTAGTACAATTCAAGTTTTAGGTATCGATTATTTACTTTTTAGCTGTCTTTGGTGCCTTGGACATGAGCTAGGGCCTTAAGATTTTGCATGAGAGGAGGAATAGCAGCCGAGTTGCGAGGGAGAAAGTGAAAAGTGTTCATATGTAGTAAAAATCTGAGAAATCCGTCCGTTTTCATCATTTGTTATCGAATCGACGTAAAGCCAGATCGTCACATTGGCCACTCTTCTCTCTGAAACGGTTGTACTTATCGTCTGCAAAGCTATGTCGCGTGCTGCGGTATGTGGAGACACTAAAGGCACTATAGAAGAACACAGATGAAGGTTCTAAGTTGGTGTAATAGCCAGTAGGAAGTATTACAATTCAAGTTCTAGGTATCGATTATTGACTTTTTAGCTGGCTTCGGTGCCTTGGACATGAGCTAGGACCTTAAGATACTGCATGAAAGGAGGACTAGCAGCCGAGTTGCACTGGAGAATGTGAAAAGTGTTCATATGTAGTAAAAACCAGAGAAATCCGTTCGTTTTGGTCATATGTTATCGAATCGACTTAAAGCCAGATCGTCACATTGGCCGCTCTTCTCTCTGAAACGGTTCAACTTATCGTCTGCAAAGCTATGTCGCGTGCTGCGGTATGTGGAGACACTAAAAGCACCATAGTAGAACACAGATGAAGCTTCTAAGATGATGTAATAGTCAGTAAGAAGTAGTACAATTCAAGTTTTAAGGATCGATTATTGACTTTTTAGCTGACTTTGGTTCCTTGGATATGAGTTAGGACCTTAAGATTCTGCATGAAAGGAGGTCTAGCAGCCGAGTTGTACGGGAGAATTTGAAAAGTGTTCATATGTAGTAAAAACCTGAGAAATCCGTCCGTTTTCGTCATTTGTTATCGAATCGACTTAAAGCCAGATCGTCACATTGGCCCCTCTTCTCTCTGAAACGGTTATACTTATCTTCTGCAAAGCTATGTCGCGTGCTGCGGTATGTGGAGACACTAAAAGCACCATAGTAGAACACAGGTGAAGCTTCTAAGTTGATGTAATAGCCAGTAAGAAGTAGTACAATTCAAGTTTTAGGTATCGATTATTCACTTTTTAGCTGGCTTTGGTGCCTTGGACATGAGCTAGGACTTTAAGATTGTGCATGAAAGGAGGACTAGCAGCCGAGTTGCAAGGGAGAATGTGAAAAGTGTTCATATGTAGTAAAAACCTGAGAAATCCGTCCGTTTTCGTCATTTGTTATCGAATCGACTTAAAGCCAGATCGTCACATTGGCCGCTCTTCTCTCTGAAACGGTTGTACTTATCGTCTGCAAAGCTATGTCGCGTGCTGCGGTATACGGAGACACTAAAAGCATCATAGTAGAACACAGTTGAAGCTTCTAATTGATGTAATAGCCAGTAAGAAGTTGTACAATTCAAGTTTTAGTTATCGATTATTGACTTTTTAGCTGCCCTTGGTTCCTTGGACATGAGCTAGGACCTTAAGATTCTGCACGGAAGGAGGACTAGCAGCCGAGTTGCACGGGAGAATGTGAAAAGTGTTCATATGTAGTAAAAACCTGAGAAATCCGTCCGTTTTCGTCATTTGTTATCGAATCGACTTAAAGCCAGATCGTCACATTGGCCCCTCTTCTCTCTGAAACGGTTGTACTTACCTTCTGCAAAGCTATGTCGCGTGCTGCGGTATGTGGAGACACTAAAAGCACCATAGTAGAACACAGATGAAGCTTCTAAGTTGTGTAATAGCAAGTAAGAAGTAGTACAATTCAAGTTTTAAGTATCGATTGTTGACTTCTTACCCTTCTTTGGTGCCTTGGGCATGAGCTAGGAACTTAAGATTTTGCATGATAGGAGGTCTAGCAGCCGCGTTGCACGTGAGAATGTGAAAAGTGTTCATATGTAGTAAAAACCTGAGAAATCCGTTCGTTATCGTCATTTGTTATCGAATCGACTTAAAGCCAGATCGTCACATTAGCCGCTCTTCTCTCTGAAACGGTTGTACTTATCGACTGCAAAGCTATGTCGCGTGCTGCGGTATGCGGAGACACTAAAAGCACCATAGTAGAACACAGATGAAGCTTCTAAGTTGATGTAATAGCCAGTAAGAAGTAGTACAATTCAAGTTTTAAGTATCGATTGTTGACTTTATACCCTTCTTTGGTGCCTTGGGCATGAGCTAGGAACTTAAGATTTTGCATGATAGGAGGTCTAGCAGCCGCGTTGGACGTGAGAATGTGAAAAGTGTTCATATGTAGTAAAAACCTGAGAAATCCGTCCGTTTTCGTCATTTGTTGTCGAATCGACTTAAAGCCAGATCGTCACATTGGCCGCTCTTCTGTTTGAAACGGTGGTACTTATCGTCTGCAAAGCTACGTGTCGTGCTGCGGTATGCGGAGACACTAAAAGCACCATAGTAGAACACAGATGAAGCTTCTAAGATGATGTAATAGCCAGTAAGAAGTAGTACAATTCAAGTTTTTGGTATCGATTATTGACTTTTCAGCTGGCTTTGGTGCCTTGGACATGAGCTAGGACCTTAAGATTCTGCATGAAAGGAGGACTAGCAGCCGAGTTGCAAGGGAGAATGTAAAAGGTGTTCATATGCAGTAAAAACCTGAGAAATCCGTTGGTTTTCGTCATTTGTTATCGAATCGACTTAAATCCAGATCGTCACATTGGCCGCATTTCGTTCTGAAACGGTTGTACTTATCTTGTGCAAAGCTATGTCGCGCGCTGCGGTAAGCAGAGACACTAAATGCACCATAGTAGAACACAGATGAAGCTTCTAAGTTGATGTAATAGTCAGTAAGAAGTAGTACAATTCAAGTTTTAGGTACTGATTATTGACTTTTTAGCTGGCTTTGGTGTCTTGGACATGAGATAGGGCCTTAAGATTCTGCATGAAAGGATTACTAGCAGCCGAGTTGCACGGGAGAATATGGAACATTTTCATATGTAGTAAAAACCTGAGAAATCCTTCCGTTTTCGTCATTTGTTATCGAATCGACTTAAAGCCAGATCGTCACATTGGCTGCTCTTCTCTCTGAAACGGTTCTACTTATCGTCTGCAAAGCTATGTCGCGTGCTGCGGTATGTGGAGACACTGAAAGCACCATAGTAGAACACAGATGAAGGCTCTAATTTGATGTAATAGCCTGTAAGAAGTAGTACAATTCAAGTTTTAGGTATCGATTATTGACTTTTTAGCTGGCTTTGGTGCCTTGGACATGAGCTAGGACCTTAAGATTCTGCATGAAAAGTGGATTAACAGCCGAGTTGCACGGGAGAATGTGAAGTGTGTTCATATGTAGTAAAAACCTGAGAAATCCGTCCGTTTTCGTCATTTGTTGTCGAATCGACTTAAAGCCAGATCGTCACATTGGCCGCTCTTCTCTTTGAAACGGTGGTACTTATCGTCTGCAAAGCTATGTGTCGTGCTGCGGTATGCGGAGATACTAAAAGCATCATAGTAGAACACAGATGAAGCTTCTAAGTTGATGTAATAGCCAGTAAGAAGTAGTACAATTCAAGTTTTAGGTATCGATTATTGACTTTTTAGCTGCCCTTGGTGCCTTGGACATGAGCTAGGACCTTAAGATTCTGCATGAAATGAGGTCTAGCAGCCGAGTTCTACGGGAGAATTTGAAAAGTGTTCATATGTAGTAAAAACCTGAGAAATCCGTCCGTTTTCGTCATTTGTTATCGAATCGACTTAAAGCCAGATCGTCACATTAGCCGCAATTCTCTCTGAAACGGTTGTACTTATCGACTGCAAAGCTATGTCGCGTGCTGCGGTATGCGGAGACACTAAAAGCACCATAGTAGAACACAGATGAAGCTTCTAAGTTGATGTAATAGCCAGTAAGAAGTAGTACCATTCAAGTTTTAGGTATCGATTATTGACTTTTTAGCTGGATTTGGTGCCTTGGACATGAGTTAGGACCTTAAGATTCTGCATGAAAGGAGGACTAGCAGCCGAGTTGCACGGGAGAATGTGAAAAGTGTTCATATGTAGTAAAAACCAGAGAAATCCGTCCGTGTTCGACATTTGTTATCGAATCGACTTAAAGCCAGATCGTCACATTGGCCGCTCTTCTCTCTGAAACGGTTGTACTTATCGTCTGCAAAGCTATGTCGAGTGCTGCGGCATGCGGAGACACTAAAAGCACCATAGTAGAACACAGATGAAGCTTCTAAGTTGATGTAATAGCCAGTAAGAAGTAGTACAATTCAAGTTTTAAGTATCGATTGTTGACTTTTTACCCTTCTTTGGTGCCTTGGGCATGAGCTAGGAACTTAAGATTTTGCATGATAATAGGTCTAGTAGCCGCGTTGCACGTGAGAATGTGAAAAGTGTTCATATGTAGTAAAAACCTGAGAAATCCGTCCGTTTTCGTCATTTGTTGTCGAATCGACTTAAAGCCAGATCGTCACATTGGCCGCTCTTCTCTTTCAAACGGTGGTACTTATCGTCTGCAAAGCTACGTGTCGTGCTGCGGTATGCGGAGACACTAAAAGCACCATAGTAGAACACAGATGAAGCTTCTAAGTTGATGTAATAGCCAGTAAGAAGTAGTACAATTCAAGTTGTAGGTATCGATTACTGACTTTCTAGCTAGCTTTGGTGCCTTGGACATGAGCTAGGACCTTAAGATTCTGCATGAAAGGAGGACTAGCAGCCGAGTTGAACGGGAGAATGTGAAAAGTGTTCCTATGTAGTAAAAACCTGAGAAATCCGTTCGTTATCGTCATTTGTTATCGAATCGACTTAAAGCCAGATCGTCACATTAGCCGCTCTTCTCCCTGAAACGGTTGTACTTATCGACTGCAAATCTATGTCGCGTGCTGCGGTATGCGGAGACACTAAAAGCACCATAGTACAACGCAGATGAAGCTTCTAAGATGATGTAATAGTCATTAAGAAGTAGCACAATTCCAGTTTTAGGTATCGATTATTGACTTTTTAGCTGGCTTTGGTGCCTTGGACATGAGTTAGGACCTTAAGATTCTGCATGAAAGGAGGTCTAGAAGCCGAGTTGTACGGGAGATTGTGAAAAGTGTTCATATGTAGTAAAAACCTGAGAAATCCGTCCGTTTTCGTCATTTGTGATCGAATCGACTTAAAGCCAGATCGTCACATTGGCCGCTCTTCTCTCTGAAACATTTGTACTTATCTTCTGCAAAGCTATGTCGCGTGCTGCGGTATGTGGAGACACTAAAAGCACCATAGTGGAACACAGATGAAGCTTCTAAGTTGATGTAATAGCCGGTAAGAAGTAGTACCATTCAAGTTTTAGGTATCGATTATTCACTTTTTAGCTGGCTTTGGTGCCTTGGACATGAGCTAGGACCTTAAGATTCTGCATGAAAGGAAGACTAGCAGCCGAGTTGCATGGGAGAATGTGAAAAGTGTTCATATGTAGTAAAAACCTGAGATATCCGTCCGTTTTCGTCATTTGTTGTCGAATCGACTTAAAGCCAGATCGTCACATTGGCCGCTCTTCTCTCTGAAACGGTTGTACTTATCGTCTGCAGAGCTATGTCGCGTGCTGCGGTATGCGGAGACACTAAAAGCATCATAGTAGAACACAGATGAAGCTTCTAAGTTGATGTAATAGCCAGTAAGAAGTAGTACAATTCAAGTTTTAGGTATCGATTATTGACTTTTTAGCTGCCCTTGGTTCCTTGGACATGAGCTAGGACCTTACGATTCTGCATCAAAGGAGGACTAGCAGCCGAGTTGCACGGGAGAATGTAAAAAGTGTTCATATGTAGTAAAAACCTGAGAAATCCGTCCGTTATCGTCATTTGTTATCGAATCGACTTAAAGCCAGATCGTCACATTAGCCACTCTTCTCTCTGAAACGGTTGTACTTATCGACTGCAAAGCTATGTCGCGTGCTGCGGTATGCGGAGACACTAAAGGCACCATAGTAGAACACAGATGAAGCTTCTAAGATGATGTAATAGTCAGTAAGAAGTAGTACAATTCAAGTTTTAAGTATCGATTATTGACTTTTTAGCTGACTATGGTGCCTTGGACATGAGTTAGGACCTTAAGATTCTGCGTGAACGGAGGTCTAGCAGCCGAGTTGTACGGGAGAATGTGAAAAGTGTTCATATGTAGTAAAAACCTGAGATATCCGTCCGTTTTCGTCATTTGTTATCGAATCGACTTAAAGCCAGATCGTCACATTAGCCTCAATTCTCTCTGAAACGGTTGTACTTATCGACTGCAAAGCTATGTCGCGTGCTGCGGTATGCGGAGACACTAAAAGCACCATAGTAGAAAACAGATGAAGCTTCTAAAATGATGTAATAGCCAGTACGAAGTAGTACCATTCAAGTTTTAGTTATCGATTATTGACTTTTTAGCTGGCTTTGGTGCCTTGGACATGAGCTAGGACCTTAAGATTCTGCATCAAAGGAGGACTAGCAGCCGAGTTGCACGGGAGAATGTAAAAAGTGTTCATATGTAGTAAAAACCTGAGAAATCCGTCCGTTATCGTCATTTGTTATCGAATCGACTTAAAGCCAGATCGTCACATTAGCCGCTCTTCTCTCTGAAACGGTTGTACTTATCGACTGCAAAGCTATGTCGCGTGCTGCGGTATGCGGAGACACTAAAAGCACCATAGTAGAACACAGATGAAGATTCTAAGATGATGTAATAGTCAGTAAGAAGTAGTACAATTCAAGTTTTAAGTATCGATTATTGACTTTTTAGCTGACTATGGTGCCTTGGACATGAGTTAGGACCTTAAGATTCTGCATGAACGGAGGTCTAGCAGCCGAGTTGTACGGGAGAATGTGAAAAGTGTTCATATGTAGTAAAAACCTGAGATATCCGTCCGTTTTCGTCATTTGTTATCGAATCGACTTAAAGCCAGATCGTCACATTAGCCTCAATTCTCTCTGAAACGGTTGTACTTATCGACTGCAAAGCTATGTCGCGTGCTGCGGTATGCGGAGACACTAAAAGCACCATAGTAGAAAACAGATGAAGCTTCTAAAATGATGTAATAGCCAGTACGAAGTAGTACCATTCAAGTTTTAGTTATCGATTATTGACTTTTTAGCTGGCTTTGGTGCCTTGGACATGAGCTAGGACCTTAAGATTCTGCATGAAAGGAGGACTAGCAGCCGAGTTGAACGGGAGAATGTGAAAAGTGTTCCTATGTAGTAAAAACCTGAGAAATCCGTTCGTTTTCGTCATTTGTTATCGAATCGACTTAAAGCCAGATCGTCACATTAGCCGCTCTTCTCCCTGAAACGGTTGTACTTATCGACTGCAAATCTATGTCGCGTGCTGCGGTATGCGGAGACACTAAAAGCACCATAGTACAACGCAGATGAAGCTTCTAAGATGATGTAATAGTCATTAAGAAGTAGTACAATTCCAGTTTTAGGTATCGATTATTGACTTTTTAGCTGGCTTTGGTGCCTTGGACATGAGTTAGGACCTTAAGATTCTGCATGAAAGGAGGTCTAGAAGCCGAGTTGTACGGGAGAATGTGAAAAGTGTTCATATGTAGTAAAAACCTGAGAAATCCGTCCGTTTTCGTCATTTGTGATCGAATCGACTTAAAGCCAGATCGTCACATTGGCCGCTCTTCTCTCTGAAACATTTGTACTTATCTTCTGCAAAGCTATGTCGCGTGCTGCGGTATGTGGAGACACTAAAAGCACCATAGTGGAACACAGATGAAGCTTCTAAGTTGATGTAATAGCCGGTAAGAAGTAGTACCATTCAAGTTTTAGGTATCGATTATTCACTTTTTAGCTGGCTTTGGTGCCTTGGACATGAGCTAGGACCTTAAGATTCTGCATGAAAGGAAGACTAGCAGCCGAGTTGCATGGGAGAATGTGAAAAGTGTTCATATGTAGTAAAAACCTGAGATATCCGTCCGTTTTCGTCATTTGTTGTCGAATCGACTTAAAGCCAGATCGTCACATTGGCCGCTCTTCTCTCTGAAACGGTTGTACTTATCGTCTGCAGAGCTATGTCGCGTGCTGCGGTATGCGGAGACACTAAAAGCATCATAGTAGAACACAGATGAAGCTTCTAAGTTGATGTAATAGCCAGTAAGAAGTAGTACAATTCAAGTTTTAGGTATCGATTATTGACTTTTTAGCTGCCCTTGGTTCCTTGGACATGAGCTAGGACCTTACGATTCTGCATCAAAGGAGGACTAGCAGCCGAGTTGCACGGGAGAATGTAAAAAGTGTTCATATGTAGTAAAAACCTGAGAAATCCGTCCGTTATCGTCATTTGTTATCGAATCGACTTAAAGCCAGATCGTCACATTAGCCACTCTTCTCTCTGAAACGGTTGTACTTATCGACTGCAAAGCTATGTCGCGTGCTGCGGTATGCGGAGACACTAAAGGCACCATAGTAGAACACAGATGAAGCTTCTAAGATGATGTAATAGTCAGTAAGAAGTAGTACAATTCAAGTTTTAAGTATCGATTATTGACTTTTTAGCTGACTATGGTGCCTTGGACATGAGTTAGGACCTTAAGATTCTGCGTGAACGGAGGTCTAGCAGCCGAGTTGTACGGGAGAATGTGAAAAGTGTTCATATATAGTAAAAACCTGAGATATCCGTCCGTTTTCGTCATTTGTTATCGAATCGACTTAAAGCCAGATCGTCACATTAGCCTCAATTCTCTCTGAAACGGTTGTACTTATCGACTGCAAAGCTATGTCGCGTGCTGCGGTATGCGGAGACACTAAAAGCACCATAGTAGAAAACAGATGAAGCTTCTAAAATGATGTAATAGCCAGTACGAAGTAGTACCATTCAAGTTTTAGTTATCGATTATTGACTTTTTAGCTGGCTTTGGTGCCTTGGACATGAGCTAGGACCTTAAGATTCTGCATGAAATGAGGTCTAGCAGCCGAGTTCTACGGGAGAATTTGAAAAGTGTTCATATGTAGTAAAAACCTGAGAAATCCGTCCGTTTTCGTCATTTGTTATCGAATCGACTTAAAGCCAGATCGTCACATTAGCCGCAATTCTCTCTGAAACGGTTGTACTTATCGACTGCAAAGCTATGTCGCGTGCTGCGGTATGCGGAGACACTAAAAGCACCATAGTAGAACACAGATGAAGCTTCTAAGTTGATGTAATAGCCAGTAAGAAGTAGTACCATTCAAGTTTTAGGTATCGATTATTGACTTTTTAGCTGGATTTGGTGCCTTGGACATGAGTTAGGACCTTAAGATTCTGCATGAAAGGAGGACTAGCAGCCGAGTTGCACGGGAGAATGTGAAAAGTGTTCATATGTAGTAAAAACCAGAGAAATCCGTCCGTGTTCGACATTTGTTATCGAATCGACTTAAAGCCAGATCGTCACATTGGCCGCTCTTCTCTCTGAAACGGTTGTACTTATCGTTTGCAAAGCTATGTCGAGTGCTGCGGCATGCGGAGACACTAAAAGCACCATAGTAGAACACAGATGAAGCTTCTAAGTTGATGTAATAGCCAGTAAGAAGTAGTACAATTCAAGTTTTAAGTATCGATTGTTGACTTTTTACCCTTCTTTGGTGCCTTGGGCATGAGCTAGGAACTTAAGATTTTGCATGATAATAGGTCTAGTAGCCGCGTTGCACGTGAGAATGTGAAAAGTGTTCATATGTAGTAAAAACCTGAGAAATCCGTCCGTTTTCGTCATTTGTTGTCGAATCGACTTAAAGCCAGATCGTCACATTGGCCGCTCTTCTCTTTCAAACGGTGGTACTTATCGTCTGCAAAGCTACGTGTCGTGCTGCGGTATGCGGAGACACTAAAAGCACCATAGTAGAACACAGATGAAGCTTCTAAGTTGATGTAATAGCCAGTAAGAAGTAGTACAATTCAAGTTGTAGGTATCGATTACTGACTTTCTAGCTAGCTTTGGTGCCTTGGACATGAGCTAGGACCTTAAGATTCTGCATGAAAGGAGGACTAGCAGCCGAGTTGAACGGGAGAATGTGAAAAGTGTTCCTATGTAGTAAAAACCTGAGAAATCCGTTCGTTATCGTCATTTGTTATCGAATCGACTTAAAGCCAGATCGTCACATTAGCCGCTCTTCTCCCTGAAACGGTTGTACTTATCGACTGCAAATCTATGTCGCGTGCTGCGGTATGCGGAGACACTAAAAGCACCATAGTACAACGCAGATGAAGCTTCTAAGATGATGTAATAGTCATTAAGAAGTAGTACAATTCCAGTTTTAGGTATCGATTATTGACTTTTTAGCTGGCTTTGGTGCCTTGGACATGAGTTAGGACCTTAAGATTCTGCATGAAAGGAGGTCTAGAAGCCGAGTTGTACGGGAGATTGTGAAAAGTGTTCATATGTAGTAAAAACCTGAGAAATCCGTCCGTTTTCGTCATTTGTGATCGAATCGACTTAAAGCCAGATCGTCACATTGGCCGCTCTTCTCTCTGAAACATTTGTACTTATCTTCTGCAAAGCTATGTCGCGTGCTGCGGTATGTGGAGACACTAAAAGCACCATAGTGGAACACAGATGAAGCTTCTAAGTTGATGTAATAGCCGGTAAGAAGTAGTACCATTCAAGTTTTAGGTATCGATTATTCACTTTTTAGCTGGCTTTGGTGCCTTGGACATGAGCTAGGACCTTAAGATTCTGCATGAAAGGAAGACTAGCAGCCGAGTTGCATGGGAGAATGTGAAAAGTGTTCATATGTAGTAAAAACCTGAGATATCCGTCCGTTTTCGTCATTTGTTGTCGAATCGACTTAAAGCCAGATCGTCACATTGGCCGCTCTTCTCTCTGAAACGGTTGTACTTATCGTCTGCAGAGCTATGTCGCGTGCTGCGGTATGCGGAGACACTAAAAGCATCATAGTAGAACACAGATGAAGCTTCTAAGTTGATGTAATAGCCAGTAAGAAGTAGTACAATTCAAGTTTTAGGTATCGATTATTGACTTTTTAGCTGCCCTTGGTTCCTTGGACATGAGCTAGGACCTTACGATTCTGCATCAAAGGAGGACTAGCAGCCGAGTTGCACGGGAGAATGTAAAAAGTGTTCATATGTAGTAAAAACCTGAGAAATCCGTCCGTTATCGTCATTTGTTATCGAATCGACTTAAAGCCAGATCGTCACATTAGCCACTCTTCTCTCTGAAACGGTTGTACTTATCGACTGCAAAGCTATGTCGCGTGCTGCGGTATGCGGAGACACTAAAGGCACCATAGTAGAACACAGATGAAGCTTCTAAGATGATGTAATAGTCAGTAAGAAGTAGTACAATTCAAGTTTTAAGTATCGATTATTGACTTTTTAGCTGACTATGGTGCCTTGGACATGAGTTAGGACCTTAAGATTCTGCGTGAACGGAGGTCTAGCAGCCGAGTTGTACGGGAGAATGTGAAAAGTGTTCATATGTAGTAAAAACCTGAGATATCCGTCCGTTTTCGTCATTTGTTATCGAATCGACTTAAAGCCAGATCGTCACATTAGCCTCAATTCTCTCTGAAACGGTTGTACTTATCGACTGCAAAGCTATGTCGCGTGCTGCGGTATGCGGAGACACTAAAAGCACCATAGTAGAAAACAGATGAAGCTTCTAAAATGATGTAATAGCCAGTACGAAGTAGTACCATTCAAGTTTTAGTTATCGATTATTGACTTTTTAGCTGGCTTTGGTGCCTTGGACATGAGCTAGGACCTTAAGATTCTGCATCAAAGGAGGACTAGCAGCCGAGTTGCACGGGAGAATGTAAAAAGTGTTCATATGTAGTAAAAACCTGAGAAATCCGTCCGTTATCGTCATTTGTTATCGAATCGACTTAAAGCCAGATCGTCACATTAGCCGCTCTTCTCTCTGAAACGGTTGTACTTATCGACTGCAAAGCTATGTCGCGTGCTGCGGTATGCGGAGACACTAAAAGCACCATAGTACAACACAGATGAAGCTTCTAAGATGATGTAATAGTCAGTAAGAAGTAGTACAATTCAAGTTTTAAGTATCGATTATTGACTTTTTAGCTGACTATGGTGCCTTGGACATGAGTTAGGACCTTAAGATTCTGCATGAACGGAGGTCTAGCAGCCGAGTTGTACGGGAGAATGTGAAAAGTGTTCATATGTAGTAAAAACCTGAGATATCCGTCCGTTTTCGTCATTTGTTATCGAATCGACTTAAAGCCAGATCGTCACATTAGCCTCAATTCTCTCTGAAACGGTTGTACTTATCGACTGCAAAGCTATGTCGCGTGCTGCGGTATGCGGAGACACTAAAAGCACCATAGTAGAAAACAGATGAAGCTTCTAAAATGATGTAATAGCCAGTACGAAGTAGTACCATTCAAGTTTTAGTTATCGATTATTGACTTTTTAGCTGGCTTTGGTGCCTTGGACATGAGCTAGGACCTTAAGATTCTGCATGAAAGGAGGACTAGCAGCCGAGTTGAACGGGAGAATGTGAAAAGTGTTCCTATGTAGTAAAAACCTGAGAAATCCGTTCGTTTTCGTCATTTGTTATCGAATCGACTTAAAGCCAGATCGTCACATTAGCCGCTCTTCTCCCTGAAACGGTTGTACTTATCGACTGCAAATCTATGTCGCGTGCTGCGGTATGCGGAGACACTAAAAGCACCATAGTACAACGCAGATGAAGCTTCTAAGATGATGTAATAGTCATTAAGAAGTAGTACAATTCCAGTTTTAGGTATCGATTATTGACTTTTTAGCTGGCTTTGGTGCCTTGGACATGAGTTAGGACCTTAAGATTCTGCATGAAAGGAGGTCTAGAAGCCGAGTTGTACGGGAGAATGTGAAAAGTGTTCATATGTAGTAAAAACCTGAGAAATCCGTCCGTTTTCGTCATTTGTGATCGAATCGACTTAAAGCCAGATCGTCACATTGGCCGCTCTTCTCTCTGAAACATTTGTACTTATCTTCTGCAAAGCTATGTCGCGTGCTGCGGTATGTGGAGACACTAAAAGCACCATAGTGGAACACAGATGAAGCTTCTAAGTTGATGTAATAGCCGGTAAGAAGTAGTACCATTCAAGTTTTAGGTATCGATTATTCACTTTTTAGCTGGCTTTGGTGCCTTGGACATGAGCTAGGACCTTAAGATTCTGCATGAAAGGAAGACTAGCAGCCGAGTTGCATGGGAGAATGTGAAAAGTGTTCATATGTAGTAAAAACCTGAGATATCCGTCCGTTTTCGTCATTTGTTGTCGAATCGACTTAAAGCCAGATCGTCACATTGGCCGCTCTTCTCTCTGAAACGGTTGTACTTATCGTCTGCAGAGCTATGTCGCGTGCTGCGGTATGCGGAGACACTAAAAGCATCATAGTAGAACACAGATGAAGCTTCTAAGTTGATGTAATAGCCAGTAAGAAGTAGTACAATTCAAGTTTTAGGTATCGATTAATGACTTTTTAGCTGCCCTTGGTTCCTTGGACATGAGCTAGGACCTTACGATTCTGCATCAAAGGAGGACTAGCAGCCGAGTTGCACGGGAGAATGTAAAAAGTGTTCATATGTAGTAAAAACCTGAGAAATCCGTCCGTTATCGTCATTTGTTATCGAATCGACTTAAAGCCAGATCGTCACATTAGCCACTCTTCTCTCTGAAACGGTTGTACTTATCGACTGCAAAGCTATGTCGCGTGCTGCGGTATGCGGAGACACTAAAGGCACCATAGTAGAACACAGATGAAGCTTCTAAGATGATGTAATAGTCAGTAAGAAGTAGTACAATTCAAGTTTTAAGTATCGATTATTGACTTTTTAGCTGACTATGGTGCCTTGGACATGAGTTAGGACCTTAAGATTCTGCGTGAACGGAGGTCTAGCAGCCGAGTTGTACGGGAGAATGTGAAAAGTGTTCATATGTAGTAAAAACCTGAGATATCCGTCCGTTTTCGTCATTTGTTATCGAATCGACTTAAAGCCAGATCGTCACATTAGCCTCAATTCTCTCTGAAACGGTTGTACTTATCGACTGCAAAGCTATGTCGCGTGCTGCGGTATGCGGAGACACTAAAAGCACCATAGTAGAAAACAGATGAAGCTTCTAAAATGATGTAATAGCCAGTACGAAGTAGTACCATTCAAGTTTTAGTTATCGATTATTGACTTTTTAGCTGGCTTTGGTGCCTTGGACATGAGCTAGGACCTTAAGATTCTGCATCAAAGGAGGACTAGCAGCCGAGTTGCACGGGAGAATGTAAAAAGTGTTCATATGTAGTAAAAACCTGAGAAATCCGTCCGTTATCGTCATTTGTTATCGAATCGACTTAAAGCCAGATCGTCACATTAGCCGCTCTTCTCTCTGAAACGGTTGTACTTATCGACTGCAAAGCTATGTCGCGTGCTGCGGTATGCGGAGACACTAAAAGCACCATAGTAGAACACAGATGAAGCTTCTAAGATGATGTAATAGTCAGTAAGAAGTAGTACAATTCAAGTTTTAAGTATCGATTATTGACTTTTTAGCTGACTATGGTGCCTTGGACATGAGTTAGGACCTTAAGATTCTGCATGAACGGAGGTCTAGCAGCCGAGTTGTACGGGAGAATGTGAAAAGTGTTCATATGTAGTAAAAACCTGAGATATCCGTCCGTTTTCGTCATTTGTTATCGAATCGACTTAAAGCCAGATCGTCACATTAGCCTCAATTCTCTCTGAAACGGTTGTACTTATCGACTGCAAAGCTATGTCGCGTGCTGCGGTATGCGGAGACACTAAAAGCACCATAGTAGAAAACAGATGAAGCTTCTAAGTTGATGTAATAGCCAGTACGAAGTAGTACCATTCAAGTTTTAGGAATCGATTATTGACTTTTTAGCTGGCTTTGGTGCCTTGGACATGAGCTAGGACCTTAAGATTCTGCATGAAAGGAGGACTAGCAGCCGAGTTGCACGGGAGAATGTGAAAAGTGTTCTTATGTAGTAAAAACCAGAGAAATCCGTCCGTGTTCAACATTTGTTATCGAATCGACTTAAAGCCAGATCGTCACATTGGCCGTTCTTCTCTCTGAACGGTTGTACTTATCGTCTGCAAAGCTATGTCGAGTGCTGCGGCATGCGGAGACACTAAAAGCACCATAGTAGAACACAGATGAAGCTTCTAAGTTGATGTAATAGCCAGTAAGAAGTAGTACAATTCAAGTTTTAAGTATCGATTGTTGACTTCTTACCCTTCTTTGGTGCCTTGGGCATGAGCTAGGAACTTAAGATTTTGCATGATAGGAGGTCTAGCAGCCGCGTTGCACGTGAGAATGTGAAAAGTGTTCATATGTAGTAAAAACCTGAGAAATCCGTTCGTTATCGTCATTTGTTATCGAATCGACTTAAAGCCAGATCGTCACATTAGCCGCTCTTCTCTCTGAAACGGTTGTACTTATCGACTGCAAAGCTATGTCGCGTGCTGCGGTATGCGGAGACACTAAAAGCACCATAGTAGAACACAGATGAAGCTTCTAAGTTGATGTAATAGCCAGTAAGAAGTAGTACCATTCAAGTTTTAGGTATCGATTATTAACTTTTTAGCTGGCTTTGGTGCCTTGGACATGAGCTAGGACCTTAAGATTCTGCATGGAAGGAGGACTAGCAGCCGAGTTGCACGGGAGAATGTGAAAAATGTTCATATGTAGTAAAAACCAGAGAAATCCGTCCGTGTTTGACATTTGTTATCGAATCGACTTAAAGCCAGATCGTCACATTGGCCGCTATTCTCTCTCAAACGGTTGTACTTATCGACTGCAAAGCTATGTCGCGTGCTGCGGTATGCGGAGACACTAAAAGCACCATAGTAGAACACAGATGAAGCTTCTAAGTTGATGTAATAGTCTGTAAGAAGTAGTACAATTCAAGTTTTAGGTATTAATTATTGACTTTTTAGCTGGCTATGGTGCCTTGGACATGAGCTAGGACGTTAAGATTCTGCATGAAAGGAGGACTAGCAACCGAGTTGCACGGGAGAATATGAAAAGTGTTCATATGTAGTAAAAACCAGAGAAATCCGTCCGTGTTCGACATTTGTTATCGAATCGACTTAAAGCCAGATCGTAACATTGGCCGCTCTTCTCTCTGAAACGGTTGTACTTATCGTCTGCAAAGCTATGTCGAGTGCTGCGGCATGCGGAGACACTAAATGCACCATAGTAGAACACAGATGAAGCTTCTAAGTTGATGTAATAGCCAGTAAGAAGTAGTACAATTCAAGTTTTAAGTATCGATTGTTGACTTTTTACCCTTCTTTGGTGCCTTGGGCACGAGCTAGGAACTTAAGATTTTGCATGATAGGAGGTCTAGCAGCCGCGTTGGACGTGAGAATGTGAAAAGTGTTCATATGTAGTAAAAACCTGAGAAATCCGTCCGTTTTCCTCATTTGTTGTCGAATCGACTTAAAGCCAGATCGTCACATTGGCCGCTCTTCTGTTTGAAACGGTGGTACTTGTCGTCTGCAAAGCTACGTGTCGTGCTGCGGTATGCGGAGACACTAAAAGCACCATAGTAGAACACAGATGAAGCTTCTAAGTTGAAATAATATATAGTAAGATGTAGTACAAATCACGTCTTAGGTATCGATTATTGACTTTTTACCATTCTTTGGTGCCTTGGACATGAGCTAGGACCTTAAAATTCTGCATGAACGGAGGACTAGCAGCCGAGTTGCACGGGAGAATGTGAAAAGTGTTCATATGTAGTAAAAACCTTAGAAATCCGTTCGTTATCGTCATTGTTATCGAATCGACTTAAAGCCAGATCGTCACATTAGCCGCTCTTCACTCTGAAACGGTTGTACTTATCGACTTCAAAGCTATGTCGCGTGCTCCGAGATGCGGAGACACTAAAAGCACCATAGTAGAACACAGATGAAGCTTCTAAGATGATGTAATAGCCAGTAAGAAGTAGTACAATTCAAGTTTTTGGTATCGATTATTAACTTTTCAGCTGGCTTTGGTGCCTTGGACATGAGCTAGGACCTTAAGATTCTGCATGAAAGGAGGACTAGCAGCCGAGTTGCAAGGGAGAATGTAAAAAGTGTTCATATGTAGTTAAAACCTGAGAAATCCGTCGGTTTTCGTCATTTGTTATCGAATCGACTTTAATCCAGATCGTCACATTGGCCGCTTTTCGTTATGAAACGGTTGTACTTATCTTGTGCAAAGCTATGTCGCGCGCTGCGGTATGCAGAGACACTAAATGCACCATAGTAGAACACAGATGAAGCTTCTAAGTTGATGTAATAGTCAGTAAGAAGTAGTACAATTCAAGTTTTAGGTACTGATTATTGACTTTTTAGCTGGCTTTTGTGTCTTGGACATGAGATAGGACCTTAAGATTCTGCATGAAAGGATTACTAGCAGCCGAGTTGCACTGGAGAATGTGGAACATGTTCATATGTAGTAAAAACCTGAGAAATCCTTGTGTTTTCATCATTTGTTGTCGAATCGACTTAAAGCCAGATCGTCACATTGGCCGCTCTTCTCTCTGAAACGGTTCTACTTATCGTCTGCAAAGCTATGTCGCGTGCTGCGGTATGTGGAGACACTGAAAGCACCATAGTAGAACACAGATGAAGGCTCTAATTTGATGTAATAGCCTGTAAGAAGTAGTACAATTCAAGTTTTAGGTATCGATTATTGACTTTTTAGCTGGCTTTGGTGCCTTGGACATGAGCTAGGATCTTAAGATGCTGCATTAAAGGAGGACTAGCAGCCGAGTTGCACGTTAGAATGTGAAAAGTGTTCATATGTAGTAAAAACCAGAGATATCCGTCCGTGTTCAACATTTGTTATCGAATCGACTTAAAGCCAGATCGTCACATTGGGCGCTCTACTCTCTAAAGCGGTTGTACTTATCGTCTGCAAAGCTATGTCGCGTGCTGCGGTATGTGGAGACACTAAAAGCACCATAGTAGAACACAGATGAAGCTTCTAAGTTGATGTAATAGCCAGTAAGAAGTAGTACAATTCAAGTTTTACGTATCGATTGTTGACTTTTTACCCTTCTTTGGTGCCTTGGGCATGAGATCGGAACTTAAGATTTTGCATGATAGGAGGTCTAGCAGTCGCGTTGCACGTGAGAATGTGAAAAGTGTTCATATGTAGTAAAAACCTGAGAAATCCGTCCGTTTCCGCCATTTGTTATCGAATCGACTTAAAGCCAGATCGTCACATTGGCCGCTCTTCTCTCTGAAACGTTTGTACTTATCGTCTGCAAAGCTATGTCGCGTGCTGCGGAATGCGGAGACACTAAAGTCACCATTGTAGAACACAGATGAAGCTTCTAAGCTGATGTAATAGCCAGTAAGATGTAGTACAATTCAAGTCTTAGGTATCGATTATTGACTTTTTACCATTCTTTGGTGGCTTGGACATGAGCTAGGACCTTAAAATTCTGCATGAATGGAGGACTAGCAGCCGAGTTGCACGGGAGAATGTGAAAAGTGTTCATATGTAGTAAAAACCAGAGAAATCCGTCCGTGTTCGACATTTGTTATCGAATCGACTTAAAGCCAAATCGTCACATTGGCCGCTCTTCTCTCTGAAACGGTTGTACTTATCGTCTGCAAAGCTATGTCACGTGCTGCGCTATGTGGAGACACTAAAAGGGCCATAGTAGAACACAGATGAAGCTTCGAAGTTGATGTAATAGCCAGTAAGAAGTAGTGTAATTCAAGTTTTAGGTATAGATTATTGATTTTTAGCTGGCTTTGGTGCCTTGGACATGAGCTAGGACCTTAAGATTCTGCATGAAATGTGGATTAGCAGCCGAGTTGCACGGGAGAATGTGAAATGTGTTCATATGTAGTAAAAACCTTAGAAATCCGTTCGTTATCGTCATTGTTATCGAATCGACTTAAAGCCAGATCGTCACATTAGCCGCTCTTCACTCTGAAACGGTTGTACTTATCGACTTCAAAGCTATGTCGCGTGCTCCGAGATGCGGAGACACTAAAAGCACCATAGTAGAACACAGATGAAGCTTCTAAGATGATGTAATAGCCAGTAAGAAGTAGTACAATTCAAGTTTTTGGTATCGATTATTAACTTTTCAGCTGGCTTTGGTGCCTTGGACATGAGCTAGGACCTTAAGATTCTGCATGAAAGGAGGACTAGCAGCCGAGTTGCAAGGGAGAATGTAAAAAGTGTTCATATGTAGTTAAAACCTGAGAAATCCGTCGGTTTTCGTCATTTGTTATCGAATCGACTTAAATCCAGATCGTCACATTGGCCGCTTTTCGTTATGAAACGGTTGTACTTATCTTGTGCAAAGCTATGTCGCGCGCTGCGGTATGCAGAGACACTAAATGCACCATAGTAGAACACAGATGAAGCTTCTAAGTTGGTGTAATAGTCAGTAAGAAGTAGTACAATTCAAGTTTTAGGTACTGATTATTGACTTTTTAGCTGGCTTTTGTGTCTTGGACATGAGATAGGACCTTAAGATTCTGCATGAAAGGATTACTAGCAGCGGAGTTGCACTGGAGAATGTGGAACATGTTCATATGTAGTAAAAACCTGAGAAATCCTTGTGTTTTCGTCATTTGTTGTCGAATCGACTTAAAGCCAGATCGTCACATTGGCCGCTCTTCTCTCTGAAACGGTTCTACTTATCGTCTGCAAAGCTATGTCGCGTGCTGCGGTATGTGGAGACACTGGAAGCACCATAGTAGAACACAGATGAAGGCTCTAATTTGATGTAATAGCCTGTAAGAAGTAGTACAATTCAAGTTTTAGGTATCGATTATTGACTTTTTAGCTGGCTTTGGTGCCTTGGACATGAGCTAGGATCTTAAGATGCTGCATTAAAGGAGGACTAGCAGCCGAGTTGCACGTTAGAATGTGAAAAGTGTTCATATGTAGTAAAAACCAGAGATATCCGTCCGTGTTCAACATTTGTTATCGAATCGACTTAAAGCCAGATCGTCACATTGGGCGCTCTACTCTCTAAAGCGGTTGTACTTATCGTCTGCAAAGCTATGTCGCGTGCTGCGGTATGTGGAGACACTAAAAGCACCATAGTAGAACACAGATGAAGCTTCTAAGTTGATGTAATAGCCAGTAAGAAGTAGTACAATTCAAGTTTTACGTATCGATTGTTGACTTTTTACCCTTCTTTGGTGCCTTGGGCATGAGATCGGAACTTAAGATTTTGCATGATAGGAGGTCTAGCAGTCGCGTTGCACGTGAGAATGTGAAAAGTGTTCATATGTAGTAAAAACCTGAGAAATCCGTCCGTTTCCGCCATTTGTTATCGAATCGACTTAAAGCCAGATCGTCACATTGGCCGCTCTTCTCTCTGAAACGTTTGTACTTATCGTCTGCAAAGCTATGTCGCGTGCTGCGGAATGCGGAGACACTAAAGTCACCATTGTAGAACACAGATGAAGCTTCTAAGCTGATGTAATAGCCAGTAAGATGTAGTACAATTCAAGTCTTAGGTATCGATTATTGACTTTTTACCATTCTTTGGTGGCTTGGACATGAGCTAGGACCTTAAAATTCTGCATGAATGGAGGACTAGCAGCCGAGTTGCACGGGAGAATGTGAAAAGTGTTCATATGTAGTAAAAACCAGAGAAATCCGTCCGTGTTCGACATTTGTTATCGAATCGACTTAAAGCCAAATCGTCACATTGGCCGCTCTTCTCTCTGAAACGGTTGTACTTATCGTCTGCAAAGCTATGTCACGTGCTGCGCTATGTGGAGACACTAAAAGGGCCATAGTAGAACACAGATGAAGCTTCGAAGTTGATGTAATAGCCAGTAAGAAGTAGTGTAATTCAAGTTTTAGGTATAGATTATTGATTTTTAGCTGGCTTTGGTGCCTTGGACATGAGCTAGGACCTTAAGATTCTGCATGAAATGTGGATTAGCAGCCGAGTTGCACGGGAGAATGTGAAATGTGTTCATATGTAGTAAAAACCTGAGAAATCCGTCCGTTTTCGTGATTTGTTATCGAATCGACTTAAAGCTAGATCGTTACATTGGCCGCTCTCCTCTCTGAAACGGTTCTACTTATCGTCTGCAAAGCTATGTCGCGTGCTGCGGAATGCGGAGACACTAAAAGCACCATAGTAGAACACAGATGAAGCCTCTAATTTGATGTAATAGCCAGTAAGAAGTTGTACAATTCAAGTTTTAGGTATCGATTATTCACTTTTTAGCTGGCTTTGGTGCCTTGGACATGAGCTAGGACCTTAAGATTCTGCATGAAAGGAGGACTAGCAGCCGAGTTGCATGGGAGAATGTGAAAAGTGTTCATATGTAGTAAAAACCTGAGATATCCGTCCGTTTTCGTCATTTGTTGTCGAATCGACTTAAAGCCAGATCGTCACATTGGCCGCTCTTCTCTCTGAAACGGTTGTACTTATCGTCTGCAAAGCTATGTCGCGTGCTGCGGTATGCGGAGACACTAAAAGCATCATAGTAGAACACAGATGAAGCTTCTAAGTTGATGTAATAGCCAGTAAGAAGTAGTACAATTCAAGTTTTAGGTATCGATTATTGACTTTTTAGCTGCCCTTGGTTCCTTGGACATGAGCTAGGACCTTACGATTCTGCATCAAAGGAGGACTAGCAGCCGAGTTGCACGGGAGAATGTGAAAAGTGTTCATATGTAGTAAAAACCTGAGAAATCCGTCCGTTATCGTCATTTGTTATCGAATCGACTTAAAGCCAGATCGTCACATTAGCCACTCTTCTCTCTGAAACGGTTGTACTTATCGACTGCAAAGCTATGTCGCGTGCTGCGGTATGCGGAGACACTAAAGGCACCATAGTAGAACACAGATGAAGCTTCTAAGATGATGTAATAGTCAGTAAGAAGTAGTACAATTCAAGTTTTAAGTATCGATTATTGACTTTTTAGCTGACTATGGTGCCTTGGACATGAGTTAGGACCTTAAGATTCTGCGTGAACGGAGGTCTAGCAGCCGAGTTGTACGGGAGAATGTGAAAAGTGTTCATATGTAGTAAAAACCTGAGACATCCGTCCGTTTTCGTCATTTGTTATCGAATCGACTTAAAGCCAGATCGTCACATTAGCCTCAATTCTCTCTGAAACGGTTGTACTTATCGACTGCAAAGCTATGTCGCGTGCTGCGGTATGCGGAGACACTAAAAGCACCATAGTAGAAAACAGATGAAGCTTCTAAAATGATGTAATAGCCAGTAAGAAGTAGTACCATTCAAGTTTTAGTTATCGATTATTGACTTTTTAGCTGGCTTTGGTGCCTTGGACATGAGCTAGGACCTTAAGATTCTGCATCAAAGGAGGACTAGCAGCCGAGTTGCACGGGAGAATGTAAAAAGTGTTCATATGTAGTAAAAACCTGAGAAATCCGTCCGTTATCGTCATTTGTTATCGAATCGACTTAAAGCCAGATCGTCACATTAGCCGCTCTTCTCTCTGAAACGGTTGTACTTATCGACTGCAAAGCTATGTCGCGTGCTGCGGTATGCGGAGACACTAAAGGCACCATAGTAGAACACAGATGAAGCTTCTAAGATGATGTAATAGTCAGTAAGAAGTAGTACAATTCAAGTTTTAAGTATCGATAATTGACTTTTTAGCTGACTATGGTGCCTTGGACATGAGTTAGGACCTTAAGATTCTGCATGAACGGAGGTCTAGCAGCCGAGTTGTACGGGAGAATGTGAAAAGTGTTCATATGTAGTAAAAACCTGAGATATCCGTCCGTTTTCGTCATTTGTTATCGAATCGACTTAAAGCCAGATCGTCACATTAGCCTCAATTCTCTCTGAAACGGTTGTACTTATCGACTGCAAAGCTATGTCGCGTGCTGCGGTATGCGGAGACACTAAAAGCACCATAGTAGAAAACAGATGAAGCTTCTAAAATGATGTAATAGCCAGTACGAAGTAGTACCATTCAAGTTTTAGGAATCGATTATTGACTTTTTAGCTGGCTTTGGTGCCTTGGACATGAGCTAGGACCTTAAGATTCTGCATGAAAGGAGGACTAGCAGCCGAGTTGCACGGGAGAATGTGAAAAGTGTTCATATGTAGTAAAAACCAGAGAAATCCGTCCGTGATCAACATTTGTTATCGAATCGACTTAAAGCCAGATCGTCACATTGGCCGTTCTTCTCTCTGAACGGTTGTACTTATCGTCTGCAAAGCTATGTCGAGTGCTGCGGCATGCGGAGACACTAAAAGCACCATAGTAGAACACAGATGAAGCTTCTAAGTTGATGTAATAGCCAGTAAGAAGTAGTACAATTCAAGTTTTAAGTATCGATTGTTGACTTCTTACCCTTCTTTGGTGCCTTGGGCATGAGCTAGGAACTTAAGATTTTGCATGATAGGAGGTCTAGCAGCCGCGTTGCACGTGAGAATGTGAAAAGTGTTCATATGTAGTAAAAACCTGAGAAATCCGTTCGTTATCGTCATTTGTTATCGAATCGACTTAAAGCCAGATCTTCACATTAGCCGCTCTTCTCTCTGAAACGGTTGTACTTATCGACTGCAAAGCTATGTCGCGTGCTGCGGTATGCGGAGACACTAAAAGCACCATAGTAGAACACAGATGAAGCTTCTAAGTTGATGTAATAGCCAGTAAGAAGTAGTACCATTCAAGTTTTAGGTATCGATTATTGACTTTTTAGCTGGCTTTGGTGCCTTGGACATGACCTAGGATCTTAAGATTCTGCATTAAAGGAGGACTAGCAGCCGAGTTGCACGTTAGAATGTGAAAATTGTTCATATGTAGTAAAAACCAGAGATATCCGTCCGTGTTCAACATTTGTTATCGAATCGACTTAAAGCCAGATCGTCACATTGGGCGCTCTACTCTCTAAAGCGGTTGTACTTATCGTCTGCAAAGCTATGTCGCGTGCTGCGGTATGTGGAGACACTAAAAGCACCATAGTAGAACACAGATGAAGCTTCTAAGTTGATGTAATAGCCAGTAAGAAGTAGTACAATTCAAGTTTTACGTATCGATTGTTGACTTTTTACCCTTCTTTGGTGCCTTGGGCATGAGATCGGAACTTAAGATTTTGCATGATAGGAGGTCTAGCAGTCGCGTTGCACGTGAGAATGTGAAAAGTGTTCATATGTAGTAAAAACCTGACAAATCCGTCCGTTTCCGCCATTTGTTATCGAATCGACTTAAAGCCAGATCGTCACATTGGCCGCTCTTCTCTCTGAAACGTTTGTACTTATCGTCTGCAAAGCTATGTCGCGTGCTGCGGAATGCGGAGACACTAAAATCACCATTGTAGAACACAGATGAAGCTTCTAAGATGATGTAATAGCCAGTAAGATGTAGTACAATTCAAGTCTTAGGTATCGATTATTGACTTTTTACCATTCTTTGGTGGCTTGGACATGAGCTAGGACCTTAAAATTCTGCATGAATGGAGGACTAGCAGCCGAGTTGCACGGGAGAATGTGAAAAGTGTTCATATGTAGTAAAAACCAGAGAAATCCGTCCGTGTTCGACATTTGTTATCGAATCGACTTAACGCCAAATCGTCACATTGGCCGCTCTTCTCTCTGAAACGGTTGTACTTATCGTCTGCAAAGCTATGTCACGTGCTGCGCTATGTGGAGACACTAAAAGGGCCATAGTAGAACACAGATGAAGCTTCGAAGTTGATGTAATAGCCAGTAAGAAGTAGTGTAATTCAAGTTTTAGGTATAGATTATTGATTTTTAGCTGGCTTTGGTGCCTTGGACATGAGCTAGGACCTTAAGATTCTGCATGAAATGTGGATTAGCAGCCGAGTTGCACGGGAGATTGTGAAATGTGTTCATATGTAGTAAAAACCTGAGAAATCCGTCCGTTTTCGTGATTTGTTATCGAATCGACTTAAAGCTAGATCGTTACATTGGCCGCTCTCCTCTCTGAAACGGTTCTACTTATCGTCTGCAAAGCTATGTCGCGTGCTGCGGAATGCGGAGACACTAAAAGCACCATAGTAGAACACAGATGAAGCCTCTAATTTGATGTAATAGCCAGTAAGAAGTTGTACAATTCAAGTTTTAGGTATCGATTATTGACTTTTTAGCTGGCTTTGGTGCCTTGAACATGAGCTACGACCTTAAGATTCTGCATGAAAGGAAGACTAGCAGCCGAGTTGCACGGGAGAGTGTGAAAAGTGTTCATATGCAGTAAAAACCTTAGAAATCCGTTCGTTATCGTCATTGTTATCGAATCGACTTAAAGCCAGATCGTCACATTAGCCTCTCTTCTCTCTGAAACGGTTTACTTATCGACTGCAAAGCTATGTCGCGTGCTGCGGTATGCGGAGACACTAAAAGCACCATAGTAGAACACAGATCAAACTTCTAAGCTGATGTAATAGCCAGTAAGAAGTAGTACAATTCATGTTATAGGTATCGATTATTGACTTCTTAGCTGGCTTTGGTGCCTTAAGATTCTGCATGAAAGGAGGACAAGCAGCCGAGTTGCACGGGAGAATGTGAAAAGTGTTCATATGTAGTAAAAACCTGAGAAATCCGTCCGTTATCGTCATTTGCTATCGAATCGACTGAAAGCCAGATCGTCACATTGGCCGCTCTTCTCTCTGAAACGGTTGTACTTATTGTCTGCAAAGCTATGTCGCGTGCTGCGGTATGCCGGAGACACTAAAATCACCATAGTAGAACACAGATGAAGTTTCTAAGTTGAAGTAATATCCAGTAAGATGTAGTACAATTCAAGTCTTAGGTATCGATTATTGACTTTTTACCATTCTTTGGTGCCTTGGACATGAGCTAGGACCTCAAAATTCTGCATGAACGGAGGACTAGCAGCCGAGTTGCACGGGAGAATGTGAAAAGTGTTCATATGTAGTAAAAACCTGAGAAATCCGTCCGTTTTCGTCATTTGTTATCGAATCGACGTAAAGCCAGATCGTCACATTGGCCGCTCTTCTCTCTGAAACGGTTGTACTTATCGTCTGCGAAGCTATGCCACGTGCTGCGGTATCTAGAGACACTAAAAGCGCCATAGTAGAACACAGATGAAGCTTCTAAGTTGATGTAATAGCCAGTAAGAAGTAGTGCAATTCAAGTTTTAGGTATCGATTATTGACTTTTTAGCTGGCTTTGGTGCCTTGGACATGGGCTAGGACCTTAAGATTCTGCATGAAAGGTGGATTAACAGCCGAGTTGCACGGGAGAATGTGAAGTGTGTTCATATGTGGTAAAAACCTGAGAAATCCGTTCGTTTTGGTCATTTGTTATCGAATCGACTTAAAGCCAGATCGTCACATTGGCCGCTCTTCTCTCTGAAACGGTTCAACTTATCGTCTGCAAAGCTATGTCGCGTGCTGCGGTATGCGGAGACACTAAAAGCACCATAGCAGAACACAGATGAAGCTTCTAAGTTGATGTAATAGCCAGTAAGAAGTAGTACAATTCAAGTTTTAGGTATCGATTATTGACTTTTTAGCTGTCTTTTGTGCCTTGGACATGAGCTAGGACCTTAAGATTCTGCATTAAAGGAGGACTAGCTGCCGAGATGCACGGGAGAATGTGAAAAGTGTTCATATGTAGTAAAAACCTGAGAAATCCGTCCGTTTTCGTCATTTGTTATCGAATCGACGTAAAGCCAGATCGTCACATTGGCCGCTCTTCTCTCTGAAACGGTTGTACTTATCGTCTGCAAAGCTATGTCACGTGCTGCGGTATGTGGAGACAGTAAAAGCGCCATAGTAGAACACAGATGAAGCTTCTAAGTTGATGTAATAGCCAGTATATGTAGTACAATTCAAGTTTTAGGTATCGATTATTGACTTTTTAGCTGGCTTTGGTGCCTTGGACATGAGCTAGGACCTTAAGATTCTGCATGAAAGGAGGATTAGCAGCCGAGTTGCATGGGAGAATGTGAAATGTGTTCATATGTAGTAAAAACCTGAGAAATCCGTCCGTTTTCGTCATTTGTTATCGAATCGACTTAAGGCCAGATCGTCACATTGGCCGCTCTTCTCTCTGAAACGGCTGTACTTATCGTCTGCAAATCTATGTCGCGTGCTGCGGTATGCGGAGACACTAAAAGCACCATAGTAGAACACAGATGAAGCTTCTAAGTTGATGTAATAGCCAGTAAGAAGTAGTACAATTCAAGTTTTAGGAATCGATTATTGACTTTTTAGCTGGCTTTGGTGCCTTGGACATGAGCTAGGACCTTAAGATTCTGCATGAAAGGAGGAATAGCAGCCGAGTTGCGAGGGAGAAAGTGAAAAGTGTTCATATGTAGTAAAAATCTGAGAAATCCGTCCGTTTTCGTCAGTTGTTATCGAATCGACGTAAAGCCAGATCGTCACATTGGCAACTCTTCTCTCTGAAACGGTTGTACTTATCGTCTGCAAAGCTATGTCGCGTGCTGCGGTATGTGGAGACACTAAAGGCACCATAGAAGAACACAGATGAAGGTTCTAAGTTGGTGTAATAGCCAGTAAGAAGTATTACAATTCAAGTTTTAGGTATCGATTATTGACTTTTTAGCTGGCTTCGGTGCCTTGGACATGAGCTAGGACCTTAAGATACTGCATGAAAGGAGGACTAGCAGCCGAGTTGCACTGGAGAATGTGAAAAGTGTTCATATGTAGTAAAAACCTGAGAAATCCGTCCGTTTTCGTCATTTGTTATCGAATCGACTTAAAGCCAGATAGTCACATTGGCCGCTCTTAACTCTGAACCGGTTGTACTTATCGTCTGCAAAGCTATGTCACGTGCTGCGGTATGCGGAGACACTAAAAGCACCATAGTAGAACACAGATGAAGCTTCTAAGTTGATGTAATAGCCAGTAAGAAGTAGTACAATTCAAGTTTTAGTTATCGATTATTGACTTTTTAGCTGGCTTTGGTGCCTTGGACATGACCTAGGACCTTAAGATTCTGCATGAAAGGAGGACTAGCAGCCGAGTTGTACGGGAGAATGTGAAAAGTGTTCATATGTAGTAAAAACCTGAGAAATCCGTCCATTTTCGTCATTTGTTATCGAATCGACTTAAGGCATATCGTCACATTGGACGCACTTCTCTCTGAAACGGTTGTACTTATCGTCTGCAAAGCTATGTCGCGTGCTGCGGTATGCGGAGATACTAAAAGCACCATAGTAGAACACAGATGAAGCTTCTAAGTTGATGTAATAGCCAGTAAGAAGTAGTACAATTCATGTTTTATGTATCGATTATTGACTTTTTAGCTGTCTTTGGTGCCTTGGACATGAGCTAGGACCTTAAGATTCTGCATGAAAGGAGGACTAGCAGCCGAGTTGCATGGGAGAATGTGAAAAGTGTTCATATGTAGTAAAAACATGAGAAATACGTCTGTTTTCGCCATTTATAGCCATTTATAGCCAGATCGTCACATTGGCCGCTCTTCTCTCTGAAACGGTTGTACTTATCGTCTGCAAAGCTATGTCGCGTGCTGCGGTATTCTGAGACACTAAAAGCACCATAGTACAACACAGATAAAGCTTCTAAATTGATGTAATAGCCAGTAAGAAGTAGTACAATTCAAGTTTTAGGTATCGATTATTGACTTTATAGCTGGCTTGGTGCCTTGGACATGAGCCAGGACCTTAACATTCTGCATGAAAGGAGGACTAGCTGCCAATTTGCACAGGAGAATGTGAAAAGTGTTCATATGTAGTAAAAACCTGAGAAATCCGTCCGTTTTCGTCATTTGTTATCGAAACGACTTAAAGCCAGGTCGTCACATTGGCCGCTGTTCTCTCTGAAACGGTTGTACGTATCGTGTGCAAAGCTATGTCGCGTGCTGCGGTATGCGGAGACAGTAAAAGCACCATAGTAGAAGACAGATGAAGCTTCTAAGTTGATGTAATACTCAGTAAGAAGTAGTCCAATTCAAGTTTTAGGTATCGATTATTGACTTTTTAGCTGGCTTTGGTGCCTTGGACATGAGACAGGACCTTAGGTTTCTGCATTAAAGGAGGACTAGCAGCCGAGTTGCACGGGAGAATGTGAAAAGTATTCATATGTAGTAAAAACCTGAGACATTTGTCCGTTTTCGTCATTTGTTATCGAATCGACTTAAAGCCAGATCGTAAAACTGGCCGCTCTTCTCTCTGAAACGGTTGTACTTCTCGTCTGCAAAGCTATGTCGCGTGCTGCGGTATGCGGACACACTAAAAGCACCATAGTAGAACACAGATGAAGCTTCTAAGTTGATGTAACAGCCAGTAAGAAGTAGTACAATTAAAGTTTTAGGTATCGGTTATTGACTTTTTACCCTTCTTTGGTGCTTGGACATGAGCTAGGAACTTAACATTTTTCATGAAAGGAGGACTAGCAGCCGAGTTGCACGGGAGAATGTGAAAAGTGTTCATATGTAGTAAAAACCTGAGAATCCGTCCGTTTTCGTCATTTGTTATCGAATCGACTTAAAGCCAGATCGTCTCATTGGCCGCTCTTCTCTCTGAAACGGTTGTACTTATCGTCTGCAAAGCTATGTCGCGTGCTGCGGTATTCTGAGACACTAAAAGCACCATAGTACAACACAGATAAAGCTTCTAAATTGATGTAATAGCCAGTAAGAAGTAGTACAATTCAAGTTTTTGGTATCGATTATTGACTTTATAGCTGGCTTGGTGCCTTGGACATGAGCCAGGACCTTAACATTCTGCATGAAAGGAGGACTAGCTGCCAATTTGCACAGGAGAATGTGAAAAGTGTTCATATGTAGTAAAAACCTGAGAAATCCGTCCGTTTTCGTCATTTGTTATCGAAACGACTTAAAGCCAGGTCGTCACATTGGCCGCTGTTCTCTCTGAAACGGTTGTACGTATCGTGTGCAAAGCTATGTCGCGTGCTGCGGTATGCGGAGACAGTAAAAGCACCATAGTAGAAGACAGATGAAGCTTCTAAGTTGATGTAATACTCAGTAAGAAGTAGGCCAATTCAAGTTTTAGGTATCGATTATTGACTTTTTAGCTGGCTTTGGTGCCTTGGACATGAGACAGGACCATAGGTTTCTGCATTAAAGGAGGACTAGCAGCCGAGTTGCACGGGAGAATGTGAAAAGTATTCATATGTAGTAAAAACCTGAGACATTTGTCCGTTTTCGTCATTTGTTATCGAATCGACTTAAAGCCAGATCGTCAAACTGGCCGCTCTTCTCTCTGAAACGGTTGTACTTCTCGTCTGCAAAGCTATGTCGCGTGCTGCGGTATGCGGACACACTAAAAGCACCATAGTAGAACACAGATGAAGCTTCTAAGTTGATGTAACAGCCAGTAAGAAGTAGTACAATTAAAGTTTTAGGTATCGGTTATTGACTTTTTACCCTTCTTTGGTGCTTGGACATGAGCTAGGAACTTAACATTTTTCATGAAAGGAGGACTAGCAGCCGAGTTGCACGGGAGAATGTGAAAAGTGTTCATATGTAGTAAAAACCTGAGAATCCGTCCGTTTTCGTCATTTGTTATCGAATCGACTTAAAGCCAGGTCGTCACATTGGCTGCTCTTCTCTCTGAAACGGTTGTACTTATCGTCTGCAAAGCTATGTCGCGTGCTGCGGTATGCGGAGACATTAAAATCACCATAGTTGAACACGGATGAAGCTTCTAAGTTGATGTAATAGCCAGTAAGTAGTAGTACAATTCAAGTTTTAGGTATCGATTATTGACTTTTTAGCTGGCTTTGGTGCCTTGGACATGAGCTAGGACCTTTAGATTCTGCATGAAAGGAGGACTAGCAGCCGAGTTGCACGGGAGAATGTGAAAAGCATTCATATGTAGTTAAAACCTGAGAAATCCGTCCGTTTTCGTCATTTGTTATCGAATCGACTTAAAGCCAGATTGTCACATTGGACGCTCTTCTCTCTGAAACGCTTGTACTTATCGTCTGCAAAGCTATGTCGCGTGCTGCGGTATGCGGAGACATTAAAATCACCATAGTTGAACACAGATGAAGCTTCTAAGTTGATGTAATAGCCAGTAAGATGTAGTACAATTCAAGTTTTAGTTATTGAATATTGACTTTTTAGCTGGCTTTGGTGCTTTGGACATGAGCTAGGACCTTAAGATTCTGCATAAAAGGAGGACGAGGAACCAAGTTGCACGGGAGAATGTCAAAAGTGTTCATATGTAGTAAAAACCTGAGAAATCGGTCCGTTTTCGTCACTTGTTATCGAATCGACTTAAAGCCAGATCGTCTCATTGGCCGCTCTTCTCTCTGAAACGGTTGTACTTATCGTCTGCAAAGCTATGTCGCTTGCTGGGGTATGCGGAGATACTAAAAGCACCATAGTAGAACACAGATGAAGCTTATAAGTTGATGTAATAGCAAGTAAGTAGTAGTACAATTCAAGTTTTAGGTATCGATTATTGACTTTTTAGCTGGCTTTGGTGCCTTGGACATGAGCTAGGACCTTAAGATTCTGCATTAAAGGAGGACTAGCTGCCGAGATGCACGGGAGAATGTGAAAAGTGTTCATATGTAGTAAAAACCTGAGAAATCCGTCCGTTTTCGTCATTTGTTATCGAATCGACGTAAAGCCAGATCGTCACATTGGCCGCTCTTCTCTCTGAAACGGTTGTACTTATCGTCTGCAAAGCTATGTCACGTGCTGCGGTATGTGGAGACAGTAAAAGCGCCATAGTAGAACACAGATGAAGCTTCTAAGTTGATGTAATAGCCAGTATAAGTAGTACAATTCAAGTTTTAGGTATCGATTATTGACTTTTTAGCTGGCTTTGGTGCCTTGGACATGAGCTAGGACCTTAAGATTCTGCATGAAAGGAGGATTAGCAGCCGAGTTGCATGGGAGAATGTGAAATGTGTTCATATGTAGTAAAAACCTGAGAAATCCGTCCGTTTTCGTCATTTGTTATCGAATCGACTTAAGGCCAGATCGTCACATTGGCCGCTCTTCTCTCTGAAACGGCTGTACTTATCGTCTGCAAATCTATGTCGCGTGCTGCGGTATGCGGAGACACTAAAAGCACCATAGTAGAACACAGATGAAGCTTCTAAGTTGATGTAATAGCCAGTAAGAAGTAGTACAATTCAAGTTTTAGGTATCGATTATTTACTTTTTAGCTGTCCTCGGTGCCTTGGACATGAGCTAGGGCCTTAAGATTTTGCATGAGAGGAGGAATAGCAGCCGAGTTGCGAGGGAGAAAGTGAAAAGTGTTCATATGTAGTAAAAATCTGAGAAATCCGTCCGTTTTCGTCAGTTGTTATCGAATCGACGTAAAGCCAGATCGTCACATTGGCAACTCTTCTCTCTGAAACGGTTGTACTTATCGTCTGCAAAGCTATGTCGCGTGCTGCGGTATGTGGAGACACTAAAGGCACCATAGAAGAACACAGATGAAGGTTCTAAGTTGGTGTAATAGCCAGTAAGAAGTATTACAATTCAAGTTTTAGGTATCGATTATTGACTTTTTAGCTGGCTTCGGTGCCTTGGACATGAGCTAGGACCTTAAGATACTGCATGAAAGGAGGACTAGCAGCCGAGTTGCACTGGAGAATGTGAAAAGTGTTCATATGTAGTAAAAACCTGAGAAATCCGTCCGTTTTCGTCATTTGTTATCGAATCGACTTAAAGCCAGATAGTCACATTGGCCGCTCTTAACTCTGAACCGGTTGTACTTATCGTCTGCAAAGCTATGTCACGTGCTGCGGTATGCGGAGACACTAAAAGCACCATAGTAGAACACAGATGAAGCTTCTAAGTTGATGTAATAGCCAGTAAGAAGTAGTACAATTCAAGTTTTAGTTATCGATTATTGACTTTTTAGCTGTCTTTGGTGCCTTGGACATGAGCTAGGACCTTAAGATTCTGCATGAAAGGAGGACTAGCAGCCGAGTTGCATGGGAGAATGTGAAAAGTGTTCATATGTAGTAAAAACATGAGAAATACGTCTGTTTTCGCCATTTATAGCCATTTATAGCCAGATCGTCACATTGGCCGCTCTTCTCTCTGAAACGGTTGTAATTATCGTCTGCAAAGCTATGTCGCGTGCTGCGGTATGCGGAGACACTAAAAGCACCATAGTAGAACACAGATGAAGCTTCTAAGTTGATGTAATAGCGAGTAAGAAGTAGTACAATTCAAGTTTTAGGTATTGATTATTGACTTTTTAGCTGGCTTTCGTGCCTTGGACATGAGCTAGGACCTTAAGATTCTGCATGAAAGGAAATTAGCAGCGTAGTTGCACGGGAGAATATGAAAAGTGCTCATATGTAGTAATAACCTAGAAATCCGTTCGTTTTCGTCATTTGTTATCGAATCGACTTAAAGCCAGATCGTCACATTGGCCGCTCTTCTCTCTGAAACGGTTGTACTTATCGTCTGCAAAGCTATGTCGCGTGCTGCGGTATTCTGAGACACTAAAAGCACCATAGTACAACACAGATAAAGCTTCTAAATTGATGTAATAGCCAGTAAGAAGTAGTACAATTCAAGTTTTAGGTATCGATTATTGACTTTATAGCTGGCTTGGTGCCTTGGACATGAGCCAGGACCTTAACATTCTGCATGAAAGGAGGACTAGCTGCCAATTTGCACAGGAGAATGTGAAAAGTGTTCATATGTAGTAAAAACCTGAGAAATCCGTCCGTTTTCGTCATTTGTTATCGAAACGACTTAAAGCCAGGTCGTCACATTGGCCGCTGTTCTCTCTGAAACGGTTGTACGTATCGTGTGCAAAGCTATGTCGCGTGCTGCGGTATGCGGAGACAGTAAAAGCACCATAGTAGAAGACAGATGAAGCTTCTAAGTTGATGTAATACTCAGTAAGAAGTAGTCCAATTCAAGTTTTAGGTATCGATTATTGACTTTTTAGCTGGCTTTGGTGCCTTGGACATGAGACAGGACCTTAGGTTTCTGCATTAAAGGAGGACTAGCAGCCGAGTTGCACGGGAGAATGTGAAAAGTATTCATATGTAGTAAAAACCTGAGACATTTGTCCGTTTTCGTCATTTGTTATCGAATCGACTTAAAGCCAGATCGTCAAACTGGCCGCTCTTCTCTCTGAAACGGTTGTACTTCTCGTCTGCAAAGCTATGTCGCGTGCTGCGGTATGCGGACACACTAAAAGCACCATAGTAGAACACAGATGAAGCTTCTAAGTTGATGTAACAGCCAGTAAGAAGTAGTACAATTAAAGTTTTAGGTATCGGTTATTGACTTTTTACCCTTCTTTGGTGCTTGGACATGAGCTAGGAACTTAACATTTTTCATGAAAGGAGGACTAGCAGCCGAGTTGCACGGGAGAATGTGAAAAGTGTTCATATGTAGTAAAAACCTGAGAATCCGTCCGTTTTCGTCATTTGTTATCGAATCGACTTAAAGCCAGGTCGTCACATTGGCTGCTCTTCTCTCTGAAACGGTTGTACTTATCGTCTGCAAAGCTATGTCGCGTGCTGCGGTATGCGGAGACATTAAAATCACCATAGTTGAACACGGATGAAGCTTCTAAGTTGATGTAATAGCCAGTAAGTAGTAGTACAATTCAAGTTTTAGGTATCGATTATTGACTTTTTAGCTGGCTTTGGTGCCTTGGACATGAGCTAGGACCTTTAGATTCTGCATGAAAGGAGGACTAGCAGCCGAGTTGCACGGGAGAATGTGAAAAGCATTCATATGTAGTTAAAACCTGAGAAATCCGTCCGTTTTCGTCATTTGTTATCGAATCGACTTAAAGCCAGATTGTCACATTGGACGCTCTTCTCTCTGAAACGCTTGTACTTATCGTCTGCAAAGCTATGTCGCGTGCTGCGGTATGCGGAGACATTAAAATCACCATAGTTGAACACAGATGAAGCTTCTAAGTTGATGTAATAGCCAGTAAGATGTAGTACAATTCAAGTTTTAGTTATTGAATATTGACTTTTTAGCTGGCTTTGGTGCTTTGGACATGAGCTAGGACCTTAAGATTCTGCATAAAAGGAGGACGAGGAACCAAGTTGCACGGGAGAATGTGAAAAGTGTTCATATGTAGTAAAAACCTGAGAAATCGGTCCGTTTTCGTCACTTGTTATCGAATCGACTTAAAGCCAGATCGTCTCATTGGCCGCTCTTCTCTCTGAAACGGTTGTACTTATCGTCTGCAAAGCTATGTCGCTTGCTGGGGTATGCGGAGATACTAAAAGCACCATAGTAGAACACAGATGAAGCTTATAAGTTGATGTAATAGCAAGTAAGTAGTAGTACAATTCAAGTTTTAGGTATCGATTATTGACTTTTTAGCTGGCTTTGGTGCCTTGGACATGAGCTAGGACCTTAAGATTCTGCATTAAAGGAGGACTAGCTGCCGAGATGCACGGGAGAATGTGAAAAGTGTTCATATGTAGTAAAAACCTGAGAAATCCGTCCGTTTTCGTCATTTGTTATCGAATCGACGTAAAGCCAGATGGTCACATTGGCCGCTCTTCTCTCTGAAACGGTTGTACTTATCGTCTGCAAAGCTATGTCACGTGCTGCGGTATGTGGAGACAGTAAAAGCGCCATAGTAGAACACAGATGAAGCTTCTAAGTTGATGTAATAGCCAGTATAAGTAGTACAATTCAAGTTTTAGGTATCGATTATTGACTTTTTAGCTGGCTTTGGTGCCTTGGACATGAGCTAGGACCTTAAGATTCTGCATGAAAGGAGGATTAGCAGCCGAGTTGCATGGGAGAATGTGAAATGTGTTCATATGTAGTAAAAACCTGAGAAATCCGTCCGTTTTCGTCATTTGTTATCGAATCGACTTAAGGCCAGATCGTCACATTGGCCGCTCTTCTCTCTGAAACGGCTGTACTTATCGTCTGCAAATCTATGTCGCGTGCTGCGGTATGCGGAGACACTAAAAGCACCATAGTAGAACACAGATGAAGCTTCTAAGTTGATGTAATAGCCAGTAAGAAGTAGTACAATTCAAGTTTTAGGTATCGATTATTTACTTTTTAGCTGTCTTCGGTGCCTTGGACATGAGCTAGGGCCTTAAGATTTTGCATGAGAGGAGGAATAGCAGCCGAGTTGCGAGGGAGAAAGTGAAAAGTGTTCATATGTAGTAAAAATCTGAGAAATCCGTCCGTTTTCGTCAGTTGTTATCGAATCGACGTAAAGCCAGATCGTCACATTGGCAACTCTTCTCTCTGAAACGGTTGTACTTATCGTCTGCAAAGCTATGTCGCGTGCTGCGGTATGTGGAGACACTAAAGGCACCATAGAAGAACACAGATGAAGGTTCTAAGTTGGTGTAATAGCCAGTAAGAAGTATTACAATTCAAGTTTTAGGTATCGATTATTGACTTTTTAGCTGGCTTCGGTGCCTTGGACATGAGCTAGGACCTTAAGATACTGCATGAAAGGAGGACTAGCAGCCGAGTTGCACTGGAGAATGTGAAAAGTGTTCATATGTAGTAAAAACCTGAGAAATCCGTCCGTTTTCGTCATTTGTTATCGAATCGACTTAAAGCCAGATAGTCACATTGGCCGCTCTTAACTCTGAACCGGTTGTACTTATCGTCTGCAAAGCTATGTCACGTGCTGCGGTATGCGGAGACACTAAAAGCACCATAGTAGAACACAGATGAAGCTTCTAAGTTGATGTAATAGCCAGTAAGAAGTAGTACAATTCAAGTTTTAGTTATCGATTATTGACTTTTTAGCTGTCTTTGGTGCCTTGGACATGAGCTAGGACCTTAAGATTCTGCATGAAAGGAGGACTAGCAGCCGAGTTGCATGGGAGAATGTGAAAAGTGTTCATATGTAGCAAAAACATGAGAAATACGTCTGTTTTCGCCATTTATAGCCATTTATAGCCAGATCGTCACATTGGCCGCTCTTCTCTCTGAAACGGTTGTAATTATCGTCTGCAAAGCTATGTCGCGTGCTGCGGTATGCGGAGACACTAAAAGCACCATAGTAGAACACAGATGAAGCTTCTAAGTTGATGTAATAGCGAGTAAGAAGTAGTACAATTCAAGTTTTAGGTATTGATTATTGACTTTTTAGCTGGCTTTCGTGCCTTGGACATGAGCTAGGACCTTAAGATTCTGCATGAAAGGAAATTAGCAGCGTAGTTGCACGGGAGAATATGAAAAGTGCTCATATGTAGTAATAACCTAGAAATCCGTTCGTTTTCGTCATTTGTTATCGAATCGACTTAAAGCCAGATCGTCACATTGGCCGCTCTTCTCTCTGAAACGGTTGTACTTATCGTCTGCAAAGCTATGTCGCGTGCTGCGGTATTCTGAGACACTAAAAGCACCATAGTACAACACAGATAAAGCTTCTAAATTGATGTAATAGCCAGTAAGAAGTAGTACAATTCAAGTTTTAGGTATCGATTATTGACTTTATAGCTGGCTTGGTGCCTTGGACATGAGCCAGGACCTTAACATTCTGCATGAAAGGAGGACTAGCTGCCAATTTGCACAGGAGAATGTGAAAAGTGTTCATATGTAGTAAAAACCTGAGAAATCCGTCCGTTTTCGTCATTTGTTATCGAAACGACTTAAAGCCAGGTCGTCACATTGGCCGCTGTTCTCTCTGAAACGGTTGTACGTATCGTGTGCAAAGCTATGTCGCGTGCTGCGGTATGCGGAGACAGTAAAAGCACCATAGTAGAAGACAGATGAAGCTTCTAAGTTGATGTAATACTCAGTAAGAAGTAGTCCAATTCAAGTTTTAGGTATCGATTATTGACTTTTTAGCTGGCTTTGGTGCCTTGGACATGAGACAGGACCTTAGGTTTCTGCATTAAAGGAGGACTAGCAGCCGAGTTGCACGGGAGAATGTGAAAAGTATTCATATGTAGTAAAAACCTGAGACATTTGTCCGTTTTCGTCATTTGTTATCGAATCGACTTAAAGCCAGATCGTCAAACTGGCCGCTCTTCTCTCTGAAACGGTTGTACTTCTCGTCTGCAAAGCTATGTCGCGTGCTGCGGTATGCGGACACACTAAAAGCACCATAGTAGAACACAGATGAAGCTTCTAAGTTGATGTAACAGCCAGTAAGAAGTAGTACAATTAAAGTTTTAGGTATCGGTTATTGACTTTTTACCCTTCTTTGGTGCTTGGACATGAGCTAGGAACTTAACATTTTTCATGAAAGGAGGACTAGCAGCCGAGTTGCACGGGAGAATGTGAAAAGTGTTCATATGTAGTAAAAACCTGAGAATCCGTCCGTTTTCGTCATTTGTTATCGAATCGACTTAAAGCCAGGTCGTCACATTGGCTGCTCTTCTCTCTGAAACGGTTGTACTTATCGTCTGCAAAGCTATGTCGCGTGCTGCGGTATGCGGAGACATTAAAATCACCATAGTTGAACACGGATGAAGCTTCTAAGTTGATGTAATAGCCAGTAAGTAGTAGTACAATTCAAGTTTTAGGTATCGATTATTGACTTTTTAGCTGGCTTTGGTGCCTTGGACATGAGCTAGGACCTTTAGATTCTGCATGAAAGGAGGACTAGCAGCCGAGTTGCACGGGAGAATGTGAAAAGCATTCATATGTAGTTAAAACCTGAGAAATCCGTCCGTTTTCGTCATTTGTTATCGAATCGACTTAAAGCCAGATTGTCACATTGGCCGCTCTTCTCTCTGAAACGGTTGTACTTATCGTCTGCAAAGCTATGTCGCGTGCTGCGGTATGCGGAGACATTAAAATCACCATAGTTGAACACAGATGAAGCTTCTAAGTTGATGTAATAGCCAGTAAGATGTAGTACAATTCAAGTTTTAGTTATTGAATATTGACTTTTTAGCTGGCTTTGGTGCTTTGGACATGAGCTAGGACCTTAAGATTCTGCATAAAAGGAGGACGAGGAACCAAGTTGCACGGGAGAATGTGAAAAGTGTTCATATGTAGTAAAAACCTGAGAAATCGGTCCGTTTTCGTCACTTGTTATCGAATCGACTTAAAGCCAGATCGTCTCATTGGCCGCTCTTCTCTCTGAAACGGTTGTACTTATCGTCTGCAAAGCTATGTCGCTTGCTGGGGTATGCGGAGATACTAAAAGCACCATAGTAGAACACAGATGAAGCTTATAAGTTGATGTAATAGCAAGTAAGTAGTAGTACAATTCAAGTTTTAGGTATCGATTATTGACTTTTTAGCTGGCTTTGGTGCCTTGGACATGAGCTAGGACCTTAAGATTCTGCATTAAAGGAGGACTAGCTGCCGAGATGCACGGGAGAATGTGAAAAGTGTTCATATGTAGTAAAAACCTGAGAAATCCGTCCGTTTTCGTCATTTGTTATCGAATCGACGTAAAGCCAGATCGTCACATTGGCCGCTCTTCTCTCTGAAACGGTTGTACTTATCGTCTGCAAAGCTATGTCACGTGCTGCGGTATGTGGAGACAGTAAAAGCGCCATAGTAGAACACAGATGAAGCTTCTAAGTTGATGTAATAGCCAGTATAAGTAGTACAATTCAAGTTTTAGGTATCGATTATTGACTTTTTAGCTGGCTTTGGTGCCTTGGACATGAGCTAGGACCTTAAGATTCTGCATGAAAGGAGGATTAGCAGCCGAGTTGCATGGGAGAATGTGAAATGTGTTCATATGTAGTAAAAACCTGAGAAATCCGTCCGTTTTCGTCATTTGTTATCGAATCGACTTAAGGCCAGATCGTCACATTGGCCGCTCTTCTCTCTGAAACGGCTGTACTTATCGTCTGCAAATCTATGTCGCGTGCTGCGGTATGCGGAGACACTAAAAGCACCATAGTAGAACACAGATGAAGCTTCTAAGTTGATGTAATAGCCAGTAAGAAGTAGTACAATTCAAGTTTTAGGTATCGATTATTTACTTTTTAGCTGTCTTCGGTGCCTTGGACATGAGCTAGGGCCTTAAGATTTTGCATGAGAGGAGGAATAGCAGCCGAGTTGCGAGGGAGAAAGTGAAAAGTGTTCATATGTAGTAAAAATCTGAGAAATCCGTCCGTTTTCGTCAGTTGTTATCGAATCGACGTAAAGCCAGATCGTCACATTGGCAACTCTTCTCTCTGAAACGGTTGTACTTATCGTCTGCAAAGCTATGTCGCGTGCTGCGGTATGTGGAGACACTAAAGGCACCATAGAAGAACACAGATGAAGGTTCTAAGTTGGTGTAATAGCCAGTAAGAAGTATTACAATTCAAGTTTTAGGTATCGATTATTGACTTTTTAGCTGGCTTCGGTGCCTTGGACATGAGCTAGGACCTTAAGATACTGCATGAAAGGAGGACTAGCAGCCGAGTTGCACTGGAGAATGTGAAAAGTGTTCATATGTAGTAAAAACCTGAGAAATCCGTCCGTTTTCGTCATTTGTTATCGAATCGACTTAAAGCCAGATAGTCACATTGGCCGCTCTTAACTCTGAACCGGTTGTACTTATCGTCTGCAAAGCTATGTCACGTGCTGCGGTATGCGGAGACACTAAAAGCACCATAGTAGAACACAGATGAAGCTTCTAAGTTGATGTAATAGCCAGTAAGAAGTAGTACAATTCAAGTTTTAGTTATCGATTATTGACTTTTTAGCTGGCTTTGGTGCCTTGGACATGACCTAGGACCTTAAGATTCTGCATGAAAGGAGGACTAGCAGCCGAGTTGTACGGGAGAATGTGAAAAGTGTTCATATGTAGTAAAAACCTGAGAAATCCGTCCATTTTCGTCATTTGTTATCGAATCGACTTAAGGGATATCGTCACATTGGACGCACTTCTCTCTGAAACGGTTGTACTTATCGTCTGCAAAGCTATGTCGCGTGCTGCGGTATGCGGAGATACTAAAAGCACCATAGTAGAACACAGATGAAGCTTCTAAGTTGATGTAATAGCCAGTAAGAAGTAGTACAATTCATGTTTTATGTATCGATTATTGACTTTTTAGCTGTCTTTGGTGCCTTGGACATGAGCTAGGACCTTAAGATTCTGCATGAAAGGAGGACTAGCAGCCGAGTTGCATGGGAGAATGTGAAAAGTGTTCATATGTAGTAAAAACATGAGAAATACGTCTGTTTTCGCCATTTATAGCCATTTATAGCCAGATCGTCACATTGGCCGCTCTTCTCTCTGAAACGGTTGTAATTATCGTCTGCAAAGCTATGTCGCGTGCTGCGGTATGCGGAGACACTAAAAGCACCATAGTAGAACACAGATGAAGCTTCTAAGTTGATGTAATAGCGAGTAAGAAGTAGTACAATTCAAGTTTTAGGTATTGATTATTGACTTTTTAGCTGGCTTTCGTGCCTTGGACATGAGCTAGGACCTTAAGATTCTGCATGAAAGGAAATTAGCAGCGTAGTTGCACGGGAGAATATGAAAAGTGCTCATATGTAGTAATAACCTAGAAATCCGTTCGTTTTCGTCATTTGTTATCGAATCGACTTAAAGCCAGATCGTCACATTGGCCGCTCTTCTCTCTGAAACGGTTGTACTTATCGTCTGCAAAGCTATGTCGCGTGCTGCGGTATTCTGAGACACTAAAAGCACCATAGTACAACACAGATAAAGCTTCTAAATTGATGTAATAGCCAGTAAGAAGTAGTACAATTCAAGTTTTAGGTATCGATTATTGACTTTATAGCTGGCTTGGTGCCTTGGACATGAGCCAGGACCTTAACATTCTGCATGAAAGGAGGACTAGCTGCCAATTTGCACAGGAGAATGTGAAAAGTGTTCATATGTAGTAAAAACCTGAGAAATCCGTCCGTTTTCGTCATTTGTTATCGAAACGACTTAAAGCCAGGTCGTCACATTGGCCGCTGTTCTCTCTGAAACGGTTGTACGTATCGTGTGCAAAGCTATGTCGCGTGCTGCGGTATGCGGAGACAGTAAAAGCACCATAGTAGAAGACAGATGAAGCTTCTAAGTTGATGTAATACTCAGTAAGAAGTAGTCCAATTCAAGTTTTAGGTATCGATTATTGACTTTTTAGCTGGCTTTGGTGCCTTGGACATGAGACAGGACCTTAGGTTTCTGCATTAAAGGAGGACTAGCAGCCGAGTTGCACGGGAGAATGTGAAAAGTATTCATATGTAGTAAAAACCTGAGACATTTGTCCGTTTTCGTCATTTGTTATCGAATCGACTTAAAGCCAGATCGTCAAACTGGCCGCTCTTCTCTCTGAAACGGTTGTACTTCTCGTCTGCAAAGCTATGTCGCGTGCTGCGGTATGCGGACACACTAAAAGCACCATAGTAGAACACAGATGAAGCTTCTAAGTTGATGTAACAGCCAGTAAGAAGTAGTACAATTAAAGTTTTAGGTATCGGTTATTGACTTTTTACCCTTCTTTGGTGCTTGGACATGAGCTAGGAACTTAACATTTTTCATGAAAGGAGGACTAGCAGCCGAGTTGCACGGGAGAATGTGAAAAGTGTTCATATGTAGTAAAAACCTGAGAATCCGTCCGTTTTCGTCATTTGTTATCGAATCGACTTAAAGCCAGGTCGTCACATTGGCTGCTCTTCTCTCTGAAACGGTTGTACTTATCGTCTGCAAAGCTATGTCGCGTGCTGCGGTATGCGGAGACATTAAAATCACCATAGTTGAACACGGATGAAGCTTCTAAGTTGATGTAATAGCCAGTAAGTAGTAGTACAATTCAAGTTTTAGGTATCGATTATTGACTTTTTAGCTGGCTTTGGTGCCTTGGACATGAGCTAGGACCTTTAGATTCTGCATGAAAGGAGGACTAGCAGCCGAGTTGCACGGGAGAATGTGAAAAGCATTCATATGTAGTTAAAACCTGAGAAATCCGTCCGTTTTCGTCATTTGTTATCGAATCGACTTAAAGCCAGATTGTCACATTGGCCGCTCTTCTCTCTGAAACGGTTGTACTTATCGTCTGCAAAGCTATGTCGCGTGCTGCGGTATGCGGAGACATTAAAATCACCATAGTTGAACACAGATGAAGCTTCTAAGTTGATGTAATAGCCAGTAAGATGTAGTACAATTCAAGTTTTAGTTATTGAATATTGACTTTTTAGCTGGCTTTGGTGCTTTGGACATGAGCTAGGACCTTAAGATTCTGCATAAAAGGAGGACGAGGAACCAAGTTGCACGGGAGAATGTGAAAAGTGTTCATATGTAGTAAAAACCTGAGAAATCGGTCCGTTTTCGTCACTTGTTATCGAATCGACTTAAAGCCAGATCGTCTCATTGGCCGCTCTTCTCTCTGAAACGGTTGTACTTATCGTCTGCAAAGCTATGTCGCTTGCTGGGGTATGCGGAGATACTAAAAGCACCATAGTAGAACACAGATGAAGCTTATAAGTTGATGTAATAGCAAGTAAGTAGTAGTACAATTCAAGTTTTAGGTATCGATTATTGACTTTTTAGCTGGCTTTGGTGCCTTGGACATGAGCTAGGACCTTATGATTCTGCATGAAAGGAGGGCTAGCAGCCGATTTGCACGAGAGAATGTGAAAAGTGTTCATATGTAGTAAAAAACTGAGAAATCGGTCTGTTTTCGTCATTTGTTATGGAATCGACTTCAAGCCAGATCGTCACATTGGCCGCTCATCTCTCTGAAACGGTAGTACTTATCGTCTGCAAAGCTATGTCGCGTGCTGCGGTATGCGGAGACGCTAAAAGCACCATAGTAGAACACAGATGAAACTTCTAAGTTGATGTAATAGCCAGTAAGAAGTAGTACAATTCAAGTTTTAGGTATCGATTATTGACTTTTTAGCTGGCTTTGGTGCCTTGGACATGAGCTAGGACCTTATGATTCTGCATGAAAGGAGGACTAGCAGCCGATTTGCACGGCAGAATGTGAAAAGTGTTCATATGTAGTAAAAACCTGAGATATCCGTCCGTTTTCGTCATTTGTTATCGAATCGACGTAAAGCCAGATCGTCACATTGGCCGCTCTTCTCTCTGAAACGCTTGTACTTATCGTCTGCAAAGCTATGTCGCGTGCTGCGGTATGCGGAGACACTAAAAGCACCATAGTAGAACACAGATGAAGCTTCTAAGTTGATGTAATAGCCAGTAAGAAGTAGTACAACTCAGGTTTTAGGTATCGATTATTGACTTTTTAGCTGGCTTTGGTGCCTTGGACATGAGCTAGGACCTTAAGATTCTGCATGTAAGGAGGACTAGCAGCCGAGTTGCACGGGAGAGTGTGAAAAGTGTTCATATGTAGTAAAAACCTGAGAAATCCGTCCGTTTTCGTCATTTGTTATCGAATCGACTTAAAGCCAGATCGTCACATTGGCCGCTCTGCTCTCTGAAAAAGTTGTACTTATCGTCTGCAAAGCTATGTCGCGTGCTGCGGTATGCGGACACACTAAAAGCACCATAGTAGAACACAGATGAAGCTTCTAAGTTGATGTAATAGCCAGTAAGAAGTAGTACAAATAAAGTTTTAGGTATTGGTTATTGACTTTTTACACTTCTTTGGTGCCTTGAACATGAGCTAGGAAATTAAGATTTTGCATGAAAGGAGGATTAGCAGCCGAGTTGCACGGGAGAATGTGAAAAGTGTTCATATGTAGTAAAAACCTGAGAAATCCGTCCGTTTTCGTCATTTGTTATCGAATCTACTTAAAGCCAGATCGTCACATTGGCCGCTCTTCTCTCTGAAACGGTTGTACTTATCGTCTGCAAAGCTATGTCGCGTGCTGCAGTATGCTGAGACACTGAAAGCACTATAGTAGAACACAGATGAAGCTTCTAAGTTGATGTAATAGCCAGTAAGAAGTAGTACAATTCAAGTTTTAGGTATTGAATATTGACTTTTTAGCTGGCTTTGGTGCCTTGGACATGAGCTAGGACCTTAAGATTCTGCATGAAAGGAGGACTAGCAGCCGAGTTGCACGGGAGAATGTGAATAGTGTTCATATGCAGTAAAAACCTGAGAAATCGGTCCGTTTTCGTCATTTGTTATCGAACCGACTTCAAGCCAGATTATCACATTGGCCGCTCTTCTCTCTGAAACGGTTGTACTTATCGTCTGCAAAGCTATGTCGCCTGCTGGGGTATGCGGAGACACTAAAATCACCATAGTAGAACACAGATGAAGCTTATAAGTTTATGTAATAGCAAGTAAGTAGTAGTACAATTCAAGTTTTAGGTATCGATTATTGACTTTTCAGCTGGCTTTGGTACCTTGGACATGAGCTGGGACCTTAAGATTCTGCATGAAAGGAGGACTAGCAGCCGAGTTTCACGGGAGAATGTGAAAAATGTTCCTATGTAGTAAAAGCCTGAGACATCCGTCCGTTTACGTCATTTGTTATCGAATCTACTTAAACCAGAACTTCACATTGGCCGCTCTTCTCTCTGAAACGGTTGTACTTATCGTCTGCAAAGCTATGTCGCGTGCTGCGGTATGCGGAGCCAGTAAAAGCACCATAGTAGAACACAGATGAAGCTGCTAAGTTGATGTAATAGCCAGTAAGAAGTAGTACAATTCAAGTTTTAGGTATTGAATATTGACTTTTTAGCTGGCTTTGGTGCCTCGGACATGAGATAGGACCTTACGATTCTGCATGAAAGGAGGACTAGCAGCCGAGTTGCGGGGGAGAATGTGAATAGTGTTCATATGTAGTAAAAACCTGAGAAATCGGTCCGTTTTCGTCATTTGTTATCGAACCGACTTAAAGCCAGATCGTCACATTGGCCGCTCTTCTCTCTGAAACGGTTGTACTTATCGTCTGCAAAGCTATGTCGCGTGCTGCGGTATGCTGAGACACTAAAAGCACCATAGTAGAACACAGATGAAGCTTGTAAGTTGATGTAATAGCCAGGAAGTAGTAGTACAATTCAAGTTTTAGGTATCGATTATTGACTTTTTAGCTGGCTTTGGTGCCTTGGACATGAGCTAGAACCTTATGATTCTACATGAAAGGAGGATTAGCAGCGGAGTTGCACGGGAGAATATGAAAAGTGTTCATATGTAGTAAAAACCTAGAAATCCGTCCGTTTTCGTCATTTGTTATCGAATCGACTTAAAGCCAGATCGTCACATTGTCCGCTCTTCTCTCTGAAACGGTTGTACTTATCGATTGCAAAGCTATGTCGCGTGCTGCGGTATGCGGAGACACTAAAAGCTACATAGTAGAACACAGATGAAGCTTCTAAGTTGATGTAATAGCCAGTAAGAAATAGTACAATTCAAGTTTTAGGTATCGATTATTGACTTTTTAGCTGGCTTTGGTGCCTTGGACATGAGCTAGGACCTTATGATTCTGCATGAAAGGAGGACTAGCAGCCGATTTGCACGAGAGAATGTGAAAAGTGTTCATATGTAGTAAAAAACTGAGAAATCGGTCTGTTTTCGTCATTTGTTATCGAATCGACTTCAAGCCAGATCGTCACATTGGCCGCTCATCTTTCTGAAACGGTAGTACTTATCGTCTGCAAAGCTATGTCGCGTGCTGCGGTATGCGGAGACGCTAAAAGCACCATAGTAGAACACAGATGAAACTTCTAAGTTGATGTAATAGCCAGTAAGATGTAGTACAATTCAAGTTTTAGGTATCGATTATTGACTTTTTAGCTGGCTTTGGTGCCTTGGACATGAGCTAGGACCTTATGATTCTGCATGAAAGGAGGACTAGCAGCCGATTTGCACGGCAGAATGTGAAAAGTGTTCATATGTAGTAAAAACCTGAGATATCCGTCCGTTTTCGTCATTTGTTATCGAATCGACGTAAAGCCAGATCGTCACATTGGCCGCTCTTCTCTCTGAAACGCTTGTACTTATCGTCTGCAAAGCTATGTCGCGTGCTGCGGTATGCGGAGACACTAAAAGCACCATAGTAGAACACAGATGAAGCTTCTAAGTTGATGTAATAGCCAGTAAGAAGTAGTACAACTCAAGTTTTAGGTATCGATTATTGACTTTTTAGCTGGCTTTGGTGCCTTGGACATGAGCTAGGACCTTAAGATTCTGCATGTAAGGAGGACTAGCAGCCGAGTTGCACGGGAGAGTGTGAAAAGTGTTCATATGTAGTAAAAACCTGAGAAATCCGTCCGTTTTCGTCATTTGTTATCGAATCGACTTAAAGCCAGATCGTCACATTGGCCGCTCTGCTCTCTGAAAAAGTTGTACTTATCGTCTGCAAAGCTATGTCGCGTGCTGCGGTATGCGGACACACTAAAAGCACCATAGTAGAACACAGATGAAGCTTCTAAGTTGATGTAATAGCCAGTAAGAAGTAGTACAAATAAAGTTTTAGGTATTGGTTATTGACTTTTTACACTTCTTTGGTGCCTTGAACATGAGCTAGGAAATTAAGATTTTGCATGAAAGGAGGATTAGCAGCCGAGTTGCACGGGAGAATGTGAAAAGTGTTCATATGTAGTAAAAACCTGAGAAATCCGTCCGTTTTCGTCATTTGTTATCGAATCTACTTAAAGCCAGATCGTCACATTGGCCGCTCTTCTCTCTGAAACGGTTGTACTTATCGTCTGCAAAGCTATGTCGCGTGCTGCAGTATGCTGAGACACTGAAAGCACTATAGTAGAACACAGATGAAGCTTCTAAGTTGATGTAATAGCCAGTAAGAAGTAGTACAATTCAAGTTTTAGGTATTGAATATTGACTTTTTAGCTGGCTTTGGTGCCTTGGACATGAGCTAGGACCTTAAGATTCTGCATGAAAGGAGGACTAGCAGCCGAGTTGCACGGGAGAATGTGAATAGTGTTCATATGCAGTAAAAACCTGAGAAATCGGTCCGTTTTCGTCATTTGTTATCGAACCGACTTCAAGCCAGATCATCACATTGGCCGCTCTTCTCTCTGAAACGGTTGTACTTATCGTCTGCAAAGCTATGTCGCGTGCTGCGGTATGCTGAGACACTAAAAGCACCATAGTAGAACACAGATGAAGCTTCTAAGTTGATGTAATAGCCAGGAAGAAGTAGTACAATTAAAGTTTTAGGTATCGATTATTGACTTTTTAGCTGGCTTGGTGCCTTGGACATGAGCTAGGACCTTATGATTCTGCATGAAAGGAGGACTAGCAGCCGAGTTGCACGGGAGAATGTGAATAGTGTTCATATGCAGTAAAAACCTGAGAAAGCCGTCCGTTTTGGTCATTTGTTATCGAATCGACTTAAAGCCAGATCGTAACATTGGCCGCTCTTCTCTCTGAAACACTTGTACTTATCGTCTGCTAAGCTATGTCGCGTGCTGCGGTATGCTGAGACACTAAAAGCACCATAGTAGAACACAGATGAAGCTTCTAAGTTGATGTAATAGCCAGTAAGAAGTAGTACAATTCAAGTTTTAGGTATTGAATATTGACTTTTTAGCTGGCTTTGGTGCCTCGGACATGAGATAGGACCTTACGATTCTGCATGAAAGGAGGACTAGCAGCCGAGTTGCGGGGGGGAATGTGAATAGTGTTCATATGTAGTAAAAACCTGAGAAATCGGTCCGTTTTCGTCATTTGTTATCGAACCGACTTAAAGCCAGATCGTCACATTGGCCGCTCTTCTCTCTGAAACGGTTGTACTTATCGTCTGCAAAGCTATGTCGCGTGCTGCGGTATGCTGAGACACTAAAAGCACCATAGTAGAACACAGATGAAGCTTGTAAGTTGATGTAATAGCCAGGAAGAAGTAGTACAATTCAAGTTTTAGGTATCGATTATTGACTTTTTAGCTGGCTTTGGTGCCTTGGACATGAGCTAGGACCTTATGATTCTACATGAAAGGAGGATTAGCAGCGGAGTTGCACGGGAGAATATGAAAAGTGTTCATATGTAGTAAAAACCTAGAAATCCGTCCGTTTTCGTCATTTGTTATCGAATCGACTTAAAGCCAGATCGTCACATTGTCCGCTCTTCTCTCTGAAACGGTTGTACTTATCGATTGCAAAGCTATGTCGCGTGCTGCGGTATGCGGAGACACTAAAAGCAACATAGTAGAACACAGATGAAGCTTCTAAGTTGATGTAATAGCCAGTAAGAAATAGTACAATTCAAGTTTTAGGTATCGATTATTGACTTTTTAGCTGGCTTTGTTGCCTTGGACATGAGCTAGGACCTTATGATTCTGCATGAAAGGAGGACTAGCAGCCGATTTGCACGAGAGAATGTGAAAAGTGTTCATATGTAGTAAAAAACTGAGAAATCGGTCTGTTTTCGTCATTTGTTATCGAATCGACTTCAAGCCAGACCGTCACATTGGCCGCTCATCTCTCTGAAACGGTAGTACTTACCGTCCGCAAAGCTATGTCGCGTGCTGGGGTATGCGGAGACACTAAAATCACCATAGTAGAACACAGATGAAGCTTATAAGTTGATGTAATAGCCAGTAAGAAGTAGTACAATTCAAGTTTTAGGTATCGATTATTGACTTTTCAGCTGGCTTTGGTACCTTGGACATGAGCTAGGACCTTAAGATTCTGCATGAAAGGAGGACTAGCAGCCGAGTTTCACGGGAGAATGTGAAAAATGTTAATATGTAGTAAAAACCTGAGACATCCGTCCGTTTACGTCATTTGTTATCGAATCTACTTAAAGCCAGATCGTCACATTGGCCGCTCTTCTCTCTGAAACGGTTGTACTTATCGTCTGCAATGCTATGTCGCGTGCTGCGGTATGCGGAGACAGTAAAAGCACCATAGTAGAACACAGATGAAGCTTCTAAGTTGATGTAATAGCCAGTAAGAAGTAGTGCAATTCAAGTTATAGGTATCGATTATTGACTTTTTAGCTGGCTTTGGTGCCTTGGACATTAGCTAGGACCTTAAGCTTCTGCATGAAAGGAGGATTAGCAGCGGAGTTGCACGGGAGAATATGAAAAGTGTTCATATGTAGTGAAAACCTAGAAATCCGTCCGTTTTCGTCATTTGTTATCGAATCTTCTTATAGCCAGATCGTCACATTGGCCGCTCTTCTCTCTGAAACGGTTGTACTTATCGTCTGCAAAGCTATGTCGCGTGCTGCGGTATTCTGAGACACTAAAAGCACCATAGTAGAACACAGATAAAGCTTCTAAGTTATTGTAATAGCCAGTAAGAAGTAGTACAATTCAAGTTTTAGGTATCGATTATTGACTTTTTAGCTGGCTTTGGTGCCTTGGACATGAGCTAGGACCTTATGATTCTGCATGAAAGGAGGACTAGCAGCCGATTTGCACGGGAGAATGTGAAAAGTGTTCATATGTAGTAAAAACCTGAGAAATCCGTCCGTTTTCGTCATTTGTTATCGAATCGACATAAAGCCAGATCGTCACATTGGCCGCTCTTCTCTCTGAAACGCTTGTACTTATCGTCTGCAAAGCTATGTCGCGTGCTGCGGTATGCGGAGACACTAAAAGCACCATAGTAGAACACAGATGAAGCTTCTAAGTTGATGTAATAGCCAGTAAGAAGTAGTACAACTCAAGTTTTAGGTATCGATTATTGACTTTTTAGCTGGCTTTGGTGCATTGGACATGAGCTAGGACCTTACGATTCTGCATGTAAGGAGAACTAGCAGCCGAGTTGCACGGGAGAATGTGAAAAGTGTTCATATGTAGTAAAAACCTGAGAAATCAGTCCGTTTTCGTCATTTGTTATCGAATCGACTTAAAGCCAGATCGTCACATTGGCCGCTCTTCTCTCTGAAAAAGTTGTACTTATCGTCTGCAAAGCGATGTCGCGTGCTGCGGTATGCGGAGACAGTAAAAGCACCATAGTAGAACACAGATGAAGCTTCTAAGTTGATGTAATAGCCAGTAAGAAGTAGTGCAATTCAAGTTATAGGTATCGATTATTGACTTTTTAGCTGGCTTTGGTGCCTTGGACATTAGCTAGGACCTTAAGCTTCTGCATGAAAGGAGGATTAGCAGCGGAGTTGCACGGGAGAATATGAAAAGTGTTCATATGTAGTGAAAACCTAGAAATCCGTCCGTTTTCGTCATTTGTTATCGAATCTTCTTATAGCCAGATCGTCACATTGGTCGCTCTTCTCTCTGAAACACTTGTACTTATCCACTGCAAAGCTATGTCGCGTGCTGCGGTATGCTGAGACACTAAACGCACCATAGTAGAACACAGATGAAGCTTCTAAGTTGATGTAATAGCCAGTAAGAAGTAGTACAATTCAAGTTTTAGGTATTGAATATTGACTTTTTAGCTGGCTTTGGTGCCTTGGACATGAGCTAGGACCTTAAGATTCTGCATGAAAGGAGGACGAGGAGCCAAGTTGCAAGGGAGAATGTGAAAAGTGTTCATATTTAGTAAAAACCCGAGAAATCGGTCCGTTTTCGTCATTTGTTATCGAATCGACTTAAAGCCAGATCGTCTCATTGGCCGCTCTTCTCTCTGAAACGGTTGTACTTATCGTCTGCAAAGCTATGTCGCGTGCTGCGGTATGCGGAGACACTAAAATCACCATAGTAGAACACAGATGAAGCTTCAAAGTTGATGTAATAGCCAGTAAGAAGTAGTACAATTCAAGTTTTAGGTATCGATTATTGACTTTTCAGCTGGCTTTGGTACCTTGGACATGAGCTAGGACCTTAAGATTCTGCATGAAAGGAGGACTAGCAGCCGATTTGCACGGGAGAATGTGAAAAGTGTTCATATGTAGTAAAAACCTGAGAAATCCGTCGGTTTCGTCATTTGTTATTGAATCGACTTAAAGCTAGATCGTCACATTGGCCGCTCTTCTCTCTGAAACGGTTGTACTTATCGATTGCAAAGCTATGTCGCGTGCTGCGGTATGCGGAGACACTAAAAGCACCATAGTAGAACACAGATGAAGCTTCTAAGTTTATGTAATAGCCAGTAAGAAGTAGTACAATTCAAGTTTTAGGTATCGATTATTGACTTTTTAGTTGGCTTTGGTACCTTGGACATGAGCTAGGACCTTAAGATTCTGCATGAAAGGAGGACGAGGAGCCAAGTTGCACGGGAGAATGTGAAAAGTGTTCATATTTAGTAAAAACCCGAGAAATCGGTCCGTTTTCGTCATTAGTTATCGAATCGACTTAAAGCCAGATCGTCTCATTGGCCGCTCTTCTCTCTGAAACGGTTGTACTTATCGTCTGCAAAGCTATGTCGCGTGCTCCGGTATTCTGAGACACTAAAAGCACCATAGTAGAACACAGATAAAGCTTCTAAGTTGATGTAATAGCCAGTAAGAAGTAGTACAATTCAAGTTTAAGGTATCGATTATTGACTTTTTAGCTGGCTTTGGTGCCTTGGACATGAGCTAGGACCTTATGATTCTGCATGAAAGGAGGACTAGCAGCCGATTTGCACGGGAGAATGTGAAAAGTGTTCATATGTAGTAAAAACCTGAGAAATCCGTACGTTTTCGTCATTTGTTATCGAATCGACTTAAAGCCAGATCGTCACATTGGCCGCCCTTCTCTCTGAAACACTTGTATTTATCGTCTGCAAAGCTATGTCGCGTGCTGCGGTATGCTGAGACACTAAAAGCACCATAGTAGAACACAGATGAAGCTTCTAAGTTGATGTAATAGCCAGTAATAAGTAGTACAATTCAAGTTTTAGGTATAGAATATTGACTTTTTAGCTGGCTTTGGTGCCTTGGACATGAGCTAGGACCTTAAGATTCTGCATGAAAGGAGGACGAGGAGCCAAGTTGCACGGGAGAATGTGAAAAGTGTTCATATGTAGTAAAAACCTGAGTAATCGGTCCGTTTTCGTCACTTGTTATCGAATCGACTTAAAGCCAGATCGTCTCATTGGCCGCTCTTCTCTCTGAAACGGTTGTACTTATCGTCTGCAAAGCTATGTCGCGTGCTGCGGTATGCGGAGACACTAAAATCACCATAGTAGAACACAGATGAAGCTTCAAAGTTGATGTAATAGCCAGTAAGAAGTAGTACAATTCAAGTTTTAGGTATCGATTATTGACTTTTTAGCTGGCTTTGGTGCCTTGGACATGAGCTAGGACCTTATGATTCTGCATGAAAGGAGGACTAGCAGCCGATTTGCACGGGAGAATGTGAAAAGTGTTCATATGTAGTAAAAACCTGAGAAATCCGTCCGTTTTCGTCATTTGTTATCGAATCGACGTAAAGCCAGATCGTCACATTGGCCGCTCTTCTCTCTGAAACGCTTGTACTTATCGTCTGCAAAGCTATGTCGCGTGCTGCGGTATGCGGAGACACTAAAAGCACCATAGTGGAACACAGATGAAGCTTCTAAGTTGATGTAATAGCCAGTAAGAAGTAGTACAACTCAAGTTTTAGGTATCGATTATTGACTTTTTAGCTGGCTTTGGTGCATTGGACATGAGCTAGGACCTTACGATTCTGCATGTAAGGAGAACTAGCAGCCGAGTTGCACGGGAGAATGTGAAAAGTGTTCATATGTAGTAAAAACCTGAGAAATCAGTCCGTTTTCGTCATTTGTTATCGAATCGACTTAAAGAAAGATCGTCACATTGGCCGCTCTTCTCTCTGAAAAAGTTGTACTTATCGTCTGCAAAGCTATGTCGCGTGCTGCGGTATGCGGACACACTAAAAGCACCATAGTAGAACACAGATGAAGTTCTAAGTTGATGTAATAGCCAGTAAGAAGTAGTACAATTAAAGTTTTAGGTATCGGTTATTGACTTTTTACCCTTCTTTGGTGCCTTGAACATGAGCTAGGAAATTAAGATTTTGCATGAAAGGAGGACTAGCAGCCGAGTTGCACGGGAGAATGTGAATAGTGTTCATATGTAGTAAAAACCTGAGAAATCGGTCCGTTTTCGTCATTTGTTATCGAACCGACTTAAAGCCAGATCGTCACATTGGCCGCTCTTCTCTCTGAAACGGTAGTACTTATCGTCTGCAAAGCTATGTCGCGTGCTGCGGTATGCGGAGACCATAAAAGCACCATAGTAGAACACAGATGAAGCTTCTAAGTTGATGTAATAGCCAGTAAGAAGTAGTACAATTCAAGTTTTAGGTATCGATTATTGACTTTTTAGCTGGCTTTGGTGCCTTGGACATGAGCTAGGACCATAAGATTCTGCATGAAAGGAGGACTAGCAGCCGAGTTGCACGGGAAAATGTGAAAAGTGTTCAAATGTAGTAAAAACCTGAGAAATACGTCCGTTTTCGTCACTTGTTATCGAATCGACTTAAAGCCAGATCGTCACATTGGCCGCTCTTCTCTCTGAAACACTTGTACTTATCGTCAGCAAAGGTATGTCGCGTGCTGCGGTATGCTGAGACACTAAAAGCACCATAGTAGAACACAGATGAAGCTTCTAAGTTGATGTAATAGCCAGTAAGAAGTAGTACAATTCAAGTTTTAGGTATTGAATATTGACTTTTTAGCTGGCTTTGGTGCCTTGGACATGAGCTAGGACCTTAAGATTCTGCATGAAAGGAGGACGAGGAGCCAAGTTGCACGGGAAAATGTGAAAAGTGCTCATATGTAGTAAATACCTGAGAAATCGGTCCGTTTTCGTCACTTGTTATCGAATCGACTTAAAGCAGATCGTCTCATTGGCCGCTCTTCTCTCTGAAACGGTTGTACTTATCGTCTGCAATGCTATGTCGCGTGCTGGGGTATGCGGAGACACTAAAATCACCATAGTAGAACACAGATGAAGCTTATAAGTTGATGTAATAGCCAGTAAGAAGTAGTACAATTCAAGTTTTAGGTATCGATTATTGACTTTTCAGCTGGCTTTGGTACCTTGGACATGAGCTAGGACCTTAAGATTCTGCATGAAAGGAGGACTAGCAGCCGAGTTTCACGGGAGAATGTGAAAAATGTTAATATGTAGTAAAAACCTGAGACATCCGTCCGTTTACGTCATTTGTTATCGAATCTACTTAAAGCCAGATCGTCACATTGGCCGCTCTTCTCTCTGAAACGGTTGTACTTATCGTCTGCAATGCTATGTCGCGTGCTGCGGTATGCGGAGACAGTAAAAGCACCATAGTAGAACACAGATGAAGCTTCTAAGTTGATGTAATAGCCAGTAAGAAGTAGTGCAATTCAAAGTATAGGTATCGATTATTGACTTTTTAGCTGGCTTTGGTGCCTTGGACATTAGCTAGGACCTTAAGCTTCTGCATGAAAGGAGGATTAGCAGCGGAGTTGCACGGGAGAATATGAAAAGTGTTCATATGTAGTGAAAACCTAGAAATCCGTCCGTTTTCGTCATTTGTTATCGAATCTTCTTATAGCCAGATCGTCACATTGGCCGCTCTTCTCTCTGAAACGGTTGTACTTATCGTCTGCAAAGCTATGTCGCGTGCTGCGGTATTCTGAGACACTAAAAGCACCATAGTAGAACACAGATAAAGCTTCTAAGTTGATGTAATAGCCAGTAAGAAGTAGTACAATTCAAGTCTTAGGTATCGATTATTGACTTTTTAGCTGGCTTTGGTGCCTTGGACATGAGCTAGGACCTTATGATTCTGCATGAAAGGAGGACTAGCAGCCGATTTGCACGGGAGAATGTGAAAAGTGTTCATATGTAGTAAAAACCTGAGAAATCCGTCCGTTTTCGTCATTTGTTATCGAATCGACGTAAAGCCAGATCGTCACATTGGCCGCTCTTCTCTCTGAAACGCTTGTACTTATCGTCTGCAAAGCTATGTCGCGTGCTGCGGTATGCGGAGACACTAAAAGCACCATAGTAGAACACAGATGAAGCTTCTAAGTTGATGTAATAGCCAGTAAGAAGTAGTACAACTCAAGTTTTAGGTATCGATTATTGACTTTTTAGCTGGCTTTGGTGCATTGGACATGAGCTAGGACCTTACGATTCTGCATGTAAGGAGAACTAGCAGCCGAGTTGCACGGGAGAATGTGAAAAGTGTTCATATGTAGTAAAAACCTGAGAAATCAGTCCGTTTTCGTCATTTGTTATCGAATCGACTGAAAGCCAGATCGTCACATTGGCCGCTCTTCTCTCTGAAAAAGTTGTACTTATCGTCAGCAAAGCTATGTCGCGTGCTGCGGTATGCGGAGACAGTAAAAGCACCATAGTAGAACACAGATGAAGCTTCTAAGTTGATGTAATAGCCAGTAAGAAGTAGTGCAATTCAAGTTATAGGTATCGATTATTGACTTTTTAGCTGGCTTTGGTGCCTTGGACATTAGCTAGGACCTTAAGCTTCTGCATGAAAGGAGGATTAGCAGCGGAGTTGCACGGGAGAATATGAAAAGTGTTCATATGTAGTGAAAACCTAGAAATCCGTCCGTTTTCGTCATTTGTTATCGAATCTTCTTATAGCCAGATCGTCACATTGGCCGCTCTTCTCTCGGAAACGGTTGTACTTATCGTCTGCAAAGCTATGTCGCGTGCTGCGGTATTCTGAGACACTAAAAGCACCATAGTAGAACACAGATAAAGCTTCTAAGTTGATGTAATAGCCAGTAAGAAGTAGTACAATTCAAGTTTTAGGTATCGATTACTGACTTTTTAGCTGGCTTTGGTGCCTTGGACATGAGCTAGGACCTTATGATTCTGCATGAAAGGAGGACTAGCAGCCGATTTGCACGGGAGAATGTGAAAAGTGTTCATATGTAGTAAAAACCTGAGAAATCCGTCGGTTTCGTCATTTGTTATTGAATCGACTTAAAGCTAGATCGTCACATTGGCCGCTCTTCTCTCTGAAACGGTTGTACTTATCGATTGCAAAGCTATGTCGCGTGCTGCGGTATGCGGAGACACTAAAAGCACCATAGTAGAACACAGATGAAGCTTCTAAGTTGATGTAATAGCCAGTAAGAAGTAGTACAATTCAAGTTTTAGGTATCGATTATTGACTTTTTAGTTGGCTTTGGTGCCTTGGACATGAGCTAGGACCTTAACATTCTGCATGAAAGGAGGACTAGCAACCGAGTTGCAGGGGAGAATGTGAAAAGTGTTCATATGTAGTAAAAACCTGAGAAATCCGTCCATTTTCCTCATTTGTTATCGAATCTACATAAAGCCAGATCGTCACATTGGTCGCTCTTCTCTCTGAAACACTTGTACTTATCCACTGCAAAGCTATGTCGCGTGCTGCGGTATGCTGAGACACTAAACGCACCATAGTAGAACACAGATGAAGCTTCTAAGTTGATGTAATAGCCAGTAAGAAGTAGTACAATTCAAGTTTTAGGTATTGAATATTGACTTTTTAGCTGGCTTTGGTGCCTTGGACATGAGCTAGGACCTTAAGATTCTGCATGAAAGGAGGACGAGGAGCCAAGTTGCACGGGAGAATGTGAAAAGTGTTCATATTTAGTAAAAACCCGAGAAATCGGTCCGTTTTCGTCATTTGTTATCGAATCGACTTAAAGCCAGATCGTCTCATTGGCCGCTCTTCTCTCTGAAACGGTTGTACTTATCGTCTGCAAAGCTATGTCGCGTGCTGCGGTATGCGGAGACACTAAAATCACCATAGTAGAACACAGATGAAGCTTCAAAGTTGATGTAATAGCCAGTAAGAAGTAGTACAATTCAAGTTTTAGGTATCGATTATTGACTTTTCAGCTGGCTTTGGTACCTTGGACATGAGCTAGGACCTTAAGAATCTGCATTAAAGGAGGACTAGCAGCCGATTTGCACGGGAGAATGTGAAAAGTGTTCATATGTAGTAAAAACCTGAGAAATCCGTCGGTTTCGTCATTTGTTATTGAATCGACTTAAAGCTAGATCGTCACATTGGCCGCTCTTCTCTCTGAAACGGTTGTACTTATCGATTGCAAAGCTATGTCGCGTGCTGCGGTATGCGGAGACACTAAAAGCACCATAGTAGAACACAGATGAAGCTTCTAAGTTTATGTAATAGCCAGTAAGAAGTAGTACAATTCAAGTTTTAGGTATCGATTATTGACTTTTTAGTTGGCTTTGGTGCCTTGGACATGAGCTAGGACCTTAACATTCTGCATGAAAGGAGGACTAGCAGCCGAGTTGCAGGGGAGAATGTGAAAAGTGTTCATATGTAGTAAAAACCTGAGAAATCCGTCCATTTTCCTCATTTGTTATCGAATCTACATAAAGCCAGATCGTCACATTGGTCGCTCTTCTCTCTGAAACACCTGTACTTATCCTCTGCAAAGCTATGTCGCGTGCTGCGGTATGCTGAGACACTAAACGCACCATAGTAGAACACAGATGAAGCTTCTAAGTTGATGTAATAGCCAGTAAGAAGTAGTACAATTCAAGTTTTAGGTATTGAATATTGACTTTTTAGCTGGCTTTGGTGCCTTGGACATGAGCTAGGACCTTAAGATTCTGCATGAAAGGAGGACGAGGAGCCAAGTTGCACGGGAGAATGTGAAAAGTGTTCATATTTAGTAAAAACCCGAGAAATCGGTCCGTTTTCGTCATTTGTTATCGAATCGACTTAAAGCCAGATCGTCTCATTGGCCGCTCTTCTCTCTGAAACGGTTGTACTTATCGTCTGCAAAGCTATGTCGCGTGCTGCGGTATTCTGAGACACTAAAAGCACCATAGTAGAACACAGATAAAGCTTCAAAGTTGATGTAATAGCCAGTAAGAAGTAGTACAATTCAAGTTTTAGGTATCGATTATTGACTTTTTAGCTGGCTTTGGTGCCTTGGACATGAGCTAGGACCTTATGATTCTGCATGAAAGGAGGACTAGCAGCCGATTTGCACGGGAGAATGTGAAAAGTGTTCATATGTAGTAAAAACCTGAGAAATCCGTCCGTTTTCGTCATTTGTTATCGAATCGACGTAAAGCCAGATCGTCACATTGGCCGCTCTTCTCTCTGAAACGCTTGTACTTATCGTCTGCAAAGCTATGTCGCGTGCTGCGGTATGCGGAGACACTAAAAGCACCATAGTGGAACACAGATGAAGCTTCTAAGTTGATGTAATAGCCAGTAAGAAGTAGTACAACTCAAGTTTTAGGTATCGATTATTGACTTTTTAGCTGGCTTTGGTGCATTGGACATGAGCTAGGACCTTACGATTCTGCATGTAAGGAGAACTAGCAGCCGAGTTGCACGGGAGAATGTGAAAAGTGTTCATATGTAGTAAAAACCTGAGAAATCAGTCCGTTTTCGTCATTTGTTATCGAATCGACTTAAAGCCAGATCGTCACATTGGCCGCTCTTCTCTCTGAAAAAGTTGTACATATCGTCTGCAAAGCTATGTCGCGTGCTGCGGTATGCGGACACACTAAAAGCACCATAGTAGAACACAGATGAAGTTCTAAGTTGATGTAATAGCCAGTAAGAAGTAGTACAATTAAAGTTTTAGGTATCGGTTATTGACTTTTTACCCTTCTTTGGTGCCTTGAACATGAGCTAGGAAATTAAGATTTTGCATGAAAGGAGGACTAGCAGCCGAGTTGCACGGGAGAATGTGAAAAGTGTTCATATGTAGTAAAAACCTGAGAAATCCGTCGGTTTCGTCATTTGTTACCGAATTGACTTAAAGCCAGATCGTCACATTGGCCGCTCTTCTCTCTGAAACGGTTGTACTTATCGTCTGCAAAGCTATGTTGCGTGCTGCGGTATGCGGAGACACTAAAAGCACCATAGTAGAACACAGATGAAGCTTCTAAGTTGATGTAATAGCCAGTAAGAAGTAGTACAATTCAAGTTTTAGGTATCGATTATTGACTTTTTAGTTGGCTTTGGTGCCTTGGACATGAGCTAGGACCTTAACATTCTGCATGAAAGGAGGACTAGCAGCCGAGTTGCAGGGGAGAATGTGAAAAGTGTTCATATGTAGTAAAAACCTGAGAAATCCGTCCATTTTCCTCATTTGTTATCGAATCTACATAAAGCCAGATCGTCACATTGGTCGCTCTTCTCTCTGAAACACTTGTACTTATCCTCTGCAAAGCTATGTCGCGTGCTGCGGTATGCTGAGACACTAAACGCACCATAGTAGAACACAGATGAAGCTTCTAAGTTGATGTAATAGCCAGTAAGAAGTAGTACAATTCAAGTTTTAGGTATTGAATATTGACTTTTTAGCTGGCTTTGGTGCCTTGGACATGAGCTAGGACCTTAAGATTCTGCATGAAAGGAGGACGAGGAGCCAAGTTGCACGGGAGAATGTGAAAAGTGTTCATATTTAGTAAAAACCCGAGAAATCGGTCCGTTTTCGTCATTTGTTATCGAATCGACTTAAAGCCAGATCGTCTCATTGGCCGCTCTTCTCTCTGAAACGGTTGTACTTATCGTCTGCAAAGCTATGTCGCGTGCTGCGGTATTCTGAGACACTAAAAGCACCATAGTAGAACACAGATGAAGCTTCTAACTTGATGTAATAGCCAGTAAGAAGTAGTACAATTCAAGTTTTAGGTATAGAATATTGACTTTTTAGCTGGCTTTGGTGCCTTGGACATGAGCTAGGACCTTAAGATTCTGCATGAAAGGAGGACGAGGAGCCAAGTTGCACGGGAGAATGTGAAAAGTGTTCATATGTAGTAAAAACCTGAGTAATCGGTCCGTTTTCGTCACTTGTTATCGAATCGACTTAAAGCCAGATCGTCTCATTGGCCGCTCTTCTCTCTGAAACGGTTGTACTTATCGTCTGCAAAGCTATGTCGCGTGCTGCGGTATGCGGAGACACTAAAATCACCATAGTAGAACACAGATGAAGCTTCAAAGTTGATGTAATAGCCAGTAAGAAGTAGTACAATTCAAGTTTTAGGTATCGATTATTGACTTTTCAGCTGGCTTTGGTACCTTGGACATGAGCTAGGACCTTAAGATTCTGCATGAAAGGAGGACTAGCAGCCGAGTTTCACGGGAGAATGTGAAAAATGTTCATATGTAGAAAAAACCTGAGACATCCGTCCGTTTACGTCATTTGTTATCGAATCGACTTAAAGCCAGATCGTCACATTGGCCGCTCTTCTCTCTGAAACGGTTGTACTTATCGTCTGCAAAGCTATGTCGCGTGCTGCGGTATGCGGAGACAGTAAAAGCTCCATAGTAGAACATAGATGAAGCTTCTAAGTTGATGTAATAGCCAGTAAGAAGTAGTACAATTCAAGTTTTAGGTATCGATTATTGACTTTTTAGCTGGCTTTAGTTCCTTGGACATGAGCTAGGACCTTAAGCTTCTGCATGAAAGGAGGATTAGCAGCGGAGTTGCACGGGAGAATATGAAAAGTGTTCATATGTAGTAAAAACCTAGAATTCCGTCCATTTTCGTCATTTGTTATCGAATCTTCTTCAAGCCAGGTCGTCACATTGGCCGCTCTTCTCTCTGAAACGGTTGTACTTATCGTCTGCAAAGCTATGTCGCGTGCTGCGGAATGCGGACACACTAAAAGCACCATAGTAGAACACAGATGAAGCTTCTAAGTTGATGTAATAGCCAGTAAGAAGTAGTACAATTAAAGTTTTAGGTATCGGTTATTGAGTTTTTACCCTTCTTTGGTGCCTTGAACATGTGCTAGGAAATTAAGATTTTGCATGAAAGGAGGACTAGCAGAGGAGTTGCACGGGAGAATGTGAAAAGTGTTCATATGTAGTAAAAACCTGAGAAATCCGTCCGTTTTCGTCATTTGTTATCGAATCTACTTAAAGCCAGATCGACACATTGGGGGCTCTTCTTTCTGAAACGGTTGTACTTATCGTCTGCAAAGCTATGTCGCGTGCTGCGGTATGCTGAGACACTAAACGCACCATAGTAGAACACAGATGAAGCTTCTAAGTTGATGTAATAGCCAGTAAGAAGTAGTACAATTCAAGTTTTAGGTATTGAATATTGACTTTTTAGCTGGCTTTGGTGCCTTGGACAAGAGCTAGGACCTTAAGATTCTGCATGAAAGGAGGACGAGGAGCCAAGTTGCACGGGAGAATGTGAAAAGTGTTCATATGTAGTAAAAACCCGAGAAATCGGTCCGTTTTCGTCATTTGTTATCGAATCGACTTAAAGCCAGATCGTCTCATTGGCCGCTCTTCTCTCTGAAACGGTTGTACTTATCGTCTGCAAAGCTATGTCGCGTGCTGCGGTATGCTGAGACACTAAAAGCACCATAGTAGAACACAGATGAAGCTTCTAAGTTGATGTAATAGCCTGTAAGAAGTAGTACAATTCAAGTTTTAGGTATAGAATATTGACTTTTTAGCTGGCTTTGGTGCCTTGGACATGAGCTAGGACCTTAAGATTCTGCATGAAAGGAAGACGAGGAGCCAAGTTGCACGGGAGAATGTGAAAAGTGTTCATATGTAGTAAAAACCTGAGTAATCGGTCCGTTTTCGTCACTTGTTATCGAATCGACTTAAAGCCAGATCGTCTCATTGGCCGCTCTTCTCTCTGAAACGGTTGTACTTCTCGTCTGCAAAGCTATGTCGCGTGCTGCGGTATGCGGAGACACTAAAATCACCATAGTAGAACACAGATGAAGCTTCTAAGTTGATGTAATAGCCAGTAAGAAGTAGTACAATTCAAGTTTTAGGTATCGATTATTGACTTTTCAGCTGGCTTTGGTACCTTGGACATGAGCTAGGACCTTAAGATTCTGCATGAAAGGAGGACTAGCAGCCGAGTTTCACGGGAGAATGTGAAAAATGTTCATATGTAGAAAAAACCTGAGACATCCGTCCGTTTACGTCATTTGTTATCGAATCTACTTAAAGCCAGATCGTCACATTGGCCGCTCTTCTCTCTGAAACGGTTGTACTTATCGTCTAAAAAGCTATGTCGCGTGCTGCGGTATGCGGAGACAGTAAAAGCTCCATAGTAGAACATAGATGAAGCTTCTAAGTTGATGTAATAGCCAGTAAGAAGTAGTACAATTCAAGTTTTAGGTATCGATTATTGACTTTTTAGCTGGCTTTGGTGCCTTGGACATGAGCTAGGACCTTAAGCTTCTGCATGAAAGGAGGATTAGCAGCGGAGTTGCACGGGAGAATATGAAAAGTGTTCATATGTAGTAAAAACCTAGAATTCCGTCCGTTTTCGTCATTTGTTATCGAATCTTCTTCAAGCCAGGTCGTCACATTGGCCGCTCTTCTCTCTGAAACGGTTGTACTTATCGTCTGCAAAGCTATGTCGCGTGCTGCGGTATGCGGACACACTAAAAGCACCATAGTAGAACACAGATGAAGCTTCTAAGTTGATGTAATAGCCAGTAAGAAGTAGTACAATTAAAGTTTTAGGTATCGGTTATTGAGTTTTTACCCTTCTTTGGTGCCTTGAACATGAGCTAGGAAATTAAGATTTTGCATGAAAGGAGGACTAGCAGAGGAGTTGCACGGGAGAATGTGAAATGTGTTCATATGTAGTAAAAACCTGAGAAATCCGTCCGTTTTCGTCATTTGTTATCGAATCTACTTAAAGCCAGATCGACACATTGGGGGCTCTTCTTTCTGAAACGGTTGTACTTATCGTCTGCAAAGCTATGTCGCGTGCTGCAGTATGCTGAGACACTAAAAGCACTATAGTAGAACACAGATGAAACTTCTAAGTTGATGTAATAGCCAGTAAGAAGTAGTACAATTCAAGTTTTAGGTATTGAATATTGACTTTTTAGCTGGCTTTGGTGCCTTGGACATGAGCTAGGACCTTACGATTCTGCATGAAAGGAGGACTAGCAGCCGAGTTGCACTGGAGAATGTGAATAGTGTTCATATGTAGTATAAACCTGAGAAATCGGTCCGTTTTCGTCATTTGTTATCGAACCGACTTAAAGCCAGATCGTCACATTGGCCGCTCTTCTCTCTGAAACGGTTGTACTTATCGTCTGCAAAGCTATGTCGCGTGCTGCGGTATGCGGAGACACTAAAAGCACCATAGTAGAACACAGATGAAGCTTCTAAGTTGATGTAATAGCCAGGAAGAAGTAGTACAATTCAAGTTTTAGGTATCGATTATTGACTTTTTAGCTGGCTTTGGTGCCTTGGACATGAGCTAGGACCTGATGATTCTACATGAAAGGAGGACTAGCAGCCGATTTGCACGGGAGAATGTGAAAAGTGTTCATATGTAGTAAAAACCTGAGAAATCCGTCGGTTTCGTCATTTGTTATTGAATCGATTTAAAGCTAGATCGTCACATTGGCCGCTCTTCTCTCTGAAACGGTTGTACTTATCTATTGCAAAGCTATGTCGAGTGCTGCGGTATGCGGAGACACTAAAAGCACCATAGTAGAACACAGATGAAGCTTCTAAGTTGATGTAATAGCCAGTAAGAAGTAGTACATTTCAAGTTTTAGGTATCGATTATTGACTTTTTAGCTGGCTTTGGTGCCTTGGACATGAGCTAGGACCTTAACATTCTGCCTGAAAGGAGGACTAGCAGCCGAGTTGCACGGGAGATTGTGAAAAGTGTTCATATGTAGTAAAAACCTGAGACATCCGTCCGTTTACGTCATTTGTTATCGAATCTACTTAAAGCCAGATCGTCACATTGGCCGCTCTTCTTCTCTGAAACGGTTGTACTTATCGTGTGCAAACCTATGTCGTGTATTGCGGTATGCGGAGACAGTAAAAGCACCATAGTAGAACTCAGATGAAGCTTCTAAGTTGATGTAATAGCCAGTAAGAAGTAGTACAATTCAAGTTTTAGGTATCGATTATTGACTTTTTAGCTGGCTTTGGTGCTTTGGACATGAGCTAGGACCTTAAGCTTCTGCATGAAAGGAGGATTAGCAGCGGAGTTGCACGGGAGAATATGAAAAGTGTACATATGTAGTAAAAACCTAGAAATCCGTCCGTTTTCGTCATTTGTTATCGAATCTTCTTCAAGCCAGATCGTCACATTGGCCGCTCTTCTCTCTGAAACGGTTGTACTTATCGTCTGCAAAGCTATGTCGCGTGCTGCGGTATTCTGAGACACTAAAAGCACCATAGTAGAACACAGATAAAGCTTCTAAGTTGATGTAATAGCCAGTAAGAAGTAGTACAATTCAAGTTTTAGGTATCGATTATTGACTTTTTAGCTGGCTTTGGTGCCTTGGACATGAGCTACGACCTTATGATTCTGCATGAAAGGAGGACTAGCAGCCGATTTGCACGGGAGAATGTGAAAAATTCCATATGTAGTAAAAACCTGAGAAATCCTTCCGTTTTTGTCATTTGTTATCGAATCGACTTAAAGCCAGATCGTCACATTGGCCGCTCTTCTCTCTGAAACGGTTGTACTTATCGTCTGCAAAGCTATGTCGCGTGCTGCGGTATGTGGAGACACTAAAAGCACCATAGTAGAACACAGATGAAGCTTCTAAGTTGATGTAATAGCCAGTAAGAAGTAGTACAATTCAAGTTTTAGGTATCGATTATTGACTTTTTAGCTGGCTTTGGTGCTTTGGACATGAGCTAGGACTTTAAGATTCTGCATAAAAGGAGGACTAGCAGCCGAGTTGCACGGGAGAATGTGAAAAGTGTTCATATGTAGTAAAAACCTAAGAAATCCGTTCGTTTTCGTCATTTGTTATCGAATCGACTTAAAGCCAGATCGTCACATTCGCCGCTCTTCTCTCTGAAACGGTTGTACTTATCGTCTGCAAAGCTATGTCGCGTGCTGCGGTATGTGGAGACACTAAAAGCACCATAGTAGAACACAGATGAAGCTTCTAAGTTGATGTAATAGCCAGTAAGAAGTAGTACAATTCAAGTTTTAGGTATCGATTATTGACTTTTTAGCTGGCTTTGGTGCCTTGGACATGAGCTAGGACCTTACGATTCTGCATGAAAGGAGGGCTAGCAGCCGAGTTGCACGGGAGAATGTGAAAAGTGTTCATATGTAGTAAAAACCTGAGAAATCCGTCCGTTTTCGTCATTTGTTATCGAATCGACTTAAAGCCAGATCGTCACATTGGCCGCTCTTCTCTCTGAAACGGTTGTACTTCTCGTCTGCAAAGCTATGTCGTGTGCTGCGGTATGCGGAGACGTTGAAATCACCATAGTAGAACACAGATGAAGCTTCTAAGTTGATGTAATAGCCAGTAAGAAGTAGTACAATTCAAGTTTTAGGTATCGATTATTGACTTTTTAGCTGGCTTTGGTGCCTTGGACATGAGCTAGGACCTTACGATTCTGCATGAAAGGAGGACTAGCAGCCGAGTTGCACGGGAGAAAGTGAAAAGTGTTCATATCTAAAAAAAAAAACCTGAGAAATCCGTCCGTTTTCGTCATTTGTTATCGAATCGACTTAAAGCCAGATCGTCACATTGGTCGCTCTTCTCTCTGAAACGGTTGTACTTATCGTCTACAAAGCAATGTCGCGTGCTGCGGTATGCGGAGACACTAAAATCACCATAGTAGAACACAGATGAAGCTTCTAAGTTGATGTAATAGAAGGTAAGAAGTAGTACAATTCAAGTTGTAGGTATCGATTATTGACTTTTTAGCTGGCTTTGGTGCCTTGGACATGAGCTAGGACCTTACGATTCTGCATGAAAGGAGGACTAGCAGCCGAGTTGCACGGGAGAATGTGAAAAGTGTTAATACGTAGTAAAAACCTTAGAAATCCGTCCGTTTTCGTCATTTGTTATCGAATCGACTTAAAGCCAGATCGTCACATTGGCCGCTCTTCTCTCTGAAACGCTTGTACTTATCGTCTGCAAAGCTATGTCGCGTGCTGCGGTATGCAGAGACACTAAAAGCACCATAGTAGAACACAGATGAAGCTTCTAAGTTGATGTCATAGCCAGTAAGAAGTAGTACAATTCATGTTTTAGGTATTGATTATTGACTTTTTAGCTGGCTTTGGTGCCTTGGACATGAGCTAGGACCTTAAGACTCTGCATGAAAAGAGGACTAGCAGCCGAGTTGCACGGGAGAATGTGAAAAGTGTTCATATGTAGTAAAAACCTGAGAAATCCGTCCGTTTTCGTCATTTGTTATCGAATCGACTTAAAGCCAGATCGTCAAATTGGCCGCTCTTTTCTCTGAAATGGTTGTACTTATCGTCTGCAAAGCTATGTCACGTGCTGCGGTATGCGGAGACACTAAAATCACCACAGTAGAACACAGATGAAGCTTCTAAGTTGATGTAATATCCAGTAAGAAGTAGTACAATTCGAGTTTTAGGTATCGATTATTGACTTTTTAGCTGGCTTTGGTGCCTTGGACATGAGCTAGGACCTTAAGATTCTGCATGAAAGGAGGACTAGCAGCCGAGTTGCACGGGAGAATGTGAAAAGTGTTCATATGTAGTTAAAACCTGAGAAATCCGTCCGTTTTCGTCATTTGTTATCGAATCGACTTAAAGCCAGATCGTCACATTGGACGCTCTTCTCTCTGAAACGGTTGTACTTATCGTCTTCAAAGGTATGTCGCGTGTTGCCGTAGGCGGAAACAGGAAAAGCACCAAAGTAGAACACAGATGAAGCATCTACGTTGATGTAATAGCCAGTAAGAAGTAGTCCAATTCAAGCTTTAGGTATCGATTATTGACTTTTTAGCTGGCTTTGGTGCCTTGGACATGAGCTAGGACCTTAATATTCTGCATGAAAGTAGGACTAGCAGCCGAGTTGCATGGGGGAATGTGAAAAGTGTTCAAGTGTAGTAAAAACCTGAGAAATACGTCCGTTTTCGTCAATTGTTATCGAATCGACTTAAAGCCAGATCGTCACATTGGCCGCTCTTCTCTCTGAAATGCTTGTACCTATCGTCTGCAAAGCTATGTCGCGTGCTGCGGTATGCGGAGACACTAAAATCACCATAGTAGAACACAGATGAAGCATCTAAGTTGATGTAATAGCCAGTAAGAAGTAGTACATTTCAAGTTTTAGGTATCGATTATTGACTTTTTAGCTGGCTTTGGTGCCTTGGACATGAGCTAGGACCTTAACATTCTGCCTGAAAGGAGGACTAGCAGCCGAGTTGCACGGGAGATTGTGAAAAGTGTTCATATGTAGTAAAAACCTGAGACATCCGTCCGTTTACGTCATTTGTTATCGAATCTACTTAAAGCCAGATCGTCACATTGGCCGCTCTTCTTCTCTGAAACGGTTGTACTTATCGTGTGCAAACCTATGTCGTGTATTGCGGTATGCGGAGACAGTAAAAGCACCATAGTAGAACTCAGATGAAGCTTCTAAGTTGATGTAATAGCCAGTAAGAAGTAGTACAATTCAAGTTGTAGGTATCGATTATTGACTTTTTAGCTGGCTTTGGTGCCTTGGACATGAGCTAGGACCTTAAGCTTCTGCATGAAAGGAGGATTAGCAGCGGAGTTGCACGGGAGAATATGAAAAGTGTACATATGTAGTAAAAACCTAGAAATCCGTCCGTTTTCGTCATTTGTTATCGAATCTTCTTCAAGCCAGATCGTCACATTGGCCGCTCTTCTCTCTGAAACGGTTGTACTTATCGTCTGCAAAGCTATGTCGCGTGCTGCGGTATTCTGAGACACTAAAAGCACCATAGTAGAACACAGATAAAGCTTCTAAGTTGATGTAATAGCCAGTAAGAAGTAGTACAATTCAAGTTTTAGGTATCGATTATTGACTTTTTAGCTGGCTTTGGTGCCTTGGACATGAGCTACGACCTTATGATTCTGCATGAAAGGAGGACTAGCAGCCGATTTGCACGGGAGAATGTGAAAAATTCCATATGTAGTAAAAACCTGAGAAATCCTTCCGTTTTTGTCATTTGTTATCGAATCGACGTAAAGCCAGATCGTCTCATTGGCCGCTCTTCTCTCTGAAACGGTAGTACTTATCGTCTGCAAAGCTATGTCGCGTGCTGCGGTATGCGGAGACACTAAAAGCACCATAGTAGAACACAGATGAAGCTTCTAAGTTGATGTAATAGCCAGTAAGAAGTAGTACAATTCAAGTTTTAGGTATCGATTATTGACTTTTTAGCTGGCTTTGGTGCCTTGGACATGAGCTAGGACCTTAACATTCTGCATGAAAGGAGGACTAGCAGCCGATTTGCATGCGAGAATGTGAAAAATGTTTTTATTTGTAGTAAAAACAAGATAAATCCGTCCGTTTTCGTCACTTGTTATGGAATCGACTTAAAGCCAGATCGTCAAATTAGCTGCTCTTCTCTCTGAAACTTTTGTATTTATCGATTGCAAAGCTATGTCGCGTGCTGCGGTATGCGGAGACACTAAAAGCACCATAGTAGAACACAGATGAAGCTTCTACGTTGATGTAATAGCCAGTAAGAAGTAGTACAGTTCAAGTTTTAGGTATCGATTATTGACTTTTTAGCTGGCTTGGGTGCCTTGGACATGAGCTAGGACCTTAAGATTCTGCATGAAAGGAGGACTAGCAGCCGAGTTGCATGGGAGAATGTGAAAAGTGTTCATATGTAGTAAAAACCTGAGAAATCCGTCCGTTTTCGTCATTTGTTATCGAATCGACTTAAAGCCAGATCGTCACATTGGCCGCTCTTCTCTCTGAAACGGTTGTACTTATCGTCTGCAAAGCTATGTCGCGTGCTGCGGTATGTGGAGACACTAAAAGCACCATAGTAGAACACAGATGAAGCTTCTAAGTTGATGTAATAGCCAGTAAGAAGTAGTACAATTCAAGTTTTAGGTATCGATTATTGACTTTTTAGCTGGCTTTGGTGCTTTGGACATGAGCTAGGACTTTAAGATTCTGCATAAAAGGAGGACTAGCAGCCGAGTTGCACGGGAGAATGTGAAAAGTGTTCATATGTAGTAAAAACCTAAGAAATCCGTTCGTTTTCGTCATTTGTTATCGAATCGACTTAAAGCCAGATCGTCACATTGGCCGCTCTTCTCTCTGAAACGGTTGTACTTCTCGTCTGCAAAGCTATGTCGTGTGCTGCGGTATGCGGAGACGTTGAAATCACCATAGTAGAACACAGATGAAGCATCTAAGTTGATGTAATAGCCAGTAAGAAGTAATCCAATTGAAGTTTTAGGTATCGATTATTGACTTTTTAGCTGGCTTTGGTGACTTGGACGTGAGCTAGGACCTTAAGATTCTGCATGAAAGGAGGACTAGCAGCCGAGTTGCACGGGAGAAAGTGAAAAGTGTTCATATCTAAAAAAAAAAAAACCTGAGAAATCCGTCCGTTTTCGTCATTTGTTATCGAATCGACTTAAAGCCAGATCGTCACATTGGTCGCTCTTCTCTCTGAAACGGTTGTACTTATCGTCTACAAAGCAATGTCGCGTGCTGCGGTATGCGGAGACACTAAAATCACCATAGTAGAACACAGATGAAGCTTCTAAGTTGATGTAATAGAAGGTAAGAAGTAGTACAATTCAAGTTGTAGGTATCGATTATTGACTTTTTAGCTGGCTTTGGTGCCTTGGACATGAGCTAGGACCTTACGATTCTGCATGAAAGGAGGACTAGCAGCCGAGTTGCACGGGAGAATGTGAAAAGTGTTAATACGTAGTAAAAACCTTAGAAATCCGTCCGTTTTCGTCATTTGTTATCGAATCGACTTAAAGCCAGATCGTCACATTGGACGCTCTTCTCTCTGAAACGCTTGTACTTATCGTCTGCAAAGCTATGTCGCGTGCTGCGGTATGCAGAGACACTAAAAGCACCATAGTAGAACACAGATGAAGCTTCTAAGTTGATGTCATAGCCAGTAAGAAGTAGTACAATTCATGTTTTAGGTATTGATTATTGACTTTTTAGCTGGCTTTGGTGCCTTGGACATGAGCTAGGACCTTAAGACTCTGCATGAAAAGAGGACTAGCAGCCGAGTTGCACGGGAGAATGTGAAAAGTGTTCATATGTAGTAAAAACCTGATAAATCCGTCCGTTTTCGTCATTTGTTATCGAATCGACTTAAAGCCAGATCGTCAAATTGGCCGCTCTTTTCTCTGAAATGGTTGTACTTATCGTCTGCAAAGCTATGTCACGTGCTGCGGTATGCGGAGACACTAAAATCACCACAGTAGAACACAGATGAAGCTTCTAAGTTGATGTAATATCCAGTAAGAAGTAGTACAATTCGAGTTTTAGGTATCGATTATTGACTTTTTAGCTGGCTTTGGTGCCTTGGACATGAGCTAGGACCTTAAGATTCTGCATGAAAGGAGGACTAGCAGCCGAGTTGCAAGGGAGAATGTGAAAAGTGTTCATATGTAGTTAAAACCTGAGAAATCCGTCCGTTTTCGTCATTTGTTATCGAATCGACTTAAAGCCAGATCGTCACATTGGACGCTCTTCTCTCTGAAACGGTTGTACTTATCGTCTTCAAAGGTATGTCGCGTGTTGCCGTAGGCGGAAACAGGAAAAGCACCAAAGTAGAACACAGATGAAGCATCTACGTTGATGTAATAGCCAGTAAGAAGTAGTCCAATTCAAGCTTTAGGTATCGATTATTGACTTTTTAGCTGGCTTTGGTGCCTTGGACATGAGCTAGGACCTTAATATTCTGCATGAAAGGAGGACTAGCAGCCGAGTTGCATGGGGGAATGTGAAAAGTGTTCAAGTGTAGTAAAAACCTGAGAAATACGTCCGTTTTCGTCAATTGTTATCGAATCGACTTAAAGCCAGATCGTCACATTGGCCGCTCTTCTCTCTGAAATGCTTGTACCTATCGTCTGCAAAGCTATGTCGCGTGCTGCGGTATGCGGAGACACTAAAATCACCATAGTAGAACACAGATGAAGCATCTAAGTTGATGTAATAGCCAGTAAGAAGTAATCCAATTCAAGTTTAAGGGATCGATTATTGACTTTTTAGCTGGCTTTGGTGCCTTGGACATGAGCTAGGACCTTAAGATTCTGCATGAAAGGAGGACTAGCAGCCGAGTTGCACGGGAGAATGTGAAAAGTGTTCATATGCAGTAAAAACCTGAGACATCCGTCCGTTTTCGTCATTTGTTATCGAATCGACTTAAAGCCAGATCGTCACATTGGCCGCTCTTCTCTCTGAAACGGTTGTACTTATCGTCTGCAAAGCTATGTCGCGTGTTGCCGTAGGCGAAAACAGGAAAAGCACCATAGTAGAACACAGATGAAGCTTCTAAGTTGATGTAATAGCCAGTAAGAAGTAGTACAATTCAAGTTTTAGGTATCGATTATTGACTTTTTAGCTGGCTTTGGTGCCTTGGACATGAGCTAGGACTTTAAGATTCTGCATAAAAGGAGGACTAGCAGCCCAGTTGCACGGGAGAATGTGAAAAGTGTTCATATGTAGTAAAAACCTGAGACATCCGTCCGTTTTCGTCATTTGTTATCGAATCGACTTAAAGCCACATCGTCACATTGGCCGCTCTTCTGTCTGAAACGGTTGTACTTATCGTCTGCAAAGCTATGTCGCGTGTTGCCGTAGGCGGAAACAGGAAAATCACCATAGTAGAACACAGATGAAGCTTCTAAGTTGATGTAATAGCCAGTAAGAAGTAGTACAATTCAAGTTTTAGGTATCGATTATTGACTTTTTAGCTGGCTTTGGTGCCTTGGACATGAGCTAGGACTTTAAGATTCTGCATGAAAGGAGGACTAGCAGCCGAGTTGCACGGGAGAATGTGAAAAGTGTTCATATGTAGTAAAAACCTAAGAAATCCGTCCGTTTTCGTCATTTGTTATCGAATCGACTTAAAGCCAGATCGTCACATTGGCCGCTCTTCTCTCTGAAACGGTTGTACTTCTCGTCTGCAAAGCTATGTCGCGTACTGCGGTATGCGGAGACACTAAAATCACCATAGTAGAACACAGATGAAGCTTCTAAGTTGATGTAATAGCCAGTAAGAAGTACTACAATTCAAGTTTTAGGTATCGATTATTGACTTTTAGCTGGCTTTGGTGCCTTGAACATGAGCTAGGACCTTAACATTCTCCATGAAAGGAGGACTAGCAGCCGAGTTACACGGGAGAATGTGAAAACTGTTCATATGTAATAAAAACCTTAGAAATCCGTCCGTTTTCGTCATATGTTATCGAATCGACTTAAAGCCAGATCGTCACATTGGCCGCTCTTCTCACTGAAACGGTTGTACTTATCGTCTGCAAAGCTATGTCGCGTGCTGCGGTATGTGGAGAGAGTAAAAGCACCATAGTAGAACACAGATGAAGCTTCTAAGTTGATGTAATAGCCAGTAAGAAGTAGTAGAATTCAAGTTTTAGGTATCGATTATTGACTTTTTAGCTGGCTTTGGTGACTTGGACATGAGCTAGGACCTTAACATTCTGCATGAAAGGAGGACTAGCAGCCGAGTTGCACTGGAGAATGTGAAATGTGTTCATATGTAGTAAAAACCTGAGAAATCCGTCCGTTATCGTCATTTGTTATCCAATCGACTTAAAGCCAGATCGTCACATTGGCCGCTCTTCTCTCTGAAACGCTTGTACTTATCGTCTGCAAAGCTATGTCGCGTGCTGCGGTATGCAGAGACACTAAAAGCACCATAGTAGAACACAGATGAAGCTTCTAAGTTGATGTCATAGCCAGTAAGAAGTAGTACAATTCATGTTTTAGGTATTGATTATTGACTTTTTAGCTGGCTTTGGTGCCTTGGACATGAGCTAGGACCTTAAGACTCTGCATGAAAAGAGGACTAGCAGCCGAGTTGCACGGGAGAATGTGAAAAGTGTTCATATGTAGTAAAAACGTGAGAAATCCGTCCATTTTCGTCATTTGTTATCGAATCGACTTAAAGCCAGATCGTCAAATTGGCCGCTCTTTTCTCTGAAATGGTTGTACTTATCGTCTGCAAAGCTATGTCACGTGCTGCGGTATGCGGAGACACTAAAATCACCACAGTAGAACACAGATGAAGCTTCTAAGTTGATGTAATATCCAGTAAGAAGTAGTACAATTCGAGTTTTAGGTATCGATTATTGTTTTTTAGCTGGCTTTGGTGCCTTGGACATGAGCTAGGACCTTAAGATTCTGCATGAAAGGAGGACTAGCAGCCGAGTTGCACGGGAGAATGTGGAAAGTGTTCATATGTAGTTAAAACCTGAGAAATCCGTCCGTTTTCGTCATTTGTTATCGAATCGACTTAAAGCCAGATCGTCACATTGGACGCTCTTCTCTCTGAAACGGTTGTACTTATCGTCTTCAAAGGTATGTCGCGTGTTGCCGTAGGCGAAAACAGGAAAAGCACCATAGTAGAACACAGATGAAGCTTCTAAGTTGATGTAATAGCCAGTAAGAAGTAGTACAATTCAAGTTTTAGGTATCGATTATTGACTTTTTAGCTGGCTTTGGTGCCTTGGACATGAGCTAGGACTTTAAGATTCTGCATAAAAGGAGGACTAGCAGCCCAGTTGCACGGGAGAATGTGAAAAGTGTTCATATGTAGTAAAAACCTGAGACATCCGTCCGTTTTCGTCATTTGTTATCGAATCGACTTAAAGCCACATCGTCACATTGGCCGCTCTTCTGTCTGAAACGGTTGTACTTATCGTCGGCAAAGCTATGTCGCGTGTTGCCGTAGGCGGAAACAGGAAAATCACCATAGTAGAACACAGATGAAGCTTCTAAGTTGATGTAATAGCCAGTAAGAAGTAGTACAATTCAAGTTTTAGGTATCGATTATTGACTTTTTAGCTGGCTTTGGTGCCTTGGACATGAGCTAGGACTTTAAGATTCTGCATAAAAGGAGGACTAGCAGCCCAGTTGCACGGGAGAATGTGAAAAGTGTTCATATGTAGTAAAAACCTGAGACATCCGTCCGTTTTCGTCATTTGTTATCGAATCGACTTAAAGCCAGATCGTCACATTGGCCGCTCTTCTCTCTGAAACGGTTGTACTTATCGTCTGCAAAGCTATATCGCGTGCTGCGGTATGTGGAGACACTAAAAGCACCATAGTAGAACACAGATGAAGCTTCTAAGTTGATGTAATAGCCAGTAAGAAGTACTACAATTCAAGTTTTAGGTATCGATTATTGACTTTTTAGCTGGCTTTGGTGCCTTGAACATGAGCTAGGACCTTAACATTCTCCATGAAAGGAGGACTAGCAGCCGAGTTACACGGGAGAATGTGAAAACTGTTCATATGTAATAAAAACCTTAGAAATCCGTCCGTTTTCGTCATATGTTATCGAATCGACTTAAAGCCAGATCGTCACATTGGCCGCTCTTCTCACTGAAACGGTTGTACTTATCGTCTGCAAAGCTATGTCGCGTGCTGCGGTATGTGGAGAGAGTAAAAGCACCATAGTAGAACACAGATGAAGCTTCTAAGTTGATGTAATAGCCAGTAAGAAGTAGTAGAATTCAAGTTCTAGGTATCGATTATTGACTTTTTAGCTGGCTTTTGTGACTTGGACATGAGCTAGGACCTTAACATTCTGCATGAAAGGAGGACTAGCAGCCGAGTTGCACTGGAGAATGTGAAATGTGTTCATATGTAGTAAAAACCTGAGAAATCCGTCCGTTATCGTCATTTGTTATCGAATCGACTTAAAGCCAGATCGTCACATTGGCCGCTCTTCTCACTGAAACGGTTGTACTTATCGTCGGCAAAGCTATGTCACGTGCTTCGGTATGCGGACACACTAAAAGCACAATAGTACAACACAGATGAAGCTTCTAAGTTGATGTAATAGCCAGTAAGAAGTAGTAAAATTCAAGTTTTAGGTATCGGTTATTGACTTTTTAACCTTCTTTGGTGCCTTAGACACGAGCTAGGAAGTTAAGACTTTGCATGAAGGAGGACTAGCAGCCGAGTTGCACGGGAGAATGTGAAAAGTGTTCATATGTAGTAAAAACCTGATAAATCCGTCCGTTTTCGTCATTTGTTATCGAATCGACTTAAAGCCAGATCGTCACATTGGCCGCTCTTCTCTCTGAAACGGTTGTACTTCTCGTCTGCAAAGCTATGTCGCGTGCTGCGGTATGCGGAGACATTGAAATCACCATAGTAGAACACAGATGAAGCATCTAAGTTGATGTAATAGTCAGTAAGAAGTAGTCCAATTCAAGTTGTAGGTATCGATTATTGACTTTTTAGCTGGCTTTGGTGCCTTGGACATGAGCTAGGACCTTAAGACTCTGCATGAAAGGAGGACTAGCAGCCGAGTTGCACGGGAGAATGTGAAAAGTGTTCATATGAAGTTAAAACCTGAGAAATCCGTCCGTTTTCGTCATTTGTTATCGAATCGACTTAAAGCCAGAACGTTACATTGGCCGCTCTTCTCTCTGAAACGGTTGTACTTATCGTCTTCAAAGGTATGTCGCGTGTTGCCGTAGGCGGAAACAGGAAAAGCACCATAGTAGAACGCAGATGAAGCATCTACGTTGATGTAATAGCCAGTAAGAAGTAGTCCAATTCAAGATTTAGGTATCGATTATTGACTTTTTAGCTGGCTTTGGTGCCTTGGACATGAGCTAGGACCTTAATATTCTGCATGAAAGGAGGACTAGCAGCCGAGTTGCATGGGGGAATGTGAAAAGTGTTCAAATGTAGTAAAAACCTGAGAAATACGTCCGTTTTCGTCATTTGTTATCGAATCGACTTAAAGCCAGGTCGTCACATTGGCCGCTCTTCTCTCTGAAACGCTTGTACCTATCGTCTGCAAAGCTATGTCTTGTGCTGCGGTATGCGGAGACACTAAAATCACCATAGTAGAACACAGATGAAGCATCTAAGTTGATGTAATAGCCAGTAAGAAGTAATCCAATTCAAGTTTTAGGTATCGATTATTGACTTTTTAGCTGGCTTTGGTGCCTTGGACATGAGCTAGGACCTTAAGATTCTGCATGAAAGGAGGACTAGCAGCCGAGTTGCACGGGAGAATGTGAAAAGTGTTCATATCTAAAAAAAAAAAACCTGAGAAATCCGTCCGTTTTCGTCATTTGTTATCGAATCGACTTAAAGCCAGATCGTCACATTGGTCGCTCTTCTCTCTGAAACGGTTGTACTTATCGTCTACAAAGCAATGTCGCGTGCTGCGGTATGCGGAGACACTAAAATCACCATAGTAGAACACAGATGAAACTTCTAAGTTGATGTAATAGAAGGTAAGAAGTAGTACAATTCAAGTTGTAGGTATCGATTATTGACTTTTTAGCTGGCTTTGGTGCCTTGGACATGAGCTAGGACCTTACGATTCTGCATGAAAGGAGGACTAGCAGCCGAGTTGCACGGGAGAATGTGAAAAGTGTTCATATGTAGTAAAAACCTAAGAAATCCGTCCGTTTTCGTCATTTGTTATCGAATCGACTTAAAGCCAGATCGTCACATTGGCCGCTCTTCTCTCTGAAACGGTAGTACTTATCGTCTGCACAGCTATGTCGCGTGCTGCGGTATGCAGAGACACTAAAAGCACCATAGTAGAACACAGATGAAGCTTCTAAGTTGATGTAATAGCCAGTAAGAAGTAGTACAATTCATGTTTTAGGTATCGATTATTGACTTTTTAGTTGGCTTTCGTGCCTTGGACATGAGCTAGGACCTTAAGACTCTGCATGAAAGGAGGACTAGCAGCCGAGTTGCATGGGAGAATGTGAAAAGTGTTCATATGTAGTAAAAACCTGAGACATCCGTCCGTTTTCGTCATTTGTTATCGAATCGACTTAAAGCCAGATCGTCAAATTGGCCGCTCTTTTCTCTGAAACGGTTGTTCTTATCGTCTGCAAAGCTATGTCACGTGCTGCAGTATGCGGAGACACTAAAATCACCACAGTAGAACACAGATGAAGCTTCTAAGTTGATGTAATATCCAGTAAGAAGTAGTACAATTCGAGTTTTAGGTATCGATTATTGACTTTTTAGCTGGCTTTGGTGCCATGGACATGAGCTAGGACCTTAAGATTCTGCATGAAAGGAGGACTAGCAGCCGACTTGCACGGCAGAATGTGAAAAGTGTTCATATACAGTAAAAACCTGAGACATCCTTCCGTTTTCGTCATTTGTTATCGAATCGACTTAAAGCCAGATCGTCACATTGGCCGCTCTTCTCTCTGAAACGGTTGTACTTATCGTCTGCAAAGCTATGTCGCGTGCTGCGGTATGCGCAGACACTAAAAGCACCATAGTAGAACACAGATTAAGCTTCAAAGTTGATGTAATACCCAGTAAGAAGTAGTAAAATTCAAGTTTTAGTTATCGATTATTGACTTTTTAGCTGGCTTTGGTGCCTTGGACATGAGCTAGGACCTTAAGATTCTGCATGAAAGGAGGACTAGCAGCCGAGTTGCATGGGGGAATGTGAAAAGTGTTCAAATGTAGTAAAAACCTGAGAAATACGTCCGTTTTCATCGTTTGTTATCGAATCGACTTAAAGCCAGATCGTCACATTGGCCGCTCTTCTCTCTGAAACGGTTGTACTTATCGTCTGCAAAGCTATGTCGCGTGCTGCGGTATGCGGAGACACTAAAAGCACCATAGTAGAACACAGATTAAGCTTCAAAGTTGATGTAATACCCAGTAAGAAGTAGTAAAATTCAAGTTTTAGTTATCGATTATTGACTTTTTAACTGGCTTTGGTGCCTTGGACATGAGCTAGGACCTTAACATTCTGAATGAAAGTAGGACTAGCAGCCGAGTTGCACGGGAGAACGTGAAAAGTGTTCATATGTAGTAAAAACCTTAGAAATCCGTCCGTTTTCGTCATTTGTTATCGAATCGACTTAAAGCCAGATTGTCACATTGGCCGCTCTTCTCTCTGAAACGCTTGTACCTATCGTCTGCAAAGCTATGTCGCGTGCTGCGGTATGCGGAGACACTAAAATCACCATAGTAGAACACAGATGAAGCATCTAAGTTGATGTAATAGCCAGTAAGAAGTAATCCAATTCAAGTTTTAGGTATCGATTATTGACTTTTTAGCTGGCTTTGGTGCTTTGGACATGAGCTAGGACCTTAAGATTCTGCATTAAAGGAGGACTAGCAGCCGAGTTGCATGGGAGAATGTGAAAATTGTTCATATGTAATAAAAACCTGAGAAATCCGTCCGTTTTCGTCATTTGTTATCGAATCGACTTAAAGCCAGATCGTCACATTGGCTGCTCTTCTCTCTGAAACGGTTGCACTTATCGTCTGCAAAGCTATGTCGCGTGCTGCGGTATGCGGAGACACTAAAATCACCATAGTAGAACACAGATGAAGCATCTAAGTTGATTTAATAGCCAGTAAGAAGTAATCCAATTCAAGTTTTAGGTATCGATTATTGACTTTTTAGCTGGCTTTGGCGCCTTGGACATGAGCTAGGACCTTAAGATTCTGCATGAAAGGAGGACTAGCAGCCGAGTTGCACGGGAGAATGTGAAAAGTGTTCATATGCAGTAAAAAGCTGAGACATCCGTCCGTTTTCGTCATTTGTTATCGAATTGACTTAAAGCCAGATCGTCACATTGGCCGCTCTTCTCTCTGAAACAATTGTACTTATCGTCTGCAAAGCTATGTCGCGTGCTGCGATATGCGGACACACTAAAAGCACCATAGTAGAACACAGATGAAGCATCTAAGTTGATGTAATAGCCAGTAAGAAGTAATCCAATTCAAGTTTTAGGTATCGATTATTGACTTTTTAGCTGTCTTTGGTGCCTTGGACATGAGCTAGGACCTTAAGATTCTGCATGAAAGGGGGACTAGCAGCCGAGTTGCACGGGAGAATGTGAAACGTGTTCATATGTAGTAAAAACCTGAGACATCCGTCCGTTTTCGTCATTTGTTATCGAATCGACTTAAAGCCAGATCGTCACATTGGCCGCTCTTCTCTCTGAAACGGTTGTACTTATCGTCTGCAAAGCTATGTCGCGTGCTGCGATATGCGGACACACTAAAAGCACCATAGTAGAACACAGATGAAGCTTCTAAGTTGATGTAATAGCCAGTAAGAAATAGTACAATTCAAGTTTTAGGTATCGATTATTGACTTTTTAGCTGGCTTTGGTGCCTTGGACATGAGCTAGGACCTTAAGATTCTGCATGAAAGGGGGACTAGCAGCCGAGTTGCACGGGAGAATGTGAAACGTGTTCATATGTAGTAAAAACCTGAGACATCCGTCCGTTTTCGTCATTTGTTATCGAATCTACTTAAAGCCAGATCGACACATTGGCCGCTCTTCTCTCTGAAACGGTTGTACTTATCGTCTGCAAAGCTATGTCGCGTGCTGCGCTATGCTGAGACACTAAAAGAACCATAATAGAACACAGATGAAGCTTCTAAGTTGATGTAATAGCCAGTAAGAAGTAGTACAATTCAAGTTTTAGGTATTGAATATGGAACTTTTAACTGGCTTTGGTGCCTTGGACATGAGCTAGGACCTTAAGATTCTGCCTGAAAGGAGGACTAGCAGCCGAGTTGCACGGGAGAATGTGAAAAGTGTTCATATGTAGTTAAAACCTAAGAAATCCGTCCGTTTTCGTCATTTGTTATCGAATCGACTTAAAGCCAGATCGTCACATTGGCCGCTCTTCTCTCTGAAACGGTTGGACTTATCGTCTTCAAAGGTATGTCGTATGTTGCCGTAGGCGGAAACAGGAAAAGCACCATAGTAGAACACAGATGAAGCTTCTAAGTTGATGTAATAGCCAGTAAGAAGTAGTCCAATTCAAGATTTAGATATCGATTATTGACTTTTTAGCTGGGTTTTGGTGCCTTGGACATGAGGTAGGACCTTAATATTCTGCATGAAAGGAGGACTAACAGCCGAGTTGCATGGGGGAATGTGAAAAGTGTTCAAATGTAGTAAAAACCTGAGAAATACGTCCGTTTTCGTCATTTGTTATCGAATCGACTTAAAGCCAGATCGTCACATTGGCCGCTCTTCTCTCTGAAACGGTTGTACTTATCGTCTGCAAAGCTATGTCGCGTGCTGCGGTATGCGGAGACACTAAAAGCACCATAGTAGAACACCCATTAAGCTTCTAAGTTGATGTAATACCCAGTAAGAAGTAGTAAAATTCAAGTTTTAGGTATCGATTATTGACTTTTTAGCTGGCTTTGGTGCCTTGGACATGAGATAGGACCTTAACATTCTGCATGAAAGGAGGACTAGCAGCCGAGATGCACGGGAGAATGCGAAAAGTGTTCATATGTAGTAAAAACCTTAGGAATCCGTCCGTTTTCGTCATTTGTTATCGAATCGACTTAAAGCCAGATCGTTACATTGGCTGCTCTTCTCTCTGAAACGGTTGCACTTATCGTCTGCAAAGCTATGTCGCGTGCTGCGGTATGCGGAGACACTAAAATCACCATAGTGGAACACAGATGAAGCATCTAAGTTGATGTAAAAGATAGTAAGAAGTAATCCAATTCAAGTTTTAGGTATCGATTATTGACTTTTTAGCTGGCTTTGGTGCCTTGGACATGAGCTAGGACCTTAAGATTCTGCATTAAAGGAGGACTAGCAGCCGAGTTGCATGGGAGAATGTGAAAAGTGTTCATATGTAGTAAAAACCTGAGAAATCCGTCCGTTTTCGTCATTTGTTATCGAATCGACTTAAAGCCAGATCGTCACATTGGCTGCTCTTCTCTCTGAAACGGTTGCACTTATCGTCTGCAAAGCTATGTCGCGTGCTGCGATATGCGGAGACAATAAAATCACCATAGTAGAACACAGATGAAGCATCTAAGTTGATGTAATAGCCAGTAAGAAGTAATCCAATTCAAGTTTTAGGTATTAAATATTCACCTTTTAGCTGGCTTTGGTGCCTTGGACATGAGCTAGGACCTTAAGATTCTGCATGAAAGGAGGACTAGCAGCCGAGTTGCACGGGAGAATGTGAAAAGTGTTCATATGCAGTAAAAACCTGAGACATCCGTCCGTTTTCGTCATTTGTTATCGAATCGACTTAAAGCCAGATCGTCACATTGGCCGCTCTTCTCTCTGAAACGCTAGTACTTATCGTCTGCACAGCTATGTCGCGTGCTGCGGTATGCAGAGACACTAAAAGCACCATAGTGGAACACAGATGAAGCTTCTAAGTTGATGTAATAGCCAGTAAGAAGTAGTACAATTCAAGTTTTAGGTATCGATTATTGACTTTTTAGCTGGCTTTGGTGCCTTGGACATGAGCTAGGACCTTAAGATTCTGCATGAAAGGACGACTAGCAGCCGATTTGCACGAGAGAATGTGAAACGTGTTCATATATAGTATAAACCTGAGACATCCTTCCGTTTTCGTCATTTGTTATCGAACCGACTTAAAGCCAGATCGTCACATTGGCCGCTCTTCTCTCTGAAACGGTTGTACTTATCGTCTGCGAAGCTATGTCACGTGCTGCGGTATGTGGAGACACTAAAATCACCACAGTAGAACACAGATGAAGCTTCTAAGTTGATGTAATATGCAGTAAGAAGTAGTACAATTCGCGTTTTAGGTATCGATTATTGACTTTTTAGCTGGCTTTGGTGCCTTGGACATGAGCTAGGACCTTAAGATTCTCCAATAAAGGAGGACTAGCAGCCGAGTTGCACGGGAGAATGTGAAAAGTGTTCATATGTAGTAAAAACCTGAGAAATCCATCCGTTTTCGTCATTTGTTATCTAATCGACTTAAAGCCAGATCGTCACATTGGCCGCTCTTCTCTCTGAAACGGTTGTACTTATCGTCTGCAAAGCTATGACGCGTGTTGCCTTAGGCGGAAACAGGAGAAGCCCCATAGTAGAACACAGATGAAGCTTCTAAGTTGATGTAATAGAAGGTAAGAAGAAGTACAATTCAAGTTGTAGGTATCGATTATTGACTTTTTAGCTGGCTTTGGTGCCTTGGACATGAGCTAGGACCTTACGATTCTGCATGAAAGGAGGACTAGCAGCCGAGTTGCACGGGAGAATGTGAAAAGTGTTCATATGTAGTAAAAACCTTAGAAATCCGTCCGTTTTCGTCATTTGTTATCGAATCGACTTAAAGCCAGATCGTCACATTGGCCGCTCTTCTCTCTGAAACGTTAGTACTTATCGTCTGCACAGCTATGTCGCGTGCTGCGGTATGCAGAGACACTAAAAGCACCATAGTAGAACACAGATGAAGCTTCTAAGTTGATGTAATAGCCAGTAAGAAGTAGTACAATTCATGTTTTAGGTATCGATTATTGACTTTTTAGCTGGCTTTCGTGCCTTGGACATGAGCTAGGACCTTAAGTCTCTGCAGGAAAGGAGGACTAGCAGCCGAGTTGCATGGGAGAATGTGAAAAGTGTTCATATGTAGTAAAAACCTGAGAAATCCGTCCGTTTTCGTCATTTGTTATCGAATCGACTTAAAGCCAGATCGTCAAATTGGCCGCTCTTTTCTCTGAAACGGTTGTACTTATCGTCTGCAAAGCTATGTCACGTGCTGCGGTATGCGGAGACACTAAAATCACCACAGTAGAACACAGATGAAGGTTCTAAGTTGATGTAATAGCCAGTAAGAAGTAGTCCAATACAAGATTTAGGTATCGATTATTGACTTTTTAGCTGGCTTTGGTGCCTTGGACATGAGCTAGGACCTTAAGATTCTGCATGAAAGGAGGACTAGCAGCCGAGTTGCATGGGGGAATGTGAAAAGTGTTCAAATGTAGTAAAAACCTGAGAAATACGTCTGTTTTCGTCATTTGTTATCGAATCGACTTAAAGCCAGATCGTCACATTGGCCGCTCTTCTCTCTGAAACGGTTGTACTTATCGTCTGCAAAGCTATGTCGCGTACTGCGGTATGCGGAGACACTAAAAGCACCATAGTAGAACACAGATTAAGCTTCTAAGTTGATGTAATACCCAGTAAGAAGTAGTAAAATTCAAGTTCTAGTTATCGATTATTGACTTTTTAGCTGGCTTTGGTGCCTTGGACATGAGCTAGGACCTTAACATTCTGCATGAAAGGAGGACTAGCAGCCGAGTTGCACGGGAGAACGTGAAAAGTGTTCATATGTAGCAAAAACCTTAGAAATCCGTCCGTTTTTGTCATTTGTTATCGAATCGACTTAAAGCCAGATCGCCACATTGGCTGCTCTTCTCTCTGAAACGGTTGCACTTATCGTCTGCAAAGCTATGTCGCGTGCTGCGGTATGCGGAGACACCAAAATCACCATAGTAGAATACAGATGAAGCATCTAAGTTGATTTAATAGCCAGTAAGAAGTAATCCAATTCAAGTTTTAGGTATCGATTATTGACTTTTTATATGGCTTTGGTGCCTTGGACATGAGCTAGGACCTTAAGATTCTGCATGAAAGGAGGACTAACAGCCGAGTTGCACGGGAGAATGTGAAAAGTGTTCATGTGCAGTAAAAAGCTGAGACATCCGTCCGTTTTCGTCATTTGTTATCGAATCGACTTAAAGCCAGATCGTCACATTGGCCGCTCTTCTCTCTGAAACGGTTGTACTTATCGTCTGCAAAGCTATGTCGCGTGCTGCGGTATGCGGAGACACTAAAAGCACCATAGTAGAACACAGATGAAGCATCTAAGTTGATGTAATAGCCAGTAAGAAGTAATCCAATTCAAGTTTTAGGTATTAAATATTCACCTTTTAGCTGGCTTTGGTGCCTTGGACATGAGCTAGGACCTTAAGATTCTGCATTAAAGGAGGACTAGCAGCCGAGTTGCATGGGGGAATGTGAAAAGTGTTCATATGTAGTAAAAACCTGAGAAATCCGTCCGTTTTCGTCATTTGTTATCGAATCGACTTAAAGCCAGATCGTCACATTGGCTGCTCTTCTCTCTGAAACAGTTGCACTTATCGTCTGAAAAGCTATGTCGCGTGATGCGGTATGCGGAGACACTAAAATCACCATAGTAGAACACAGATGAAGCATCTAAGTTGATGTAATAGCTAGTAAGAAGTAATCCAATTCGCGTTTTAGGTATCGATTATTGACTTTTTAGCTGGCTTTGGTGCCTTGGACATGAGCTAGGACCTTAAGATTCTGCATGAAAGGAGGACTAGCAGCCGAGTTGCACGGGAGAATGCGAAAAGTGTTCATATGCAGTAAAAAACTGAGAAATCCGTCCGTTTTCGTCATTTGTTATCGAATCGACTTAAAGCCAGATCGTCACATTGGCCGCTCTTCTCTCTGAAACGGTTGTACTTATCGTCTGCAAAACTATGTCGCGTGCTGCGGTATGCGGAGACACTAAAAGCACCATAGTAGAACACCCATTAAGCTTCTAAGTTGATGTAATACCCAGTAAGAAGTAGTAAAATTCAAGTTTTAGGTATTGATTATTGACTTTTTAGCTGGCTTTGGTGCCTTGGACATGAGATAGGACCTTAACATTCTGCATGAAAGGAGGACTAGCAGCCGAGATGCACGGGAGAATGTGAAAAGTGTTCATATGTAGTAAAAACCTGAGAAATCCATCCGTTTTCGTCATTTGTTATCGAATCGACTTAAAGCCAGATCGTCACATTGGCCGCTCTTCTCTCTGAAACGGTTGTACTAATCGTCTGCAAAGCTATGAAGCGTGTTGCCTTAGGCGGAAACAGGAGAAGCACCATAGTAGAACACAGATGAAGCTTCTAAGTTGATGTAATAGCCAGTAAGAAGTAGTCCAATTCAAGATTTAGGTATCGATTATTAACCTTTTAGCTGGCTTTGGTGCCTAGGACATGAGCTAGGACCTTAAGATTCTGCATTAAAGGAGGACTAGCAGCCGAGTTGCACGGGAGAATGTGAAAAGTTTTCATATGTAGTAAAAACCTAAGAAATTCGTCCGTTTTCGTCATTTGTTATCCAATCGACTTAAAGCCAGATCGTCACATTGGCCGCTCTTCTCTCTGAAACGGTTGTACTTATCGATTGCAAAGCTATGTCGCGTGTTGCGGTATGCGGAGACACTAAAAGCACCATAGTAGAACACAGATGAAGCTTCTAAGTTGATGTAATAGCCAGTAAGATGTAGTACAGTTCAAGTTTTAGGTATCGATTATTGACTCTTTAGCTAGCTTTGGTGCCTTGGACATGAGCTAGGACCTTATGTTTCTGCATGAAAGGAGGACTAGCAGCCGAGTTGCACGGGAGAATGTGAAAAGTGTTCATATGTAGTAAAAACCTGAGAAATCCGTCCGTTTTCGTCATTTGTTATCGAATCTACTTAAAGCAAGATCGTCACATTGGCCGCTCTTCTCTCTGAAACGGTTGTACTTATCGTCTACAAAGCTATGTCGCGTGCTGCGATATGCAGAGACACTAAAAGCACCATAGTAGAACACAGATGAAGCTTCTAAGTTGATGTAATAGCCAGTAAGAAGTAGTACAATTAAAGTTTTAGGTATCGGTTTTTGACTTTTTACCCTTCTTTGGTGCCTTGGACACGATCTAGGAACTTAAGATTTTGCATGAAGGAGGACTAGCAGCCGAGTTGCACGGGAGAATGTGAAAAGTGTTCATATATATTAAAAACCTGAGAAATCCGTCCGTTTTCGTCATTTGTTATCGAATCGACTTAAAGCCAGAAAGTCACAATGGCCGCTCTTCTCTCTGAAACGGTTGAACTTATCGTCTGCAAAGCTATGTCGCGTGCTGCGGTATGCTGAGACCCTAAAAGCACCATAGTAGAACACAGATGAAGCTTCTAAGTTGGTGTAATAGCCAGTAAGAAGTAGTACAATTAAAGTTTTAGGTATCAGTTAATGACTTTTTAGCTGGCTTTTGGTGCCTTGGACATGAGCTAGGACCTTAAGATTCTGCATGAAAGAAGGACTAGCAGCCGAGTTGCACGGGAGAATGTGAAAAGTGTTCATATGTAGTTAAAACCTGAGAAATCCATCCGTTTTCGTCATTTGTTATCGAATCGACTTAAAGCCAGATCGTCACATTGGCCGCTCTTCTCTCTGAAACGGTTGTACTTATCGATTGCAAAGCTATGTCGCGTGCTGCGGTATGCGGAGACACTAAAAGCACCATAGTAGAACACAGATGATGCTTCTAAGTTGATGTAATAGCCAGTAAGAAGTAGTACAATTCAAGTTTTAGGTATCGATTATTGACTTTTTAGCTAGCTTTGGTGCCTTGGACATGAGCTAGGACCTTATGATTCTGCATGAAAGGAGGACTAGCAGCCGAGTTGCACGGGAGAATGTGAAAAGTGTTCATATGTAGTAAAAACCTGAGAAATCCGTCCGTTTTCGTCATTTGTTATCGAATCTACTTAAAGCCAGATCGTCACATTGGCCGCTCTTCTCTCTGAGACGGTTGTACTTATCGTCTGCAAAGCTATGACGCGTGTTGCCTTAGGCGGAAACAGGAGAAGCACCATAGTAGAACACAGATGAAGCTTCTATGTTGATGTAATAGCCAGTAAGAAGTAGTCCAATTCAAGATTTAGGTATCGATTATTGACTTTTTAGTTGGCTTTGGTGCCTTGGACATGAGCTAGGACCTTAACATTCTGCATGAAAGGAGGACTAGCAGCCGAGTTGCACGGGAGAATGTGAAAAGTGTTCATATGTAGTAAAAACCTGAGAAATCCATCCGTTTTCGTCATTTGTTATCGAATCGACTTAAAGCCAGATCGTCACATTGGCCGCTCTTCTCTCTGAAACGGTTGTTCTTATCGATTGCAAAGCTATGTCGCGTGCTGCGGTATGCGGAGACACTAAAAGCACCATAGTAGAACACAGATGAAGCTTCTAAGTTGATGTAATAGCCAGTAAGATGTAGTACAATTCAAGTTTTAGGTATCGATTATTGACTTTTTAACTAGCTTTGGTGCCTTGGACATGAGCTAGGACCTTATGATTCTGCATGAAAGGAGGACTAGCAGCCGAGTTGCACGGGAGAATGTGAAAAGTGTTCATATGTAGTAAAAACCTGAGCAATCCGTCCGTTTTCGTCATTTGTTATCGAATCTACTTAAAGCAAGATCGTCACATTGGCCGCTCTTCTCTCTGAAACGGTTGTACTTATCGTCTACATAGCTATGTCGCGTGCTGCGATATGCAGAGACACTAAAAGCACCACAGTAGAACACAGATGAAGCTTCTAAGTTGATGTAATAGCCAGTAAGAAGTAGTACAATTAAAGTTTTAGGTATCGGTTATTGACTCTTTACCCTTCTTTGGTGCCTTGGACACGATCTAGGAACTTAAGATTTGGCATGAAGGAGGACTAGCAGCCGAGTTGCACGGGAGAATGTGAAAAGTGTTCATATATAGTAAAAACCTGAGAAATCCGTCCGTTTTCGTCATTTGTTATCGAATCGACTTAAAGCCAGATCGTCACATTTGCCGCTCTTCTCTCTGAAACGGTTGTACTTATCGTCTGTAAAACTATGTCGCGTGCACCGGTATGCGGAGAAACTAAAAGGACCGTAGTAGAACACAGATGAAGCTTCTAAGTTGATGTAATAGCAAGGAAGAAGTAGTACAATTCAAGTTTTAGGTATTGATTATTGACTTTTTAGCTGGCTTTGGTGCCTTGGACATGAGCTAGGACCTTAAGATTCTGCATGAAAGGAGGACTAGCAGCCGAGTTGCACGGGAGAATGTGAAAAGTGTTCATATGTAGTAAAAACCTTAGAAATCCGTCCGTTTTCGTCATTTGTTATCGAATCGACTTAAAGCCAGATCGTCATATTGGCCGCTCTTCTCTCTGAAACGGTTGTACTTATCGTCTGCAAAGCCATGTCGCGTGCTGCAATATGTGGAGACACTAAAAGCACCATAGTAGAACACAGATGAAGCTTCTAAGTTGATGTAATAGCCAGTAAGAAGTAGTAGAATTCAAGTTTTAGGTATCGATTATTGACTTTTTAGCTGGCTCTGGTGCCTTGGACATGAGCTAGGACCTTAAGATTCTGCATTAAAGTAGGACTAGCAGCCGAGTTGCACGGGAGAATGTGAAAAGTGTTCATATGTAGTAAAAACCTGAGAACTCCATCCGTTTTCGTCATTTGTTATCGAATCGACTTAAAGCCAGATCGTCACATTTGCCGCTCTTCTCTCTGAAACGGTTGTACTTATCGTCTGCAAAGCTATGTCACGTGCTGCGGTATGCGGAGACACTAAAATCACAACAGTAGAACACAGATGAAGCTTCTAAGTTGATGCAATATCCAGTAAGAAGTAGTACAATTCGCGTTTTAGGTATCGATTATTGACTTTTTAGCTGGCTTTGGTGCCTTGGACATGAGCTAGGACCTTAAGATTCTGCATGAAAGGAGGACTAGCAGCTCAGTTGCACGGGAGTATGTGAAAAGTGTTCATATGTAGTAAAAACCTGAGAAATCCGTCCGTTTTCGTCATTTGTTATCGAATCGACTTAAAGCCAGATCGACACATTGGCCGCTTTTCTCTCTGAAACGGTTGCACTTATCGTCTGCAAAGCTATGTCGGGTGCTGCGGTATGCTGAGACACTAAATGCACTATAGTAGAACACAGATCAAGCTTCTAAGTTGATGTAATAGCCAGTAAGAAGTAGTACAATACAAGTATTAGGTATTGAATATTGACCTTTTAGCTGGCTTTTGTGCCTTGGACATGAGCTGGGACCTTAAGATTCTGCATGAAAGGAGGACTAGCAGCCGAGTTGCACGGGAGAATGTGTAAAGTGTTCATATGTAGTAAAAACCTGAGAAATACGTCCGTTTTCGTCATTTATTATCGAATCTACTTAAAGCCAGATCGTCACATTGGCCGCTCTTCTCTCTGAAACGGTTGTACTTATCGTCTGCAAAGCTATGTCGCATACTGCGGTATTCGGAGACGCTAAAAGCACAATAGTAGAACACAGATGAAGCTTTTAAGAAGATGTAATAGCCAGTAAGAAGTAGTACAATTCAAGTTTTAGGTATCGGTTGTTGACTTTGTAGCTAGCTTTGGTGCCCTGGACATGAGCTATGACCTTAAGATTCTGCAATAAAATAGGACTAGCAGCCGAGTTGCACGGGAGAATGTAAAAAGTGTTCATATGAAGTAAAAACCTGAGAAATCGGTCCGTTTTCGTCATTTGTTATCGAATCGACTTAAAGCCAGATCGTCACATTGGCCGCACTTCTCTCTGAAACGGTTGTACTTATCGTCTGCAAAGCTATGTCGCGTGTTGCCGTAGGCGGAAACAGGAAAAGCACCATAGTAGAACACAGATTAAACTTCTAAGTTGATGTAATAGCCAGTAAGAAGTAGTCCAATTCAAGATTTAGGTATCGATTATTGACTTTTTAGCTGGCTTTGGTGCCTTGGACATGAGATAGGACCTTAAGAATCTGCATGAAAGGAGGACTAGCAGCCGAGTTGCACGGGAGAATGTGAAAAGTTTTCATATGTGGTAAAAACCTAAGAAATTCGTCCGTTTTCGTCATTTGTTATCGAATCGGCTTAAAGCCAGATCGTCACATTGGCCGCTCTTCTCTCTGAAATGGTTGTACTTATCGTCTGCAAAGCTATGTCGCGTGCTGCGGTATGCGGAAACACTAAAAGCACCATTGTAGAACACAGATGAAGCTTCTAAGTTGACGTAATAGCCAGGAAGAAGTAGTACAATTCAAGTTTTAGGTGTCGGTTATTGACTTTTTAGCTGGCTTTGGTGCCTTGGACAAAAGCTAAGACCTTAACATTCTGTATGAAAGGAGGACTAGCAGCCGATTTGCATGGGAGAATGTGAAAAGTGTTCATATGTAGTAAAAACCCGAGAAATCCGTCCGTTTTCGTCATTTGTTATCGAATCGACTTAAAGCCAGATCGTCAAACAAGCCGCTCTTCTCTCTGAAACGGTTGTACTTATCGATTGCAAAGCTATGTCGCGTGCTGCGGTATGCGGAGACACTAAAAGCACCATAGTAGAACACAGATGATGCTTCCAAGTTGATGTAATAGCCAGTAAGAAGTAGTACAATTCAAGTTTTAGGTATCGATTATTGACTTTTTAGCTAGCTTTGGTGCCTTGGACATGAGCTAGGATCTTATGATTCTGCATGAAAGGAGGACTAGCAGCCGAGTTGCACGGGAGAATGTGAAAAGTGTTCATATGTAGTAAAAACCTGAGCAATCCGTCCGTTTTCGTCATTTGTTATCGAATCTACTTAAAGCAAGATCGTCACATTGCCCGCTCTTCTCTCTGAAACGGTTGTACTTATCGTCTACAAAGCTATGTCGCGTGCTGCGATATGCAGAGACACTAAAAGCACCACAGTAGAACACAGATGAAGCTTCTAAGTTGATGTAATAGCCAGTAAGAAGTAGTACAATTAAAGTTTTAGGTATCGGTTATTGACTCTTTACCCTTCTTTGGTGCCTTGGACACGATCTGGGAAGTTAAGATTTTGCATGAAGGAGGACTAGCAGCTGAGTTGCACGGGAGAATGTGAAAAGTGTTCATATATAGTAAAAACCTGAGAAATCCGTCCGTTTTCGTCATTTGTTATCGAATCGACTTAAAGCCAGAAAGTCACATTGGCCGCTCTTCTCTCTGAAACGGTTGTACTTATCGTCTGCAAAGCTATATCGCGTGCTGCGGTATGCTGAGACACTAAAAGCACCATAGTAGAACACAGATGAAGCTTCTAAGTTGATGTAATAGCCAGTAAGAAGTAGTACAATTAAAGTTTTAGGTATCAGTTAATGACTTTTTACCCTTCTTTGGTGCCTTGGACACGAGCTAGGAAATTAAGATTTTGCATGAAGGAGGACTATCAGCCGAGTTGCACGGGAGAATGTGAAAAGTGTTCATATGTAGTAAAAACCTGAGAACTTCATCCGTTTTCGTCATTTGTTATCGAATTGACTTAAAGCCAGATCGTCACATTTGCCGCTCTTCTCTCTGAAACGGTTGTACTTATCGTCTGCAAAGCTATGTCACGTGCTGCGGTATGCGGAGACACTAAAATCACAACAGTAGAACACAGATGAAGCTTCTAAGTTGATGCAATATCCAGTAAGAAGTAGTACAATTCGCGTTTTAGGTATCGATTATTGACTTTTTGGCTGGCTTTGGTGCCTTGGACATGAGCTAGGACCTTAAGATTCTGCATGAAAGGAGGACTAGCAGCTCAGTTGCACGGGAGTATGTGAAAAGTGTTCATATGTAGTAAAAACCTGAGAAATCCGTCCGTTTTCGTCATTTGTTATCGAATCGACTTAAAGCCAGATCGACACACTGGCCGCTTTTCTCTCTGAAACGGTTGCACTTATCGTCTGCAAAGCTATGTCGCGTGCTGCGGTATGCTGAGACACTAAATGCACTATAGTAGAACACAAGTCAAGCTTCTAAGTTGATGTAATAGCCAGTAAGAAGTAGTACAATACAAGTATTAGGTATTGAATATTGACCTTTTAGCTGGCTTTTGTGCCTTGGACATGAGCTGGGACCTTAAGATTCTGCATGAAAGGAGGACTAGCAGCCGAGTTGCACGGGAGAATGTGAAAAGTGTTCATATGTAGTAAAAACCTGAGAAATACGTCCGTTTTCGTCATTTATTATCGAATCTACTTAAAGCCAGATCGTCACATTGGCCGCTCTTCTCCCTGAAACGGTTGTACTTATCGTCTGCAAAGCTATGTCGCATACTGCGGTATTCGGAGACGCTAAAAGCACAATAGTAGAACACAGATGAAGCTTCTAAGATGATGTAATAGCCAGTAAGAAGTAGTACAATTCAATTTTTAGGTATCGGTTGTTGACTTTGTAGCTGGCTTTGGTGCCTTGGACATGAGCTAGGACCTTAAGATTCTGCAATAAAAGAGGACTAGCAGCCGAGTTGCACGGGAGAATGTAAAAAGTGTTCATATGAAGTAAAAACCTGAGAAATCGGCCCGTTTTCGTCATTTGTTATCGAATCGACTTAAAGCCAGATCGTCACATTGGCCGCACTTCTCTCTGAAACGGTTGTACTTATCGTCTGCAAAGCTATGTCGCGTGTTGCCGTAGGCGGAAACAGGAAAAGCACCATAGTAGAACACAGATTAAACTTCTAAGTTGATGTAATAGCCAGTAAGAAGTAGTCCAATTCAAGATTTAGGTATCGATTATTGACTTTTTAGCTGGCTTTGGTGCCTTGGACATGAGCTAGGACCTTAAGAATCTGCATGAAAGGAGGACTAGCAGCCGAGTTGCACGGGAGAATGTGAAAAGTTTTCATATGTAGTAAAAACCTAAGAAATTCGTCCGTTTTCGTCATTTGTTATCGAATCGGCTTAAAGCCAGATCGTCACATTGGCCGCTCTTCTCTCTGAAACGGTTGTACTTATCGTCTGCAAAGCTATGTCGCGTGCTGCGGTATGCGGAAACACTAAAAGCACCATAGTAGAACACAGATGAAGCTTCTAAGTTGACGTAATAGCCAGGAAGAAGTAGTACAATTCAAGTTTTAGGTGTCGGTTATTGACTTTTTGGCTGGCTTTGGTGCCTTGGACAAAAGCTAGGACCTTAACATTCTGTATGAAAGGAGGACTAGCAGCCGATTTGCATGGGAGAATGTGAAAAGTGTTCATATGTAGTAAAAGCCCGAGAAATCCGTCCGTTTTCGTCATTTGTTATCGAATCGACTTAAAGCCAGATCGTCAAATAAGCCGCTCTTCTCTCTGAAACGGTTGTACTTATCGATTGCAAAGCTATGTCGCGTGCTGCGGTATGCGGAGATACTAAAAGCACCATAGTAGAACACAGATGATGCTTCTAAGTTGATGTAATAGCCAGTAAGAAGTAGTACAATTCAAGTTTTAGGTATCGATTATTGACTTTTTAGCTAGCTTTGGTGCCTTGGACATGAGCTAGGACCTTATGATTCTGCATGAAAGGAGGACTAGCAGCCGAGTTGCACGGGAGAAAGTGAAAAGTGTTCATATGTAGTAAAAACCTGAGAAATCCGTCCGTTTTCGTCATTTGTTATCGAATCGACTTAAAGCCAGATCGTCACATTGGCCGCTCTTCTCTCTGAAACGGTTGTACTTATCGTCTGCAAAGCTATGTCGCGTGCTGCGGTATGCTGAGACACTAAAAGCACCATAGTAGAACACAGATCAAGCTTCTAAGTTGATGTAATAGCCAGTAAGAAGTAGTACAATTCAAGTTTTAGGTATTGAATATTGAATTTTTAGCTGGCTTTGGTGCCTTGGACATGAGCTAGGACCTTAATATTCTGCATGAAAGGAGGGCTAGCAGCCGAGTTGCACGGGAGAATGTGAAAAGTGTTCATATGTAGTAAAAACCTGAGATATCCGTCCATTTTCGTCATTTGTTATCGAATCGACTTAAAGGCAGATCGTCACATTGGCCGCTCTTCTCTCTGAAAAAGTTGTACTTATCGTCCGCAAAGCTATGTCGCGTGCTGCGGTATGCGGACACACTAAAAGCACCATAGTAGAACCCAGATGAAGCTTCTAAGTTGATGTAATAGCGAGTAAGAAGTAGTACAATTAAAGTTTTAAGTATCAGTTAATGACTTTTTACCCTTCTTTGGTGCCTTGGACACGTTCTAGGAAATTAAGATTTTGCATGAAGGAGGACTATCAGCCGAGTTGCACGGGAGAATGTGAAAAGTGTTCATATGTAGTAAAAACCTGAGACATCCGTCCGTTTTCGTCATTTGTTATCGAATCGACTTAAAGCCAGATCGTCACATTGGCCGCTCTTCTCTCTGAAACGCTTGTACTTATCGTCTGCAAAGCTATGTCGCGTGTTGCCGTAGGCGGAAACAGGAAAAGCACCATAGTAGAACACAGATTAAACTTCTAAGTTGATGTAATTGCCAGTAAGAAGTAGTCCAATTCAAGATTTAGGTATCGATTATTGACTTTTTAGCTGGCTTTGGTGCCTTGGACATGAGCTAGGACCTTAAGAATCTGCATGAAAGGAGGACTAGCAGCCGAGTTGCACGGGAGAATGTGAAAAGTTTTCATATGTAGTAAAAACCTAAGAAATTCGTCTGTTTTCGTCATTTGTTATCGAATCGGCTTAAAGCCAGATCGTCACATTGGCCGCTCTTCTCTCTGAAACGGTTGTACTTATCGTCTGCAAAGCTATGTCGCGTGCTGCGGTATGCGGAAACACTAAAAGCACCATAGTAGAACACAGATGAAGCTTCTAAGTTGACGTAATAGCCAGGAAGAAGTAGTACAATTCAAGTTTTAGGTGTCGGTTATTGACTTTTTAGCTGGCTTTGGTGTCTTGGACAAAAGCTAGGACCTTAACATTCTGTATGAAAGGAGGACTAGCAGCCGATTTGCATTGGAGAATGTGAAAAGTGTTCATATGTAGTAAAAACCCGAGAAATCCGTCCGTTTTCGTCATTTGTTATCGAATCGACTTAAAGCCAGATCGTCAAATAAGCCGCTCTTCTCTCTGAAACGGTTGTACTTATCGATTGCAAAGCTATGTCGCGTGCTGCGGTATGCGGAGACACTAAAAGCACCATAGTAGAACACAGATGATGCTTCTAAGTTGATGTAATAGCCAGTAAGAAGTAGTACAATTCAAGTTTTAGGTATCGATTATTGACTTTTTAGCTAGCTTTGGTGCCTTGGACATGAGCTAGGACCTTATGATTCTGCATCAAAGGAGGACTAGCAGCCGAGTTGCACGGGAGTATGTGAAAAGTGTTCATATGTAGTAAAAACCTGAGATATCCGTCCATTTTCGTCATTTGTTATCGAATCGACTTAAAGGCAGATCGTCACATTGGCCGCTCTTCTCTCTGAAAAAGTTGTACTTATCGTCCGCAAAGCTATGTCGCGTGCTGCGGTATGCGGACACACTAAAAGCACCATAGTAGAACCCAGATGAAGCTTCTAAGTTGATGTAATAGCGAGTAAGAAGTAGTACAATTAAAGTTTTAAGTATCAGTTAATGACTTTTTACCCTTCTTTGGTGCCTTGGACACGTTCTAGGAAATTAAGATTTTGCATGATGGAGGACTATCAGCCGAGTTGCACGGGAGAATGTGAAAAGTGTTCATATGTAGTAAAAACCTGAGACATCCGTCCGTTTTCGTCATTTGTTATCGAATCGACTTAAAGCCAGATCGTCACATTGGCCGCTCTTCTCTCTGAAACGGTTGTACTTATCGTCTGCAAAGCTATGTCGCGTGCTGCGGTATGCGGAGGCACTAAATGCACCATAGTAGAACACAGATGAAGCTTCTAAGTTGATGTAATAGCCAGTAAGAAGTAGTACAATTCAAGTTTTAGGTATTGATTATTGACTTTTTAGCTGGCTTTGGTGCCTTGGACATGAGCTAGGACCTTAAGATTCTGCATGAAAGGAGGACTAGAAGCCGAGTTGCACGGGAGAATGTGAAAAGTGTTCATATGTAGTAAAAACCTAAGAAATTCGTCCGTTTTCGTCATTTGTTATCGAATCGACTTAAAGCCAGATCGTCACATTGGCCGCTCTTCTCTCTGAAACGGTTGTACTTATCGTCTGCAAAGCTATGTCGCATGCTGCGGTATGCAGAGACAATAAAAGCACCATAGTAGAACACAAATGATGCTTCTAAGTTGATGTAATAGCCAGTAAGAAGTAGTCCAATTCAAGATTTAGGTATCGATTATTGACTTTTTAGCTGGCTTTGGTGCCATGGACATGAGCTAGGACCATATGATTCTGCATGAAACGAGGACTAGCGGCCGCGTTGCACGGGAGTATGTGAAAAGTGTTCATATGTAGTAAAAACCTGAGAAATCCGTCCATTTTCGTCATTTGTTATCGAATCGACTTAAAGCTAGATCGTCACATTGGCCGCTCTTCTCTCTGAAACGGTTGTACTTATCGTCTGCAAAACTATGTCGCGTGCTGCGGTATGCGGAGAAACTAAAAGCACCGTAGTAGAACACAGATGAAGCTTCGAAGTTGATGTAATAGCCAGGAAGAAGTAGTACAATTCAAGTTTTAGGTATTGATTATTGACTTTTTAGCTGGCTTTGTTGACTTGGACATGAGCTAGGACCTTAAGATACTGCATGAAAGGAGGACTAGCAGCCGAGATGCAAGGGAGAATGTGAAAAGTGTTCATATGTAGTAAAAACCTGAGACATCCGTCCGTTTTCGTCATTTGTTATCGAATCGACTTAAAGCCAGATCGTCACATTGGCCGCTCTTCTCTCTGAAACGCTTGTACTTATCGTCTGCAAAGCTATGTCGCGTGTTGCCGTAGGCGGAAACAGGAAAAGCACCATAGTAGAACACAGATTAAACTTCCAAGTTGATGTAATAGCCAGTAAGAAGTAGTCCAATTCAAGATTTAGGTATCGATTATTGACTTTTTAGCTGGCTTTGGTGCCCTGGACATGAGCTAGGACCTTAAGAATCTGCATGAAAGGAGGACTAGCAGCCGAGTTGCACGGGAGAATGTGAAAAGTTTTCATATGTAGTAAAAACCTAAGAAATTCGTCCGTTTTCGTCATTTGTTATCGAATCGGCTTAAAGCCAGATCGTCACATTGGCCGCTCTTCTCTCTGAAACGGTTGTACTTATCGTCTGCAAAGCTATGTCGCGTGCTGCGGTATGCGGAAACACTAAAAGCACCATAGTAGAACACAGATGAAGCTTCTAAGTTGACGTAATAGCCAGGAAGAAGTAGTACAATTCAAGTTTTAGGTGTCGGTTATTGACTTTTTAGCTGGCTTTGGTGCCTTGGACAAAAGCTAGGACCTTAACATTCTGTATGAAAGGAGGACTAGCAGCCGATTTGCATGGGAGAATGTGAAAAGTGTTCATATGTAGTAAAAACCTGAGAAATCCGTCCGTTTTCGTCATTTGTTATCGAATCGACTTAAAGCCAGATCGTCAAATAAGCCGCTCTTCTCTCTGAAACGGTTGTACTTATCGATTGCAAAGCTATGTCGCGTGCTGCGGTATGCGGAGACACTAAAAGCACCATAGTAGAACACAGATGATGCTTCTAAGTTGATGTAATAGCCAGTAAGAAGTAGTACAATTCAAGTTTTAGGTATCGATTATTGACTTTTTAGCTAGCTTTGGTGCCTTGGACATGAGCTAGGACCTTATGATTCTGCATGAAAGGAGGACTAGCAGCCGAGTTGCACGGGAGAAAGTGAAAAGTGTTCATATGTAGTAAAAACCTAAGAAATACGTCCGTTTTCGTCATTTGTTATCGAATCGACTTAAAGCCAGATCGTCACATTGGCCGCTCTTCTCTCTGAAACGGTTGTACTTATCGTCTGCAAAGCTATGTCGCATGCTGCGGTATGCAGAGACAATAAAAGCACCATAGTAGAACACAGATGAAGCTTCTAATTTGACGTAATAGCCAGGAAGAAGTAGTACAATTCAAGTTTTAGGTATCGACTATTGACTTTTTAGCTGGCTTTGGTGCCTTGGACATGAGCTAGGACCTTAACATTCTGCATGAAAGGAGGACTAGCAGCCGATTTGCATGGGAGAATGTGAAAAGTGTTCATATGTAGTAAAAACCCGAGAAATCCGTCCGTTTTCGTCATTTGTTATCGTATCGTCTTAAAGCCAGATCGTCACATTAGCCGCTCTTCACTCTGAAACGGTTGTACTTATCGTCTGCAAAACTATGTCGCGTGCTGCTGTATGCGGAGAATCTAAAAGCACCGTAGTAGAACACAGATGTAGCTTCTACGTTGACGTAATAGCCAGGAAGAAGTAGTACAATTCAAGTTTTAGGTATTGATTATTGACTTTTTAGCTATCTTTGGTGCCTTGGACATGAGCTAGGACCTTAAGATTCTGCATGAAAGGAGGACTAGCAGTCTAGTTGCAAGGGAGAATGTGAAAAGTGTTCATATGTAGTAAAAACCTGAGAAATCGGTCCGTTTTCGTCATTTGTTATCGAATCGACTTAAAGCCAGATCGTCACATTGGCCGCTCTTCTCTCTGAAACGGTTGTACTTATCGTCTACAAAGCTATGTCGCGTGCTGCGATATGCGGAGACACTAAAAGCACCATAGTAGAACACAAATGATGCTTCTAAGTTGATGTAATAGCCAGTAAGAAGTAGTCCAATTCAAGATTTAGGTATCGATTATTGACTTTTTAGCTGGCTTTGGTGCCTTGGACATGAGCTAGGACCTTATGATTCTGCATGAAACGAGGACTAGCGGCCGCGTTGCACGGGAGTATGTGAAAAGTGTTCATATGTAGTAAAAACCTGAGAAATCCGTCCATTTTCGTCATTTGTTATCGAATCGACTTAAAGCTAGATCGTCACATTGGCCGCTCTTCTCTCTGAAACGGTTGTACTTATCGTCTGCAAAACTATGTCGCGTGCTGCGGTATGCGGAGAAACTAAAAGCACCGTAGTAGAACACAGAAGAAGCTTCGAAGTTGATGTAATAGCCAGGAAGAAGTAGTACAATTCAAGTTTTAGGTATTGATTATTGACTTTTTAGCTGGCTTTGTTGACTTGGACATGAGCTAGGACCTTAAGATTCTGCATGAAAGGAGGACTAGCAGCCGAGATGCAAGGGAGAATGTGAAAAGTGTTCATATGTAGTAAAAACCTGAGAAATCCGTCCGTTTTCGTCATTTGTTATCGAATGGACTTAAAGCCAGATCGTCACATTGGCCGCTCTGCTCTCGGAAACGGTTGTACTTATCGTCTGCAAAGCTATGTCGCGTGCTGCGGTATGCGGAGACACTAAAAGCACCATAGTAGAACACATATGAAGCTTCTAAGTTGATGTAATAGCCAATAAGAAGTAGTACATTTAAGGTTTTAGGTATCGGTTATTGACTTTTTACCCTTCTTTGGTGCCTTGGACACGAGCTAGGAGCTTAAGATTTTGCATGAGGGAGGACTAGCAGCCGAGTTGCACGGGAGAATGTGAAAAGTGTTCATATGTAGTAAAAACCTGAGAAATCCGTCCGTTTTCGTCATTTGTTACCGAATCAACTTAAAGCCAGATCGTCACATTGGCCGCTCTTCTCTCTGAAACGGTTGTACTTATCGTCTACAAAGCTATGTCGCGTGCTGCGATATGCGGAGACATTAAAAGCACCATAGTAGAACACAAATGATGCGTCTAAGTTGATGTAATAGCCAGTAAGAAGTAGTCCAATTCAAGATTTAGGTATCGATTATTGACTTTGTAGCTGGCTTTGGTGCCTTGGACATGAGCTAGGACCTTATGATACTGCATGAAACGAGGACTAGCGGCCGCGTTGCACGGGAGTATGTGAAAAGTGTTCATATGTAGTAAAAACCTGAGAAATCCGTCCATTTTCGTCATTTGTTATCGAATCGACTTAAAGCCAGATCGTCATATTGGACGCTCTTCTCTCTGAAACGGTTGTACTTATCGTCTGCAAAACTATGTCGCGTGCTGCGGTATGCGGAGAAACTAAAAGCACCGTAGTAGAACACAGAAGAAGCTTCTAAGTTGATGTAATAGCCAGGAAGAAGTAGTACAATTCAAGTTTTAGGTATTGATTATTGACTTTTTAGCTGGCTGTGGTGCCTTGGACATGAGCTAGGACCTTAAGATTCTGCATGAAAGGAGGACTAGCAGCCGAGTTGCAAGGGAGAATGTGAAAAGTGTTCATATGTAGTAAAAACCTGAGAAATCCGTCCGTTTTCGTCATTTGTTATCGAATCGACTTAAAGCCAGATCGTCACATTGGCCGCTCTTCTCTCTGAAACGCTTGTACTTATCGTCTGCAAAGCTATGTCGCGTCCTGCGGTATGCGGAGACACTAAAATCACCATAGTAGAACACAGATGAAGCTTCTAAGTTGATGTAATAGCCAGTAAGAAGTAGTACAATTCAAGTTTTAGGTATCGATTATTGACTTTTTAGCTGGCTTTGGTGCCTTGGACATGAGCTAGGACCTTAAGATTCTGCATGAAAGGTGGACTAGCAGCCGGGTTGCAGGGGAGAATGTACAAAGTGTTCATATGAAGTAAAAACCTGAGAAATCCGTCCGTTTTCGTCATTTGTTATCGAATCGACTTAAAGCCAGATCGTCACATTGGCCGCTCTGCTCTCGGGAACGGTTGTACTTATCGTCTGCAAAGCTATGTCGCTTGTTGCCGTAGGCGGAAACAGAAAAGCACCATAGTAGAACACAGATGAAGCTTCTAAGTTGATGTAATAGCCAGTAAGAAGTAGTACAATTCTAGATTTAGGTATCGATTATTGACTTTTTAGCTGGCTTTGGTGCCTTGGACATGAGCTAGTACATTAAGATTCTGCATGAAAGGAGGACTAGCAGCCGAGTTGCACGGGAGAATGTAAAAAGTGTTCATATGTAATAAAAACCTGAGAAATCCGTCCGTTTTCGTCATTTGTTATCGAATCGACTTAAAGTCAGATCGTCACATTGGCCGCTCTTCTCTCTGAAACGGTTGTACTTATCGTCTACAAAGCTATGTCGCGTGCTGCGGTATGCGGAGACACTAAAAGCACCATAGTAGAACACAGATGAAGCTTCTAAGTTGATGTAATAGCCAGTAAGAAGTAGTAGAATTCATGTTTTTGGTATCGATTATTGACTTTTTTGCTGGCTTTGGTACCTTGGACATGAGCTAGTACCTTAAGATTCTGCATGAAAGGGGGACTAGCAACCGAGTTGCACGGGAGAATGTGAAAAGTCTTCATATGTAGTAAAAACCTGAGAAATCCGTCCGTTTTCGTCATTTGTTATCGAATCGACTTAAAGCCAGATCGTCACATTGGCCGCTCTTCTCTCTGAAAAAGTTGTACTTATCGTCTGCAAAGCTATGTCGCGTGCTGCGGTATGCGGACACAATAAAAGCACCATAGTGGAACACAGATGAAGCTTCTAAGTTGATGTAATAGCCAGTAAGAAGTAGTACAATTAAAGTTTTAGGTATTGGTTAATGACTTTTACCCTTCTTTGGTGCCTTGGACACGAGCTAGGAAATAAAGATTTTGCATGAAGGAGGACCATCAGCCGAGTTACACGGGAGAATATGAAAAGTGTTCATATGTAGTAAATACCTGAGAAATCCGTCCGTTTTCGTCATTTGTTATCGAATCGACTTAAAGCCAGATCGTCACATTGGCCGCTCATTTCTCTGAAACGGTTGCACTTATCGTCTTTAAAACTATGTCGCGTGCTGCGGTATGCGGAGAAACTAAAAGCACCGTAGTAGAACACAGATAAAGCTTCTAAGATGATGTAATAGCCAGGAAGAAGTAGTACAATTCAAGTTTTAGGTATCGATTATTGACTTTTTAGCTGGCTTTGGTGCCTTGGACATGAGCTAGGACCTTAAGATTCTGCATGAAAGGAGGACTGGCAGCCGAGTTGCACGGGAGAATGTGAAAAGTGTTCATATGTAGTAAAAACCTTAGAAATCCATCAGTTTTCGTCATTTGTTATCGAATCGACTTAAAGCCAGATCGTCACATTGGCCGTTCTTCTTTCTGAATCGGTTGTACTTATCGTCTGCAAAGCTATGTCGCGTGCTGCGGTATGTGGAGACACTAAATACACCATAGTAGAACACAGATGAAGCTTCTAAGTTGATGTAATAGCCAGTAAGAAGTAGTAGAATTCAAGTTTTAGGTATCGATTATTGACTTTTAGCTGGCTTTGGTGCCTTGGACATGAGCTAGGACCTTAAGATTCTGCATGAAAGGAGGACTAGCAGCCAAGTTGCACGGGAGAATGTGAAAAGTGTTCATATGTAGTAAAAACCTGAGAAATCCGTCCGTTTTTGTCATTTGTTATCGAATCGACTTAAAGCCAGATCGTCACATTGGCCGCTCTTCTCTCTGAAACGGTTGTACTTATCGTCTACAAAGCTATGTCGCGTGCTGCTGTATGCGGAGACACTAAAATCACCATAGTAGAACACAGATGGAGCTTCTAAGTTGATGTAATAGCCAGTAAGAAGTAGTACAATTCAAGTTTTAGGTATCGATTATTGACTTTTTAGCTAGCATTGGTGCCTTGGACATGAGCTAGGACCTTAAGATTCTGCATGAAAGGAGGACTAGCAGCCGAGTAACTCGGGAGAATGTGAAAAGTGTTCATATGTAGTAAAAACCTATGACATTCGTCCGTTTTCGTCATTTGTTATCGAATCGACTTAAAGCCAGATCGTCACATTGGCCGCTCTTCTCTCTGAAACGCTTGTACTTACCGTCTGCAAAGCTATGTCGCATGCTGCGGTATGCTGAGACACTACAAGCAGCATAGTAGAACACAGATGAAGTTTCTAAGTTGATGTAATAGCCAGTAAGAAGTAGTACAATTCAAGTTTTAGGTATCGATTATTGACTTTTTAGCTAGCTTTGGTGCCTTGGATATGAGCTAGGACCTTAAGATTCTGCATGAAAGGAGGACTAGCAGCCGAGTAGCACGGGAGAATGTGAAAAGTGTTCATATGTAGTAAAAACCTGAGAAATTCGTCCGTTTTCGTCATTTGTTATCGAATCGACTTAAAGCCAGATCGTCACATTGGCCGCTCTTCTCTCTGAAACGCTTGTAATTATCGTCTGCAAAGCTATGTCGCATGCTGCGGTATGCTGAGACACTACAAGCAGCATAGTAGAACACAGATGAAGCTTCTATGTTGATGTAATAGCCAGTAAGAAGTAGTACAATTCAAGTTTTAGGGATCGATTATTGACTTTTTAGCTAGCTTTGGTGCCTTGGACATGAGCTACGACCTTAAGTTTCTGCATGAAAGGAGGACTAGCAGCCGAGTTGCAGGGGAGAATGTAAAAAGTGTTCATATGAAGTAAAGACCTGAGTAATCCGTCCGTTTTCGTCATTTGTTATCGAATCGACTTAAAGCCAGATCGTCACATTGGCCGCTCTGCTCTTAGAAACGGTTGTACTTATCGTCTGCATAGCTATGTCGCGTGTTGCCGTAGGCGGAAACAGAAAAGCACCATAGTAGAACACAGATGAAGCTTCTAAGTTGATGTAATAGCCAGTAAGAAGTAGACCAATTAGAGATTTAGGTATCGATTATTGACTTTTTAGCTGGCTTTGGTGCCTTGGACATGAGCTAGGACTTTAAGATTCTGCATAAAAGGAGGACTAGCAACCCAGTTGCACGGGAGAATGTGAAAAGTGTTCATATGTATTAAAAACCTGAGACATCCGTCCGTTTTCATCATTTGTTATCGAATCGACTTAAAGCCAGATCGTCACATTGGCCGCTCTTCTCTCTGAAACGGTTGTACTTATCGTCTGCAAAGCTATGTCGCGTGCTGCGGTATGCGGAGACACTAAAAGCACCATAGTAGAACACAGATGAAGCTTCTAAGTTGATGTAATAGCCAGTAAGAAGTAGTACAATTCAAGTTTTACGTATCGATTATTGACTTTTTAGCTGGCTTTGGTGCCTTTTACATGAGCTAGTACCTTAAGATTCTGCATGAAAGGAGGACTAGCAGCCGAGTTGCACGGGAGAATGTGAAAAGTGTTCATATGTAGTAAAAACCTTAGAAAACCATCCGTTTTTGTCATTTCTTATCGAATCGACTTAAAGCCAGATCGTCACATTGGCCGCTCTTCTCTCTGAAACGGTTGTACTTATCGTCTGCAAAGCTATGTCGCGTGCTGCGGTATGTGGCGACACTAAAAGCACTATAGTAGAACACAGATGAAGCTTCTAAGTTGATGTAATAGCCAGTAAGAAGTAGTACAATTCAAGTTTTAGGTATCGATTATTGACTTTTTAGCTGACTTTGGTGCCTTGGACATGAGCTAGGACCTTAAGATTCTGCATGAAAGGAGGACTAGCAGCCGAGTTGCACGGGAGAATGTGAAAAGTGTTCATATGTAGTAAAAACCTGTGAAATTCGTCCGTTTTCGTCATTTGTTATCGAATCGACTTAAAGCCAGATCGTCACATTGGCCGCTCTGCTCTCGGGAACGGTTGTACTTATCGTCTGCAAAGCTATGTCGCTTGTTGCCGTAGGCGGAAACAGAAAAGCACCATAGTAGAACACAGATGAAGCTTCTAAGTTGATGTAATAGCCAGTAAGAAGTAGTAGAATTCATGTTTTTGGTATCGATTATTGACTTTTTTGCTGGCTTTGGTACCTTGGACATGAGCTAGTACCTTAAGATTCTGCATGAAAGGGGGACTAGCAACAGAGTTGCACGGGAGAATGTGAAAAGTCTTCATATGTAGTAAAAACCTGAGAAATCCGTCCGTTTTCGTCATTTGTTATCGAATCGACTTAAAGCCAGATCGTCACATTGGCCGCTCTTCTCTCTGAAAAAGTTGTACTTATCGTCTGCAAAGCTATGTCGCGTGCTGCGGTATGCGGAAACACTAAAAGCACCATAGTAGAACACAGATGAAGCTTCTAAGTTGACGTAATAGCCAGGAAGAAGTAGTACAATTCAAGTTTTAGGTGTCGGTTATTGACTTTTTAGCTGGCTTTGGTGCCTTGGACAAAAGCTAGGACCTTAACATTCTGTATGAAAGGAGGACTAGCAGCCGATTTGCATGGGAGAATGTGAAAAGTGTTCATATGTAGTAAAAACCTGAGAAATCCGTCCGTTTTCGTCATTTGTTATCGAATCGACTTAAAGCCAGATCGTCAAATAAGCCGCTCTTCTCTCTGAAACGGTTGTACTTATCGATTGCAAAGCTATGTCGCGTGCTGCGGTATGCGGAGACACTAAAAGCACCATAGTAGAACACAGATGATGCTTCTAAGTTGATGTAATAGCCAGTAAGAAGTAGTACAATTCAAGTTTTAGGTATCGATTATTGACTTTTTAGCTAGCTTTGGTGCCTTGGACATGAGCTAGGACCTTATGATTCTGCATGAAAGGAGGACTAGCAGCCGAGTTGCACGGGAGAAAGTGAAAAGTGTTCATATGTAGTAAAAACCTGAGAAATCCGTCTGTTTTCGTCATTTGTTATCGAATCGACTTAAAGCCAGATCGTCACATTGGCCGCTCTTCTCTCTGAAACGGTTGTACTTATCGTCTGCAAAGCTATGTCGCGTGCTGCGATATGCTGAGACACTAAAAGCACCATAGTAGAACACAGATCAAGCTTCTACGTTGATGTAATAGCCAGTAAGAAGTAGTACAATTCAAGTTTTAGGTATTGAATATTGAATTTTTAGCTGGCTTTGGTGCCTTGGACATGAGCTAGGACCTTAATATTCTGCATGAAAGGAGGGCTAGCAGCCGAGTTGCACGGGAGAATGTGAAAAGTGTTCATATGTAGTAAAAACCTGAGATATCCGTCCATTTTCGTCATTTGTTATCGAATCGACTTAAAGGCAGATCGTCACATTGGCCGCTCTTCTCTCTGAAAAAGTTGTACTTATCGTCTGCAAAGCTATGTCGCGTGCTGCGGTATGCGGAGGCACTAAACGCACCATAGTAGAACACAGATGAAGCTTCTAAGTTGAGGTAATAGCCAGTAAGAAGTAGTACAATTCAAGTTTTAGGTATTGATTATTGACTTTTTAGCTGGCTTTGGTGCCTTGGACATGAGCTAGGACCTTAAGATTCTGCATGAAAGGAGGACTAGCAGCCGAGTTGCACGGGAGAATGTGAAAAGTGTTCATATGTAGTAAAAACCTAAGAAATACGTCCGTTTTCGTCATTTGTTATCGAATCGACTTAAAGCCAGATCGTCACATTGGCCGCTCTTCTCTCTGAAACGGTTGTACTTATCGTCTGCAAAGCTATGTCGCATGCTGCGGTATGCAGAGACAATAAAAGCACCATAGTAGAACACAGATGAAGCTTCTAATTTGACGTAATAGCCAGGAAGAAGTAGTACAATTCAAGTTTTAGGTATCGACTATTGACTTTTTAGCTGGCTTTGGTGCCTTGGACATGAGCTAGGACCTTAACATTCTGCATGAAAGGAGGACTAGCAGCCGATTTGCATGGGAGAATGTGAAAAGTGTTCATATGTAGTAAAAACCTGAGAAATCCGTCCGTTTTCGTCATTTGTTATCGAATCGACTTAAAGCTAGATCGTCACATTGGCCGCTCTTCTCTCTGAAACGGTTGTACTTATCGTCTGCAAAACTATGTCGCGTGCTGCGGTATGCGGAGAAACTAAAAGCACCGTAGTAGAACACAGATGAAGCTTCGAAGTTGATGTAATAGCCAGGAAGAAGTAGTACAATTCAAGTTTTAGGTATTGATTATTGACTTTTTAGCTGGCTTTGTTGACTTGGACATGAGCTAGGACCTTAAGATTCTGCATGAAAGGAGGACTAGCAGCCGAGATGCAAGGGAGAATGTGAAAAGTGTTCATATGTAGTAAAAACCTGAGAAATCCGTCCGTTTTCGTCATTTGTTATCGAATGGACTTAAAGCCAGATCGTCACATTGGCCGCTCTTCTCTCTGAAACGGTTGTACTTATCGTCTGCAAAGCTATGTCGCTTGTTGCCGTAGGCGGAAACAGAAAAGCACCATAGTAGAACACAGATGAAGCTTCTAAGTTGATGTAATAGCCAGTAAGAAGTAGTACAATTCTAGATTTAGGTATCGATTATTGACTTTTTAGCTGGCTTTGGTGCCTTGGACATGAGCTAGTACATTAAGATTCTGCATGAAAGGAGGACTAGCAGCCGAGTTGCACGGGAGAATGTAAAAAGTGTTCATATGTAATAAAAACCTGAGAAATCCGTCCGTTTTCGTCATTTGTTATCGAATCGACTTAAAGTCAGATCGTCACATTGGCCGCTCTTCTCTCTGAAACGGTTGTACTTATCGTCTACAAAGCTATGTCGCGTGCTGCGGTATGCGGAGACACTAAAAGCACCATAGTAGAACACAGATGAAGCTTCTAAGTTGATGTAATAGCCAGTAAGAAGTAGTAGAATTCATGTTTTTGGTATCGATTATTGACTTTTTTGCTGGCTTTGGTACCTTGGACATGAGCTAGTACCTTAAGATTCTGCATGAAAGGGGGACTAGCAACCGAGTTGCACGGGAGAATGTGAAAAGTCTTCATATGTAATAAAAACCTGAGAAATCCGTCCGTTTTCGTCATTTGTTATCGAATCGACTTAAAGCCAGATCGTCACATTGGCCGCTCTTCTCTCTGAAAAAGTTGTACTTATCGTCTGCAAAGCTATGTCGCGTGCTGCGGTATGCGGACACAATAAAAGCACCATAGTGGAACACAGATGAAGCTTCTAAGTTGATGTAATAGCCAGTAAGAAGTAGTACAATTAAAGTTTTAGGTATTGGTTAATGACTTTTACCCTTCTTTGGTGCCTTGGACACGAGCTAGGAAATAAAGATTTTGCATGAAGGAGGACCATCAGCCGAGTTACACGGGAGAATATGAAAAGTGTTCATATGTAGTAAAAACCTGAGAAATCCGTCCGTTTTCGTCATTTGTTATCGAATCGACTTAAAGCCAGATCGTCACATTGGCCGCTCATTTCTCTGAAACGGTTGCACTTATCGACTTTAAAACTATGTCGCGTGCTGCGGTATGCGGAGAAACTAAAAGCACCGTAGTAGAACACAGATAAAGCTTCTAAGTTGATGTAATAGCCAGGAAGAAGTAGTACAATTCAAGTTTTAGGTATCGATTATTGACTTTTTAGCTGGCTTTGGTGCCTTGGACATGAGCTAGGACCTTAAGATTCTGCATGAAAGGAGGACTGGCAGCCGAGTTGCACGGGAGAATGTGAAAAGTGTTCATATGTAGTAAAAACCTTAGAAATCCATCAGTTTTCGTCATTTGTTATCGAATCGACTTAAAGCCAGATCGTCACATTGGCCGTTCTTCTTTCTGAATCGGTTGTACTTATCGTCTGCAAAGCTATGTCGCGTGCTGCGGTATGTGGAGACACTAAATACACCATAGTAGAACACAGATGAAGCTTCTAAGTTGATGTAATAGCCAGTAAGAAGTAGTAGAATTCAAGTTTTAGGTATCGATTATTGACTTTTAGCTGGCTTTGGTGCCTTGGACATGAGCTAGGACCTTAAGATTCTGCATGAAAGGAGGACTAGCAGCCAAGTTGCACGGGAGAATGTGAAAAGTGTTCATATGTAGTAAAAACCTGAGAAATCCGTCCGTTTTTGTCATTTGTTATCGAATCGACTTAAAGCCAGATCGTCACATTGGCCGCTCTTCTCTCTGAAACGGTTGTACTTATCGTCTACAAAGCTATGTCGCGTGCTGCTGTATGCGGAGACACTAAAATCACCATAGTAGAACACAGATGGAGCTTCTAAGTTGATGTAATAGCCAGTAAGAAGTAGTACAATTCAAGTTTTAGGTATCGATTATTGACTTTTTAGCTAGCATTGGTGCCTTGGACATGAGCTAGGACCTTAAGATTCTGCATGAAAGGAGGACTAGCAGCCGAGTAACTCGGGAGAATGTGAAAAGTGTTCATATGTAGTAAAAACCTATGACATTCGTCCGTTTTCGTCATTTGTTATCGAATCGACTTAAAGCCAGATCGTCACATTGGCCGCTCTTCTCTCTGAAACGCTTGTACTTATCGTCTGCAAAGCTATGTCGCATGCTGCGGTATGCTGAGACACTACAAGCAGCATAGTAGAACACAGATGAAGTTTCTAAGTTGATGTAATAGCCAGTAAGAAGTAGTACAATTCAAGTTTTAGGTATCGATTATTGACTTTTTAGCTAGCTTTGGTGCCTTGGATATGAGCTAGGACCTTAAGATTCTGCATGAAAGGAGGACTAGCAGCCGAGTAGCACGGGAGAATGTGAAAAGTGTTCATATGTAGTAAAAACCTGAGAAATTCGTCCGTTTTCGTCATTTGTTATCGAATCGACTTAAAGCCAGATCGTCACATTGGCCGCTCTTCTCTCTGAAACGCTTGTAATTATCGTCTGCAAAGCTATGTCGCATGCTGCGGTATGCTGAGACACTACAAGCAGCATAGTAGAACACAGATGAAGCTTCTATGTTGATGTAATAGCCAGTAAGAAGTAGTACAATTCAAGTTTTAGGGATCGATTATTGACTTTTTAGCTAGCTTTGGTGCCTTGGACATGAGCTACGACCTTAAGTTTCTGCATGAAAGGAGGACTAGCAGCCGAGTTGCAGGGGAGAATGTAAAAAGTGTTCATATGAAGTAAAGACCTGAGTAATCCGTCCGTTTTCGTCATTTGTTATCGAATCGACTTAAAGCCAGATCGTCACATTGGCCGCTCTTCTCTCTGAAACGCTTGTACTTATCGTCTGCAAAGCTATGTCGCATGCTGCGGTATGCTGAGACACTACAAGCAGCATAGTAGAACACAGATGAAGTTTCTAAGTTGATGTAATAGCCAGTAAGAAGTAGTACAATTCAAGTTTTAGGTATCGATTATTGACTTTTTAGCTAGCTTTGGTGCCTTGGATATGAGCTAGGACCTTAAGATTCTGCATGAAAGGAGGACTAGCAGCCGAGTAGCACGGGAGAATGTGAAAAGTGTTCATATGTAGTAAAAACCTGAGAAATTCGTCCGTTTTCGTCATTTGTTATCGAATCGACTTAAAGCCAGATCGTCACATTGGCCGCTCTTCTCTCTGAAACGCTTGTAATTATCGTCTGCAAAGCTATGTCGCATGCTGCGGTATGCTGAGACACTACAAGCAGCATAGTAGAACACAGATGAAGCTTCTATGTTGATGTAATAGCCAGTAAGAAGTAGTACAATTCAAGTTTTAGGGATCGATTATTGACTTTTTAGCTAGCTTTGGTGCCTTGGACATGAGCTACGACCTTAAGTTTCTGCATGAAAGGAGGACTAGCAGCCGAGTTGCAGGGGAGAATGTAAAAAGTGTTCATATGAAGTAAAGACCTGAGTAATCCGTCCGTTTTCGTCATTTGTTATCGAATCGACTTAAAGCCAGATCGTCACATTGGCCGCTCTGCTCTTAGAAACGGTTGTACTTATCGTCTGCAAAGCTATGTCGCGTGTTGCCGTAGGCGGAAACAGAAAAGCACCATAGTAGAACACAGATGAAGCTTCTAAGTTGATGTAATAGCCAGTAAGAAGTAGACCAATTAGAGATTTAGGTATCGATTATTGACTTTTTAGCTGGCTTTGGTGCCTTGGACATGAGCTAGGACTTTAAGATTCTGCATAAAAGGAGGACTAGCAACCCAGTTGCACGGGAGAATGTGAAAAGTGTTCATATGTATTAAAAACCTGAGACATCCGTCCGTTTTCATCATTTGTTATCGAATCGACTTAAAGCCAGATCGTCACATTGGCCGCTCTTCTCTCTGAAACGGTTGTACTTATCGTCTGCAAAGCTATGTCGCGTGCTGCGGTATGCGGAGACACTAAAAGCACCATAGTAGAACACAGATGAAGCTTCTAAGTTGATGTAATAGCCAGTAAGAAGTAGTACAATTCAAGTTTTACGTATCGATTATTGACTTTTTAGCTGGCTTTGGTGCCTTTTACATGAGCTAGTACCTTAAGATTCTGCATGAAAGGAGGACTAGCAGCCGAGTTGCACGGGAGAATGTGAAAAGTGTTCATATGTAGTAAAAACCTTAGAAAACCATCCGTTTTTGTCATATCTTATCGAATCGACTTAAAGCCAGATCGTCACATTGGCCGCTCTTCTCTCTGAAACGGTTGTACTTATCGTCTGCAAAGCTATGTCGCGTGCTGCGGTATGTGGCGACACTAAAAGCACTATAGTAGAACACAGATGAAGCTTCTAAGTTGATGTAATAGCCAGTAAGAAGTAGTACAATTCAAGTTTTAGGTATCGATTATTGACTTTTTAGCTGACTTTGGTGCCTTGGACATGAGCTAGGACCTTAAGATTCTGCATGAAAGGAGGACTAGCAGCCGAGTTGCACGGGAGAATGTGAAAAGTGTTCATATGTAGTAAAAACCTGGGAAATTCGTCCGTTTTCGTCATTTGTTATCGAATCGACTTAAAGCCAGATCGTCACATTGGCCGCTCTGCTCTCGGGAACGGTTGTACTTATCGTCTGCAAAGCCATGTCGCTTGTTGCCGTAGGCGGAAACAGAAAAGCACCATAGTAGAACACAGATGAAGCTTCTAAGTTGATGTAATAGCCAGTAAGAAGTAGTAGAATTCATGTTTTTGGTATCGATTATTGACTTTTTTGCTGGCTTTGGTACCTTGGACATGAGCTAGTACCTTAAGATTCTGCATGAAAGGGGGACTAGCAACCGAGTTGCACGGGAGAATGTGAAAAGTCTTCATATGTAGTAAAAACCTGAGAAATCCGTCCGTTTTCGTCATTTGTTATCGAATCGACTTAAAGCCAGATCGTCACATTGGCCGCTCTTCTCTCTGAAAAAGTTGTACTTATCGTCTGCAAAGCTATGTCGCGTGCTGCGGTATGCGGACACAATAAAAGCACCATAGTGGAACACAGATGAAGCTTCTAAGTTGATATAATAGCCAGTAAGAAGTAGTACAATTAAAGTTTTAGGTATTGGTTAATGACTTTTACCCTTCTTTGGTGCCTTGGACACGAGCTAGGAAATAAAGATTTTGCATGAAGGAGGACCATCAGCCGAGTTACACGGGAGAATATGAAAAGTGTTCATATGTAGTAAAAACCTGAGAAATCCGTCCGTTTTCGTCATTTGTTATCGAATCGTCTTAAAGCCAGATCGTCACAATGGCCGCTCATTTCTCTGAAACGGTTGCACTTATCGTCTTTAAAACTATGTCGCGTGCTGCGGTATGCGGAGAAACTAAAAGCACCGTAGTAGAACACAGATGAAGCTTCTAAGTTGATGTAATAGCCAGGAAGAAGTAGTACAATTCAAGTTTTAGGTATCGATTATTGACTTTTTAGCTGGCTTTGGTGCCTTGGACATGAGCTAGGACCTTAAGATTCTGCATGAAAGGAGGACTAGCAGCCAAGTTGCACGGGAGAATGTGAAAAGTGTTCATATGTAGTAAAAACCTGAGAAATCCGTCCGTTTTTGTCATTTGTTATCGAATCGACTTAAAGCCAGATCGTCACATTGGCCGTTCTTCTTTCTGAATCGGTTGTACTTATCGTCTGCAAAGCTATGTCGCGTGCTGCGGTATGTGGAGACACTAAATACACCATAGTAGAACACAGATGAAGCTTCTAAGTTGATGTAATAGCCAGTAAGAAGTATTAGAATTCAAGTTTTAGGTATCGATTATTGACTTTTAGCTGGCTTTGGTGCCTTGGACATGAGCTAGGACCTTAAGATTCTGCATGAAAGGAGGACTAGCAGCCAAGTTGCACGGGAGAATGTGAAAAGTGTTCATATGTAGTAAAAACCTGAAAAAACCGTCCGTTTTTGTCATTTGTTATGGAATCGACTTAAAGCCAGATCGTCACATTGGCCGCTCTTCTCTCTGAAACGGTTGTACTTATCGTCTACAAAGCTATGTCGCGTGCTGCTGTATGCGGAGACACTAAAATCACCATAGTAGAACACAGATGGAGCTTCTAAGTTGATGTAATAGCCAGTAAGAAGTAGTACAATTCAAGTTTTAGGTATCGATTATTGACTTTTTAGCTAGCATTGGTGCCTTGGACATGAGCTAGGACCTTAAGATTCTGCATGAAAGGAGGGCTAGCAGCCGAGTAACTCGGGAGAATGTGAAAAGTGTTCATATGTAGTAAAAACCTATGACATTCGTCCGTTTTCGTCATTTGTTATCGAATCGACTTAAAGCCAGATCGTCACATTGGCCGCTCTTCTCTCTGAAACGCTTGTACTTATCGTCTGCAAAGCTATGTCGCATGCTGCGGTATGCTGAGACACTACAAGCAGCATAGTAGAACACAGATGAAGTTTCTAAGTTGATGTTATAGCCAGTAAGAAGTAGTACAATTCAAGTTTTAGGTATCGATTATTGACTTTTTAGCTAGCTTTGGTGCCTTGGATATGAGCTAGGACCTTAAGATTCTGCATGAAAGGAGGACTAGCAGCCGACTAGCACGGGAGAATGTGAAAAGTGTTCATATGTAGTAAAAACCTGAGAAATTCGTCCGTTTTCGTCATTTGTTATCGAATCGACTTAAAGCCAGATCGTCACATTGGCCGCTCTTCTCTCTGAAACGCTTGTAATTATCGTCTGCAAAGCTATGTCGCATGCTGCGGTATGCTGAGACACTACAAGCAGCATAGTAGAACACAGATGAAGCTTCTATGTTGATGTAATAGCCAGTAAGAAGTAGTACAATTAAAGTTTTAGGTATTGGTTAATGACTTTTACCCTTCTTTGGTGCCTTGGACACGAGCTAGGAAATAAAGATTTTGCATGAAGGAGGACCATCAGCCGAGTTACACGGGAGAATATGAAAAGTGTTCATATGTAGTAAAAACCTGAGAAATCCGTCCGTTTTCGTCATTTGTTATCGAATCGACTTAAAGCCAGATCGTCACATTGGCCGCTCATTTCGCTGAAACGGTTGCACTTATCGACTTTAAAACTATGTCGCGTGCTGCGGTATGCGGAGAAACTAAAAGCACCGTAGTAGAACACAGATAAAGCTTCTAAGTTGATGTAATAGCCAGGAAGAAGTAGTACAATTCAAGTTTTAGGTATCGATTATTGACTTTTTAGCTGGCTTTGGTGCCTTGGACATGAGCTAGGACCTTAAGATTCTGCATGAAAGGAGGACTGGCAGCCGAGTTGCACGGGAGAATGTGAAAAGTGTTCATATGTAGTAAAAACCTTAGAAATCCATCAGTTTTCGTCATTTGTTATCGAATCGACTTAAAGCCAGATCGTCACATTGGCCGTTCTTCTTTCTGAATCGGTTGTACTTATCGTCTGCAAAGCTATGTCGCGTGCTGCGGTATGTGGAGACACTAAATACACCATAGTAGAACACAGATGAAGCTTCTAAGTTGATGTAATAGCCAGTAAGAAGTAGTAGAATTCAAGTTTTAGGTATCGATTATTGACTTTTAGCTGGCTTTGGTGCCTTGGACATGAGCTAGGACCTTAAGATTCTGCATGAAAGGAGGACTAGCAGCCAAGTTGCACGGGAGAATGTGAAAAGTGTTCATATGTAGTAAAAACCTGAGAAATCCGTCCGTTTTTGTCATTTGTTATCGAATCGACTTAAAGCCAGATCGTCACATTGGCCGCTCTTCTCTCTGAAACGGTTGTACTTATCGTCTACAAAGCTATGTCGCGTGCTGCTGTATGCGGAGACACTAAAATCACCATAGTAGAACACAGATGGAGCTTCTAAGTTGATGTAATAGCCAGTAAGAAGTAGTACAATTCAAGTTTTAGGTATCGATTATTGACTTTTTAGCTAGCATTGGTGCCTTGGACATGAGCTAGGACCTTAAGATTCTGCATGAAAGGAGGACTAGCAGCCGAGTAACTCGGGAGAATGTGAAAAGTGTTCATATGTAGTAAAAACCTATGACATTCGTCCGTTTTCGTCATTTGTTATCGAATCGACTTAAAGCCAGATCGTCACATTGGCCGCTCTTCTCTCTGAAACGCTTGTACTTATCGTCTGCAAAGCTATGTCGCATGCTGCGGTATGCTGAGACACTACAAGCAGCATAGTAGAACACAGATGAAGTTTCTAAGTTGATGTAATAGCCAGTAAGAAGTAGTACAATTCAAGTTTTAGGTATCGATTATTGACTTTTTAGCTAGCTTTGGTGCCTTGGATATGAGCTAGGACCTTAAGATTCTGCATGAAAGGAGGACTAGCAGCCGAGTAGCACGGGAGAATGTGAAAAGTGTTCATATGTAGTAAAAACCTGAGAAATTCGTCCGTTTTCGTCATTTGTTATCGAATCGACTTAAAGCCAGATCGTCACATTGGCCGCTCTTCTCTCTGAAACGCTTGTAATTATCGTCTGCAAAGCTATGTCGCATGCTGCGGTATGCTGAGACACTACAAGCAGCATAGTAGAACACAGATGAAGCTTCTATGTTGATGTAATAGCCAGTAAGAAGTAGTACAATTCAAGTTTTAGGGATCGATTATTGACTTTTTAGCTAGCTTTGGTGCCTTGGACATGAGCTACGACCTTAAGTTTCTGCATGAAAGGAGGACTAGCAGCCGAGTTGCAGGGGAGAATGTAAAAAGTGTTCATATGAAGTAAAGACCTGAGTAATCCGTCCGTTTTCGTCATTTGTTATCGAATCGACTTAAAGCCAGATCGTCACATTGGCCGCTCTGCTCTTAGAAACGGTTGTACTTATCGTCTGCAAAGCTATGTCGCGTGTTGCCGTAGGCGGAAACAGAAAAGCACCATAGTAGAACACAGATGAAGCTTCTAAGTTGATGTAATAGCCAGTAAGAAGTAGACCAATTAGAGATTTAGGTATCGATTATTGACTTTTTAGCTGGCTTTGGTGCCTTGGACATGAGCTAGGACTTTAAGATTCTGCATAAAAGGAGGACTAGCAACCCAGTTGCACGGGAGAATGTGAAAAGTGTTCATATGTATTAAAAACCTGAGACATCCGTCCGTTTTCATCATTTGTTATCGAATCGACTTAAAGCCAGATCGTCACATTGGCCGCTCTTCTCTCTGAAACGGTTGTACTTATCGTCTGCAAAGCTATGTCGCGTGCTGCGGTATGCGGAGACACTAAAAGCACCATAGTAGAACACAGATGAAGCTTCTAAGTTGATGTAATAGCCAGTAAGAAGTAGTACAATTCAAGTTTTACGTATCGATTATTGACTTTTTAGCTGGCTTTGGTGCCTTTTACATGAGCTAGTACCTTAAGATTCTGCATGAAAGGAGGACTAGCAGCCGAGTTGCACGGGAGAATGTGAAAAGTGTTCATATGTAGTAAAAACCTTAGAAAACCATCCGTTTTTGTCATATCTTATCGAATCGACTTAAAGCCAGATCGTCACATTGGCCGCTCTTCTCTCTGAAACGGTTGTACTTATCGTCTGCAAAGCTATGTCGCGTGCTGCGGTATGTGGCGACACTAAAAGCACTATAGTAGAACACAGATGAAGCTTCTAAGTTGATGTAATAGCCAGTAAGAAGTAGTACAATTCAAGTTTTAGGTATCGATTATTGACTTTTTAGCTGACTTTGGTGCCTTGGACATGAGCTAGGACCTTAAGATTCTGCATGAAAGGAGGACTAGCAGCCGAGTTGCACGGGAGAATGTGAAAAGTGTTCATATGTAGTAAAAACCTGGGAAATTCGTCCGTTTTCGTCATTTGTTATCGAATCGACTTAAAGCCAGATCGTCACATTGGCCGCTCTGCTCTCGGGAACGGTTGTACTTATCGTCTGCAAAGCTATGTCGCTTGTTGCCGTAGGCGGAAACAGAAAAGCACCATAGTAGAACACAGATGAAGCTTCTAAGTTGATGTAATAGCCAGTAAGAAGTAGTAGAATTCATGTTTTTGGTATCGATTATTGACTTTTTTGCTGGCTTTGGTACCTTGGACATGAGCTAGTACCTTAAGATTCTGCATGAAAGGGGGACTAGCAACCGAGTTGCACGGGAGAATGTGAAAAGTCTTCATATGTAGTAAAAACCTGAGAAATCCGTCCGTTTTCGTCATTTGTTATCGAATCGACTTAAAGCCAGATCGTCACATTGGCCGCTCTTCTCTCTGAAAAAGTTGTACTTATCGTCTGCAAAGCTATGTCGCGTGCTGCGGTATGCGGACACAATAAAAGCACCATAGTGGAACACAGATGAAGCTTCTAAGTTGATATAATAGCCAGTAAGAAGTAGTACAATTAAAGTTTTAGGTATTGGTTAATGACTTTTACCCTTCTTTGGTGCCTTGGACACGAGCTAGGAAATAAAGATTTTGCATGAAGGAGGACCATCAGCCGAGTTACACGGGAGAATATGAAAAGTGTTCATATGTAGTAAAAACCTGAGAAATCCGTCCGTTTTCGTCATTTGTTATCGAATCGTCTTAAAGCCAGATCGTCACAATGGCCGCTCATTTCTCTGAAACGGTTGCACTTATCGTCTTTAAAACTATGTCGCGTGCTGCGGTATGCGGAGAAACTAAAAGCACCGTAGTAGAACACAGATGAAGCTTCTAAGTTGATGTAATAGCCAGGAAGAAGTAGTACAATTCAAGTTTTAGGTATCGATTATTGACTTTTTAGCTGGCTTTGGTGCCTTGGACATGAGCTAGGACCTTAAGATTCTGCATGAAAGGAGGACTAGCAGCCAAGTTGCACGGGAGAATGTGAAAAGTGTTCATATGTAGTAAAAACCTGAGAAATCCGTCCGTTTTTGTCATTTGTTATCGAATCGACTTAAAGCCAGATCGTCACATTGGCCGTTCTTCTTTCTGAATCGGTTGTACTTATCGTCTGCAAAGCTATGTCGCGTGCTGCGGTATGTGGAGACACTAAATACACCATAGTAGAACACAGATGAAGCTTCTAAGTTGATGTAATAGCCAGTAAGAAGTATTAGAATTCAAGTTTTAGGTATCGATTATTGACTTTTAGCTGGCTTTGGTGCCTTGGACATGAGCTAGGACCTTAAGATTCTGCATGAAAGGAGGACTAGCAGCCAAGTTGCACGGGAGAATGTGAAAAGTGTTCATATGTAGTAAAAACCTGAGAAATCCGTCCGTTTTTGTCATTTGTTATCGAATCGACTTAAAGCCAGATCGTCACATTGGCCGCTCTTCTCTCTGAAACGGTTGTACTTATCGTCTACAAAGCTATGTCGCGTGCTGCTGTATGCGGAGACACTAAAATCACCATAGTAGAACACAGATGGAGCTTCTAAGTTGATGTCATAGCCAGTAAGAAGTAGTACAATTCAAGTTTTAGGTATCGATTATTGACTTTTTAGCTAGCATTGGTGCCTTGGACATGAGCTAGGACCTTAAGATTCTGCATGAAAGGAGGGCTAGCAGCCGAGTAACTCGGGAGAATGTGAAAAGTGTTCATATGTAGTAAAAACCTATGACATTCGTCCGTTTTCGTCATTTGTTATCGAATCGACTTAAAGCCAGATCGTCACATTGGCCGCTCTTCTCTCTGAAACGCTTGTACTTATCGTCTGCAAAGCTATGTCGCATGCTGCGGTATGCTGAGACACTACAAGCAGCATAGTAGAACACAGATGAAGTTTCTAAGTTGATGTTATAGCCAGTAAGAAGTAGTACAATTCAAGTTTTAGGTATCGATTATTGACTTTTTAGCTAGCTTTGGTGCCTTGGATATGAGCTAGGACCTTAAGATTCTGCATGAAAGGAGGACTAGCAGCCGACTAGCACGGGAGAATGTGAAAAGTGTTCATATGTAGTAAAAACCTGAGAAATTCGTCCGTTTTCGTCATTTGTTATCGAATCGACTTAAAGCCAGATCGTCACATTGGCCGCTCTTCTCTCTGAAACGCTTGTAATTATCGTCTGCAAAGCTATGTCGCATGCTGCGGTATGCTGAGACACTACAAGCAGCATAGTAGAACACAGATGAAGCTTCTATGTTGATGTAATAGCCAGTAAGAAGTAGTACAATTCAAGTTTAAGGTATCGATTATTGACTTTTTAGCTAGCTTTGGTGCCTTGGACATGAGCTACGACCTTAAGTTTCTGCATGAAAGGAGGACTAGCAGCCGAGTTGCAGGGGAGAATGTAAAAAGTGTTCATATGAAGTAAAGACCTGAGTAATCCGTCCGTTTTCGTCATTTGTTATCGAATCGACTTAAAGCCAGATCGTCACATTGGCCGCTCTGCTCTTAGAAACGGTTGTACTTATCGTCTGCAAAGCTATGTCGCGTGTTGCCGTAGGCGGAAACAGAAAAGCACCATAGTAGAACACAGATGAAGCTTCTAAGTTGATGTAATAGCCAGTAAGAAGTAGACCAATTAGAGATTTAGGTATCGATTATTGACTTTTTAGCTGGCTTTGGTGCCTTGGACATGAGCTAGGACTTTAAGATTCTGCATAAAAGGAGGACTAGCAACCCAGTTGCACGGGAGAATGTGAAAAGTGTTCATATGTATTAAAAACCTGAGACATCCGTCCGTTTTCATCATTTGTTATCGAATCGACTTAAAGCCAGATCGTCACATTGGCCGCTCTTCTCTCTGAAACGGTTGTACTTATCGTCTGCAAAGCTATGTCGCGTGCTGCGGTATGCGGAGACACTAAAAGCACCATAGTAGAACACAGATGAAGCTTCTAAGTTGATGTAATAGCCAGTAAGAAGTAGTACAATTCAAGTTTTAGGTATCGATTATTGACTTTTTAGCTGGCTTTGGTGCCTTTTACATGAGCTAGTACCTTAAGATTCTGCATGAAAGGAGGACTAGCAGCCGAGTTGCACGGGAGAATGTGAAAAGTGTTCATATGTAGTAAAAACCTTAGAAAACCATCCGTTTTTGTCATTTCTTATCGAATCGACTTAAAGCCAGATCGTCACATTGGCCGCTCTTCTCTCTGAAACGGTTGTACTTATCGTCTGCAAAGCTATGTCGCGTGCTGCGGTATGTGGCGACACTAAAAGCACTATAGTAGAACACAGATGAAGCTTCTAAGTTGATGTAATAGCCAGTAAGAAGTAGTACAATTCAAGTTTTAGGTATCGATTATTGACTTTTTAGCTGACTTTGGTGCCTTGGACATGAGCTAGGACCTTAAGATTCTGCATGAAAGGAGGACTAGCAGCCGAGTTGCACGGGAGAATGTGAAAAGTGTTCATATGTAGTAAAAACCTGGGAAATTCGTCCGTTTTCGTCATTTGTTATCGAATCGACTTAAAGCCAGATCGTCACATTGGCCGCTCTTCTCTCTGAAACGCTTGTACTTATCGTCTGCAAAGCTATGTCGCATACTGCGGTATGCTGAGACACTACAAGCAGCATAGTAGAACACAGATGAAGTTTCTAAGTTGATGTAATAGCCAGTAAGAAGTAGTACAATTCAAGTTTTAGGTATCGATTATTGACTTTTTAGCTGGCTTTGGTGCCTTGGACATGAGCTAGGACCTTAAGATTCTGCATGAAAGGAGGACTAGCAGCCGCGTTGTACGGGAGAATGTGAAAAGTGTTCATATGTAGTAAAAACCTGAGAAATCCGTCCGTTTTCGTCATTTGTTATCGAATCGACTTAAAGCCAGATCGTCACATTGGCTGCTCTTCTCTCTGAAACGGTTGTACTTATCGTCTGGAAAGCTTTTTCGCGTGCTGCGGTATGCGGAGACACTAAAAGCACCATAGTAGAACACAGATGAAGCTTCTAAGATGATGTAATAGCCAGTAAGAAGTAGTACAATTCAAGTTTTAGGTATCGATTATTGACTTTTTAGCTGGCTTTGGTGCCTTGGACATGAGCTAGGACCTTAAGATTCTGCATGAAAGGAGGACTAGCAGCCGAGTTGCACGGGAGAATGTGAAAAGTGTTCATATGTAGTAAAAACCTGAGAAATCCGTCCGTTTTCGTCATTTGTCATCGAATCGACTTTAAGTCAGATCGTCACATTGGCCGCTCTTCTCTCTGAAACGCTTGTACTTATCGTCTACAAAGCTATGTCACGTGCTGCGGTATGTGGAGACACTAAAAGCAAAATAGTAGAACACAGATAAAGCTTCTAAGCTGATGTAATAGCCAGTAAGAAGTAGTACAATTCAAGTTTTAGGTATCGATTATTGACTTTTTAGCTGGCTTTGGTGCCTTCGACATGAGCTAGGACCTTAAGATTCTGCATGTAAGGAGGACTAGCAGCCGAGTTGCACGGGAGAATGTGAAAAGTGTTCATATGCAGTAAAAACCTGAGACATCCGTCCGTTTTCGTCATTTGTTATCGAATCGACTTAAAGCCAGATAGTAACATTGGCCGCTCTTATCTCCGAAACGCTTGTACTTATCGTCTGCAAAGCTATGTCGCGTGCTGCGGTATGCGGAGACACTAAAATCACCATAGTAGAACACAGACCAAGCTTCTAAGTTGATGTAATAGGCAGTAAGAAGTAGTACAATTCAAGTTTTAGGTATCGGTTATTGACTTTTTAGCTGGCTTTGGTGCCTTGGACATAAGCTAGGACCTTAAGATTCTGCATGAAAATAGGACTAGCAGCCGAGTTGCAGGGGAGAATGTAAAAAGTGTTCATATGAAGTAAAAACCTGAGAAATCCGTCCGTTTTCGTCATTTGTTATCGAATCGACTTAAAGCCAGATCATCACATTGGCCGCTCTGCTCTCGGAAACGGTGCACTTATCGTCTGCAAAGCAATGTCGCGTTTTGCCGTAGGCGGAAACAGAAAAGCACCATAGTAGAACACAGATGAAGCTTCTAAGTTGATGTAATAGCCAGTAAGAAGTAGTACAATTCAAGTTTAAGGTATCGATTATTGACTTTTTAGCTGGCTTTGGTGCCTTGGACATGAGCTAGTACCTTAAAATTCTGCATGAAAGGAGGACTAGCATCCGAGTTGCACGGGAGAATGTGAAAAGTGTTCATATGTAGTAAAAACCTTAGAAATCCATCCGTTTTCGTCATTTGTTATCGAATCGACTTAAAGCCAGATCGTCACATTGGCCGCTCTTCTCTCTGAAACGGTTGTACTTATCGTCTGCAAAGCTATGTCGCGTGCTGCGGTATGTGGAGACACTAAAATTACCATAGTAGAACACAGATGAAGCATCTAAGTTGATGTAATAGCCAGTAAGAAGTAATCCAATTCAAGTTTTAGGTATCGATTATTGACTTTTTAGCTTGCTTTGGTGCCTTCGACATGAGCTAGGACCTTAAGATTCAGCATGAAAGGAGGACTAGCAGCCGAGTAGCACGGGAGAATGTGAAAAGTGTTCATATGTAGTAAAAACCTGAGAAATTCGTCCGTTTTCGTCATTTGTTATCGAATCGACTTAAAGCCAGATCGTCACATTGGTCGCTCTTCTCTCTGAAACGGTTGTACTTATCGTCTGCAAAGCTATGTCGCATGCTGCGGTATGCTGAGACACTACAAGCAGCATATTAGAACACAGATGAAGCTTCTAAGTTGATGTAATAGCCAGTAAGAAGTAGTACAATTCAAGTTTTAGGTATCGATTATTGACTTTTTAGCTAGCTTTGGTGCCTTGGACATGAGCTAGGACCTTAAGATTCAGCATGAAAGGAGGACTAGCAGCCGAGTAGCACGGGAGAATGTGAAAAGTGTTCATATGTAGTAAAAACCTGAGAAATTCGTCCGTTTTCGTCATTTGTTATCGAATCGACTTAAAGCCAGATCGTCACATTGGCCGCTCTGCTCTCGGAAACGGTTGTACTTATCGTCTGGAAAGCTATGTCGCGTGTTGCCGTAGGCGGAAACAGGAAAAGCACCATAGTAGAACACAGATGAAGCTTCTAAGTTGATGTAATAGCCAGTTAGAAGTAGTCCAATTCAAGTTTTAGGTATCGATTATTGACTTTTTAGCTGGCTTTGGTGCCTTGGACATGAGCTAGGACCGTAAGATTCTGCATGAAAGGAGGACTAGCAGCCGAGTTGCAGGGGAAAATGTGAAAAGTGTTCATATGTAGTAAAAACCTGAGAAATCCGTCCGTATTCGTCATTTGTTATCGAATCGACTTAATGCCAGATCGTCACATTGGCCGCTCTGCTCTCGGAAACGGTTGTACTTATCGTCTGCAAAGCTATGTCGCGTGTTGCCATAGGCGGAAACAGGAAAAGCACCATAGTAGAACACAGATGAAGCTTCTAAGTTGATGTAATAGCCAGTAAGAAGTAGTACAATTAAAGTTTTAGATATCGGTTAATGGCATTTACCCTTCTTTGGTGCCTTGGACACGAGCTAGGAAATTAAGATTTTGCATGAAGGAGGACTATCAGCCGAGTTGCACGGGAGAATGTGAAAAGTGTTCATATGTAGTAAAAACCTGAGAAATCCGTACGTTTTCGTCATTTGTTATCGAATCGACTTAAAGCCAGATCGTCACATTGGCCGCTCTTCTCTCTGAAACGGTTGTACTTATCGTCTGTAAAACTATGTCGCGTGCTGCGGTATGCGGAGAAACTAAAAGCACCGTAGTAGAACACAGATGAAGCTTCTAAGTTGATGTAATAGCCAGGAAGAAGTAGTACAATTCAAGTTTTAGGTATCGATTATTGACTTTTTAGCTGGCTTTTGTGCCTTGGACATGAGCTAGGACCTTAACATTCTGCATGAAAGGATTACTACCAGCCGAATTGCACGGGAGAATGTGAAAAGTGTTCATATGTATTAAAAACCTTAGAAATCCGTCCGTTTTCGTCATTTGTTATCGAATCGACTTAAAGCCAGATCGTCATATTGGCCGCTCTTCTCTCTGAAAAAGTTGTACTTATCGTCTGCAAAGCTATGTCGCCTGCTGCGGTATGCGGACACACTAAAAGCACCATATTAGAAAACAGATGAAGCTTCTAAGTTGATGTAATAGCCAGTAAGAAGTAGTACAATTAAAGTTTTAGGTATCGGTTAATGACATTTACCCTTCTTTGGTGCCTTGGACACGAGCTAGGAAATTAAGATTTTGCATGAAGGAGGACAATCAGCCGAGTTGCACGGGAGAATGTGAAAAGGGTTCATATGTAGTAAAAACCTGAGAAATCCGTCCGTTTTCGTCATTTGTTATCGAATCGACTTAAAGCCAGATCGTCACATAGGCCGCTCTGCTCTCGGAAACGATTGTACTTATCGTCTGCAAAGCTACGTCGCGTGTTGCGGTATGGGGAGACACTAAAGCACCATAGTAGAACACAGATGAAGCTTCTAAGTTGACGTAATAGCCAGTAAGAAGTAGTACAATTCAAATTTTAGGTTTCGATTATTGGCTTTTTAGTTGGCTTTGGTGCCTTGGACAAAAGCTAGGACCTTAACATTCTGTATGAAAGGAATACTAGCAGCCGATTTGCATGGGAGAATGTGAAAAGTGTTAATATGTAGTAAAAAGTCGAGAAATCCGTCCGTTTTCGTCATTTGTTATCGAATCGACTTAAAGCCAGATCGTCAAATTAGCCGCTCTTCTCTCTGAAACGGTTGTACTTATCGATTGCAAAGCTATGTCGCGTGCTGCGGTATGCGGAGACACTAAAAGCACCATAGTAGAACACAGATGAAGCTTCTAAGTTGATGTAATAGCCAGTAAGAAGTAGTACAATTCAAGTTTTAGGTATCGATTATTGACTTTTTAGCTAGCTTTGGTGCCTTGGACATGAGCTAGGACCTTAAGATTCTGCATGAAAGGAGGACTAGCAGCCGAGTTGCACGGGAGAATGTGAAAAGTGTTCATATGTAGTAAAAACCTGAGAAATCCGTCCGTTTTCGTCATTTGTTATCGAATCTACTTAAAGCCAGATCGTCACATTGGCCGCTCTACTCTCTGAAACGGTTGTACTTATCGTCTACAAAGCTATGTCGCGTGCTGCGATATGCGGAGACATTAAAAGCACCATAGTAGAACACAGATGAAGCTTCTAAGTTGATATATTAGCCAGTAAGAAGTAGTACAATTAAAGTTTTAAGGTATCGGTTATTGACTTTTTACCCTTCTTTGGTGCCTTGGACACGAACTAGGAACTTAAGATTTTGCATGAAGGAGGACTAGCAGCCGAGTAGCACGGGAGAATGTGAAAAGTGTTCATATGTAGTAAAAACCTGAGAAATTCGTCCGTTTTCGTCATTTGTTATCGAATCGACTTAAAGCCAGATCGTCACATTGGCCGCTCTGCTCTCGGAAACGGTTGTACTTATCGTCTGGAAAGCTATGTCGCGTGTTGCCGTAGGCGGAAACAGGAAAAGCACCATAGTAGAACACAGATGAAGCTTCTAAGTTGATGTAATAGCCAGGAAGAAGTAGTACAATTCAAGTTTTAGGTATTGATTATTGACTTCTTAGCTGGCTTTGGTGCCTTCGACATGAGCTAGGACCTTAAGATTCTGCATGTAAGGAGGACTAGCAGCCGAGTTGCACGGGAGAATGTGAAAAGTGTTCATATGCAGTAAAAACCTGAGACATCCGTCCGTTTTCGTCATTTGTTATCGAATCGACTTAAAGCCAGATAGTAACATTGGCCGCTCTTATCTCCGAAACGCTTGTACTTATCGTCTGCAAAGCTATGTCGCGTGCTGCGGTATGCGGAGACACTAAAATCACCATAGTAGAACACAGACCAAGCTTCTAAGTTGATGTAATAGGCAGTAAGAAGTAGTACAATTCAAGTTTTAGGTATCGGTTATTGACTTTTTAGCTGGCTTTGGTGCCTTGGACATAAGCTAGGACCTTAAGATTCTGCATGAAAATAGGACTAGCAGCCGAGTTGCAGGGGAGAATGTAAAAAGTGTTCATATGAAGTAAAAACCTGAGAAATCCGTCCGTTTTCGTCATTTGTTATCGAATCGACTTAAAGCCAGATCATCACATTGGCCGCTCTGCTCTCGGAAACGGTGCACTTATCGTCTGCAAAGCAATGTCGCGTTTTGCCGTAGGCGGAAACAGAAAAGCACCATAGTAGAACACAGATGAAGCTTCTAAGTTGATGTAATAGCCAGTAAGAAGTAGTACAATTCAAGTTTAAGGTATCGATTATTGACTTTTTAGCTGGCTTTGGTGCCTTGGACATGAGCTAGTACCTTAAAATTCTGCATGAAAGGAGGACTAGCATCCGAGTTGCACGGGAGAATGTGAAAAGTGTTCATATGTAGTAAAAACCTTAGAAATCCATCCGTTTTCGTCATTTGTTATCGAATCGACTTAAAGCCAGATCGTCACATTGGCCGCTCTTCTCTCTGAAACGGTTGTACTTATCGTCTGCAAAGCTATGTCGCGTGCTGCGGTATGTGGAGACACTAAAATTACCATAGTAGAACACAGATGAAGCATCTAAGTTGATGTAATAGCCAGTAAGAAGTAATCCAATTCAAGTTTTAGGTATCGATTATTGACTTTTTAGCTTGCTTTGGTGCCTTCGACATGAGCTAGGACCTTAAGATTCTGCATGTAAGGAGGACTAGCACCCGAGTTGCACGGGAGAATGTGAAAAGTGTTCATATGTAAAAAAATACCTGAGAAATCCGTCCGTTTTCGTCATTTGTTATCGAATCGACTTAAAGCCAGATCGTCACATTGGTCGCTCTTCTCTCTGAAACGGTTGTACTTATCGTCTGCAAAGCTATGTCGCATGCTGCGGTATGCTGAGACACTACAAGCAGCATATTAGAACACAGATGAAGCTTCTAAGTTGATGTAATAGCCAGTAAGAAGTAGTACAATTCAAGTTTTAGGTATCGATTATTGACTTTTTAGCTAGCTTTGGTGCCTTGGACATGAGCTAGGACCTTAAGATTCAGCATGAAAGGAGGACTAGCAGCCGAGTAGCACGGGAGAATGTGAAAAGTGTTCATATGTAGTAAAAACCTGAGAAATTCGTCCGTTTTCGTCATTTGTTATCGAATCGACTTAAAGCCAGATCGTCACATTGGCCGCTCTGCTCTCGGAAACGGTTGTACTTATCGTCTGGAAAGCTATGTCGCGTGTTGCCGTAGGCGGAAACAGGAAAAGCACCATAGTAGAACACAGATGAAGCTTCTAAGTTGATGTAATAGCCAGTTAGAAGTAGTCCAATTCAAGTTTTAGGTATCGATTATTGACTTTTTAGCTGGCTTTGGTGCCTTGGACATGAGCTAGGACCGTAAGATTCTGCATGAAAGGAGGACTAGCAGCCGAGTTGCAGGGGAAAATGTGAAAAGTGTTCATATGTAGTAAAAACCTGAGAAATCCGTCCGTATTCGTCATTTGTTATCGAATCGACTTAATGCCAGATCGTCACATTGGCCGCTCTGCTCTCGGAAACGGTTGTACTTATCGTCTGCAAAGCTATGTCGCGTGTTGCCATAGGCGGAAACAGGAAAAGCACCATAGTAGAACACAGATGAAGCTTCTAAGTTGATGTAATAGCCAGTAAGAAGTAGTACAATTAAAGTTTTAGATATCGGTTAATGGCATTTACCCTTCTTTGGTGCCTTGGACACGAGCTAGGAAATTAAGATTTTGCATGAAGGAGGACTATCAGCCGAGTTGCACGGGAGAATGTGAAAAGTGTTCATATGTAGTAAAAACCTGAGAAATCCGTACGTTTTCGTCATTTGTTATCGAATCGACTTAAAGCCAGATCGTCACATTGGCCGCTCTTCTCTCTGAAACGGTTGTACTTATCGTCTGTAAAACTATGTCGCGTGCTGCGGTATGCGGAGAAACTAAAAGCACCGTAGTAGAACACAGATGAAGCTTCTAAGTTGATGTAATAGCCAGGAAGAAGTAGTACAATTCAAGTTTTAGGTATCGATTATTGACTTTTTAGCTGGCTTTTGTGCCTTGGACATGAGCTAGGACCTTAACATTCTGCATGAAAGGATTACTACCAGCCGAATTGCACGGGAGAATGTGAAAAGTGTTCATATGTATTAAAAACCTTAGAAATCCGTCCGTTTTCGTCATTTGTTATCGAATCGACTTAAAGCCAGATCGTCATATTGGCCGCTCTTCTCTCTGAAAAAGTTGTACTTATCGTCTGCAAAGCTATGTCGCCTGCTGCGGTATGCGGACACACTAAAAGCACCATATTAGAAAACAGATGAAGCTTCTAAGTTGATGTAATAGCCAGTAAGAAGTAGTACAATTAAAGTTTTAGGTATCGGTTAATGACATTTACCCTTCTTTGGTGCCTTGGACACGAGCTAGGAAATTAAGATTTTGCATGAAGGAGGACAATCAGCCGAGTTGCACGGGAGAATGTGAAAAGGGTTCATATGTAGTAAAAACCTGAGAAATCCGTCCGTTTTCGTCATTTGTTATCGAATCGACTTAAAGCCAGATCGTCACATAGGCCGCTCTGCTCTCGGAAACGATTGTACTTATCGTCTGCAAAGCTACGTCGCGTGTTGCGGTATGGGGAGACACTAAAGCACCATAGTAGAACACAGATGAAGCTTCTAAGTTGACGTAATAGCCAGTAAGAAGTAGTACAATTCAAATTTTAGGTTTCGATTATTGGCTTTTTAGTTGGCTTTGGTGCCTTGGACAAAAGCTAGGACCTTAACATTCTGTATGAAAGGAATACTAGCAGCCGATTTGCATGGGAGAATGTGAAAAGTGTTAATATGTAGTAAAAAGTCGAGAAATCCGTCCGTTTTCGTCATTTGTTATCGAATCGACTTAAAGCCAGATCGTCAAATTAGCCGCTCTTCTCTCTGAAACGGTTGTACTTATCGATTGCAAAGCTATGTCGCGTGCTGCGGTATGCGGAGACACTAAAAGCACCATAGTAGAACACAGATGAAGCTTCTAAGTTGATGTAATAGCCAGTAAGAAGTAGTACAATTCAAGTTTTAGGTATCGATTATTGACTTTTTAGCTAGCTTTGGTGCCTTGGACATGAGCTAGGACCTTAAGATTCTGCATGAAAGGAGGACTAGCAGCCGAGTTGCACGGGAGAATGTGAAAAGTGTTCATATGTAGTAAAAACCTGAGAAATCCGTCCGTTTTCGTCATTTGTTATCGAATCTACTTAAAGCCAGATCGTCACATTGGCCGCTCTACTCTCTGAAACGGTTGTACTTATCGTCTACAAAGCTATGTCGCGTGCTGCGATATGCGGAGACATTAAAAGCACCATAGTAGAACACAGATGAAGCTTCTAAGTTGATATATTAGCCAGTAAGAAGTAGTACAATTAAAGTTTTAAGGTATCGGTTATTGACTTTTTACCCTTCTTTGGTGCCTTGGACACGAACTAGGAACTTAAGATTTTGCATGAAGGAGGACTAGCAGCCGAGTAGCACGGGAGAATGTGAAAAGTGTTCATATGTAGTAAAAACCTGAGAAATTCGTCCGTTTTCGTCATTTGTTATCGAATCGACTTAAAGCCAGATCGTCACATTGGCCGCTCTGCTCTCGGAAACGGTTGTACTTATCGTCTGGAAAGCTATGTCGCGTGTTGCCGTAGGCGGAAACAGGAAAAGCACCATAGTAGAACACAGATGAAGCTTCTAAGTTGATGTAATAGCCAGGAAGAAGTAGTACAATTCAAGTTTTAGGTATTGATTATTGACTTCTTAGCTGGCTTTGGTGCTTTGTACATGAGCTAGGACCTTAAGATTCTGCATGAAAGGAGTACTAGCAGCCGAGTTGCAAGGGAGAATGTTAAAAGTGTTCATATGTAGTAAAAACCTGAGAAATCGGTCCGTTTTCGTCATTTGTTATCGAATCGACTTAAAGCCAGATCGTCACATTGGCCGCTCTTCTCTCTGAAACGGTTGTACTTATCGTCTGCAAAACTATGTCGCGTGCTGCGGTATGCGGAGACACTAAAATCACCATAGTAGAACACAGATGAAGCATCTAAGTTGATGTAATAGCCAGTAAGAAGTTGTCCAATTCAAGTTTTAGGTATCGATTATTGACTTTTTAGCTGGCTTTAGTGCCTTGGACATGAGCTAGGACGTTAAGATCCTGCATGAAAGGAGGACTAGCAGCCGAGTTGCCCAGGAGAATGTGAAAAGTGTTCATATGTAAAAAAATACCTAAGAAATCCGTCCGTTTTCGTCATTTGTTATCGAATCGACTTAAAGCCAGATCGTCACATTGGTCGCTCTTCTCTCTGATACGGTTGTACTTATCGTCTGCAAAGCTATGTCGCGTACTGCGGTATTCGGAGACACTAAAAGCACCTTAGTAGAACACAGATGAAGCTTCTAAGGTGATGTAATAGCCAGTAAGAAGTAGTACAATTCAAGTTTTAGGTATCGGTTGTTGACTTTTTAGCTGGCTTTGGTGCCTTGGACATGAGCTAGGACCTTAAGATTCTGCAATAAAGGAGGACTAGCAGCCGAGTTGCACGGGCGAAGGTGAAAAGTGTTCATATGTAGTAAAAACCTGAGAAATCGGTCCGTTTTCGTCATTTGTTATCGAATCGACTTAAAGCCAGATCGTCACATTGGCCGCTCTTCTCTCTGAAACGGTTGTACGTATCGTCTGCAAAGCTATATCGCGTGTTGCCGTAGGCGGAAACAGGAAAAGCACCATAGTAGAACACAGATGAAACTTCTAAGTTGATGTAATAGCCAGTAAGAAGTAGTCCAATTCAAGATTTAGGTATCGATTATTGACTTTTTAGCTGGCTTTGGTGCCTTGGACATGAGCTAGGACCTTAAGATTCTGCATGAAAGGAGGACTAGCAGCCGAGTTGGACGGGAGAATGTGAAAAGTGTTCATATTTAAAAAAATACCTAAGAAATCCGTCCGTTTTCGTCATTTGTTATCGAATCGACTTAAAGCCAGATCGTCACATTGGTCGCTCTTCTCTCTGACACGGTTGTACTTATCGTCTACAAAGATATGTCGCGTGCTGCGGTATGCGGAGACACTAAAATCACCATAGTAGAACACAGATGAAGCTTATAAGTTGACGTAATAGCCAGGAAGAAGTAGTACAATTCAAGTTTTAGGTGTCGGTTATTGACTTTTTAGCTGGCTTTGGTGCCTTGGACAAAAGCTAGGACCTTAACATTCTGCATGAAAGGAGGATTAGCAGCCGATTTCCATGGGAGAATGTGAAAAGTGTTCATATGTAGTAAAAACCTGAGAAATCCGTCCGTTTTCGTCATTTGTTATCGAATCGACTTAAAGCCAGATCGTCACATTGGCCACTCTTCTCTCTGAAACGGTTGTACTTATCGTCTGCAAAGCTATGTCGCGTGCTGCGGTATGCTGAGACACTAAAATCACCATAGTAGAACACAGATCAAGCTTCTAAGTTGATGTAATACCAGTAAGAAGTAGTACAATTCAAGTTTTAGGTATTGAATATTGAATTTGTAGCTGGCTTTGGTGCCTTGGACATGAGCTAGGACCTTAATATTCTGCATGAAAGAAGGGCTAGCGGCCGAGTTGCACGGGAGAATGTGAAAAGTGTTCATATGTATTAAAAACCTGAGATATCCGTCCATTTTCGTCATTTGTTATCGAATCGACTTAAAGCCAGATCGTCACATTGGCCGCTCTTCTCTCTGAAAAAGTTGTACTTATCGTCTGCAAAGCTATGTCGCGTGCTGCGGTATACGGACACACTAAAATCACCATAGTAGAACCCAGATGAAGCTTCTAAGTTGATGTAATAGCCAGTAAGAAGTAGTACAATTCAAGTTTTAGGTATCGATTATTGACTTTTTAGCTAGCTTTGGTGCCTTGGACATGAGCTAGGACCTTAAGATTCTGCATGAAAGGAGGACTAGCAGCCGAGTTGCACGGGAGAATGTGAAAAGTGTTCATAAGCAGTAAAAACCTGAGAAATTCGTTTGTTTTCGTCATTTGTTTTCGAATCGACCTAAAGCCAGATCGTCACATTGGCCGCTCTTCCCTCTGAAACGGTTGTACTTATCGTCTGCAAAGCTATGTCGCATGCTGCGGTATGCGGAGACAATAAAAGCACCATAGTAGAACACAGATGAAGCTTCTAATTTGACGTAATAGCCAGGAAGAAGTAGTACAATTCAAGTTTTAGGTATCGACTATTGACTTTTTACCTGGCTTTGGTGCCTTGGACATGAGCTAGGACCTTAAGATTCTGCATGAAAGGAGTACTAGCAGCCGAGTTGCAAGGGAGAATGTTAAAAGTGTTCATATGTAGTAAAAACCTGAGAAATCGGTCCGTTTTCGTCATTTGTTATCGAATCGACTTAAAGCCAGATCGTCACACTGGCGGCTCTTCTCTCTGAAACACTTGTACTTATCGTCTGCAAAGCTATGTCGCGTGCTGCGGTATGCGGAAACACTAAAATCACCATAGTAGAACACAGATGAACCTTCTAAGTTGATGTAATAGCCAGTAAGAAGTAGTACAATTCAAGTTTTAGGTATGGATTATTGACTTTTTAGCTGGCTTTGGCGCCTTGGACATGAGCTAGGACCTTAAGATTCTGCAAGAAAGGAGGACTAGCAGCCGAGTTGCTGGGGAGAATGTAAAAAGTGTTCATATGAAGTAAAAACCTGAGAAATCCTTCCGTTTTCGTTATTTGTTATCGAATCGACTTAAAGCCAGATCGTCACATTGGCCGCTCTGCTCTCGGAAACGGTTGTACTTATCGTCTGCAAAACTATGTCGCGTGCTGCGGTATGCGGAGGCTCTAAAAGCACCATAGTAGAACACAGATGAAACTTCTAAGTTGCTGTAATAGCCAGTAAGAAGTAATACCATTCAAGTTTTAGGTATCGATTATTGACTTTTTAGCTGGCTTTGGTGCCTTGGACATGAGCTAGCACTTTAAGGTTCTGCATAAAAGGAGGACTAGCAGCCCAGTTGCACGGGAGAATGTGAAAAGTGTTCATATGTATTAAAAACTTGAGACATCCGTCCGTTTTCGTCATTTGTTATCGAATCGACTTAAAGCCAGATGGTCACATTGGCCACTCTTCTCTCTGAAACGGTTGTACTTATCGTCTGCAAAACTATGTCGTGTGCTGCGGTATGCGGAGACACTAAAATCACCATAGTAGAACACAGATGAAGCATCTAAGTTGATGTAATAGCCAGTAAGACGTTGTCCAATTCAAGTTTTAGGTATCGATTACTGACTTTTTAGCTGGCTTTGGTGCCTTGGACATGAGCTAGGACCTTAAGATTCTGCATGAAAGGAGGACTAGCAGCCGAGTTGCACGGGAGAATGTGAAAAGTGTTCATATGTAGTAAAAACCTAAGAAATTCGTCCGTTTTCGTCATTTGTTATCGGATCGACTTAAAGCCAGATCGTCACATTGGCCGCTCTTCTCTCTGAAACGGTTGTACTTATCGTCTGCAAAGCTATGTCGCATGCTGCGGTATGCGGAGACAATAAAAGCACCATAGTAGAACACAGATGAAGCTTCTAATTTGACGTAATAGCCAGGAAGAAGTAGTACAATTCAAGTTTTAGGTATCAACTATTGACTTTTTAGCTGGCTTTGGTGCCTTGGACATGAGCTGGGACCTTAACAATCTGCATGAAAGGAGGACTAGCAGCCGATTTGCATGGGAGAATGTGAAAAGTGTTCATATGTAGTAAAAACCCGAGAAATCCGTCCGTTTTCGTCTTTTGTTATCGAATCGTCTTATAGCCAGATCGTCACATTAGCCGCTCTTCAATCTGAAACGGTTGTACTTATCGATTGCAAAGCTAGGTCGCGTGCTGCGGTATGCGGAGACACTAAAAGCACCATAGTAGAACACAGATGAAGCTTCTAAGTTGATGTAATAGCCAGTAAGAAGTAGTACAATTCAAGTTTTAGGTATCGATTATTGACATTTAGCTAGCTTTGCTGCCTTGGACATGAGCTAGGACCTTATGATTCTGCATGAAAGTAGGACTAGCAGCCGAGTTGCGCGGGAGAATGTGAAAAGTGTTCATATGTAGTAAAAACCTGAGAAATCCGTCCGTTTTCGTCATTTGTTTTCGAATCTACTTAAAGCAAGATCGTCACATTGGCCGCTCTTCTCTCTGAAACGGTTGTACTTATCAACTACAAAGCTATGTCGCGAGCTGCGATATGCGGAGACACTAAAAGCACCATAGTAGAACACAGATGAAGCTTCTAAGTTGATGTAATAGCCAGTAAGAAGTAGTACAATTCAAGTTTTAGGTATCGATTATTGACATTTAGCTAGCTTTGGTGCCTTGGACATGAGCTAGGACCTTATGATTCTGCATGAAAGGAGGACTAGCAGCCGAGTTGCACGGGAGAATGTGAAAAGTGTTCATATGTAGCAAAAAACTGAGAAATCCGTCCGTTTTCGTCATTTGTTATCGAATCTACTTAAAGCAAGATCGTCACATTGGCCGCTCTTCTCTCTGAAACGGTTGTACTTATCCTCTACAAAGCTACGTCGCGAGCTGCGACATGCGGAGACACTAAAATCACCATAGTAGAAAACAGATGAAGCTTCTAAGTTGATGTAATAGCCAGTAAGAAGTAGTACAATTAAAGTTTTAGGTATCGGTTATTGACTTTTTACCCTTCTTTGGTGCCTTGGACACGAGCTAGGAACTTAAGATTTTGCATGAGGGAGGACTATTAGCCGAGTTGCACGGGAGAATGTGAAAAGTGTTCATATGTGGTAAAAACCTGAGAAATACGTCCGTTTTCGTCATTTGTTATCGAATCGACTTAAAGCCAGATCGTCACAATGGCCGCTCTTCTCTCTGAAACGGTTGTACTTATCGTCTGCAAAACTATGTCGCGTGCTGCGGTATGCGGAGAAACTAAAAGCACCGTAGTAGAACACAGATGTAGCTTCTACGTTGACGTAATAGCCAGGAAGAAATAGTACAATTCAAGTTTTAGGTATTGATTATTGACTTTTTAGCTGGCTTTGGTGCCTTGGACATGAGCTAGGACCTTAAGATTCTGCATGAAAGGAGGACTAGCAGCCGAGTTGCACGGGAGAATGTGAAAAGTGTTCATATGTAGTAAAAACCTGAGAAATCCGTCCGTTTTCGTCATTTGTTATCGAATCGACTTAAAGCCAGATCGTCACATTGGCCGCTCTTCTCTCTGAAACGGTTGTACTTATCGTCTACAAAGCTATGTCGCGTGCTGCGATATGCGGAGACACTAAAAGCACCATAGTAGAACACAAATGATGCTTCTAAGTTGATGTAATAGCAAGTAAGAAGTAGTCCAATTCAAGATTTAGGTATCGATTGTTGACTTTTTAGCTGGCTTTGGTGCCTTGGACATGAGCTAGGACCTTATGATTCTGCATGAAACGAGGACTAGCGGCCGCGTTGCACGGGAGTATGTGAAAAGTGTTCATATGTAGTAAAAACCTGAGAAATCCGTCCATTTTCGTCATTTGTTATCGAATCGACTTAAAGCCAGATCGTCACATTGGCCGCTCTTCTCTCTGAAACGGTTGTACTTATCGTCTGCAAAACTATGTCGCGTGCTGCGGTATACGGAGAAACTAAAAGCACCGTAGTAGAACACAGATGAAGCTTCTAAGTTGATGTAATAGCCAGGAAGAAGTAGTACAATTCAAGTTTTAGGTATTGATTATTGACTTTTTAGCTGGCTTTGGTGCCTTGGACATGAGCTAGGACCTTAAGATTCTGCATGAAAGGAGGACCAGCAGCCGAGTTGCAAGGGAGAATGTGAAAAGTGTTCATATGTAGTAAAAACCTGAAAAATCCGCCCGTTTTCGTCATTTGTTATCGAATCGACTTAAAGCCAGATCGTCACATTGGGCGCTCTTCTCTCTGAAACACTTGTACTTATCGACTGCAAAGCTATGTCGCGTGCTGCGGTATGCGGAAACACTAAAATCACCATAGTAGAACACAGATGAACCTCCTAAGTTGCTGTAATAGCCAGTAAGAAGTAATACCATTCAAGTTTTAGGTATCGATTATTAACTTTTTAGCTGGCTTTGGTGCTTTGGACATGAGCTAGGACTTTCAGATTCTGCATAAAAGGAGGACTAGCAGCCCAGTTACACGGGAGAATGTGAAAAGTGTTCATATGTATTAAAAACCTGAGACATCCGTCCGTTTTCGTCATTTGTTAACGAATCGACTTAAAGCCAGATCGTCACATTGGCCGCCCTTCTCTCTCAAACGGTTGTACTTATCGTCTGCAAAGCTATGTCACGTGCTGCGGTATGCGGAGACACTAAAAGCACCATAGTAGAACACAAATGATGCTTCTAAGTTGATGTAATAGCCAGTAAGAAGTAGTACAATTCAAGTTTTAGGTATCGATTATTGACTTTTTAGCTAGCTTTGGTGCCTTGGACATGAGCTAGGACCTTAAGATTCTGCATGAAAGGAGGACTAGCAGCCGAGTTGCACGGGAGAATGTGAAAAGTGTTCATAAGTAGTAAAATCCTGAGAAATTCGTCCGTTTTCGTCATTTGTTTTCTAATCGACTTAAAGCCAGATCGTCACATTGGCCGCTCTTCTCTCTGAAACGCTTGTACTTATCGTCTGCAAAGCTATGTCGCATGCTGCGGTATGCTGAGACACTACAAGCAGCATAGTAGAACACAGGTGAAGCTTCTAAGTTGATGTAATAGCCAGTAAGAAGTAGTACAATTCAAGTTTTAGGTATTGATTATTGACTTTTTAGCTGGCTTTGGTTCCTTTGACATGAGCTAGGACCTTAAGATTCTGCATGAAAGGAGGACTAGCGGCCGAGTTGCACGGGAGAATGTGAAAAGTGTTCATATGTAGTAAAAACCTAAGAAATTCGTCCGTTTTCGTCATTTGTTATCGAATCGACTTAAAGCCAGATCGTCACATTGGCCGCTCTTCTCTCTGAAACGGTTGTACTTATCGTCTGCAAAGCTATGTCGCATGCTGCGGTATGCTGAGACACTACAAGCAGCATAGTAGAACACAGGTGAAGCTTCTAAGTTGATGTAATAGCCAGTAAGAAGTAGTACAATTCAAGTTTTAGGTATTGATTATTGACTTTTTAGCTGGCTTTGGTTCCTTTGACATGAGCTAGGACCTTAAGATTCTGCATGAAAGGAGGACTAGCAGCCGAGCTGCACGGGAGAATGTGAAAAGTGTTCATATGTAGTAAAAACCCGAGAAATCCGTCTGTTTTCGTCATTTGTTATCGAATCGTCTTAAAGCCAGATCGTCACATTAGCCGCTCTTCACTCTGAAACGGTTGTACTTATCGATTGCAAAGCTATGTCGCGTGCTGCGGTATGCGGAGACACTAAAAGCACCATAGTAGAACACAGATGAAGCTTCTAAGTTGAAGTAATAGCCAGTAAGAAGTAGTACAATTCAAGTTTTAGGTATCGATTATTGACATTTAGCTAGCTTTGGTGCCTTGGACATGAGCTAGGAGCTTATGATTCTGCATGAAAGTAGGACTAGCAGCCGAGTTGCACGGGAGAATGTGAAAAGTGTTCATATGTAGTAAAAACCTGAGAAATCCGTCCGTTTTCGTCATTTGTTATCGAATCTACTTAAAGCAAGATCGTCACATTGGCCGCTCTTCTCTCTGAAACGGTTGTACTTATCAACTACAAAGCTATGTCGCGAGCTGCGATATGCGGAGACACTAAAAGCACCATAGTAGAACACAGATGAAGCTTCTAAGTTGATGTAATAGCCAGTAAGAAGTAGTACAATTAATGTTTTAGGTATCGGTTATTGACTTTTTACCCTTCTTTGGTGCCTTGGACACGAGCTAGGAACTTAAGATTTTGCATGAGGGAGGACTAGCAGCCGAGTTGCACGGGAGAATGTGAAAAGTGTTCATATGTAGTAAAAACCTGAGAAATCCGACCGTTTTCGTCATTTGTTATCGAATCGACTTAAAGCCAGATCGTCACAATAGCCGCTCTTCTCTCTGAAACGGTTGTACTTATCGTCTGCAAAACTATGTCGCGTGCTGCGGTATGCGGAGAAACTAAAAGCAACGTAGTAGAACACAGATGTAGCTTCTACGTTGACGTAATAGCCAGGAAGAAGTAGTGCAATTCAAGTTTTAGGTATTGATTATTGACTTTTTAGCTGGCTTTGGTGCCTTGGACATGAGCTAGGACCTTAAGATTCTGCATGAAAGGAGGACTAGCAGCCTAGTTGCAAGGGAGAATGTGAAAAGTGTTCATATGTAGTAAAAACCTGAGAAATCGGTCCGTTTTCGTCATTTGTTATCGAATCGACTTAAAGCCAGATCGTCACATTGGCCGCTCTTCTCCCTGAAACGGTTGTACTTATCGTCTACAAAGCTATGTCGCGTGCTGCGATATGCGGAGACACTAAAAGAACCATAGTAGAACACAAATGATGCTTCTAAGTTGATGTAATAGCCGGTAAGAAGTAGTCCAATTCAAGATTTAGGTATCGATTATTGACTTTTTAGCTGGCTTTGGTGCCTTGGACATGAGCTAGGACCTTATGATTCTGAATGAAACGAGGACTAGCGGCCGCGTTGCACGGGAGTATGTGAAAAGTGTTCATATGTAGTAAAAACCTGAGAAATCCGTCCATTTTCGTCATTTGTTATCGAATCGACTTAAAGCCAGATCGTCACATTGGCCGCTCTTCTCTCTGAAACGGTTGTACTTATCGTCTGCAAAACTATGTCGCGTGCTGCGGTATGCGGAGAAACTAAAAGCACCATAGTAGAACACAGATGAAACTTCTAAGTTGCTGTAATAGCCAGTAAGAAGTAATACCATTCAAGTTTTAGGTATCGATTATTGACTTTTTAGCTGGCTTTGGTGCCTTGGACATGAGCTAGGACCTTAAGATTCTGCATAAAAGGAGGACTAGCAGCCCAGTTGCACGGGAGAATGTGAAAAGTGTTCATATGTATTAAAAACCTGAGACATCCGTCCGTTTTCGTCATTTGTTATCGAATCGACTTATAGCCAGATCGTCACATTGGCCGCTCTTCTCTCTGAAACGCTTGTACTTATCGTCTGCAAAGCTATGTCGCGTACTGCGGTATGTGGAGACACTAAAAGCACCATAGTAGAACACAGATGAACCTTCTAAGTTGATGTAATAGCCAGTAAGAAATAGTACAATTAAAGTTTTAGGTATCGATTATTGACTTTTTTGCTGGCTTTGGTGCCTTGGACATGAGCTAGGACCTTAAGATTCTGCATGAAAGGAGGACTAGCAGCCGAGTTGCACGGGAGAATGTGAAATGTGTTCATATGTAGTAAAAACCTGAGAAATCCGTCCGTTTTCGTCGTTTGTTATCGAATCGACTTAAAGCCAGATCGTCACATTGGCCGCTCTTCTCTCTGAAATGGGTGTACCTATCGTCTGCAAAGCTATGTCGCGTGCTGCGGTATGTGGAGACACTAAAATTACCATAGTAGAACACAGATGAAGCATCTACGTTGATGTAATAGCCAGTAAGAAGAAGTACAATTCAAGTTTTAGGTATTGATTATTGACTTTTTATCTGGCTTTGTTGCCTTGGACATGAGCTAGGACCTTAAGATTCTGCATGAAAGGAGGACTAGCAGGCGAGTTGCAAGGGAGAATGTGAAAAGTGTTCATATGTAGTAAAAACCTGAGAAATCGGTCCGTTTTCGTCATTTGTTATCGAATCGACTTAAAGCCACATCGTCACATTGGCCGCTCTTCTCTCTGCAACACTTGTACTTATCGTCTGCAAAGCTATGTCGCGTGCTGCGGTATGCGGAGACACTAAAAGCACCATAGTAGAACACAGATGAAGTTTCTAAGTTGATGTAATAGCCCGGAAGAGGTAGTACAATTCAAGTTTTAGGTATTGATTATTGACTTTTTAGCTGGCTTTGGTGCCTTGGACATGAGGTAGGACCTTAAGATTCTGCATGAAAGGAGGACTAGCAGCCGAGTTGCAAGGGAGAATGTGAAAGTGTTCATATGTAGTAAAAACCTGAGAAATCGGTCCGTTTTCGTCATTTGTTATCGAATCGACTTAAAGCCAGATCGTCACATTGGCCGCTCTTCTCTCTGAAACGCTTGTACTTATCGTCTGCAAAGCTATGTCGCGTCCTGCGGTATGCGGAGACACTAAACTCACCATAGTAGAACACAGAAGAAGCTTCTAAGTTGATGTAATAGCCAGTAAGAAGTAGTACAATTGAAGTTTTAGGTATCGATTATTGACTTTTTAGCTGGCTTTGGTACCTTGGACATGAGCTAGGACCTTAAGATTCTGCATGAAAGGTGGACTAGCAGCGGAGTTGCAGGGGAGAATGTAAAAAGTGTTCATATGAAGTAAAAACCTGAGAAATCCGTCCGTTTTCGTCATTTGTTATCGAATCGACTTAAAGCCAGATCGTCACATTGGCCGCTCTACTCTCGGAAACGGTTGTACTTATCGTCTGCAAAGCTATGTCGCTTGTTGCCGTAGGCGGAAACAGAAAGGCACCATAGTAGAACACAGATGAAGCTTCTAAGTTGATGTAATAGGAAGTAAGAAGTAATCCAATTCAAGTTTTAGGTATCGATTATTGACTTTTTAGCTGGCTTTGGTGCCTTGGGCATGAGCTAGGACCTTAAGATTCTGCATGAAAGGAGGACTAGCAGCCGAGTTGCACGGGAGAATGTGAAAAGTGTTCATATGTAATAAAAACTTGAGAAATCCGTCCGTTTTCGTCATTTGTTATCGAATCGACTTAAAGTCAGATCGTCACATTGGCCGCACTTCTCTCTGAAACGGTTGTACTTATCGTCTACAAAGCTATGTCACGTGCTGCGGTATGTGGAGACACTAAAAGCACCATATGAGATCACAGATGAAGTTTCTAAGTTGATGTAATAGCCAGTAAGAAGTAGTACAATTCATGTTTTAGGTATCGATTATTGACTTTTTAGCTGGCTTTGGTGCCTTGGACATGAGCTAGGACTTTAAGATTCTGCATGATAGGAGGACTAGCAGCCGAGTTGCACGGGAGAATGTGAAAAGTGTTCATATGTAGAAAAAACCTGAGAAATCCGTCTGTTTTCGTCATTTGTTATCGAATCGACTTAAAGCCAGATCGTCACATTGGCCGCTCTTCTCTCTGAAACGGTTGTACTTATCGTCTGCAAAGCTATGTCGCGTGTTGCCGTAGGCGGAAACAGGAAAAGCACCATAGTAGAACACAGATGAAGCTTCTAAGTTGATGTAATAGCGAGTAAGAAGTAGTCCAATTCAAGTTTTAGGTATCGATTATTGACTTTTTAGCTGGCTTTGGTGCCTTGGACATGAGCTAGGACTTTAAGATTCTGCATGAAAGGAGGACTAGCAGCCGAGTTGCACGGGAGAATGTGAAAAGTGTTCATATGTAGTAAAAACCTGAGAAATCCGTCCGTTTTCGTCATTTGTTATCGAATCGACTTAAAGCCAGATCGTCACATTGGCCGTTCTTCACTCTGAAAAAGTTGTACTTATCGTCTGCAAAGCTATGTCGCGTGCTGCGGTATGCGGACACAATAAAAGCACCATAGTAGAACACAGATGAAGCTTCTAAGTTGATGAAATAGCCAGTAAGAAGTAGTACAATTAAAGTTTTAGGTATCGGTTAATGACTTTTACCCTTCTTTGGTGCCTTGGACACGAGCTAGGAAATTTAGATTTTGCATGAAGGAGGACTATCAGCCGAGTTGCACGGGAGAATGTGAAAAGTGTTCATATGTAGTAAAAACCTGAGAAATCCGTCCGTTTTCGTCATTTGTTATCGAATCGACTTAAAGCCAGATCGTCACATTGGCCGCTCTTCGCTCTGAAACGGTTGTACTTATCGTCTGCAAAGCTATGTCGCGTGCTGCGGTATGCGGAGACACTAAAAGCACCATAGTAGAACACAGATGAAGCATCTACGTTGATGTAATAGCCAGTAAGAAGAAGTACAATTCAAGTTTTAGGTATTGATTATTGACTTTTTAGCTGGCTTTGGTGCCTTGGACATGAGCTAGGACCTTAAGATTCTGCATGAAAGGAGGACTAGCAGCCGAGTTGCAAGGGAGAATGTGAAAAGTGTTCATATGTATTAGAAACCTGAGACATCCGTCCGTTTTCGTCATTTGTTATCGAATCGACTTAAAGCCAGATCGTCACATTGGCCGCTCTACTCTCGGAAACGGTTGTACTTATCGTCTGCAAAGCTATGTCGCTTGTTGCCGTAGGCGGAAACAGAAAGGCACCATAGTAGAACACAGATGAAGCTTCTAAGTTGATGTAATAGCCAGTAAGAAGTAGTACAATTCTAGTTTAAGCTATCGATTATTGACTTTTTAGCTGGCTTTGGTGCCTTGGACATGAGCTAGTACCTTAAGATTCTGCATGAAAGGAGGACTAGCAGCCGAGTTGTTCGGGAGAATGTGAAAAGTATTCATATGTAGTAAAAACCTTAGAAATCCATCCGTTTTCGTCATTTGTTATCGAATCGACTTAAAGCCAGATCGTCACATTGGCCGCTCTTCTCTCTGAAACGGTTGTACTTATCGTCTGCAAAGCTATGTCGCGTGCTGCGGTATGTGGAGACACTAAAAGCACCATAGTAGAACACAGGTGAAGCATCTAAGTTGATGTAATAGGAAGTAAGAAGTAATCCAATTCAAGTTTTAGGTATCGATTATTGACTTTTTAGCTGGCTTTGGTGCCTTGGACATGAGCTAGGACCTTAAGATTCTGCATGAAAGGAGGACTAGCAGCCGAGTTGCACGAGAGAATGTGAAAAGTGTTCATATGTAATAAAAACCTGAGAAATCCGTCCGTTTTCGTCATTTGTTATCGAATCGACTTAAAGCCAGATCGTCACATTGGCCGCTCTTCTCTCTGAAACGCTTGTACTTATCGTCTGCAAAGCTATGTCGCGTGCTGCGGTATGCGGAGACACTAAAAGCACCATAGTAGAACACAGATGAAGCATCTACGTTGATGTAATAGCCAGTAAGAAGAAGTACAATTCAAGTTTTAGGTATTGATTATTGACTTTTTAGCTGGCTTTGGTGCCTTGGACATGAGCTAGGACCTTAAGATTCTGCATGAAAGGAGGACTAGCAGCCGAGTTGCAAGGGAGAATGTGAAAAGTGTTCATATGTATTAAAAACCTGAGACATCCGTCCGTTTTCGTCATTTGTTATCGAATCGACTTAAAGCCAGATCGTCACATTGGCCGCTCTTCTCTCTGAAACGGTTGTACTTATCGTCTACAAAGCTATGTCGCGTGCTGCGATATGCGGAGACATTAAAAGCAAGATAGTAGAACACAAATGATGCTTCTAAGTTGATTAAGATTCTGCATGAAAGGAGGACTAGCAGCCGAGTTGCAAGGGAGAATGTGAAAAGTGTTCATATGTATTAAAAACCTGAGACATCCGTCCGTTTTCGTCATTTGTTATCGAATCGACTTAAAGCCAGATCGTCACATTGGCCGCTCTTCTCTCTGAAACGGTTGTACTTATCGTCTACAAAGCTATGTCGCGTGCTGCGATATGCGGAGACATTAAAAGCACCATAGTAGAACACAAATGATGCTTCTAAGTTGATGTAATAGCCAGGAAGAAGTAGTACAATTCAATGTACAGGGGAGAATGTAAAAAGTGTTCATATGAAGTAAAAACCTGAGAAATCCGTCCGTTTTCGTCATTTGTTATCGAATCGACTTAAAGCCAGATCGTCACATTGGCCGCTCTACTCTCGGAAACGGTTGTACTTATCGTCTGCAAAGCTATGTCGCTTGTTGCCGTAGGCGGAAACAGAAAAGCACCATAGTAGAACACAGATGAAGCTTCTAAGTTGATGTAATAGCCAGTAAGAAGTAGTACAATTCTAGTTTAAGGTATCGATTATTTACTTTTTAGCTGGCTTTGGTGCCTTGGACATGAGCTAGTACCTTAAGATTCTGCATGAAAGGAGGACTAGCAGCCGAGTTGCTCGGGAGAATGTGAAAAGTGTTCATATGTAGTAAAAACCTTAGAAATCCATCCGTTTTCGTCATTTGTTATCGAATCGACTTAAAGCCAGATCGTCACATTGGCCGCTCTTCTCTCTGAAACGGTTGTACTTATCGTCTGCAAAGCTATGTCGCGTGCTGCGGTATGTGGAGACACTAAAAGCACCATAGTAGAACACAGATGAAGCATCTAAGTTGATGTAATAGGAAGTAAGAAGTAATCCAATTCAAGTTTTAGGTATCGATTATTGACTTTTTAGCTGGCTTTGGTGCCTTGGACATGAGCTAGGACCTTAAGATTCTGCATGAAAGGAGGACTAGCAGCCGAGTTGCACGGGAGAATGTGAAAAGTGTTCATATGTAATAAAAACCTGAGAAATCCGTCCGTTTTCGTCATTTGTTATCGAATCGACTTAAAGTCAGATCGTCACATTGGCCGCACTTCTCTCTGAAACGGTTGTACTTATCGTCTACAAAGCTATGTCACGTGCTGCGGTATGTGGAGACACTAAAAGCACCATATGAGATCACAGATGAAGCTTCTAAGTTGATGTAATAGCCAGGAAGAAGTAGTACAATTCAAGTTTTAGGTATTGATTATTGACTTTTTAGCTGGCTTTGGTGCCTTGGACATGAGCTAGGACCTTAAGATTCTGCATGAAAGGAGGACTAGCAGCCGAGTTGCAAGGGAGAATGTGAAAAGTGTTCATATGTATTAAAAACCTGAGACATCCGTCCGTTTTCGTCATTTGTTATCGAATCGACTTAAAGCCAGATCGTCACATTGGCCGCTCTTCTCTCTGAAACGCTTGTACTTATCGTCTGCAAAGCTATGTCGCGTCCTGCGGTATGCGGAGACACTAAAATCACCATAGTAGAACACAGATGAAGCTTCTAAGTTGATGTAATAGCCAGTAAGAAGTAGTACAATTGAAGTTTTAGGTATCCATTATTGACTTTTTAGCTGGCTTTGGTGCCTTGGACATGAGCTAGGACCTTAAGATTCTGCATGAAAGGTGGACTAGCAGCCGAGTTGCAGGGGAGAATGTAAAAAGTGTTCATATGAAGTAAAAACCTGAGAAATCCGTCCGTTTTCGTCATTTGTTATCGAATCGACTTAAAGCCAGATCGTCACATTGGCCGCTCTACTCTCGGAAACGGTTGTACTTGTCGTCTGCAAAGCTATGTCGCTTGTTGCCGTAGGCGGAAACAGAAAAGCACCATAGTAGAACACAGATGAAGCTTCTAAGTTGATGTAATAGCCAGTAAGAAGTAGTACAATTCTAGTTTAAGGTATCGATTATTGACTTTTTAGCTGGCTTTGGTGCCTTGGACATGAGCTAGTACCTTAAGATTCTGCATGAAAGGAGGACTAGCAGCCGAGTTGCTCGGGAGAATGTGAAAAGTGTTCATATGTAGTAAAAACCTTAGAAATCCATCCGTTTTCGTCATTTGTTATCGAAACGACTTAAAGCCAGATCGACACATTGGCCGCTCTTCTCTCTGAAACGGTTGTACTTATCGTCTGCAAAGCTATGTCGCGTGCTGCGGTATGTGGAGACACTAAAAGCACCATAGTAGAACACAGATGAAGCATCTAAGTTGATGTAATAGGAAGTAAGAAGTAATCCAATTCAAGTTTTAGGTATCGATTATTGACTTTTTAGCTGGCTTTGGTGCCTTGGACATGAGCTAGGACCTTAAGATTCTGCATGAAAGGAGGACTAGCAGCCGAGTTGCACGAGAGAATGTGAAAAGTGTTCATATGTAATAAAAACCTGAGAAATCCGTCCGTTTTCGTCATTTGTTATCGAATCGACTTAAAGTCAGATCGTCACATTGGCCGCACTTCTCTCTGAAACGGTTGTACTTATCGTCTGCAAAGCTATGTAGCGTGCTGCGGTATGCGGAGACACTAAAAGCACCATAGTAGAACACAGATGAAGCATCTACGTTGATGTAATAGCCAGTAAGAAGAAGTACAATTCAAGTTTTAGGTATTGATTATTGACTTTTTAGCTGGCTTTGGTGCCTTGGACATGAGCTAGGACCTTAAGATTCTGCATGAAAGGAGGACTAGCAGCCGAGTTGCAAGGGAGAATGTGAAAAGTGTTCATATATATTAGAAACCTGAGACATCCGTCCGTTTTCGTCATTTGTTATCGAATCGACTCAAAGCCAGATCGTCACATTGGCCGCTCTACTCTCGGAAACGGTTGTACTTATCGTCTGCAAAGCTATGTCGCTTGTTGCCGTAGGCGGAAACAGAAAGGCACCATAGTAGAACACAGATGAAGCTTCTAAGTTGATGTAATAGCCAGTAAGAAGTAGTACAATTCTAGTTTAAGGTATCGATTATTGACTTTTTAGCTGGCTTTGGTGCCTTGGACATGAGCTGGTACCTTAAGACTCTGCATGAAAGGAGGACTAGCAGCCGAGTTGCTCGGGAGAATGTGAAAAGTATTCATATGTAGTAAAAACCTTAGAAATCCATCCGTTTTCGTCATTTGTTATCGAATCGACTTAAAGCCAGATCGTCACATTGGCCGCTCTTCTCTCTGAAACGGTTGTACTTATCGTCTGCAAAGCTATGTCGCGTGCTGCGGTATGTGGAGACACTAAAAGCACCATAGTAGAACACAGGTGAAGCATCTAAGTTGATGTAATAGGAAGTAAGAAGTAATCCAATTCAAGTTTTAGGTATCGATTATTGACTTTTTAGCTGGCTTTGGTGCCTTGGACATGAGCTAGGACCTTAAGATTCTGCATGAAAGGAGGACTAGCAGCCGAGTTGCAAGGGAGAATGTGAAAAGTGTTCATATGTATTAGAAACCTGAGACATCCGTCCGTTTTCGTCATTTGTTATCGAATCGACTCAAAGCCAGATCGTCACATTGGCCGCTCTTCTCTCTGAAACGCTTGTACTTATCGTCTGCAAAGCTATGTCGCGTGCTGCGGTATGCGGAGACACTAAAAGCTCCATAGTAGAACACAGATGAAGCATCTACGTTGATGTAATAGCCAGTAAGAAGAAGTACAATTCAAGTTTTAGGTATTGATTATTGACTTTTTAGCTGGCTTTGGTGCCTTGGACATGAGCTAGGACCTTAAGATTCTGCATGAAAGGAGGACTAGCAGCCGAGTTGCAAGGGAGAATGTGAAAAGTGTTCATATGTATTAAAAACCTGAGACATCCGTACGTTTTCGTCATTTGTTATCGAATCGACTTAAAGCCAGATCGTCACATTGGCCGCTCTTCTCTCTGAAACGGTTGTACTTATCGTCTACAAAGCTATGTCGCGTGCTGCGATATGCGGAGACATTAAAAGCACCATAGTAGAACACAAATGATGCTTCTAAGTTGATTAAGATTCTGCATGAAAGGAGGACTAGCAGCCGAGTTGCAAGGGAGAATGTGAAAAGTGTTCATATGTATTAAAAACCTGAGACATCCGTCCGTTTTCGTCATTTGTTAACGAATCGACTTAAAGCCAGATCGTCACATTGGCCGCTCTTCTCTCTGAAACGGTTGTACTTATCGTCTACAAAGCTATGTCGCGTGCTGCGATATGCGGAGACATTAAAAGCACCATAGTAGAACACAAATGATGCTTCTAAGTTGATGTAATAGCCAGGAAGAAGTAGTACAATTCAATGTACAGGGGAGAATGTAAAAAGTGTTCATATGAAGTAAAAACCTGAGAAATCCGTCCGTTTTCGTCATTTGTTATCGAATCGACTTAAAGCCAGATCGTCACATTGGCCGCTCTACTCTCGGAAACGGTTGTACTTATCGTCTGCAAAGCTATGTCGCTTGTTGCCGTAGGCGGAAACAGAAAAGCACCATAGTAGAACACAGATGAAGCTTCTAAGTTGATGTAATAGCCAGTAAGAAGTAGTACAATTCTAGTTTAAGGTATCGATTATTGACTTTTTAGCTGGCTTTGGTGCCTTGGACATGAGCTAGTACCTTAAGATTCTGCATGAAAGGAGGACTAGCAGCCGAGTTGCTCGGGAGAATGTGAAAAGTGTTCATATGTAGTAAAAACCTTAGAAATCCATCCGTTTTCGTCATTTGTTATCGAATCGACTTAAAGCCAGATCGTCACATTGGCCGCTCTTCTCTCTGAAACGGTTGTACTTATCGTCTGCAAAGCTATGTCGCGTGCTGCGGTATGTGGAGACACTAAAAGCACCATAGTAGAACACAGATGAAGCATCTAAGTTGATGTAATAGGAAGTAAGAAGTAATCCAATTCAAGTTTTAGGTATCGATTATTGACTTTTTAGCTGGCTTTGGTGCCTTGGACATGAGCTAGGACCTTAAGATTCTGCATGAAAGGAGGACTAGCAGCCGAGTTGCACGGGAGAATGTGAAAAGTGTTCATATGTAATAAAAACCTGAGAAATCCGTCCGTTTTCGTCATTTGTTATCGAATCGACTTAAAGTCAGATCGTCACATTGGCCGCACTTCTCTCTGAAACGGTTGTACTTATCGTCTACAAAGCTATGTCACGTGCTGCGGTATGTGGAGACACTAAAAGCACCATATGAGATCACAGATGAAGCTTCTAAGTTGATGTAATAGCCAGGAAGAAGTAGTACAATTCAAGTTTTAGGTATTGATTATTGACTTTTTAGCTGGCTTTCGTGCCTTGGACATGAGCTAGGACCTTAAGATTCTGCATGAAAGGAGGACTAGCAGCCGAGTTGCAAGGGAGAATGTGAAAAGTGTTCATATGTATTAAAAACCTGAGACATCCGTCCGTTTTCGTCATTTGTTATCGAATCGACTTAAAGCCAGATCGTCACATTGGCCGCTCTTCTCTCTGAAACGCTTGTACTTATCGTCTGCAAAGCTATGTCGCGTCCTGCGGTATGCGGAGACACTAAAATCACCATAGTAGAACACAGATGAAGCTTCTAAGTTGATGTAATAGCCAGTAAGAAGTAGTACAATTGAAGTTTTAGGTATCCATTATTGACTTTTTAGCTGGCTTTGGTGCCTTGGACATGAGCTAGGACCTTAAGATTCTGCATGAAAGGTGGACTAGCAGCCGAGTTGCAGGGGAGAATGTAAAAAGTGTTCATATGAAGTAAAAACCTGAGAAATCCGTCCGTTTTCGTCATTTGTTATCGAATCGACTTAAAGCCAGATCGTCACATTGGCCGCTCTACTCTCGGAAACGGTTGTACTTATCGTCTGCAAAGCTATGTCGCGTGCTGCGGTATGCGGAGACACTAAAAGCACCATAGTAGAACACAGATGAAGCATCTACGTTGATGTAATAGCCAGTAAGAAGAAGTACAATTCAAGTTTTAGGTATTGATTATTGACTTTTTAGCTGGCTTTGGTGCCTTGGACATGAGCTAGGACCTTAAGATTCTGCATGAAAGGAGGACTAGCAGCCGAGTTGCAAGGGAGATTGTGAAAAGTGTTCATATGTATTAAAAACCTGAGACATCCGTCCGTTTTCGTCATTTGTTATCGAATCGACTTAAAGCCAGATCGTCACATTGGCCGCTCTTCTCTCTGAAACGGTTGTACTTATCGTCTACAAAGCTATGTCGCGTGCTGCGATATGCGGAGACATTAAAAGCACCATAGTAGAACACAAATGATGCTTCTAAGTTGATGTAATAGCCAGGAAGAAGTAGTCCAATTCAAGTTTTAGGTATTGATTATTGACTTTTTAGCTGGCTTTGGTGCATTGGACATGAGCTAGGACCTTAAGATTCTGCATGAAAGGAGGACTAGCAGCCGAGGTGCACGGGAGAATGTGAAAAGTGTTCATATGTAGTAAAGACCTGAGAAATCCGTCCGTTTTCGTCATTTGTTATCGAATCGACATAGAGCCAGATCGTCACATTGGCCGCTCTTCTCTCTGAAACGGTTGTACTTATCGTCTGCAAAGCTATGTCGCGTGCTGCGGTATGCGGAGACACTAAAAGCACCATAGTAGAACACAGATGAAGCTTCTAAGTTGATGTAATAGTCAGCAAGAAGTTGTAGAATCCAAGTTTTTGGTATCGATTATTGACTTTTTTGTTGGCTTTGGTACCTTGGACATGAGCTAGGACCTTAAGATTCTGCATGAAAGGAGGACTAGCAGCCGAGTTGCACGGGAGAATGTGAAAAGTGTTCATATGTCGTAAAAACCTGAGAAATCCGACCGTTTTCGTCATTTGTTATCGAATCGACTTAAAGCCAGATCGTCACATTGGCCGTTCTTCTCTGAAAAAGTTGTACTTATCGTCTGCAAAGCTATGTCGCGGGCTGCGGTATGCGGACACAATAAAAGCACCATAGTAGAACACAGATGAAGCTTCTAAGTTGATGAAATAGCCAGTAAGAAGTAGTACAATTAAAGTTTTAGGTATCGGTTAATGACTTTTACCCTTCTTTGGTGCCTTGGACACGAGCAAGGAAATTAAGATTTTGCATGAAGGAGGACTAGCAGCCGAGGTGCACGGGAGAACGTGAAAAGTGTTCATATGTAGTAAAGACCTGAGAAATCCGTCCGTTTTCGTCATTTGTTATCGAATCGACATAGAGCCAGATCGTCACATTGGCCGCTCTTCTCTCTGAAACGGTTGTACTTATCGTCTGCAAAGCTATGTCGCGTGCTGCGGTATGTGGAGACACTAAAAGCACCATAGTAGAACACAGATGAAGCATCTAAGTTGATGTAATAGGAAGGAAGAAGTAATCCAATTCAAGTTTTAGGTATCGATTATTGACTTTATAGCTGGCTTTGGTGCCTTGGACATGAGCTAGGACCTTAAGATTCTGCATGAAAGGAGGACTAGCAGCCGAGTTGCAGGGGAAAATGTGAAAAGTGTTCATATGTAGAAAAAACCTGAGAAATCCGTCTGTTTTCGTCATTTGTTATCGAATCGATTTAAAGCCAGATCGTCACATTGGCCGCTCTTCTCTCTGAAACGGTTGTACTTATCGTCTGCAAAGCTATGTCGCGTGTTGCCGTAGGCGGAAACAGGAAAAGCACCATAGTAGAACACAGATGAAGCTTCTAAGTTGATGTAATAGCGAGTAAGAAGTAGTCCAATTCAAGTTTTAGGTATCGATTATTGACTTTTTAGCTGGCTTTGGTGCATTGGACATGAGCTAGGACCTTAAGATTCTGCATGAAAGGAGGACTAGCAGCCGAGGTGCACGGGAGAATGTGAAAAGTGTTCATATGTAGTAAAAACCTGAGAAATCCGTCCGTTTTCGTCATTTGTTATCGAATCGACATAGAGCCAGATCGTCACATCGGCCGCTCTTCTATCTGAAACGGTTGTACTTATCGTCTGCAAAGCTATGTCGCGTGCTGCGGTATGCGGAGACACTAAAAGCACCATAGTAGAACAGAGATGAAGCTTCTAAGTTGATGTAATAGCGAGTAAGAAGTAGTCCAATTCAAGTTTTAGGTATCGATTATTGACTTTTTAGCTGGCTTTGGTGCATTGGACATGAGCTAGGACCTTAAGATTCTGCATGAAAGGAGGACTAGCAGCCGAGGTGCACGGGAGAATGTGAAAAGTGTTCATATGTAGTAAAAACCTGAGAAATCCGTCCGTTTTCGTCATTTGTCATCGAATCGACTTAAAGCCAGAGCGTCACATTGGCCGCTCTTTTCTCTGAAACGGTTGTACTTATCGTCTGTAAAACTATGTCGCGTGCTGCGGTATGCGGAGAAACTAAAAGCACCGTAGTAGAACACAGATGAAGCTTCTAAGTTGATGTAATAGCCAGGAAGAAGTAGTACAATTCAAGTTTTAGGTATTGATTATTGACTTTTTAGCTGGCTTTGGTGCCTTGGACATGAGCTAGGACCTTAAGATTCTGCATGAAAGGAGGACTAGCAGCCGAGTTGCAAGGGAGAATGTGAAAAGTGTTCATATGTATTAAAACCCTGAGACATCCGTCCGTTTTCGTCATTTGTTATCGAATCGACTTAAAGCCAGATCGTCACATTGGCCGCTCTTCTCTCTGAAACGCTTGTACTTATCGTCTGCAAAGCTATGTCGCGTCCTGCGGTATGCGGAGACACTAAAATCACCATAGTAGAACACAGATGAAGCTTCTAAGTTGATGTAATAGCCAGTAAGAAGTAGTACAATTGAAGTTTTAGGTATCCATTATTGACTTTTTAGCTGGCTTTGGTGCCTTGGACATGAGCTAGGACCTTAAGATTCTGCATGAAAGGTGGACTAGCAGCCGAGTTGCAGGGGAGAATGTAAAAAGTGTTCATATGAAGTAAAAACCTGAGAAATCCGTCCGTTTTCGTCATTTGTTATCGAATCGACTTAAAGCCAGATCGTCACATTGGCCGCTCTACTCTCGGAAACGGTTGTACTTATCGTCTGCAAAGCTATGTCGCTTGTTGCCGTAGGCGGAAACAGAAAAGCACCATAGTAGAACACAGATGAAGCTTCTAAGTTGATGTAATAGCCAGTAAGAAGTAGTACAATTCTAGTTTAAGGTATCGATTATTGACTTTTTAGCTGGCTTTGGTGCCTTGGACATGAGCTAGTACCTTAAGATTCTGCATGAAAGGAGGACTAGCAGCCGAGTTGCTCGGGAGAATGTGAAAAGTGTTCATATGTAGTAAAAACCTTAGAAATCCATCCGTTTTCGTCATTTGTTATCGAATCGACTTAAAGCCAGATCGTCACATTGGCCGCTCTTCTCTCTGAAACGGTTGTACTTATCGTCTGCAAAGCTATGTCGCGTGCTGCGGTATGTGGAGACACTAAAAGCACCATAGTAGAACACAGATGAAGCATCTAAGTTGATGTAATAGGAAGAAAGAAGTAATCCAATTCAAGTTTTAGGTATCGATTATTGACTTTTTAGCTGGCTTTGGTGCCTTGGACATGAGCTAGGACCTTAAGATTCTGCATGAGAGGAGGACTAGCAGCCGAGTTGCACGGGAGAATGTGAAAAGTGTTCATATGTAATAAAAACCTGAGAAATCCGTCCGTTTTCGTCATTTGTTATCGAATCGACTTAAAGTCAGATCGTCACATTGGCCGCACTTCTCTCTGAAACGGTTGTACTTATCGTCTACAAAGCTTTGTCACGTGCTGCGGTATTTGGAGACACTAAAAGCATTATATGAGATCACAGATGAAGCTTCTAAGTTGATGTAATAGCCAGTAAGAAGTAGTACAATTCATGTTTTAGGTATCGATTATTGACTTAGGACCTTAAGATTCTGCATGAAAGGAGGACTAGCAGCCGAGTTGCAGGGGAAAATGTGAAAAGTGTTCATATGTAGAAAAAACCTGAGAAATCCGTCTGTTTTCGTCATTTGTTATCGAATCGATTTAAAGCCAGATCGTCACATTGGCCGCTCTTCTCTCTGAAACGGTTGTACTTATCGTCTGCAAAGCTATGTCGCGTGTTGCCGTAGGCGGAAACAGGAAAAGCACCATAGTAGAACACAGATGAAGCTTCTAAGTTGATGTAATAGCGAGTAAGAAGTAGTCCAATTCAAGTTTTAGGTATCGATTATTGACTTTTTAGCTGGCTTTGGTGCATTGGACATGAGCTAGGACCTTAAGATTCTGCATGAAAGGAGGACTAGCAGCCGAGGTGCACGGGAGAATGTGAAGAGTGTTCATATGTAGTAAAAACCTGAGAAATCCGTCCGTTTTCGTCATTTGTTATCGAATCGACATAGAGCCAGATCGTCACATCGGCCGCTCTTCTCTCTGAAACGGTTGTACTTATCGTCTGCAAAGCTATGTCGCGTGCTGCGGTATGCGGAGACACTAAAAGCAACATAGTAGAACAGAGATGAAGCTTCTAAGTTGATGTAATAGTCAGCAAGAAGTTGTAGAATTCAAGTTTTTGGTATCGATTATTGACTTTTTTGTTGGCTTTGGTACCTTGGACATGAGATAGGACCTTAAGATTCTGCATGAAAGGAGGACTAGCAGCCGAGTTGCACGGGAGAATGTGAAAAGTGTTCATATGTAGTAAAAACCTTAGAAATCCATCCGTTTTCGTCATTTGTTATCGAATCGACTTAAAGCCAGATCGTCACATTGGCCGCTCTACTCTCGGAAACGGTTGTACTTATCGTCTGCAAAGCTATGTCGCTTGTTGCCGTAGGCGGAAACAGAAAAGCACCATAGTAGAACACAGATGAAGCTTCTAAGTTGATGTAATAGCCAGTAAGAAGTAGTACAATTCTAGTTTAAGGTATCGGTTAATGACTTTTACCCTTCTTTGGTGCCTTGGACACGAGCTAGGAAATTAAGATTTTGCATGAAGGAGGACTATCAGCCGAGTTGCACGGGAGAATGTGAAAAGTGTTCATATGTAGTAAAAACCTGAGAAATCCGTCCGTTTTCGTCATTTGTTATCGAATCGACTTAAAGCCAGAGCGTCACATTGGCCGCTCTTTTCTCTGAAACGGTTGTACTTATCGTCTGTAAAACTATGTCGCGTGCTGCGGTATGCGGAGAAACTAAAAGCACCGTAGTAGAACACAGATGAAGCTTCTAAGTTGATGTAATAGCCAGGAAGAAGTAGTACAATTCAAGTTTTAGGTATCGATTATTGACTTTTTAGCTGGCTTTGGTGCCTTGGACATGAGCTAGGACCTTAAGATTCTGCATGAAAGGAGGACTAGCAGCCGAGTAGCACGGGAGAATGTGAAAAGTGTTCATATGTAGTAAAAACCTTAGAAATCCGTCCGTTTTCGTCATTTGTTATCGAATCGACTTAAAGCCAGATCGTCACATTGGCCGCTTTTCTCTCTGAAACGGTTGTACTTATCGTCTGCAAAGCTATGTCACGTGCTGCGGTATGTGGAGACACTAAAAGCAAAATAGTAGAACACAGATGAAGCTTCTAAGTTGATGTAATAGCCAGTAAGAAGTAGTACAATTCAAGTTTTAGGTATCGATTATTGACTTTTTAGCTGGCTTTGGTGCCTTGGACATGAGTTAGGACCTTAAGATTCTGCATGTAAGGAGGACTAGCAGCCGAGTTGCACGGTAGAATGTGAAAAGTGTTCATATGCAGTAAAAACCTGAGACATCCGTCCGTTTTCGTCATTTGTTATCGAATCGACTTAAAGCCAGATCGTCACATAGGTCGCTCTGCTCTCAGAAACGGTTGTACTTATCGTCTGCAAAGCTATGTCGCGTGTTGCCGTAGGCGGAAACAGAAAAGCACCATAGTAGAACACAGATGAAGCTTCTAAGTTGATGTAATAGCCAGTAAGAAGTAGACCAATTAGAGATTTAGGTATCGATTATTGACTTTTTAGCTGGCTTTGGTGCCTTCGACATGAGCTAGGACCTTAAGATTCTGCATGTAAGGAGGACTAGCAGCCGAGTTGCACGGTAGAATGTGAAAAGTGTTCATATGCAGTAAAAACCTGAGACATCCGTCCGTTTTCGTCATTTGTTATCGAATCGACTTAAAGCCAGATAGTCACATTGGCCGCTCTTATCTCCGAAACGCTTGTACTTATCGTCTGCAAAGCTATGTCGCGTGTTGCCGTAGGCGGAAACAGGAAAAGCACCATAGTAGAACACAGATGAAGCTTCGAAGTTGATGTAATAGTCAGCAAGAAGTTGTAGAATTCAAGTTTTTGGTATCGATTATTGACTTTTTTGTTGGCTTTGGTACCTTGGACATGAGCTAGGACCTTAAGATTCTGCATGAAAGGAGGACTAGCAGCCGAGTTGCACGGGAGAATGTGAAAAGTGTTCATATGTCGTAAAAACCTGAGAAATCCGACCGTTTTCGTCATTTGTTATCGAATCGACTTAAAGCCAGATCGTCACATTGGCCGTTCTTCTCTGAAAAAGTTGTACTTATCGTCTGCAAAGCTATGTCCCGGGCTGCGGTATGCGGACACAATAAAAGCACCATAGTAGAACACAGATGAAGCTTCTAAGTTGATGAAATAGCCAGTAAGAAGTAGTACAATTAAAGTTTTAGGTATCGGTTAATGACTTTTACCCTTCTTTGGTGCCTTGGACACGAGCAAGGAAATTAAGATTTTGCATGAAGGAGGACTAGCAGCCGAGGTGCACGGGAGAATGTGAAAAGTGTTCATATGTAGTAAAGACCTGAGAAATCCGTCCGTTTTCGTCATTTGTTATCGAATCGACATAGAGCCAGATCGTCACATTGGCCGCTCTTCTCTCTGAAACGGTTGTACTTATCGTCTGCAAAGCTATGTCGCGTGCTGCGGTATGTGGAGACACTAAAAGCACCATAGTAGAACACAGATGAAGCATCTAAGTTGATGTAATAGGAAGGAAGAAGTAATCCAATTCAAGTTTTAGGTATCGATTATTGACTTTATAGCTGGCTTTGGTGCCTTGGACATGAGCTAGGACCTTAAGATTCTGCATGAAAGGAGGACTAGCAGCCGAGTTGCACGTTAGAATGTGAAAAGTGTTCATATGTAATAAAAACCTGAGAAATCCGTCCGTTTTCGTCATTTGTTATCGAATCGACTTAAAGTCAGATCGTCACATTGGCCGCACTTCTCTCTGAAACGGTTGTACTTATCGTCTACAAAGCTATGTCACGTGCTGCGGTATGTGGAGACACTAAAAGCACCATATGAGATCACAGATGAAGCTTCTAAGTTGATGTAATAGCCAGTAAGAAGTAGTACAATTCATGTTTTAGGTATCGATTATTGACTTTTTAGCTGGCTTTGGTGCCTTGGACATGAGCTAGGACCTTAAGATTTAGCATGAAAGGAGGACTAGCAGCCGAGTTGCAGGGGAAAATGTGAAAAGTGTTCATATGTAGAAAAAACCTGAGAAATCCGTCTGTATTCGTCATTTGTTATCGAATCGATTTAAAGCCAGATCGTCACATTGGCCGCTCTTCTCTCTGAAACGGTTGTACTTATCGTCTGCAAAGCTATGTCGCGTGTTGCCGTAGGCGGAAACAGGAAAAGCACCATAGTAGAACACAGATGAAGCTTCTAAGTTGATGTAATAGCGAGTAAGAAGTAGTCCAATTCAAGTTTTAGGTATCGATTATTGACTTTTTAGCTGGCTTTGGTGCATTGGACATGAGCTAGGACCTTAAGATTCTGCATGAAAGGAGGACTAGCAGCCGAGGTGCACGGGAGAATGTGAAAAGTGTTCATATGTAGTAAAAACCTGAGAAATCCGTCCGTTTTCGTCATTTGTTATCGAATCGACATAGAGCCAGATCGTCACATCGGCCGCTCTTCTCTCTGAAACGGTTGTACTTATCGTCTGCAAAGCTATGTCGCGTGCTGCGGTATGCGGAGACACTAAAAGCACCATAGTAGAACAGAGATGAAGCTTCTAAGTTGATGTAATAGCGAGTAAGAAGTAGTCCAATTCAAGTTTTAGGTATCGATTATTGACTTTTTAGCTGGCTTTGGTGCATTGGACATGAGCTAGGACCTTAAGATTCTGCATGAAAGGAGGACTAGCAGCCGAGGTGCACGGGAGAATGTGAAAAGTGTTCATATGTAGTAAAAACCTGAGAAATCCGTCCGTTTTCGTCATTTGTTATCGAATCGACTTAAAGCCAGAGCGTCACATTGGCCGCTCTTTTCTCTGAAACGGTTGTACTTATCGTCTGTAAAACTATGTCGCGTGCTGCGGTATGCGGAGAAACTAAAAGCACCGTAGTAGAACACAGATGAAGCTTCTAAGTTGATGTAATAGCCAGGAAGAAGTAGTACAATTCAAGTTTTAGGTATCGATTATTGACTTTTTAGCTGGCTTTGGTGCCTTGGACATGAGCTACGACCTTAAGATTCTGCATGAAAGGAGGACTAGCAGCCGAGTAGCACGGGAGAATGTGAAAAGTGTTCATATGTAATAAAAACCTGAGAAATCCGTCCGTTTTCGTCATTTGTTATCGAATCGACTTAAAGTCAGATCGTCACATTGGCCGCACTTCTCTCTGAAACGGTTGTACTTATCGTCTACAAAGCTATGTCACGTGCTGCGGTATGTGGAGACACTAAAAGCACCATATGAGATCACAGATGAAGCTTCTAAGTTGATGTAATAGCCAGGAAGAAGTAGTACAATTCAAGTTTTAGGTATTGATTATTGACTTTTTAGCTGGCTTTGGTGCCTTGGACATGAGCTAGGACCTTAAGATTCTGCATGAAAGGAGGACTAGCAGCCGAGTTGCAAGGGAGAATGTGAAAAGTGTTCATATGTATTAAAACCCTGAGACATCCGTCCGTTTTCGTCATTTGTTATCGAATCGACTTAAAGCCAGATCGTCACATTGGCCGCTCTTCTCTCTGAAACGCTTGTACTTATCGTCTGCAAAGCTATGTCGCGTCCTGCGGTATGCGGAGACACTAAAATCACCATAGTAGAACACAGATGAAGCTTCTAAGTTGATGTAATAGCCAGTAAGAAGTAGTACAATTGAAGTTTTAGGTATCCATTATTGACTTTTTAGCTGGCTTTGGTGCCTTGGACATGAGCTAGGACCTTAAGATTCTGCATGAAAGGTGGACTAGCAGCCGAGTTGCAGGGGAGAATGTAAAAAGTGTTCATATGAAGTAAAAACCTGAGAAATCCGTCCGTTTTCGTCATTTGTTATCGAATCGACTTAAAGCCAGATCGTCACATTGGCCGCTCTACTCTCGGAAACGGTTGTACTTATCGTCTGCAAAGCTATGTCGCTTGTTGCCGTAGGCGGAAACAGAAAAGCACCATAGTAGAACACAGATGAAGCTTCTAAGTTGATGTAATAGCCAGTAAGAAGTAGTACAATTCTAGTTTAAGGTATCGATTATTGACTTTTTAGCTGGCTTTGGTGCCTTGGACATGAGCTAGTACCTTAAGATTCTGCATGAAAGGAGGACTAGCAGCCGAGTTGCTCGGGAGAATGTGAAAAGTGTTCATATGTAGTAAAAACCTTAGAAATCCATCCGTTTTCGTCATTTGTTATCGAATCGACTTAAAGCCAGATCGTCACATTGGCCGCTCTTCTCTCTGAAACGGTTGTACTTATCGTCTGCAAAGCTATGTCGCGTGCTGCGGTATGTGGAGACACTAAAAGCACCATAGTAGAACACAGATGAAGCATCTAAGTTGATGTAATAGGAAGTAAGAAGTAATCCAATTCAAGTTTTAGGTATCGATTATTGACTTTTTAGCTGGCTTTGGTGCCTTGGACATGAGCTAGGACCTTAAGATTCTGCATGAGAGGAGGACTAGCAGCCGAGTTGCACGGGAGAATGTGAAAAGTGTTCATATGTAATAAAAACCTGAGAAATCCGTCCGTTTTCGTCATTTGTTATCGAATCGACTTAAAGTCAGATCGTCACATTGGCCGCACTTCTCTCTGAAACGGTTGTACTTATCGTCTACAAAGCTTTGTCACGTGCTGCGGTATGTGGAGACACTAAAAGCATTATATGAGATCACAGATGAAGCTTCTAAGTTGATGTAATAGCCAGTAAGGAGTAGTACAATTCATGTTTTAGGTATCGATTATTGACTTTTTAGCTGGCTTTGGTGCCTTGGACATGAGCTAGGACCTTAAGATTCTGCATGAAAGGAGTGCTAGCAGCCGAGTTGCACGGGAGAATGTGAAAAGAGTTCATATGTAGTAAAAACCTTAGAAATCCATCCGTTTTCGTCATTTGTTATCGAATCGACTTAAAGCCAGATCGTCACATTGGCCGCTCTACTCTCGGAAACGGTTGTACTTATCGTCTGCAAAGCTATGTCGCTTGTTGCCGTAGGCGGAAACAGAAAAGCACCATAGTAGAACACAGATGAAGCTTCTAAGTTGATGTAATAGCCAGTAAGAAGTAGTACAATTCTAGTTTAAGGTATCGGTTAATGACTTTTACCCTTCTTTGGTGCCTTGGACACGAGCTAGGAAATTAAGATTTTGCATGAAGGAGGACTATCAGCCGAGTTGCACGGGAGAATGTGAAAAGTGTTCATATGTAGTAAAAACCTGAGAAATCCGTCCGTTTTCGTCATTTGTTATCGAATCGACTTAAAGCCAGAGCGTCACATTGGCCGCTCTTTTCTCTGAAACGGTTGTACTTATCGTCTGTAAAACTATGTCGCGTGCTGCGGTATGCGGAGAAACTAAAAGCACCGTAGTAGAACACAGATGAAGCTTCTAAGTTGATGTAATAGCCAGGAAGAAGTAGTACAATTCAAGTTTTAGGTATCGATTATTGACTTTTTAGCTGGCTTTGGTGCCTTGGACATGAGCTAGGACCTTAAGATTCTGCATGAAAGGAGGACTAGCAGCCGAGTAGCACGGGAGAATGTGAAAAGTGTTCATATGTAGTAAAAACCTTAGAAATCCGTCCGTTTTCGTCATTTGTTATCGAATCGACTTAAAGCCAGATCGTCACATTGGCCGCTTTTCTCTCTGAAACGGTTGTACTTATCGTCTGCAAAGCTATGTCACGTGCTGCGGTATGTGGAGACACTAAAAGCAAAATAGTAGAACACAGATGAAGCTTCTAAGTTGATGTAATAGCCAGGAAGAAGTAGTACAATTCAAGTTTTAGGTATTGATTATTGACTTTTTAGCTGGCTTTGGTGCCTTGGACATGAGCTAGGACCTTAAGATTCTGCATGAAAGGAGGACTAGCAGCCGAGTTGCAAGGGAGAATGTGAAAAGTGTTCATATGTATTAAAACCCTGAGACATCCGTCCGTTTTCGTCATTTGTTATCGAATCGACTTAAAGCCAGATCGTCACATTGGCCGCTCTTCTCTCTGAAACGCTTGTACTTATCGTCTGCAAAGCTATGTCGCGTCCTGCGGTATGCGGAGACACTAAAATCACCATAGTAGAACACAGATGAAGCTTCTAAGTTGATGTAATAGCCAGTAAGAAGTAGTACAATTGAAGTTTTAGGTATCCATTATTGACTTTTTAGCTGGCTTTGGTGCCTTGGACATGAGCTAGGACCTTAAGATTCTGCATGAAAGGTGGACTAGCAGCCGAGTTGCAGGGGAGAATGTAAAAAGTGTTCATATGAAGTAAAAACCTGAGAAATCCGTCCGTTTTCGTCATTTGTTATCGAATCGACTTAAAGCCAGATCGTCACATTGGCCGCTCTACTCTCGGAAACGGTTGTACTTATCGTCTGCAAAGCTATGTCGCTTGTTGCCGTAGGCGGAAACAGAAAAGCACCATAGTAGAACACAGATGAAGCTTCTAAGTTGATGTAATAGCCAGTAAGAAGTAGTACAATTCTAGTTTAAGGTATCGATTATTGACTTTTTAGCTGGCTTTGGTGCCTTGGACATGAGCTAGTACCTTAAGATTCTGCATGAGAGGAGGACTAGCAGCCGAGTTGCACGGGAGAATGTGAAAAGTGTTCATATGTAATAAAAACCTGAGAAATCCGTCCGTTTTCGTCATTTGTTATCGAATCGACTTAAAGCCAGATCGTCACATTGGCCGCACTTCTCTCTGAAACGGTTGTACTTATCGTCTACAAAGCTTTGTCACGTGCTGCGGTATGTGGAGACACTAAAAGCATTATATGAGATCACAGATGAAACTTCTAAGTTGATGTAATAGCCAGTAAGGAGTAGTACAATTCATGTTTTAGGTATCGATTATTGACTTTTTAGCTGGCTTTGGTGCCTTGGACATGAGCTAGGACCTTAAGATTCTGCATGAAAGGAGGACTAGCAGCCGAGTTGCACGGGAGAATGTGAAAAGTGTTCATATGTAGTAAAAACCTTAGAAATCCATCCGTTTTCGTCATTTGTTATCGAATCGACTTACAGCCAGATCGTCACATTGGCCGCTCTACTCTCGGAAACGGTTGTACTTATCGTCTGCAAAGCTATGTCGCTTGTTGCCGTAGGCGGAAACAGAAAAGCACCATAGTAGAACACAGATGAAGCTTCTAAGTTGATGTAATAGCCAGTAAGAAGTAGTACAATTCTAGTTTAAGGTATCGGTTAATGACTTTTACCCTTCTTTGGTGCCTTGGACACGAGCTAGGAAATTAAGATTTTGCATGAAGGAGGACTATCAGCCGAGTTGCACGGGAGAATGTGAAAAGTGTTCATATGTAGTAAAAACCTGAGAAATCCGTCCGTTTTCGTCATTTGTTATCGAATCGACTTAAAGCCAGAGCGTCACATTGGCCGCTCTTTTCTCTGAAACGGTTGTACTTATCGTCTGTAAAACTATGTCGCGTGCTGCGGTATGCGGAGAAACTAAAAGCACCGTAGTAGAACACAGATGAAGCTTCTAAGTTGATGTAATAGCCAGGAAGAAGTAGTACAATTCAAGTTTTAGGTATCGATTATTGACTTTTTAGCTGGCTTTGGTGCCTTGGACATGAGCTAGGACCTTAAGATTCTGCATGAAAGGAGGACTAGCAGCCGAGTAGCACGGGAGAATGTGAAAAGTGTTCATATGTAGTAAAAACCTTAGAAATCCGTCCGTTTTCGTCATTTGTTATCGAATCGACTTAAAGCCAGATCGTCACATTGGCCGCTTTTCTCTCTGAAACGGTTGTACTTATCGTCTGTAAAGCTATGTCACGTGCTGCGGTATGTGGAGACACTAAAAGCAAAATAGTAGAACACAGATGAAGCTTCTAAGTTGATGTAATAGCCAGTAAGAAGTAGTACAATTCAAGTTTTAGGTATCGATTATTGACTTTTTAGCTGGCTTTGGTGCCTTGGACATGAGTTACGACCTTAAGATTCTGCATGTAAGGAGGACTAGCAGCCGAGTTGCACGGTAGAATGTGAAAAGTGTTCATATGCAGTAAAAACCTGAGACATCCGTCCGTTTTCGTCATTTGTTATCGAATCGACTTAAAGCCAGATCGTCACATAGGTCGCTCTGCTCTCAGAAACGGTTGTACTTATCGTCTGCAAAGCTATGTCGCGTGTTGCCGTAAGCGGAAACAGAAAAGCACCATAGTAGAACACAGATGAAGCTTCTAAGTTGATGTAATAGCCAGTAAGAAGTAGACCAATTAGAGATTTAGGTATCGATTATTGACTTTTTAGCTGGCTTTGGTGCCTTCGACATGAGCTAGGACCTTAAGATTCTGCATGTAAGGAGGACTAGCAGCCGAGTTGCACGGTAGAATGTGAAAAGTGTTCATATGCAGTAAAAACCTGAGACATCCGTCCGTTTTCGTCATTTGTTATCGAATCGACTTAAAGCCAGATAGTCACATTGGCCGCTCTTATCTCCGAAACGCTTGTACTTATCGTCTGCAAAGCTATGTCGCGTGTTGCCGTAGGCGGAAACAGGAAAAGCACCATAGTAGAACACAGATGAAGCTTCTAAGTTGATGTAATAGCGAGTAAGATGTAGTCCAATTCAAGTTTTAGGTATCGATTATTGACTTTTTAGCTGGCTTTGGTGCCTTGGACATGAGCTAGGACCTTAAGATTCTGCATGAAAGGAGGACTAGCAGCCGAGTAGCACGGGAGAATGTGAAAAGTGTTCATATGTATTAAAAACCTGAGAAATTCGTCCGTTTTCGTCATTTGTTATCGAATCGACTTAAATCCACATCGTCTTATTTGCCGCTCTTCTCTCTGAAACGCTTGTACTTATCGTCTGCAAAGCTATGTCGCATGCTGCGGTATGCTGAGACACTACAAGCAGCATAGTAGAACACAGATGAAGCTTCTAAGTTGATGTAATAGCCAGTAAGAAGTAGTACAATTCAAGTTTTAGGTATCGATTATTGACTTTTTAGCTGGCTTTGGTGCATTGGACATGAGCTAGGACCTTAAGATTCTGCATGAAAGGAGGACTAGCAGCCGAGGTGCACGGGAGAATGTGAAAAGTGTTCATATGTAGTAAAAACCTGAGAAATCCGTCCGTTTTCGTCATTTGTTATCGAATCGACATAGAGCCAGATCGTCACATCGGCCGCTCTTCTCTCTGAAACGGTTGTACTTATCGTCTGCAAAGCTATGTCGCGTGCTGCGGTATGCGGAGACACTAAAAGCACCATAGTAGAACAGAGATGAAGCTTCTAAGTTGATGTAATAGTCAGCAAGAAGTTGTAGAATTCAAGTTTTTGGTATCGATTATTGACTTTTTTGTTGGCTTTGGTACCTTGGACATGAGCTAGGACCTTAAGATTCTGCATGAAAGGAGGACTAGCAGCCGAGTTGCACGGGAGAATGTGAAAAGTGTTCATATGTCGTAAAAACCTGAGAAATCCGACCGTTTTCGTCATTTGTTATCGAATCGACTTAAAGCCAGATCGTCACATTGGCCGTTCTTCTCTGAAAAAGTTGTACTTATCGTCTGCAAAGCTATGTCGCGGGCTGCGGTATGCGGACACAATAAAAGCACCATAGTAGAACACAGATGAAGCTTCTAAGTTGATGAAATAGCCAGTAAGAAGTAGTACAATTAAAGTTTTAGGTATCGGTTAATGACTTTTACCCTTCTTTGGTGCCTTGGACACGAGCTAGGAAATTAAGATTTTGCATGAAGGAGGACTATCAGCCGAGTTGCACGGGAGAATGTGAAAAGTGTTCATATGTAGTAAAAACCTGAGAAATCCGTCCGTTTTCGTCATTTGTTATCGAATCGACTTAAAGCCAGAGCGTCACATTGGCCGCTCTTTTCTCTGAAACGGTTGTACTTATCGTCTGTAAAACTATGTCGCGTGCTGCGGTATGCGGAGAAACTAAAAGCACCGTAGTAGAACACAGATGAAGCTTCTAAGTTGATGTAATAGCCAGGAAGAAGTAGTACAATTCAAGTTTTAGGTATCGATTATTGACTTTTTAGCTGGCTTTGGTGCCTTGGACATGAGCTAGGACCTTAAGATTCTGCATGAAAGGAGGACTAGCAGCCGAGTAGCACGGGAGAATGTGAAAAGTGTTCATATGTAGTAAAAACCTTAGAAATCCGTCCGTTTTCATCATTTGTTATCGAATCTACTTAAAGCCAGATCGTCACATTGGCCGCTCTTCTCTCTGAAACGGTTGTACTTATCGTCTGCAAAGCTATGTCACGTGCTGCGGTATGTGGAGACACTAAAAGCAAAATAGTAGAACACAGATGAAGCTTCTAAGTTGATGTAATAGCCAGTAAGAAGTAGTACAATTCAAGTTTTAGGTATCGATTATTGACTTTTTAGCTGGCTTTGGTGCCTTGGACATGAGTTAGGACCTTAAGATTCTGCATGTAAGGAGGACTAGCAGCCGAGTTGCACGGTAGAATGTGAAAAGTGTTCATATGCAGTAAAAACCTGAGACATCCGTCCGTTTTCGTCATTTGTTATCGAATCGACTTAAAGCCAGATCGTCACATAGGTCGCTCTGCTCTCAGAAACGGTTGTACTTATCGTCTGCAAAGCTATGTCGCGTGTTGCCGTAGGCGGAAACAGAAAAGCACCATAGTAGAACACAGATGAAGCTTCTAAGTTGATGTAATAGCCAGTAAGAAGTAGACCAATTAGAGATTTAGGTATCGATTATTGACTTTTTAGCTGGCTTTGGTGCCTTGGACATGAGCTAGGACTTTAAGATTCTGCATAAAAGGAGGACTAGCAGCCCAGTTGCACGGGAGAATGTGAAAAGTGTTCATATGTATTAAAAACCTGAGACATCCGTCCGTTTTCGTCATTTGTTATCGAATCGACTTAAAGCCAGATCGTCACATTGGCCGCTCTTCTCTCTGAAACGGTTGTACTTATCGTCTGCAAAGCTATGTCGCGTGCTGCGGTATGCGGAGACACCAAAAGCACCATAGTAGAACACAGATGAAGCTTCTAAGTTGATGTAATAGCCAGTAAGAAGTAGTACAATTCAAGTTTTACGTATCGATTATTGACTTTTTAGCTGGCTTTGGTGCCTTGGACATGAGCTAGTACCTTAAGATTCTGCATGAAAGGAGGACTAGCAGCCGAGTTGCACGGGAGAATGTGAAAAGTGTTCATATGTAGTAAGAACCTGAGAAATCCGTCCGTTTTCGTCATTTGTTATCGAATCGACTTTAAGTCAGATCGTCACATTGGCCGTTTTCTCTCTGAAACGGTTGTACTTATCGTCTACAAAGCTATGTCACGTGCTGCGGTATGTGGAGACACTAAAAGCAAAATAGTAGAACACAGATGAAGCTTCTAAGTTGATGTAATAGCCAGTAAGAAGTAGTACAATTAAAGTTTTAGGTATCGATTATTGACTTTTTAGCTGGCTTTGGTGCCTTCGACATGAGCTAGGACCTTAAGATTCTGCATGTAAGGAGGACTAGCAGCCGAGTTGCACGGTAGAATGTGAAAAGTGTTCATATGCAGTAAAAACCTGAGACATCCGTCCGTTTTCGTCATTTGTTATCGAATCGACTTAAAGCCAGATAGTCACATTGGCCGCTCTTATCTCCGAAACGCTTGTACTTATCGTCTGCAAAGCTATGTCGCGTGTTGCCGTAGGCGGAAACAGGAAAAGCACCATAGTAGAACACAGATGAAGCTTCTAAGTTGATGTAATAGCGAGTAAGAAGTAGTCCAATTCAAGTTTTAGGTATCGATTATTGACTTTTTAGCTGGCTTTGGTGCCTTGGACATGAGCTAGGACCTTAAGATTCTGCATGAAAGGAGGACTAGCAGCCGAGTAGCATGGGAGAATGTGAAAAGTGTTCATATGTATTAAAAACCTGAGAAATTCGTCCGTTTTCGTCATTTGTTATCGAATCGACTTAAATCCACATCGTCTTATTTGCCGCTCTTCTCTCTGAAACGCTTGTACTTATCGTCTGCAAAGCTATGTCGCATGCTGCGGTATGCTGAGACACTACAAGCAGCATAGTAGAACACAGATGAAGCTTCTAAGTTGATGTAATAGCCAGTAAGAAGTAGTACAATTCAAGTTTTAGGTATCGATTATTGACTTTTTAGCTGGCTTTGGTGCCTTGGACATGAGCTAGGACTTTAAGATTCTGCATAAAAGGAGGACTAGCAGCCCAGTTGCACGGGAGAATGTGAAAAGTGTTCATATGTATTAAAAACCTGAGACATCCGTCCGTTTTCGTCATTTGTTATCGAATCGACTTAAAGCCAGATCGTCACATTGGCCGCTCTTCTCTCTGAAACGGTTGTACTTATCGTCTGCAAAGCTATGTCGCGTGCTGCGGTATGCGGAGACACTAAAAGCACCGTAGTAGAACACAGATGAAGCTTCTAAGTTGATGTAATAGCCAGTAAGAAGTAGTACAATTCAAGTTTTACGTATCGATTATTGACTTTTTAGCTGGCTTTGGTGCCTTGGACATGAGCTAGTACCTTAAGATTCTGCATGAAAGGAGGACTAGCAGCCGAGTTGCACGGGAGAATGTGAAAAGTGTTCATATGTTGTAAGAACCTGAGAAATCCGTCCGTTTTCGTCATTTGTTATCGAATCGACTTTAAGTCAGATCGTCACATTGGCCGTTCTTCTCTCTGAAACGGTTGTACTTATCGTCTACAAAGCTATGTCACGTGCTGCGGTATGTGGAGACACTAAATGCAAAATAGTAGAACACAGATGAAGCTTCTAAGTTGATGTAATAGCCAGTAAGAAGTAGTACAATTCAAGTTTTAGGTATCGATTATTGACTTTTTAGCTGGCTTTGGTGCCTTCGACATGAGCTAGGACCTTAAGATTCTGCATGTAAGGAGGACTAGCAGCCGAGTTGCACGGTAGAATGTGAAAAGTGTTCATATGCAGTAAAAACCTGAGACATCCGTCAGTTTTCGTCATTTGTTATCGAATCGACTTAAAGCCAGATCGTCACATTGGCCGCTCTTATCTCCGAAACGCTTGTACTTATCGTCTGCAAAGCTATGTCGCGTGTTGCCGTAGGCGGAAACAGAAAAAGCACCATAGTAGAACACAGATGAAGCTTCTAAGTTGATGTAATAGCGAGTAAGAAGTAGTCCAATTCAAGTTTTAGGTATCGATTATTGACTTTTTAGCTGGCTTTGGTGCCTTGGACATGAGCTAGGACCTTAAGATTCTGCATGAAAGGAGGACTAGCAGCCGAGTAGCACGGGAGAATGTGAAAAGTGTTCATATGTATTAAAAACCTGAGAAATTCGTCCGTTTTCGTCATTTGTTATCGAATCGACATAAAGCCACATCGTCTTATTTGCCGCTCTTCTCTCTGAAACGCTTGTACTTATCGTCTGCAAAGCTATGTCGCATGCTGCGGTATGCTGAGACACTACAAGCAGCATAGTAGAACACAGATGAAGCTTCTAAGTTGATGTAATAGCCAGTAAGAAGTAGTACAATTCAAGTTTTAGGTATCGATTATTGACTTTTTAGCTAGCTTTGGTGCCTTGGACATGAGCTAGGACCTTAAGATTCTGCATGAAAGGAGGACTAGCAGCCGAGTAGCACGGGAGAATGTGAAAAGTGATCATATGTAGTAAAAACCTGAGAAATTCGTCCGTTTGCGTCATTTGTTATCGAATCGACTTAAAGCCAGATCGTCACATTGGCCGCTCTTCTCTCTGAAACGCTTGTACTTATCGTCTGCAAAGCTATGTCGCGTGCTGCGGTATGCGGAGACACTAAAAGCACCATAGTAGAACACATATGAAGCTTCTAAGTTGATGTAATAACCAGTAAGAAGTAGTAGAATTCAAGTTTTACGTATCGATTATTGACTTTTTAGCTGGCTTTGGTGCCTTCGACATGAGCTAGTACCTTAAGATTCTGCATGAAAGGAGGACTAGCAGCCGAGTTGCACGGGAGAATGTGAAAAGTGTTCATATGTAGTCAAAACCTGAGAAATCCGTCCGTTTTCGTCATTTGTTATCGAATCGACTTTAAGTCAGATCGTCACATTGTCCGTTCTTCTCTCTGAAACGGTTGTACTTATCGTCTACAAAGCTATGTCACGTGCTGCGGTATGTGGAGACACTGAAAGCAAAATAGTAGAACACTGATGAAGCTTCTAAGTTGATGTAATAGCCAGTAAGAAGTAGTACAATTCAAGTTTTAGGTATCGATTATTGACTTTTTAGCTGGCTTTGGTGGCTTCGACATGAGCTAGGACCTTAAGATTCTGCATGAAAGGAGGACTAGCAGCCGAGTTGCAGGGGAAAATGTGAAAAGTGTTCATATGTATTAAAAACCTGAGACATCCGTCCGTTTTCGTCATTTGTTATCGAATCGACTTAAAGCCAGATCGTCACATTGGCCGCTCTTCTCTCTGAAACGCTTGTACTTATCGTCTGCAAAGCTATGTCGCGTCCTGCGGTATGCGGAGACACTAAAATCACCATAGTAGAACACAGATGAAGCTTCTAAGTTGATGTAATAGCCAGTAAGAAGTAGTCCAATTCAAGTTTTAGGTATCGATTATTGACTTTTTAGCTGGCTTTGGTGCCTTGGACATGAGCTAGGACCTTAAGATTCTGCATGAAAGGAGGACTAGCAGCCGAGTTGCAGGGGAAAATGTGAAAAGTGTTCATATGTAGTAAAAACCTGAGAAATCCGTCCGTTTTCGTCATTTGTTATCGAATCGACTTAAAGCCAGATCGTCACATTGGCCGCTCTGCTCTCGGAAACGGTTGTACTTATCGTCTGCAAAGCTATGTCGCGTGTTGCCGTAGGTGGAAACAGGAAAAGCACCATAGTAGAACACAGATGATGCTTCTAAGTTGATGTAATAGCGAGTAAGAAGTAGTCCAATTCAAGTTTTAGGTATCGATTACTGACTTTTTAGCTGGCTTTGGTGCCTTGGACATGAGCTAGGACCTTAAGATTCTGCATGAAAGGAGGACTAGCAGCCGAGTAGCACGGGAGAATGTGAAAAGTGTTCATATGTATTAAAAACCTGAGAAATTCGTCTGTTTTCGTCATTTGTTATCGAATCGACTTAAAGCCACATCGTCTTATTTGCCGCTCTTCTCTCTGAAACGCTTGTACTTATCGTCTGCAAAGCTATGTCGCATGCTGCGGTATGCTGAGACACTACAAGCAGCATAGTAGAACACAGATGAAGCTTGTAAGTTGATGTAATAGCGAGTAAGAAGTAGTACAATTCTAGTTTTAGGTATCGATTATTGAATTTTTTGCTAGCTTTGGTGCCTTGGACATGAGCTAGGACCTTACGATTCTGCATGAAAGGAGGACTAGCAGCCGAGTTGCAGGGGGAAATGTGAAAAGTGTTCATATGTAATAAAAACCTGAGAAATCCGTCCGTTTTCGTCATTTGTTATCGAATCGACTTTAAAGCCAGATCGTCACATTGGCCGCTCTGCTCTCGGAAACGGTTGTACTTATCGTCTGCAAAGCTATGTCGCGTGTTGCCGTAGGAGGAAACAGGAAAAGCACCATAGTAGAACACAGATGAAGATTCTAAGTTGATGTAATAGCGAGTAAGAAGTAGTCCAATTCAAGTTTTAGGTATCGATTATTGACTTTTTAGCTGGCTTTGGTGGCTTGGACATGAGCTAGGACCTTAAGATTCTGCATGAAAGGAGGACTAGCAGCCGAGTAGCACGGGAGAATGTGAAAAGTGTTCATATGTAGTAAAAACCTGGGAAATTCGTCCGTTTTCGTCATTTGTTATCGAATCGACTTAAAGCCACATCGTCTTATTTGCCGCTCTTTTCTCTGAAACGCTTGTACTTATCGTCTGCAAAGCTATGTCGCATGCTGCGGTATGCTGAGACACTACAAGCAGCATAGTAGAACACAGATGAAGCTTCTAAGTTGATGTAATAGCCAGTAAGAAGTAGTACAATTCAAGTTTTAGGTATCGATTATTGACTTTTTAGCTGGCTTTGGTGCCTTGGACATGAGCTAGGACCTTAAGATTCTGCATGAAAGGAGGACTAGCAGCCGAGTTGCAGGGGAGAATGTAAAAAGTGCTCATATGAAGTAAAAACCTGAGTAATCCGTCCGTTTTCGTCATTTGTTATAGAATCGACTTAAAGCCAGATCGTCACATTGGCCGCTCTGCTCTTGAAACGGTTGTACTTATCGTCTGCAAAGCAATGTCGCGTTTTGCCGTAGGCGGAAACAGAAAAGCACCATAGTAGAACACAGATGAAGCTTCTAAGTTGATGTAATAGCCAGTAAGAAGTAGACCAATTCAAGATTTAGGTATCGATTATTGACTTTTTAGCTGGTTTTATGTGCCTTGGACATGAGCTAGGACTTTATGATTCTGCATAAAAGGAGGACTAGCAGCCCAGTTGCACGGGAGAATGTGAAAAGTGTTCATATGTATTAAAAACCTGAGACATCCGTCAGTTTTCGTCATTTGTGATCGAATCGACTTAAAGCCAGATCGTCACATTGGCCGCTCTTCTCTCTGAAACGGTTGTACTTATCATCTGCGAAGCTATGTCGCGTGATGCGGTATGCGGAGACACTAAAAGCACCATAGTAGAACACAGATGGAGCTTCTAAGTTGATGTAATAGCCAGTAAGAAGTAGTACAATTCAAGTTTTAGGTATCGATTATTGACTTTTTAGCTGGCTTTGGTGCCTTGGACATGAGCTAGTACCTTAAAATTCTGCATGAAAGGAGGACTAGCAGCCGAGTTGCACGGGAGAATGTGAAAAGTGTTCATCTGTAGTAAAAACCTTAGAAATCCATCCGTTTTCGTTATTTGTTGTCGAATCGACTTAAAGCCAGATCGTCACATTGGACGCTATTCTCTCTGAAACGGTTGTACTTATCGTCTGCAAAGCTATGTCGCGTGCTGCGGTATGTGGAGACACTAAAATTACCATAGTAGAACACAGATGAAGCATCTAAGTTGATGTAATAGCCAGTAAGAAGTAATTCAATTCAAGTTTTAGGTATCGATTATTGACTTTTTAGCTGGCTTTGGTGCCTTGGACATGAGCTAGGACCTTAAGATTCTACATGAAAGGAGGACTAGCAGCCGAGTTGCACGGGAGAATGTGAAAAGTGTTCATATGTAGTAAAAACCTGAGAAATCCGTCCGTTTTCGTCATTTGTTATCGAATCGACTTAAAGCCAGATCGTCACATTGGCCGCTCTTCTCTCTGAAAAAGTTGTACTTACCGTCTGCAAAGCTATGTCGCGTGCTGCGGTACGTGGACACAATAAAAGCACCATAGTAGAACACAGATGAAGCTTCTAAGTTGATGTAATAGCCAGTAAGAAGTAGTACAATTAAAGTTTTAGGTATCGATTATTGACTTTTTAGCTGGCTTTGATGCCTTGGACATGAGCTAGGACCTTAAGATTCTGCATGAAAGGAGGACTAGCAGCCGAGTTGCACGGGAGAATGTGAAAAGTGTTCATATGTAGTAAAAACCTGAGAAATCCTACCGTTTTCGTCATTTGTTATCGAATCGACATAAAGCCAGATCGTCACATTGGCCGCTCTGCTCTCGGAAACGGTTGTACTTATCGTCTACTAAGCTATCTCGCGTGCTGCGGTATGCGGAGACACTAAAAGCACTATAGTAGAACACAGATTAAGCTTCTAAGTTAATGTAATAGCCAGTAAGAAGTAGTACAATTCAAGTTTTAGGTATCGATTATTGACTTTTTAGCTGGCTTTGGTGCCTTGGACATGAGCTAGGACCTTACGATTCTGCATGAAAGGAGGACTAGCAGCCGAGTTACACGGGAGAATGTGAAAAGTCTTCATATGTAATAAAAACCTGAGAAATCCGTCCGTTTTCGTCATTTGTTATCGAATCGACTTAAAGCCAGATCATCACATTGGCCGCTCTTCTCTCTGAAACGGTTGTACTTATCGTCTGCAAAGCTATGTAGCGTACTGCGGTATGTGGAGACACTAAAAGCACCATAGTAGAACACAGATGAACCTTCTAAGTTGATGTAATAGCCAGTAAGAAATAGTACAATTCAAGATTTAGGTATCGTTTATTGACTTTTTACCTGGCTTTGGTGCCTTGGACATGAGCTAGGACCTTAAGGTTCAGCATGAAAGGAGGACTAGCAGCCGAGTTGCACGGGAGAATGTGAAAAGTGTTCATATGTAATAAAAACCTGAGAAATCCGTCCGTTTCGTCATTTGTTATCGAATCGACTTAAAGCCAGATCGTCACATTGGCCGCTCTGCTCTCGGAAACGGTTGTACTTATCGTCTACTAAGCTATGTCGCGTGCTGCGGTATGCGGAGACACTAAAAGCACCATAGTAGAACACAGATTAAGCTTCTAAGTTAATGTAATAGCCAGTAAGAAGTAGTACAATTCAAGTCTTAGTTATCGATTATTGACTTTTTAGCTGGCTTTGGTGCCTTGGACATGAGCTAGGACCTTAACATTCTGCATGAAAGGATTACTAGCAGCCGAGTTGCACGGGAGAATGTGAAAAGTGTTCATATGTAGTAAAAACCTTAGAAATCCGTCCGTTTTCGTAATTTGTTATCGAATCGACTTAAAGCCACATCGTCACATTGGCCGCTCTTCTCTCTGAAACGGTTGTACTTATCGTCTGCAAAGCTATGTCGCGTGCTGCGGTATGTGGACACACTAAAAGCACCATAGTAGAACACAGATGAAGCTTCTAAGTTGATGTAATAGCCAGTAAGAAGTAGTAGAATTCAAGTTCTAGGTATCGATTATTGACTTTTTAGCTGGCTTTGGTGCCTTGGACATGAGCTAGGACCTTAAGATTCTGCATGAAAGCAGGACTAGCAGCCGAGTTGCACGGGAGAATGTGAAAAGTGTTCATATGTAGTAAAAACCTGAGAAACCCGTCCGTTTTCGTCATTTGTTATCGAATCGACTTAAAGCCAGATCGTCACAATGGCCGCTCTTCTCTCTGAAACGGGTGTACTTATCGTCTGCAAAGCTATGTCGCGTGCTGCGGTATGTGGATACACTAAAATTACCATAGTAGAACACAGGTGAAGCATCTAAGTTGATGTAATAGCCAGTAAGAAGTAATCCAATTCAAGTTTTGGTTATCGATTATTGACTGTTTAGCTGGCTTTGGTGCCTTGGACATGAGCTAGGACCTTAAGATTCTGCATGAAAGGAAGACTAGCAGCCGAGTTGCACGGGAGAATGTGAAAAGTGTTCATATGTAATAAAAACCTGAGAAATCCGTCCGTTTTCGTCATTTGTTATCGAATCGACTTAAAGTCAGATCGTCACATTGGCCGCTCTTCTCTCTGAAACGGTTGTACTTATGGTCTGCAAAGCTATGTCGCATGCTGCGGTATGCTGAGACACTACAAGCAGCATAGTAGAACACAGATGAAGCTTCTAAGTTGATGTAATAGCCAGTAAGAAGTAGTACAATTCAAGTTTTAGGTATCGATTATTGACTTTTTAGCTAGCTTTGGTGCCCTGGACATGAGCTAGGACTTTAACATTCAGCATGAAAGGAGGACTAGCAGCCGAATAGCAGGGGAGAATGTGAAAAGTGTTCATATGTAGTAAAAACCTGAGAAATTCGTCCGTTTTCGTCATTTGTTATCGAATCGACTTAAAGCCAGATCGTCACATTGGCCGCTCTTCTTTCTGAAACGCTTGTATTTATCGTCTGCAAAGCTATGTCGCGATTTGCGGTATGCGGAAACACTAAAATCACCATAGTAGGAAACAGATGAAGCATCTAAGTTGATGTAATAGCCAGTAAGAAGTAATCCAATTCAAGTTTTAGGGATCGATTATTGACTTTTTAGCTGGCTTTGGTGCCTTGGACATGACCTAGGACCTTAAGATTTAGCATGAAAGGAGGACTAGCAGCCGAGTTGCACGGGAGAATGTGAAAAGTGTTCATATGTAATAAAAACCTGAGAAATCCGTCCGTTTTCGTCATTTGTTATCGAATCGACATAAAGCCAGATCGTCACATTGGCCGCTCTGCTCTCGGAAACGGTTGTACTTATCGTCTACTAAGCTATGTCGCGTGCTGCAGTATGCGGAGACACTAAAGGCACCATAGTAGAACACAGATGAAGCTTCTAAGTTAATGTAATAGCCAGTAAGAAGTAGTAGAATTCAAGTTTTAGGTATCGATTATTGACTTTTTAGCTGGCTTTGGTGCCTTGGACATGAGCTAGGACCTTAAGATTCTGCATGAAAGCAGGACTAGCAGCCGAGTTGCACGGGAGAATGTGAAAAGTGTTCATATGTAGTAAAAACCTGAGAAACCCGTCCGTTTTCGTCATTTGTTATCGAATCGACTTAAAGCCAGATCGTCACAATGGCCGCTCTTCTCTCTGAAACGGGTGTACTTATCGTCTGCAAAGCTATGTCGCGTGCTGCGGTATGTGGAGACACTAAAATTACCATAGTAGAACACAGGTGAAGCATACAAGTTGATGTAATAGCCAGTAAGAAGTAATCCAATTCAAGTTTTGGTTAACGATTATTGACTGTTTAGCTGGCTTTGGTGCCTTGGACATGAGCTAGGACCTTAAGATTCTGCATGAAAGGAAGACTAGCAGCCGAGTTGCACGGGAGAATGTGAAAAGTGTTCATATGTAATAAAAACCTGAGAAATCCGTCCGTTTTCGTCATTTGTGATCGAATCGACTTAAAGCCAGATCGTCACATTGGCCGCTCTTCTCTCTGAAACGGTTGTACTTATCGTCTACTAAGCCATGTCGCGTGCTGCGGTATGCGGAGACACTAAAAGCACCATAGTAGAACACAGATGAAGCTTCTAAGTTAATGTAATAGCCAGTAAGAAGTAGTACAATTCAAGTTTTTGGTATCGATTATTGACTTTTTAGCTCGCTTTGGTGCCTTGGACATGAGCTAGGACCTTAAGATTCTGCATGAAAGGAGGACTAACAGCCGAGTTGCACGGGAGAATGTGAAAAGTGTTCATATGTAGTAAAAACCTGAGAAATTCGTCCGTTTTCGTCATTTGTTATCGAATCGACTTAAAGCCAGATCATCACATTGGCCGCTCTTCTCTCTGAAACGCTTGTACTTATCGTCTGCAAAGCTATGTCGCATGCTGCGGTATGCTGAGACACTACAAGCAGCATAGTAGAACACAGATGAGGCTTCTAAGTTGATGTAATAGCCAGTAAGAAGTAGTACAATTCAAGTTTTAGGTATGGATTATTGACTTTTTAGCTGGCTTTGGTGCCTTGGACATGAGCTAGGACTTTACGATTCTGCATGAAAGGAGGATTAGCAGCCGAGTTGCACGGGAGAATGTGAAAAGTCATCATATGTAGTAATAACCTGAGAAATCCGTCCGTTTTCGTCATTTGTTATCGAATCGACTTAAAGCCAGATCATCACATTGGCCGCTCTTCTCTCTGAAACGGTTGTACTTATCGTCTGCAAAGCTATGTCGCGTACTGCGGTATGTGGAGACACTAAAAGCACCATAGTAGAACACAGATGATCCTTCTAAGTTGATGTAATAGCCAGTAAGAAATAGTACAATTAAAGTTTTAGGTATCGATTATTGACTTTTTTGCTGGCTTTGGTGCCTTGGACATGAGCTAGGACCTTAAGATTCTGCATGAAAGGAGGACTAGCAGCCGAGTTGCACGGGAGAATGTGAAAAGTGTTCATATGTAGTAAAAACCTGAGAAATCCTACCGTTTTCGTCATTTGTTATCGAATCGACATAAAGCCAGATCGTCACATTGGCCGCTCTGCTCTCGGAAACGGTTGTACTTATCGTCTACTAAGCTATCTCGCGTGCTGCGGTATGCGGAGACACTAAAAGCACTATAGTAGAACACAGATTAAGCTTCTAAGTTAATGTAATAGCCAGTAAGAAGTAGTACAATTCAAGTTTTAGGTATCGATTATTGACTTTTTAGCTGGCTTTGGTGCCTTGGACATGAGCTAGGACCTTACGATTCTGCATGAAAGGAGGACTAGCAGCCGAGTTACACGGGAGAATGTGAAAAGTCTTCATATGTAATAAAAACCTGAGAAATCCGTCCGTTTTCGTCATTTGTTATCGAATCGACTTAAAGCCAGATCATCACATTGGCCGCTCTTCTCTCTGAAACGGTTGTACTTATCGTCTGCAAAGCTATGTAGCGTACTGCGGTATGTGGAGACACTAAAAGCACCATAGTAGAACACAGATGAACCTTCTAAGTTGATGTAATAGCCAGTAAGAAATAGTACAATTCAAGATTTAGGTATCGTTTATTGACTTTTTACCTGGCTTTGGTGCCTTGGACATGAGCTAGGACCTTAAGGTTCAGCATGAAAGGAGGACTAGCAGCCGAGTTGCACGGGAGAATGTGAAAAGTGTTCATATGTAATAAAAACCTGAGAAATCCGTCCGTTTCGTCATTTGTTATCGAATCGACTTAAAGCCAGATCGTCACATTGGCCGCTCTGCTCTCGGAAACGGTTGTACTTATCGTCTACTAAGCTATGTCGCGTGCTGCGGTATGCGGAGACACTAAAAGCACCATAGTAGAACACAGATTAAGCTTCTAAGTTAATGTAATAGCCAGTAAGAAGTAGTACAATTCAAGTCTTAGTTATCGATTATTGACTTTTTAGCTGGCTTTGGTGCCTTGGACATGAGCTAGGACCTTAACATTCTGCATGAAAGGATTACTAGCAGCCGAGTTGCACGGGAGAATGTGAAAAGTGTTCATATGTAGTAAAAACCTTAGAAATCCGTCCGTTTTCGTAATTTGTTATCGAATCGACTTAAAGCCACATCGTCACATTGGCCGCTCTTCTCTCTGAAACGGTTGTACTTATCGTCTGCAAAGCTATGTCGCGTGCTGCGGTATGTGGACACACTAAAAGCACCATAGTAGAACACAGATGAAGCTTCTAAGTTGATGTAATAGCCAGTAAGAAGTAGTAGAATTCAAGTTCTAGGTATCGATTATTGACTTTTTAGCTGGCTTTGGTGCCTTGGACATGAGCTAGGACCTTAAGATTCTGCATGAAAGCAGGACTAGCAGCCGAGTTGCACGGGAGAATGTGAAAAGTGTTCATATGTAGTAAAAACCTGAGAAACCCGTCCGTTTTCGTCATTTGTTATCGAATCGACTTAAAGCCAGATCGTCACAATGGCCGCTCTTCTCTCTGAAACGGGTGTACTTATCGTCTGCAAAGCTATGTCGCGTGCTGCGGTATGTGGATACACTAAAATTACCATAGTAGAACACAGGTGAAGCATCTAAGTTGATGTAATAGCCAGTAAGAAGTAATCCAATTCAAGTTTTGGTTATCGATTATTGACTGTTTAGCTGGCTTTGGTGCCTTGGACATGAGCTAGGACCTTAAGATTCTGCATGAAAGGAAGACTAGCAGCCGAGTTGCACGGGAGAATGTGAAAAGTGTTCATATGTAATAAAAACCTGAGAAATCCGTCCGTTTTCGTCATTTGTTATCGAATCGACTTAAAGTCAGATCGTCACATTGGCCGCTCTTCTCTCTGAAACGGTTGTACTTATGGTCTGCAAAGCTATGTCGCATGCTGCGGTATGCTGAGACACTACAAGCAGCATAGTAGAACACAGATGAAGCTTCTAAGTTGATGTAATAGCCAGTAAGAAGTAGTACAATTCAAGTTTTAGGTATCGATTATTGACTTTTTAGCTAGCTTTGGTGCCCTGGACATGAGCTAGGACTTTAACATTCAGCATGAAAGGAGGACTAGCAGCCGAATAGCAGGGGAGAATGTGAAAAGTGTTCATATGTAGTAAAAACCTGAGAAATTCGTCCGTTTTCGTCATTTGTTATCGAATCGACTTAAAGCCAGATCGTCACATTGGCCGCTCTTCTTTCTGAAACGCTTGTATTTATCGTCTGCAAAGCTATGTCGCGATTTGCGGTATGCGGAAACACTAAAATCACCATAGTAGGAAACAGATGAAGCATCTAAGTTGATGTAATAGCCAGTAAGAAGTAATCCAATTCAAGTTTTAGGGATCGATTATTGACTTTTTAGCTGGCTTTGGTGCCTTGGACATGACCTAGGACCTTAAGATTTAGCATGAAAGGAGGACTAGCAGCCGAGTTGCACGGGAGAATGTGAAAAGTGTTCATATGTAATAAAAACCTGAGAAATCCGTCCGTTTTCGTCATTTGTTATCGAATCGACATAAAGCCAGATCGTCACATTGGCCGCTCTGCTCTCGGAAACGGTTGTACTTATCGTCTACTAAGCTATGTCGCGTGCTGCAGTATGCGGAGACACTAAAGGCACCATAGTAGAACACAGATGAAGCTTCTAAGTTAATGTAATAGCCAGTAAGAAGTAGTAGAATTCAAGTTTTAGGTATCGATTATTGACTTTTTAGCTGGCTTTGGTGCCTTGGACATGAGCTAGGACCTTAAGATTCTGCATGAAAGCAGGACTAGCAGCCGAGTTGCACGGGAGAATGTGAAAAGTGTTCATATGTAGTAAAAACCTGAGAAACCCGTCCGTTTTCGTCATTTGTTATCGAATCGACTTAAAGCCAGATCGTCACAATGGCCGCTCTTCTCTCTGAAACGGGTGTACTTATCGTCTGCAAAGCTATGTCGCGTGCTGCGGTATGTGGAGACACTAAAATTACCATAGTAGAACACAGGTGAAGCATACAAGTTGATGTAATAGCCAGTAAGAAGTAATCCAATTCAAGTTTTGGTTAACGATTATTGACTGTTTAGCTGGCTTTGGTGCCTTGGACATGAGCTAGGACCTTAAGATTCTGCATGAAAGGAAGACTAGCAGCCGAGTTGCACGGGAGAATGTGAAAAGTGTTCATATGTAATAAAAACCTGAGAAATCCGTCCGTTTTCGTCATTTGTGATCGAATCGACTTAAAGCCAGATCGTCACATTGGCCGCTCTTCTCTCTGAAACGGTTGTACTTATCGTCTACTAAGCCATGTCGCGTGCTGCGGTATGCGGAGACACTAAAAGCACCATAGTAGAACACAGATGAAGCTTCTAAGTTAATGTAATAGCCAGTAAGAAGTAGTACAATTCAAGTTTTTGGTATCGATTATTGACTTTTTAGCTCGCTTTGGTGCCTTGGACATGAGCTAGGACCTTAAGATTCTGCATGAAAGGAGGACTAACAGCCGAGTTGCACGGGAGAATGTGAAAAGTGTTCATATGTAGTAAAAACCTGAGAAATTCGTCCGTTTTCGTCATTTGTTATCGAATCGACTTAAAGCCAGATCATCACATTGGCCGCTCTTCTCTCTGAAACGCTTGTACTTATCGTCTGCAAAGCTATGTCGCATGCTGCGGTATGCTGAGACACTACAAGCAGCATAGTAGAACACAGATGAGGCTTCTAAGTTGATGTAATAGCCAGTAAGAAGTAGTACAATTCAAGTTTTAGGTATGGATTATTGACTTTTTAGCTGGCTTTGGTGCCTTGGACATGAGCTAGGACTTTACGATTCTGCATGAAAGGAGGATTAGCAGCCGAGTTGCACGGGAGAATGTGAAAAGTCATCATATGTAGTAATAACCTGAGAAATCCGTCCGTTTTCGTCATTTGTTATCGAATCGACTTAAAGCCAGATCATCACATTGGCCGCTCTTCTCTCTGAAACGGTTGTACTTATCGTCTGCAAAGCTATGTCGCGTACTGCGGTATGTGGAGACACTAAAAGCACCATAGTAGAACACAGATGAACCTTCTAAGTTGATGTAATAGCCAGTAAGAAATAGTACAATTAAAGTTTTAGGTATCGATTATTGACTTTTTTGCTGGCTTTGGTGCCTTGGACATGAGCTAGGACCTTAAGATTCTGCATGAAAGGAGGACTAGCAGCCGAGTTGCACGGGAGAATGTGAAAAGTGTTCATATGTAGTAAAAACCTGCGAAATCCGTCTGTTTTCGTCGTTTGTTATCGAATCGACTTAAAGCCAGATCGTCACATTGGCCGCTCTTCTCTCTGAAACGGGTGTACCTATCGTCTGCAAAGCTATGTCGCGTGCTGCGGTATTTGGAGACACTAAAATTACCATAGTAGAACACAGATGAAGCATCTAAGTTGATGTAATAGCCAGTAAGAAGTAATCCAATTCAAGTTTTGTGTATCGATTATTGACTTTTTAGCTGGCTTTGGTGCCTTGGACATGAGCTAGGACCTTAAGATTCTGCATGAAAGGAGGACTAGCAGCCGAGTTGCACGGGAGAATGTGAAAAGTGTTCATATGTAATAAAAACCTGAGAAATCCGTCCGTTTTCGTCATTTGTTATCGAATCGACTTAAAGCCAGATCATCACATTGGCCGCTCTTCTCTCTGAAACGGTTGTACTTATCGTCTGCAAAGTAATGTCGCGTACTGCGGTATGTGGAGACACTAAAAGCACCATAGTAGAACACAGATGAACCTTCTTAGTTGATGTAATAGCCAGTAAGAAATAGTACAATTAAAGTTTTAGGTATCGATTATTGACTTTTTTGCTGGCTTTGGTGCCTTGGACATGAGCTAGGACCTTAAGATTCTGCATGAAAGGAGGACTAGCAGCCGAGTTGCACGGGAGAATGTGAAAAGTGTTCATATGTAGTAAAAACCTGAGAAATCCGTCCGTTTTCGTCGTTTGTTATCGAATCGACTTAAAGCCAGATCGTCACATTGGCCGCTCTTCTCTCTGAAACGGGTGTACCTATCGTCTGCAAAGCTATGTCGCGTGCTGCGGTATGTGGAGACACTAAAATTACCATAGTAGAACACAGATGAAGCATCTAAGTTGATGTAATAGCCAGTAAGAAGTAGTCCAATTCAAGATTTAGGTATCGATTATTGACTTTTTAGCTGGCTTTTGGTGCCTTGGACATGAGCTAGGACCTTAAGATTCTGCATGGAAAGGAGGACTAGCAGCCGAGTTGCACGGGAGAATGTGAAAAGTTTTCATATGTAGTAAAAACCTAAGAAATTCGTCCGTTTTCGTCATTTGTTATCGAATCGACTTAAAGCCAGATCGTCACATTGGCCGCTCTTCTCTCTGAAACGGTTGTACTTATCGTCTGCAAAGCTATGTCGCGTGCTGCGGTATGCGGAGACACTAAAAGCACCATAGTAGAACACAGATGAAGCTTCTAAGTTGACGTAATAGCCAGGAAGAAGTAGTACAATTCAAATTTTAGGTATCGATTATTGACTTTTTAGCTGGCTTTGGTGCCTTGGACATGAGCTAGGACCTTAACATTGTGTATGAAAGGAATACTAGCAGCCAATTTGCATGGGAGAATGTGAAAAGTGTTAATATGTAGTAAAAACCCGAGAAATCCGTCCGTTTTCGTCATTTGTTATCGAATCGACTTAAAGCCAGATCGTCAAATTAGCCGCTCTTCTCTCTGAAACGGTTGTACTTATCGATTGCGAAGCTGTGTCGCGTGCTGCGGTATGCGGAGACACTAAAAGCACCATAGTAGAACACAGATGAAGCTTCTAAGTTGATGTAATAGCCACTAATATGTAGTACAATTCAAGTTTTAGGTATCGATTATTGACTTTTTAGCTAGCTTTGGTACCTTGGACATGAGCTAGGACCTTATGATTCTGCATGAAAGGAGGACTAGCAGCCGAGTTGCACGGGAGAATGTGAAAAGTGTTCATATGTAGTAAAATCCTGAGAAATCCGTCCGTTTTCGGCATTTGTTATCGAATCTACTTAAAGCAAGATCGTCACATTGGCCGCTCTTCTCTCTGAAACGGTTGTACTTATCGTCTACAAAGCTATGTCGCGTGCTGCGATATGCTGAGACACTAAACGCACCATAGTAGAACACAGATGAAGCTTCTAAGTTGATGTAATAGCCAGTAAGAAGTAGTACAATTAAAGTTTTAGGTATCGGTTATTGACTTTTTACCCTTCTTTGGTGCCTTGGACACGAACTAGGAACTTAAGATTTTGCATGAAGGAGGACTAGCAGCCGAGTTGCACGGGAGAATGTGAAAAGTGTTCTAATATAGTAAAAACCTGAGAAATCCGTACGTTTTCGTCATTTGTTATCGAATCGACTTAAAGCCAGATCGTCCCATTGGCCGCTCTTCTCTCTGAAACGGTTGTACTTATCGTCTGCAAAGCTATGTCGCGTGCTGCGGTATGTTGAGACACTAAAAGCACCATAGTAGAACACAGATGAAGCTTCTAAGTTGATTTAATAGCCAGTAAGAAGTAGTACAATTAAAGTTTTAGGTATCAGTTAATGACTTTTTACCCTTCTTTGGTGCCTTGGACACGAGCTAGGAAATTAAGATTTTGCATGAAGGAGGACTATCAGCCGAGTTGCACGGGAGAATGTGAAAAGTGTTCATATGTAGTAAAAACCTGAGAAATCCGTCCGATTTCGTCATTTGTTATCGAATCGACTTAAAGCCAGATCGTCAGATTTTCCGCTCTTCTCTCTGAAACGGTTGTACTTATCGTCTGTAAAACTATGTCGCGTGCACCGGTATGCGGAGAAACTAAAAGCACCGTAGTAGAACAGAGATGAAGCTTCTAAGTTGATGTAATAACCAGGAAGAAGTAGTACAATTCAAGTTTTAGGTATTGATTACTGACTTTTTAGCTGGCTTTGGTGCCTTGGACATGAGCTAGGACTTTAAGATTCTGCATAAAAGGAGGACTAGCAGCCGAGTTAAATGGGAGAATGTGAAAAGTGTTCATATGTAGTAAAAACCTGAGACATCCGTCCGTTTTCGTCATTTGTTATCGAATCGACTTAAAGCCAGATCGTCACATTGGCCGCTCTTCTCTCTGAAACGGTTGTACTTATCGTCTGCAAAGCTATGTCGCGTACTGCGGTATGTGGAGACACTAAAAGCACCATAGTAGAACACAGATGAACCTTCTAAGTTGATGTAATAGCCAGTAAGAAGTAATCCAATTCAAGTTTTGGTTATCGATTATTGACTGTTTAGCTGGCTTTGGTGCCTTGGACATGAGCTAGGACCTTAAGATTCTGCATGAAAGGAAGACTAGCAGCCGAGTTGCACGGGAGAATGTGAAAAGTGTTCATATGTAATAAAAACCTGAGAAATCCGTCCGTTTTCGTCATTTGTTATCGAATCGACTTAAAGCCAGATCGTCACATTGGCCGCTCTTCTCTCTGAAACGCTTGTACTTATCGTCTACTAAGCTATGTCGCGTGCTGCGGTATGCGGAGACACTAAAAGAACCATAGTAGAACACAGATGAAGCTTCTAAGTTAATGTAATAGCCAGTAAGAAGTAGTACAATTCAAGTTTTAGGTATCGATTATTGACTTTTTAGCTGGCTTTGGTGCCTTGGACATGAGCTAGGACCTTACGATTCTGCATGAAAGGAGGACTAACAGCCGAGTTGCACGGGAGAATGTGAAAAGTGTTCATATGTAGTAAAAACCTGAGAAATTCGTCCGTTTTCGTCATTTGTTATCGAATCGACTTAAAGCCAGATCGTCACATTGGCCGCTCTTCTCTCTGAAACGCTTGTACTTATCGTCTGCAAAGCTATATCGCGAGCTGCGGTATGCGGAGACACTAAAATCAACATAGTAGGAAACAGATGAAGCATCTAAGTTGATGTAATAGCCAGTAAGAAGTAATCCAATTCAAGTTTTCGGTATCGATTATTGACTTTTTAGCTGGCTTTGGTGCCTTGGACATGAGCTAGGACCTTAAGATTCAGCATGAAAGGAGGACTAGCAGCCGAGTTGCACAGGAGAATGTGAAAAGTGTTTATATGTAATAAAAACCTGAGAAATCCGTCCGTTTTCGTCATTTGTTATCGAATCGACTTAAAGATAGATCATCACATTGGCCGCTCTTCTCTCTGAAACGGTTGTACTTATCGTCTGCAAAGCTATGTCGCGTACTGCGGTATGTGGAGACACTAAAAGCACCATAGTAGAACACAGATGAACCTTCTAAGTTGATGTAATAGCCAGTAAGAAATAGTACAATTCAAGTTTTAGGTATCGATTATTGACTTTTTAGCTGGCTTTGGTGCCTTGGACATGAGCTAGGACCTTAAGATTCTGCATGAAAGCAGGACTAGCAGCCGAGTTGCATGGGAGAATGTGAAAAGTGTTCATATGTAGTAAAAACCTGAGAAACCCGTCCGTTTTCGTCATTTGTTATCGAATCGACTTATAGCCAGATCGTCACAATGGCCGCTCTTCTCTCTGAAACGGGTGTACTTATCGTCTGCAAAGCTATGTCGCGTGCTGCGGTATGTGGAGACACTAAAATTACCATAGTAGAACACAGGTGAAGCATCTAAGTTGATGTAATAGCCAGTAAGAAGTAATCAAATTAAAGTTTTAGGTATCGATTATTGACTTTTTAGCTGGCTTTGGTGCCTTGGACATGAGCTAGGACCTTAAGATTCTGCATGAAAGGAGGACTAACAGCCGAGTTGCACGGGAGAATGTGAAAAGTGTTCATATGTAGTAAAAACCTGAGAAATTCGTCCGTTTTCGTCATTTGTTATCGAATCGACTTAAAGCCAGATCGTCACATTGGCCGCTCTTCTCTCTGAAACGCTTGTACTTATCGTCTGCAAAGCTATGTCGCATGCTGCGGTATGCTGAGACACTACAAGCAGCATAGTAGAACACAGATGAGGCTTTAAAGTTGATGTAATACCCAGTAAGAAGTAGTACAATTCAAGTTTTAGGTATCGATTATTGACTTTTTAGCTGGCTTTGGTGCCTTGGACATGAGCTAGGACCTTACGATTCTGCATGAAATGAGGATTAGCAGCCGAGTTGCACGGGAGAATGTGAAAAGTGTTCATATGTAGTAAAAACCTGAGAAATCGGTCCGTTTTCGTCATTTGTTATCGAATCGACTTAAAGCCAGATCATCACATTGGCCGCTCTTCTCTCTGAAACGGTTGTACTTATCGTCTGCAAAGCTATGTCGCGTACTGCGGTATGTGGAGACACTAAAAGCACCATAGTAGAACACAGATGAAGCATCTAAGTTGATGTAATAGCCAGTAAGAAGTAATCCAATTCAAGTTTTGGGTATCGATTATTGACTTTTTAACTGGCTTTGGTGCCTTGGACATGAGCTAGGACCTTAAGATTCTGCATGAAAGGAAGACTAGCAGCCGAGTTGCACGGGAGAATGTGAAAAGTTTTCATATGTAGTAAAAACCTAAGAAATTCGTCCGTTTTCGTCATTTGTTATCGAATCGACTTAAAGCCAGATCGTCACATTGGCCGCTCTTCTCTCTGAAACGGTTGTACTTATCGTCTGCAAAGCTATGTCGCGTGCTGCGGTATGCGGAGACACTAAAAGCACCATAGTAGAACACAGATGAAGCTTCTAAGTTGACGTAATAGCCAGGAAGAAGTAGTACAATTCAATTTTTAGGTATCGATTATTGACTTTTTAGCTGGCTTTGGTGCCTTGGACAAAAGCTAGGACCTTAACATTCTGTATGAAAGGAATACTAGCAGCCGATTTGCATGGGAGAATGTGAAAAGTGTTAATATGTAGTAAAAACCCGAGAAATCCGTCCGTTTTCGTCATTTGTTATCGAATCGACTTAAAGCCAGATCGTCAAATTAGCCGCTCTTCTCTCTGAAACGGTTGTACTTATCGATTGCGAAGCTATGTCGCGTGCTGCGTTATGCGGAGACACTAAAAGCACCATAGTAGAACACAGATGAAGCTTCTAAGTTGATGTAATAGCCACTAATAAGTAGTACAATTCAAGTTTTAGGTATCGATTATTGACTTTTTAGCTAGCTTTGGTGCCTTGGACATGAGCTAGGACCTTATGATTCTGCATGAAAGGAGGACTAGCAGCCGAGTTGCACGGGAGAATGTGAAAAGTGTTCATATGTAGTAAAAACCTGAGAAATCCGTCCGTTTTCGTCATTTGTTATCGAATCTACTTAAAGCAAGATCGTCACATTGGCCGCTCTTCTCTCTGAAACGGTTGTACTTATCGTCTACAAAGCTATGTCGCGTGCTGCGATATGCTGAGACATTAAACGCACCATAGTAGAACACAGATGAAGCTTCTAAGTTGATGTAATAGCCAGTAAGAAGTAGAACAATTAAAGTTTTAGGTATCGGTTATTGACTTTTTACCCTTCTTTGGTGCCTTGGACACGAACTAGGAACTTAAGATTTGGCATGAAGGAGGACTAGCAGCCGAGTTGCACGGGAGAATGTGAAAAGTGTTCATATGTAGTAAAAACCTGAGAAATCCGTCCGTTTTCGTCATTTGTTATCGAATCGACTTAAAGCCAGATCGTCACATTGGCCGCTCTTCTCTCTGAAACGGTTGTACTTATCGTCTGCAAAGCTATGTCGCGTGCTGCGGTATGCGGAGACACTAAAAGCACCATAGTAGAACACAGATGAAGCTTCTAAGTTGATTTAATAGCCAGTAAGAAGTAGTACAATTAAAGTTTTAGGTATCAGTTAATGACTATTTACCCTTCTTTGGTGCCTTGGACACGAGCTAGGAAATTAAGATTTTGCATGAAGGAGGACTATCAGCCGAGTTGCACGGGAGAATGTGAAAAGTGTTCATATCTAGTAAAAACCTGAGAAATCCGTCCGATTTCGTCATTTGTTATCGAATCGACTTAAAGCCAGATCGTCAGATTTTCCGCTCTTCTCTCTGAAACGGTTGTACTTATCGTCTGTAAAACTATGTCGCGTGCACCGGTATGCGGAGAAACTAAAAGCACCGTAGTAGAACAGATATGAAGCTTCTAAGTTGATGTAATAGCCAGGAAGAAGTAGTACAATTCAAGTTTTAGGTATTGATTGTTGACTTTTTAGCTGGCTTTGGTGCCTTGGACATGAGCTAGGACTTTAAGATTCTGCATAAAAGGAGGACTAGCAGCCGAGTTAAATGGGAGAATGTGAAAAGTGTTCATATGTAGTAAAAACCTGAGACATCCGTCCGTTTTCGTCATTTGTTATCGAATCGACTTAAAGCCAGATCGTCACATTGGCCCCTCTTCTCTCTGAAACGCTTGTACTTTTCGTCTGCAATGCTATGTCGCGTGCTGCGGTATGCGGAGGCACTAAAAGCACCATAGTAGAACACAGATGAAGCTTCTACATTGATGTAATAGCCAGTAAGAAGTAGTACAATTCAAGTTTTAGGTATTGAATATTGTATTTTTAGCTGGCTTTGGTGCCTTGGACATGAGCTAGGACCTTATGATTCTGCATGAAAGGAGGACTAGCAGCCGAGTTGCACGGGAGAATGTGAAAAGTGTTCATATGTAGTAAAAACCTGAGAAATCCGTCCGTTTTCGTCATTTGTTATCGAATCTACTTAAAGCAAGATCGTCACATTGGCCGCTCTTCTCTCTGAAACGGTTGTACTTATCGTCTACAAAGCTATGTCGCGTGCTGCGATATGCTGAGACATTAAACGCACCATAGTAGAACACAGATGAAGCTTCTAAGTTGATGTAATAGCCAGTAAGAAGTAGTACAATTAAAGTTTTAAGTATCGGTTATTGACTTTTTACCCTTCTTTGGTGCCTTGGACACGAACTAGGAACTTAAGATTTTGCATGAAGGAGGACTAGCAGCCGAGTTGCACGGGAGAATGTGAAAAGTGTTCATATATAGTAAAAACCTGAGAAATCCGTCCGTTTTCGTCATTTGTTATCGAATCGACTTAAAGCCAGATCGTCACATTGGCCGCTCTTCTCTCTGAAACGGTTGTACTTATCGTCTGCAAAGCTATGTCGCGTGCTGCGGTATGCGGAGACACTAAAAGCACCATAGTAGAACACAGATGAAGCTTCTAAGTTGATTTAATAGCCAGTAAGAAGTAGTACAATTAAAGTTTTAGGTATCAGTTAATGACTTTTTACCCTTCTTTGGTGCCTTGGACACGAGCTAGGAAATTAAGATTTTGCATGAAGGAGGACTATCAGCCGAGTTGCACGGGAGAATGTGAAAAGTGTTCATATGTAGTAAAAACCTTAGAAATCCGTCCGTTTTCGTCATTTGTTATCGAATCGACTTAAAGCCAGATCGTCACATTGGCCACTCTTCTCTCTGAAACGGTTGTACTTATCGTCTGGAAAGCCATGTCGCGTGCTGCGGTATGTGGAGACACTAAAAGCACCATAGTAGAACACAGATGAAGCTTCTAAGTCGACGTAATAGCCAGGAAGAAGTAGTACAATTCAAGTTTTAGGTGTCGGTTATTGACATTTTATCCGGCTTTGGTGCCTTGGACAAAAGTTAGGACCTTAACATTCTGTATGAAAGGAGGACTAGCAGCCGATTTGCATGGGAGAATGTGAAAAGTGTTCATATGTAGTAAAAACCCGAGAAATCCGTCCGTTTTCGTCATTTGTTATCGAATCGACTTAAAGCCAGATCGTCAAATTAGCCGCTCTTCTCTCTGAAACGGTTGTACTTATCGATTGCAAAGCTATGTCGCGTGCTGCGGTATGCGGAGACACTAAAAGCACCGTAGAAGAACACAGATGAAGCTTCTAAGTTGATGTAATAGCCAGTAAGAAGTAGTACAATTCTAGTTTTAGGTATAGATTAATGCCTTTTTAGCTAGCCTTGGTGCCTTGGACATGACCAAGGACCTTATGATTCTGCATGAAAGGAGGACTAGCAGCCGAGTTGCACGGGAGAATGTGAAAAGTGTTCATATGTAGTAAAAACCTGAGAAATCCGTCCGTTTTCGTCATTTGTTATCGAATCGACTTAAAGCCAGATCGTCACATTGGCCGCTCTTCTCTCTGAAACGGTTGTACTTATCGTCTGCAAAGCTATGTCGCGTGCTGCGGTATGCGGACACACTAAAAGCACCATAGTAGAACCCAGATGAAGCTTCTAAGTTGATGTAATAGCCAGTAAGAAGTAGTACAATTAAAGTTTTAGGTATCAGTTAATGACTTTTTACACTTCTTTGGTGCCTTGGACACGAGCTAGGAACTTAAGATTTTGCATGAAGGAGGACTAGCAGCCGAGTTGCACGGGAGAATGTGAAAAGTGTTCATATGTAGTAAAAACCTGAGAAATCCGTCCGTTTTCGTCATTTGTTATCGAATCAACTTAAAGCCAGATCGTCACATTGGCCGCTCTTCTGTCTGAAACGGTTGTTCTTATCGTCTGCAAAGCTATGTCACGTGCTGCGGTATGCGGAGACACTAAAATCACCACAGTAGAACACAGATGAAGCTTCTAAGTTGATGCAATATCCAGTAAGAAGTTGTACAATTCGCGTTTTAGGTATCGATTATTGACTTTTTAGCTGGCTTTGGTGACTTGGACATGAGCTAGGACCTTAAGATTCTGCATGAAAGGAGGACTAGCAGCTCAGTTGCACGGGAGTATGTGAAAAGTGTTCATATGTAGTAAAAACCTGAGAAATCCGTCCGTTTTCGTCATTTGTTATCGAATCGACTTAAAGCCAGATCGACGCATTGGCCGCTTTTCTCTCTGAAACGGTTGTACTTAACGTCTGCAAAGCTATGTCGCGTGCTGCGGTATGCTGAGACACTAATAGCACTATAGTAGAACAAAGATCAAGCTTCTAAGTTGATGTAATAGCCAGTTAGATGTAGTACAATTCAAGTTTTACGTATTGAATATTGAATTTTTAGCTGGCTTTGGTGCCTTGGACATGAGCTAGGACCTTAATTGTCTGCATGAAAGGAGGGCTAGCAGCCGAGTTGCACGGGAGAATGTGAAAAGTGTTCATATGTAGTAAAAACCTGAGATATCCGTCCATTTTCGTCATTTGTTATCGAATCGACTTAAAGCCAGATCGTCACATTGGCCGCTCTTCTCTCTGAAAAAGTTGTACTTATCGTCTGCAAAGCTATGTCGCGTGCTGCGGTATGCGGACACACTAAAAGCACCATAGTAGAACCCAGATGAAGCTTCTAAGTTGATGTAATAGCCAGTAAGAAGTAGTACAATTAAAGTTTTAGGTATCAGTTAATGACTTTTTACACTTCTTTGGTGCCTTGGACACGAGCTAGGAACTTAAGATTTTGCATGAAGGAGGACTAGCAGCCGAGTTGCACGGGAGAATGTGAAAAATGTTCATATGTAGTAAAAACCTGAGAAATCCGTCCGTTTTCGTCATTTGTTATCGAATCAACTTAAAGCCAGATCGTCACATTGGCCGCTCTTCTCTCTGAAACGGTTGTACTTATCGTCTGCAAAGTTATGTCACGTGCTGCGGTATGCGGAGACACTTAAATCACCACAGTAGAACACAGATGAAGCTTCTAAGTTGATGCAATATCCAGTAAGAAGTTGTACAATTCGCGTTTTAGGTATCGATTATTGACTTTTTAGCTGGCTTTGGTGCCTTGGACATGAGCTAGGACCTTAAGATTCTGCATGAAAGGAGGACTAGCAGCTCAGTTGCACGGGAGTATGTGAAAAGTGTTCATATGTAGTAAAAACCTGAGAAATCCGTCCGTTTTCGTCATTTGTTATCGAATCGACTTAAAGCCAGATCGACGCATTGGCCGCTTTTCTCTCTGAAACGGTTGTACTTAACGTCTGCAAAGCTATGTCGCGTGCTGCGGTATGCTGAGACACTAAAAGCACTATAGTAGAACAAAGATCAAGCTTCTAAGTTGATGTAATAGCCAGTAAGAATTAGTACAATACAAGTATTAGGTATTGAATATTGACCTTTTAGCTGGCTTTTGTGCCTTGGACATGAGCTAGGACCTTAAGAATCTGCATGAAAGGAGGACTAGCAGCTCAGTTGCACGGGAGTATGTGAAAAGTGTTCATATGTAGTAAAAACCTGAGAAATCCGTCCGTTTTCGTCATTTGTTATCGAATCGACTTAAAGCCAGATCGTCACATTGGCCGCTCTTCTCTGTGAAACGGTTGTACTTATCGTCTGCAAAACTATGTCGCGTGCTGCGGTATGCGGAGAAACTAAAAGCACCGTAGTAGAACACAAATGAAGCTTCTAAGTTGATGTAATAGCCAGGAAGAAGTAGTACAATTCAAGTTTTAGGTATTGATTATTGACTTTTTAGCTGGCTTTGGTGCCTTGTACGTGAGCTAGGACCTTAAGATTCTGCATGAAAGGAGGACTAGCAGCTCAGTTGCACGGGAGTATGTGAAAAGTGTTCATATGTAGTAAAAACCTGAGAAATCCGTCCGTTTTCGTCATTTGTTATCGAATCGACTTAAAGCCAGATCGTCACATTGGCCGCTCTTCTCTCTGAAACGGTTGTACTTATCGTCTGCAAAACTATGTCGCGTGCTGCGGTATGCGGAGAAACTAACTAGCGGCCGCGTTGCACGGGAGTATGTGAAAAGTGTTCATATGTAGTAAAAACCTGAGAAATCCGTCCATTTTCGTCATTTGTTATCGAATCGACTTAAAGCCAGATCGTCACATTGGCCGCTCTTCTCTGTGAAACGGTTGTACTTATCGTCTGCAAAACTATGTCGCGTGCTGCGGTATGCGGAGAAACTAAAAGCACCGTAGTAGGACACAGATGAAGCTTCTAAGTTGATGTTATAGCCAGTAAGAAGTAGTACAATACAAGTATTAGGTATTGAATATTGACCTTTTAGCTGGCTTTTGTGCCTTGGACATGAGCTAGGACCTTAGGAATCTGCATGAAAGGAGGACTAGCAGCCGAGTTGCACGGGAGAATGTGAAAAGTTTTCATATGTAGTAAAAACCTAAGAAATTCGTCCGTTTTCGTCATTTGTTATCGAATCGACTTAAAGCCAGATCGTCACATTGGCCGCTCTTCTCTCTGAAACGGTTGTACTTATCGTCTGCAAAACTATGTCGCGTGCTGCGGTATGCGGAGAAACTAACTAGCGGCCGCGTTGCACGGGAGTATGTAAAAAGTGTTCATATGTAGTAAAAACCTGAGAAATCAGTCCATTTTCGTCATTTGTTATCGAATCGACTTAAAGCCAGATCGTCACATTGGCCGCTCTTCTCTGTGAAACGGTTGTACTTATCGTCTGCAAAACTATGTCGCGTGCTGCGGTATGCGGAGAAACTAACTAGCGGCCGCGTTGCACGGGAGTATGTGAAAAGTGTTCATATGTAGTAAAAACCTGAGAAATCCGTCCGTTTTCGTCATTTGTTATCGAATCGACTTAAAGCCAGATCGTCACATTGGCCGCTCTTCTCTCTGAAAAGGTTGTTTTTATCGTCTGCAAAGCTATGTCGCGTGCTGCGGTATGCTGAGACACTAAAAGCACTATAGTAGAACAAAGATCAAGCATCTAAGTTGATGTAATAGCCAGTAAGAAGTAGTACAATACAAGTATTAGGTATTGAATATTGACCTTTTAGCTGGCTTTTGTGCCTTGGACATGAGCTAGGACCTTAAGAATCTGCATGAAAGGAGGACTAGCAGCCGAGTTGCACGGGAGAATGTGAAAAGTTTTCATATGTAGTAAAAACCTAAGAAATTCGTCCGTTTTCGTCATTTGTTATCGAATCGACTTAAAGGCAGATCGTCACATTGGCCGCTCTTCTCTCTGAAGCGGTTGTACTTATCGTCTGCAAAGCTATGTCGCGTGCTGCGGTATGCGGAGACACTAAAAGCACCATAGTAGAACACAGATGAAGCTTCTAAGTTGACGTAATAGCCAGGAAGAAGTAGTACAATTCAAGTTTTAGGTGTCGGTTATTGACTTTTTAGCTGGCTTTGGTGCCTTGGACAAAAGTTAGGACCTTAACATTCTGTATGAAAGGAGGACTAGCAGCCGATTTGCATGGGAGAATGTGAAAAGTGTTCATATGTAGTAAAAACCCGAGAAACCCGTCCGTTTTCGTCATTTGTTATCGAATCGACTTAAAGCCAGATCGTCAAATTAGCCGCTCTTCTCTCTGAAACGGTTGTACTTATCGATTGCAAAGCTATGTCGCGTGCTGCGGTATGCGGAGACACTAAAATCACCATAGTAGAACACAGATCAAGCTTCTAAGTTGATGTAATAGCCAGTACGAAGTAGTACAATTGAAGTTTTAGGTATTGAATATTGAATTTTTAGCTGTCTTTGGTGCCTTGGACATGAGCTAGGACCTTAATATTCTGCATGAAAGGAGGGCTAGCAGCCGAGTTGCACGGGAGAATGTGAAAAGTGTTCATATGTAGTAAAAACCTGAGATATCCGTCCATTTTCATCATTTGTTATCGAATCGACTTAAAGCCAGATCGTCACATTGGCCGCTCTTCTCTCTGAAAAAGTTGTACTTATCGTCTGCAAAGCTATGTCGCATGCTGCGGTATGCGGAAACACTAAAAGCACCATAGTAGAACACAGATGAAGCTTCTAAGTTGATGTAATAGCCAGTAAGAAGTAGTACAATTAAAGTTTTAGGTATCGGTTATTGACTTTTTACCCTTCTTTGGTGCCTTGGACACGAGCTAGGAACTTAAGATTTTGCATGAGGGAGGACTAGCAGCCGAGTTGCACGGGAGAATGTGAAAAGTGTTCATATATAGTAAAAACCTGAGAATTCCGTCCATTTTCGTCATTTGTTATCGAATCGACTTAAAGCCAGATCGTCACATTGGCCGCTCTTCTCTCTGAAACGGTTGTACTTATCGTCTGCAAAACTATGTCGCGTGCTGCGGTATGCGGAGAAACTAACTAGCGGCCGCGTTGCACGGGAGTATGTGAAAAGTGTTCATATGTAGTAAAAACCTGAGAAATCGGTCCGTTTTCGTCATTTGTTATCGAATCGACTTAAAGCCAGATCGTCACATTGGCCGCTCTTCTCTCTGAAACGGTTGTACTTATCGTCTGCAAAACTATGTCGCGTGCTGCGGTATGCGGAGAAACTAAAAGCACCGTAGTAGAACACAGATGAAGCTTCTAAGTTGATGTAATAGCCAGGAAGAAGTAGTACAATTCAAGTTTTAGGTATTGACTATTGACTTTTTAGCTGGCTTTGGTGCCTTGTACATGAGCTAGGACCTTAAGATTCTGCATGAAAGGAGGACTAGCAGCTCAGTTGCACGGGAGTATGTGAAAAGTGTTCATATGTAGTAAATACCTGAGAAATCCGTCCGTTTTCGTCATTTGTTATCGAATCGACTTAAAGCCAGATCGTCACATTGGCCGCTCTTCTCTCTGAAACGGTTGTACTTATCGTCTACAAAGCTATGTCGCGTGCTGCGATATGCGGAGACACTAAAAGCACCATAGTAGAACACAAATGATGCTTCTAAGTTGATGTAATAGCCAGTAAGAAGTAGTCCAATTCAAGATTTTGGTATCGATTATTGACTTTTTAGCTGGCTTTGGTGCCTTGGACATGAGCTAGTACCTTATGATTCTGCATGAAACGAGGACTAGCGGCCGCGTTGCACGGGAGTATGTGAAAAGTGTTCATATATAGTAAAAACCTGAGAAATCCGTCCATTTTCGTCATTTGTTATCGAATCGACTTAAAGCCAGATCGTCACATTGGCCGCTCTTCTCTCTGAAACGGTTGTACTTATCGTCTGCAAAACTATGTCGCGTGCTGCGGTATGCGGACACACTAAAAGCACCATAGTAGAACCCAGATGAAGCTTCTAAGTTGATGTAATAGCCAGTAAGAAGTAGTACAATTAAAGTTTTAGGTATCAGTTAATGACTTTTTACCCTTCTTTGGTGCATTGGACACGTTCTAGGAAATTAAGATTTAGCATGAAGGAGGACTATCAGCCGAGTTGCACGGGAGAATGTGAAAAGTGTTCATATGTAGTAAAAACCTGAGACATCCGTCCGTTTTCGTCATTTGTTATCGAATCGACTTAAAGCCAGATCGTCACTTTGGCCGCTCTTCTCTCTGAAACGCTTGTACTTATCGTCTGCAAAGACATGTCGCGTGCTGCGGTATGCGGAGGCACTAAAAGCACCATAGTAGAACACAGATGAAGCTTCTAAGTTGATGTAATAGCCAGTAAGAAGTAGTACAATTCAAGTTTTAGGTATCGATTATTGACTTTTTAGCTAGCTTTGGTGCCTTGGACATGAGCTAGGACCTTAAGATTCTGCATGAAAGGAGGACTAGCAGCCGAGTTGCACGGGAGAATGTGAAAAGTGTTCATAAGTAGTAAAAACCTGAGAGATTCGTCCGTTTTCGTCATTTGTTTTCGAATCGACTTAAAGCCAGATCGACACATTGGCCGCTTTTCTCTCTGAAACGGTTGTACTTAACGTCTGCAAAGTTATGTCGCGTGCTGCGGTATGCTGAGACACTAAAAGCACTATAGTAGAACACAGATCAAGCTTCTAAGTTGATGTAATAGCCAGTAAGAAGTAGTACAATACAAGTATTAGGTATTGAACATTGACCTTTTAGCTGGCTTTTGTGCCTTGGACATGAGCTAGGACTTTAAGAATCTGCATGAAAGGAGGACTAGCAGCCGAGTTGCACGGGAGAATGTGAAAAGTTTTCATATGTTGTAAAAACCTAAGAAATTCGTCCGTTTTCGTCATTTGTTATCGAATCGACTTAAAGCCAGATCGTCAAATTAGCCGCTCTTCTCTCTGAAACGGTTGTACTTATCGATTGCAAAGCTATGTCGCATGCTGCGGTATGCGGAGACAATAAAAGCACCATAGTAGAACACAGATGAAACTTCTAATTTGACGTAATAGCCAGGAAGAAGTAGTACAATTCAAGTTTTAGGTATCGACTATTAACTTTTTAGCTGGCTTTGGTGACTTGGACATGAGCTAGGACCTTAACATTCTGCATGAAAGGAGGACTAGCAGCCGATTTGCATGGGAGAATGTGAAAAGTGTTCATATGTAGTAAAAACCCGAGAAATCCGTCCGTTTTCGGCATTTGTTATCGAATCGACTTAAAGCCAGATCGTCACATTGGCCGCTCTTCTCTCTGAAACGGTTGTACTTATCGTCTACAAAGCTATGTCGCGTGCTGCGATATGCGGAGACACTAAAACCACCATAGTAGAACACAAATGATGCTTCTAAGTTGATGTAATAGCCAGTAAGAAGTAGTCCAATTCAAGATTTAGGTATCGATTATTGACTTTTTAGCTGGCTTTGGTGCCTTGGACATCAGCTAGGACCTTATGATTCTGCATGAAACGAGGACTAGCGGCCGCGTTGCACGGGAGTATGTGAAAAGTGTTCATATACAGTAAAAACCTGAGAAATCCGTCCATTTTCGTCATTTGTTATCGAATCGACTTAAAGCCAGATCGTCACATTGGCCGCTCTTCACTCTGAAACGGTTGTACTTATCGTCTGCAAAACTATGTCGCGTGCTGCGGTATGCGGAGAAACTAACTAGCGGCCGCGTTGCACGGGAGTATGAGAAAAGTGTTCATATGTAGTAAAAACCTGAGAAATCCGTCCATTTTCGTCATTTGTTATCGAATCGACTTAAAGCCAGATCGTCACATTGGCCGCTCTTCTCTCTGAAACGGTTGTACTTATCGTCTGCAAAACTATGTCGCGTGCTGCGGTATGCGGAGAAACTAAAAGCACCGTAGTAGAACACAGATGAAGCTTCTAAGTTGATGTAATAGCCAGGAAGATGTAGTACAATTCAAGTTTTAGGTATTGACTATTGACTTTTTAGCTGGCTTTGGTGCCTTGGACATGAGCTAGGACCTTAAGATTCTGCATGAAAGGAGGACTAGCAGCCGAGTTGCAAGGGAGAATGTGAAAAGTGTTCATATGTAGTAAAAACCTGAGAAATCGGTCCGTTTTCGTCATTTGTTATCGATTCGACTTAAAGCCAGATCGTCACATTGGCCGCTCTTCTCTCTGAAACACTTGTACTTATCGTCTGCAAAGCTATGTCGCGTGCTGCGGTATGCGGATACACTAAAATCACCATAGTAGAACACAGATGAACCTTCTAAGGTGATGTAATAGCCAGTAAGAAGTAGTACAATTCAAGTTTTAGGTATGGATTATTGACTTTTTAGCTGGCTTTGGTGCCTTGGACATGAGCTAGGACCTTAAGATTCTGCATGAAAGGAGGACTAGCTGCCGAGTTGCAGGGGAGAATGTAAAAAGTGTTCATATGAAGTAAAAACCTGAGAAATCCGTCCGTTTTCGTAATTTGTTATCGAATCGACTTAAAGCCAGATCGTCACATTGGCCGCTCTGCTTTCGGAAACGGTTGTACTTATCGTCTGCAAAGCTATGTCGCGTGCTGCGGTATGCGGAGGCTCTAAAAGCACCATAGTAGAACACAGATGAAACTTCTAAGTTGCTGTAATAGCCAGTAAGAAGTAATACCATTCAAGTTTTAGGTATCGATTATTGACTTTTTAGCTGGCTTTGGTGCCTTGGACATGAGCTAGGACTTTAAGATTCTGCATAAAAGGAGGACTAGCAGCCCAGTTGCACGGGAGAATGTGAAAAGTGTTCATATGTATTAAAAACTTGAGACATCCGTCCGTTTTCGTCATTTGTTATCGAATCGACTTAAAGCCAGATCGTCACATTGGCCGCTCTTCTCTCTGAAACGGTTGTACTTATCGTCTGCAAAGCTATGTCACGTGCTGCGGTATGCGGAGACACTAAAAGCACCATAGTAGAACACAGATGAAGCTTCTAAGTTGATGTAATAGCCAGTAAGAAGTAGTAGAATTCAAGTTTTAGGTATCGATTATTGACTTTTTAGCTGGCTTTGGTGCCTTGGACATGAGCTAGGACCTTAAGATTCTGCATTAAAGGAGGACTAGCAGCCGAGTTGCACGGGAGAATGTGAAAAGTGTTCATATGTAGTAAAAACCTGAGAACTCCGTCCATTTTCGTCATTTGTTATCGAATCGACTTAAAGCCAGATCGTCACATTGGCCGCTCTTCTCTCTGAAACGGTTGTACGTATCGTCTGGAAAGCTATGTCGCGTGCTGCGGTATGCGGAGACACTAAAATCACCATAGTAGAACACAGATGAAGCTTCTAAGTTGTTGTAATAGCCAGTAAGAAGTAGTACAATTCAAGTTTTAGGTATCGATTATAGAGTTTTTAGCTAGCTTTGGTGCCTTGGACATGAGCTAGGACCTTAATATTCTGCATGAAAGGAGGACTAGCAGCCGAGTTGCACGGGAGAATGTGAAAAGTGTTCATATGCAGTAAAAACCTGAGACATCCGTCCGTTATCGTCATTTGTTATCGAATCGACTTAAAGCCACATCGTCACATTGGCCGCTCTTCTCTCTGAAACGGTTGTACTTATCGTCTGCAAAGCTATGTCGCGTGCTGCGGTATGCGGACACACTAAAAGCACCATAGTAAAACACAGATGAAGCTTCTAAGTTGATGTAATAGCCAGTAAGAAGAAGTAAAATTCAAGTTTTAGGTATCGGTTATTGACTTTTTACACTTCTTTGGTGCCTTGGACACGAGCTAGGAACTTAAGATTTTGCATGAAGGAGGACTAGCAGCCGAGTTGCACGGGAGAATGTGAAAAGTGTTCAGATGTAGTAAAAACCTGAGAAATCCGTCCGTTTTCGTCATTTGTTATCGAATCGACTTAAAGCCAGATCGTCACATTGGCCGCTCTTCTCTCTGAAACGGTTGTACTTATCGTCTGCAAAGCTATGTCGCGTGCTGCGGTATGCTGAGACACTAAAAGCACTATAGTAGAACACAGATCAAGCTTCTAAGTTGATGTAATAGCCAGTAAGAAGTAGTACAATACAAGTATTAGGTATTGAATATTGACCTTTTAGCTGGCTTTTGTGCGTTGGACATGAGCTGGGACCTTAAGATTCTGCATGAAAGGAGGACTAGCAGCCCAGTTGCACGGGAGAATGTGAAAAGTGTTCATATGTAGTAAAAACCTGAGAAATCCGTCCGTTTTCGTCATTTACTATCGAATCGACTTAAAGCCAGATCGTCACATTGGCCGCTCTTCTCTCTGAAACGGTTGTACTTATCGTCTGCAAAGCTATGTCGCGTACTGCGGTATTCGGAGACACTAAAAGCACCATAGTAGAACACAGATGAAGCTTCTAAGATGATGTAATAGCCAGTAAGAAGTAGTACAATTCAGGTTTTAGGTATCGGTTGTTGACTTTTTAGCTGGCTTTGGTGCCTTGGACATGAGCTAGGGCCTTAAGATTCTGCAATAAAGGAGGACTAGCAGCCGAGTTGCACGGGAGAATGTGAAAAGTGTTCATATGTAGTAAAAACCTGAGAAATCGGTCCGTTTTCGTCATTTGTTATCGAATCGACTTAAAGCCAGATCGTCACATTGGCCGCTCTTCTCTCTGAAACGGTTGTACTTATCGTCTGCAAAGCTATGTCGCGTGTTGCCGTAGGCGGAAACAGGAAATGCACCATAGTAGAACACAGATGAAACTTCTAAGTTGATGTAATAGCCAGTAAGAAGTAGTCCAATTCAAGATTTAGGTATCGATTATTGACTTTTTAGCTGGCTTTGGTGCCTTGGACATGAGCCAGGACCTTAAGATTCTGCATGAAAGGAGGACTAGCAGCCGAGTTGGACGGGAGAATGTGAAAAGTGTTTATATGTAGTAAAAACCTAAGAAATTCGTCCGTTTTCGTCATTTGTTATCGAATCGACTTAAAGCCAGATCGTCACAGTGGCCGCTCTTCTCTCTGAAACGGTTGTACTTATCGTCTGCAAAGCTATGTCGCGTGCTGCGGTATGCGGAGACACTAAAAGCACCATAGTAGAACACAGATGAAGCTTCTAAGTTGACGTAATAGCCAGGAAGAGGTAGTACAATTCAAGTTTTAGGTGTCGGTTATTGACTTTTTACCCTTCTTTGGTGCCTTGGACACGAGCTAGGAACTTAAGATTTTGCATGATGGAGGACTATCAGCCGAGTTGCACGGGAGAATGTGAAAAGTGTTCATATGTAGTAAAAACCTGAGACATCCGTCCGTTTTCGTCATTTGTTATCGAATCGACTTAAAGCCAGATCGTCACATTGGCCGCTCTTCTCTCTGAAACGCTTGTACTTATCGTCTGCAATGCTATGTCGCGTGCTGCGGTATGCGGAGGCACTAAAAGCACCATAGTAGAACACAGATGATGCTTCTAAGTTGATGTAATAGCCAGTAAGAAGTAGTAGAATTCAAGTTTTAGGTATCGATAATTGACTTTTTAGCTAGCTTTGGTGCCTTGGACATGAGCTAGGACCTTAAGATTCTGCATGAAAGGAGGACTAGCAGCCCAGTTGCACGGGAGAATGTGAAAAGTGTTCATAAGTAGTAAAAACCTGAGAAATTCGTCCGTTTTCGTCATTTGTTTTCGAATCGACTTAAAGCCAGATCGTCACATTGGCCGCTCTTCTCTCTGAAACGCTTGTACTTATCGTCTGCAAAGCTATGTCGCATGCTGCGGTATGCTGAGACACTACAAGCAGCATAGTAGAACACAGATGAAGCTTCTAAGTTGATGTAATAGCCAGTAAGAAGTAGTACAATTCAAGTTTTAGGTATTGATTATTGACTTTTTAGCTGGCTTTGGTGCGTTGGACATGAGCTAGGACCTTAAGATTCTGCATGAAAGGAGGACTAGCAGCCGAGTTGCACGGGAGAATGTGAAAAGTGTTCATATGTAGTAAAAACCTGAGAAATCCGTCCGTTTTCGTCATTTATTATCGAATCGACTTAAAGCCAGATCGTCACATTGGCCGCTCTTCTCTCTGAAACGGTTGTACTTATCGTCTGCAAAGCTATGTCGCGTACTGCGGTATTCGGAGACACTAAAAGCACCGTAGTAGAACACAGATGAAGCTTCTAAGATGATGTAATAGCCAGTAAGAAGTAGTACAATTCAGGTTTTAGGTATCGGTTGTTGACTTTTTAGCTGGCTTTGGTGCCTTGGACATGAGCTAGGACCTTAAGATTCTGCAATAAAGGAGGACTAGCAGCCGAGTTGCACGGGAGAATGTGAAAAGTGTTCATATGTAGTAAAAACCTGAGAAATCGGTCCGTTTTCGTCATTTGTTATCGAATCGACTTAAAGCCAGATCGTCACATTGGCCGCTCTTCTCTCTGAAACGGTTGTACTTATCGTCTGCAAAGCTATGTCGCATGTTGCCGTAGGCGGAAACAGGAAATGCACCATAGTAGAACACAGATGAAACTTCTAAGTTGATGTAATAGCCAGTAAGAAGTAGTCCAATTCAAGATTTAGGTATCGATTATTGACTTTTTAGCTGGCTTTGGTGCCTTGGACATGAGCTAGGACCTTAAGATTCTGCATGAAAGGAGGACTAGCAGCCGAGTTGGACGGGAGAATGTGAAAAGTGTTCATATGTAGTAAAAACCTAAGAAATTCGTCCGTTTTCGTCATTTGTTATCGAATCGACTTAAAGCCAGATCGTCACATTGGCCGCTCTTCTCTCTGAAACGGTTGTACTTATCGTCTGCAAAGCTATGTCGCGTGCTGCGGTATGCGGAGACACTAAAAGCACCACAGTAGAACACAGATGAAGCTTCTAAGTTGACGTAATAGCCAGGAAGAACTAGTACAATTCAAGTTTTAGGGTTCGGTTATTGACTTTTTACCCTTCTTTGGTGCCTTGGACACGAGCTAGGAACTTAAGATTTTGCATGAAGGAGGACTATCAGCCGAGTTGCACGGGAGAATGTGAAAAGTGTTCATATGTAGTAAAAACCTGAGACATCCGTCCGTTTTCGTCATTTGTTATCGAATCGACTTAAAGCCAGATCGTCACATTGGCCGCTCTTCTCTCTGAAACGCTTGTACTTATCGTCTGCAATGCTATGTCGCGTGCTGCGGTATGCGGAGGCACTAAAAGCACCATAGTAGAACACAGATGAAGCTTCTAAGTTGATGTAATAGCCAGTAAGAAGTAGTACAATTCAAGTTTTAGGTATCGATAATTGACTTTTTAGCTAGCTTTGGTGCCTTGGACATGAGCTAGGACCTTAAGATTCTGCATGAAAGGAGGACTAGCAGCCCAGTTGCACGGGAGAATGTGAAAAGTGTTCATAAGTAGTAAAAACCTGAGAAATTCGTCCGTTTTCGTCATTTGTTTTCGAATCGACTTAAAGCCAGATCGTCACATTGGCCGCTCTTCTCTCTGAAACGCTTGTACTTATCGTCTGCAAAGCTATGTCGCATGCTGCGGTATGCTGAGACACTACAAGCAGCATAGTAGAACACAGATGAAGCTTCTAATTTGACGTAATAGCCAGGAAGAAGTAGTACAATTCAAGTTTTAGGTATCGACTATTTACTTTTTAGCTGGCTTTGGTGCCTTGGACATGAGCTAGGACCTTAACATTCTGCATGAAAGGAGGACTAGCAGCCGATTTGCATGGGAGAATGTGAAAAGTGTTCATATGTAGTAAAAACCCGAGAAATCCGTCCGTTTTCGTCATTTGTTATCGAATCGACTTAAAGCCAGATCGTCACATTGGCCGCTCTTCTCTCTGAAAAAGTTGTACTTACCGTCTGCAAAGCTATGTCGCGTGCTGCGGTACGTGGACACAATAAAAGCACCATAGTAGAACACAGATGAAGCTTCTAAGTTGATGTAATAGCCAGTAAGAAGTAGTACAATTAAAGTTTTAGGTATCGATTATTGACTTTTTAGCTGGCTTTGATGCCTTGGACATGAGCTAGGACCTTAAGATTCTGCATGAAAGGAGGACTAGCAGCCGAGTTGCACGGGAGAATGTGAAAAGTGTTCATATGTAGTAAAAACCTGAGAAATCCTACCGTTTTCGTCATTTGTTATCGAATCGACATAAAGCCAGATCGTCACATTGGCCGCTCTGCTCTCGGAAACGGTTGTACTTATCGTCTACTAAGCTATCTCGCGTGCTGCGGTATGCGGAGACACTAAAAGCACTATAGTAGAACACAGATTAAGCTTCTAAGTTAATGTAATAGCCAGTAAGAAGTAGTACAATTCAAGTTTTAGGTATTGATTATTGACTTTTTAGCTGGCTTTGGTGCCTTGGACATGAGCTGGGACCTTAAGATTCTGCATGATAGGAGGACTAGCAGCCTAGTTGCAAGGGAGAATGTGAAAAGTGTTCATATGTAGTAAAAACCTGAGAAATCGGTTCGTTTTCGTCATTTGTTATCGAATCGACTTAAAGCCAGATCGTCACATTGGCCGCTCTTCTCTCTGAAACGGTTGTACTTATCGTCTACAAAGCTATGTCGCGTGCTGCGATATGCGGAGACACTAAAAGCACCATAGTAGAACACAAATGATGCTTCTAAGTTGATGTAATAGCCAGTAAGTTGTAGTCCAATTCAAGATTTAGGTATCGATTATTGACTTTTTAGCTGGCTTTGGTGCGTTGGACATGAGCTAGGACCTTATGATTCTGCATGAAACGAGGACTAGCGGCCGCGTTGCACGGGAGTATGTGAAAAGTGTTCATATGTAGTAAAAAGCTGAGAAATCCGTCCATTTTCGTCATTTGTTATCGAATTGACTTAAAGGCAGATCGTCACATTGGCCGCTCTTCTCTCTGAAACGGTTGTACTTATCGTCTGCAAAACTATGTCGCGTGCTGCGGTATGCGGAGAAACTAAAAGCACCGTAGTAGAACACAGATGAAGCTTCTAAGTTGATGTAATAGCCAGGAAGAAGTAGTACAATTCAAGTTTTAGGTATTGATTATTGACTTTTTAGCTGGCTTTGGTGCCTTGGACATGAGCTAGGACCTTAAGATTCTGCATGAAAGGAGGACCAGCAGCCGAGTTGCAAGGGAGAATGTGAAAAGTGTTCATATGTAGTAAAAACCAGGGAAATCGGTCCGTTTTCGTCATTTGTTATCGAATTGACTTAAAGCCAGATCGTCACATTGGCCGCTCTTCTCTCTGAAACACTTGTACTTATCGTCTGCAAAGCTATGTCGCGTGCTGCGGTATGCGGAAACACTAAAATCACCATAGTAGAACACAGATGAACCTTCTAAGTTGCTGTAATAGCCAGTAAGAAGTAATAACATTCAAGTTTTAGGTATCGATTATAAATTTTTTAGCTGGCTTTGGTGCCTTGGACATGAGCTAGGACTTAGAGATTCTGCATAAAAGGAGGACTAGCAGCCCAGTTGCACGGGAGAATGTGAAAAGTGTTCATATGTATTAAAAACCTGAGACCTCCGTCCATTTTCGTCATTTGTTATCGAATCGACTTAAAGCCAGATCGTCACATTGGCCGCCCTTCTCTCTGAAACGGTTGTACTTATCGTCTGCAAAACTATGTCGCGTGCTGCGGTTAGCGGAGGCACTAAAAGCACCATAGTAGAACACAGATGAAGCCTCTAAGTTGATGTAATAGCCAGTAAGAAGTAGTACAATTCAAGTTTAGGTATCGATTATTGACTTTTTAGCTAGCTTTGGTGCCTTGGACATGAGCTAGGACCTTAAGATTCTGCATGGAAGGAGGACTAGCAGCCGAGTTGCACGGGAGAATGTGAAAAGTGTTCGTAAGTAGTAAAAACCTGAGAAATTCGTCCGTTTTCGTCATTTGTTTTCGAATCGACTTAAAGCCAGATCGTCACATTGGCCACTCTTCTCTCTGAAACGCTTGTACTTATCGTCTGCTAAGCTATGTCGCATGCTGCGGTATGCTGAGACACTACAAGCAGCATAGTAGAACACAGATGAAGCTTCTAAGTTGATGTAATAGCCAGTAAGAAGTAGTACAATTCAAGTTTTAGGTATTGATTATTGACTTTTTAGCTGGCTTTGGTTCCTTGGACATGAGCTAGGACCTTAAGATTCTGCATGAAAGGAGGACTAGCAGCCGAGTTGCACGGGAGAATGTGAAAAGTGTTCATATGTAGTAAAAACCTAAGAAATTCGTCCGTTTTCGTCATTTGTTATCGAATCGACTTAAAGCCAGATCGTCACATTGGCCGCTCTTCTCTCTGAAACGGTTGTACTTATCGTCTGCAAAGATATGTCGCATGCTGCGGTATGCGGAGACAATAAAAGCACCATAGTAGAACACAGATGAAGCTTCTAATTTGACGTAATAGCCAGGAAGAAGTAGTACAATTCAAGTTTTAGGTATCAACTATTGACTTTTTAGCTGGCTTTGGTGCCTTGGACATGAGCTAGGACCTTAAGATTCTGCATGAAAGGAGGACTAGCAGCCGATTTGCATGGGAGAATGTGAAAAGTGTTCATATGTAGTAAAAACCCGAGAAATCCGTCCGTTTTCGTCATTTGTTATCGAATCGTCTTAAAGCCAGATCGTCACATTAGCCGCTCTTCACTCTGAAACGGTTGTACTTATCGATTGCAAAGCTATGTCGCGTGCTGCGGTATGCGGAGACACTAAAAGCACCATAGTAGAACACAGATGAAGCTTCTAAGTTGATGTAATAGCCAGTACGAAGTAGTACAATTCAAGTTTTAGGTATCGGTTATTGACATTTAGCTAGCTTTGGTGCCTTGGACATGAGCTAGGACCTTATGATTCTGCATGAAAGGAGGACTAGCAGCCGTGTTGCACGGGAGATTGTGAAAAGTGTTCATATGTAGTAAAAACCTGAGAAATCCGTCCGTTTTCGTCATTTGTTATCGAATCTACTTAAAGCAAGATCGTCACATTGGCCGCTCTTCTCTCTGCAACGGTTGTACTTATCAACTACAAAGCTATGTCGCGAGCTGCGATATGCGGAGACACTAAAAGCACCATAGTAGAACACAGATGAAGCTTCTAAGTTGATGTAATAGCCAGTACGAAGTAGTACAATTCAAGTTTTAGGTATTGGTTATTGACTTTTTAGCTGGCTTTGGTGCCTTGTACATGAGCTAGGACCTTAAGATTCTGCATGAAAGGAGGACTAGCAGCCGAGTTGCAGGGGAGAATGTAAAAAGTGTTCATATGAAGTAAAAACATGAGAAATCCTTCCCTTTTCGTCATTTGTTATCGAATCGACTTAAAGCCAGATCGTCACATTGGCCGCTCTGCTCTCGGAAACGGTTGTACTTATCGTCTGCAAAGCTATGTCGCGTGCTGCGGTATGCAGAGGCTCTAAAAGCACCATAGTAGAACACAGATGTAACTTCTAAGTTGATGTAATAGCCAGGAAGAAGTAGTACAATTCAAGTTTTAGGTATTGATTATTGACTTTTTAGCTGGCTTTGGTGCCTTGGACATGAGCTAAGACCTTAAGATTCTGCATGAAAGGAGGACTAGCAGGCGAGTTGCAAGAGAGAATGTGAAAAGTGTTCATATGTAGTAAAAACCTGAGAAATCCGTCCGTTTCCGTCATTTGTTATCGAATCGACTTAAAGCCAGATCGTCACATTGGCCGCTCTTCTTTTTGAAACACTTGTACTTATCGTCTGCAAAGCTATGTCGCGTGCTGCGGTATGCGGAAACACTAAATTCACCATAGTAGAACACAGATGAACCTTCTAAGTTGATGTAATAGCCAGTAAGAAGTAGTACAATTCAAGTTTTAGGTATCGATTATTGACTTTTTAGCTGGCTTTGGTGCCTTGGACATGAGCTAGGACCTTAAGATTCTGCATGAAAGGAGGACTAGCAGCCGAGTTGCAGGGGAGAATGTAAAAAGTGTTCATATGAAGTAAAAACATGAGAAATCCTTCCCTTTTCGTCATTTGTTATCGAATCGACTTAAAGCCAGATCGTCACATTGGCCGCTCTGCTCTCGGAAACGGTTGTACTTATCGTCTGCAAAGCTATGTCGCGTGCTGCGGTATGCAGAGGCTCTAAAAGCACCATAGTAGAACACAGATGTAACTTCTAAGTTGCTGTAATAGCCAGTAAGAAGTAATACCATTCAAGTTTTAGGTATCGATTATTGACTTTTTAGCTGGCTTTGGTGCCTTGGACATGTGCTAGGACTTTAAGATTCTGCTTAAAAGGAGGACTAGCAGCCCAGTTGCACGGGAGAATGTGAAAAGTGTTCATATGTATTAAAAACCTGAGACTTCCGTCCGTTTTCGTCATTTGTTATCGAATCGACTTAAAGCCAGATCGTCACATTGGCCGCTCTTCTCTCTGAAACGGTTGTACTTATCGTCTGCAAAGCTATGTCGCGTGCTGCGGTATGCGGAGACACTAAAAGCACCATAGTAGAACACAGATGAAGCATCTACGTTGATGTAATAGCCAGTAAGAAGAAGTACAATTCAAGTTTTAGGTATTGACTATTGACTTTTTAGCTGGCTTTGGTGCCTTGGACATGAGCTAGGACCTTAAGATTCTGCATGAAAGGAGGACTAGCAGCCGAGTTGCAAGGGAGAATGTGAAAAGTGTTCATATGTAGTAAAAACCTGAAAAATCGGTCAGTTTTCGTCATTTGTTATCGAATCGACTTAAAGCCAGATCGTCACATTGGCCGCTCTTCTCTCTGAAACACTTGTACTTATCGTCTGCAAAACTATGTCGCGTGCTGCGGTATTCGGAGAAACTAAAAGCACCGTAGTAGAACACAGATGAAGCTTCTAAGTTGATGTAATAGCCAGGAAGAAGTAGTACAATTCAAGTTTTAGGTATTGATTATTGACTTTTTAGCTGGCTTTGGTGCCTTGGACATGAGCTAGGACCTTAAGATTCTGCATGAAAGGAGGACTAGCAGCCCAGTTGCACGGGAGAATGTGAAAAGTGTTCATAAGTAGTAAAAACCTGAGAAATTCGTCCGTTTTCGTCATTTGTTTTCGAATCGACTTAAAGCCAGATCGTCACATTGGCCGCTCTTCTCTCTGAAACGCTTGTACTTATCGTCTGCAAAGCTATGTCGCATGCTGCGGTATGCTGAGACACTACAAGCAGCATAGTAGAACACAGATGAAGCTTCTAATTTGACGTAATAGCCAGGAAGAAGTAGTACAATTCAAGTTTTAGGTATCGACTATTTACTTTTTAGCTGGCTTTGGTGCCTTGGACATGAGCTAGGACCTTAACATTCTGCATGAAAGGAGGACTAGCAGCCGATTTGCATGGGAGAATGTGAAAAGTGTTCATATGTAGTAAAAACCCGAGAAATCCGTCCGTTTTCGTCATTTGTTATCGAATCGACTTAAAGCCAGATCGTCACATTGGCCGCTCTTCTCTCTGAAAAAGTTGTACTTACCGTCTGCAAAGCTATGTCGCGTGCTGCGGTACGTGGACACAATAAAAGCACCATAGTAGAACACAGATGAAGCTTCTAAGTTGATGTAATAGCCAGTAAGAAGTAGTACAATTAAAGTTTTAGGTATCGATTATTGACTTTTTAGCTGGCTTTGATGCCTTGGACATGAGCTAGGACCTTAAGATTCTGCATGAAAGGAGGACTAGCAGCCGAGTTGCACGGGAGAATGTGAAAAGTGTTCATATGTAGTAAAAACCTGAGAAATCCTACCGTTTTCGTCATTTGTTATCGAATCGACATAAAGCCAGATCGTCACATTGGCCGCTCTGCTCTCGGAAACGGTTGTACTTATCGTCTACTAAGCTATCTCGCGTGCTGCGGTATGCGGAGACACTAAAAGCACTATAGTAGAACACAGATTAAGCTTCTAAGTTAATGTAATAGCCAGTAAGAAGTAGTACAATTCAAGTTTTAGGTATTGATTATTGACTTTTTAGCTGGCTTTGGTGCCTTGGACATGAGCTGGGACCTTAAGATTCTGCATGATAGGAGGACTAGCAGCCTAGTTGCAAGGGAGAATGTGAAAAGTGTTCATATGTAGTAAAAACCTGAGAAATCGGTTCGTTTTCGTCATTTGTTATCGAATCGACTTAAAGCCAGATCGTCACATTGGCCGCTCTTCTCTCTGAAACGGTTGTACTTATCGTCTACAAAGCTATGTCGCGTGCTGCGATATGCGGAGACACTAAAAGCACCATAGTAGAACACAAATGATGCTTCTAAGTTGATGTAATAGCCAGTAAGTTGTAGTCCAATTCAAGATTTAGGTATCGATTATTGACTTTTTAGCTGGCTTTGGTGCGTTGGACATGAGCTAGGACCTTATGATTCTGCATGAAACGAGGACTAGCGGCCGCGTTGCACGGGAGTATGTGAAAAGTGTTCATATGTAGTAAAAAGCTGAGAAATCCGTCCATTTTCGTCATTTGTTATCGAATTGACTTAAAGGCAGATCGTCACATTGGCCGCTCTTCTCTCTGAAACGGTTGTACTTATCGTCTGCAAAACTATGTCGCGTGCTGCGGTATGCGGAGAAACTAAAAGCACCGTAGTAGAACACAGATGAAGCTTCTAAGTTGATGTAATAGCCAGGAAGAAGTAGTACAATTCAAGTTTTAGGTATTGATTATTGACTTTTTAGCTGGCTTTGGTGCCTTGGACATGAGCTAGGACCTTAAGATTCTGCATGAAAGGAGGACCAGCAGCCGAGTTGCAAGGGAGAATGTGAAAAGTGTTCATATGTAGTAAAAACCAGGGAAATCGGTCCGTTTTCGTCATTTGTTATCGAATTGACTTAAAGCCAGATCGTCACATTGGCCGCTCTTCTCTCTGAAACACTTGTACTTATCGTCTGCAAAGCTATGTCGCGTGCTGCGGTATGCGGAAACACTAAAATCACCATAGTAGAACACAGATGAACCTTCTAAGTTGCTGTAATAGCCAGTAAGAAGTAATAACATTCAAGTTTTAGGTATCGATTATAAATTTTTTAGCTGGCTTTGGTGCCTTGGACATGAGCTAGGACTTAGAGATTCTGCATAAAAGGAGGACTAGCAGCCCAGTTGCACGGGAGAATGTGAAAAGTGTTCATATGTATTAAAAACCTGAGACCTCCGTCCATTTTCGTCATTTGTTATCGAATCGACTTAAAGCCAGATCGTCACATTGGCCGCCCTTCTCTCTGAAACGGTTGTACTTATCGTCTGCAAAACTATGTCGCGTGCTGCGGTTAGCGGAGGCACTAAAAGCACCATAGTAGAACACAGATGAAGCCTCTAAGTTGATGTAATAGCCAGTAAGAAGTAGTACAATTCAAGTTTAGGTATCGATTATTGACTTTTTAGCTAGCTTTGGTGCCTTGGACATGAGCTAGGACCTTAAGATTCTGCATGGAAGGAGGACTAGCAGCCGAGTTGCACGGGAGAATGTGAAAAGTGTTCGTAAGTAGTAAAAACCTGAGAAATTCGTCCGTTTTCGTCATTTGTTTTCGAATCGACTTAAAGCCAGATCGTCACATTGGCCACTCTTCTCTCTGAAACGCTTGTACTTATCGTCTGCTAAGCTATGTCGCATGCTGCGGTATGCTGAGACACTACAAGCAGCATAGTAGAACACAGATGAAGCTTCTAAGTTGATGTAATAGCCAGTAAGAAGTAGTACAATTCAAGTTTTAGGTATTGATTATTGACTTTTTAGCTGGCTTTGGTTCCTTGGACATGAGCTAGGACCTTAAGATTCTGCATGAAAGGAGGACTAGCAGCCGAGTTGCACGGGAGAATGTGAAAAGTGTTCATATGTAGTAAAAACCTAAGAAATTCGTCCGTTTTCGTCATTTGTTATCGAATCGACTTAAAGCCAGATCGTCACATTGGCCGCTCTTCTCTCTGAAACGGTTGTACTTATCGTCTGCAAAGATATGTCGCATGCTGCGGTATGCGGAGACAATAAAAGCACCATAGTAGAACACAGATGAAGCTTCTAATTTGACGTAATAGCCAGGAAGAAGTAGTACAATTCAAGTTTTAGGTATCAACTATTGACTTTTTAGCTGGCTTTGGTGCCTTGGACATGAGCTAGGACCTTAAGATTCTGCATGAAAGGAGGACTAGCAGCCGATTTGCATGGGAGAATGTGAAAAGTGTTCATATGTAGTAAAAACCCGAGAAATCCGTCCGTTTTCGTCATTTGTTATCGAATCGTCTTAAAGCCAGATCGTCACATTAGCCGCTCTTCACTCTGAAACGGTTGTACTTATCGATTGCAAAGCTATGTCGCGTGCTGCGGTATGCGGAGACACTAAAAGCACCATAGTAGAACACAGATGAAGCTTCTAAGTTGATGTAATAGCCAGTACGAAGTAGTACAATTCAAGTTTTAGGTATCGGTTATTGACATTTAGCTAGCTTTGGTGCCTTGGACATGAGCTAGGACCTTATGATTCTGCATGAAAGGAGGACTAGCAGCCGTGTTGCACGGGAGATTGTGAAAAGTGTTCATATGTAGTAAAAACCTGAGAAATCCGTCCGTTTTCGTCATTTGTTATCGAATCTACTTAAAGCAAGATCGTCACATTGGCCGCTCTTCTCTCTGCAACGGTTGTACTTATCAACTACAAAGCTATGTCGCGAGCTGCGATATGCGGAGACACTAAAAGCACCATAGTAGAACACAGATGAAGCTTCTAAGTTGATGTAATAGCCAGTACGAAGTAGTACAATTCAAGTTTTAGGTATTGGTTATTGACTTTTTAGCTGGCTTTGGTGCCTTGTACATGAGCTAGGACCTTAAGATTCTGCATGAAAGGAGGACTAGCAGCCGAGTTGCAGGGGAGAATGTAAAAAGTGTTCATATGAAGTAAAAACATGAGAAATCCTTCCCTTTTCGTCATTTGTTATCGAATCGACTTAAAGCCAGATCGTCACATTGGCCGCTCTGCTCTCGGAAACGGTTGTACTTATCGTCTGCAAAGCTATGTCGCGTGCTGCGGTATGCAGAGGCTCTAAAAGCACCATAGTAGAACACAGATGTAACTTCTAAGTTGATGTAATAGCCAGGAAGAAGTAGTACAATTCAAGTTTTAGGTATTGATTATTGACTTTTTAGCTGGCTTTGGTGCCTTGGACATGAGCTAAGACCTTAAGATTCTGCATGAAAGGAGGACTAGCAGGCGAGTTGCAAGAGAGAATGTGAAAAGTGTTCATATGTAGTAAAAACCTGAGAAATCCGTCCGTTTCCGTCATTTGTTATCGAATCGACTTAAAGCCAGATCGTCACATTGGCCGCTCTTCTTTTTGAAACACTTGTACTTATCGTCTGCAAAGCTATGTCGCGTGCTGCGGTATGCGGAAACACTAAATTCACCATAGTAGAACACAGATGAACCTTCTAAGTTGATGTAATAGCCAGTAAGAAGTAGTACAATTCAAGTTTTAGGTATCGATTATTGACTTTTTAGCTGGCTTTGGTGCCTTGGACATGAGCTAGGACCTTAAGATTCTGCATGAAAGGAGGACTAGCAGCCGAGTTGCAGGGGAGAATGTAAAAAGTGTTCATATGAAGTAAAAACATGAGAAATCCTTCCCTTTTCGTCATTTGTTATCGAATCGACTTAAAGCCAGATCGTCACATTGGCCGCTCTGCTCTCGGAAACGGTTGTACTTATCGTCTGCAAAGCTATGTCGCGTGCTGCGGTATGCAGAGGCTCTAAAAGCACCATAGTAGAACACAGATGTAACTTCTAAGTTGCTGTAATAGCCAGTAAGAAGTAATACCATTCAAGTTTTAGGTATCGATTATTGACTTTTTAGCTGGCTTTGGTGCCTTGGACATGTGCTAGGACTTTAAGATTCTGCTTAAAAGGAGGACTAGCAGCCCAGTTGCACGGGAGAATGTGAAAAGTGTTCATATGTATTAAAAACCTGAGACTTCCGTCCGTTTTCGTCATTTGTTATCGAATCGACTTAAAGCCAGATCGTCACATTGGCCGCTCTTCTCTCTGAAACGGTTGTACTTATCGTCTGCAAAGCTATGTCGCGTGCTGCGGTATGCGGAGACACTAAAAGCACCATAGTAGAACACAGATGAAGCATCTACGTTGATGTAATAGCCAGTAAGAAGAAGTACAATTCAAGTTTTAGGTATTGACTATTGACTTTTTAGCTGGCTTTGGTGCCTTGGACATGAGCTAGGACCTTAAGATTCTGCATGAAAGGAGGACTAGCAGCCGAGTTGCAAGGGAGAATGTGAAAAGTGTTCATATGTAGTAAAAACCTGAAAAATCGGTCAGTTTTCGTCATTTGTTATCGAATCGACTTAAAGCCAGATCGTCACATTGGCCGCTCTTCTCTCTGAAACACTTGTACTTATCGTCTGCAAAACTATGTCGCGTGCTGCGGTATTCGGAGAAACTAAAAGCACCGTAGTAGAACACAGATGAAGCTTCTAAGTTGATGTAATAGCCAGGAAGAAGTAGTACAATTCAAGTTTTAGGTATTGATTATTGACTTTTTAGCTGGCTTTGGTGCCTTGGACATGAGCTAGGACCTTAAGATTCTGCATGAAATGAGGACTACCAGCCGAGTTGCAAGGGAGAATGTGAAAAGTGTTCATATGTAGTAAAAACCTGAGAAATCGGTCCATTTTCGTCATTTGTTATCGAATCGACTTAAAGCCAGATCGTCACGTTGGCCGCTCTTCTCTCTGAAACGCTTGTACTTATCGTCTGCAAAGCTATGTCGCGTCCTGCGGTATGCGGAGACACTAAAATCACCATAGTAGAACACAGATGAAGCTTCTAAGTTGATGTAATAGCCAGTAAGAAGTAGTACAATTGAAGTTTTAGGTATCGATTACTGACTTTTTAGCTGGCTTTGGTGCCTTGGACATGAGCTAGGACCTTAAGATTCTGCATGAAAGGTGGACTAGCAGCTGAATTGCAGGGGAGAATGTAAAAAGTTTTCATATGTAGTAAAAACCAGAGAAATCCATCCATTTTCGTCATTTGTTATCGAATCGACTTAAAGCCAGATCGTCACATTGGCCGTTCTGCTCTCGGAAACGCTTGTACTTATCGTCTGCAAAGCTATGTCGCGTGTTGCCGTAGGCGGAAACAGGAAAAGCATCATAGTAGAACACAGATGAAGCTTCTAAGTTGATGTAATACCCAGTAAGAAGTAGTCCATTTCAAGTTTTAGGTATCGATTATTGACTTTTTAGCTGGCTTTGGTGCCTTGGACATGAGCTAGGACCTTAAGATTGTGCATGAAAGGAGGACTGGCAGCCGAGTTGCAGGGGAGAATGTGAAAAGTGTTCATATGTAGTAAAAACCCGAGAAATCCGTCCGTTTTCGTCATTTGTTATCGAATCGACTTAAAGCCAGATCGTCACATTGCCCGCTGTGCTCTCGGAAACGGTTGTACTTATCGTCTGCAAAGCTATGTCGCGTGTTGCCGTAGGCGGAAACAGGAAAAGCACCGTAGTAGAACACAGATGAAGCTTCTAAGTTGATGTAATAGCCAGTAAGAAGTAGTCCAATTCAAGTTTTATGTATCGATTATTGACTTTTTAGCTGGCTTTGGTGCCTTGGACATGAGCTAGGACCTTAACATTCTACATGAAAGGAGGACTAGCTGCCGCGTTGCACGGGAGAATGTGAAAAGTGTTCATATGTAGTAAAAACCTTAGAAATCCGTCCATTTTCGTCATTTGTTATCGAATCGACTTAAAGCCAGATCGTCACATTGGAAGCTCTTCTCTCTGAAACGGTTGTACTTATCGTCTGCAATGCTATGTCGCGTGCTGCGGTAAGCGGAGACACTAAAATCACCATAGTAGAACACAGATGAAGCATCTAAATTGATGTAATAGCCAGTAAGAAGTAATCCAATTCAAGTTTTAGGTATCGATAATTGACTTTTTAGCTGGCTTTGGTGCCTTGGACATGAGCCAGGACCTTAAGATTCTGCATGAAAGGAGGACTAGCAGCCGAGTTGCACGGGAGAATGTGAAAAGTGTTCATATGTAGTAAAATCCTGAGAAATCAGTCCGTTTTCGTCATTTGTTATCGAATCGACTTAAAGCCAGATCGTCACATTGGCCGCTCTTCTCTCTGAAACGGTTGTACTTATCGTCTGCAAAGCTATGTCGCGTGCTGCGGTATGTGGAGACACTAAAAGCACCATAGTAGAACACAGATGAAGCTTCTAAGTTGATGTAATTGCCAGTAAGAAGTAGTACAATTCAAGTTTTAGGTATCGATTATTGACTTTTTAGCTGGCTTTGGTGCCTTGGACATGAGCTAGGACCTTAAATTTCTGCATGAAAGGAGTACTAGCAGCCGCGTTGCACGGGAGAATGTGAAATGTGTTCATATGTAGTAAAAACCTTAGAAATCCTTCCGTTTTCGTCATTTGTTATCGAATCGACTTAAAGCCAGATCGTCACAATGGCCGCTCTTCCCTCTGAAACGCTTGTACTTATCGTCTGCAAAGCTATGTCGCGTGCTGCGGTATGCGGAGACACTAAAATCACCATAGTAGAACACAGATGAAGCTTTTAAGTTGATGTAATAGCCAGTAAGAAGTAGTACAATTCATGTTTTAGGTATCGATTATTGACTTTTTAGCTGGCTTTGGTGCCTTGGACATGATCTAGGACCTTAACATTCTGCATGAAAGGAGGACTAGCAGCCGAGTTGCACGGGAGAAAGTTAAAAGTGCTCATATGTAGTAAAAACCTTAGAAATCCGTCCGTTTTCGTCATTTGTTATCGAATCGACTTAAAGCCAGATCGTCACATTGGCCGCTCTTCTCTCTGAAACGCTTGTACTTATCGTCTGCAAAGCTATGTCGCGTGCTGCGGTTTCCGGAGACACTGCACTCACCATAGTAGAACACAGTTCAAGCTTCTAAGTTGATGTGATAGCCAGTAAGAAGTAGTACAATTCAAGTTTTAGGTATCGATTATTGACTTTTTAGCTGGCTTTGGTGCCTTGGACATGAGCTAGGACCTTACGATTCTGCATGAAAGGAGGACTGGCAGCCGAGTTGCAGGGGAGAATGTGAAAAGTGTTCATATGTAGTAAAAACCTGAGAAATCCGTCCGTTTTCGTCATTTGTTATCGAATCGACTTAAAGCCAGATCGTCACATTGCCTGCTGTGCTCTCGGAAACGGTTGTACTTATCGTCTGCAAAGCTATGTCGCGTGTTGCCGTAGGCGGAAACAGGAAAAGGACCGTAGTAGAACACAGATGAAGCTTCTAAGTTGATGTAATAGCCAGTAAGAAGTAGTCCAATTCAAGTTTTAGGTATCGATTATTGACTTTTTAGCTGGCTTTGGTGCCTTGGACATGAGCTAGGACCTTAACATTCTGCATGAAAGGAGGACTAGCTGCCGCGTTGCACGGGAGAATGTGAAAAGTGTTCATATGTAGTAAAAACCTTAGAAATACGTCCATTTTCGTCATTTGTTATCGAATCGACTTAAAGCCAGATCGTCACATTGGCCGCTCTTCTCTCTGAAACGGTTGTACTTATCGTCTGCAATGCTATGTCGCGTGCTGCGGTAAGCGGAGACACTAAAATCACCATAGTAGAACACAGATGAAGCATCTAAGTTGATGTAATAGCCAGTAAGAAGTAATCCAATTCAAGTTTTAGGTATCGATTATTGACTTTTTAGCTGGGTTTGGTGCCTTGGACATGAGCTAGGACCTTAAGATTCCGCATGAAAGGAGGACTAGCAGCCGAGTTGCACGGGAGAATGTGAAAAGTGTTCATATGTAGTAAAATCCTGAGAAATCAGTCCGTTTTCGTCATTTGTTATCGAATCGACTTAATGAGAGATCGTCACATTGGCCGCTCTTCTCTCTGAAACGGTTGTACTTATCGTCTGCAAAGCTATGTCGCGTGCTGCGGTATGTGGAGACACTAAAAGCACCATAGTAGAACACAGATGAAGCTTCTAAGTTGATGTAATTGCCAGTAAGAAGTAGTACAATTCAAGTTTTAGGTATCGATTATTGACTTTTTAGCTGGCTTTGGTGCCTTGGACATGAGCTAGGACCTTAAATTTATGCATGAAAGGAGGACTAGCAGCCGCGTTGCACGGGAGAATGTGAAAAGTGTTCATATGTAGTAAAAACCTTAGAAATCCTTCCGTTTCGTCATTTGTTATCGAATCGACTTAAAGCCAGATCGTCACATTGGCCGCTCTTCTCTCTGAAACGCTTGTACTTGTCGTCTGCAAAGCTATATCGCGTGCTGCGGTATGCGGAGACACTAAAATCACCATAGTAGAACACTGATGAAGCTTTTAAGTTGATGTAATAGCCAGTAAGAAGTAGTACAATTCATGTTTTAGGTATCGATTATTGACTATTTAGCTGGCTTTGGTGCCTTGGACATGATCTAGGACCTTAACATTCCGCATGAAAGGAGGACTGGCAGCCGAGTTGCACGGGAGAATGTTAAAAGTGTTCATATGTAGTAAAAACCTTAGAAATCCGTCCGTTTTCGTCAATTGTTATCGAATCGACTTAAGGCCAGATCGTCACATTGGCCGCTCTTCTCTCTGAAACGCTTGTACTGATCGTCTGCAAAGCTATGTCGCGTGCTGCGGTATCAGGAGACACTGCACTCACCATAGTAGAAAACAGTTCAAGCTTCTAAGTTGATGTAATAGCCAGTAAGAAGTAGTACAATTCAAGTTTTAGGTATCGATTATTGACTTTTTAGCTGGCTTTGGTGCCTTGGACATGAGCTAGGACCTTAACATTCTGCATGAAAGGAGGACTAGCAGCCGAGTTGCACGGGAGAATGTGAAAAGTGTTCATATGTAGTAAAATCCTGAGAAATCAGTCCGTTTTCGTCATTTGTTATCGAATCGACTTAAAGCCAGATCGTCACATTGGCCGCTCTTCTCTCTGAAACGGTTGTACTTATCGTCTGCAAAGCTATGTCGCGTGCTGCGGTATGTGGAGACACTAAAAGCACCATAGTAGAACACAGATGAAGCTTCTAAGTTGATGTAATTGCCAGTAAGAAGTAGTACAATTCAAGTTTTAGGTATCGATTATTGACTTTTTAGCTGGCTTTGGTGCCTTGGACATGAGCTAGGACCTTAAATTTCTGCATGAAAGGAGGACTAGCAGCCGCGTTGCACGGGAGAATGTGAAAAGTGTTCATATGTAGTAAAAACCTTAGAAATCCTTCCGTTTTCGTCATTTGTTATCGAATCGACTTAAAGCCAGACCGTCACAATGGCCGCTCTTCTCTCTGAAACGCTTGTACTTATCGTCTGCAAAGCTATGTCGCGTGCTGCGGCATGCGGAGACACTAAAATCACCATAGTAGAACACAGATGAAGCTTTTAAGTTGATGTAATAGCCAGTAAGGAGTAGTACAATTCAAGTTTTAGGTATCGATTATTGACTTTTTAGCTGGCTTTGGTGCCTTGGACATGAGCTAGGACCTTACGATTCTGCATGAAAGGAGGACTGGCAGCCGAGTTGCAGGGGAAAATGTGAAAAGTGTTCATATGTAGTAAAAACCTGCGAAATCCGTCCGTTTTCGTCATTTGTTATCGAATCGACTTAAAGCCAGATCGTCACATTGCCCGCTGTGCTCTCGGATACGGTTGTACTTATCGTCTGCAAAGCTATGTCGCGAGTTGCCGTAGGCGGAAACAGGAAAAGCACCGTAGTAGAACACAGATGAAGCTTCTAAGTTGATGTAATAGCCAGTAAGAAGTAGTCCAATTCAAGTTTTAGGTATCGATTATTGACTTTTTAGCTGGCTTTGGTGTCTTGGACATGAGCTAGGACCTTAACATTCCGCATGAAAGGAGGACTAGCTGCCGCGTTGCATGGGAGAATGTGAAAAGTGTTCATATGTAGCAAAAACCTTAGAAATACGTCCATTTTCGTCATTTGTTATCGAATCGACTTAAAGCCAGATCGTCACATTGGCCGCTCTTCTCTCTGAAACGGTTGTACTTATCGTCTGCAATGCTATGTCGCGTGCTGCGGTAAGCGGAGACACTAAAATCACCATAGTAGAACACAGATGAAGCATCTAAGTTGATTTAACAGCCAGTAAGAAGTAATCCAATTCAAGTTTTAGGTATCGATTATTGACTTTTTAGCTGGCTTTGGTGCCTTGGACATGAGCTAGGACCTTAAGATTCCGCATGAAAGGAGGACTAGCAGCCGAGTTGCACGGGAGAATGTGAAAAGTGTTCATATGTAGTAAAATCCTGAGAAATCAGTCCGTTTTCGTCATTTGTTATCGAATCGACTTAAAGCCAGATCGTCACATTGGCCGCTCTTCTCTCTGAAACGGTTGTACTTATCGTCTGCAAAGCTATGTCGCGTGCTGCGGTATGTGGAGACACTAAAAGCACCATAGTAGAACACAGATGAAGCTTCTATGTTGATGTAATTGCCAGTAAGATGTAGTACAATTCAAGTTTTAGGTATCGATTATTGACTTTTTAGCTGGCTTTGGTGCCTTGGACATGAGCTAGGACCTTAAATTTATGCATGAAAGGAGGACTAGCAGCCGCGTTGCACGGGAGAATGTGAAAAGTGTTCATATGTAGTAAAAACCTTAGAAATCCTTCCGTTTTCGTCATTTGTTATCGAATCGACTTAAAGCCAGATCGTCACATTGGCCGCTCTTCTCTCTGAAACGCTTGTACTTATCGTCTGCAAAGCTATGTCGCGTGCTGCGGTATGCGGAGACACTAAAATCACCATAGTAGAACACAGATGAAGCTTTTAAGTTGATGTAATAGCCAGTAAGAAGTAGTCCAATTCAAGTTTTAGGTATCGATTATTGACTTTTTAGCTATCTTTGGTGCCTTGGACATGAGCTAGGACCTCAAGATTCTGCATGAAAGGAGGGCTAGCAGCCGAGTTGCAGGGGAGAATGTGAAAAGTGTTCATATGTAGTAAAAACCTGAGAAATCCGTCCGTTTTGGTCATTTGTTATCGAATCGACTTAAAGCCAGATAGTCACATTGGCCGCCCTTCTCTCTGAAACGGTTGTACTTATCGTCTGCAAAGCTATGTCGCGTGCTGCGGTATGCGGAGACACTAAAAGCACCATAGTAGAACACAGATCAAGCTTCTAAGTTGATGTAATAGCCAGTAAGAAGTAGTACAATTCTAGTTTTAGGTATCGATTATTGACTTTTTAACTGGCTTTGGTGCCTTGGACATGAGCTAGGACCTTAAGATTCTGCATGGAAGGAGGACTAGCAGCCGAGTTGCAGGGGAGAATGTGAAAAATGTTCATATGTAGTAAAAACCAGAGAAATCCGTCCGTTTTCGTCATTTGTTATCGAATCGACTTAAAGGCAGATCGTCACATTGGCCGTTCTGCTCTCGGAAACGCTTGTACTTATCGTCTGCAAAGCTATGTCGCGTGTTGCCGTAGGCGGAAACAGGAAAAGCACCGTAGTAGAACACAGATGAAGCTTCTAAGTTGATGTAATAGCCAGTAAGAAGTAGTCCAATTCAAGTTTTAGGTATCGATTATTGACTTTTTAGCTGGCTTTGGTGCCTTGGACATGAGCTAGGACCTTACGATTCTGCATGAAAGGAGGAGTAGCAGCAGTGTTGCAGGGGAGAATGTGAAAAGTGTTCATATGTAGTAAAAACCTGAGAAATCCGTTCGTTTTTGTCATTTGTTATCGAATTGACTTAAAGCCAGATCGTCACATTGGCCGCTCTGCTCTCGGAAACGGTTGTACTTATCGTCTGCAAAGCTATGTCGAGTGTTGCCGTAGGCGGAAACAGGAAAAGCACCATAGTAGAACACAGATGAAGCTTCTAAGTTGATGTAATAGCCAGTAAGAAGTAGTCCAATTCAAGTTTTAGGTATCGATTATTGACTTTTTAGCTGGCTTTGGTGCCTTGGACATGAGCTAGGACCTTAAGATTCTGCAAGAAAGGAGGGCTAGCAGCCGAGTTGCAGGGGAGAATGTGAAAAGTGTTCATATGTAGTAAAAACCTGAGAAAGCCGTCCGTTTTGGTCATTTGTTATCGAATCGACTTAAAGCCAGATCGTCACATTGGCCGCCCTTCTCTCTGAAACGGTTGTACTTATCGTCTGCAAAGCTATGTCGCGTGCTGCGGTATGCGGAGACACTAAAAGCACCATAGTAGAACACAGATGAAGCTTCTAAGTTGATGTAATAGCCAGTAAGAAGTAGTACAATTCTAGTTTTAGGTATCGATTATTGAATTTTTAGCTGGCTTTGGTGCCTTGGACATGAGCTAGGACCTTAAGATTCTGCATGGAAGGAGGACTAGCAGCCGAGTTGCAGGGGAGTATTTGAAAAATGTTCATATGTAGTAAAAACCAGAGAAATCCGTCCGTTTTGGTCATTTGTTATCGAATCGACTTAAAGCCAGATCGTCACATTGGCCGTTCTGCTCTCGGAAACGCTTGTACTTATCGTCTGCAAAGCTATGTCGCGTGTTGCCGTATGCGGAAACAGGAAAAGCACCGTAGTAGAACACAGATGAAGCTTCTAAGTTGATGTAATAGCCAGTAAGAAGTAGTCCAATTCAAGTTTTAGGTATCGATTATTGACTTTTTAGCTGGCTTTGGTGCCTTGGACATGAGCTAGGACCTTATCATTCTGCATGAAAGGAGGACTAGCGGCCGAGTTGCAGGGGAGAATGTGAAATGTGTTCATATGTAGTAAAAACCTGAGAAATCCGTTCGTTTTTGTCATTTGTTATCGAATTGACTTAAAGCCAGATCGTCTCATTGGCCGCTCTGCTCTCGGAAACGGTTGTACTTATCGTCTGCAAAGCTATGTCGAGTGTTGCCGTAGGCGGATACAGGAAAAGCACCATAGTAGAACACAGATGAAGCTTCTAAGTTGATGTAATAGCCAGTAAGAAGTAGTCCAATTCAAGATTTAGGCATCGATTATTGACTTTTTAGCTGGCTTTGGTGCCTTGGACATGAGCTAGGACCTTAATATTCTGCATGAAAGGAGGACTAGCAATCGAGTTGCACGGGAGAATGTGAAAAGTGTTCACATGTAGTAAAAACCTGAGACATCCGTCCGTTTTCGTCATTTGTTATCGAATCGACTTAAAGCCAGATCGTCACATTGGCCGCTCTTCTCTCTGAAACGGTTGTACTTATCGTCTGCAACGCTATGTCGCGTGCTGCGGTATGCGGAGACACTAAAAGCACCATAGTAGAACACAGATGAAGCTTCTAAGTTGACGTAATAGCCAGGAAGAAGTAGTACAATTCAAGTTTTAGGTATTGATTATTGACTTTTTAGCTGGCTTTGGTGCCTTGGACATGAGCTAGGACCTTAAGATGCTGCATGAAAGGAGGACTAGCAGCCGAGTTGCACGGGAGAATGTGAAAAGTGTTCATATGTAGTAAAAACCTGAGAAATCCGTCCGTTTTCGTCATTTGTTATCGAATCGACTTAAAGCCAGATCGTCACATTGGCCGCTCTTCTCTCTGAAACGGTTGTACTTATCGTCTGCAAAGCTATGTTACGTGCTGCGGTATGTGGAGACACTAAAAGCACCATAGTAGGAAACAGATGAAGCATCTAAGTTCATGTAATAGCCAGTAAGAAGTAATCCAATTCAAGTTTTGGGTATCGATTATTGACTTTTTAGCATGCTTTGGTGCCTTGGACATGAGCTAGGACCTTAAGATTCTGCATGAAAGGAGGACTAGCAGGTGAGTTGCACGGGAGAATGTGAAAAGTTTTCATATGTAGTAAAAACCTGAGAAATCCGTCCGTTTTCGTCATTTGTTATCGAATCGACTTAAAGCCAGATCGACACATTGGCCGCTCTTCTCTCTGAAACGGTTGTACTTATCGTCTGCAAAGCTATGTCGTGTGCTGCGGTATGCTGAGACACTACAAGCACCATAGTAGAACACAGATGAAGCTTCTAAGTTGATGTACTAGCCAGTAAGAGGTAGTACAATTCAAGTTTTAGGTACTGAATATTGACCTTTTAGCTGGCTTTGGTGCCTAGGACATGAGCTAGGACCTTCAGATTCTGCATGAAAGGAGGACTAGCAGCCGAGTTGCACGGGAGAATGTGAAAAGTGTTCATATGTAGTAAAAACCTGAGACATCCGTCCGTTTTCGTCATTTGTTATCGAATCGACTTAAAGCCAGATCGTCACATTGGCCGCTATTCTCCCTGAAACGATTGTACTTATCGTCTGCAAAACTATGTCGCGTGCTGCGGTAAGCGGAGAAACTAAAACCACCGTAGTAGAACACAGATGAAGCTTCTAAGTTGATGTAATAGCCAGTAAGAAGTAGTAAAATTCTAGTTTTAGGTATCGATTATTGACTTTTTAGCTGGCTTTGGTGCCTTCGACATGAGCTAGGACCTTAAGATTCTGCATGAAAGGAGGACTAGCAGCCGAGTTGCAGGGGAGAATGTGAAAAGTGTTCATATGTAGTAAAAACCTAAGAAATCCGTCCGTTTTCGTCATTTGTTATCGAATCGACTTAAAGCCAGATCGTCACATTGCCCGCTCTGCTCTCGGAAACGGTTGTACTTATCGTCTGCAAAGCTATGTCGCGTGCTGCGGTATGCGGAGACACTAAAAGCACCATAGTAGAACACAGATCAAGCCTCTAAGTTGATGTAATAGCCAGTAAGAAGTAGTACAATTCAAGTTTTAGGTATCGATTATTGACTTTTTAGGTGGCTTTGGTGCCTTGGACATGAGCTAGGACCTTAATATTCTGCATGAAAGGAGGACTAGCAATCGAGTTGCACGGGAGAATGTGAAAAGTGTTCATATGTAGTAAAAACCTGAGAAATCCGTCCGTTTTCGTCATTTGTTATCGAATCGACATAAAGCCAGATCGTTATATTGGCCGCTATTCTCTCTGAAACGGTTGTACTTATCGTCTGCAAAGCTATGTCGCGTGCTGCTGTATGCGGAGACACTAAAATCACCATAGTAGAACACAGATGAAGCTTCTAAGTTGATGTAATAGCCAGTAAGAAGTAGTACAATTCAAGTTTTAGGTATTGATTATTGACTTTTTAGCTGGCTTTGGTGCCTTGGACATGAGCTGGGACCTAAACATTCTGCATGAAAGGAGGAGTAGCAGCCGAGTTGCACGGGAGAATGTGAAAAGTGTTCATATGTAGTAAAAACCTTAGAAATCCGTCCGTTTTCGTGATTTGTTATCGAATCGACTTAAAGCCAGATCGTCACATTGGCCGCTCTTCTCTCTGAAACGGTTGTACTTATCGTCTGCAAAGCTATGTTGCGTGCTGCGGTATGCGGAGACACTAAAAGAACCATAGTAGGAAACAGAAGAAGCATCTAAGTTGATGTAATAGCCAGTAAGAAGTAATCCAATTCAAGTTTTGGGTATCGATTATTGACTTTTTAGCTGGCTTTGGTGCCTTGGACATGAGCTAGGACCTTAAGATTTTGCATGAAAGGAGGACTAGCAGCCGAGTTGCACGGGAGAATGTGAAAAGTGTTCATATGTAGTAAAAACCTGAGACATCCATCCGTTTTCTTCATTTGTTATCGAATCGACTTAAAGCCAGATCGTCACATTGGCCGCTCTTCTCTCTGAATCGGTTGTACTAATCGTCTGCAAAACTATGTCGCGTGCTGCGGTATGCGGAGAAACTAAAACCACCGTGGTAGAACACACATGAAGCTTCTAAGTTGATGTAATATCCAGTAAGAAGTAGTACAATTCAAGTTTTAGGTATTGATTATTGTCTTTTTAGCTGGCTTTGATGCGCTGGACATGAACTAGGACCTTAAGATTTTGCATGAAAGGAGGACTAGCAGCCGAGTTGCACGGGAGAATGTGAAAAGTGTTCATATGTAGAAAAACCTGAGAAATCCGTCCGTTTTCGTCATTTGTTATCGAATCGACTTAAAGCCAGATCGTCACATTGGCCGCTCTGCTCTCTGAAACGGTTGTACTTATCGTCTGCAAAGCTATGTCGCGTACTGCGGTATTCGGAGACACTAAAAGCACCACAGTAGAACACAGATGAAGCTTCTAAGTTGATGTAATATCCAGTAAGAAGTAGTACAATTCAAGTTTTAGGAATCGATTATTGACTTTTTAGCTGGCTTTGGTGCCTTGGACATCAGCTAGGACCTTAAGTTTCTGCATGAAAGGAGGACTAGCAGCCGAGTTGCACGGGAGAATGTGAAAAGTGTTCATATGTAGTAAAAACCTGAGAAATCCGTCCGTTTTCGTCATTTGTTATCGAATCGACTTAAAGCCAGATCGTCACATTGGCCGCTCTTCTCTCTGAAACGGTTGTACTTATCGTCTGCAAAGCTATGTCGCCTGCTGCGGTATGCTGAGACACTACAAGCACCACAGTTGAACACAGATCAAGCTTCTAAGTTGATGTAATAGCCAGTAAGAAGTAGTACAATTCAAGTTTTAGGTATTGAATATTGAATTTTTAGCTGACTTTGGTGCCTTGGACATGAGCTAGGACCTTAATATTCTGCATGAAAGGAGGACTAGCAGCCGAGTTGCATGAGAGGATGTGAAAAGTGTTCAAATGTAGTAAAAACCTGAGAAATACGTCTGTTTTCGTCATTTGTTATCGAATCGACTTAAAGCCAGATCGACACATTGGCCGCTCTTCTCTCTGAAACGGTTGTACTTATCGTCTGCAAAGCTATGTCGCGTGCTGCGGTATGTGGAGACAGTAAAAGCACCATAGTAGAACACAGATGAAGCTTCTAAGTTGATGTAATAGCCAGTAACAAGTAGTAGCATTCAAGTTTTAGGTATCGATTATTGAGTTTTTAGCTGGGTTTGGTGCCTTGGACATGAGCTAGGACCTTAATATTCTGCATGAAAGGAGGACTAGGAATCGAGTTGCACGGGAGAATGTGAAAAGTGTTCATATGTAGTAAAACCCTGAGAAATCCGTCCGTTTTCGTCATTTGTTATCGAATCGACTTAAAGCCAGATCAACACATTGGCCGCTCTTCTCTCTGAAACGGTTGTACTTATCGTCTGCAAAACTATGTCGCGTGCTGCGGTATGTGGAGACACTAAAAGCACCATAGTAGAACACAGATGAAGCTTCTAAGTTGATGTAATTGCCAGTAAGAAGTAGTACAATTCAAGTTTTAGGTATCGATTATTGACTTTTTAGCTGGCTTTTGTGCCTTGGACATGAGCTAGGACCTAAACATTCTGCATGAGAGGACGAGTAGCAGCCGAGTTGCACGGGAGAATGTGAAAAGTGTTCATATGTAGTAAAAACCTTAGAAATCCGTCCGTTTTCGTCATTTGTTATGAATCGACTTAAAGCCAGATCGTCACATTGGCCGCTCTTCTCTCTGAAACGGTTGTACTTATCGTCTGCAAAGCTATGTTGCGTGCTGCGGTATGTGGAGACACTAAAAGCACCATAGTAGGAAACAGATGAAGCATCTAAGTTGATGTAATAGCCAGTAAGAAGTAATCCAATTCAAGTTTTGGGTAACGATTATTGACATTTTAGCTGGCTTTGGTGCCTTGGACATGAGCTAGGACCTTAAGATTCTGCATGAAAGGAGGACTAGAAGCCGAGTTGCACGGGAGAATGTGAAAAGTTTTCATATGTAGTAAAAACCTGAGAAATCCGTCCGTTTTCGTCATTTGTTATCGAATCGACTTAAAGCCAGATCGACACATTGGCCGCTCTTCTCTGTGAAACGGTTGTACTTATCGTCTGCAAAGCTATGTCGCGTGCTGCGGTAGGCTGAGACACTACAAGCACCATAGTAGAATACAGATGAAGCTTCTAAGTTGATGTACTAGCCAGTAAGAGGTAGTACAATTCAAGTTTTAGGTACTGAATATTGACCTTTTAGCTGGCTTTGGTGCCTTGGACATGAGCTAGGACCTTTAGATTCTGCATGAAAGGAGGACTAACAGCCGAGTTGCTGGGGAGAATGTGAAAAGTGTTCAAATAGAGTAAAAACCTGAGAAATCCCTCCGTTTTCGTCATTTGTTATCGAATCGACTTAAAGCCAGATCGTCACATTGGCCGTTCTGCTCTCGGAAACGGTTGTACTTATCGTCTGCAAAGCTATGTCGCGTGTTGCCGTAGGCGGAAACAGGAAAAGCATCATAGTAGAACAGAGATGAAGCTTCTAAGTTGATGTAATAGCCAGTAAGAAGTAGTCCATTTCAAGTTTTAGGTATCGATTATTGACTTTTTAGCTGGCTTTGGTGCCTTGGACATGAGCTAGGACCTTAATATTCTGCATGAAAGGAGGACTAGCAATCGAGTTGCACGGGAGAATGTGAAAAGTGTTCATATGTAGTAAAAACCTGAGAAATCCGTCCGTTTTCGTCATTTGTTATCGAATCGACATAAAGCCAGATCGTTATATTGGCCGCTCTTCTCTCTGAAACGGTTGTACTTATCGTCTGCAAAGCTATGTTGCGTGCTGCGGTATGTGGAGACACTAAAAGCACCATAGTAGGAAACAGATGAAGCATCTAAGTTGATGTAATAGCCAGTAAGAAGTAATCCAATTCAAGTTTTGGGTATCGATTATTGAGTTTTTAGCTGGCTTTGGTGCCTTGGACATGAGCTAGGACCTTAAGATTCTGCATGAAAGGAGGACTAGCAGCCCAGTTGCACGGGAGAATGTGAAAAGTTTTCATATGTAGTAAAAACCTGAGAAATCCGTCCGTTTTCGTCATTTGTTATCGAATCGACTTAAAGCCAGATCGACACATTGGCCGCTCTTCTCTCTGAAACGGTTGTACTTATCGTCTGCAAAGATATGTCGCGTGCTGCGGTATGCTGAGACACTACAGGCACCATAGTAGAACACAGATGAAGCTTCTAAGTTGATGTAGTAGCCAGTAAGAGGTAGTACAATTCAAGTTTTAGGTACTGAATATTGACCTTTTAGCTGGCTTTGGTGCCTTGGACATGAGCTAGGACCCTAAGATTTTGCATGAAAGGAGGACTAGCAGCCGAGTTGCACGGGAGAATGTGAAAAGTGTTCATATGAAGTAAATACCTGAGACATCCATCCGTTTTCGTCATTTGTTATCGAATCGACTTAAAGCCAGATCGTCAAATTGGCCGCTCTTCTCTCTGAAACGGTTGTACTTATCGTCTGCAAAACTATGTCGCGTGCTGCGGTATGCGGAGAAACTAAAAGCACCATAGTAGAACACAGATGAAGCTTCTAAGTTGATGTAATAGCCAGTAAGAAGTAGTAGAATTCAAGTTTTAGGTATCGATTATTGACTTTTTAGCTGGCTTTGGTGCCGTGGACATGAGCTAGGACCTTAAGATTCTGCATGAAAGGAGGACTAGCAGCCGAGTTGCACGGGAGGATGTGAAAAGTGTTCATATGTAGTAAAAACCTGAGAAATCCGTCCGTTTTCCTCATTTGTTATCGTTTCGACTTAAAGCCAGATCGTCACATTAGCCGCTCTTCTCTCTGAAACGGTTGTACTTATCGTCTACAAAGCTATGTCGCGTGCTGCGGTATGCGGAGAGACTAAAAGCACCATAGTAGAACACAGATGAAGCTTCTAAGTTAATGTAATAGCCAGTAAGAAGTAGTACAATTCAAGTTTTAGGTATCGATTATTGACTTTTTAGCTGGCTTTGGTGCCTTGGACATGATTTAGGACCTTAAGATTCTGCATGAAAGGAGGACTAGCAGCCGAGTTGCACGGGAGAATGTGAAAAGTGTTCATATGCAGTTAAAACCTGAGACATCCGTCCGTTTTCGTCATTTGTTATCGAATCGACTTAAAGCCAGATCGTCACATTGGCCGCTCTTTTCTCTGAAACACTTGTACTTATCGTCTGCAAAGCTATGTCGCCTGCTGCGGTATGCTGAGACACTACAAGCACCACAGTAGAACACAGATGAAGCTTCTAAGTTGATGTAATAGCCAGTAAGAAGTAGTACAATTCAAGTTTTAGGTATTGAATATTGAAATTTTAGCTGGCTTTGGTGCCTTGGACATGAGCTAGGACCTTAATATTCTGCATGAAAGGAGGACTAGCTGCCGAGTTGCATAAGAGAATGTGAAAAGTGTTCAAATGTAGTAAAAACCTGAGAAATACGTCTGTTTTCGTCATTTGTTATCGAATCGACTTAAAGCCAGATCAACACATTGGCCGCTCTTCTCTCTGAAACGGTTGTACTTATCGTCTGCAAAACTATGTCGCGTGCTGCGGTATGCTGAGGCACTACAAGCACCATAGTAGAACACAGATGAAGCTTCTAAGTTGATGTACTAGCCAGTAAGAGGTAGTACAATTCAAGTTTTAGGTACTGAATATTGACCTTTTAGCTGGCTTTGGTGCCTTGGACATGAGCTAGGACCTTAAGATTTTGCATGAAAGGAGGACTAGCAGCCGAGTTGCACGGGAGCATGTGAAAAGTGTTCATATGTAGTAAAAACCTGAGACATCCATCCGTTTTCGTCATTTGTTATCGAATCGACTTAAAGCCAGATCGTCACATTGGCCGCTCTTCTCTCTGAAACGGTTGTACTTATCGTCTGCAAAACTATGTCGCGTGCTGCGGTATGCAGAGAATCTAAAACCACCGTAGTAGAACACACATGAAGCTTCTAAGTTGATGTAATAGCCAGTAAGAAGTAGTACAATTCAAGTTTTAGGTTTTGATTATTGACTTTTTAGCTGGCTTTGGTGCCTTGGACATGAGCTAGGACCTTAAGATTCTGCATGAAAGGAGGACTAGCAGCCGAGTTGCACGGGAGTATGTGAAAAGTGTTCATATGTAGTAAAAACCTGAGAAATCCGTCCGTTTTCGTCATTTGTTATCGAATCGACTTAAAGCCAGATCATCACATTGGCCGCTCTGCTCTCTGAAACGGTTGTACTTATCGTCTGCAAAGATATGTCGCGTACTGCGGTTTTCGGAGACACTAAAAGCACCACAGTAGAACACAGATGAAGCTTCTAAGTTGATGTAATATCCAGTAAGAAGTAGTACAATTCAAGTTTTAGGAATCGATTATTGACTTTTTAGCTGGCTTTGGTGCCTTGGACATGAGCTAGGACCTTAAGTTTCTGCATGAAAGGAGGACTAGCAGCCGAGTTGCACGGGAGAATGTGAAAAGTGTTCATATGTAGTAAAAACCTGAGAAATCCGTCCGTTTTCGTCATTTGTTATCGAATCGACTTAAAGCCAGATCGTCAAATTGGCCGCTCTTCTCTCTGAAACGGTTGTACTTATCGTCTGCAAAGCTATGTCGCGTGCTGCGGTATGCGGAGACACTAAAAGCACCATAGTACAACACAGATCAAGCTTCTAAGTTGATGTAATAGCCAGTAAAAAGTAGTAAAATTCAAGTATTAGGTATTGAATATTGACCTTTTAGCTGGCTTTGGTGCCTTGGACATGAGCTAGGACCTTAAGATTCTGCATGAAAGGAGGACTAACAGCCGAGTTGCACGGGAGAATGTGAAAAGTGTTCATATGTAGTAAAAACCTGAGAAATCCGTCCGTTTTCGTCATTTGTTATCGAATCGACTTAAAGCCAGATCGTCACATTGGCCGCTCTGCTCTCTGAAACGGTTGTACTTATCGTCTGCAAAGCTATGTCGCGTACTGCGGTATTCGGAGACACTAAAAGCACCACAGTAGAACACAGATGAAGCTTCTAAGTTGATGTAATATCCAGTAAGAAGTAGTACAATTCAAGTTTTAGGAATCGATTATTGACTTTTTAGCTGGCTTTGGTGCCTTGGACATCAGCTAGGACCTTAAGTTTCTGCATGAAAGGAGGACTAGCAGCCGAGTTGCACGGGAGAATGTGATAAGTGTTCATATGTAGTAAAAACCTGAGAAATCCGTCCGTTTTCGTCATTTGTTATCGAATCGACTTAAAGCCAGATCGTCAAATTGGCCGCTCTTCTCTCTGAAACGGTTGTACTTATCGTCTGCAAAACTATGTCGCGTGCTGCGGTATGCGGAGAAACTAAAAGCACCGTAGTAGAACACAGATGAAGCTTCTAAGTTGATGTAATAGCCAGTAAGAAGTAGTAGAATTCAAGTTTTAGGTATCGATTATTGACTTTTTAGCTGGCTTTGGTGCCGTGGACATGAGCTAGGACTTTAAGATTCTGCATGAAAGGAGGACTAGCAGCCAAGTTGCACGGGAGGATGTGAAAAGTGTTCATATGTAGTAAAAACCTGAGAAATCCGTCCGTTTTCCTCATTTGTTATCGAATCGACTTAAAGCCAGATCGTCACATTAGCCGCTCTTCTCTCTGAAACGGTTGTACTTATCGTCTACAAAGCTATGTCGCGTGCTGCGGTATGCGGAGAGACTAAAAGCACCATGGTAGAACACAGATGAAGCTTCTAAGTTAATGTAATAGCCAGTAAGAAGTAGTACAATTCAAGTTTTAGGTATCGATTATTGACTTTTTAGCTGGCTTTGGTGCCTTGGACATGAGCTAGGACCTTAAGATTCTGCATGAAAGGAGGACTAGCAGCCGAGTTGCACGGGAGAATGTGAAAAGTGTTCATATGCAGTAAAAACCTGAGACATCCGTCCGTTTTCGTCATTTGTTATCGAATCGACTTAAAGCCAGATCGTCACATTGGCCGCTCTTCTCTCTGAAACGGTTGTACTTATCGTCTGCAAAGCTATGTCGCCTGCTGCGGTATGCTGAGACACTACAAGCACCACAGTAGAACACAGATGAAGCTTCTAAGTTGATGTGATAGCCAGTAAGAAGTAGTACAATTCAAGTTTTAGGTATTGAATATTGAAATTTTAGCTGGCTTTGGTGCCTTGGACATGAGCTAGGACCTTAATATTCTGCATGAAAGGAGGACTAGCAGCCGCGTTGCATGAGAGAATGTGAAAAGTGTTCAAATGTAGTAAAAACCTGAGAAATACGTCTGTTTTCGTCATTTGTTAGCGAATCGACTTAAAGCCAGATCGTCACATTGGCCGCTCTTCTCTCTGAAACGGTTGTACTTATCGTCTGCAAAGCTAAGTCGCGTGCTGCGGTATGCGGAGACACTAAAAGCACCATAGTAGAACACAGATGAAGCTTCGAAGTTGATGTAATAGCCAGTAAGAAGTAGTACAATTCAAGTTTTAGGTATCGATTATTGACTTTTTAGCTGGCTTTGGTGCCTTGGACATGAGCTAGGACCTTAAGATTCTGCATGAAAGGAGGACTAGCAGCCGAGTTGCACGGGAGAATGTGAAAAGTGTTCATATGCAGTAAAACCTGAGACATCCGTCCGTTTTCGTCATTTGTTATCGAATCGACTTAAAGCCAGATCGTCACATTGGCCGCTCTTCTCTCTGAAACGGTTGTACTTATCGTCTGCAAAGCTATGTCGCGTGCTGCGGTATGCTGAGACACTACAAGCACCATAGTAGAACACAGATGAAGCTTCTAAGTTGATGTAATATCCAGTAAGAAGTAGTACAATTCAAGTGTTAGGTATTGAATATTGAATTTTTAGCTGGCTTTGGTGCCTTGGACATGAGCTAGGACCTTAATATTCTGCATGAAAGGAGGACTAGCAGCCGAGTTGCACGGGAGAATGTGAAAAGTGTTCATATGTAGTACAAACCTGAGAAATCCGTCTGTTTTCGTCATTTGTTATCGAATCGACTTAAAGCCAGATCGTCACATTGACCGCTCTGCTCTCTGAAACGGTTGTACTTATCGTCTGCAAAGCTATGTCGCGTACTGCGGTATTCGGAGACACTAAAAGCACCATAGTAGAACACAGATGAAGCTTCTAAAATGATGTAATAGCCAGTAAGAAGTAGTACAATTCAAGTTTTAGGTATCGGTTATTAACTTTATAGCTGGCTTTGGTGCCTTGGACATGAGCAAGGACCTTAAGATTCTGCATGAAAGGAGGACTAGCAGCCGAGTTGCACGGGAGAATGTGAAAAGAGTTCATATGCAGTAAAAACCTGAGAAATCCGTCCGTTTTCGTCATTTGTTATCGAATCGACTTAAAGCCAGATCGTCACATTGGCCGCTCTTCTCTCTGAAACGGTTGTACTTATCGTCTGCAAAGCTATGTCGCCTGCTGCGGTATGCTGAGACACTACAAGCACCACAGTAGAACACAGATGAAGCTTCTAAGTTGATGTAATAGCCAGTAAGAAGTAGTACAATTCAAGTTTTAGGTATTGAATATTGAATTTTTAGCTGGCTTTGGTGCCTTGGACATGAGCTACGACCTTAATATTCTGCATGAAAGGAGGACTAGCAGCCGGGTTGCATGAGAGAATGTGAAAAGTGTTCAAATGTATTAAAAACCTGAGAAATACCTCTGTTTTCGTCATTTGTTATCGAATCGACTTAAAGCCAGATCGTCACATTGGCCGCTCTTCTCTCTGAAACGGTTGTACTTATCGTCTGCAAAGCTATGTCGCGTGCTGCGATATGCGGAGATACTAAAAGCACCATAGTAGAACACAGATGAAGCTTCTAAGTTGATGTAATACCCAGTAAGAATTAGTACAATTCAAGTTTTAGGTATTGATTATTGACTTTTTAGCTGGCTTTGGTGCCTTGGACATGAGCTAGGACCTTAAGATTCTGCATGAAAGGAGGACTAGCAGCCGAGTTGCACGGGAGAATGTGAAAAGTGTTCATATGTAGTAAAAACCTGAGAAATCCGTCCGTTTTCGTTATTTGTTATCGAATCGACTTAGAGCCAGATCGACACATTGGCCGCTCTTCTCTCTGAAACGGTTGTACTTATCGTCTACAAAGCTATGTCGCGTGCTGCGTTATGCGGAGACACTAAAAGCACCATAGTAGAACACAGATGAAGCTTCTAAGTTGATGTAATAGCCAGTAAGAAGTAGTACAATTCAAGTTTTAGGTATCGATTATTGACTTTTTAGCTGGCTTTGGTGCCTTGGACATGAGCTAGGACCTTAAGATTCTGCATGAAAGGAGGACTAGCAGCCGAGTTGCAGGGGAGAATGTGAAAAGTGTTCATATGTAGTAAAAACCTGAGAAATCCGTCCGTTTTGGTCATTTGTTATCGAATCGACTTAAAGCCAGATCGTCACATTGGCCGCTCTTCTCTCTGAAATGCTTGTACTTATCGTCTGCAAAGCTATGTCGCGTGCTGCGGTATGTGGAGACACTAAAAGCACCATAGTAGAACACAGATGAAGCTTCTAAGTTGATGTAATAGCCAGTAAGAAATAGTGGAATTCAAGTTTTAGGTATCGATTATTGACTTTTTAGCTGGCTTTGGTGCCTTGCACATGAGCTAGGACCTTAAGATTCTGCATGAAAGGAGGACTAACAGCCGAGTTGCACGGGAAATGTGAAAAGTGTTCATATGTAGTAAAAACCTGAGAAATCCGTCCGTTTTCGTCATTTGTTATCGAATCGACTTAAAGCCAGATCGTCACATTGGCCGATCTTCTCTCTGAAACGGATGTACTTATCGTCTGCAAAGCTATGTCGCGTGCTGCGGTATGCGGAGACACTAAAAGCACCATAGTAGAACACAGATCAAGCTTCTAAGTTGATGTAATAGCCAGTAAGAAGTAGTACAATTCAGGTTTTAGGTATTGAATATTGAACTTTTAGCTGGCTTTGGTGCCTTGGACATGAGCTAGGACCTTAAGATTCTGCATGAAAGGAGGACTAGCAGCCGAGTTGCACGGGAGAATGTGAAAAGTGTTCATATGCAGTAAAAACCTGAGACATCCGTCCGTTTTTGTCATTTGTTATCGAATCGACTTAAAGCCAGATCGTCACATTGGCCGCTCTTCTCTCTGAAACGGTTGTACTTATCGTCTGCAAAGCTATGTCGCGTGCTGCGGTATGCTGAGACACTACAAGCACCATAGTAGAACACAGATGAAGCTTCTAAGTTGATGTAATATCCAGTAAGAAGTAGTACAATTCAAGTTTTAGGTATTGAATATTGAATTTTTAGCTGGCTTTGGTGCCTTGGACATGAGCTAGGACCTTTATATTCTGCATGAAAGGAGGACTAGCAGCCGAGTTTCACGGGAGAATGTGAAAAGTGTTCATATATAGTAAAAACCTGAGAAATCCGTCCGTTTTGGTCATTTGTTATCGAATCGACTTAAAGCCACATCGTCACATTGGCAGCTCTTCTCTCTGAAACGCTTGTACTTATCGTCTGCAAAGCTATGTCGCGTGCTGTGGTATGTGGAGACACTAAAAGCACCATAGTAGAACACAGATGAAGCTTCTAAGTTGATGTAATAGCCAGTAAGAAGTAGTACAATTCAAGTTTTAGGTATCGATTATTGACTTTTTAGCTGGCTTTGGTGCCTTGGACATGAGCTAGGACCTTAAGATTCTGCATGAAAGGAGGACTAGCAGCCGAGTTGCAGGGGAGAATGTGAAAAGTGTTCATATGTAGTAAAAACCTGAGAAATCCGTCCGTTTTGGTCATTTGTTATCGAATCGACTTAAAGCCAGATCGTCACATTGGCCGCTCTTCTCTCTGAAATGCTTGTACTTATCGTCTGCAAAGCTATGTCGCGTGCTGCGGTATGTGGAGACACTAAAAGCACCATAGTAGAACACAGATGAAGCTTCTAAGTTGATGTAATAGCCAGTAAGAAATAGTGGAATTCAAGTTTTAGGTATCGATTATTGACTTTTTAGCTGGCTTTGGTGCCTTGCACATGAGCTAGGACCTTAAGATTCTGCATGAAAGGAGGACTAACAGCCGAGTTGCACGGGAAATGTGAAAAGTGTTCATATGTAGTAAAAACCTGAGAAATCCGTCCGTTTTCGTCATTTGTTATCGAATCGACTTAAAGCCAGATCGTCACATTGGCCGATCTTCTCTCTGAAACGGATGTACTTATCGTCTGCAAAGCTATGTCGCGTGCTGCGGTATGCGGAGACACTAAAAGCACCATAGTAGAACACAGATCAAGCTTCTAAGTTGATGTAATAGCCAGTAAGAAGTAGTACAATTCAGGTTTTAGGTATTGAATATTGAACTTTTAGCTGGCTTTGGTGCCTTGGACATGAGCTAGGACCTTAAGATTCTGCATGAAAGGAGGACTAGCAGCCGAGTTGCACGGGAGAATGTGAAAAGTGTTCATATGCAGTAAAAACCTGAGACATCCGTCCGTTTTTGTCATTTGTTATCGAATCGACTTAAAGCCAGATCGTCACATTGGCCGCTCTTCTCTCTGAAACGGTTGTACTTATCGTCTGCAAAGCTATGTCGCGTGCTGCGGTATGCTGAGACACTACAAGCACCATAGTAGAACACAGATGAAGCTTCTAAGTTGATGTAATATCCAGTAAGAAGTAGTACAATTCAAGTTTTAGGTATTGAATATTGAATTTTTAGCTGGCTTTGGTGCCTTGGACATGAGCTAGGACCTTAATATTCTGCATGAAAGGAGGACTAGCAGCCGAGTTTCACGGGAGAATGTGAAAAGTGTTCATATATAGTAAAAACCTGAGAAATCCGTCCGTTTTGGTCATTTGTTATCGAATCGACTTAAAGCCACATCGTCACATTGGCAGCTCTTCTCTCTGAAACGCTTGTACTTATCGTCTGCAAAGCTATGTCGCGTGCTGCGGTATGTGGAGACACTAAAAGCACCATAGTAGAACACAGATGAAGCTTCTAAGTTGATGTAATAGCCAGTAAGAAGTAGTACAATTCAAGTTTTAGGTATCGATTATTGACTTTTTAGCTGGCTTTGGTGCCTTGGACATGAGCTAGGACCTTAAGATTCTGCATGAAAGGAGGACTAGCAGCCGAGTTTCACGGGAGAATGTGAAAAGTGTTCATATGTAGTAAAAACCTGAGAAATCCGTCCGTTTTCGTCATTTGTTATCGAATCGACTTAAAGCCAGATCGTCACATTGGCCGCTCTTCTCTCTGAAACGGTTGTACTTATCGTCTGCAAAGCTATGTCGCGTGCTGCGATATGCTGAGACACTAGAAGCACCATAGTAGAACACAGATCACGCTTCTAAGTTGATGTAATAGCCAGTAAGAAGTAGTACAATTCAAGTTTTAGGTATTGAATATTGACCTTTTAGCTGGCTTTGGTGCCTTGGACATGAGCTAGGACCTTAAGGTTCTGCATGAAAGGAGGACTAGCAGCCGAGTTGCACGGAAGAATGTGAAAAGTGTTCACATGTAGTAAAAAATGAGACATCCGTCCGTTTTCGTCATTTGTTATCGAATCGACTTAAAGCCACATCGTCACATTGGCCGCTCTTCTCTCTGAAACGGTTGTACTTATCGTCTACAAAGCTATGTCGCGTGCTGCGGTATGCGGAGACACTAAAAGCACCACAGTAGAACACAGATGAAGCTTCTAAGTTAATGTAATAGCCAGTAAGAACTAGTACAATTCAAGTTTTAGGTATCGATTATTGACTTTTTAGCTGGCGTTGGTGCCTTGGACATGAGCTAGGACCTTAAGATTCTGCATGAAAGGAGGACTCGCAGCCGAGTTGCACGGGAGAATGTGAAAAGTATTCATATGCAGTAAAAACCTGAGACATCCGTCCGTTTTCGTCATTTGCTATCGAATCGCCTTAAAGCCAGATCGTCACATTGGCCGCTCTTCTCTCTGAAACGGTTGTACTTATCGTCTGCAAAGCTATGTCGCCTGCTGCGGTATGCTGAGACACTACAAGCACCACAGTAGAACACAGATGAAGCTTCTAAGTTGATGTAATAGCCAGTAAGAAGTAGTACAATTCAAGTTTTAGGTATTGAATATTGAATTTTTAGCTGGCTTTGGTGCCTTGGACATGAGCTAGGACCTTAATACTCTGCATGAAAGGAGGACTAGCAGCCGAGTTGCATGAGAGAATGTGAAAAGTGTTCAAATGTAGTAAAAACCTGTGAAATACGTCTGTTTTCGTCATTTGTTATCGTATCGACTTAAAGCCAGATCGTCACATTGGCCGCTCTTCTCTCTGAAACGGTTGTACTTATCGTCTGCAAAGCTATGTCGCGTGCTGCGGCATGTGGAGACACTAAAAGCACCATAGTAGAACACAGATGAAGCTTCTAAGTTGATGTTATACCCAGTAAGAATTAGTACAATTCAAGTTTTAGGTATTGATTATTGACTTTTTAGCTGGCTTTGGTGCCTTGGACATGAGCTAGGACCTTAAGATTCTGCATGAAAGGAGGACTAGCAGCCGAGTTGCACGGGAGAATGTGAAAAGTGTTCATATGTAGTAAAAACCTGAGAAATCCGTCCGTTTTCGTCATTTGTTATCGAATCGACTTAAAGCCAGATCGTCACATTGGCCGATCTTCTCTCTGAAACGGATGTACTTATCGTCTGCAAAGCTATGTCGTGTGCTGCGGTATGCTGAGACACTAAAAGCACCATAGTAGAACACAGATCAAGCTTCTAAGTTGATGTAATAGCCAGTAAGAAGTAGTACAATTCAAGTTTTAGGTATTGAATATTGAACTTTTAGCTGGCTTTGGTGCCTTGGACATGAGCTAGGACCTTAAGATTCTGCATGAAAGGAGGACTAGCAGCCGAGTAGCACGGGAGAATGTGAAAAGTGTTCATATGTAGTAAAAACCTGAGAAATCCGTCCGTTTTCGTCATTTGTTATCGAATCGACTTAAAGCCACATCGTCACATTGGCCGCTCTTCTCTCTGAAACGGTTGTACTTATCGTCTACAAAACTATGTCGCGTGCTGCGGTATACGGAGAAACTAAAAGCACCGTAGTAGAACACAGATGAAGCTTATAAGTTTATGTAATAGCCAGTAAGAAGTAGTCCAATTCAAGTTTTAGGTATCGGTTATTGACTTTTTTGCTGGCTTTGGTGCCTTGACCATGAGCTAGGACCTTAAGATTCTGCATGAAAGGAGGACTAGCAGCCAAGTTGCACGGCAGAATGTGAAAAGTGTTCATATGTAGTAAAAACCTGAGAAATCCGTCCGTTTTCGTCATTTGTTATCGCATCGACTTAAAGCCAGATCGACACATTAGCCGCTCTTCTCTCTGAAACGGTTGTACTTATCGTCTGCAAAGCTTTGTCGCGTGCTGCGGTATGCTGAGACACTACAAGCACCATAGTAGAACACAGATGAAGCTTCTAAGTTGAGGTAATAGCCAGTAAGAAATAGTGGAATTCAAGTTTTAGGTATCGATTATTGACTTTTTAGCTGGCTTTGGTGCTTTGGACATGAGCTAGGACCTTAAGATTCTGCATGAAAGGAGGACTAGCAGCCGAGTTGCACGGGAAATGTGAAAAGTGTTCATATGTAGTAAAAACCTGAGAAATCCGTCCGTTTTCGTCATTTGTTATCGAATCGACTTAAAGCCAGATCGTCACATTGGCCGATCTCCTCTCTGAAACGGATGTACTTATCGTCTGCAAAGCTATGTCGCGTGCTGCGGTATGCGGAGACACTAAAAGCACCATAGTAGAACACAGATCAAGCTTCTAAGTTGATGTAATAGCCAGTAAGAAGTAGTACAATTCAAGTTTTAGGTATTGAATATTGACCTTTTAGCTGGCTTTGATGCCTTGGACATGAGCTAGGACCTTAAGATTCTGCATGAAAGGAGGACTAGCAGCCGAGTAGCACGGAATAATGTGAAAAGTGTTCATATGTAGTAAAAACCTGAGACATCCGTCCGTTTTCGTCATTCGTTATCGAATCGACTTAAAGCCACATCGTCACATTGGCCGCTCTTCTCTCTGAAACGGTTGTACTTATCGTCTACAAAACTATGTCGCGTGCTGCGGTATGCGGAGAAACTAAAAGCACCGTAGTAGAACACAGATGAAGCTTCTAAGTTGATGTATTAGCCAGTAAGAAGTAGTACAATTCAAGTTTTAGGTACTGATTATTGACCTTTTAGCTGGCTTTGGTGCCTTGGACATGAGCTAGGACCTTAAGATTCTGCATGAAAGGAGGACTAGCAGCCAAGTTGCACGGGAGAATGTGAAAAGTGTTCATATGTAGTAAAAACCTAAGAAATCCGTCCGTTTCCGTCATTTGTTATCGATTCGACTTAAAGCCAGATCGTCACATTGGCCGCTCTTCTCTCTGAAACGGTTGTACTTATCGTCTGCAAAACTATGTCGCGTGCTGCGGTATGCGGAGAAACTAAAAGCAACGTAGTAGAACACAGATGAAGCTTCTAAGTTGATGTAATATCCAGTAAGAAGTAGTACAATTCAAGTTTTAGGTACTGATTATTGACTTTTTAGCTGGCTTTGGTGCCTTGGACATGAGCTAGGACCTTAAGATTCTGCATGAAAGGAGGACTAGGAGCCAAGTTGCACGGCAGAATGTGAAAAGTGTTCATATGTAGTAAAAACCTGAGAAATCCGTCCGTTTTCGTCATTTGTTATCGCATCGACTTAAAGCCAGATCGAGACATTGGCCGCTCTTCTCTCTGAAACGGTTGTACTTATCGTCTGCAAAGCTTTGTCGCGTGCTGCGGTATGCTGAGACACTACTAGCACCATTGTAGAACACAGATGAAGCTTCTAAGTTGAGGTAATAGCCAGTAAGAGGTAGTACAATTCAAGTTTTAGGTATTGAATATTGACCTTTTAGCTGGCTTTGGTGCATTGGACATGAGCTAGGACCTTAAGATTCTGCATGAAAGGAGGACTAGCACCCGAGTTGCACGGGAGAATGTGAAAAGTGTTCATATGTAATAAAAACCTGAGACATCCGTCCGTTTTCGTCATTGGTTATCGAATCGATGTAAAGCCAGATCGTCACATTGGCCGCTCTGCTCTCTGAAATGGTTGTACTTATCGTCTGCAAAGCTATGTCGCGTACTGCGGTATTCGGAGACACTAAAAGCACCACAGTAGAACACAGATGAAGCTTCTAAGTTGATGTAATATCCAGTAAGAAGTAGTACAATTCAAGTTTTAGGTATCGATTATTGACTTTTTAGCTGGCTTTGGTGCCTTGGACATGAGCTAGGACCTTAAGATTCTGCATGAAAGGAGGACTAGCAGCCGAGTTTCACGGGAGAATGTGAAAAGTGTTCATATGTAGTAAAAACCTGAGACATCCGTCCGTTTTCGTCATTTGTTATCGAATCGACTTAAAGCCAGATCGTCACATTGGCCGCTCTTCTCTCTGAAACGGTTGTACTTATCGTCTGCAAAGCTATGTCGCGTGCTGCGATATGCTGAGACACTAGAAGCACCATAGTAGAACACAGATCACGCTTCTAAGTTGATGTAATAGCCAGTAAGAAGTAGTACAATTCAAGTTTTATGTATTGAATATTGACCTTTTAGCTGGCTTTGGTGCCTTGGACCTGAGCTAGGACCTTAAGGTTCTGCATGAAAGGAGGACTAGCAGCCGAGTTGCACGGGAGAATGTGAAAAGTGTTCATATGTAGTAAAAAATGAGACATCCGTCCGTTTTCGTCATTTGTTATCGAATTGACTTAAAGCCACATCGTCACATTGGCCGCTCTTCTCTCTGAAACGGTTGTACTTATCGTCTACAAAGCTATGTCGCGTGCTGCGGTATGCGGAGACACTAAAAGCACCACAGTAGAACACAGATGAAGCTTCTAAGTTAATGTAATAGCCAGTAAGAAGTAGTACAATTCAAGTTTTAGGTATTGATTATTGACTTTTTAGCTGGCTTTGGTGCCTTGGACATGAGCTAGGACCTTAAGATTCTGCATGAAAGGAGGACTCGCAGCCGAGTTGCACGGAAGAATGTGAAAAGTGTTCATATGCAGTAAAAACCTGAGACATCCGTCCGTTTTCGTCATTTGCTATCGAATCGACTTAAAGCCAGATCGTCACATTGGTTGCTCTTCTCTCTGAAACGGTTGTACTTATCGTCTGCAAAGCTATGTCGCCTGCTGCGGTATGCTGAGACACTACAAGCACCACAGTAGAACACAGATGAAGCTTCTAAGTTGATGTAATAGCCAGTAAGAAGTAGTACAATTCAAGTTTTAGGTATTGAATATTGAATTTTTAGCTGGCTTTGGTGCCTTGGACATGAGCTAGGACCTTAATACTCTGCATGAAAGGAGGACTAGCAGCCGAGTTGCATGAGAGAATGTGAAAAGTGTTCAAATGTAGTAAAAACCTGTGAAATACGTCTGTTTTCGTCATTTGTTATCGTATCGACTTAAAGCCAGATCGTCACATTGGCCGCTCTTCTCTCTGAAACGGTTGTACTTATCGTCTGCAAAGCTATGTCGCGTGCTGCGGTATGTGGAGACACTAAAAGCACCATAGTAGAACACAGATGAAGCTTCTAAGTTGATGTTATACCCAGTAAGAATTAGTACAATTCAAGTTTTAGGTATTGATTATTGACTTTTTAGCTGGCTTTGGTGCCTTGGACATGAGCTAGGACCTTAAGATTCTGCATGAAAGGAGGACTAGCAGCCGAGTTGCACGGGAGAATGTGAAAAGTGTTCATATGTAGTAAAAACCTGAGAAATCCGTCCGTTTTCGTCATTTGTTATCGAATCGACTTAGAGCCAGATCGACACATTGGCCGCTCTTCTCTCTGAAACGGTTGTACTTATCGTCTACAAAGCTATGTCGCCTGCTGCGTTATGCGGAGACACTAAAAGCACCGTAGTGAACACAGATGAAGCTTCTAAGTTGATGTAATAGCCAGTAAGAAGTAGTACAATTCAAGTTTTAGGTATCGATTATTGACTTTTTAGCTGGCATTGGTGCCTTGGACATGAGCTAGGACCTTAAGATTCTGCATGAAAGGAGGACTAGTAGCCGAGTTGCACGGGAGAATGTGAAAAGTGTTCATATGTAGTAAAAACCTGAGAAATCCGTCCGTTTTCGTCATTTGTTATCGAATCGACTTAAAGCCAGATCGTCACATTGACCGCTCTGCTCTCTGAAACGGTTGTACTTATCGTCTGCAAAGCTATGTCGCGTACTGCGGTATTCGGAGACACTAAAAGCACCATAGTAGAACATAGATGAAGCTTCTAAAATGATGTAATAGCCAGTAAGAAGTAGTACAATTCAAGTTTTAGGTATCGGTTATTGACTTTTTAGCTGGCTTTGGTGCCTTGGACATGAGCTAGGACCTTAAGATTCTGCATGAAAGGAGGACTAGCAGCCGAGTTGCACGGGAGAATGTGAAAAGTGTTCATATGTAGTAAAAACCTGAGAAATCCGTCCGTTTTCGTCATTTGTTATCGAATCGACTTAAAGCCAGATCGTCACAATGGCCGATCTTCTCTCTGAAACGGATGTACTTATCGTCTGCAAAGCTATGTCGCGTGCTGCGGTATGCTGAGACACTAAAAGCACCATAGTAGAACACAGATCAAGCTTCTAAGTTGATGTAATAGCCAGTAAGAAGTAGTACAATTCAAGTTTTAGGTATTGAATATTGAATTTTTAGCTGGCTTTGGTGCCTTGGACATGAGCTAGGACCTTAATATTCTGCATGAAAGGAGGACTAGCAGCCGGGTTGCATGAGAGAATGTGAAAAGTGTTCAAATGTATTAAAAACCTGAGAAATACCTCTGTTTTCGTCATTTGTTATCGAATCGACTTAAAGCCAGATCGTCACATTGGCCGCTCTTCTCTCTGAAACGGTTGTACTTATCGTCTGCAAAGCTATGTCGCGTGCTGCGGTATGCTGTGACACTACAAGCACCATAGTAGAACACAGATGAAGGTTCTAAGTTGATGTAATATCCAGTAAGAAGTAGTACAATTCAAGTTTTAGGTATTGAATATTGAATTTTTAGCTGGCTTTGGTGCCTTGGACATGAGCTAGGACCTTAATATTCTGCATGAAAGGAGGACTAGCAGCCGAGTTGCACGGGAGAATGTGAAAAGTGTTCATATGTAGTAAAAACCTGAGAAATCCGTCCGTTTTCGTCATTTGTTATCGAATCGACTTAAAGCCAGATCGTCACATTGACCGCTCTGCTCTCTGAAACGCTTGTACTTATCGTCTGCAAAGCTATGTCGCGTACTGCGGTATTCGGAGACACTAAAAGCACCATAGTAGAACACAGATGAAGCTTCTAAAATGATGTAATAGCCAGTAAGAAGTAGTGGAATTCAAGTTTTAGGTATCGATTATTGACTTTTTAGCTGGCTTTGGTGCCTTGGACATGAGCTAGCACCTTAAGATTCTGCATGAAAGGAGGACTAGCAGCCGAGTTGCACGGGAGAATGTGAAAAGTGTTCATATGTAGTAAAAACGTGAGAAATCCGTCCGTTTTCGTCATTTGTTATCGAATCGACTTAAAGCCAGATCGTCACATTGGCCGATCTTCTCTCTGAAACGGATGTACTTATCGTCTGCAAAGCTATGTCGCGTGCTGCGGTATGCTGAGACACTAAAAGCACCATAGTAGAACACAGATCAAGCTTCTAAGTTGATGTAATAGCCAGTAAGAAGTAGTACAATTCAAGTTTTAGGTATTAATTAATGACCTTTTAGCTGGCTTTGGTGCTTTGGACAAGAGCTAGGACCTTAAGATTCTGCATGAAAGGAGGACTAGCAGCCGAGTTGCAGGGGAGAATGTGAAAAGTGTTCATATGTAGTAAAAACCTGAGAAATCCGTCCGTTTTCGTCATTTGTTATCGAATCGACTTAAAGCCAGATCGTCACATTGGCCGCTCTTCTCTCTGAAATGCTTGTACTTATCGTCTGCAAAGCTATGTCGCGTGCTGCGGTATGTGGAGACACTAAAAGCACCATAGTAGAACACAGATGAAGCTTCTAAGTTGATGTAATAGCCAGTAAGAAATAGTGGAATTCAAGTTTTAGGTATTGATTATTGACTTTTTAGCTGGCTTTGGTGCCTTGGACATGAGCTAGGACCTTAAGATTCTGCATGAAAGGAGGACTAGCAGCCGAGTTGCACGGGAGAATGTGAAAAGTGTTCATATGTAGTAAAAACCTGAGAAATCCGTCCGTTTTCGTCATTTGTTATCGAATCGACTTAGAGCCAGATCGACACATTGGCCGCTCTTCTCTCTGAAACGGTTGTACTTATCGTCTGCAAAGCTATGTCGCGTGCTGCGGTATGCTGTGACACTACAAGCACCATAGTAGAACACAGATGAAGCTTCTAAGTTGATGTAATATCCAGTAAGAAGTAGTACAATTCAAGTTTTAGGTATTGAATATTGAATTTTTAGCTGGCTTTGGTGCCTTGGACATGAGCTAGGACCTTAATATTCTGCATGAAAGGAGGACTAGCAGCCGAGTTGCACGGGAGAATGTGAAAAGTGTTCATATGTAGTAAAAACCTGAGAAATCCGTCCGTTTTCGTCATTTGTTATCGAATCGACTTAAAGCCAGATCGTCACATTGGCCGCTCTTCTCTCTGAAACGGTTGTACTTATCGTCTACAAAGCTATGTCGCGTGCTGCGGTATGCGGAGACACTAAAAGCACCACAGTAGAACACAGATGAAGCTTCTAAGTTAATGTAATAGCCAGTAAGAAGTAGTACAATTCAAGTTTTAGGTATTGATTATTGACTTTTTAGCTGGCTTTGGTGCCTTGGACATGAGCTAGGACCTTAAGATTCTGCATGAAAGGAGGACTCGCAGCCGAGTTGCACGGAAGAATGTGAAAAGTGTTCATATGCAGTAAAAACCTGAGACATCCGTCCGTTTTCGTCATTTGCTATCGAATCGACTTAAAGCCAGATCGTCACATTGGTTGCTCTTCTCTCTGAAACGGTTGTACTTATCGTCTGCAAAGCTATGTCGCCTGCTGCGGTATGCTGAGACACTACAAGCACCACAGTAGAACACAGATGAAGCTTCTAAGTTGATGTAATAGCCAGTAAGAAGTAGTACAATTCAAGTTTTAGGTATTGAATATTGAATTTTTAGCTGGCTTTGGTGCCTTGGACATGAGCTAGGACCTTAATACTCTGCATGAAAGGAGGACTAGCAGCCGAGTTGCATGAGAGAATGTGAAAAGTGTTCAAATGTAGTAAAAACCTGTGAAATACGTCTGTTTTCGTCATTTGTTATCGTATCGACTTAAAGCCAGATCGTCACATTGGCCGCTCTTCTCTCTGAAACGGTTGTACTTATCGTCTGCAAAGCTATGTCGCGTGCTGCGGTATGTGGAGACACTAAAAGCACCATAGTAGAACACAGATGAAGCTTCTAAGTTGATGTTATACCCAGTAAGAATTAGTACAATTCAAGTTTTAGGTATTGATTATTGACTTTTTAGCTGGCTTTGGTGCCTTGGACATGAGCTAGGACCTTAAGATTCTGCATGAAAGGAGGACTAGCAGCCGAGTTGCACGGGAGAATGTGAAAAGTGTTCATATGTAGTAAAAACCTGAGAAATCCGTCCGTTTTCGTCATTTGTTATCGAATCGACTTAGAGCCAGATCGACACATTGGCCGCTCTTCTCTCTGAAACGGTTGTACTTATCGTCTACAAAGCTATGTCGCCTGCTGCGTTATGCGGAGACACTAAAAGCACCGTAGTGAACACAGATGAAGCTTCTAAGTTGATGTAATAGCCAGTAAGAAGTAGTACAATTCAAGTTTTAGGTATCGATTATTGACTTTTTAGCTGGCATTGGTGCCTTGGACATGAGCTAGGACCTTAAGATTCTGCATGAAAGGAGGACTAGTAGCCGAGTTGCACGGGAGAATGTGAAAAGTGTTCATATGTAGTAAAAACCTGAGAAATCCGTCCGTTTTCGTCATTTGTTATCGAATCGACTTAAAGCCAGATCGTCACATTGACCGCTCTGCTCTCTGAAACGGTTGTACTTATCGTCTGCAAAGCTATGTCGCGTACTGCGGTATTCGGAGACACTAAAAGCACCATAGTAGAACATAGATGAAGCTTCTAAAATGATGTAATAGCCAGTAAGAAGTAGTACAATTCAAGTTTTAGGTATCGGTTATTGACTTTTTAGCTGGCTTTGGTGCCTTGGACATGAGCTAGGACCTTAAGATTCTGCATGAAAGGAGGACTAGCAGCCGAGTTGCACGGGAGAATGTGAAAAGTGTTCATATGTAGTAAAAACCTGAGAAATCCGTCCGTTTTCGTCATTTGTTATCGAATCGACTTAAAGCCAGATCGTCACAATGGCCGATCTTCTCTCTGAAACGGATGTACTTATCGTCTGCAAAGCTATGTCGCGTGCTGCGGTATGCTGAGACACTAAAAGCACCATAGTAGAACACAGATCAAGCTTCTAAGTTGATGTAATAGCCAGTAAGAAGTAGTACAATTCAAGTTTTAGGTATTGAATATTGAATTTTTAGCTGGCTTTGGTGCCTTGGACATGAGCTAGGACCTTAATATTCTGCATGAAAGGAGGACTAGCAGCCGGGTTGCATGAGAGAATGTGAAAAGTGTTCAAATGTATTAAAAACCTGAGAAATACCTCTGTTTTCGTCATTTGTTATCGAATCGACTTAAAGCCAGATCGTCACATTGGCCGCTCTTCTCTCTGAAACGGTTGTACTTATCGTCTGCAAAGCTATGTCGCGTGCTGCGGTATGCTGTGACACTACAAGCACCATAGTAGAACACAGATGAAGGTTCTAAGTTGATGTAATATCCAGTAAGAAGTAGTACAATTCAAGTTTTAGGTATTGAATATTGAATTTTTAGCTGGCTTTGGTGCCTTGGACATGAGCTAGGACCTTAATATTCTGCATGAAAGGAGGACTAGCAGCCGAGTTGCACGGGAGAATGTGAAAAGTGTTCATATGTAGTAAAAACCTGAGAAATCCGTCCGTTTTCGTCATTTGTTATCGAATCGACTTAAAGCCAGATCGTCACATTGACCGCTCTGCTCTCTGAAACGCTTGTACTTATCGTCTGCAAAGCTATGTCGCGTACTGCGGTATTCGGAGACACTAAAAGCACCATAGTAGAACACAGATGAAGCTTCTAAAATGATGTAATAGCCAGTAAGAAGTAGTGGAATTCAAGTTTTAGGTATCGATTATTGACTTTTTAGCTGGCTTTGGTGCCTTGGACATGAGCTAGCACCTTAAGATTCTGCATGAAAGGAGGACTAGCAGCCGAGTTGCACGGGAGAATGTGAAAAGTGTTCATATGTAGTAAAAACGTGAGAAATCCGTCCGTTTTCGTCATTTGTTATCGAATCGACTTAAAGCCAGATCGTCACATTGGCCGATCTTCTCTCTGAAACGGATGTACTTATCGTCTGCAAAGCTATGTCGCGTGCTGCGGTATGCTGAGACACTAAAAGCACCATAGTAGAACACAGATCAAGCTTCTAAGTTGATGTAATAGCCAGTAAGAAGTAGTACAATTCAAGTTTTAGGTATTAATTAATGACCTTTTAGCTGGCTTTGGTGCTTTGGACAAGAGCTAGGACCTTAAGATTCTGCATGAAAGGAGGACTAGCAGCCGAGTTGCAGGGGAGAATGTGAAAAGTGTTCATATGTAGTAAAAACCTGAGAAATCCGTCCGTTTTCGTCATTTGTTATCGAATCGACTTAAAGCCAGATCGTCACATTGGCCGCTCTTCTCTCTGAAATGCTTGTACTTATCGTCTGCAAAGCTATGTCGCGTGCTGCGGTATGTGGAGACACTAAAAGCACCATAGTAGAACACAGATGAAGCTTCTAAGTTGATGTAATAGCCAGTAAGAAATAGTGGAATTCAAGTTTTAGGTATTGATTATTGACTTTTTAGCCGGCTTTGGTGCCTTGGACATGAGCTAGGACCTTAAGATTCTGCATGAAAGGAGGACTAGCAGCCGAGTTGCACGGGAGAATGTGAAAAGTGTTCATATGTAGTAAAAACCTGAGAAATCCGTCCGTTTTCGTCATTTGTTATCGAATCGACTTAGAGCCAGATCGACACATTGGCCGCTCTTCTCTCTGAAACGGTTGTACTTATCGTCTGCAAAGCTATGTCGCGTGCTGCGGTATGCTGTGACACTACAAGCACCATAGTAGAACACAGATGAAGCTTCTAAGTTGATGTAATATCCAGTAAGAAGTAGTACAATTCAAGTTTTAGGTATTGAATATTGAATTTTTAGCTGGCTTTGGTGCCTTGGACATGAGCTAGGACCTTAATATTCTGCATGAAAGGAGGACTAGCAGCCGAGTTGCACGGGAGAATGTGAAAAGTGTTCATATGTAGTAAAAACCTGAGAAATCCGTCCGTTTTCGTCATTTGTTATCGAATCGACTTAAAGCCAGATCGTCACATTGACCGCTCTGCTCTCTGAAACGGTTGTACTTATCTTCTGCAAAGCTATGTCGCGTACTGCGGTATTCGGAGACACTAAAAGCACCATAGTAGAACACAGATGAAGCTTCTAAAATGATGTAATAGCCAGTAAGAAGTAGTACAATTCAAGTTTTAGGTATCGGTTATTGACTTTTTAGCTGGCTTTGGTGCCTTGGACATGAGCTAGGACCTTAAGATTCTGCATGAAAGGAGGACTAGCAGCCGAGTTGCACGGGAGAATGTGAAAAGTGTTCATATGTAGTAAAAACCTGAGAAATCCGTCCGTTTTCGTCATTTGTTTATCGAATCGACTTAAAGCCAGATCGTCACATTGGCCGATCTTCTCTCTGAAACGGATGTACTTATCATCTGCAAAGCTATGTCGCGTGCTGCGGTATGCTGAGACACTAAAAGCACCATAGTAGACCACAGATCAAGCTTCTAAGTTGATGTAATAGCAAGTAAGAAGTAGTACAATTCAAGTTTTAGGTATTGAATATTGACCTTTTAGCTGGCTTTGGTGCTTTGGACATGAGCTAGGACCTTAAGATTCTGCATGAAAGGAGGACTAGCAGCTGAGTTGCAGGGGAGAATGTGAAAAGTGTTCATATGTAGTAAGAACCTGAGAAATCCGTCCGTTTTCGTCATTTGTTATCGAATCGACTTAAAGCCAGATCGTCACATTGGCCGATCTTCTCTCTGAAACGGATGTACTTATCGTCTGCAAAGCTATGTCGCGTGCTGCGGTATGCTGAGACACTAAAAGCACCATAGTAGAACACAGATCAAGCTTCTAAGTTGATGTAATAGCCAGTAAGAAGTAGTACAATTCAAGTTTTAGGTATTGAATATTGACCTTTTAGCTGGCTTTGGTGCTTTGGACAAGAGCTAGGACCTTAAGATTCTGCTTGAAAGGAGGACTAGCAGCCGAGTTGCAGGGGAGAATGTAAAAAGTGTTCATATGTAGTAAAAACCTGAGAAATCCGTCCGTTTTGGTCATTTGTTATCGAATCGACTTAATGCCAGATCGTCACATTGGCCGCTCTTCTCTCTGAAATGCTTGTACTTATCGTCTGCAAAGCTATGTCGCGTGCTGCGGTATGTGGAGACACTAAAAGCACCATAGTAGAACACAGATGAAGCTTCTAAGTTGATGTAATAGCCAGTAAGAAATAGTGGAATTCAAGTTTTAGGTATCGATTATTGACTTTTTAGCCTGCTTTGGTGCCTTGGACATGAGCTAGGACCTTAAGATTCTGCATGAAAGGAGGACTAGCAGCCGAGTTGCACGGGAAATGTGAAAAGTGTTCATATGTAGTAAAAACCTGAGAAATCCGTCCGTTTTCGTCATTTGTTATCGAATCGACTTAAAGCCAGATCGTCACATTGGCCGATCTTCTCTCTGAAACGGATGTACTTATCGTCTGCAAAGCTATGTCGCGTGCTGCGGTATGCGGAGACACTAAAAGCACCATAGTAGAACACAGATCAAGCTTCTAAGTTGATGTAATAGCCAGTAAGAAGTAGTACAATTCAAGTTTTAGGTATTGAATATTGATCTTTTAGCTGGCTTTGGTGCCATGGACATGAGCTAGGACCTTAAGATTCTGCATGAAAGGAGGACTAGCAGCCGAGTTGCAGGGGAGAATGTGAAAAGTGTTCATATGTAGTAAGAACCTGAGAAATCCGTCCGTTTTGGTCATTTTTTGTCGAATCGACTTAAAGCCACATCGTCACATTGGCAGCTCTTCTCTCTGAAACGCTTGTACTTATCGTCTGCAAAGCTATGTCGCGTGCTGCGGTATGTGGAGACACTAAAAGCACCATAGTAGAACACAGATGAAGCTTCTAAGTTGATGTAATAGCCAGTAAGAAGTAGTGGAATTCAAGTTTTTGGTATCGATTATTGACTTTTTAGCTGGCTTTGGTGCCTTGGACATGAGCTAGCACCTTAAGATTCTGCATGAAAGGAGGACTAGCAGCCGAGTTGCACGGGAGAATGTGAAAAGTGTTCATATGTAGTAAAAACGTGAGAAATCCGTCCGTTTTCGTCATTTGTTATCGAATCGACTTAAAGCCAGATCGTCACATTGGCCGATCTTCTCTCTGAAACGGATGTACTTATCGTCTGCAAAGCTATGTCGCGTGCTGCGGTATGCTGAGACACTAAAAGCACCATAGTAGAACACAGATCAAGCTTCTAAGTTGATGTAATAGCCAGTAAGAAGTAGTACAATTCAAGTTTTAGGTATTGAATATTGACCTTTTAGCTGGCTTTGGTGCTTTGGACAAGAGCTAGGACCTTAAGATTCTGCTTGAAAGGAGGACTAGCAGCCGAGTTGCAGGGGAGAATGTAAAAAGTGTTCATATGTAGTAAAAACCTGAGAAATCCGTCCGTTTTGGTCATTTGTTATCGAATCGACTTAAAGCCAGATCGTCACATTGGCCGCTCTTCTCTCTGAAATGCTTGTACTTATCGTCTGCAAAGCTATGTCGCGTGCTGCGGTATGTGGAGACACTAAAAGCACCATAGTAGAACACAGATGAAGCTTCTAAGTTGATGTAATAGCCAGTAAGAAATAGTGGAATTCAAGTTTTAGGTATCGATTATTGACTTTTTAGCCTGCTTTGGTGCCTTGGACATGAGCTAGGACCTTAAGATTCTGCATGAAAGGAGGACTAGCAGCCGAGTTGCACGGGAAATGTGAAAAGTGTTCATATGTAGTAAAAACCTGAGAAATCCGTCCGTTTTCGTCATTTGTTATCGAATCGACTTAAAGCCAGATCGTCACATTGGCCGATCTTCTCTCTGAAACGGATGTACTTATCGTCTGCAAAGCTATGTCGCGTGCTGCGGTATGCGGAGACACTAAAAGCACCATAGTAGAACACAGATCAAGCTTCTAAGTTGATGTAATAGCCAGTAAGAAGTAGTACAATTCAAGTTTTAGGTATTGAATATTGACCTTTTAGCTGGCTTTGGTGCCTTGGACATGAGCTAGGACCTTAAGATTCTGCATGAAAGGAGGACTAGCAGCCGAGTTGCACGGGAGAATGTGAAAAGTGTTCATATGCAGTAAAAACCTGAGACATCCGTCCGTTTTTGTAATTTGTTATTGAATCGACTTAAAGCCAGATCGTCACATTGGCCGCTCTTCTCTCTGAAACGGTTGTACTTATCGTCTGCAAAGCTATGTCGCGTGCTGCGGTATGCTGAGACACTACAAGCACCATAGTAGAACACAGATGAAGCTTCTAAGTTGATGTAATATCCAGTAAGAAGTAGTACAATTCAAGTTTTAGGTATCGGTTATTGACTTTTTAGCTGGCTTTGGTGCCTTGGACATGAGCTAGGACCTTAAGATTCTGCATGAAAGGAGAACTAGCAGCCGAGTTGCACGGGAGAATGTGAAAAGTGTTCATATGTAGTAAAAACCTGAGAAATCCGTCCGTTTTCGTCATTTGTTTATCGAATCGACTTAAAGCCAGATCGTCACATTGGCCGATCTACTCTCTGAAACGGATGTACTTATCATCTGCAAAGCTATGCCGCGTGCTGCGGTATGCTGAGACACTAAAAGCACCATAGTAGAACACAGATGAAGCTTCTAAGTTGATGTAATAGCCAGTAAGAAGTAGTACAATTCAAGTTTTAGGTATTGAATATTGAACTTTTAGCTGGCTTTGGTGCTTTGGACATGAGCTAGGACCTTAAGATTCTGCATGAAAGGAGGACTAGCAGCCGAGTTGCAGGGGAGAATGTGAAAAGTGTTCATATGTAGTAAAATCCTGAGAAATCCGTCCGTTTTGGTCATTTGTTGTCGAATCGACTTAAAGCCACATCGTCACATTGGCCGCTCTTCTCTCTGAAACGCTTGTACTTATCGTCTGCAAAGCTTTGTCGCGTGCTGCGGTATGTGGAGACACTAAAAGCACCATAGTAGAATACAGATGAAGCTTCTAAGTTGATGTAATAGCCAGTAAGAAGTAGTGGAATTCAAGTTTTAGGTATCGATTATTGACTTTTTAGCTGGCTTTGGTGCCTTGGACATGAGCTAGGACTTAAGATTCTGCATGAAAGGAGGACTAGCAGCCGAGTTGCACGGGAGAATGTGAAAAGTGTTCATATGTAGTAAAAACCTGAGAAATCCGTCCGTTTTCGTCATTTGTTATCGAATCGACTTAAAGCCAGATCGTCACATTGGCCGATCTTCTCTCTGAAACGGATGTACTTATCGTCTGCAAAGCTATGTCGCGTGCTGCGGTATGCTGAGACACTAAAAGCACCATAGTAGAACACAGATCAAGCTTCTAAGTTGATGTAATAGCCAGTAAGAAGTAGTACAATTCAAGTTTTAGGTATTGAATATTGACCTTTTAGCTGGCTTTGGTGCTTTGGACATGAGCTAGGACCTTAAGATTCTGCATGAAAGGAGGACTAGCAGCCGAGTTGCAGGGGAGAATGTGAAAAGTGTTCATATGTAGTAAAAACCTGAGAAATCCGTCCGTTTTGGTCATTTGTTATCGAATCGACTTAAAGCCAGATCGTCACATTGGCCGCTCTTCTCTCTGAAATGCTTGTACTTATCGTCTGCAAAGCTATGTCGTGTGCTGCGGTATGCGGAGATACTAAAAGCACCATAGTAGAACACAGATCAAGCTTCTAAGTTGATGTAATAGCCAGTAAGAAGTAGTACAATTCAAGTTTTAGGTATTGAATATTGACCTTTTAGCTGGCTTTGGTGCCTTGGACATGAGCTAGGACCTTAAGATTCTGCATGAAAGGAGGACTAGCAGCCGAGTTGCACGGGAGAATGTGAACTTTTCATATGTAATAAAAACCTGAGACATCCGTCCGTTGTCGTCATTGGTTATCGAATCGACGTAAAGCCAGATCGTCACATTGGCCGCTCTGCTCTCTGAAATGGATGTACTTATCGTCTGGAAAGCTATGTCGCGTACTGCGGTATTCGGAGACACTAATAGCACCACAGTAGAACACAGATGAAGCTTCTAAGTTGATGTAATATCCAGTAAGAAGTAGTACAATTCAAGTTTTAGGTATCGATTATTGACTTTTTAGCTGGCTTTGGTGCCTTGGACATGAGCTAGGACCTTAAGATTCTGCATGAAAGGAGGACTAGCAGCCGAGTTTGACGGGAGAATGTGAAAAGTGTTCATATGTAGTAAAAACCTGACAAATCCGTCCGTTTTCGTCATTTGTTATCGAATCGACTTAAAGCCAGATCGTCACATTGGCCGCTCTTCTCTCTGAAACGGTTGTACTTATCGTCTGCAAAGCTATGTCGCGTGCTGCGATATGCTGAGACACTAGAAGCACCATAGTAGAACACGGATCACGCTTCTAAGTTGATGTAATAGCCAGTAAGAAGTAGTACAATTCAAGTTTTAGGTATTGAATATTGACCTTTTAGCTGGCTTTGGTGCCTTGGACATGAGCTAGGACCTTAAGGTTCTGCATGAAAGGAGGACTAGCAGCCGAGTTGCACGGGAGAATGTGAAAAGTGTTCATATGTAGTAAAAACCTGAGAAATCCGTCCGTTTTCGTCATTTGTTATCGCATCGACTTAAAGCCAGATCGACACATTGGCCGCTCTTCTCTCTGAAACGGTTGTACTTATCGTCTGCAAAGCTTTGTCGCGTGCTGCGGTATGCAGAGACACTACAAGCACCATTGTAGAACACAGATGAAGCTTCTAAGTTGAGGTAATAGCCAGTAAGAGGTAGTACAATTCAAGTTTTAGGTATTGAATATTGACCTTTTAGCTGGCTTTGGTGCATTGGACTTGAGCTAGGACCTTAAGATTCTGCATGAAAGGAGGACTAGCAGCCGAGTTGCACGGGAGAATGTGAACTTTTCATATGTAATAAAAACCTGAGACATCCGTCCGTTGTCGTCATTGGTTATCGAATCGACGTAAAGCCAGATCGTCACATTGGCCGCTCTGCTCTCTGAAATGGATGTACTTATCGTCTGGAAAGCTATGTCGCGTACTGCGGTATTCGGAGACACTAATAGCACCACAGTAGAACACAGATGAAGCTTCTAAGTTGATGTAATATCCAGTAAGAAGTAGTACAATTCAAGTTTTAGGTATCGATTATTGACTTTTTAGCTGGCTTTGGTGCCTTGGACATGAGCTAGGACCTTAAGATTCTGCATGAAAGGAGGACTAGCAGCCGAGTTTGACGGGAGAATGTGAAAAGTGTTCATATGTAGTAAAAACCTGACAAATCCGTCCGTTTTCGTCATTTGTTATCGAATCGACTTAAAGCCAGATCGTCACATTGGCCGCTCTTCTCTCTGAAACGGTTGTACTTATCGTCTGCAAAGCTATGTCGCGTGCTGCGATATGCTGAGACACTAGAAGCACCATAGTAGAACACGGATCACGCTTCTAAGTTGATGTAATAGCCAGTAAGAAGTAGTACAATTCAAGTTTTAGGTATTGAATATTGACCTTTTAGCTGGCTTTGGTGCCTTGGACATGAGCTAGGACCTTAAGGTTCTGCATGAAAGGAGGACTAGCAGCCGAGTTGCACGGGAGAATGTGAAAAGTGTTCATATGTAGTAAAAAATGAGACATCCGTCCGTTTTCGTCATTTGTTATCGAATTGACTTAAAGCCACATCGTCACATTGGCCGCTCTTCTCTCTGAAACGGTTGTACTTATCATCTACAAAGCTATGTCGCGTGCTGCGGTATGCGGAGACACTAAAAGCACCACAGTAGAACACAGATGAAGCTTCTAAGTTAATGTAATAGCCAGTAAGAAGTAGTACAATTCAAGTTTTAGGTATCGATTATTGACTTTTTTGCTGGCTTTAGTGCCTTGGAGATGAGCTTGGATCTTAATATTCTGCATGAAAGGAGGACTAGCAGCCGAGTTGCACGGGAGTATGTGAAAAGTGTTCATATGTAGTAAAAACCTGAGAAATCCGTCCGTTTTCGTCATTTGTTATCGAATAGACTTAAAGCCAGATCGTCACATTGGCCGCTCTTCTCTCTGAAACGGTTGTACTTATCGTCTGCAAAGCTATGTCGCGTGCTGCGGTATGCGGAGACACTAAAATCACCACAGTAGAACACAGATGAAGCTTCTAAGTTGATGTAACAGCCAGTAAGAAGTAGTACAATTCAAGTTTTAGGTATTGAATATTGATCTTTTTGCTGGCTTTGGTGCCTTGGACATGTGCTAGGACCTTAAGATTCTGCATGAAAGGAGGACTAGCAGCCGAGTTTCACGGGAGAATGTGAAAAGTGTTCATATGTAGTAAAACCAGAGAAATACGTCCGTTTTCGTCATTTGTTATCGAGTCGACTTAAAGCCAGATCGTCACATTGGCCGATCCTCTCTCTGAAATGGTTGTACTTATCGTCTGCAAAGCTGTGTCGCGTGTTGCCGTAGGCGGAAACAGGAAAAGCACCATAATAGAACACAGATGAAGCTTCTAAGTTGATGTAATAGCCAGTAAGAAGTAGTACAATTCAAGTTTTAGGTATCGATTATTGACTTTTTAGCTGGCTTTGGTGCCCTGGACATGAGCTAGGACCTTAAGATTCTGCATGAAAGGAGGACTAGCAGCCGAGTTGCACGGGAGAATGTGAAAAGTGTTCATATGTAGTAAAAACCTGAGAAATCCGTCCGTTTTCGTCATTTGTTATCGCATCGACTTAAAGCCATATCGACACATTGGCCGCTCTTCTCTCTGAAACGGTTGTACTTATCGTCTGCAAATCTCTGACGCGTGCTGCGGTATGCTGAGACACTACAAGCACCATAGTAGAACACAGATGAAGCTTCTAAGTTGATGTAATAGCCAGTTAGAGGTAGTACAATTCAAGTTATAGGTATTGAATATTGACCTTTTAGCTGGCTTTGGTGCCTTGGACATGAGCTAGGACCTTAAGATTCTGCATGAAAGGAGGGCTAGCAGCCGAGTTGCACGGGAGAATGTGAAAAGTGTTCATATGTAGTAAAAAAATGAGACATCCGTCCGTTTTCGTCATTTGTTATCGAATCGATTTAAAGCCACATCGTCACATTGGCCGCTCTTCTCTCTGAAACGGTTGTACTTATCGTCTGCAAAGCTATGTCGCGTGCTGCGGTATGCTGAGACACTAAAAGCACCATAGTAGAACACAGATCACGCTTCTAAGTTGATGTAATAGCCAGTAAGAAGTAGTACAATTCAAGTTTTAGGTATTGAATATTGACCTTTTAGCTGGCTTTGGTGCCTTGGACATGAGCTAGGACCTTAAGGTTCTGCATGAAAGGAGGACTAGCAGCCGAGTTGCACGGGAGAATGTGAAAAGTGTTCATATGTAGTAAAAAAATGAGACATCCGTCCGTTTTCGTCATTTGTTATCGAATCGACTTAAAGCCACATCGTCACATTGGCCGCTCTTCTCTCTGAAACGGTTGTACTTATCGTCTGCAAAACTATGTCGCGTGCTGCGGTATGTGGAGAAACTAAAGGCATCCGTAGTAGAACACAGATGAAGCTTCTAAGTTGATGTAATAGCCAGTAAGAAGTAGTACAATTCAACTTTTAGGTATTGATTATTGACTTTTTAGCTGGCTTTGGTGCCTTGGACATGAGCTTGGATCTTAATATTCTGCATGAAAGGAGGACTAGCAGCCGAGTTGCACGGGAGAATGTGAAAAGTGTTCATATGTAGTAAAAACCTTAGAAATCCGTCCGTTTTCGTCATTTCTTATCGAATCGACTTAAAGCCACATCGTCACATTGGCCGCTCTTCTCTCTGAAACGGTTGTACTTATCGTCTACAAAACTATGTCGCGTGCTGCGGTATGCGGAGAAACTAAAAGCACCGTAGTAGAACACAGGTGAAGCTTCTAAGTTGATGTATTAGCCAGTAAGAAGTAGTACAATTCAAGTTTTAGGTATTGATTATTGACTTTTTAGCTGGCTTTGGTGCCTTGGACATGAGCTAGGACCTTAAGATTCTGCATGAAAGGAGGACTAGCAGCCAAGTTGCACGGGAGAATGTGAAAAGTGTTCATATGTAGTAAAAACCTAAGAAATCCGTCCGTTTCCGTCATTTGTTATCGATTCGACTTAAAGCCAGATCGTCACATTGGCCGCTCTTCTCTCTGAAACGGTTGTACTTATCGTCTGCAAAACTATGTCGCATGCTGCGGTATGCGGAGAAACTAAAACCATCGTTGGAGAACACACATGAAGCTTCTAAGTTGATGTAATAGCCAGTAAGAAGTAGTACAATTCAAGTTTTAGGTTTTGATTATTGACTTTTTAGCTGGCTTTGGTGCCTTGGACATGAGCTAGGACCTTAAGATTCTGCATGAAAGGAGGAATAGCAGCCGAGTTGCACGGGAGAATGTGAAAAGTGTTCATATGTAGTAAAAACCTGAGAAATCCGTCCGTTTTCGTCATTTGTTATCGCATCGACTTAAAGCCAGATCGACACATTGGCCGCTCTTCTCTCTGAAACGGTTGTACTTATCGTCTGCAAAGCTTTGTCGCGTGCTGCGGTATGCTGAGACACTACAAGCACCATTGTAGAACACAGATGAAGCTTCTAAGTTGAGGTAATAGCCAGTAAGAGGTAGTACAATTCAAGTTTTAGGTATTGAATATTGACCTTTTAGCTGGCTTTGGTGCATTGGACTTGAGCTAGGACCTTAAGATTCTGCATGAAAGGAGGACTAGCAGCCGAGTTGCACGGGAGAATGTGAACTTTTCATATGTAATAAAAACCTGAGACATCCGTCCGTTGTCGTCATTGGTTATCGAATCGACGTAAAGCCAGATCGTCACATTGGCCGCTCTGCTCTCTGAAATGGATGTACTTATCGTCTGCAAAGCTATGTCGCGTACTGCGGTATTCGGAGACACTAATAGCACCACAGTAGAACACAGATGAAGCTTCTAAGTTGATGTAATATCCAGTAAGAAGTAGTACAATTCAAGATTTAGGTATCGATTATTGACTTTTTAGCTGGCTTTGGTGCCTTGGACATGAGCTAGGACCTTAAGATTCTGCATGAAAGGAGGACTAGCAGCCGAGTTTGACGGGAGAATGTGAAAAGTGTTCATATGTAGTAAAAACCTGACAAATCCGTCCGTTTTCGTCATTTGTTATCGAATCGACTTAAAGCCAGATCGTCACATTGGCCGCTCTTCTCTCTGAAACGGTTGTACTTATCGTCTGCAAAGCTATGTCGCGTGCTGCGATATGCTGAGACACTAGAAGCACCATAGTAGAACACGGATCACGCTTCTAAGTTGATGTAATAGCCAGTAAGAAGTAGTACAATTCAAGTTTTAGGTATTGAATATTGACCTTTTAGCTGGCTTTGGTGCCTTGGACATGAGCTAGGACCTTAAGGTTCTGCATGAAAGGAGGACTAGCAGCCGAGTTGCACGGGAGAATGTGAAAAGTGTTCATATGTAGTAAAAAATGAGACATCCGTCCGTTTTCGTCATTTGTTATCGAATTGACTTAAAGCCACATCGTCACATTGGCCGCTCTTCTCTCTGAAACGGTTGTACTTATCATCTACAAAGCTATGTCGCGTGCTGCGGTATGCGGAGACACTAAAAGCACCACAGTAGAACACAGATGAAGCTTCTAAGTTAATGTAATAGCCAGTAAGAAGTAGTACAATTCAAGTTTTAGGTATCGATTATTGACTTTTTAGCTGGCTTTGGTGCCTTGGACATGAGCTAGGACCTTAAGATTCTGCATGAAAGGAGGACTCGCAGCCGAGTTGCACGGGAGAATGTGAAAAGTGTTCATATGCAGTAAAAACCTGAGACATCCGTCCGTTTTCGTCATTTGCTATCGAATCGACTTAAAGCCAGATCGTCACATTGGCCGCTCTTCTCTCTGAAACGGTTGTACTTATCGTCTGCAAAGCTATGTCGCCTGCTGCGGTATGCTGAGACACTACAAGGACCACAGTAGAACACAGATGAAGCTTCTAAGTTGATGTAATAGCCAGTAAGAAGTAGTACAATTCAAGTTTTAGGTATTGAATATTGAATTTTTAGCTGGCTTTGGTGCCTTGGACATGAGCTAGGACCTTAATTCTCTGCATGAAAGGAGGACTAGCAGCCGAGTTGCATGAGAGAATGTGAAAAGTGTTCAAATGTAGTAAAAACCTGTGAAATACGTCCGTTTTCGGCATTTGTTATCGTATCGACCTAAAGCCAGATCGTCACATTGGCCGCTCTTCTCTCTGAAACGGTTGTACTTATCGTCTGCAAAGCTATGTCGCGTGCTGCGGTATGTGGAGACACTAAAAGCACCGTAGTAGAACACAGATGAAGCTTCTAAGTTGATGTAATAGCCAGTAAGAAGTAGTAGAATTCAAGTTTTAGGTATCGATTATTGACTTTTTAGCTGGCTTTGGTGCCTTGGACATGAGCTAGGACCTTAAGATTCTGCATGAATGGAGGACTAGCAGCCGAGTTGCACGGGAGAATGTGAAAAGTGTTCATATGCAGTAAAAACCTGAGACATCCGTCCGTTTTCGTCATTTGTTATCGAATCGACTTAAAGCCAGATCGTCACATTGGCCGCTCTTCTCTCTGAAACGGTTGTACTTATCGTCTGCAAAGCTATGTCGCGTGCTGCGGTATGCTGAGACACTACAAGCACCATAGTAGAACACAGATGAAGCTTCTAAGTTGATGTAATATCCAGTAAGAAGTAGTACAATTCAAGTTTTAGGTATTGACTATTGAATTTTTAGCTGGCTTTGGTGCCTTGGACATGAGCTAGGACCTTAATATTCTGCATGAAAGGAGGACTAGCAGCCGAGTTGCACGGGAGAATGTGAAAAGTGTTCATATGTAGTAAAAACCTGAGAAATCCGTCCGTTTTCGTCATTTGTTATCGAATCGACTTAAAGCCAGATCGTCACATTGACCGCTCTGCTCTCTGAAACGGTTGTACTTATCGTCTGCAAAGCTATGTCGCGTGCTGCAGTATGCAGAGACACTAAAAGCACCATAGTAGAACACAGATCAAGGTTCTAAGTTGATGTAATAGCCAGTAAGAAGTAGTACAATTCAAGTTTTAGGTATTGAATATTGACCTTTTAGCTGGCTTTGGTGCCTTGGACATGAGCTAGGACCTTAAGATTCTGCATGAAAGGAGGACTAGCAGCCGAGTAGCACGGGAGAATGTGAAAAGTGTTCATATGTAGTAAAAACCTGAGAAATCCGTCCGTTTTCGTCATTTGTTATCGAATCGACTTAAAGCCAGATCGTCACATTGGCCGCTCTTCTCTCTGAAACGGTTGTACTTATCGTCTACAAAACTATGTCGCGTGCTGCGGTATACGAAGAAACAAAAAGCACCATAGTAGAACACAGATGAAGCTTATAAGTTGATGTAATAGCCAGTAAGAAGTAGTCCAATTCAAGTTTTAGGTATCGGTTATTGACTTTTTAGCTGGCTTTGGTGCCTTGACCATGAGCTAGGACCCTAAGATTCTTTATGAAAGGAGTTCTAGCAGCCAAGTTGCACGGCAGAATGTGAAAAGTGTTCATATGTAGTAAAAACCTGAGACATCCGTCCGTTTTCGTCATTTGCTATCGAATCGACTTAAAGCCAGATCGTCACATTGGCCGCTCTTCTCTCTGAAACGGTTGTACTTATCGTCTGCAAAGCTATGTCGCGTGCTGCGGTATGTGGAGACACTAAAAGCACCATAGTACAACACAGATGAAGCTTCAAAGTTGATGTTATACCCAGTAAGAATTAGTACAATTCAAGTTTTAGGTATTGATTATTGACTTTTTAGCTGGCTTTGGTGCCTTGGACATGAGCTAGGACCTTAAGATTCTGCATGAAAGGAGGACTAGCAGCCGAGTTGCACGGGAGAATGTGAAAAGTGTTCATATGTAGTAAAAACCTGAGAAATCCGTCCGTTTTCGTCATTTGTTATCGAATCGACTTAGAGCCAGATCGACACATTGGCCGCTCTTCTCTCTGAAACGGTTGTACTTATCGTCTACAAAGCTATGTCGCGTGCTGCGTTATGCGGAGACACTAAAAGCACCGTAGTAGAACACAGATGAAGCTTCTAAGTTGATGTAATAGCCAGTAAGAAGTAGTAGAATTCAAGTTTTAGGTATCGATTATTGACTTTTTAGCTGGCTTTGGTGCCTTGGACATGAGCTAGGACCTTAAGATTCTGCATGAAAGGAGGACTAGCAGCCGAGTTGCACGGGAGAATGTGAAAAGTGTTCATATGCAGTAAAAACCTGAGACATCCGTCCGTTTTCGTCATTTGTTATCGAATCGACTTAAAGCCAGATCGTCACATTGGCCGCTCTTCTCTCTGAAACGGTTGTACTTATCGTCTGCAAAGCTATGTCGCGTGCTGCGGTATGCTGAGACACTACAAGCACCATAGTAGAACACAGATGAAGCTTCTAAGTTGATGTAATATCCAGTAAGAAGTAGTAGAATTCAAGTTTTAGGTATTGACTATTGAATTTTTAGCTGGCTTTGGTGCCTTGGACATGAGCTAGGACCTTAATATTCTGCATGAAAGGAGGACTAGCAGCCGAGTTGCACGGGAGAATGTGAAAAGTGTTCATATGTAGTAAAAACCTGAGAAATCCGTCCGTTTTCGTCATTTGTTATCGAATCGACTTAAAGCCAGATCGTCACATTGGCCGATCTTCACTCTGAAACGGATGTACTTATCGTCTGCAAAGCTATGTCGCGTGCTGCAGTATGCTGAGACACTAAAAGCACCATAGTAGAACACAGATCAAGGTTCTAAGTTGATGTAATAGCCAGTAAGAAGTAGTACAATTCAAGTTTTAGGTATCGGTTATTGACTTTTTAGCTGGCTTTGGTGCCTTGACCATGACCTAGGACCTTAAGATTCTGCATGAAAGGAGGACTAGCAGCCGAGTTGCACGGGAGATTGTGAAAAGTGTTCATATGCAGTAAAAAACTGAGACATCCGTCCGTTTTCGTCATTTGCTATCGAATCGACTTAAAGCCAGATCGTCACATTGGCCGCTCTTCTCTCTGAAACGGTTGTACTTATCGTCTGCAAAGCTATGTCGCCTGCTGCGGTATGCTGAGACACTACAAGCACCACAGTAGAACACAGATGAAGCTTCTAAGTTGATGTAATAGCCAGTAAGAAGTAGTACAATTCAAGTTTTAGGTATTGAATATTGAATTTTTAGCTGGCTTTGGTGCCTTGGACATGAGCTAGGACCTTAATACTCTGCATGAAAGGAGGACTAGCAGCCGAGTTGCATGAGAGAATGTGAAAAGTGTTCAAATGTAGTAAAAACCTGTGAAATACGTCCGTTTTCGGCATTTGTTATCGTATCGACTTAAAGCCAGATCGTCACATTGGCCGCTCTTCTCTCTGAAACGGTTGTACTTATCGTCTGCAAAGCTATGTCGCGTGCTGCGGTATGTGGAGACACTAAAAGCACCATAGTACAACACAGATGAAGCTTCAAAGTTGATGTTATACCCAGTAAGAATTAGTACAATTCAAGTTTTAGGTATTGATTATTGACTTTTTAGCTGGCTTTGGTGCCTTGGACATGAGCTAGGACCTTAAGATTCTGCATGAAAGGAGGACTAGCAGCCGAGTTGCACGGGAGAATGTGAAAAGTGTTCATATGTAGTAAAAACCTGAGAAATCCGTCCGTTTTCGTCATTTGTTATCGAATCGACTTAGAGCCAGATGGACACATTGGCCGCTCTTCTCTCTGAAACGGTTGTACTTATCGTCTGCAAAGCTATGTCGCGTGCTGCGGTATGCTGAGACACTACAAGCACCATAGTAGAACACAGATGAAGCTTCTAAGTTGATGTAATATCCAGTAGGAAGTAGTACAATTCAAGTTTTAGGTATTGACTATTGAATTTTTAGCTGGCTTTGGTGCCTTGGACATGAGCTAGGACCTTAATATTCTGCATGAAAGGAGGACTAGCAGCCGAGTTGCACGGGAGAATGTGAAAAGTGTTCATATGTAGTAAAAACCTGAGAAATCCGTCCGTTTTCGTCATTTGTTATCTCATCGACTTAAAGCCAGATCGTCACATTGACCGCTCTGCTCTCTTAAACGGTTGTACTTATCGTCTGCAAAGCTATGTCGCGTACTGCGGTATTCGGAGACACTAAAAGCACCATAGTAGAACACAGATGAAGCTTCTAAAATGATGTAATAGCCAGTAAGAAGTAGTACAATTCAAGTTTTAGGTATCGGTTATTGACTTTTTAACTGGCTTTGGTGCCTTGGACATGAGCTAGGACCTTAAGATTCTGCATGAAAGGAGGACTAGCAGCCGAGTTGCACGGGAGAATGTGAAAAGTGTTCATATGTAGTAAAAACCTGACAAATCCGTCCGTTTTCGTCATTTGTTATCGAATCGACTTAAAGCCAGATCGTCACATTGGCCGATCTTCTCTCTGAAACGGATGTACTTATCGTCTGCAAAGCTATGTCACGTGCTGCGTTATGCGGAGACACTAAAAGCACCATAGTAGAACACAGATGAAGCTTCTAAGTTGATGTAATAGCCAGTAAGAAGTAGTAGAATTCAAGTTTTAGGTATCGATAATTGACTTTTTAGCTGGCTTTGGTGCCTTGGACATGAGCTAGGACCTTAAGATTCTGCATGAAAGGAGGACTAGAAGCCGAGTTGCACGGGAGAATGTGAAAAGTGTTCATATGCAGTAAAAACCTGAGACATCCGTCCGTTTGCGTCATTTGTTATCGAATCGACTTAAAGCCAGATCGTCACATTGGCCGCTCTTCTCTCTGAAACGGTTGTACTTATCGTCTGCAAAGCTATGTCGCGTGCTGCGGTATGCTGAGACACTACAAGCACCATAGTAGAACACAGATGAAGCTTCTAAGTTGATGTAATATCCAGTAAGAAGTAGTACAATTCAAGTTTTAGGTATTGACTATTGAATTTTTAGCTGGCTTTGGTGCCTTGGACATGAGCTAGGACCTTAATATTCTGCATGAAAGGAGGACTAGCAGCCGAGTTGCACGGGAGAATGTGAAAAGTGTTCATATGTAGTAAAAACCTGAGAAATCCGTCCGTTTTCGTCATTTGTTATCGAATCGACTTAAAGCCAGATCGTCACATTGACCGCTCTGCTCTCTTAAACGGTTGTACTTATCGTCTGCAAAGCTATGTCGCGTACTGCGGTATTCGGAGACACTAAAAGCACCATAGTAGAACACAGATGAAGCTTCTAAAATGATGTAATAGCCAGTAAGAAGTAGTACAATTCAAGTTTTAGGTATCGGTTATTGACTTTTTAACTGGCTTTGGTGCCTTGGACATGAGCTAGGACCTTAAGATTCTGCATGAAAGGAGGACTAGCAGCCGAGTTGCACGGGAGAATGTGAAAAGTGTTCATATGTAGTAAAAACCTGACAAATCCGTCCGTTTTCGTCATTTGTTATCGAATCGACTTAAAGCCAGATCGTCACATTGGCCGATCTTCTCTCTGAAACGGATGTACTTATCGTCTGCAAAGCTATGTCACGTGCTGCGGTATGCTGAGACACTAAAAGCACCATAGTAGAACACAGATCAAGGTTCTAAGTTGATGTAATAGCCAGTAAGAAGTAGTACAATTCAAGTTTTAGGTATTGAATATTGACCTTTTAGCTGGCTTTGGTGCCTTGGACATGAGCTAGGACCTTAAGATTCTGCATGAAAGGAGGACTAGCAGCCGAGTAGCACGGGAGAATGTGAAAAGTGTTCATATGTAGTAAAAACCTGAGAAATCCGTCCGTTTTCGTCATTTGTTATCGAATCGACTTAAAGCCACATCGTCACATTGGCCGCTCTTCTCTCTGAAACGGTTGTACTTATCGTCTACAAAACTATGTCGCGTGCTGCGGTATACGAAGAAACAAAAAGCACCGTAGTAGAACACAGATGAAGCTTCTAAAATGATGTAATAGCCAGTAAGAAGTAGTACAATTCATGTTTTAGGTATTGAATATTGACCTTTTAGCTGGCTGTGGTGCTTTGGACATGAGCTTGGGTCTTAAGGTTCTGCATGAAAGGAGGAGTAGCAGCCGAGTTGCACGGGAGAATGTGAAAAGTGTTCATATGTAGTAAAAAAATGAGACATCCGTCCGTTTTCGTCATTTGTTATCGAATCGACTTAAAGCCACATCGTCACATTGGCCGCTCTTCTCTCTGAAACGGTTGTACTTATCGTCTGCAAAACTATGTCGCGTGCTGCGGTATGCGGAGAAACTAAAAGCACCGTAGTAGAACACAGATGAAGCTTCTAAGTTGATGTAATAGCCAGTAAGAAGTAGTACAATTCAAGTTTTAGGTATTGATTATTGACTTTTTAGCTGGCTTTAGTGCCTTGGAGATGAGCTTGGATCTTAATATTCTGCATGAAAGGAGGACTAGCAGCCGAGTTGCACGGGAGAATGTGAAAAGTGTTCATATGTAGTAAAAACCTGAGAAATCCGTCCGTTTTCGTCATTTGTTATCGAATCGACTTAAAGCCAGATCGTCACATTGGCCGCTCTTCTCTCTGAAATGGTTGTACTTATCGTCTGCAAAGCTGTGTCTTGTGTTGCCGTAGGCGGAAACAGGAAAAGCACCATAATAGAACACAGATGAAGCTTCTAAGTTGATGTAATAGCCAGTAAGAAGTAGTACAATTCAAGTTTTAGGTATCGATTATTGACTTTTTAGCTGGCTTTGGTGCCTTGGACATGAGCTAGGACCTTAAGATTCTGCACGAAAGGAGGACTAGCAGTCGAGTTGCACGGGAGAATGTGAAATGTGTTCATATGTAGTAAAAACCTGAGAAATCCGTCCGTTTTCGTCATTTGTTATCGCATCGACTTAAAGCCATATCGACACATTGGCCGCTCTTCTCTCTGAAACGGTTGTACTTATCGTCTGCAAATCTCTGACGCGTGCTGCGGTATGCTGAGACACTACAAGCACCATAGTAGAACACAGATGAAGCTTCTAAGTTGATGTAATAGCCAGTAAGAGGTAGTACAATTCAAGTTATAGGTATTGAATATTGACCTTTTAGCTGGCTTTGGTGCCTTGGACATGAGCTAGGACCTTAAGATTCTGCATGAAAGGAGGGCTAGCAGCCGAGTTGCACGGGAGAATGTGAAAAGTGTTCATATGTAGTAAAAAAATAAGACATCCGTCCGTTTTCGTCATTTGTTGTCGAATCGACTTAAAGCCACATCGTCACATTGGCCGCTCTTCTCTCTGAAACGGTTGTACTTATCGTCTGCAAAGCTATGTCGCGTGCTGCGATATGCTGAGACACTAAAAGCACCATAGTAGAACACAGATCACGCTTCTAAGTTGATGTAATAGCCAGTAAGAAGTAGTACAATTCAAGTTTTAGGTATTGAATATTGACCTTTTAGCTGGCTTTGGTGCCTTGGACATGAGCTAGGACCTTAAGGTTCTGCATTAAAGGAGGACTAGCAGCCGAGTTGCACGGGAGAATGTGAAAAGTGTTCATATGTAGTAAAAAAATAAGACATCCGTCCGTTTTCGTCATTTGTTATCGAATCGACTTAAAGCCACATCGTCACATTGGCCGCTCTTCTCTCTGAAACGGTTGTACTTATCGTCTGCAAAACTATGTCGCGTGCTGCGGTATGCGGAGAAACTAAAAGCATCCGTAGTAGAACACAGATGAAGCTTCTAAGTTGATGTAATAGCCAGTAAGAAGTAGTACAATTCAAGTTTTAGGTATTGATTATTGACTTTTTAGCTGGCTTTGGTGCCTTGGACATGAGCTTGGATCTTAATATTCTGCATGAAAGGAGGACTAGCAGCCGAGTTGCACGGGAGAATGTGAAAAGTGTTCATATGTAGTAAAAACCTTAGAAATCCGTCCGTTTTCGTCATTTGTTATCGAATCGACTTAAAGCCAGATCGTCACATTAGCCGCTCTTCTCTCTGAAACGGTTGTACTTATCGTCTGCAAAGCTATGTCGCGTGCTGCGGTATGCGGAGACTCTAAAATAACAACAGTAGAACACAGATGAAGCTTCTAAGTTGATGTAACAGCCAGTAAGAAGTAGTACAATTCAAGTTTTAGGTATTGAATATTGATCTTTTTGCTGGCTTTGGTGCCTTGGACATGTGCTAGGACCTTAAGATTCTGCATGAAAGGAGGACTAGCTGCCGCGTTGCACGGGAGAATGTGAAAAGTGTTCATATGTAGTAAAAACCTGAGAAATCCGTCCGTTTTCGTCATTTGTTATCGAATAGACTTAAAGCCAGATCGTCACATTGGACGCTCTTCTCTCTGAAACGGATGTACTTATCGTCTGCAAAGCTATGTCGCGAGCTGTGGTATGCGGAGACACTAAACTCACCATAGTAGGAACAGATGAAGCATCTAAGTTGATGTAATAGCCAGTAAGAAGTAATCCAATTCAAGATTTGGGTATCGATTATTTACTTTTTAGCTGCCTTTGGTGCCTTGGACATGAGCTAGGACCTTAAGATTCTGCATGAAAGGAGGACTAGCAGCCGAGTTGCACGGGAGAATGTGAAAAGTGTTCATATGTAGTAAAAACCTGAGAAATCCGTCCGTTTTCGTCATTTGTTATCGAATCGACTTAAAGCCAGATCGTCACATTGGCCGATCTTCACTCTGAAACGGATGTACTTATCGTCTGCAAAGCTATGTCGCGTGCTGCAGTATGCTGAGACACTAAAAGCACCATAGTAGAACACAGATCAAGGTTCCAAGTTGATGTAATAGCCAGTAAGAAGTAGTACAATTCAAGTTTTAGGTATCGGTTATTGACTTTTTAGCTGGCTTTGGTGCCTTGACCATGACCTAGGACCTTAAGATTCTGCATGAAAGGAGGACTAGCAGCCGAGTTGCACGGGAGATTGTGAAAAGTGTTCATATGCAGTAAAAGACTGAGACATCCGTCCGTTTTCGTCATTTGCTATCGAATCGACTTAAAGCCAGATCGTCACATTGGCCGCTCTTCTCTCTGAAACGGTTGTACTTATCGTCTGCAAAGCTATGTCGCCTGCTGCGGTATGCTGAGACACTACAAGCACCACAGTAGAACACAGTTGAAGCTTCTAAGTTGATGTAATAGCCAGTAAGAAGTAGTACAATTCAAGTTTTAGGTATTGAATATTGAATTTTTAGCTGGCTTTGGTGCCTTGGACATGAGCTAGGACCTTAATACTCTGCATGAAAGGAGGACTAGCAGCCGAGTTGCATGAGAGAATGTGAAAAGTGTTCAAATGTAGTAAAAACCTGTGAAATACGTCCGTTTTCGGCATTTGTTATCGTATCGACTTAAAGCCAGATCGTCACATTGGCCGCTCTTCTCTCTGAAACGGTTGTACTTATCGTCTGCAAAGCTATGTCGCAGTGCTGCGGTATGTGGAGACACTAAAAGCACCATAGTACAACACAGATGAAGCTTCAAAGTTGATGTTATACCCAGTAAGAATTAGTACAATTCAAGTTTTAGGTATTGATTATTGACTTTTTAGCTGGCTTTGGTGCCTTGGACATGAGCTAGGACCTTAAGATTCTGCATGAAAGGAGGACTAGCAGCCGAGTTGCACGGGAGAATGTGAAAAGTGTTCATATGTAGTAAAAACCTGAGAAATCCGTCCGTTTTCGTCATTTGTTATCGAATCGACTTAGAGCCAGATCGACACATTGGCCGCTCTTCTCTCTGAAACGGTTGTACTTATCGTCTACAAAGCTATGTCGCGTGCTGCGTTATGCGGAGACACTAAAAGCACCGTAGTAGAACACAGATGAAGCTTCTAAGTTGATGTAATATCCAGTAAGAAGTAGTAGAATTCAAGTTTTAGGTATCGATTATTGACTTTTTAGCTGGCTTTGGTGCCTTGGACATGAGCTAGGACCTTAAGATTCTGCATGAAAGGAGGACTAGCAGCCGAGTTGCACGGGAGAATGTGAAAAGTGTTCATATGCAGTAAAAACCTGAGACATCCGTCCGTTTTCGTCATTTGTTATCGAATCGACTTAAAGCCAGATCGTCACATTGGCCGCTCTTCTCTCTGAAACGGTTGTACTTATCGTCTGCAAAGCTATGTCGCGTGCTGCGGTATGCTGAGACACTACAAGCACCATAGTAGAACACAGATGAAGCTTCTAAGTTGATGTAATATCCAGTAAGAAGTAGTACAATTCAAGTTTTAGGTATTGACTATTGAATTTTTAGCTGGCTTTGGTGCCTTGGACATGAGCTAGGACCTTAATATTCTGCATGAAAGGAGGACTAGCAGCCGAGTTGCACGGGAGAATGTGAAAAGTGTTCATATGTAGTAAAAACCTGAGAAACCCGTCCGTTTTCGTCATTTGTTATCGAATCGACTTAAAGCCAGATCGTCACATTGACCGCTCTGCTCTCTGAAACGGTTGTACTTATCGTCTGCAAAGCTATGTCGCGTACTGCGGTATTCGGAGACACTAAAAGCACCATAGTAGAACACAGATGAAGCTTCTAAAATGATGTAATAGCCAGTAAGAAGTAGTACAATTCAAGTTTTAGGTATCGGTTATTGACTTTTTAGCTGGCTTTGGTGCCTTGGACATGAGCTAGGACCTTAAGATTCTGCATGAAAGGAGGACTAGCAGCCGAGTTGCACGGGAGAATGTGAAAAGTGTTCATATGTAGTAAAAACCTGAGAAATCCGTCCGTTTTCGTCATTTGTTATCGAATCGACTTAAAGCCAGATCGTCACATTGGCCGATCTTCTCTCTGAAACGGATGTACTTATCGTCTGCAAAGCTATGTCGCGTGCTGCGGTATGCTGAGACACTAAAAGCACCATAGTAGAACACAGATCAAGGTTCTAAGTTGATGTAATAGCCAGTAAGAAGTAGTACAATTCAAGTTTTAGGTATTGAATATTGACCTTTTAGCTGGCTTTGGTGCCTTGGACATGAGCTAGGACCTTAAGATTCTGCATGAAAGGAGGACTAGCAGCCGAGTAGCACGGGAGAATGTGAAAAGTGTTCATATGTAGTAAAAACCTGAGAAATCCGTCCGTTTTCGTCATTTGTTATCGAATCGACTTAAAGCCACATCGTCACATTGGCCGCTCTTCTCTCTGAAACGGTTGTACTTATTGTCGACAAAACTATGTCGCGTGCTGCGGTATACGAAGAAACAAAAAGCACCGTAGTAGAACACAGATGAAGCTTATAAGTTGATGTAATAGCCAGTAAGAAGTAGTCCAATTCAAGTTTTAGGTATCGGTTATTGACTTTTTAGCTGGCTTTGGTGCCTTGACCATGAGCTAGGACCCTAAGATTCTGCATGAAAGGAGTTCTAGCAGCCAAGTTGCACGGCAGAATGTGAAAAGTGTTCATATGTAGTAAAAACCTGAGAAATCCGTCCGTTTTCGTCATTTGTTATCTCATCGACTTAAAGCCAGATCGACACATTAGCCGCTCTTCTCTCTGAAACGGTTGTACTTATCGTCTGCAAAGCTTTGTCGCGTGCTGCGGTATGCTGAGACACTACAAGCACCATAGTAGAACACAGATGAAGCTTCTAAGTTGAGGTAATAGCCAGTAAGGGGTAGTACTATTCAAGTTTTAGGTATTGAATATTGACCTTTTAGCTGGCTTTGGTGCCTTGGACATGAGATAGGACCTTAAGATTCTGCATGAAAGGAGGACTAGCAGCCGAGTTGCACGGGAGAATGTGAAAAGTGTTCATATGTAATAAAAACCTGAGACATCCGACCGTTTTCGTCATTTGTTATCGAATCGACGTAAAGCCAGATCGTCACATTGGCCGCTCTGCTCTCTGAAATGGTTGTACTTATCGTCTGCAAAGCTATGTCACGTACTGTGGTATTCGGAGACACTAAAAGCACCGCAGTAGAACACAGATGAAGCTTCTAAGTTGATGTAATATCCAGTAAGAAATAGTACAATTCAAGTTTTAGGTATCGATTATTGACTTTTTAGCTGGCTTTGGTGCTTTGGACATGAGCTAGGACCTTAAGATTATGCATGAAAGGAGGACTAGCAGCCGAGTTTCACGGGAGAATGTGAAAAGTGTTCATATGTAGTAAAAACCTGAGAAATCCGTCCGTTTTCGTCATTTGTTATCGAATCGACTTAAAGCCAGATCGTCACATTGGCCGCTCTTCTCTCTGAAACGGTTGTACTTATCGTCTGCAAAGCTATGTCACGTACTGCGGTATTCGGAGACACTAAAAGCACCATAGTAGAACACAGATGAAGCTTCTAAAATGATGTAATAGCCAGTAAGAAGTAGTACAATTCAAGTTTTAGGTATTGAATATTGACCTTTTAGCTGGCTTTGGTGCTTTGGACATGAGCTTGGACCTTAAGATTCTGCATGAAAGGAGGACTAGCAGCCGAGGTGCACGGGAGAATGTGAAAAGTGTTCATATGTAGTAAAAACCTGAGAAATCCGTCCGTTTTCGTCATTTGTTATCGAATAGACTTAAAGCCAGATCGTCACATTGGCCGCTCTTCTCTCTGAAACGGTTGTACTTATCGTCTGCAAAGCTATGTCGCGTGCTGCGGTATGCGGAGACACAAAAATCACCACAGTAGAACACAGATGAAGCTTCTAAGTTGATGTAACAGCCAGTAAGAAGTAGTACAATTCAAGTTTTAGGTATTGAATATTGATCTTTTTGCTGGCTTTGGTGCCTTGGACATGTGCTAGGACCTTAAGATTCTGCATGAAAGGAGGACTAGCAGCCGAGTTGCACGGGAGATTGTGAAAAGTGTTCATATGGAGTAAAAACCAGAGAAATACGTCCGTTTTCGTCATTTGTTATCGAGTCGACTTAAAGCCAGATCGTCACATTGGCCGATCTTCTCTCTGAAACGGTTGTACTTATCGTCTGCAAAGCTATGTCGCGTGCTGCGGTGTGCGGAGACACTAAAATCACCACAGTAGAACACAGATGAAGCTTCTAAGTTGATGTAACAGCCAGTAAGAAGTAGTACAATTCGAGTTTTAGGTATTGAATATTGATCTTTTTGCTGGCTTTGGTGCCTTGGACATGTGCTAGGACCTTAAGATTCTGCATGAAAGGAGGACTAGCAGCCGAGTTGCACGGGAGAATGTGAAAAGTGTTCATATGTAATAAAAACCTGAGACATCCGACCGTTTTCGTCATTTGTTATCGAATCGACGTAAAGCCAGATCGTCACATTGGCCGCTCTGCTCTCTGAAATGGTTGTACTTATCGTCTGCAAAGCTATGTCACGTACTGCGGTATTCGGAGACACTAAAAGCACCGCAGTAGAACACAGATGAAGCTTCTAAGTTGATGTAATATCCAGTAAGAAATAGTACAATTCAAGTTTTAGGTATCGATTATTGACTTTTTAGCTGGCTTTGGTGCTTTGGACATGAGCTAGGACCTTAAGATTATGCATGAAAGGAGGACTAGCAGCCGAGTTTCACGGGAGAATGTGAAAAGTGTTCATATGTAGTAAAACCAGAGAAATACGTCCGTTTTCGTCATTTGTTATCGAGTCGACTTAAAGCCAGATCGTCACATTGGCCGATCTTCTCTCTGAAATGGTTGTACTTATCGTCTGCAAAGCTGTGTCGCGTGTTGCCGTAGGCGGAAACAGGAAAAGCACCATAATAGAACACAGATGAAGCTTCTAAGTTGATGTAATAGCCAGTAAGAAGTAGTACAATTCAAGTTTTAGGTATCGATTATTGACTTTTTAGCTGGCTTTGGTGCCTTGGACATGAGCTAGGACCTTAAGATTCTGCATGAAAGGAGGACTAGCAGCCGAGTTGCACGGGAGAATGTGAAAAGTGTTCATATGTAGTAAAAACCTGAGAAATCCGTCCGTTTTCGTCATTTGTTATCGCATCGACTTAAAGCCATATCGACAGATTGGCCGCTCTTCTCTCTGAAACGGTTGTACTTATCGTCTGCAAATCTCTGACGCGTGCTGCGGTATGCTGAGACACTACAAGCACCATAGTAGAACACAGATGAAGCTTCTAAGTTGATGTAATAGCCAGTAAGAGGTAGTACAATTCAAGTTATAGGTATTGAATATTGACCTTTTAGCTGCCTTTGGTGCCTTGGACATGAGCTAGGACCTTAAGATTCTGCATGAAAGGAGGGCTAGCAGCCGAGTTGCACGGGAGAATGTGAAAAGTGTTCATATGTAGTAAAAAAATGAGACATCCGTCCGTTTTCGTCATTTGTTATCGAATCGACTTAAAGCCACATCGTCACATTGGCCGCTCTTCTCTCTGAAACGGTTGTACTTATCGTCTGCAAAGCTATGTCGCGTGCTGCGGTATGCTGAGACACTAAAAGCACCATAGTAGAACACAGATCACGCTTCTAAGTTGATGTAATAGCCAGTAAGAAGTAGTACAATTCAAGTTTTAGGTATTGAATATTGACCTTTTAGCTGGCTTTGGTGCCTTGGACATGAGCTAGGACCTTAAGGTTCTGCATGAAAGGAGGACTAGCAGCCGAGTTGCACTGGAGAATGTGAAAAGTGTTCATATGTAGTAAAAAAATGAGACATCCGTCCGTTTTCGTCATTTGTTATCGAATCGACTTAAAGCCACATCGTCACATTGGCCGCTCTTCTCTCTGAAACGGTTGTACTTATCGTCTGCAAAACTATGTCGCGTGCTGCGGTATGCGGAGAAACTAAAAGCATCCGTAGTAGAACACAGATGAAGCTTCTAAGTTGATGTAATAGCCAGTAAGAAGTAGTACAATTCAAGTTTTAGGTATTGATTATTGACTTTTTAGCTGGCTTTGGTGCCTTGGACATGAGCTTGGATCTTAATATTCTGCATGAAAGGAGGACTAGCAGCCGAGTTGCACGGGAGAATGTGAAAAGTGTTCATATGTAGTAAAAACCTTAGAAATCCGTCCGTTTTCGTCATTTGTTATCGAATCGACTTAAAGCCAGATCGTCACATTAGCCGCTCTTCTCTCTGAAACGGTTGTACTTATCGTCTGCAAAGCTATGTCGCGTGCTGCGGTATGCGGAGACACTAAAATCACAACAGTAGAACACAGATGAAGCTTCTAAGTTGATGTAACAGCCAGTAAGAAGTAGTACAATTCAAGTTTTAGGTATTGAATATTGATCTTTTTGCTGGCTTTGGTGCCTTGGACATGTGCTAGGACCTTAAGATTCTGCATGAAAGGAGGACTAGCTGCCGCGTTGCACGGGAGAATGTGAAAAGTGTTCATATGTAGTAAAAACCTGAGAAATCCGTCCGTTTTCGTCATTTGTTATCGAATAGACTTAAAGCCAGATCGTCACATTGGCCGCTCTTCTCTCTGAAACGGATGTACTTATCGTCTGCAAAGCTATGTCGCGAGCTGTGGTATGCGGAGACACTAAACTCACCATAGTAGGAACAGATGAAGCATCTAAGTTGATGTAATAGCCAGTAAGAAGTAATCCAATTCAAGATTTGGGTATCGATTATTTACTTTTTAGCTGGCTTTGGTGCCTTGGACATGAGCTAGGAACTTAAGATTCTGCATGAAAGGAGGACTAGCAGCCGAGTTGCACGGGAGAATGTGAAAAGTGTTCATATGTAATAAAAACCTGAGAAATCCGTCCGTTTTCGTCATTTGTTATCGAATTGACTTAAAGCCAGATCGTCACATTGGCCGCTCTTCTCTCTGAAACGGTTGTACTTATCGTCTACAAAGCTATGTCGCGTGCTGCGGTATGCGGAGACACTAAAAGCACCATAGTAGAACACAGATGAAGCTTCTAAGTTAATGTAATAGCCAGTAAGAAGTAGTACAATTCAAGTTTTAGGTATCGATTATTGACTTTTTAGCTGGCTTTGGTGCCTTGGACATGAGCTACGACCTTAAGATTCTGCATGAAAGGAGGACTAGCAGCCGAGTTGCACGGGAGAATGTGAAAAGTGTTTATATGCAGTAAAAACCTGAGACGTCCGTCCGTTTTCGTCATTTGTTATCGAATCGACTTAAAGCTAGATCGCACATTGGCCGCTCTTCTCTCTGAAACGGTTGTACTTATCGTCTGCAAAGCTATGTCGCGTACTGCGGTATGCTGAGACACTAAAAGCACCATAGTAGAACACAGATGAAGCTTCTAAGTTGATGTAATAGCCAGTAAGAAGTAGTACAATTCAAGTTTTAGGTATTGAATATTGAATTTTTAGCTGGCTTTGGTGCCTTGGACATGAGCTAGGACCATAATATTCTGCATGAAAGGAGGACTAGCAGCCGAGTTGCATGAAAGAATGTGAAAAGTGTTCAAATGTAGTAAAAACCTGAGAAATACGTCTGTTTTCGTCATTGGTTATCGAATCGACTTAAAGCCAGATCGTCACATTGGCCGCTCTTCTCTCTGAAACGCTTGTACTTATCGTCTGCAAAGCTATGTCGCGTGCTGCGGTATGCGGAGACACTAAAAGCACCATAGTAGAACACAGATGAAGCTTGTAAGTTGATGTAATACCCAGTAAGAATTAGTACAATTCAAGTTTTAGGTATTGATTATTGACTTTTTAGCTGGCTTTGGTGCCTTGGACATGAGCTAGGACCTTAAGATTCTGCATGAAAGGAGGACTAGCAGCCGAGTTGCACGGGAGAATGTGAAAAGTGTTCATATGTAGTAAATACCTGACAAATCCGTCCGTTTTCGTCATTTGTTATCGAATCGACTTAAAGCCAGATCGTCACATTGGCCGCTCTTCTCTCTGAAACGGTTGTACTTATCGTCTGCAAAGCTATGTCGCGTGCTGCGGTATGCTGAGACACTAAAAGCACCATAGTAGAACACAGATCACGCTTCTAAGTTGATGTAATAGCCAGTAAGAAGTAGTACAATTCAAGTTTTAGGTATTGAATATTGACCTTTTTGCTGGCTTTGGTGCTTTGGACATGAGCTAGGACCTTAAGGTTCTGCATGAAAGGAGGACTAGCAGCCGAGTTGCACGGGAGAATGTGAAAAGTATTCATATGTAGTAAAAAAATTAGACATCCGTCCGTTTTCGTCATTTGTTATCGAATCGACTTAAAGCCAGATCGTCACATTGGCCGCTCTTCTCTCTGAAACGGTTGTACTTATCGTCTGCAAAGATATGTCGCGTGCTGCGGTATGCTGAGACACTAAAAGCACCATAGTAGAACACAGATGAAGCTTCTAAGTTGATGTAATAGCCAGTAAGAAGTAGTACAATTCAAGTTTTAGGTATTGAATATTGAATTTTTAGCTGGCTTTGGTGCCTTGGACATGAGCTAGGACCTTAATATTCTGCATGAAAGGAGGACTAGCAGCCGAGTTGCATGAGAGAATGTGAAAAGTGTTCAAATGTAGTAAAAACCTGAGAAATACGTCTGTTTTCGTCATTGGTTATCGAATCGACTTAAAGCCAGATCGTCACATTGGCCGCTCTTCTCTCAGAAACGGTTGTACTTATCGTCTGCAAAGCTATGTCGCGTGCTGCGGTATGCGGAGACACTAAAAGCACCATAGTAGAACACAGATGAAGCTTGTAAGTTGATGTAATACCCAGTAAGAATTAGTACAATTCAAGTTTTAGGTATTGATTATTGACTTTTTAGCTGGCTTTGGTGCCTTGGACATGAGCTAGGACCTTAAGATTCTGCATGAAAGGAGGACTAGCAGCCGAGTTGCACGGGAGAATGTGAAAAGTGTTCATATGTAATAAAAACCTAGGAAATCCGTCCGTTTTCGTCATTTGTTATCGAATTGACTTAAAGCCAGATCGTCACATTGACCGCTCTTCTCTCTGAAACGGTTGTACTTATCGTCTACAAAGCTATGTCGCGTGCTGCGGTATGCGGAGACACTAAAAGCACCATAGTAGAACACAGATGAAGCTTCTAAGTTAATGTATTAGCCAGTAAGAAGTAGTACAATTCAAGTTTTAGGTATCGATTATTGACTTTTTAGCTGGCTTTGATGCCTTGGACATGACCTAGGACCTTAAGATTCTGCATGAAAGGAGGACTAGCAGCCGAGTTGCATGAGAGAATGTGAAAATTGTTCAAATGTAGTAAAAACCTGAGAAATACGTCTGTTTTCGTCATTGGTTATCGAATCGACTTAAAGCCAGAACGTCACATTGGCCGCTCTTCTCTCTGAAACGGTTGTACTTATCGTCTGCAAAGCTATGTCGCGTGCTGCGGTATGCGGAGACACTAAAAGCACCATAGTAGAACACAGATGAAGCTTGTAAGTTGATGTAATACCCAGTAAGAATTAGTACAATTCAAGTTTTAGGTATTGATTATTGACTTTTTAGCTGGCTTTGGTTCCTTGGACATGAGCTAGGACCTTAAGATTCTGCATGAAAGGAGGACTAGCAGCCGAGTTGCACGGGAGAATTTGAAAAGTGTTCATATGTAGTAAATACCTGAGAAATCCGTCCGTTTTCGTCATTTGTTATCGAATCGACTTAAAGCCAGATCGTCACATTGGCCGCTCTTCTCTCTGAAACGGTTGTACTTATCGTCTGCAAAGCTATGTCGTGTGCTGCGGTATGCTGAGACACTAAAAGCACCATAGTAGAACACAGTCAAGCTTCTATGTTGATGTAATAGCCAGTAAGAAGTAGTACAATTCAAGTTTAAGGTATTGAATATTGACCTTTTAGCTGGCTTTTGTGCCTTGGACATGAGCTAGGACTTTAAGATTCTGCATGAAAGGAGGACTAGCAGCCGAGCTGCACGGGAGAATGTGAAAAGTGTTCATATGTAGTAAAAACCTGAGACATCCGTCCGTTTTCGTCATTTGTTATCGAATCGACTTAACGCCACATCGTCACATTGGCCGCTCTTCTCTCTGAAACGGTTGTACTTATCGTCTGCAAAACTATGTCGCGTGCTGCGGTATGCGGAGAAACTAAAAGCACCGTAGTAGAACACAGATGAAGCTTCTAAGTTGATGTATTAGCCAGTAAGAAGTAGTACAATTCAAGTTTTAGGTATTGATTATTGACTTTTTAGCTGGCTTTGGTGCCTTGGACATGAGCTAGGACCTTAAGATTCTGCATGAAATTAGGACTAGCAGCCAAGTTGCACGGGAGAATGTGAAAAGTGTTCATATGTAGTAAAAACCTGAGAAATCCGTCTGTTTTCGTCATTTGTTATCGAATCGACTTAAAGCCAGATCGTCACATTGGCCGCTCTTCTCTCTGAAACGGTTGTACTTATCGTCTGCAAAACTATGTCGCGTGCTGCGGTATGCGGCGAAACTAAAAGCAGCGTAGTAGAACACAGATGAAGCTTCTAAGTTGATGTAATAGCCAGTAAGAAGCAGTACAATTCAAGTTTTAGGTATTGATTATTGACTTTTTAGCTGGCTTTGGTGCCTTGGACATGAGCTAGGACATTAAGATTCTGCATGAAAGGAGGACTAGCAGGCGAGTTGCACGGGAGAATGTGAAAAGTGTTCATAAGTAGTAAAAACCTGAGAAATCCGTCCGTTTCGTCATTTGTTATCGCATCGACTTAAAGCCATATCGACACATTGGCCGCTCTTCTCTCTGAAACGGTTGTACTTATCGTCTGCAAAGCTCTGTCGCGTGCTGCGGTATGCTGAGACACTACAAGCACCACAGTAGAACACAGATGAAGCTTCTAAGTTGATGTAATAGCCAGTAAGAGGTAGTACAATTCAAGTTATAGGTATTGAAATTTGACCTTTTAGCTGGCTTTGGTGCCTTGGACATGAGCTAGGACCTTAAGATTCTGCATGAAAGGAGGGCTAGCAGCCGAGTTGCACGGGAGAATGTGAAAAGTGTTCATATGTAGTAAAAAAATGAGACATCCGTCCGTTTTCGTCATTTGTTATCGAATCGACTTAAAGCAACATCGTCACATTGGCCGCTCTTCTCTCGGAAACGGTTGTACTTATCGTCTGCAAAGCTATGTCACGTGCTGCGGTATGCTGAGACACTAAAAGCACCATAGCAGAACACAGATCACGCTTCTAAGTTGATGTAATAGCCAGTAAGAAGTAGTACAATTCAAGTTTTAGGTATTGAATATTGACCTTTTAGCTGGCTTTGGTGCCTTGGACATGAGCTAGGACCTTAAGGTTCTGCATGAAAGGAGGACTAGCAGCCGAGTGGCACGGGAGAATGTGAAAAGTGTTCATATGTAGTAAAAAAATGAGACATCCGTCCGTTTTCGTCATTTGTTATCGAATAGACTTAAAGCAACATCGTCACATTGGCCGCTCTTCTCTCTGAAACGGTTGTACTTATCGTCTGCAAAGCTATGTCGCGAGCTGTGGTATGCGGAGACACTAATCTCACCATAGTAGGAACAGATGAAGCATCTAAGTTGATGTAATAGCCAGTAAGAAGTAATCCAATTCAAGATTTGGGTATCGATTATTTACTTTTTAGCTGGCTTTGGTGCCTTGGATATGAGCTAGGACCTTAAGATTCTGCATGAAAGGAGGACTAGCAGCCGAGTTGCACGGGAGAATGTGAAAAGTGTTCATATGTAATAAAAACCTGAGAAATCCGTCCGTTTTCGTCATTTGTTATCGAATTGACTTGAAGCCAGATCGTCACATTGGCCGCTCTTCTCTCTGAAACGGTTGTACTTATCGTCTACAAAGCTATGTCGCGTGCTGCGGTATGCGGAGACACTAAAAGCACCATAGTAGAACACAGATGAAGCTTCTAAATTAATGTAATAGCCAGTAAGAAGTAGTACAATTCAAGTTTTAGGTATCGATTATTGACTTTTTAGCTGGCTTTGGTGCCTTGGACATGAGCTAGGACCTTAAGATTCTGCATGAAAGGAGGACTCGCAGCCGAGTTGCACGGGAGAATGTGAAAAGTGTTCATATGCAGTAAAAACCTGAGACATCCGTCCGTTTTCGTCATTTGTTATCGAATCGACTTAAAGCTAGATCGTCACATTGGCCGCTCTTCTCTCTGAAACGGTTGTACTTATCGTCTGCAAAGCTATGTCGCGTACTGCGGTATGCTGAGACACTAAAAGCACCATAGTAGAACACAGATGAAGCTTCTAAGTTGATGTAATAGCCAGTAAGAAGTAGTACAATTCAAGTTTTAGGTATTGAATATTGACCTTTTAGCTGGCTTTGGTGCCTTGGACATGAGCTAGGACCTTCAGATTCTGCATGAAAGGAGGACTAGCAGCCGAGTTGCATGAAAGAATGTGAAAAGTGTTCAAATGTAGTAAAAACCTGAGAAATACGTCTGTTTTCGTCATTGGTTATCGGATCGACTTAAAGCCAGATCGTCACATTGGCCGCTCTTCTCTCTGAAACGCTTGTACTTATCGTCTGCAAAGCTATGTCGCGTGCTGCGGTATGCGGAGACACTAAAAGCACCATAGTAGAACACAGATGAAGCTTGTAAGTTGATGTAATACCCAGTAAGAAATAGTACAATTCAAGTTTTAGGTATTGATTATTGACTTTTTAGCTGGCTTTGGTGCCTTGGACCTGAGCTAGGACCTTAAGATTCTGCATGAAAGGAGGACTAGCAGCCGAGTTGCACGGGAGAATGTGAAAAGTGTTCATATGTAGTAAATACCTGAGAAATCCGTCCGTTTTCGTCATTTGTTATTGAATCGACTTAAAGCCAGATCGTCACATTGGCCGCTCTTCTCTCTGAAACGGTTGTACTTATCGTCTGCAAAGCTATGTCGCGTGCTGCGGTATGCTGAGACACTAACCGCACCATAGTAGAACACAGATCACGCTTCTAAGTTGATGTAATAGCCAGTAAGAAGTAGTACAATTCAAGTTTTAGGTATTGAATATTGACCTTTTTGCTGGCTTTGGTGCTTTGGACATGAGCTAGGACCTTAAGGTTCTGCATGAAAGGAGGACTAGCAGCCGAGTTGCACGGGAGAATGTGAAAAGTATTCATATGTAGTAAAAAAATTAGACATCCGTCCGTTTTCGTCATTTGTTATCGAATCGACTTAAAGCCAGATCGTCACATTGGCCGCTCTTCTCTCTGAAACGGTTGTACTTATCGTCTGCAAAGCTATGTCGCGTGCTGCGGTATGCGGAGACACTAAAAGCACCATAGTAGAACACAGATGAAGCTTGTAAGTTGATGTAATACCCAGTAAGAATTAGTACAATTCAAGTTTTAGGTATTGATTATTGACTTTTTAGCTGGCTTTGGTTCCTTGGACATGAGCTAGGACCTTAAGATTCTGCATGAAAGGAGGACTAGCAGCCGAGTTGCACGGGAGAATGTGAAAAGTGTTCATATGTAGTAAATACCTGAGAAATCCGTCCGTTTTCGTCATTTGTTATCGAATCGACTTAAAGCCAGATCGTCACATTGGCCGCTCTTCTCTCTGAAACGGTTGTACTTATCGTCTGCAAAGCTATGTCGTGTGCTGCGGTATGCTGAGACACTAAAAGCACCATAGTAGAACACAGTCAAGCTTCTAAGTTGATGTAATAGCCAGTAAGAAGTAGTACAATTCAAGTTTTAGGTATTGAATATTGACCTTTTAGCTGGCTTTTGTGCCTTGGACATGAGCTAGGACCTTAAGATTCTGCATGAAAGGAGGACTAGCAGCCGAGCTGCACGGGAGAAAGTGAAAAGTGTTCATATGTAGTAAAAACCTGAGACATCCGTCCGTTTTCGTCATTTGTTATCGAATCGACTTAACGCCACATCGTCACATTGGCCGCTCTTCTCTCTGAAACGGTTGTACTTATCGTCTGCAAAACTATGTCGCGTGCTGCGGTATGCGGAGAAACTAAAAGCACCGTAGTAGAACACAGATGAAGCTTCTAAGTTGATGTATTAGCCAGTAAGAAGTAGTACAATTCAAGTTTTAGGTATTGATTATTGACTTTTTAGCTGGCTTTGGTGCCTTGGACATGAGCTAGGACCTTAAGATTCTGCATGAAATTAGGACTAGCAGCCAAGTTGCACGGGAGAATGTGAAAAGTGTTCATATGTAGTAAAAACCTGAGAAATCCGTCTGTTTTCGTCATTTGTTATCGAATCGACTTAAAGCCAGATCGTCACATTGGCCGCTCTTCTCTCTGAAACGGTTGTACTTATCGTCTGCAAAACTATGTCGCGTGCTGCGGTATGCGGCGAAACTAAAAGCACCGTAGTAGAACACAGATGAAGCTTCTAAGTTGATGTAATAGCCAGTAAGAAGCAGTACAATTCAAGTTTTAGGTATTGATTATTGACTTTTTAGCTGGCTTTGGTGCCTTGGACATGAGCTAGGACCTTAAGATTCTGCATGAAAGGAGGACTAGCAGCCGAGTTGCACGGGAGAATGTGAAAAGTGTTCATAAGTAGTAAAAACCTGAGAAATCCGTCCGTTTTCGTCATTTGTTATCGCATCGACTTAAAGCCATATCGACACATTGGCCGCACTTCTCTCTGAAACGGTTGTACTTATCGTCTGCAAAGCTCTGTCGCGTGCTGCGGTATGCTGAGACACTACAAGCACCACAGTAGAACACAGATGAAGCTTCTAAGTTGATGTAATAGCCAGTAAGAGGTAGTACAATTCAAGTTATAGGTATTGAAATTTGACCTTTTAGCTGGCTTTGGTGCCTTGGACATGAGCTAGGACCTTAAGATTCTGCATGAAAGGAGGGCTAGCAGCCGAGTTGCACGGGAGAATGTGAAAAGTGTTCATATGTAGTAAAAAAATGAGACATCCGTCCGTTTTCGTCATTTGTTATCGAATCGACTTAAAGCCAGATCGTCACATTGGCCGCTCTTCTCTCTGAAAAGGTTGTACTTATCGTCTGCAAAGCTATGTCGCGTCCTGCGGTATGCTGAGACACTAAAAGCACCATAGTAGAACACAGATCAAGCTTCTAAGTTGATGTAATAGCCAGTAAGAAGTAGTACAATTCAAGTTTTAGGTATTGAATATTGACCTTTTAGCTGGCTTTGGTGCCTTGGACATGAGCTAGGACCTTAAGATTCTGCATGAAAGGAGGACTAGCAGCCGAGTTGCACGGGAGAATGTGAAAAGTTTTCATATGTAATAAAAACCTGAGACATCCGTCGGTTTTCGTCATTTGTTATCGAATCGACTTAAAGCCAGATCGTCACATTGGCCGCTCTTCTCTCTGAAACGGTTGTACTTATCGTCTGCAAAGCTATGTCGCGTACTGCGGTATTCGGAGACACTAAAAGCACCATAGTAGAACACAGATGAAGCTTCTAAAATGATGTAATAGCCAGTAAGAAGTAGTACAATTCAAGTTTTAGGTATCGGTTATTGACTTTTTAGCTGGCTTTGGTGCCTTGGACACGAGCTAGGACCTTAAGATTCTGCATGAAAGGAGGACTAGCAGCCGAGTTCCACGGGAGAATGTGAAAAGTGTTCATATGTAGTAAAAACCTGAGAAATCCGTCCGTTTTCGTCATTTGTTATCGAATCGACTTAAAAGCCAGATCGTCACATTGGCCGATCTTCTCTCTGAAACGGTTGTACTTATCGTCTGCAAATCTATGTCGCGTACTGCGGTATTCGGAGACACTAAAAGCACCACAGTAGAACACAGATGTAGCTTCTAAGTTGATGTAATATCCAGTAAGAAGTAGTACAATACAAGATTTAGGTATCGATTATTGACAGTAAGAAGTAGTACAATTCAAGTTTTAGGTATTGAATATTGACCTTTTAGCTGGCTTTGGTGCCTTGGACATGAGCTAGGACCTTAAGATTCTGCATGAAAGGAGGACTAGCAGCCGAGTTGCACGGGAGAATGTGAAAAGTGTTCATATGTAGTAAAAACCTGAGAAATCCGTCCGTTTTCGTCATTTGTTATCGCATCGACTTAAAGCCATACCGACACATTGGCCGCTCTTCTCTCTGAAACGGTTGTACTTATCGTCTGCAAAGCTCTGTCGCGTTCTGCGTATGCTGAGACACTACAAGCACCATAGTAGAACACAGATGAAGCTTCTAAGTTGATGTAATAGCCAGTAAGAGGTAGTACAATTCAAGTTATAGGTATTGAATATTGATCTTTTAGCTGGCTTTGGTGCCTTGGATATGAGCTAGGACCTTAAGATTCTGCATGAAAGGAGGGCTAGCAGCCGAGTTGCACGGGAGAATGTGAAAAGTGTTCATATGTAGTAAAAACCTGAGACATCCGTCCGTTTTCGTCATTTGTTATTGAATCGATGTAAAGCCAGATCGTCACATTGGCCGCTCTTCTCTCTGAAACGGTTGTACTTATCGTCTGCAAAGCTATGTCGCGTACTGCGGTATTCGGAGACACTAAAAGCACCACAGTAGAACACAGATGTAGCTTCTAAGTTGAAGTAATATCCAGTAAGAAGTAGTACAATACAAGTTTTAGGTATCGATTATTGACTTTTTAGCTGGCTTTGGTGCCTTGGACATGAGCTGTTACCTTAAGATTCTGCATGAAAGGAGGACTAGCAGCCGAGTTGCACGGGAGAATGTGAAAACTGTTCAAGTGTAGCAAAAACCTGAGAAATCCGTCCGTTTTCGTCATTTGTTATCGAATCGACTTAAAGCCAGATCGTCACATTGGCCGCTCTTCTCTCTGAAACGGTTGTACTTATCGTCTGCAAAGCTATGTCGCGTGCTGCGATATGCTGAAACACTAAAAGCACAATAGTAGAATACAGATCAAGCTTCTAAGTTGATGTAATAGCCAGTAAGATGTAGTACAATTCAAGTTTTAGGTATTGAATATTGACCTTTTAGCTGGCTTTGGTGCCTTGGACATGAGCTAGGACATTAAGATTCTGCATGAAAGGAGGACTAGCAGCCGAGTTGCACGGGAGAATGTGAAAAATGTTCATATGTAGTAAAAAAATGAGACATCCGTCCGTTTTCGTCATTTGTTATCGAATCGACTTAAAGCCACATCGTCACATTGGCCGCTCTTCTCTCTGAAACGGTTGTACTTATCGTCTGCAAAACTATGTCGCGTGCTGCGGTATGCGGAGAAACTAAAAGCACCGTAGTAGAACACAGATGAAGCTTCTAAGTTGATGTAATAGCCAGAAAGAAGTAGTACAATTCAAGTTTTAGGTATTGATTATTGACTTTTTAGCTGGTTTTGGTGCCTTGGACATGAGCTAGGACCTTAATATTCTGCATGAAAGGAGGACTAGCAGCCGAGTTGCACGGGAGAATGTGAAAAGTGTTCATATGTAGTAAAAACCTTAGAAATCCGTCCGTTTTCGTCATTGGTTATCGAATCGACTTAAAGCCAGATCGTCACATTGGCCGCTCTTCTCTCTGAAACGGTTGTACTTATCGTCTGCAAAGCTATGTCGCGTACTGCGGTATTCGGAGACACTAAAAGCACCATAGAAAAACACAGATGAAGCTTCTAAAATGAAGTAATAGCCAGTAAGAAGTAGTACAATTCAAGTTTTAGGTATCGGTTATTGACTTTTTAGCTGGCTTTGGTGCCTTGGACATGAACTAGGACCTTAAGATTCTGCATGAAAGGAGGACTAGCAGCCGAGTTGCACGGGAGAATGTGAAAAGTGTTCATATGTAGTAAAAACCTGAGAAATCCGTCCGTTTTCGTCATTTGTTATCGAATCGACTTAAAGCCAGATCGTCACATTGGCCGATCTTCTCTCTGAAATGGTTGTACTTATCGTCTGCAAAGCTATGTCGCATGTTGCCGTAGGCGGAAACAGGAAAAGCACCATAATAGAACACAGATGAAGCTTCTAAGTTGATGTAATAGCCAGTAAGAAGTAGGCCAATTCAAGTTTTAGGTATCGATTATTGAATTTTAGCTGGCTTTGGTGCCTTGGACATGAGCTAGGACCTTAAGATTCTGCATGAAAGGAGGGCTAGCAGCCGAGTTGCACGGGAAAATGTGAAAAGAGTTCATATGTAGTAAAAACCTGAGACATCCGTCCGTTTTCGTCATTTGTTATTGAATCGATGTAAAGCCAGATCGTCACATTGGCCGCTCTTCTCTCTGAAACGGTTGTACTTATCGTCTGCAAAGCTATGTCGCGTACTGCGGTATTCGGAAACACTAAAAGCACCACAGTAGAGCACAGATGAAGCTTCTAAGTTGATGTAATAGCCAGTAAGAAGTAGTACAATTAAAGTTTTAGGTATTGATTGTTGACTTTTTAGCTGGTTTTGGTGCCTTGGACATGAGCTAGGACCTTAAGATTCTGCATGAAAGGAGGACTAGCAGCCGAATTGCACGGGAGAATGTGAAAAGTGTTCATATGTAGTAAAATCCTGAGAAATCCGTCCGTTTTCGTCATTTGTTATCGCATCGACTTAAAGCCAGATCGTCACATTGGCCGCTCTTCTCTCTGAAACGGTTGTACTTATCGTCTGCAAAGCTATTTCGCGTACTGCGGTATTCGGAGACACTAAAAGCACCACAGTAGAACACAGATGTAGCTTCTAAGTTGATGTAATATCCAGTAAGAAGTAGTACAATACAAGTTTTAGGTATCGATTATTGACTTTTTAGCTCGCTTTGGTGCCTTGGACATGAGCTGTTACCTTAAGATTCTGCATGAAAGGAGGACTAGCAGCCGAGTTGCACGGGAGAATGTGAAAACTGTTCAAGTGTAGTAAAAACCTGAGAAATCCGTCCGTTTTCGTCATTTGTTATCGAATCGACTTAAAGCCAGATCGTCACATTGGCCGCTCTTCTCTCTGAAACGGTTGTACTTATCGTCTGCAAAGCTATGTCGCGTGCTGCGATATGCTGAAACACTAAAAGCACAATAGTAGAATACAGATCAAGCTTCTAAGTTGATGTAATAGCCAGTAAGATGTAGTACAATTCAAGTTTTAGGTATTGAATATTGACCTTTTAGCTGGCTTTGCTGCCTTGGACATGAGCTAGGACCTTAAGATTCTGCATGAAAGGAGGACTAGCAGCCGAGTTGCACGGGAGAATGTGAAAAATGTTCATATGTAGTAAAAAAATGAGAAATCCGTCCGTTTTCGTCATTTGTTATCGAATCGACTTAAAGCAACATCGTCACATTGGCCGCTCTTCTCTCTGAAACGGTTGTACTTATCGTCTGCAAAACTATGTAGCGTGCTGCGGTATGCGGAGAAACTAAAAGCACCGTAGTAGAACACAGATGAAGCTTCTAAGTTGATGTAATAGCCAGTAAGAAGTAGTACAATTCAAGTTTTAGGTATTGATTATTGACTTTTTAGCTGGTTTTGGTGCCTTGGACATGAGCTAGGACCTTAATATTCTGCATGAAAGGAGGACTAGCAGCCGAGTTGCACGGGAGAATGTGAAAAGTGTTCATATGTAGTAAAAACCTTAGAAATCCGTCCGTTTTCGTCATTTGTTATCGAATCGACTTAAAGCCAGATCGTCACATTGGCCGCTCTTCTCTCTGAAACGGTTGTACTTGTCGTCTGCAAAGCTATGTCACGTGCTGCGGTATGCGGAGACACTAAAATCACCACAGTAGAACCCAGATGAAGCTTCTAAGTTGATGTAATAGCCAGTAAGAAGTAGTACAATTCAAGTTTTACGTATTGAATATTGACCTTTTTGCTGGCTTTGGTGCCTTGGACATGTGCTAATACCTTAAGATTCTGCATGAAAGGAGGACTAGCAGCCGAGTTGCACGGGAGAATGTAAAAAGTGTTCATATGTAGTAAAAACCTGAGAAATCCGTCCGTTTTCGTCATTTGTTATCGAATCGACTTAAAGCCAGATCGTCACATTGGCCCTCTTCTCTCTGAAACGGTTGTACTTATCGTCTGCAAAGCTATGTCGCGTACTGCGGTATTCGGAGACACTAAAAGCACCATAGTAGAACACAGATGAAGCTTCTAAGATGAAGTAATAACCAGTAAGAAGAAGTACAATTCAAGTTTTAGGTATCGGTTATTGACTTTTTAGCTGGCTTTGGTGCCTTGGACATGAGCTAGGACCTTAAGATTCTGCATGAAAGGAGGACTAGCAGCCGAGTTGCACGGGAGAATGTGAAAAGTGTTCATATGTAGTACAAACCTGAGAAATCCGTCCGTTTTCGTCATTTGTTATCGAATCGACTTAAAGCCAGATCGTCACATTGACCGCTCTTTTCTCTGAAACGGTTGTACTTATCGTCTGCAAAGCTATGTCGCGTGTTGCCGTAGGCGGAAACAGGAAAAGCACCATAATAGAACACAGATGAAGCTTCTAAGTTGATGTAATAGCCAGTAAGAAGTAGTCCAAAGCAAGTTTTAGGTATCGATTATTGACTTTTTAGATGGCTTTGGTGCCTTGGACATTAGCTAGGACTTTAAGATTCTGCATAAAAGGAGGACTAGCAGCCCAGTTGCACGGGAGAATGTGAAAAGTGTTCATATGTAGTAAAAACCTGAGAAATCCATCCGTTTTCGTCATTTGTTATCGAATCGACTTAAAGCCAGATCGTCACATTGACCGCTCTGCTCTCTGAAACGGTTGTACTTACCGTCTGCAAAGCTATGTCGCGTACTGCGGTATTCGGAGACACTAAAAGCACCATAGTAGAACACAGATGAAGCTTCTAAAATGATGTAATAGCCAGTAAGAAGTAGTACAATTCAAGTTTTAGGTATCGGTTATTGACTTTTTAGCTGGCTTTGGTGCCTTGGACACGAGCTAGGACCTTAAGATTCTGCATGAAAGGAGGACTAGCAGCCGAGTTCCACGGGAGAATGTGAAAAGTGTTCATATGTAGTAAAAACCTGAGAAATCCGTCCGTTTTCGTCATTTGTTATCGAATCGACTTAAAAGCCAGATCGTCACATTGGCCGATCTTCTCTCTGAAACGGTTGTACTTATCGTCTGCAAATCTGTGTCGCGTACTGCGGTATTCGGAGACACTAAAAGCACCACAGTAGAACACAGATGTAGCTTCTAAGTTGATGTAATATCCAGTAAGAAGTAGTACAATACAAGATTTAGGTATCGATTATTGACAGTAAGAAGTAGTACAATTCAAGTTTTAGGTATTGAATATTGACCTTTTAGCTGGCTTTGGTGCCTTGGACATGAGCTAGGACCTTAAGATTCTGCATGAAAGGAGGACTAGCAGCCGAGTTGCACGGGAGAATGTGAAAAGTGTTCATATGTAGTAAAAACCTGAGAAATCCGTCCGTTTTCGTCATTTGTTATCGCATCGACTTAAAGCCATACCGACACATTGGCCGCTCTTCTCTCTGAAACGGTTGTACTTATCGTCTGCAAAGCTCTGTCGCGTTCTGCGTATGCTGAGACACTACAAGCACCATAGTAGAACACAGATGAAGCTTCTAAGTTGATGTAATAGCCAGTAAGAGGTAGTACAATTCAAGTTATAGGTATTGAATATTGATCTTTTAGCTGGCTTTGGTGCCTTGGATATGAGCTAGGACCTTAAGATTCTGCATGAAAGGAGGGCTAGCAGCCGAGTTGCACGGGAGAATGTGAAAAGTGTTCATATGTAGTAAAAACCTGAGACATCCGTCCGTTTTCGTCATTTGTTATTGAATCGATGTAAAGCCAGATCGTCACATTGGCCGCTCTTCTCTCTGAAACGGTTGTACTTATCGTCTGCAAAGCTATGTCGCGTACTGCGGTATTCGGAGACACTAAAAGCACCACAGTAGAACACAGATGTAGCTTCTAAGTTGAAGTAATATCCAGTAAGAAGTAGTACAATACAAGTTTTAGGTATCGATTATTGACTTTTTAGCTGGCTTTGGTGCCTTGGACATGAGCTGTTACCTTAAGATTCTGCATGAAAGGAGGACTAGCAGCCGAGTTGCACGGGAGAATGTGAAAACTGTTCAAGTGTAGCAAAAACCTGAGAAATCCGTCCGTTTTCGTCATTTGTTATCGAATCGACTTAAAGCCAGATCGTCACATTGGCCGCTCTTCTCTCTGAAACGGTTGTACTTATCGTCTGCAAAGCTATGTCGCGTGCTGCGATATGCTGAAACACTAAAAGCACAATAGTAGAATACAGATCAAGCTTCTAAGTTGATGTAATAGCCAGTAAGATGTAGTACAATTCAAGTTTTAGGTATTGAATATTGACCTTTTAGCTGGCTTTGGTGCCTTGGACATGAGCTAGGACATTAAGATTCTGCATGAAAGGAGGACTAGCAGCCGAGTTGCACGGGAGAATGTGAAAAATGTTCATATGTAGTAAAAAAATGAGACATCCGTCCGTTTTCGTCATTTGTTATCGAATCGACTTAAAGCCACATCGTCACATTGGCCGCTCTTCTCTCTGAAACGGTTGTACTTATCGTCTGCAAAACTATGTCGCGTGCTGCGGTATGCGGAGAAACTAAAAGCACCGTAGTAGAACACAGATGAAGCTTCTAAGTTGATGTAATAGCCAGAAAGAAGTAGTACAATTCAAGTTTTAGGTATTGATTATTGACCTTTTAGCTGGTTTTGGTGCCTTGGACATGAGCTAGGACCTTAATATTCTGCATGAAAGGAGGACTAGCAGCCGAGTTGCACGGGAGAATGTGAAAAGTGTTCATATGTAGTAAAAACCTTAGAAATCCGTCCGTTTTCGTCATTGGTTATCGAATCGACTTAAAGCCAGATCGTCACATTGGCCGCTCTTCTCTCTGAAACGGTTGTACTTATCGTCTGCAAAGCTATGTCGCGTACTGCGGTATTCGGAGACACTAAAAGCACCATAGTAAAACACAGATGAAGCTTCTAAAATGAAGTAATAGCCAGTAAGAAGTAGTACAATTCAAGTTTTAGGTATCGGTTATTGACTTTTTAGCTGGCTTTGGTGCCTTGGACATGAACTAGGACCTTAAGATTCTGCATGAAAGGAGGACTAGCAGCCGAGTTGCACGGGAGAATGTGAAAAGTGTTCATATGTAGTAAAAACCTGAGAAATCCGTCCGTTTTCGTCATTTGTTATCGAATCGACTTAAAGCCAGATCGTCACATTGGCCGATCTTCTCTCTGAAATGGTTGTACTTATCGTCTGCAAAGCTATGTCGCATGTTGCCGTAGGCGGAAACAGGAAAAGCACCATAATAGAACACAGATGAAGCTTCTAAGTTGATGTAATAGCCAGTAAGAAGTAGGCCAATTCAAGTTTTAGGTATCGATTATTGAATTTTAGCTGGCTTTGGTGCCTTGGACATGAGCTAGGACCTTAAGATTCTGCATGAAAGGAGGGCTAGCAGCCGAGTTGCACGGGAAAATGTGAAAAGAGTTCATATGTAGTAAAAACCTGAGACATCCGTCCGTTTTCGTCATTTGTTATTGAATCGATGTAAAGCCAGATCGTCACATTGGCCGCTCCTCTCTCTGAAACGGTTGTACTTATCGTCTGCAAAGCTATGTCGCGTACTGCGGTATTCGGAAACACTAAAAGCACCACAGTAGAGCACAGATGAAGCTTCTAAGTTGATGTAATAGCCAGTAAGAAGTAGTACAATTAAAGTTTTAGGTATTGATTGTTGACTTTTTAGCTGGTTTTGGTGCCTTGGACATGAGCTAGGACCTTAAGATTCTGCATGAAAGGAGGACTAGCAGCCGAATTGCACGGGAGAATGTGAAAAGTGTTCATATGTAGTAAAATCCTGAGAAATCCGTCCGTTTTCGTCATTTGTTATCGCATCGACTTAAAGCCAGATCGTCACATTGGCCGCTCTTCTCTCTGAAACGGTTGTACTTATCGTCTGCAAAGCTATTTCGCGTACTGCGGTATTCGGAGACACTAAAAGCACCACAGTAGAACACAGATGTAGCTTCTAAGTTGATGTAATATCCAGTAAGAAGTAGTACAATACAAGTTTTAGGTATCGATTATTGACTTTTTAGCTCGCTTTGGTGCCTTGGACATGAGCTGTTACCTTAAGATTCTGCATGAAAGGAGGACTAGCAGCCGAGTTGCACGGGAGAATGTGAAAACTGTTCAAGTGTAGTAAAAACCTGAGAAATCCGTCCGTTTTCGTCATTTGTTATCGAATCGACTTAAAGCCAGATCGTCACATTGGCCGCTCTTCTCTCTGAAACGGTTGTACTTATCGTCTGCAAAGCTATGTCGCGTGCTGCGATATGCTGAAACACTAAAAGCACAATAGTAGAATACAGATCAAGCTTCTAAGTTGATGTAATAGCCAGTAAGATGTAGTACAATTCAAGTTTTAGGTATTGAATATTGACCTTTTAGCTGGCTTTGCTGCCTTGGACATGAGCTAGGACCTTAAGATTCTGCATGAAAGGAGGACTAGCAGCCGAGTTGCACGGGAGAATGTGAAAAATGTTCATATGTAGTAAAAAAATGAGAAATCCGTCCGTTTTCGTCATTTGTTATCGAATCGACTTAAAGCAACATCGTCACATTGGCCGCTCTTCTCTCTGAAACGGTTGTACTTATCGTCTGCAAAACTATGTAGCGTGCTGCGGTATGCGGAGAAACTAAAAGCACCGTAGTAGAACACAGATGAAGCTTCTAAGTTGATGTAATAGCCAGTAAGAAGTAGTACAATTCAAGTTTTAGGTATTGATTATTGACTTTTTAGCTGGTTTTGGTGCCTTGGACATGAGCTAGGACCTTAATATTCTGCATGAAAGGAGGACTAGCAGCCGAGTTGCACGGGAGAATGTGAAAAGTGTTCATATGTAGTAAAAACCTTAGAAATCCGTCCGTTTTCGTCATTTGTTATCGAATCGACTTAAAGCCAGATCGTCACATTGGCCGCTCTTCTCTCTGAAACGGTTGTACTTGTCGTCTGCAAAGCTATGTCACGTGCTGCGGTATGCGGAGACACTAAAATCACCACAGTAGAACCCAGATGAAGCTTCTAAGTTGATGTAATAGCCAGTAAGAAGTAGTACAATTCAAGTTTTACGTATTGAATATTGACCTTTTTGCTGGCTTTGGTGCCTTGGACATGTGCTAATACCTTAAGATTCTGCATGAAAGGAGGACTAGCAGCCGAGTTGCACGGGAGAATGTAAAAAGTGTTCATATGTAGTAAAAACCTGAGAAATCCGTCCGTTTTCGTCATTTGTTATCGAATCGACTTAAAGCCAGATCGTCACATTGGCCCTCTTCTCTCTGAAACGGTTGTACTTATCGTCTGCAAAGCTATGTCGCGTACTGCGGTATTCGGAGACACTAAAAGCACCATAGTAGAACACAGATGAAGCTTCTAAGATGAAGTAATAACCAGTAAGAAGAAGTACAATTCAAGTTTTAGGTATCGGTTATTGACTTTTTAGCTGGCTTTGGTGCCTTGGACATGAGCTAGGACCTTAAGATTCTGCATGAAAGGAGGACTAGCAGCCGAGTTGCACGGGAGAATGTGAAAAGTGTTCATATGTAGTACAAACCTGAGAAATCCGTCCGTTTTCGTCATTTGTTATCGAATCGACTTAAATCCAGATCGTCACATTGACCGCTCTTTTCTCTGAAACGGTTGTACTTATCGTCTGCAAAGCTATGTCGCGTGTTGCCGTAGGCGGAAACAGGAAAAGCACCATAATAGAACACAGATGAAGCTTCTAAGTTGATGTAATAGCCAGTAAGAAGTAGTCCAAAGCAAGTTTTAGGTATCGATTATTGACTTTTTAGATGGCTTTGGTGCCTTGGACATTAGCTAGGACTTTAAGATTCTGCATAAAAGGAGGACTAGCAGCCCAGTTGCACGGGAGAATGTGAAAAGTGTTCATATGTAGTAAAAACCTGAGACATCCGTCCGTTTTCGTCATTTGTTATCGAATTGACTTAAAGCCAGATCGTCACATTTTCCGCTCTTCTCTCTGAAACGGTGGTACTTATCGTCTGCAAAGCTATGTCACGTGCTGCGGTATGCGGAGACACTAAAAGCACCATAGTAGAACACAGATGATGCTTCTAAGTTGATGTAATAGCCAGTAAGAAGTAGTACAATTCAAGTTTTAGGTATCGGTTATTGACTTTTTACCCTTCTTTGGTGCCTTGGACACGAGCTAGGAACTTAAGATTTTGCATGAAGGAGGACTAGCAGCCGAGTTGCACGGGAGAATGTGAAAAGTGTTCATATGTAGTAAAACCTGAGAAATACGTCCGTTTTCGTCATTTGTTATCGAATCGACTTAAAGCCAGATCGTCACATTGGCCGCTCTTCTCTCTGAAACGGTTGTACTTATCGTCTGCAAAGCTATGTCGCGTGCTGCGGTATGCTGAGACACTAAAAGCACCATAGTAGAACACAGATGAAGCTTCTAAGTTGATGTAATAGCCAGTAAGAAGTAGTACAATTCAAGTTTTAGGTATTGAATATTGAGCTTTTAGCTGGCTTTGGTGACTTGGACATGAGCTAGGACCTTAAGATTCTGCATGAAAGGAGGGCTAGCAGCAAAGTTGCACGGGAGAATGTGAAAAGTGTTCATATGTAGTAAAAACCTGAGAAATCCGTCCGTTTTCGTCATTTGTTATCGAATTGACTTAAAGCCAGATCGTCACATTGGCCGCTCTTCTCACTGAAACGGTTGTACTTATCGTCTGCAAAGCTATGTCGCGTGCTGCGGTATGTGGAGACACTAAAAGCACCTTAATAGAACACAGATGAAGCTTCTAAGTTGATGTAATACCCAATAAGAAGTAGTACAATTCAAGTATTAGGTATCGAATATTGACTTTTTAGCTGGCTTTGGTACCTTGGACATGAGGTAGGACCTTAAGATTCTGCATGAAAGGAGAACTAGCAGCCGAGTTGCACGGGAGAATGTGAAAAGTGTTCATATGTAGTAATAACCTGAGAAATCCGTCTTTTTCGTCATTTGTTATCGAATCGACTTAAAGCCAGATCGTCACATTGGCCGCTCTTCTCTCTGAGACGGTTGTACTTATCGTCTGCAAAGCTATGTCACGTGCTGCGGTATGTGGTGACACTAAAATCACCGCAGTAGAACACAGATGAAGCTTCTAAGATGATGTAATATCCAGTAAGAAGTAGTACAATTCAAGTTTTAGGTATCGATTATTGACTTTTCAGCTGGCTTTGGTGCATTGGACATGAGCTAGGACCTTAAGATTCTGCATGAAAGGTGGACTAGCAGCCGAGTTGCACGGGAGAATGTGAAAAGTGTTCATATGTAGTAAAAACCTGAGAAATCCGTCCGTTTTCGTCATTTGTTATCGAATCGACTTAAAGCCAGATCGTCACATTGGCCGCTCTTCTCTCTGAAACGCTTGTACTTACCGTCTGCAAAGCTATGTCGCGTGCTGCGGTATTCGGAGACACTAAAATCACCATAGTAGAACACAGATGAAGCTTCTAAGTTGATGCAATAGCCAGTAAGAAGTAGAACAATTCAAGTGTTAGGTATCGATTATTGACTCTTTAGCTGGCTTCGGTACCTTGGACATGAGCTATGACCTTAAGATTCTGCATGAAAGGAGGACTAGCAGCCGAGTTGCACGTCAGAATATGAAAAGTGTTCATATGTAGTAAAAACCTGAGAAATCCGTCCGTTTTCGTCATTTGTTATCGAATCGACTTAAAGCCAGATGGTCACATTGGCCGCTCTTCTCTCTGAAACGTTTGTACATATCGTCTGCAAAGCTATGTCGCGTGCAGCGGTATGTGGAGACACTAAAATCACCATAGTAGAACACAGATGAAGCATCTAAGTTGATGTAATTGCCAGTAAGAAGTAGTACAATTCAAGTTTTAGGAATCGATTATTGACTTTTTAGCTAGCTTTGGTGCCTTGGACATGAGCTAGGACTTTAAGATTCTGCATGTACGGAGGACTAGCAGCCGATTTGCACGGGAGAATGTGAAAAGTGTTCATATGTAGTAAAAACCTGAGAAATCCGTACGTTTTCGTCATTTGTTATCGAATCGACTTAAAGCCAGATCGTCACATTGGCCGCTCTTCTCTCTGAAACGGTTGTACTTATCGTCTGCAAAGCTATGTCGCGTGCTGCGGGATGCTGAGACACTAAAAGCACCATAGTAGACCACAGATCAAGTTTCTAAGTTGATGTAATAGCCAGTAAGAAGTAGTACAATTCAAGTTTCAGGTATTGATTATGGACCTTTTAGCTGGCTTTGGTGCCTTGGACATGAGCTAGGACCTTAAGATTCTGCATGAAAGGTGGACTCGCAGCCGAGTTGCACGGGAGAATGTGAAAACTGTTCAAATGTAGTAAAAACCTGAGAAATCCGTCCGTTTTCGTCATTTGTTATCGAATCGACTTAAAGCCAGATCGTCACATTGGCCGCTCTTGTCTCTGAAACGGTTGTACTTATCGTCTGCAAAGCTATGTCTCGTGCTGCGGTATGCGGAGACACTAAAATCACCACAGTAGAACACAGATGAAGCTTCTAAGTTGATGTAATATCCAGTAAGAAGTAGTACAATTCAAGTTTTAGGTATCGATTATTGCCTTTTTAGCTGGCTTTGGTGCCTTGGACATGAGCTAGGACCTTAATATGCTGCATGAAAGGAGGACTAGCAGCCGAGTTGCACGGGAGAATGTGAAAACTATTCAAATGTAGTAAAAACTTGAGAAATACGTCCGTTTTCGTCATTTGTTATCGAATCGACTTAAAGCCAGATCGTCACATTGGCCGCTCTTCTCTCTGAAACGCTTGTACTTACCGTCTGCAAAGCTATGTCGCGTGCTGCGGTATTCGGAGACACTAAAATCACCATAGTAGAACACAGATGAAGCTTCTAAGTTGATGCAATAGCCAGTAAGAAGTAGAACAATTCAAGTGTTAGGTATCGATTATTGACTCTTTAGCTGGCTTCGGTACCTTGGACATGAGCTATGACCTTAAGATTCTGCATGAAAGGAGGACTAGCAGCCGAGTTGCACGTCAGAATATGAAAAGTGTTCATATGTAGTAAAAACCTGAGAAATCCGTCCGTTTTCGTCATTTGTTATCGAATCGACTTAAAGCCAGATGGTCACATTGGCCGCTCTTCTCTCTGAAACGTTTGTACATATCGTCTGCAAAGCTATGTCGCGTGCAGCGGTATGTGGAGACACTAAAATCACCATAGTAGAACACAGATGAAGCATCTAAGTTGATGTAATAGCCAGTAAGAAGTAGTACAATTCAAGTTTTAGGAATCGATTATTGACTTTTTAGCTAGCTTTGGTGCCTTGGACATGAGCTAGGACTTTAAGATTCTGCATGTAAGGAGGACTAGCAGCCGAGTTGCACGGGAGAATGTGAAAAGTGTTCATATGTAGTAAAAACCTGAGAAATCCGTACGTTTTCGTCATTTGTTATCGAATCGACTTAAAGCCAGATCGTCACATTGGCCGCTCTTCTCTCTGAAACGGTTGTACTTATCGTCTGCAAAGCTATGTCGCGTGCTGCGGGATGCTGAGACACTAAAAGCACCATAGTAGACCACAGATCAAGCTTCTAAGTTGATGTAATAGCCAGTAAGAAGTAGTACAATTCAAGTTTCACGTATTGATTATGGACCTTTTAGCTGGCTTTGGTGCCTCGGACATGAGCTAGGACCTTAAGATTCTGCATGAAAGGTGGACTCGCAGCCGAGTTGCACGGGAGAATGTGAAAACTGTTCAAATGTAGTAAAAACCTGAGAAATCCGTCCGTTTTCGTCATTTGTTATCGAATCGACTTAAAGCCAGATCGTCACATTGGCCGCTCTTCTCTCTGAAACGGTTGTACTTATCGTCTGCAAAGCTATGTCTCGTGCTGCGGTATGCGGAGACACTAAAATCACCACAGTAGAACACAGATGAAGCTTCTAAGTTGATGTAATATCCAGTAAGAAGTAGTACAATTCAAGTTTTAGGTATCGATTATTGCCTTTTTAGCTGGCTTTGGTGCCTTGGACATGAGCTAGGACCTTAATATGCTGCATGAAAGGAGGACTAGCAGCCGAGTTGCACGGGAGAATGTGAAAACTATTCAAATGTAGTAAAAACTTGAGAAATACGTCCGTTTTCGTCATTTGTTATCGAATCGACTTAAAGCCAGATCGTCACATTGGCCGCTCTTCTCTCTGAAACGGTTGTACTTATCGTCTGCAAGGCTATGTCGCGTGTTGCAGTATGCGGAGACACTAAAAGCACCATAGTAGAACACAGATGAAGCTTCTAAGTTGATGTAATACCCAGTAAGAAGTATTACAATTCAAGTTTAAGGTATCGATAATTGACTTTTTAGCTGGCTTTGGTGCCTTGGACATGAGCTAGGACCTTAACATTCTTCATGAAAGGAGGACTAGCAGCCGAGTTGCACGGGAGAGTGTGAAAAGTGTTCATATGTAGTAAAAACCTTAGAAATCCGTCCGTTTTCGTCATTTGTTATCGAATCGACTTAAAGCCAGATCGTCACATTGGCCGCTCTTCTCTCTAAAACGGTTGTACTTGTCGTCTGCAAAGCTATGTCACGTGCTGCGGTATGCGGAGACACTAAAATCACCACAGTAGAACACAGATGAAGCTTCTAAGTTGATGTAACAGCCAGTAAGAAGTAGTACAAGTCAAGTTTTAGGTATTGAATATTGACCTTTTTGCTGGCTTTGGTGCCTTGGACATGTGCTAGGACCTTAAGATTCTGCATGAAAGGAGGACAAGCAGCCTAGTTGCACGGGAGAATGTGAAAAGTGTTCATATGTAGTAAAAACCTGAGAAATCCGTCAGTTTTCGTCATTTGTTATCGAATCGACTTAATGCCAGATCGTCACATTGGCCGCTCTTCTCTCTGAAACGGTTGTACTTATCGTCTGCAAAGTTATGTCGCGTACTGCGGTATTCGGAGACACTAAAAGCACCATAGTATAACACAGATGAAGCTTCTAAGATGATGTAATAGCCAGTAAGAGGAAGTACAATTCAAGTTTTAGGTATCGGTTATTGACTTTTTAGCTGGCTTTGGTGCCTTGGACATGAGCTAGGACCTTAAGATTCTGCATGAAAGGAGGACTAGCAGCCGAGTTGCACGGGAGAATGTGAAAAGTGTTCATATGTAGTACAAACCTGAGAAATCCGTCCATTTTCGTCATTTGTTATCGATTCGACTTAAAGCCAGATCGTCACATTGGCCGCTCTTCTCTCTGAAACGGTTCTACTTATCGTCTGCAAAGCTATGTCGCGTGTTGCCGTAGGCGGAAACAGGATAAGCACCATAATAGAACACAGATGAAGCTTCTAAGTTGATGTAATAGCCAGTAAGAAGTAGTACAATTCAAGTTTTAGGTATTGAATATTGACCTTTTAGTTGGCTTTGATGCCTTGGACATGAGCTAGGACCTTAAGATTCTGCATGAAAGGAGGACTAGCAGCCGAGTTGCACGGGAGAATGTGAAAAATGTTCATATGTAGTAAAAACATGAGACATCCGTCCGTTTTCGTCATTTGTTATCGAATCGACTTAAAGCCACATCGTCACATTGGCCGCTCTTCTCTCTGAAACGGTTGTACTTATCGTCTGCAAAACTATGTCGCGTGCTGCGGTATGCTGAGACACTAAAAGCACCATAGTAGGACACAGATGAAGCTTCGAAGTTGATGTAATAGCCAGTAAGAAGTAGTACAATTCAAGTTTTAGGTATCGGTTATTGACTTTTTACCCTTCTTTGGTGCCTTGGACATGAGCTAGAACCTTAAGATTCTGCATGAAAGGAGGACTAGCAGCCGAGTTGCACGGGAGAATGTGAAAAGTGTTCATATGTAGTAATAACCTGAGAAATCCGTCCTTTTTCGTCATTTGTTATCGAATCGACTTAAAGCCAGATCGTCACATTGGCCGCTCTTCTCTCTGAAACGGTTGTACTTATCGTCTGCAAAGCTATGTCACGTGCTGCGGTATGCGGAGACTCTAAAATCACCACAGTAGAACACAGATGAAGCTTCTAAGTTGATGTAATATCCAGTAAGAAGTAGTACAATTCAAGTTTTAGGTATCGATTATTGACTTTTTAGCTGGCTTTGGTGCATTGGACATGAGCTAGGACCTTAATATTCTGCATGAAAGGTGGACTAGCAGCCGAGTTGCACGGGAGAATGTGAAAACTGTTCAAGTGTAGTAAAAACCTGAGAAATCCGTCCGTTTTCGTCATTTGTTATCGAATCGACTTAAAGCCAGATCGTCACATTGGCCGCTCTTCCCTCTGAAACGATTGTACTTATCGTCTGCAAAGCTATGTCACGTGCTGCGGTATGCGGAGACACTAAAATCACCACAGTAGAACACAGATGAAGCTTCTAAGTTGATGTAATATCCAGTAAGAAGTAGTACAATTCAAGTTTTAGGTATCGATTATTGACTTTTTAGCTGGATTTGGTGCCTTGGACATGAGCTAGGACCTTAATATGCTGCATGAAAGAAGGACTAGCAGCCGAGTTGCACGGGAGAATGTGAAAACTGTTCAAATGTAGTAAAAACCTGAGAAATACCTCCGTTTTCGTCATTTGTTATCAAATCGACTTAAAGCCAGATCGTCACATTGGCCGCTCTTCTCTCTGAAACGGTTGTACTTATCGTCTGCAAAGCTATGTCTCGTGTTGCGGTATGCGGAGACACTAAAAGCACCATAGTAGAACACAGATGAAGCTGCTAAGTTGATGTAATACCCAGTAAGAAGTAGTACAATTCAAGTTTAAGGTATCGATTATTGACTTTTTAGCTGGGTTTGGTGCCTTGCACATGAGCTAGGACCTTACCATTCTTCATGAAAGGAGGACTAGCAGCCGAGTTGCACGGGAGAATGTGAAAAGTGTTCATATGTAGTAAAAACGTTAGAAATCCGTCCGTTTTCGTCATTTGTTATCGAATCGACTTAAAGCCAGATCGTCACATTGGCCGCTCTTCTCTCTGAAACGGTTGTACTTATCGTCTGCAAAGCTATGTCGCCTGCTGCGGTATGCTGAGACACTACAAGCACCACAGTAGAACACAGATGAAGCTTCTAAGTTGATGTAATAGCCAGTAAGACGTAGTACAATTCAAGTTTTAGGTATTGAATATTGACCTTTTAGCTGGCTTTGGTGCCTTGGACATGAGCTAGGACCTTAAGATTCTGCATGAAAGGAGGACTAGCAGCCGAGTTGCACGGGAGAATGTGAAAAGTGTTCATATGTAGTAAAAACCTGAGAAATCCGTCCGTTTTCGTCATTTGTTTTCGAATTGACTTAAAGCCAGATCGTCACATTGGCCGCTCTTCTCACTGAAACGGTTGTACTTATCGTCTGCAAAGCTATGTCACGTGCTGCGGTATGCGGAGACACTAAAATCACCACAGTAGAACACAGATGAAGCTTCTAAGTTGATGTAATATCCAGTAAGAAGTAGTACAATTCAAGTTTTAGGTATCGATTATTGACTTTTTAGCTTGCTTTGGTGCATTGGACATGAGCTAGGACCTTAATATTCTGCATGAAAGGTGGACTAGCAGCCGAGTTGCACGGGAGAATGTGGAAACTGTTCAAGTGTAGTAAAAACCTGAGAAATCCGTCCGTTTTCGTCATTTGTTATCGAATCGACTTAAAGCCAGATCGTCACATTGGACGCTCTTTTTTCTGAAACGGTTGTACTTATCGTCTGCAAAGCTATGTCGCGTGCTGCGATATGCTGAGACACTAAAAGCACCATAGTAGAATACAGATCAAGCTTCTAAGTTGATGTAATAGCCAGTAAGAAGTAGTACAATTCAAGTTTTAGGTATTGAATATTGACCTTTTTTTGGCTTTGGTGCCTTGGACATGAGCTAGGACCTTAAGATTCTGCATGAAAGGAGGACTAGCAGCCGAGTTGCATGGGAGAATGTGAAAAATGTTCATATGTAGTAAAAAAATGAGACATCCGTCCGTTTTCGTTATTTGTTATCGAATCGACTTAAAGCCACATCGTCACATTGGCCGCTCTTCTCACTGAAACGGTTGTACTTATCGTCTGCAAAACTATGTCGCGTGCTGCGGTATGCGGAGAAACTAAAAGCATCGTAGTAGAACACAGATGAAGCTTCTAAGTTGATGTAATAGCCAGTAAGAAGTAATACAATTCAAGTTTTAGGTATTGATTATTGACTTTATAGCTGGTTTTGGTGCCTTGGACATGAGCTAGGACCTTAATATTCTGCATGAAAGGAGGACTAGCAGCCGAGTTGCACGGGAGAATGTGAAAAGTGTTCATATGTAGTAAAAACCTTAGAAATCCGTCTGTTTTCGTCATTTCTTATCGAATCGCCTTAAAGCCAGATCGTCACATTGGTCGCTCATCTCTCTGAAACGGTTGTACTTGTCGTCTGCAAAGCTATGTCACGTGCTGCGGTATGCGGAGACACTAAAATCACCACATTAGAACACAGATGAAGCTTCTAAGTTGATGTAATAGCCAGTAAGAAGTAGTACAATTCATGTTTTAGGTATTGAATATTGATCTTTTTGCTGGCTTTGGTGCCTTGGACATGTGCTAGGACCTTAAGATTCTGCATGAAAGGGGACTAGCAGCCGAGTAGCACGGGAGAATGTGAAAAGTGTTCATATGTAGTACAAACCTGAGAAATCCGACCGTTTTCGTCATTTGTTATCGAATCGACTTAAAGCCAGATCGTCACATTGGCCGCTCTTCTCTCTGAAACGGTTGTACTTATCGTCTGCAAAGCCATGTCGCGTACTGCGGTATTCGGAGACACTAAAAGCACGATAGTAGAACACAGATGAAGCTTCTAAGATGATGTAATAGCCAGTAAGAAGAAGTACAATTCAAGTTTTAGGTATCGGTTATTGACTTTTTAGCTGGTTTTGGTGCCTTGGACATGAGGTAGGACCTTAAGATTCTGCATGAAAGGAGGACTAGCAGCCGAGTTGCACGGGAGAATGTGAAAAGTGTTCATATGTAGTACAAACCTGAGAAATCCGTCCGTTTTCGTCATTTGTTATCGAATCGACTTAAAGCAGATCGTCACATTGGCCGCTCTTCTCTCTGAAACGGTGGTACTTATCGTCTGCAAAGCTATGTCGCGTGTTGCCGTAGGCGGAAACAGGAAAAGCACCATAGTAGAACACAGATGAAGCTTCTAAGTTGATGTAATAGCCAGTAAGAAGTAATCCAATTCAAGATTTAGGTATCGATTATTGACTTTTTAGCTGGCTTTCGTGCCTTGGACATGAGCTAGGACTTTAAGATTCTGCATAAAAGGAGGACCAGCAGCCCAGTTGCACGGGAGAATGGGAAAAGTGTTCATATGTAGTAAAAACCTGAGAAATCCGTCCGTTTTCGTCATTTGTTATCGAATCGACTTAAAGCCAGATCGTCACATTGGCCGCTCTTCTCTCTGAAACGGTTGTACTTATCGTCTGCAAAGCTATGTCGCGTGCTGCGGTATGCTGACACACTAAAATCACCATAGTAGAACACAGATGAAGCTTCGAAGTTGATGTAATAGCCAGTAAGAAGTAGTACAATTCAAGTTTTAGGTATTGAATATTGACCTTTTAGCTGGCTTTTGTGCCTTGGACATGAGCTAGGACCTCAAGATTCTGCATGAAAGGAGGACTAGCAGCCGAGTTGCACAGGAGAATGTGAAAAGTGTTCATATGTAGTAAAAACCTGAGAAATCCGTCCGTTTTCGTCATTTGTTATCGAATTGACTTAAAGCCAGATCGTCACATTGGCCGCTCTTCTCACTGAAACGGTTGTACTTATCGTCTGCAAAGCTATGTCGCGTACTGCGGTATTCGGAGACACTAAAAGCACCTTAATAGAACACAGATGAAGCTTCTAAGTTGATGTAATACCCAATAAGAAGTAGTACAATTCAAGTTTTAGGTATCGAATATTTACTTTTTGCTGGCTTTGGTGCCTTGGACATGAGCTAGGACCTTAAGATTCTGCATGAAAGGAGGAATAGCAGCTGAGTTGCACGGGAGAATGTGAAAAGTGTTCATATGTAGTAATAACCTGAGAAATCCGTAATTTTCGTCGTTTGTTATCGAATCGACTTAAAGCCAGATCGTCACATTGGCCGCTCTTCTCTCTGAAACGGTTGTACTTATCGTCTGCAAAGCTATGTCACGTGCTGCGGTATGTGGTGACACTAAAATCACCGCAGTAGAACACAGATGAACCTTCTAAGTTGATGTAATACGCAGTAAGAAGTAGTACAATTCAAGTTTTAGGTATCGATTATTGACTTTTCAGCTGGCTTTGGTGCATTGGACATGAGCTAGGACCTTAAGATTCTGCATGAAAGGTGGACTAGCAGCCGAGTTGCACGGGAGAATGTGAAAAGTGTTCATATGTAGTAAAAACCTGAGAAATCCGTCCGTTTTCGTCATTTGTTATCGAATCGACTTAAAGCCAGATCGTCACATTGGCCGCTCTTCTCTCTGAAACGGTTGTACTTATCGTCTGCAAAACTATGTCGCGTGCTGCGGTATGCGGAGAAACTAAAAGCAACGTAGTGGAACACAGATGAAGCTTCTAAGTTGATGTAATATCCAGTAAGAAGTAGTACAATTCAAGTTTTAGGTATTGATTATTGACCTTTTAGCTGGCTTTGGTGCCTTGGACATGAGCTAGGACCTTAAGATTCTGCATGGAAGGAGGACTATCAGCCGAGTTGCACGGGAGAATGTGAAAAGTGTTCATATGTAGTAAAAACCTGAGAAATCCGTCCGTTTTCGTCAATTGTTATCGAATCGACTTAAAGCCAGATCGTAACATTGGCCGCTCTTCTCTCTAAAACGGTTGTACTTATCATCTGCAAAGCTATGTCGCGTGCTGCGGTATGCGGAGACACTAAAAGCACCATAGTAGAACACAGATGAACCTTCTAAGTTGATGTAATACGCAGTAAGAAGTAGTACAATTCAAGTTTTAGGTATCGATTATTGACTTTTCAGCTGGCTTTGGTGCATTGGACATGAGCTAGGACCTTAACATTCTTCATGAAAGGAGGACTAGCAGCCGAGTTGCACGGGAGAATGTGAAAAGTGTTCATATGTAGTAAAAACCTTAGAAATCCGTCCGTTTTCGTCATTTGTTATCGAATCGACTTAAAGCCAGATCGTCACATTGGCCGCTCTTCTCTCTGAAACGGTTGTACTTATCGTCTGCAAAGCTATGTCGCCTGCTGCGGTATGCTGAGACACTACAAGCACCACAGTAGAACACAGATGAAGCTTCTAAGTTGATGTAATAGCCAGTAAGAAGTAGTACAATTCAAGTTTTAGGTATTGAATATTGACCTTTTAGCTGGCTTTGGTGCCTTGGACATGAGCTAGGACCTTAAGATTCTGCATGAAAGGAGGACTAGCAGCCGAGTTGCACGGGAGAATGTGAAAAGTGTTCATATGTAGTAAAAACCTGAGAAATCCGTCCGTTTTCGTCATTTGTTTTCGAATTGACTTAAAGCCAGATCGTCACATTGGCCGCTCTTCTCACTGAAACGGTTGTACTTATCGTCTGCAAAGCTATGTCACGTGCTGCGGTATGCGGAGACACTAAAATCACCACAGTAGAACACAGATGAAGCTTCTAAGTTGATGTAATATCCAGTAAGAAGTAGTACAATTCAAGTTTTAGGTATCGATTATTGACTTTTTAGCTTGCTTTGGTGCATTGGACATGAGCTAGGACCTTAATATTCTGCATGAAAGGTGGACTAGCAGCCGAGTTGCACGGGAGAATGTGGAAACTGTTCAAGTGTAGTAAAAACCTGAGAAATCCGTCCGTTTTCGTCATTTGTTATCGAATCGACTTAAAGCCAGATCGTCACATTGGCCGCTCTTCTCCCTGAAACGGTTGTACTTATCGTCTGCAAAGCTATGTCGCGTGCTGCGATATGCTGAGACACTAAAAGCACCATAGTAGAATACAGATCAAGCTTCTAAGTTGATGTAATAGCCAGTAAGAAGTAGTACAATTCAAGTTTTAGGTATTGAATATTGACCTTTTTTTGGCTTTGGTGCCTTGGACATGAGCTAGGACCTTAAGATTCTGCATGAAAGGAGGACTAGCAGCCGAGTTGCATGGGAGAATGTGAAAAATGTTCATATGTAGTAAAAAAATGAGACATCCGTCCGTTTTCGTTATTTGTTATCGAATCGACTTAAAGCCACATCGTCACATTGGCCGCTCTTCTCACTGAAACGGTTGTACTTATCGTCTGCAAAACTATGTCGCGTGCTGCGGTATGCGGAGAAACTAAAAGCACCGTAGTAGAACACAGATGAAGCTTCTAAGTTGATGTAATAGCCAGTAAGAAGTAGTACAATTCAAGTTTTAGGTATTGATTATTGACTTTTTGGCTGGTTTTGGTGCCTTGGACATGAGCTAGGACCTTAATATTCTGCGTGAAAGGAGGACTAGCAGCCGAGTTGCACGGGAGAATGTGAAAAGTGTTCATATGTAGTAAAAACCTTAGAAATCCGTCCGTTTTCGTCATTTGTTATCGAATCGCCTTAAAGCCAGATCGTCACATTGGTCGCTCTTCTCTCTGAAACGGTTGTACTTGTCGTCTGCAAAGCTATGTCACGTGCTGCGGTATGCGGAGACACTAAAATCACCACATTAGAACACAGATGAAGCTTCTAAGTTGATGTAATATCCAGTAAGAAGTAGTACAATTCAAGATTTAGGTATCGATTATTGACTTTTTAGCTGGCTTTCGTACCTTGGACATGAGCTAGGACTTTAAGATTCTGCATAAAAGGAGGACCAGCAGCCCAGTTGCACGGGAGAATGGGAAAAGTGTTCATATGTAGTAAAAACCTGAGAAATCCGTCCGTTTTCGTCATTTGTTATCGAATCGACTTAAAGCCAGATCGTCACATTGGCCGCTCTTCTCTCTGAAACGGTTGTACTTATCGTCTGCAAAGCTATGTCGCGTGCTGCGGTATGCTGACACACTAAAATCACCATAGTAGAACACAGATGTAGCTTCGAAGTTGATGTAATAGCCAGTAAGAAGTAGTACAATTCAAGTTTTAGGTATTGAATATTGACCTTTTAGCTGGCTTTTGTGCCTTGGACATGAGCTAGGACCTCAAGATTCTGCATGAAAGGAGGACTAGCAGCCGAGTTGCACAGGAGAATGTGAAAAGTGTTCATATGTAGTAAAAACCTTAGAAATCCGTCCGTTTTCGTCATTTGTTATCGAATTGACTTAAAGCCAGATCGTCACATTGGCCGCTCTTCTCACTGAAACGGTTGTACTTATCGTCTGCAAAGCTATGTCGCGTACTGCGGTATTCGGAGACACTAAAAGCACCTTAATAGAACACAGATGAAGCTTCTAAGTTGATGTAATACCCAATAAGAAGTAGTACAATTCAAGTTTTAGGTATCGAATATTGACTTTTTGCTGGCTTTGGTTCCTTGGACATGAGCTAGGACCTTAAGATTCTGCATGAAAGGAGGAATAGCAGCTGAGTTGCACGGGAGAATGTGAAAAGTGTTCATATGTAGTAATAACCTGAGAAATCCGTAATTTTCGTCGTTTGTTATCGAATCGACTTAAAGCCAGATCGTCACATTGGCCGCTCTTCTCTCTGAAACGGTTGTACTTATCGTCTGCAAAGCTATGTCGCGTACTGCGGTATGCGGAGACACTAAAAGCACCATAGTAGAACACAGATGAACCTTCTAAGTTGATGTAATACGCAGTAAGAAGTAGTACAATTCAAGTTTTAGGTATCGATTATTGACTTTTCAGCTGGCTTTGGTGCATTGGACATGAGCTAGGAGATTAAGATTCTGCATGAAAGGTGGACTAGCAGCCGTGTTGCACGGGAGAATGTGAAAAGTGTTCATATGTAGTAAAAACCTGAGAAATCCGTCCGTTTTCGTCATTTGTTATCGAATCGACTTAAAGCCAGATCGTCACATTGGCCGCTCTTCTCTCTGAAACGGTTGTACTTATCGTCTGCAAAACTATGTCGCGTGCTGCGGTATGCGGAGAAACTAAAAGCAACGTAGTGGAACACAGATGAAGCTTCTAAGTTGATTTAATATCCAGTAAGAAGTAGTACAATTCAAGTTTTAGGTATTGATTATTGACCTTTTAGCTGGCTTTGGTGCCTTGGACATGAGCTAGGACCTTAAGATTCTGCATGGAAGGAGGACTATCAGCCGAGTTGCACGGGAGAATGTGAAAAGTGTTCATATGTAGTAAAAACCTGAGAAATCCGTCCGTTTTCGTCATTTGTTATCGAATCGACTTAAAGCCAGATCGTCACATTGGCCGCTCTTCTCTCTGAAACGTTTGTACATATCGTCTGCAAAGCTATGTCGCGTGCAGCGGTATGTGGAGACACTAAAATCACCATAGTAGAACACAGATGAAGCATCTAAGTTGATGTAATAGCCAGTAAGAAGTAGTACAATTCAAGTTTTAGGAATCGATTATTTACTTTTTAGCTGGCTTTGGTGCCTTGGACATGAGCTAGGACTTTAAGATTCTGCATGTAAGGAGGACTAGCAGCCGAGTTGCACGGGAGAATGTGAAAAGTGTTCATATGTAGTAAAAACATGAGAAATCCGTCCGTTTTCGTCATTTGTTACCGAATCGACTTAAAGCCAGATCGTCACATTGGCCGCTCTTCTCTCTGAAACGGTTGTACTTATCGTCTGCAAAGCTATGTCGCGTGCTGCGGCATGCTGAGACACTAAAAGCACCATAGTAGACCACAGATCAAGCTTCTAAATTGATGTTAGAGCCAGTAAGAAGTAGTACAATTCAAGTTTTAGGTATTGAATATGGACCTTTTAGCTGGCTTTGGTGCCTTGGACATGAGCTAGGACCTTAAGATTCTGCATGAAAGGAGGACTAGCAGCCGAGTTGCACGGGAGAATGTGAAAAGTGTTCATATGTAGTAATAACCTGAGAAATCCGTCCTTTTTCGTCATTTGTTAGCGAATCGACTTAAAGCCAGATCGTCACATTGGCCGCTCTTCTCTCTGAACCGGTTGTGCTTATAGTCTGCAAAGCTATGTCGCGTGTTGCCGTAGGCGGAAACAGGAAAAGCACCATAGTAGAACACAGATGAAGCTTCTAAGTTGATGTAATAGCCAGTAAGAAGTAGTACAATTCAAGTTTTAGGTATTGAATATGGACCTTTTAGATGGCTTTGCTGATTTGGACATGAGCTAGGACCTTAAGATTCTGCATGAAAGGAGGACTAGCAGCCGAGTTGCACAGGAGAATGTGAAAAGTGTTCATATGTAGTAATAACCTGAGAAATCCGTCTTTTTTCGTCATTTGTTAGCGAATCGCCTTAAAGCCAGATCGTCACATTGGTCGCTCTTCTCTCTGAAACGGTTGTACTTGTCGTCTGCAAAGCTATGTCGCGTGCAGCGGTATGTGGAGACACTAAAATCACCATAGTAGAACACAGATGAAGCATCTAAGTTGATGTAATAGCCAGTAAGAAGTAGTACAATTCAAGTTTTAGGAATCGATTATTGACTTTTTAGCTGGCTTTGGTGCCTTGGACATGAGCTAGGACTTTAAGATTCTGCATGTAAGGAGGACTAGCAGCCGAGTTGCACGGGAGAATGTGAAAAGTGTTCATATGTAGTAAAAACATGAGAAATCCGTCCGTTTTCGTCATTTGTTACCGAATCGACTTAAAGCCAGATCGTCACATTGGCCGCTCTTCTCTCTGAAACGGTTGTACTTATCGTCTGCAAAGCTATGTCGCGTGCTGCGGCATGCTGAGACACTAAAAGCACCATAGTAGACCACAGATCAAGCTTCTAAATTGATGTTAGAGCCAGTAAGAAGTAGTACAATTCAAGTTTTAGGTATTGAATATGGACCTTTTAGCTGGCTTTGGTGCCTTGGACATGAGCTAGGACCTTAAGATTCTGCATGAAAGGAGGACTAGCAGCCGAGTTGCACGGGAGAATGTGAAAAGTGTTCATATGTAGTAATAACCTGAGAAATCCGTCCTTTTTCGTCATTTGTTAGCGAATCGACTTAAAGCCAGATCGTCACATTGGCCGCTCTCCTCTCTGAACCGGTTGTGCTTATAGTCTGCAAAGCTATGTCGCGTGTTGCCGTAGGCGGAAACAGGAAAAGCACCATAGTAGAACACAGATGAAGCTTCTAAGTTGATGTAATAGCCAGTAAGAAGTAGTACAATTCAAGTTTTAGGTATTGAATATGGACCTTTTAGATGGCTTTGCTGATTTGGACATGAGCTAGGACCTTAAGATTCTGCATGAAAGGAGGACTAGCAGCCGAGTTGCACAGGAGAATGTGAAAAGTGTTCATATGTAGTAATAACCTGAGAAATCCGTCTTTTTTCGTCATTTGTTAGCGAATCGCCTTAAAGCCAGATCGTCACATTGGTCGCTCTTCTCTCTGAAACGGTTGTACTTGTCGTCTGCAAAGCTATGTCACGTGCTGCGGTATGCGGAGACACTAAAATCACCACATTAGAACACAGATGAAGCTTCTAAGTTGATGTAATAGCCAGTAAGAAGTAGTACAATTCATGTTTTAGGTATTGAATATTGATCTTTTTGCTGGCTTTGGTGCCTTGGACATGAGCTAGGACCTTAAGATTCTGCATGAAAGGAGGACTAGCAGCCGAGTTGCATGGGAGAATGTGAAAAATGTTCATATGTAGTAAAAAAATGAGACATCCGTCCGTTTTCGTTATTTGTTATCGAATCGACTTAAAGCCACATCGTCACATTGGCCGCTCTTCTCACTGAAACGGTTGTACTTATCGTCTGCAAAACTATGTCGCGTGCTGCGGTATGCGGAGAAACTAAAAGCACCGTAGTAGAACACAGATGAAGCTTCTAAGTTGATGTAATAGCCAGTAAGAAGTAGTACAATTCAAGTTTTAGGTATTGATTATTGACTTTTTGGCTGGTTTTGGTGCCTTGGACATGAGCTAGGACCTTAATATTCTGCGTGAAAGGAGGACTAGCAGCCGAGTTGCACGGGAGAATGTGAAAAGTGTTCATATGTAGTAAAAACCTTAGAAATCCGTCCGTTTTCGTCATTTGTTATCGAATCGCCTTAAAGCCAGATCGTCACATTGGTCGCTCTTCTCTCTGAAACGGTTGTACTTGTCGTCTGCAAAGCTATGTCACGTGCTGCGGTATGCGGAGACACTAAAATCACCACATTAGAACACAGATGAAGCTTCTAAGTTGATGTAATATCCAGTAAGAAGTAGTACAATTCAAGATTTAGGTATCGATTATTGACTTTTTAGCTGGCTTTCGTACCTTGGACATGAGCTAGGACTTTAAGATTCTGCATAAAAGGAGGACCAGCAGCCCAGTTGCACGGGAGAATGGGAAAAGTGTTCATATGTAGTAAAAACCTGAGAAATCCGTCCGTTTTCGTCATTTGTTATCGAATCGACTTAAAGCCAGATCGTCACATTGGCCGCTCTTCTCTCTGAAACGGTTGTACTTATCGTCTGCAAAGCTGTGTCGCGTGCTGCGGTATGCTGACACACTAAAATCACCATAGTAGAACACAGATGTAGCTTCGAAGTTGATGTAATAGCCAGTAAGAAGTAGTACAATTCAAGTTTTAGGTATTGAATATTGACCTTTTAGCTGGCTTTTGTGCCTTGGACATGAGCTAGGACCTCAAGATTCTGCATGAAAGGAGGACTAGCAGCCGAGTTGCACAGGAGAATGTGAAAAGTGTTCATATGTAGTAAAAACCTTAGAAATCCGTCCGTTTTCGTCATTTGTTATCGAATTGACTTAAAGCCAGATCGTCACATTGGCCGCTCTTCTCACTGAAACGGTTGTACTTATCGTCTGCAAAGCTATGTCGCGTACTGCGGTATTCGGAGACACTAAAAGCACCTTAATAGAACACAGATGAAGCTTCTAAGTTGATGTAATACCCAATAAGAAGTAGTACAATTCAAGTTTTAGGTATCGAATATTGACTTTTTGCTGGCTTTGGTGCCTTGGACATGAGCTAGGACCTTAAGATTCTGCATGAAAGGAGGAATAGCAGCTGAGTTGCACGGGAGAATGTGAAAAGTGTTCATATGTAGTAATAACCTGAGAAATCCGTAATTTTCGTCGTTTGTTATCGAATCGACTTAAAGCCAGATCGTCACATTGGCCGCTCTTCTCTCTGAAACGGTTGTACTTATCGTCTGCAAAGCTATGTCGCGTACTGCGGTATGCGGAGACACTAAAAGCACCATAGTAGAACACAGATGAACCTTCTAAGTTGATGTAATACGCAGTAAGAAGTAGTACAATTCAAGTTTTAGGTATCGATTATTGACTTTTCAGCTGGCTTTGGTGCATTGGACATGAGCTAGGACCTTAAGATTCTGCATGAAAGGTGGACTAGCAGCCGTGTTGCACGGGAGAATGTGAAAAGTGTTCATATGTAGTAAAAACCTGAGAAATCCGTCCGTTTTCGTCATTTGTTATCGAATCGACTTAAAGCCAGATCGTCACATTGGCCGCTCTTCTCTCTGAAACGGTTGTACTTATCGTCTGCAAAACTATGTCGCGTGCTGCGGTATGCGGAGAAACTAAAAGCAACGTAGTGGAACACAGATGAAGCTTCTAAGTTGATTTAATATCCAGTAAGAAGTAGTACAATTCAAGTTTTAGGTATTGATTATTGACCTTTTAGCTGGCTTTGGTGCCTTGGACATGAGCTAGGACCTTAAGATTCTGCATGGAAGGAGGACTATCAGCCGAGTTGCACGGGAGAATGTGAAAAGTGTTCATATGTAGTAAAAACCTGAGAAATCCGTCCGTTTTCGTCATTTGTTATCGAATCGACTTAAAGCCAGATCGTCACATTGGCCGCTCTTCTCTCTGAAACGTTTGTACATATCGTCTGCAAAGCTATGTCGCGTGCAGCGGTATGTGGAGACACTAAAATCACCATAGTAGAACACAGATGAAGCATCTAAGTTGATGTAATAGCCAGTAAGAAGTAGTACAATTCAAGTTTTAGGAATCGATTATTGACTTTTTAGCTGGCTTTGGTGCCTTGGACATGAGCTAGGACTTTAAGATTCTGCATGTAAGGAGGACTAGCAGCCGAGTTGCACGGGAGAATGTGAAAAGTGTTCATATGTAGTAAAAACATGAGAAATCCGTCCGTTTTCGTCATTTGTTACCGAATCGACTTAAAGCCAGATCGTCACATTGGCCGCTCTTCTCTCTGAAACGGTTGTACTTATCGTCTGCAAAGCTATGTCGCGTGCTGCGGCATGCTGAGACACTAAAAGCACCATAGTAGACCACAGATCAAGCTTCTAAATTGATGTTAGAGCCAGTAAGAAGTAGTACAATTCAAGTTTTAGGTATTGAATATGGACCTTTTAGCTGGCTTTGGTGCCTTGGACATGAGCTAGGACCTTAAGATTCTGCATGAAAGGAGGACTAGCAGCCGAGTTGCACGGGAGAATGTGAAAAGTGTTCATATGTAGTAATAACCTGAGAAATCCGTCCTTTTTCGTCATTTGTTAGCGAATCGACTTAAAGCCAGATCGTCACATTGGCCGCTCTTCTCTCTGAACCGGTTGTGCTTATAGTCTGCAAAGCTATGTCGCGTGTTGCCGTAGGCGGAAACAGGAAAAGCACCATAGTAGAACACAGATGAAGCTTCTAAGTTGATGTAATAGCCAGTAAGAAGTAGTACAATTCAAGTTTTAGGTATTGAATATGGACCTTTTAGATGGCTTTGCTGATTTGGACATGAGCTAGGACCTTAAGATTCTGCATGAAAGGAGGACTAGCAGCCGAGTTGCACAGGAGAATGTGAAAAGTGTTCATATGTAGTAATAACCTGAGAAATCCGTCTTTTTTCGTCATTTGTTAGCGAATCGCCTTAAAGCCAGATCGTCACATTGGTCGCTCTTCTCTCTGAAACGGTTGTACTTGTCGTCTGCAAAGCTATGTCACGTGCTGCGGTATGCGGAGACACTAAAATCACCACATTAGAACACAGATGAAGCTTCTAAGTTGATGTAATAGCCAGTAAGAAGTAGTACAATTCATGTTTTAGGTATTGAATATTGATCTTTTTGCTGGCTTTGGTGCCTTGGACATGTGCTAGGACCTTAAGATTCTGCATGAAAGGGGACTAGCAGCCGAGTAGCACGGGAGAATGTGAAAAGTGTTCATATGTAGTACAAACCTGAGAAATCCGACCGTTTTCGTCATTTGTTATCGAATCGACTTAAAGCCAGATCGTCACATTGGCCGCTCTTCTCTCTGAAACGGTTGTACTTATCGTCTGCAAAGCCATGTCGCGTACTGCGGTATTCGGAGACACTAAAAGCACGATAGTAGAACACAGATGAAGCTTCTAAGATGATGTAATAGCCAGTAAGAAGAAGTACAAATCAAGTTTTAGGTATCGGTTATTGACTTTTTAGCTGGTTTTGGTGCCTTGGACATGAGGTAGGACCTTAAGATTCTGCATGAAAGGAGGACTAGCAGCCGAGTTGCACGGGAGAATGTGAAAAGTGTTCATATGTAGTACAAACCTGAGAAATCCGTCCGTTTTCGTCATTTGTTATCGAATCGACTTAAAGCAGATCGTCACATTGGCCGCTCTTCTCTCTGAAACGGTGGTACTTATCGTCTGCAAAGCTATGTCGCGTGTTGCCGTAGGCGGAAACAGGAAAAGCACCATAGTTGAACACAGATGAAGCTTCTAAGTTGATGTAATAGCCAGTAAGAAGCAGTCCAATTCAAGATTTAGGTATCGATTATTGACTTTTTAGCTGGCTTTCGTGCCTTGGACATGAGCTAGGACTTTAAGATTCTGCATAAAAGGAGGACCAGCAGCCCAGTTGCACGGGAGAATGGGAAAAGTGTTCATATGTAGTAAAAACCTGAGAAATCCGTCCGTTTTCGTCATTTGTTATCGAATCGACTTGAAGCCAGATCGTCACATTGGCCGCTCTTCTCTCTGAAACGGTTGTACTTATCGTCTGCAAAGCTGTGTCGCGTGCTGCGGTATGCTGACACACTAAAATCACCATAGTAGAACACAGATGAAGCTTCGAAGTTGATGTAATAGCCAGTAAGAAGTAGTACAATTCAAGTTTTAGATATTGAATATTGACCTTTTAGCCGGCTTTTGTGCCTTGGACATGAGCTAGGACCTCAAGATTCTGCATGAAAGGAGGACTAGCAGCCGAGTTGCACAGGAGAATGTGAAAAGTGTTCATATGTAGTAAAAACCTGAGAAATCCGTCCGTTTTCGTCATTTGTTATCGAATTGACTTAAAGCCAGATCGTCACATTGGCCGCTCTTCTCACTGAAACGGTTGTACTTATCGTCTGCAAAGCTATGTCGCGTACTGCGGTATTCGGAGACACTAAAAGCACCTTAATAGAACACAGATGGAGCTTCTAAGTTGATGTAATACCCAATAAGAAGTAGTACAATTCAAGTTTTAGGTATCGATTACTGACTTTTCAGCTGGCTTTGGTGCATTGGACATGAGCTAGGACCTTAAGATTCTGCATGAAAGGTGGACTAGCAGCCGAGTTGCACGGGAGAATGTGAAAAGTGTTCATATGTAGTAAAAACCTGAGAAATCGTCCGTTTTCGTCATTTGTTATCGAATCGACTTAAAGCCAGATCGTGACATTGGCCGCTCTTCTCTCTGAAACGGTTGTACTTATCGTCTGCAAAACTATGTCGCGTGCTGCGGTATGCGGAGAAACTAAAAGCAACGTAGTGGAACACAGATGAAGCTTCTAAGTTGATGTAATATCCAGTAAGAAGTAGTACAATTCAAGTTTTAGGTATTGATTATTGACCTTTTAGCTGGCTTTGGTGCCTTGGACATGAGCTAGGACCTTAAGATTCTGCATGGAAGGAGGACTATCAGCCGAGTTGCACGGGAGAATGTGAAAAGTGTTCATATGTAGTAAAAACCTGAGAAATCCGTCCGTTTTCGTCATTTGTTATCGAATCGACTTAAAGCCAGATCGTCACATTGGCCGCTCTTTTCTCTGAAACGGTTGTACTTATCGTCTGCAAAACTATGTCGCGTGCTGCGGTATGCGGAGAAACTAAAAGCAACGTAGTGGAACACAGATGAAGCTTCTAAGTTGATGTAATATCCAGTAAGAAGTAGTACAATTCAAGTTTTAGGTATTGATTATTGACCTTTTAGCTGGCTTTGGTGCCTTGGACATGAGCTAGGACCTTAAGATTCTGCATGGAAGGAGGACTATCAGCCGAGTTGCACGGGAGAATGTGAAAAGTGTTCATATGTATTAAAAACCTGAGAAATCCGTCCGTTTTCGTCATTTGTTATCGAATCGACTTAAAGCCAGATCGTCACATTGGCCGCTCTTCTCTCTGAAACGTTTGTACATATCGTCTGCAAAGCTATGTCGCGTGCAGCGGTATGTGGAGACACTAAAATCACCATAGTAGAACACAGATGAAGCATCTAAGTTGATGTAATAGCCAGTAAGAAGTAGTACAATTCAAGTTTTAGGAATCGATTATTGACTTTTTAGCTGGCTTTGGTGCCTTGGACATGAGCTAGGACTTTAAGATTCTGCATGTAAGGAGGACTAGCAGCCGAGTTGCACGGGAGAATGTGAAAAGTGTTCATATGTAGTAAAAACATGAGAAATCCGTCCGTTTTCGTCATTTGTTACCGAATCGACTTAAAGCCAGATCGTCACATTGGCCGCTCTTCTCTCTGAAACGGTTGTACTTATCTTCTGCAAAGCTATGTCGCGTGCTGCGGTATGCTGAGACACTAAAAGCACCATAGTAGACCACAGATCAAGCTTCTAAATTGATGTTAGAGCCAGTAAGAAGTAGTACAATTCAAGTTTTAGGTATTGAATATGGACCTTTTAGCTGGCTTTGGTGCCTTGGACATGAGCTAGGACCTTAAGATTCTGCATGAAAGGAGGACTAGCAGCCGAGTTGCACGGGAGAATGTGAAAAGTGTTCATATGTAGTAATAACCTGAGAAATCCGTCCTTTTTCGTCATTTGTTAGCGAATCGACTTAAAGCCAGATCGTCACATTGGCCGCTCTTCTCTCTGAACCGGTTGTGCTTATAGTCTGCAAAGCTATGTCGCGTGTTGCCGTAGGCGGAAACAGGAAAAGCACCATAGTAGAACACAGATGAAGCTTCTAAGTTGATGTAATAGCCAGTGAGAAGTAGTCCAATTCAAGATTTAGGTATCGATTATCGACTTTTTAGCTGGCTTTCGTGCCTTGGACATGAGCTAGGACTTTAAGATTCTGCATAAAAGGAGGACTAGCAGCCCAGTTGCACGGGAGAATGTGAAAAGTGTTCATATGTAGTAAAAACCTGAGAAATCCGTCCGTTTTCGTCATTTGTTAACGAATCGACTTAAAGCCAGATCGTCACATTGGCCGCTCTTTTTTCTGAAACGGTTGTACTTATCGTCTGCAAAGCTATGTCGCGTGTTGCGGTATGCGGAGACACTAAAAGCACCATAGTAGAACACAGATGAAGCTTCTAAGTTGATGTAATACCCAGTAAGAAGTAGTACATTTCAAGTTTAAGGTATCGATTATTGACTTTTTAGCTGGCTTTGGTGCCTTGGACATGAGCTAGGACCTTAACATTCTTCATTAAAGGAGGACTAGCAGCCGAGTTGCACGGGAGAATGTGAAAAGTGTTCATATGTAGTAAAAACCTTAGAAATCCGTCCGTTTTCGTCATTTGTTATCGAATCGACTTAAAGGCAGATCGTCACATTGGCCGCTCTTCTCTCAGAAACGGTTGTACTTATCGTCTGCAAAGCTATGTCACGTGCTGCGGTATGCGGAGACACTAAAATCACCACATCAGAACACAGATGAAGCTTCTAAGTTGATGTAATATCCAGGAAGAAGTAGTACAATTCAAGTTTTAGGTATCGATTATCGACTTTTTAGCTGGCTTTGGTGCATTGGACATGAGCTAGGACCTTAAGATTCTGCATGAAAGGTGGACTAGCAGCCGAGTTCCACGGGAGAATGTGAAAAGTGTTCATATGTAGTAAAAACCTGAGAAATCCGTCCGTTTTCGTCATTTGTTAGCGAATCGACTTAAAGCCAGATCGTCATATTGGCCGCTCTTCTCTCTGAAACGGTTGTGCTTATCGTCTGCAAAGCTATGTCGCGTGTTGCCGTAGGCGGAAACAGGAAAAGCACCATAGTAGAACACAGATGAAGCTTCTAAGTTGATGTAATAGCCAGTAAGAAGTAGTACAATTCAAGTTTTAGGTATTGAATATGGACCTTTTAGCTGGCATTGGTGATTTGGACATGAGCTAGGACCTTAAGATTCTGCATGAAAGGAGGACTAGCAGCCGAGTTGCACAGGAGAATGCGAAAAGTGTTCATATGTAGTAATAACCTGAGAAATCCGTCTTTTTTCGTCATTTGTTAGCGAATCGAATTAAAGCCAGATCGTCACATTGGCCGCTCTTCTCTCTGAAACGGTTGTGCTTATCGTCTGCAAAACTATGTCGCGTGTTGCCGTAGGCGGAAACAGGAAAAGCACCATAGTAGAACACAGATGAAGCTTCTAAGTTGATGTAATAGCCAGTAAGAAGTAGTCCAATTCAAGATTTAGGTATCGATTATTGACTTTTTAGCTGGCTTTCGTGCCTTGTACATGAGCTAGGACTTTAAGATTCTGCATAAAAGGAGGACCAGCAGCCCAGTTGCACGGGAGATTGGGAAAAGTGTTCATATGTAGTAAAAACCTGAGAAATCCGTCCGTTTTCGTCATTTGTTATCGAATCGACTTAAAGCCAGATCGTCACATTGGCCGCTCTTCTCTCTGAAATGGTTGTACTTATCGTCTGCAAAGCTATGTCGCGTGCTGCGGTATGCGGAGACACTAAAAGCACCATAGTAGAACACAGATGAAGCTTCTAAGTTGATGTAATACCCAGTAAGAAGTAGTACAATTCAAGTTTAAGGTATCGATTATTGACTTTTTAGCAGGCTTTGGTCCCTTGGACATGAGCTAGGACCTTAACATTCTTCATGAAAGGAGGACTAGCAGCCGAGTTGCACGGGAGAATGTGAAAAGTGTTCATATGTAGTAAAACCCTTAGAAATCCGTCCGTTTTCGTCATTTGTTATCGAATCGACTTAAAGCCAGATCGTCACATTGGCCGCTCTTCTCTCTGAAACGGTTGTACATATCGTCTGCAAAGCTATGTAGCGTGCAGCGGTATGTTCAGACACTAAAATCACCATAGTAGAACACAGATGAAGCTTCTAAGTTGATGTAATACCCAGTAAGAAGTAGTACATTTCAAGTTTAAGGTATCGATTATTGACTTTTTAGCTGGCTTTGGTGCCTTGGACATGAGCTAGGACCTTAACATTCTTCATTAAAGAAGGACTAGCAGCCGAGTTGCACGGGAGAATGTGAAAAGTGTTCATATGTAGTAAAAACCTTAGAAATCCTTCCGTTTTCGTCATTTGTTATCGAATCGACTTAAAGCCAGATCGTCACATTGGCCGCTCTTCTCTCTGAAACGGTTGTACTTATCGTCTGCAAAGCTATGTCACGTGCTGCGGTATGCGGAGACACTAAAATCACCACATCAGAACACAGATGAAGCTTCTAAGTTGATGTAATATCCAGGAAGAAGAAGTACAATTCAAGTTTTAGCTATCGATTATCGACTTTTTAGCTGGCTTTGGTGCATTGGACATGAGCTAGGACCTTAAGATTCTGCATGAAAGGTGGACTAGCAGCCGAGTTCCACGGGAGAATGTGAAAAGTGTTCATATGTAGTAAAAACCTGAGAAATCCGTCCGTTTTCGTCATTTGTTATCGAATCGACTTAAAGCCAGATCGTCACATTGGCCGCTCTTCTCTCTGAAACGGTTGTACTTATCGTCTGCAAAGCCATGTCGCGTACTGCGGTATTCGGAGACACTAAAAGCACGATAGTAGAACACAGATGAAGCTTCTAAGATGATGTAATAGCCAGTAAGAAGAAGTACAAATCAAGTTTTAGGTATCGGTTATTGACTTTTTAGCTGGTTTTGGTGCCTTGGACATGAGGTAGGACCTTAAGATTCTGCATGAAAGGAGGACTAGCAGCCGAGTTGCACGGGAGAATGTGAAAAGTGTTCATATGTAGTACAAACCTGAGAAATCCGTCCGTTTTCGTCATTTGTTATCGAATCGACTTAAAGCAGATCGTCACATTGGCCGCTCTTCTCTCTGAAACGGTGGTACTTATCGTCTGCAAAGCTATGTCGCGTGTTGCCGTAGGCGGAAACAGGAAAAGCACCATAGTTGAACACAGATGAAGCTTCTAAGTTGATGTAATAGCCAGTAAGAAGCAGTCCAATTCAAGATTTAGGTATCGATTATTGACTTTTTAGCTGGCTTTCGTGCCTTGGACATGAGCTAGGACTTTAAGATTCTGCATAAAAGGAGGACCAGCAGCCCAGTTGCACGGGAGAATGGGAAAAGTGTTCATATGTAGTAAAAACCTGAGAAATCCGTCCGTTTTCGTCATTTGTTATCGAATCGACTTGAAGCCAGATCGTCACATTGGCCGCTCTTCTCTCTGAAACGGTTGTACTTATCGTCTGCAAAGCTGTGTCGCGTGCTGCGGTATGCTGACACACTAAAATCACCATAGTAGAACACAGATGAAGCTTCGAAGTTGATGTAATAGCCAGTAAGAAGTAGTACAATTCAAGTTTTAGGTATTGAATATTGACCTTTTAGCCGGCTTTTGTGCCTTGGACATGAGCTAGGACCTCAAGATTCTGCATGAAAGGAGGACTAGCAGCCGAGTTGCACAGGAGAATGTGAAAAGTGTTCATATGTAGTAAAAACCTGAGAAATCCGTCCGTTTTCGTCATTTGTTATCGAATTGACTTAAAGCCAGATCGTCACATTGGCCGCTCTTCTCACTGAAACGGTTGTACTTATCGTCTGCAAAGCTATGTCGCGTACTGCGGTATTCGGAGACACTAAAAGCACCTTAATAGAACACAGATGGAGCTTCTAAGTTGATGTAATACCCAATAAGAAGTAGTACAATTCAAGTTTTAGGTATCGATTACTGACTTTTCAGCTGGCTTTGGTGCATTGGACATGAGCTAGGACCTTAAGATTCTGCATGAAAGGTGGACTAGCAGCCGAGTTGCACGGGAGAATGTGAAAAGTGTTCATATGTAGTAAAAACCTGAGAAATCGTCCGTTTTCGTCATTTGTTATCGAATCGACTTAAAGCCAGATCGTGACATTGGCCGCTCTTCTCTCTGAAACGGTTGTACTTATCGTCTGCAAAACTATGTCGCGTGCTGCGGTATGCGGAGAAACTAAAAGCAACGTAGTGGAACACAGATGAAGCTTCTAAGTTGATGTAATATCCAGTAAGAAGTAGTACAATTCAAGTTTTAGGTATTGATTATTGACCTTTTAGCTGGCTTTGGTGCCTTGGACATGAGCTAGGACCTTAAGATTCTGCATGGAAGGAGGACTATCAGCCGAGTTGCACGGGAGAATGTGAAAAGTGTTCATATGTAGTAAAAACCTGAGAAATCCGTCCGTTTTCGTCATTTGTTATCGAATCGACTTAAAGCCAGATCGTCACATTGGCCGCTCTTTTCTCTGAAACGGTTGTACTTATCGTCTGCAAAACTATGTCGCGTGCTGCGGTATGCGGAGAAACTAAAAGCAACGTAGTGGAACACAGATGAAGCTTCTAAGTTGATGTAATATCCAGTAAGAAGTAGTACAATTCAAGTTTTAGGTATTGATTATTGACCTTTTAGCTGGCTTTGGTGCCTTGGACATGAGCTAGGACCTTAAGATTCTGCATGGAAGGAGGACTATCAGCCGAGTTGCACGGGAGAATGTGAAAAGTGTTCATATGTATTAAAAACCTGAGAAATCCGTCCGTTTTCGTCATTTGTTTTCGAATCGACTTAAAGCCAGATCGTCACATTGGCCGCTCTTCTCTCTGAAACGTTTGTACATATCGTCTGCAAAGCTATGTCGCGTGCAGCGGTATGTGGAGACACTAAAATCACCATAGTAGAACACAGATGAAGCATCTAAGTTGATGTAATAGCCAGTAAGAAGTAGTACAATTCAAGTTTTAGGAATCGATTATTGACTTTTTAGCTGGCTTTGGTGCCTTGGACATGAGCTAGGACTTTAAGATTCTGCATGTAAGGAGGACTAGCAGCCGAGTTGCACGGGAGAATGTGAAAAGTGTTCATATGTAGTAAAAACATGAGAAATCCGTCCGTTTTCGTCATTTGTTACCGAATCGACTTAAAGCCAGATCGTCACATTGGCCGCTCTTCTCTCTGAAACGGTTGTACTTATCTTCTGCAAAGCTATGTCGCGTGCTGCGGTATGCTGAGACACTAAAAGCACCATAGTAGACCACAGATCAAGCTTCTAAATTGATGTTAGAGCCAGTAAGAAGTAGTACAATTCAAGTTTTAGGTATTGAATATGGACCTTTTAGCTGGCTTTGGTGCCTTGGACATGAGCTAGGACCTTAAGATTCTGCATGAAAGGAGGACTAGCAGCCGAGTTGCACGGGAGAATGTGAAAAGTGTTCATATGTAGTAATAACCTGAGAAATCCGTCCTTTTTCGTCATTTGTTAGCGAATCGACTTAAAGCCAGATCGTCACATTGGCCGCTCTTCTCTCTGAACCGGTTGTGCTTATAGTCTGCAAAGCTATGTCGCGTGTTGCCGTAGGCGGAAACAGGAAAAGCACCATAGTAGAACACAGATGAAGCTTCTAAGTTGATGTAATAGCCAGTGAGAAGTAGTCCAATTCAAGATTTAGGTATCGATTATCGACTTTTTAGCTGGCTTTCGTGCCTTGGACATGAGCTAGGACTTTAAGATTCTGCATAAAAGGAGGACTAGCAGCCCAGTTGCACGGGAGAATGTGAAAAGTGTTCATATGTAGTAAAAACCTGAGAAATCCGTCCGTTTTCGTCATTTGTTAACGAATCGACTTAAAGCCAGATCGTCACATTGGCCGCTCTTTTTTCTGAAACGGTTGTACTTATCGTCTGCAAAGCTATGTCGCGTGTTGCGGTATGCGGAGACACTAAAAGCACCATAGTAGAACACAGATGAAGCTTCTAAGTTGATGTAATACCCAGTAAGAAGTAGTACATTTCAAGTTTAAGGTATCGATTATTGACTTTTTAGCTGGCTTTGGTGCCTTGGACATGAGCTAGGACCTTAACATTCTTCATTAAAGGAGGACTAGCAGCCGAGTTGCACGGGAGAATGTGAAAAGTGTTCATATGTAGTAAAAACCTTAGAAATCCGTCCGTTTTCGTCATTTGTTATCGAATCGACTTAAAGGCAGATCGTCACATTGGCCGCTCTTCTCTCAGAAACGGTTGTACTTATCGTCTGCAAAGCTATGTCACGTGCTGCGGTATGCGGAGACACTAAAATCACCACATCAGAACACAGATGAAGCTTCTAAGTTGATGTAATATCCAGGAAGAAGTAGTACAATTCAAGTTTTAGGTATCGATTATCGACTTTTTAGCTGGCTTTGGTGCATTGGACATGAGCTAGGACCTTAAGATTCTGCATGAAAGGTGGACTAGCAGCCGAGTTCCACGGGAGAATGTGAAAAGTGTTCATATGTAGTAAAAACCTGAGAAATCCGTCCGTTTTCGTCATTTGTTAGCGAATCGACTTAAAGCCAGATCGTCATATTGGCCGCTCTTCTCTCTGAAACGGTTGTGCTTATCGTCTGCAAAGCTATGTCGCGTGTTGCCGTAGGCGGAAACAGGAAAAGCACCATAGTAGAACACAGATGAAGCTTCTAAGTTGATGTAATAGCCAGTAAGAAGTAGTACAATTCAAGTTTTAGGTATTGAATATGGACCTTTTAGCTGGCATTGGTGATTTGGACATGAGCTAGGACCTTAAGATTCTGCATGAAAGGAGGACTAGCAGCCGAGTTGCACAGGAGAATGCGAAAAGTGTTCATATGTAGTAATAACCTGAGAAATCCGTCTTTTTTCGTCATTTGTTAGCGAATCGAATTAAAGCCAGATCGTCACATTGGCCGCTCTTCTCTCTGAAACGGTTGTGCTTATCGTCTGCAAAACTATGTCGCGTGTTGCCGTAGGCGGAAACAGGAAAAGCACCATAGTAGAACACAGATGAAGCTTCTAAGTTGATGTAATAGCCAGTAAGAAGTAGTCCAATTCAAGATTTAGGTATCGATTATTGACTTTTTAGCTGGCTTTCGTGCCTTGTACATGAGCTAGGACTTTAAGATTCTGCATAAAAGGAGGACCAGCAGCCCAGTTGCACGGGAGATTGGGAAAAGTGTTCATATGTAGTAAAAACCTGAGAAATCCGTCCGTTTTCGTCATTTGTTATCGAATCGACTTAAAGCCAGATCGTCACATTGGCCGCTCTTCTCTCTGAAATGGTTGTACTTATCGTCTGCAAAGCTATGTCGCGTGCTGCGGTATGCGGAGACACTAAAAGCACCATAGTAGAACACAGATGAAGCTTCTAAGTTGATGTAATACCCAGTAAGAAGTAGTACAATTCAAGTTTAAGGTATCGATTATTGACTTTTTAGCAGGCTTTGGTCCCTTGGACATGAGCTAGGACCTTAACATTCTTCATGAAAGGAGGACTAGCAGCCGAGTTGCACGGGAGAATGTGAAAAGTGTTCATATGTAGTAAAACCCTTAGAAATCCGTCCGTTTTCGTCATTTGTTATCGAATCGACTTAAAGCCAGATCGTCACATTGGCCGCTCTTCTCTCTGAAACGGTTGTACATATCGTCTGCAAAGCTATGTAGCGTGCAGCGGTATGTTCAGACACTAAAATCACCATAGTAGAACACAGATGAAGCTTCTAAGTTGATGTAATACCCAGTAAGAAGTAGTACATTTCAAGTTTAAGGTATCGATTATTGACTTTTTAGCTGGCTTTGGTGCCTTGGACATGAGCTAGGACCTTAACATTCTTCATTAAAGAAGGACTAGCAGCCGAGGTGCACGGGAGAATGTGAAAAGTGTTCATATGTAGTAAAAACCTTAGAAATCCTTCCGTTTTCGTCATTTGTTATCGAATCGACTTAAAGCCAGATCGTCACATTGGCCGCTCTTCTCTCTGAAACGGTTGTACTTATCGTCTGCAAAGCTATGTCACGTGCTGCGGTATGCGGAGACACTAAAATCACCACATCAGAACACAGATGAAGCTTCTAAGTTGATGTAATATCCAGGAAGAAGAAGTACAATTCAAGTTTTAGCTATCGATTATCGACTTTTTAGCTGGCTTTGGTGCATTGGACATGAGCTAGGACCTTAAGATTCTGCATGAAAGGTGGACTAGCAGCCGAGTTCCACGGGAGAATGTGAAAAGTGTTCATATGTAGTAAAAACCTGAGAAATCCGTCCGTTTTCGTCATTTGTTAGCGAATCGACTTAAAGCCAGATCGTCATATCGGCCGCTCTTCTCTCTGAAACGGTTGTGCTTATCGTCTGCAAAGCTATGTCGCGTGTTGCCGTAGGCGGAAAAAGGAAAAGCACCATAGTAGAACACAGATGAAGCTTCTAAGTCTATGCAATAGCCAGTAAGAAGTAGTACAATTCAAGTTTTAGGTATTGAATATGGACCTTTTAGCTGGCTTTGGTGATTTGGACATGAGCTAGGACCTTAAGATTCTGCATGAAAGGAGGACTAGCAGCCGAGTTGCACAGGAGAATGTGAAAAGTGTTCATATGTAGTAATAACCTGAGAAATCCGTCTTTTTTCGTCATTTGTTAGCGAATCGACTTAAAGCCAGATCGTCATATTGGCCGCTCTTCTCTCTGAAACGGTTGTGCTTATCGTCTGCAAAGCTATGTCGCGTGTTGCCGTAGGCGGAAACAGGAAAAGCACCATAGTAGAACACAGATGAAGCTTCTAAGTTGATGTAATAGCCAGTAAGAAGTAATCCAATTCAAGATTTAGGTATCGGTTATTGACTTTTTAGCTGGCTTTGGTGCCTTGGACATGAGCTAGGTCCTTAAGATTCTGCATGAAAGGAGGACTAGCAGCCGAGTTGCACGGGAGAATGTGAAAAGTGTTCATATGTAGTAAAAACCTGAGTAATCCGTCCGTTTTCCTCATTTGTTATCGAATCGACTTAAAGCCAGATCGTCACATTGGCCGCTCTTCTCTCTGAAACGGTTGTACTTATCGTCTGCAAAACTATGTCGCGTGCTGCGGTATGCGGAGAAACTAAAAGCACCGTAGTAGAACACAGATGAAGCTTCTAAGTTGATGTAATAGCCAGTAAGAAGTAGTACAATTCAAGATTTACGTATCGATTATTGACTTTTTAGCTGGCTTTGGTTCCTTGGACATGAGCTAGGACCTTAAGATTCTGCATGAAAGGAGGACTAGCAGCCGAGTTGCACGGGAGAATGTGAAAAGTGTTCATATGTAGTAAAAACCTGAGAAATCCGTCCGTTTTCGTCATTTGTTATCGAATCGACTTAAAGCCAGATCGTCACATTGGCCGCTCTTCTCTCTGAAACGGTTGTACTTATCGTCTGCAAAGCTATGTCACGTGTTGCCGTAGGCGGAAACAGGAAGAGCACCATAGTAGAACACAGACGAAGCTTCTAAGTTGATGTAATAGCCAGTAAGAAGTAGTACAATTCAAGTTTTAGGTATCGATTATTGACTTTTTAACTGGCTTTGTTGACTTGGCCATGAGCTAGGACCTTGACATTCTGCATGAAAGGAGGACTAGCAGCCGAGTTGCACGGGAGAATGTGAAAAGTGTTCATATGTAGTAAAAACCTGAGAAATCCGTCCGTTTTCGTCATTTGTTATCGAATCGACTTAAAGCCAGATCGTCACATTGGCCGCTCTTCTCTCTGAAACGGTTGTACTTATCGTCTGCAAAGCTATGTCGCGTGCTGCGGTATGCGGAGACACTAAAATCACCATAGTAGAACACAGATGAAGCTTCTAAGTTGGTGCAATAGCCAGTAAGAAGTAGAACAATTCATGTTTTAGGTATCGATTATTGACTTTTTAGCTGGCTTCGGTATCTTGGACATGAGCTAGGACCTTAAGATATTGCATGAAAGGAGGACTAGCAGCCGAGTTGAACGTCAGAATGTGAAAAGTGTTCATATGTAGTAAAAACCTGAGAAATACGTCCGTTTTCGTCATTTGTTATCGAATCTACTTAAAGCCAGATGGTCACATTGGCCGCTCTTCTCTCTGAAACGTTTGTACATATCGTCTGCAAAGCTATGTCGCGTGCAGCGGTATGTGGAGACACTAAAATCACCATAGTAGAACACAGATGAAGCATCTAAGTTGATGTAATAGCCAGTAAGAAGTAGTACAATTCAAGTTTTAGGAATCGATTATTGACTTTTTAGCTGGCTTTGGTGCCTTGGACATGAGCTAGGACTTTAAGATTCTGCATGAAAGGAGGACTAGCAGCCGAGTTGCCCGGGAGAATGTGAAAAGTGTTCATATGTAGTAAAAACCTGAGAAATCCGTCCGTTTTCGTCATTTGTTATCGAATCGACTTAAAGCCAGATCGTCACATTGGCCGCTCTTCTCTCTGAAACGGTTGTACTTATCGTCTGCAAAGCTATGTCGCGTGCTGCGGTATGCGGAGACACTAAAAGCACCATAGTAGAACACAGATGAAGCTTCTAAGTTGATGCAATAGCCAGTAAGAAGTAGTACAATTCAAGTTTAAGGTATCGATTATTGACTTTTTAGCTGGCTTTGGACCCTTGGGTATGAGCTAGGACCTTAACATTCTTCATGAAAGGAGGACTAGCAGCCGAGTTGCACGGGAGAATGTGAAAAGTGTTCATATGTAGTAAAAACCTTAAAAATCCGTCCGTTTTCGTCATTTCTTATCGAATCGACTTAAAGCCAGATCGTCACATTGGCAGCTCTTCTCTCTGAAATGGTTGTAATTATCGTCTGCAAAACTATGTCGCGTGCAGCGGTATGCGGAGAAACTAAAAGCACCGTAGTAGAACACAGATGAAGCTTCTAAGTTGATGTAATAGCCAGTAAGAAGTAGTACAATTCAAGTTTTAGGTATTGATTATTGACTTTTTAGCAGGCTTTGGTGCCTTGGACGTGAGCTAGGACCTTAAGATTCTGCATGAAAGGAGGACTAGCAGCCGAGTTGCACGGGAGAATGTGAAAAGTGGTCATATGTAGTAAAAACCTGAGAAATTCGTTCGTTTTCGTCATTTGTTATCGAATCGACTTAAAGCCAGATCGTCACATTGGCCGCTCTTCTCTCTGAAACGGTTGTACTTATCGTCTGCAAAGCTATGTCGCGTGCTGCGGTATGCGGAGACACTAAAAGCACCATAGTAGAACACAGATGAAGCTTCTAAGTTGATGCAATAGCCAGTAAGAAGTATAACAATTCAAGTTTTAGGTATCGATTATTGCCTTTTTAGCTGGCTTCGGTACCTTGGACATGAGCTAGGACCTTAAGATTCTGCATGAAAGGAGGACTAGCAGCCGAGTTGAACGGGAGAATTTGAAAAGTGTTCATATGTAGTAAAAACCTGAGAAATCCGTCCGTTTTCGTCATTTGTTATCGAATCGACTTAAATCCAGATCGTCACATTGGCCGCTCTTCTCTCTGAAACGGTTGTACTTATCGTCTGCAAAGCTATGTCGCGTGTTGCCGTAGGCGGAAACAGGAAAAGCACCATAATAGAACACAGATGAAGCTTCTAAGTTGATGTAATACCCAGTAAGAAGTAGTCCAAGTTTTAGGTATCGATTATTGACTTTTTAGCTGGCTTTGGTGCCTTGGACTTGAGCTAGGACCTTGACATTCTGCATGAAAGGAGGACTAGCAGCCGAGTTGCACGGGAGAATGTGAAAAGTGTTCATATGTAGTAAAAACCTGAGAAATCCGTCCGTTTTCGTCATTTGTTATCGAATCGACTTAAAGCCAGATTGTCACATTGGCCGCTCTTCTCTCTGAAACGGTTGTACTTATCGTCTGCAAAGCTATGTCGCGTGCTGCGGCATGCTGAGACACTAAAAGCACCATAGTAGAACACAGATCAAGCTTCTAAGTTGATGTAATAGCCAGTAAGAAGTAGTACAATTCAAGTTTTAGGTATTGAATATGGACCTTTTAGCTGGCTTTGGTGCCTTGGACATGAGCTAGGACCTTAAGATTCTGCATGAAATAAGGACTAGCAGCCGAGTTGCACGGGAGAATGTGAAAAGTGTTCATATGTAGTAATAACCTGAGAAATCCGTCCTTTTTCGTCATTTGTTATCGAATCGACTTAAAGCCAGATCGTCACATTAGCCGCTCTTCTCTCTGAAACAGTTGTGCTTATCGTCTGCAAAGCTATGTCGCGTGTTGCCGTGGGCGGAAACAGGAAAAGCACCATAGTAGAACACAGATGAAGCTTCTAAGTTGATGTAATAGCCAGTAAGAAGTAGTCCAATTCAAGATTTAGGAATCGATTATTGACTTTTTAGCTGGCTTTCGTGCCTTGGACATGAGCTAGGACTTTAAGATTCTGCATAAAAGGAGGACTAGCAGCCCAGTTGCACGGGAGAATGTGAAAAGTGTTCATATGTAGTAAAAACCTGAGAAATCCGTCCGTTTTCGTCATTTGTTATCGAATCGACTTAAAGCCAGATCGTCACATTGGCCGCTCTTCTCTCTGAAACGGTAGTACTTATCGTCTGCAAAGCTAGGTCGCGTGCTGCGGTATGCTGAGACACTAAAAGCACCATAGTAGAACACAGATCAAGCTTCTAAGTTGATGTAATAGCCAGTAAGAAGTAGTGCAATTCAAGGTTTAGGTACTGAATATTGAATTTTTAGCTGGCTTTGGTGCCTTGGACATGAGCTAGGACCTTAATATTCTGCAAGAAAGGAGGACTGGCAGCCGAGTTGCACGGGAGAATGTGAAAAGTATTCGTATGTAGTAAAAACCTGAGAAATCCGTCCGTTTTCGTCATTTGTTATCGAATCGATTTAAAGCCAGATCGTCACATTGGCCGCTCTTCTGTCTGAAACGGTTGTACTTATCGTCTGCAAAGCTATGTCGCGTGCTGCGGTATGCTGAGACACTAAAAGCACCATAGTAGAACACAGATGAAGCTTCTAAGTTGATGTAATACCCAGTAAGAAGTAGTACAATTGAAGTTTAAGGTATCGATTATTGACATTTTAGCTGGCTTTGGTGCCTTGGACATGAGCTAGGACCTTAACATTCTTCATGAAAGGAGGACTAGCAGCCGAGTTGCACGGGAGAATGTGAAAAGTGTTCATATGTAGTAAAAACCTTAGAAATCCGTCCGTTTCCGTCATTTGTTATCGAATCGACTTAAAGCCAGATCGTCACATTGGCTGCTCTTCTCTCTGAAACGGTTGTACTTATCGCCTGCAAAGCAATGTCACGTGCTGCGGTATGCGGAGAAACTAAAAGCACCGTAGTAGAACACAGATGAAGCTTCTAAGTTGATGTAATAGCCAGTAAAAAGTAGTACAATTCAAGTTTTAAGTATTGATTATTGACTTTTTAGCTGGCTTTGGTGCCTTGGACATGAGCTTGGACCTTAAGATTCTGCATGAAAGGAGGACTAGCAGCCGAGTTGCACGGGAGAATGTGAAAAGTGTTCATATGTAGTAGAAACCTGAGAAATCCGTCCGTTTTCGTCATTTGTTATGGAATCGACTTAAAGCCAGATCGTGACATTGGCCGCTCTTCTCTCTGAAACGGTTGTACTTATCGTCTGCAAAGCTATGTCGCGTACTGCGGTATTCGGAGACACTAAAAGCACCATAGTAGAACACAGATGAATTTCCTAAGATGATGTAATAGCCAGTAAGAAGTAGTACAATTCAAGTTTTAGGTATCGGTTATTGACTTTTTAGCTGGCTTTGGTACCTTGGACATGTGCTAGGACCTTAAGATTCTGCATGAAAGGAGGACTAGCAGCCGAGTTGCACGTCAGAATGTGAAAAGTGTTCATATGTAGTAAAAACCTGAGAAATCAGTCCGTTTTCGTCATTTGTTATCGAATCGACTTAAAGCCAGATGGTCACATTGGCCGCTCTTCTCTCTGAAACGATTTTACTTATCGTCTGAAAAGCTATGTCGCGTGCTGCGGCATGCTGAGACACTAAAAGCACCATAGTAGAACACAGATCAAGCTTCTAAGTTGATGTAATAGCCAGTAAGAAGTAGTACAATTCAAGTTTTAGGTATTGAATATGGAACTTTTAGCTGGCTTTGGTGCCTTGGACATGAGCTAGGACCTTAAGATTCTGCATGAAATGAGGACTAGCAGCCGAGTTGCACGGGAGAATGTGAAAAGTGTTCATATGTAGTAATAACCTGAGAAGTCCGTCCTTTTTCGTCATTTGTTATCGAATCGACTTAAAGCCAGATCGTCACATTGGCCGCTCTTCTCTCTGAAACGGTTGTGCTTATCGTCTGCAAAGCTATGTCGCGTGTTGCCGTAGGCGGAAACAGGAAAAGCACCATAGTAGAACACAGACGAAGCTTCTAAGTTGATGTAATAGCCAGTAAGAAGTAGTCCAATTCAAGATTTAGGTATCGATAATTGACTTTTTAGCTGGCTTTCGTGCCTTCGACATGAGCTAGGACCTTAAGATTCTGCATGAATGGAGGACTAGCAGCCGAGTTGCACGAGAGAATGTGAAAAGTGCTCATATGTAGTAAAAACCTGAGATATCCGTCCGTTTTCGTCATTTGTTATCGAATCGAATTAAAGCCAGATCGTCACATTGGCCGCTCTTCTCTCTGAAACGGTTGTACTTATCGTCTGCAAAGCTATGTCGCGTACTGCGGTATTCGGAGACACTAAAAGCACCATAGTAGAACACAGATGAAGCTCCTAAGATGATGTAATAGCCAGTAAGAAGTAGTACAATTCAAGTTTTATGTATCGGTTATTGACTTTTTAGCTGGCTTTGGTGCCTTGGACATGAGCTAGGACCTTAAGATTCTGCATGAAAGGAGTACTAGCAGCCGAGTTGCTCGGGAGAATGTGAAAAGTGTTCATATGTAGTAAAAACCTGAGAAATCGGTCCGTTCTCGTCATTTGTTATCGAATCGACTTAAAGACAGATCGTCACATTGGCCGCTCTACTCTCTGAAACGATTTTACTTATCGTCTGAAAAGCTATGTCGCGTGCTGCGGCATGCTGAGACACTAAAAGCACCATAGTAGAACACAGATCAAGCTTCTAAGTTGATGTAATAGCCAGTAAGAAGTAGTACAATTCAAGTTTTAGGTATTGAATATGGAACTTTTAGCTGGCTTTGGTGCCTTGGACATGAGCTAGGACCTTAAGATTCTGCATGAAATGAGGACTAGCAGCCGAGTTGCACGGGAGAATGTGAAAAGTGTTCATATGTAGTAATAACCTGAGAAATCCGTCCTTTTTCGTCATTTGTTATCGAATCGACTTAAAGCCAGATCGTCACATTGGCCGCTCTTCTCTCTGAAACGGTTCTGCTTATCGTCTGCAAAGCTATGTCGCGTGTTGCCGTAGGCGGAAACAGGAAAAGCACCATAGTAGAACACAGACGAAGCTTCTAAGTTGATGTAATAGCCAGTAAGAAGTAGTCCAATTCAAGATTTAGGTATCGATAATTGACTTTTTAGCTGGCTTTCGTGCCTTCGACATGAGCTAGGACCTTAAGATTCTGCATGAATGGAGGACTAGCAGCCGAGTTGCACGAGAGAATGTAAAAAGTGCTCATATGTAGTAAAAACCTGAGATATCCGTCCGTTTTCGTCATTTGTTATCGAATCGAATTAAAGCCAGATCGTCACATTGGCCGCTCTTCTCTCTGAAACGGTTGTACTTATCGTCTGCAAAGCTATGTCGCGTACTGCGGTATTCGGAGACACTAAAAGCACCATAGTAGAACACAGAAGAAGCTCCTAAGATGATGTAATAGCCAGTAAGAAGTAGTACAATTCAAGTTTTATGTATCGGTTATTGACTTTTTAGCTGGCTTTGGTGCCTTGGACATGAGCTAGGACCTTAAGATTCTGCATGAAAGGAGTACTAGCAGCCGAGTTGCTCGGGAGAATGTGAAAAGTGTTCATATGTAGTAAAAACCTGAGAAATCCGTCCGTTCTCGTCATTTGTTATCGAATCGACTTAAAGCCAGATCGTCACATAGGCCGCTCTTCTCTCTGAAACGGTTGTGCTTATCGTCTGCAAAGCTATGTCGCGTGTTGCCGTAGGCGGAAACAGGAAAAGCACCATAGTAGAACACAGATGAAGCTTCTAAGTTGATGTAATAGCCAGTAAGAAGTAGTCCAATTCAAGATTTAGGTATCGATTATTGACTTTTTAGCTGGCTTTGGTGCCTTGGACATGAGCTAGGACTTTAAGATTCTGCATAAAAGGAGGACTAGCAGCAGAGTTGCACGGGAGAATGTGAAAAGTGTTCATATGTAGTAAAAACCTGAGAAATCCGTCCGTTTTCGTCATTTGTTATCGAATTGACTTAAAGCCAGATCGTCACACTGGCCGCTCTTCTCTCTGAAACGGTTGTACTTATCGTCTGCAAAGCTATGTCGCGTGCTGCGGTATACGGAGACACTAAAATCACCATAGTAGAACACAGATGAAGCTTCTAAGTTGATGTAATAGCCAGTAAGAAGTAGAACAATTCAAGTTTTAGGTATCGATTATTGACTTTTTAACTGGCTTTGGTGCCTTGGACATGAGCTAGGACCTTAAAATTCTGCATGAAAGGAGGACTAGCAGCCGAGTTGCACGTGAGAATGTGAAAAGTGTTCATATGTAGTAAAAACCTGAGAAATCCGTCCGTTTTCGTCATTTGTTATCGAATCGACTTAAAGCCAGATCGTCACATTGGCCGCTCTTCTCTCTGAAACGGTTGTACATATCGTCTGCAAAGCTATGTCGCGTGCAGCGGTATGTGGAGACACTAAAATCACCATAGTAGAACAAAGATGAAGCATCTAAGTTGATGTAATAGCCAGTAAGAAGTAATACAATTCAAGTTTTAGGAATCGATTATTGACTTTTAAGCTGGCTTTGGTGCCTTGGACATGAGCTAGGACCTTGAGATTCTGCATGAAAGGAGGACTAGCAGCCGAGTTGCACGGGAGAATGCGAAAAGTGTTCATATGTAATAAAAACCTGAGAAATCCGTCCGTTTTCGTCATTTGTTATCGAATCGACTTAAAGCCAGATCGTCACATTGGCCGCTCTTCTCTCTGAAACGGTTGTACTTATCGTCTGCAAAGCTATGTCGCGTGCTGCGGCATGCTGAGACACTAAAAGCACCATAGTAGAACACAGATCAAGCTTCTAAGTTGATGTAATAGCCAGTAAGAAGTAGTACAATTCAAGTTTTAGGTATTGAATATGGAACTTTTAGCTGGCTTTGGTGCCTTGGACATGAGCTAGGACCTTAAGATTCTGCATGAAATAAGGACTAGCAGCCGAGTTGCACGGGAGAATGTGAAAAGTGTTCATATGTAGTAATAACCTGAGAAATCCGTCCTTTTTCGTCATTTGTTATCGAATCGACTTAAAGCCAGATCGTCACATTAGCCGCTCTTCTCTCTGAAACAGTTGTGCTTATCGTCTGCAAAGCTATGTCGCGTGTTGCCGTAGGCGGGAACAGGAAAAGCACCATAGTAGAACACAGATGAAGCTTCTAAGTTGATGTAATAGCCAGTAAGAAGTAGTCCAATTCAAGATTTAGGAATCGATTATTGACTTTTTAGCTGGCATTCGTGCCTTGGACATGAGCTAGGACTTTAAGATTCTGCATAAAAGGAGGACTAGCAGCCCAGTTGCGCGGGAGAATGTGAAAAGTGTTCATATGTAGTAAAAACCTGAGAAATCCGTCCGTTTTCGTCATTTGTTATCGAATCGACTTAAAGCCAGATCGTCACATTGGCCGCTCTTCTCTCTGAAACGGTAGTACTTATCGTCTGCAAAGCTAGGTCACGTGCTGCGGTATGCTGAGACACTAAAAGCACCATAGTAGAACACAGATCAAGCTTCTAAGTTGATGTAATAGCCAGTAAGAAGTAGTACAATTCAAGGTTTAGGTACAGAATATTGAATTTTTAGCTGGCTTTGGTGCCTTGGACATGAGCTAGGACCTTAATATTCTGCAAGAAAGGAGGACTGGCAGCCGAGTTGCACGGGAGAATGTGAAAAGTATTCGTATGTAGTAAAAACCTGAGAAATCCGTCCGTTTTCGTCATTTGTTATCGAATCGACTTAAAGCCAGATCGTCACATTGGCCGCTCTTCTCTCTGAAACGGTTGTACTTATCGTCTGCAAAGCTATGTCGCGTGCTGCAGTATGTGGAGACACTAAAAGCACCATAGTAGAACACAGATGAAGCTTCTAAGTTGATGTAATACCCAGTAAGAAGTAGTACAATTGAAGTTTAAGGTATCGATTATTGACATTTTAGCTGGCTTTGGTGCCTTGGACATGAGCTAGGACCTTAACATTCTTCATGAAAGGAGGACTAGCAGCCGAGTTGCACGGGAGAATGTGAAAATTGTTCATATGTAGTAAAAACCTTAGAAATCCGTCCGTTTTCGTCATTTGTTATCGAATCGACTTAAAGCCAGATCGTCACATTGGCTGCTCTTCTCTCTGAAACGGTTGTACTTATCGCGTGCAAAGCAATGTCACGTGCTGCGGTATGCGGAGAAACTAAAAGCACCGTAGTAGAACACAGATGAAGCTTCTAAGTTGATGTAATAGCCAGTAAAAAGTAGTACAATTCAAGTTTTAGGTATTGATTATTGACTTTTTAGCTGGCTTTGGTGCCTTGGACATGAGCTTGGACCTTAAGATTCTGCATGAAAGGAGGACTAGCAGCCGAGTTGCACGGGAGAATGTGAAAAGTGTTCATATGTAGTAGAAACCTGAGAAATCCGTCCGTTTTCGTCATTTGTTATCGAATCGACTTAAAGCCAGATCGTGACGTTGGCCGCTCTTCTCTCTGAAACGGTTGTACTTATCGTCTGCAAAGCTATGTCGCGTACTGCGGTATTCGGAGACACTAAAAGCACCATAGTAGAACACAGATGAAGCTCCTAAGATGATGTAATAGCCAGTAAGAAGTAGTACAATTCAAGTTTTAGGTATCGGTTATTGACTTTTTAGCTGGCTTTGGTACCTTGGACATGTGCTAGGACCTTAAGATTCTGCATGAAAGGAGGACTAGCAGCCGAGTTGCACGTCAGAATGTGAAAAGTGTTCATATGTAGTAAAAACCTGAGAAATCAGTCCGTTTTCGTCATTTGTTATCGAATCGACTTAAAGCCAGATGGTCACATTGGGCGCTCTTTTCTCTGAAACGGTTGTACATATCGTCTGCAAAGCTATGTCGCGTGCAGCGGTATGTGGAGACACTAAAATCACCATAGTAGAACACAGATGAAGCATCTAAGTTGATGTAATAGCCAGTAAGAAGAAGTACAATTCAAGTTTTAGGAATCGATTATTGACTTTTTAGCTGGCTTTGGTGCCTTGGACATGAGCTAGGACTTTAAGATTCTGCATGAAAGGAGGACTAGCAGCAAAGTTGCGCGGGAGAATGTGAAAAGTGTTCATATGTAGTGAAAACCTGAGTAATCCGTCCGTTTTCGTTATTTGTTATCGAATCGACTTAAAGACAGATCGTCACATTGGCCGCTCTTCTCTCTGAAACGGTTGTACTTATCGTCTGCAAAGCTATGTCGCGTGCTGCGGCATGCTGAGACACTAAAAGCACCATAGTAGAACACAGATCAAGCTTCTAAGTTGATGTAATAGCCAGTAAGAAGTAGTACAATTCAAGTTTTAGGTATTGAATATGGAACTTTTAGCTGGCTTTGGTGCCCTGGACATGAGCTAGGACCTTAAGATTCTGCATGAAATAAGGACTAGCAGCCGAGTTGCACGGGAGAATGTGAAAAGTGTTCATATGTAGTAATAACCTGAGAAATCCGTCCTTTTTCGTCATTTGTTATCGAATCGACTTAAAGCCAGATCGTCACATTAGCCGCTCTTCTCTCTGAAACAGTTGTGCTTATCGTCTGCAAAGCTATGTCGCGTGTTGCCGTAGGCGGAAACAGGAAAAGCACCATAGTAGAACACAGATGAAGCTTCTAAGTTGATGTAATAGCCAGTAAGAAGTAGTCCAATTCAAGATTTAGGAATCGATTATTGACTTTTTAGCTGGCATTCGTGCCTTGGACATGAGCTAGGACTTTAAGATTCTGCATAAAAGGAGGACTAGCAGCCCAGTTGCGCGGGAGAATGTGAAAAGTGTTCATATGTAGTAAAAACCTGAGAAATCCGTCCGTTTTCGTCATTTGTTATCGAATCGACTTAAAGCCAGATCGTCACATTGGCCGCTCTTCTCTCTGAAACGGTAGTACTTATCGTCTGCAAAGCTAGGTCACGTGCTGCGGTATGCTGAGACACTAAAAGCACCATAGTAGAACACAGATCAAGCTTCTAAGTTGATGTAATAGCCAGTAAGAAGTAGTACAATTCAAGGTTTAGGTACTGAATATTGAATTTTTAGCTGGCTTTGGTGCCTTGGACATGAGCTAGGACCTTAATATTCTGCAAGAAAGGAGGACTGGCAGCCGAGTTGCACGGGAGAATGTGAAAAGTATTCGTATGTAGTAAAAACCTGAGAAATCCGTCCGTTTTCGTCATTTGTTATCGAATCGACTTAAAGCCAGATCGTCACATTGGCCGCTCTTCTCTCTGAAACGGTTGTACTTATCGTCTGCAAAGCTATGTCGCGTGCTGCAGTATGTGGAGACACTAAAAGCACCATAGTAGAACACAGATGAAGCTTCTAAGTTGATGTAATACCCAGTAAGAAGTAGTACAATTGAAGTTTAAGGTATCGATTATTGACATTTTAGCTGGCTTTGGTGCCTTGGACATGAGCTAGGACCTTAACATTCTTCATGAAAGGAGGACTAGCAGCCGAGTTGCACGGGAGAATGTGAAAATTGTTCATATGTAGTAAAAACCTTAGAAATCCGTCCGTTTTCGTCATTTGTTATCGAATGGACTTAAAGCCAGATCGTCACATTGGCTGCTCTTCTCTCTGAAACGGTTGTACTTATCGCGTGCAAAGCAATGTCACGTGCTGCGGTATGCGGAGAAACTAAAAGCACCGTAGTAGAACACAGATGAAGCTTCTAAGTTGATGTAATAGCCAGTAAAAAGTAGTACAATTCAAGTTTTAGGTATTGATTATTGACTTTTTAGCTGGCTTTGGTGCCTTGGACATGAGCTTGGACCTTAAGATTCTGCATGAAAGGAGGACTAGCAGCCGAGTTGCACGGGAGAATGTAAAAAGTGTTCATATGTAGTAGAAACCTGAGAAATCCGTCCGTTTTCGTCATTTGTTATCGAATCGACTTAAAGCCAGATCGTGACGTTGGCCGCTCTTCTCTCTGAAACGGTTGTACTTATCGTCTGCAAAGCTATGTCGCGTACTGCGGTATTCGGAGACACTAAAAGCACCATAGTAGAACACAGATGAAGCTCCTAAGATGATGTAATAGCCAGTAAGAAGTAGTACAATTCAAGTTTTAGGTATCGGTTATTGACTTTTTAGCTGGCTTTGGTACCTTGGACATGTGCTAGGACCTTAAGATTCTGCATGAAAGGAGGACTAGCAGCCGAGTTGCACGTCAGAATGTGAAAAGTGTTCATATGTAGTAAAAACCTGAGAAATCAGTCCGTTTTCGTCATTTGTTATCGAATCGACTTAAAGCCAGATGGTCACATTGGCCGCTCTTTTCTCTGAAACGGTTGTACATATCGTCTGCAAAGCTATGTCGCGTGCAGCGGTATGTGGAGACACTAAAATCACCATAGTAGAACACAGATGAAGCATCTAAGTTGATGTAATAGCCAGTAAGAAGAAGTACAATTCAAGTTTTAGGAATCGATTATTGACTTTTTAGCTGGCTTTGGTGCCTTGGACATGAGCTAGGACTTTAAGATTCTGCATGAAAGGAGGACTAGCAGCAAAGTTGCGCGGGAGAATGTGAAAAGTGTTCATATGTAGTAAAAACCTGAGTAATCCGTCCGTTTTCGTTATTTGTTATCGAATCGACTTAAAGACAGATCGTCGCATTGGCCGCTCTACTCTCTGAAACGATTTTACTTATCGTCTGAAAAGCTATGTCGCGTGCTGCGGCATGCTGAGACACTAAAAGCACCATAGTAGAACACAGATCAAGCTTCTAAGTTGATGTAATAGCCAGTAAGAAGTAGTACAATTCAAGTTTTAGGTATTGAATATGGAACTTTTAGCTGGCTTTGGTGCCTTGGACATGAGCTAGGACCTTAAGATTCTGCATGAAAGGAGGACTAGCAGCCGAGTTGCACGGGAGAATGTGAAAAGTGTTCATATATAGTAATAACCTGAGAAATCCGTCCTTTTTCGTCATTTGTTATCGAATCGACTTAAAGCCAGATCGTCACATTGGCCGCTCTTCTCTCTGAAACGGTTGTGCTTATCGTCTGCAAAGCTATGTCGCGTGTTGCCGTAGGCGGAAACAGGAAAAGCACCATAGTAGATCACAGACGAAGCTTCTAAGTTGATGTAATAGCCAGTAAGAAGTAGTCCAATTCAAGATTTAGGTATCGATAATTGACTTTTTAGCTGGCTTTCGTGCCTTCGACATGAGCTAGGACCTTAAGATTCTGCATGAATGGAGGACTAGCGGCCGAGTTGCACGAGAGAATGTGAAAAGTGTTCATATGTAGTAAAAACCTGAGATATCCATCCGTTTTCGTCATTTGTTATCGAATCGAATTAAAGCCAGATCGTCACATTGGCCGCTCTGCTCTCTGAAACGGTTGTACTTATCGTCTGCAAAGCTATGTCGCGTACTGCGGTATTCGGAGACACTAAAAGCACCATAGTAGAACACAGATGAAGCTCCTAAGATGATGTAATAGCCAGTAAGAAGTAGTACAATTCAAGTTTTATGTATCGGTTATTGACTTTTTAGCTGGCTTTGGTGCCTTGGACATGAGCTAGGACCTTAAGATTCTGCATGAAAGGAGTACTAGCAGCCGAGTTGCACGGGAGAATGTGAAAAGTGTTCATATGTAGTAAAAACCTGAGAAATCGGTCCGTTCTCGTCATTTGTTATCGAATCGACTTAAAGCCAGATCGTCACTTAGGCCGCTCTTCTCTCTGAAACGGTTGTGCTTATCGTCTGCAAAGCTATGTCGCGTGCTGCGGTATGTGGAGACACTAAAAGCACCATAGTAGAACACAGACGAAGCTTCTAAGTTGATCTAATAGCCAGTAAGAAGTAGTACAATTCAAGTTTTAGGTATCGATTATTGACTTTTTAACTGGCTTTGGTGCCTTGGACATGAGCTAGGACCTTGACATTCTGCATGAAAGGAGGACTAGCAGCCGAGTTGCACGGGAGAATGTGAAAAGTGTTCATATGTAGTAACACCGGAGAAATTCGTCCGTTTTCGTCATTTGTTATCGAATCGACTTAAAGCCAGATCGTCACATTGGCCGCTCTTCTCTCTGAAACGGTTGTACTTATCGTCTGCAAAGCTATGTCGCGTGCTGCGGTATACGGAGACACTAAAAGCACCATAGTAGAACACAGATGAAGCTTCTAAGTTGATGTAATAGCCAGTAAGAAGTAAAACAATTCAAGTTTTAGGTATCGATTATTGACTTTTTAACTGGCTTTGGTGCCTTGGACATGAGCTAGGACCTTAAGATTCTGTATGAAAGGAGGACTAGCAGCCGAGTTGCACGGGAGAATGTGAAAAGTGTTCATATGTAGTAAAAACCTGAGAAATCCGTCCGTTTTCGTCATTTGTTATCGAATCGACTTAAAGCCAGATCGTCACATTGGCCGCTCTTCTCTCTGAAACGGTTGTACATATCGTCTGCAAAGCTATGTCGCGTGCAGCGGTATGTGGAGACACTAAAATCACCATAGTAGAACACAGATGAAGCATCTAAGTTGATGTAATAGCCAGTAAGAAGTAATACAATTCAAGTTATAGGAATCGATTATTGACTTTTAAGCTGGCTTTGGTGCCTTGGACATGAGCTAGGACCTTAAGATTCTGCATGAAAGGAGGACTAGCAGCCGAGTTGCACGGGAGAATGTGAAAAGTGTTCATATGTAGTACAAACCTGAGAAATCCGTCCGTTTTCGTCATTTGTTATCGAAACGACATAAAGCCAGATCGTCACAGTGGCCGCTCTTCTCTCTGAAACGGTTGTACTTATCGTCTGCAAAGCTATGTCGCGTGCTGCGGTGTGAGGAGACACTAAAAGCACCATAGTAGAACACAGATCAAGCTTCTAAGTTGATGTAATAGCCAGTAAGAAGTAGTACAATTCAAGTTATAGGTAATGAATATGGAACTTTTAGCTGGCTTTGGTGCCTTGGACATGAGCTAGGACCTTGAGATTCTGCATGAAAGGAGGACTAGCAGCCGAGTTGCACGGGAGAATGTGAAAAGTGTTCATATGTAGTAAAAACCTGAGAAATCCGTCCTTTTTCGTCATTTGTTATCGAATCGACTTAAAGCCAGATCGTCACATTGGCCGCTCTTCTCTCTGAAACGGTTGTGCTTATCGTCTGCAAAGCTATGTCGCGTGTTGCCGTAGGCGGAAACAGGAAAAGCACCATAGTAGATCACAGACGAAGCTTCTAAGTTGATGTAATAGCCAGTAAGAAGTAGTCCAATTCAAGATTTAGGTATCGATAATTGACTTTTTAGCTGGCTTTCGTGCCTTCGACATGAGCTAGGACCTTAAGATTCTGCATGAAAGGAGGACTAGCAGCCGAGTTGCACGGGAGAATGTGAAAAGTGTTCATATGTAGTAAAAACCTGAGAAATCCGTCCTTTTTCGTCATTTTTTATCGAATCGACTTAAAGCCAGATAGTCACATTGGCCGCTCTTCTCTCTAAAACGGTTGTACATATCGTCTGCAAAGCTATGTCGCGTGCAGCGGCATGTGGAGACACTAAAATCACCATAGTAGAACACAGATGAAGCATCTAAGTTGATGTAATAGCCAGTAAGAAGTAGTACAATTCAAGTTTTATGTATCGGTTATTGACTTTTTAGCTGGCTTTGGTGCCTTGGACATGAGCTAGGACCTTAAGATTCTACATGAAAGGAGGACTAGCAGCGGAGTTGCACGGGAGAATGTGAAAAGTGTTCATATGTAGTAAAAACCTGAGATATCCGTCAGTTTTCGTCATTTGTTATCGAATCGACTTAAAACCAGATCGTCACATTGGCCGCACTTCTCTCTGAAAAGGTTGCACTCATCGTCTGCAAAGCTATGTCGCATGCTGCGGTATGCGGAGACACTAAAAGCACCATAGTAGAACACAGACGAAGCTTCTATGTTGACGTAATAGCCCGTAAGATGTAGTCCAATTCAAGATCTACGTATCGATTATTGACTTTTTAACTGGCTTTGGTGCCTTGGACATGAGATAAGACCTTGACATTCTGCATGAAAGGAGGACTAGCAGCCGAGTTGCATGGGAGAACGTGATAAGTGTTCATATGTAGTAAAAACCTGAGAAATCCGTCCGTTTTCGTCATTTGTTATCGAATCGACTTAAAGCCAGATGGTCACATAAGCCGCTCTTCTCTCTGAAACGGTTGTACATATCGTCTGCAAAGCTATGTCGCGTGCAGCGGCATGTGGAGACACTAAAATCACCATAGTAGAACACAGATGAAGTATCTAAGTTGATGTAATAGCCAGTAAGAAGTAGTACAATTCAAGTTTTAGGAATCGGTTATTCACTTTTTAGCTGGCTTTGGTGCCTTGGACATGAGCTAAGACCTTAAGATTCTGCATGAAAGGAGGACTAGCAGCCGAGTTGCACGGGAGAATGTGAAAAGTGTTCATATGTAGTAAAATCATGAGAAATCCGTCCGTTTTCGTCATTTGTTATCGAATCGACTTGAAGAAAGATCGTCACATTGGCCGCTCTTCTCTCTGAAACGGTTGTACTTATCGACTGCAAACCTATGTCGCGTGCTGCGGTATGCTAAGACACTAAAAGCACCATAGTAGAGCACAGATCAAGCTTCTAAGTTGATGTAATAGCCAGTAAGAAGTAGCACAATTCAAGTTTTAGGTAATGAATATGGAACTTTTAGCTGGCTTTGGTGCCTTGGACATGAGCTAGGACCTTGAGATTCTGACTGAAAGGAGGACTAGCAGCCGAGTTGCACGGGAGAATGTGAAAAGTGTTCATATGTAGTAAAAACCTGAGAAATCCGTCCTTTATCGTCATTTGTTATCGAATCGACTTAAAGCCAGATCGTCACATTGGCCGCTCTTCTCGCTGAAACGGTTGTGCTTATCGTCTGCAAAACTATGTCGCGTGCTGCGGTATGCGGAGAAACTAAAAGCATCATAGTAGAACACAGATGAAGCTTCTAAGTTGATGTAATAGCCAGTAAGAAGTAGTCCAATTCAAGTTTTAGGTATCGATTATTGACTTTTTAGCTGGCTTTGGTACCTTGGAAATGAGCTAGAACTTTAAGATTCTGCATAAAAGGAGGACTAGCAGCCCAGTTGCACAGGAGAATGTCAAAAGTGTTCACATGTAGTAAGAACCTGAGACATCCGTCCGTTTTCGTCATTTGTTATCAATCGACTTAAAGCCACATCGTCACATTGGCCGCTCTTCTCTCTGAAACGGTTGTGCTTATCGTCTGCAAAACTATGTCGCGTGCTGCGGTATGCGGAGAAACTAAAAGCACCGTAGTAGAACACAGATGAAGCTTCTAAGTTGATGTAATAGCCAGTAAGAAGTAGTACAATTCAAGTTTTAGGTATCGATTATTGACTTTTTAGCTGGCTTTGGTGCCTTGGACATGAGCTAGGACTTTAAGATTCTGCATAAAAGGAGGAATAGCAGCCCAGTTGCACAGGAGAATGTGAAAAGCGTTCACATGTAGTAAAAACCTGAGACATCCGTCAGGTTTCGTCATTTGTTATTCAATCGACTTAAAGCCAGATCGTCTTATTGGCAGCTCTTCTCTCTGAAACGGTTGTACTTATCGTCTGCAAAGCTATGTCGCGTGCTGCGGTATGCGGAGACACTAAAAGCACCATAGTTGATCACAGATGATGCTTCTAAGTTGATGTAATAGCCAGTAAGAAGTAGTACAATTCAAGTTTTAGGTATCGGTTATTGACTATTTACCCTTCTTTGGTGCCTTGGACACGAGCTAGGAACTTAAGATTTTGCATGAAGGAGGACTAGCAGCCGAGTTGCACGGGAGAATGTGAAAAGTGTTCATATATAGTAAAAACCTGAGAAATCCGTCCGTTTTCGTCATTTGTTATCGAATCGACTTAAAGCCAGATCGTCACATTGGCCGCTCTTCTCACTGAAACGGTTGTACTTATCGTCTGCAAAGCTATGTCGCGTGCTGCGGTATGCGGAGACACTAAAAGCACCTTAGTAAAACACAGATGAAGCTTCTAAGTTGATGTAATACCCAGTAAGAAGTAGTACAATTTAAGTTTTAGGTATTGAATATGGACCTTTTAGCAGGCTTTGGTGCCTTGGACATGAGCTAGGACCTTAAGATTCTGCATGAAAGGAAGACTAGCAGCCGAGTTGCACGGGAGAATGTGAAAAGTGTTCATATGTAGTAATAACCTGAGAAATCCGTCCTTTTTCGTCATTTGCTATCGAATCGACATAAAGCCAGATCGTCACATTGGCCGCTCTTCTCTCTGAAACGGTTGTACTTATCGTCTGCAAAGCTATGTCGCGTGTTGCCGTAGGCGGAAACAGTAAAAGCACCATTGTAGAACACAGATGAAGCTTCTACGTTGATGTAATAGCCAGTAAGAAGTAATCCAATTCAAGATTTAGGTTTCGATTATTGACTTTTTAGCTGGCTTTGGTGCCTTGGACATGAGCTAGGACTTTAAGATTCTGCATAAAAGGAGGACTAGCAGCCCAGTTGCACGGGAGAATGTGAAAAGTGTTCATATGTAGTAAAAACCTGAGAAATCCGTCCGTTTTCGTCATTTATTATCGAATCGACTTAAAGCCAGATCGTCACATTGGCCGCTCTTCTCTCTGAAACGGTTGTACTTATCGTATGAAAAGCTATGTCCCGTGCAGCGGTATGCCGTGACACTAAAATCACCATATTAGAACACAGATGAAACTTCTAAGTTGATGCAATAGCCAGTAAGAAGTAGAACAATTCAAGTTTTAGGTATCGATTATTTATTTTTTAGCTGGCTTTGGTGCCTTGGACATGAGCTAGGACCTCAAGATTCTGCATGAAATTAAGACTAGCAGCCGATTTGCACGGGAGAATGTGAAAAGTGTTCATATGTAGTAAAAACCTTAGAAATCCGTCCGTTTTCGTCATTTGTTATCGAATCGACATAAAGCCAGATCGTCACATTGGCCGCTCTTCTCTCTGAAACGGTTGTACTTATCATCTGCAAAGCTATGTCGCGTGCTGCGGTATGCTGTGACACTAAAAGCACCATAGTAGAACACAGATCAAGGTTCTAAGTTGATGTAATAGCCAGTAAGAAGTAGTACAATTCAAGTTTTAGGTATTGAATATGGACCTTTTAGCTGGCTTTGGTGCCTTGGACATGAGCTAGGACCTTAAGATTCTGCATGAAAGGAAGACTAGCAGCCGAGTTGCACGGGAGAATGTGAAAAGTGTTCATATGTAGTAATAACCTGAGAAAACCGTCCTTTTTCGTCATATGCTATCGAATCGACATAAAGCCAGATCGTCACATTGGCCGCTCTTCTCTCTGAAACGGTTGTGCTTACCGTCTGCAAAGCTATGTCGCGTGTTGCCGTAGGCGGAAACAGGAAAAGCACCATAGTAGAACACAGATGAAGCTTCTAAGTTGATGTAATAGCCAGTAAGATGTAGTACAATTCAAGTTTTAGGTATTGAATATGGACCTTTTAGCTGACTTTGGTGCCTTGGACATGAGCTAGGACCTTAAGATTCTGCATGAAAGAATGACTAGCAGCCGAGTTGCACGGGAGACTGTGAAAAGTTTTCATATGTAGTAAAAACCTGAGAAATCCGTCCGTTTTCGTCATTTGTTATAGAATCGACTTAAAGCCAAATCGTCACATTGGCTACTCTTCTCTCTGAAACGGTTGTACTTATCGTCTGCAAAGCTATGTCGCGTGCTGCGGTATGTGGAGACACTAAAAGCCCCATAGTAGAACACAGATGAAGCTTCTAAGTTGATGTAATAGCCAGTAAGAAGTAGTAGAATTCAAGTTTTAGGTATCGATTATTGACTTTTTACCTGGCTTTCGTGCCTTGGACATGAGCAAGGACCTTACGATTCTGCATGAAAGGAGGACCATCAGCCGAGTTGCACGGGAGAATGTGAAAAGTGTTCATATGTAGTAAAAACCTGAGAAATCCGTCCGTTTTCGTCATTTGTTATCGAATCGACTTAAAGCCACATCGTCACATTGGACGCTCTTCTCTCTGAAACGGTTGTGCTTATCGACTGCAAATCTATGTCGCGTGCTGCGATATGCGGAGAAACTAAAAGCACCGTAGTAGAACACAGATGAAGCTTCTAAGTTGATGTAATAGCGCGTAAGAAGTAGTCCAATTCAAGTTATAGATATCGATTATTGACTTTTTAGCTGGCTTTGGTGCCTTGGACATGAGCTATGACTTAAAGATTCTGCATAAAAGGAGGACGAGCAGCCCAGTTGCACGGGAGAATGTGAAAAGTGTTCACATGTAGTAAAAACCTGAGACATCCGTCCGTTTTCGTCATTTGTTATTGAATCGGCTTAAAGCCAGATCGTCACATTGGCCGCTCTTCTCGCTGAAACGGTTGTACTTATCGTCTGCAAAGCTATGTCGCGTGCTGCGGTATGCGGAGACACTAAAATCACCATAGTAGAACACAGATGAAGCTTCTAAGTTGATGCAATAGCCAGTAAGAAGTAGAACAATTCATGTTTTAGGTATCGATTATTGACTTTTTAGCTGGCTTTGGTGCCTTGGACATGAGCTAGGACCTTAAGATTCTGCATAAAAGGAGGACTAGCAGCCCAGTTGCACGGGAGAATGTGAAAAGTGTTCATATGTAGTAAAAACCTGAGAAATCCGTCCGTTTTCGTCATTTGTTAAAAAATCGACTTAAAGCCAGATCGTCACATTGGCCGCTCTTCTCTCTGAAACGGTTGTACTTATCGTCTTCAAAGCTATGTCGCGTGCTGCGGTATGCGGAGACACTAAAAGCACCATAGTAGAACACATATGAAGCTTCTATGATGATGTAATAGCCAGTAAGAAGTAGTACAATTCAAGTTTAAGGTATCGATTATCGACTTTTTAGCTGGCTTTGGTGCCTTGGACATGAGCTAGGACCTTAAGATTCTGCATGAAAGGAGGACTAGCAGCCGAGTTGCACGAGAGAATGTAAAAAGTGTTCATATGTAGTAAAAACCTGAGAAATCCGTCCGTTTTCGTCATTTGTTATCGAATCGACTTAAAGCCAGATCGTCACATTGGCCGCTCTTCTCTCTGAAACGGTTGTACTTATCGTCTGCAAAGCTATGTCGCGTGCTGCGGTATGCTGAGACACTAAAAGCACCATAGTAGAACACAGATGAAGCTTCTAAGTTGATGTAATAGCCAGTAAGAAGTAGTACAATTCAAGTTTTAGGTATCGATTATTGACTTTTTAGCTGGCTTTGGTGCCTTGGACATGAGCTAGGACCTTGACATTCTGCATGAAAGAAGGACTAGCAGCCGAGTTGCACGGGAGACTGTGAAAAGTTTTCATATGTAGTAAAAACCTGAGAAATCCGTCCGTTTTCGTCATTTGTTATCGAATCGACTTAAAGCCAAATCGACACATTGGCTACTCTTCTCTCTGAAACGGTTGTACTTATCGTCTGCAAAGCTATGTCGCGTGCTGCGGTATGTGGAGACACTAAAAGCACCATAGCAGAACACAGATGAAGCTTCTAAGTTGATGTAATAGCCAGTAAGAAGTAGTAGAATTCAAGTTTTAGGTAGCGATTATTGACTTTTTACCTGGCTTTCGTGCCTTGGACATGAGCAAGGACCTTAAGATTCCGCATGAAAGGAGGACTATCAGCCGAGTTGCACGGGAGAATGTGAAAAGTGTTCATATGTAGTAAAAACCTGAGAAATCCGTCCGTTTTCGTCATTTGTTATCGAATCGACTTAAAGCCACATCGTCACATTGGCCGCTCTTCTCTCTGAAACGGTTGTGCTTATCGACTGCAAAACTATGTCGCGTGCTGCGATATGCGGAGGAACTAAAAGCACCGTAGTAGAACACAGATGAAGCATTTAAAATGATGTAATAGCCAGTAAGAAGTAGTCCAATTCAAGTTTAAGATATCGATTATTGACTTTTTAGCTGGCTTTGGTGCCTTGGACATGAGCTATGACTTAAGGATTCTGCATAAAAGGAGGACTAGCAGCCTAGTTGCACGGGAGAATGTGAAAAGTGTTCACATCTAGTAAAAACCTGAGACATCCGTCCGTTTTCGTCATTTGTTATTGAATCGGCTTAAAGCCAGATCGTCACATTGGCCGCTCTTCTCTCTGAAACGGTTGTACTTATCGTCTGCAAATCTATGTCGCGTACTGCGGTATGCTGAGACACTAAAAGAACCATAGTAGAACACAGATGAAGCATCTAAGTTGATGTAATAGCCAGTAAGAAGTAGTACATTTCAAGTTTTAGGAATCGATTATTGACCTTTTAGCTGGCTTTGGTGCCTTGGACATGAGCTAGGACCTTAAGATTCTGCATGAAAGGAGGACTAGCAGCCGAGTTGCACGGGAGAATGTGAAAAGTGTTCATATGTAGTAAAAACCTGAGAAATCGGTCCGTTTTCGTCATTTGTTATCGAATCGACTTAAAGTCAGATCGTCACATTGGCCGCTCTTCTCTCTGAAACGGTTGTACTTATCGTCTGCAAAGCTATGTCGCGTGCTGCGGTATGCTGAGACACTAAAAGCACCATAGTAGAACACAGATCAAGCTTCTAAGTTGATGTAATAGCCAGTAAGAAGTAGTACATTTCAAGTTTTAGGTATTGAATAGTGACCTTTTAGCTGGCTTTGGTGCCTTGGACATGAGCTAGGACCTTAAGATTCTGCATGAATGGAGGACTAGCAGCCGCGTTGCACGGGAGAATGTGAAAAGTGTTCATATGTAGTAAATACCAGAGAAATCCGTCTGTCTTCGTCATTTGTTATCGAATCGACTTAAAGCCAGTTCGTCACATTGGCCGCTCTGCTCTCTGAAACGGTTGTACTTATCGTCTGCAAAGCTATGTCTCGTACTGCTGTATTCGGAGACACTAAAAGCACCACAGTAGAACACAGATGAAGCTCCTAAGATGACGTAATAGCCAGTAAGAAGTAGTACATTTCAAGTTTTAGGTATCGGTTATTGACTTTTTAGCTGGCTTTGGTGCCTTGGACATGAGCTAGGACCTTAAGATTCTGCATGAAAGGAGGACTAGCAGCCCAGTTGCACGGGAGAATGTGAAAAGTGTTCATATGTAGTAAAAACCTGAGAAATCCGTCCGTTTTCGTCATTTGTTATCGAATCGACTTAAAGCCAGTTCGTCACATTGGCCGCTCTGCTCTCTGAAACGGTTGTACTTATCGTCTGCAAAGCTATGTCGCGTACTGCTGTATTCGGAGACACTAAAAGCACCATAGTAGAACACAGATGAAGCTCCTAAGATGACGTAATAGCCAGTAAGAAGTAGTACATTTCAATTTTTAGGTATCGGTTATTGACTTTTTAGCTGGCTTTGGTGCCTTGGACATGAGCTAGGACCTTAAGATTCTGCATGAAAGGAGGACTAGGAGCAGAGTTGCACGGGAGAATGTGAAATGTGTTCATATGTAGTAAAACCCTGAGAAATCCGTCCGTTTTCGTCATTTGTTATCGAATCGACTTAAAGCCAGATCGTCACATTGGCCGATCTTCTCTCTGAAACGGTTGTACTTATCGTCTGCAAAGCTATGTCGCGTGCTGCGGTATGCGGAGACACTAAAATCAACATAGTAGAACACAGATGAAGCTTCTAAGTTGATGCAATAGCCAGTAAGAAGTAGAACAATTCAAGTTTTAGGTATCGATTATTGACTTTTTAGCTGGCTTCGGTACCTTGGACATGAGCTAGGACCTTAAGATTCTGCATGAAAGGAGGACTAGCAGCCGAGTTGCACGAGAGAATGTAAAAAGTGTTCATATGTAGTAAAAACCTGAGAAATCCGTCCGTTTTCGTCATTTGTTATCGAATCGACTTAAAGCCAGATCGTCACATTGGCCGCTCTTCTCTCTGAAACGGTTGTACTTATCGTCTGCAAAGCTATGTCGTATGCTGCGGTAGGCGGAGACAATAAAATCACCATAGCAGAACACAGATGAAGCCTCTAAGTCGATGTAATAGCCAGTAAGAAGTAGTACAATTCAAGTTTTAGGTATCGATTATTGACTTTTCAGCTGGCTTTGGTGCCTTGGACATGAGCTAGGACCTTAAGATTCTGCATTAAAGGAGGACTAGCAGCCGTGTTGCACGGGAGAATGTGAATAGTATTCATATGTAGTAAAAACCTGAGAAATCCGTCCGTTTTCGTCATTTGTTATCGAATCGACTTAAAGCCAGATCGTCACATTGGCCGCTCTTCTCTCTGAAACGGTTGTACTTATCGTCTTCAAAGCTATGTCGCGTGCTGCGGTATGCGGAGACACTAAAAGCACCATAGTAGAACACAGATGAAGCTTCTAAGTTGATGTAATAGCCAGTAAGAAGTAGTACAATTCAAGTTTTAGGTATCGATTATTGATTTTTTAGCTGGCTTTGGTGCCTTGGACATGAGCTAGGACCTTAAGATTCTGCATGAAAGGAGGACTAGCAGCCGCGTTGCACGGGAGAATGTGAAATGTGTTCATATGTAGTAGAAACCTGAGAAATCCGTCCGTTTTCGTCATTTGTTATCGAATCGACTTAAAGCCCGATCGTCACATTGGCCGCTCTTCTTTCTGAAACGGTTGTACTTATCGTCTTCAAAGCTATGTCGCGTGCTGCGGTATGCGGAGACAATAAAATCACCATAGCAGAACACAGATGAAGCCTCTAAGTCGATGTAATAGCCAGTAAGAAGTAGTACAATTCAAGTTTTAGGTACTGATTATTAACTTTTTAGCTGGCTTTGGTGCCTTGGACATGAGCTAGGACCTTAAGATTCTGCATGAAAGGGGGACGAGCAGCCGAGTTGCACGGGAGAATGTGAAAAGTGTTCATATGTAGTAAAAACCTGAGAAATCCGTCCGTTTTCGTCATTTGTTATCGAATCGACTTAAAGCCAGATCGTCACATTGGCCGCTCTTCTCTCTGAAACGGTTGTACTTATCGTCTTCAAAGCTATGTCGCGTGCTGCGGTATGCGGATCACTAAAAGCACCATAGTAGAACACAGATGAAGCTTCTATGTTGATGTAATAGCCAGTAAGAAGTAGTACAATTCAAGTTTTAGGTATCGATTATTGATTTTTTAGCTGGCTTTGGTGCCTTGGACATGAGCTAGGACCTTAAGATTCTGCATGAAAGGAGGACTAGCAGCCGCGTTGCACGGGAGAATGTGAAATGCGTTCATATGTAGTAGAAACCTGAGAAATCCGTCCGTTTTCGTCATTTGTTATCGAATCGACTTAAAGCCAGATCGTCACATTGGCCGCTCTTCTCTCTGAAACGGTCGTACTTATCGTCTGCAAAGCTATGTCGTATGCTGCGGTAGGCGGAGACACTAAAACCACCACAATTGAACACAGATGATGCTTCTAATTTGATGTAATAGCCAGTAAAAAGTAGTACAATTCAAGTTTTAGGTATCGATTATTGATTTTTTAGCTGGCTTTGGTGCCTTGGACATGAGCTAGGACCTTAAGATTCTGCATGAAAGGAGGACTAGCAGCCGCGTTGCACGGGAGAATGTGAAATGCGTTCATATGTAGTAGAAACCTGAGAAATCCGTCCGTTTTCGTCATTTGTTATCGAATCGACTTAAAGCCCGATCGTCACATTGGCCGCTCTTCTTTCTGAAACGGTTGTACTTATCGTCTTCAAAGCTGTGTCGCGTGCTGCGGTATGCGGAGACAATAAAATCACCATAGCAGAACACAGATGAAGCTTCTAAGTCGATGTAATAGCCAGTAAGAAGTAGTACAATTCAAGTTTTAGGTATCGATTATTGACTTTTCAGCTGGCTTTGGTGCCTTGGACATGAGCTAGGACCTTAAGATTCTGCATGAAAGGGGGACGAGCAGCCGAGTTGCACGGGAGAATGTGAAAAGTGTTCATATGTAGTAAAAACCTGAGAAATCCGTCCGTTTTCGTCATTTGTTATCGAATCGACTTAAAGCCAGATCGTCACATTGGCCGCTCTTCTTTCTGAAACGGTTGTACTTATCGTCTTCAAAGCTATGTCGCGTGCTGCGGTATGCGGATCACTAAAAGCACCATAGTAGAACACAGATGAAGCTTCTAAGTTGATGTAATAGCCAGTAAGAAGTAGTACAATTCAAGTTTTAGGTATCGATTATTGATTTTTTAGCTGGCTTTGGTGCCTTGGACATGAGCTAGGACCTTAAGATTCTGCATCAAAAGGAGGACTAGCAGCCGAGTTGCACGGGACAATGTGAAAAGTGTTCATATGTAGTAAAAACCTGAGAAATCCGTCCGTTTTCGTCATTTGTTATCGAATCGACTTAAAGCCAGATCGTCACATTGGCCGCTCTTCTCTCTGAAACGGTCGTACTTATCGTCTGCAAAGCTATGTCGTATGCTGCGGTAGGCGGAGACACTAAAACCACCACAATTGAACACAGATGATGCTTCTAATTTGATGTAATAGCCAGTAAAAAGTAGTACAATTCAAGTTTTAGGTATCGATTGTTGAATTTTTAGCTGGCTTTGGTGCCTTGGACATGAGCTAGGGCCTTAAGATTCTGCATGAAAGGAGGACTAGCAGCCGAGTTGCACGTGAGAATGTGAAAGGTGTTCATATGTAGTAAAAACCTGAGAAATCCGTCCGTTTTCGTCATTTGTTATCGAATCGACTTAAAGCCAGATCGTCACATTGGCCGCTCTTCTCTCTGAAACGGTTGTACTTATCGTCTGCAAAGCTATGTCGCGTGCTGCGGTATGCGGAGACACTAAAAGCACCATAGTAGAACACAGATGAAGCTTCTATGATGATGTAATAGCCAGTAAGAAGTAGTACAATTCAAGTTTTAGGTATCGATTATTGATTTTTTAGCTGGCTTTGGTGCCTTGGACATGAGCTAGGACCTTAAGATTCTGCATGAAAGGAGGACTAGCAGCCGCGTTGGATGGGAGAGTGTGAAAAGTGTTCATATGTAGTAAAAACCTGAGAAATCCGTCCGTTTTCGTCATTTGTTATCGAATCGCCTTAAAGCCAGATCGTCACATTGGCCGCTCTTCTCTCTGAAACGGTTGCACTTATCGTCTGGAAAGCTTTGTCGCGTGCTGCGGTATACGGAGTCACTAAAAGCACCATAGTAGAACACAGATGAAGCGTCTAAGATGATGTAATAGCCAGTAAGAAGTAGTACAATTCAAGTTTTAGGTATCGATTATTGACTTTTTAGCTGGCTTTGGTGCCTTGGACTTGAGCTAGGACCTTAAGATTCTGCATTAAAGGAGGACTAGCAGCCGAGTTGCACGGGAGAATGTGAAAAGTATTCATATGTAGTAAAAACCTGAGAAATCCGTCCGTTTTCGTCATTTGTTATCGAATCGACTTAAAGCCAGATCGTCACATTGGCCGCTCTTCTCTCTGAAACGGTTGTACTTATCGTCTTCAAAGCTATGTCGCGTGCTGCGGTATGCGGAGACACTAAAAGCACCATAGTAGAACACAGATGAAGCTTCTAAGTTGATGTAATAGCCAGTAAGAAGTAGTACAATTCAAGTTTTAGGTATCGATTATTGATTTTTTAGCTGGCTTTGGTGCCTTGGACATGAGCTAGGACCTTAAGATTCTGCATCAAAAGGAGGACTAGCAGCCGAGTTGCACGGGACAATGTGAAAAGTGTTCATATGTAGTAAAAACCTGAGAAATCCGTCCGTTTTCGTCATTTGTTATCGAATCGACTTAAAGCCAGATCGTCACATTGGCCGCTCTTCTCTCTGAAACGGTCGTACTTATCGTCTGCAAAGCTATGTCGTATGGTGCGGTAGGCGGAGACACTAAAACCTCCACAATTGAACACAGATGATGCTTCTAATTTGATGTAATAGCCAGTAAAAAGTAGTACAATTCAAGTTTTAGGTATCGATTATTGATTTTTTAGCTGGCTTTGGTGCCTTGGACATGAGCTAGGACCTTAAGATTCTGCATGAAAGGAGGACTAGCAGCCGAGTTGCACGGGAGAATGTGAAGGGTGTTCATATGTAGTAAAAACCTGAGAAATCCGTCCGTTTTCGTCATTTGTTATCGAATCGACTTAAAGCCAGATCGTCACATTGGCCGCTCTTCTCTCTGAAACGGTTGCACTTATCGTCTGGAAAGCTTTGTCGCGGGCTGCGGTATACGGAGTCACTAAAAGCACCATAGTAGAACACAGATGAAGCTTCTAAGATGATGTAATAGCCAGTAAGAAGTAGTACAATTCAAGTTTTAGGTACTGATTATTGACTTTTTAGCTGGCTTTGGTGCCTTGGACATGAGCTAGGACCTTAAGATTCTGCATGAAAGGAGGACTAGCAGCCGAGTTGCACGGGAGAATGTGAAAAGTGTTCATATGTAGTAAAAACCTGAGAAATCCGTCCGTTTTCGTCATTTGTTATCGAATCGACTTAAAGCCAGATCGTCACATTGGCCCCTCTTTTCTCTGAAACGGTTGTACTTATCGTCTGCAAAGCTATGTCGCGTACTGCGGTGTGCGGAGACACTAAAACCACCATGGTAGAACACAGATGAAGCTTCTAAGTTGATGTAATAGCCAGTAAGATGTAGTACAATTCAAGTTTTAGGTATCGATTATTGACTTTTTAGCTGGCTTTGGTGCCTTGGAGATGAGCTAGGACCTTAAGATTCTGCATTAAAGGAGGACTAGCAGCCGAGTTGCACGGCAGAATGTGAAAAGTATTCATATGTAGTAAAAACCTGAGAAATCCGTCCGTTTTCGTCATTTGTTATCGAATCGACTTAAAGCCAGATCGTCACATTGGCCGCTCTTCTCTCTGAAACGGTTATACTTATCGTCTTCAAAGCTATGTCGCGTGCTGCGGTATGCGGAGACACTAAAAGCACCATAGTAGAACACAGATGAAGCTTCTAAGTTGATGTAATAGCCAGTAAGAAGTAGTACAATTCAAGTTTTAGGTATCGATTATTGATTTTTTAGCTGGATTTGATGCCTTGGACATGAGCTAGGACCTTAAGATTCTGCATCAAAAGGAGGACTAGCAGCCGAGTTGCACGGGACAATGTGAAAAGTGTTCATATGTAGTAAAAACCTGAGAAATCCTTCCGTTTTCGTCATTTGTTATCGAATCGACTTAAAGCCAGATCGTCACATTGGATGCTCTTCTCTCTGAAACGGTTCTACTTATCGTCTGGAAAGCTTTGTCGCGTGCTGCGGTATGCGGAGACACTAAAAGCACCATAGTAGAACACAGATGAAGCTTCTAAGATGATGTAATAGCCAGTAAGAAGTAGTACAATTCAAGTTTTAGTTATCGATTATTGACTTTTTAGCTGGCTTTGGTGCCTTGGACATGAGCTAGGACCTTAAGATTCTGCATTAAAGGAGGAGTAGCAGCCGTTTTGCACGGGAGAATGTGAAATGTGTTCATATGTAGTAGAAACCTGAGAAATCCGTCCGTTTTCGTCATTTGTTATCGAATCGACTTAAAGCCAGATCGTCACATAGGCCGCTCTTCTCTCTGAAACGGTTGTACTTATCGTCCGCAAAGCTATGTCGCGTGCTGCGGTATGCGGAGACACTAAAATCACCATAGTAGAACACAGATGAAGCTTCTAAGTTGATGTAATAGACAATAAGAAGTAGTACAATTCAAGTTTTAGGTATGGATTATTGACTTTTTAGCTGGCTTTGGTGCCTTGGGCACGAGCTAGGACCTTAAGATTCTGCATTAAAGGAGGACTAGCAGCCGAGTTGCACGGGAGAATGTGAAAGGTGTTCATATGTAGTAAAAACCTGAGAAATCCGTCCGTTTTCGTCATTTGTTATCGAATCGACTTACAGCCAGATCGTCACATTGGCCGCTCTTCTCTCTGAAACGGTTGTACTTATCGTCTGCAAAGCTATGTCGCGTGCTGCGGTATGCGGAGACACTAAAAGCACCATAGTAGAACACAGATGAAGCTTCTATGATGATGTAATAGCCAGTAAGAAGTAGTACAATTCAAGTTTTATGTATCGATTATTGACTTTTTAGCTGGCTTTGGTGCCTTGGACATGAGCTAGGACCTTAAGATTCTGCATGAAAGGAGGACTAGCAGCCGCGTTGGATGGGAGAATGTGAAAAGTGTTCATATGTAGTAAAAACCTGAGAAATCCGTCCGTTTTCGTCATTTGTTATCGAATCGCCTTAAAGCCAGATCGTCACATTGGCTGCTCTTCTCTCTGAAACGGTTGCACTTATCGTCTGGAAAGCTTTGTCGCGTGCTGCGGTATGCGGAGACACTAAAAGCACCATAGTAGAACACAGATGAAGCTTCTAAGATGATGTAATAGCCAGTAAGATGTAGTACAATTCAAGTTTTAGGTACTGATTATTGACTTTTTAGCTGGCTTTGGTGCCTTGGACATGAGCTAGGACCTTAAGATTCTGCATGAAAGGAGGACTAGCAGCCGAGTTGCACGGGAGAATGTGAAAGGAGTTCATATGTAGTAAAAACCTGAGAAATCCGTCCGTTTTCGTCATTTGTTATCGAATCGACTTAAAGCCAGATCGTCACATTGGCCGCTCTTCTCTCTGAAACGGTTGTACTTATCGTCTTCAAAGCTATGTCGCGTGCTGCGGTATGCGGAGACACTAAAAGCACCATAGTAGAACACAGATGAAGCTTCTAAGTTGATGTAATAGCCAGTAAGAAGTAGTACAATTCAAGTTTTAGGTATCGATTATTGATTTTTTAGCTGGCTTTGATGCCTTGGACATGAGCTAGGACCTTAAGATTCTGCATCAAAAGGAGGACTAGCAGCCGAGTTGCACGGGACAATGTGAAAAGTGTTCATATGTAGTAAAAACCTGAGAAATCCGTCCGTTTTCGTCATTTGTTATCGAATCGACATAAAGCCAGATCGTCACATTGGCTGCTCTTCTCTCTGAAACGGTTGTACTTATCGTCTGGAAAGCTTTGTCGCGTGCTGCGGTATGCGGAGACACTAAAAGCACCATAGTAGAACACAGATGAAGCTTCTAAGATGATGTAATAGCCAGTAAGAAGTAGTACAATTCAAGTTTTAGGTATCGATTATTGACTTTTTAGCTGGCTTTGGTGCCTTGGACATGAGCTAGGACCTTAAGATTCTGCATTAAAGGAGGAGTAGCAGCCGATTTGCACGGGAGAATGTGAAATGTGTTCATATGTAGTAGAAACCTGAGAAATCCGTCCGTTTTCGTCATTTGTTATCGAATCGACTTAAAGCCAGATCGTCACATTGGCCGCTCTTCTCTCTGAAACGGTTGTACTTATCGTCCGCAAAGCTATGTCGCGTGCTGCGGTATGCGGAGACACTAAAATCACCATAGTAGAACACAGATGAAGCTTCTAAGTCGATGTAATAGACAATAAGAAGTAGTACAATTCAAGTTTTAGGTACGGATTATTGACTTTTTAGCTGGCTTTGGTGCCTTGGGCATGAGCTAGGACCTTAAGATTCTGCATGAAAGGAGGACTAGCAGCCGAGTTGCACGGGAGAATGTGAAAGGAGTTCATATGTAGTAAAAACCTGAGAAATCCGTCCGTTTTCGTCATTTGTTTTCGAATCGACTTACAGCCAGATCGTCACATTGGCCGCTCTTCTCTCTGAAACGGTTGTACTTATCGTCTGCCAAGCTATGTCGCGTGCTGCGGTATGCGGAGACACTAAAAGCACCATAGTAGAACACAGATGAAGCTTCTATGATGATGTAATAGCCAGTAAGAAGTAGTACAATTCAAGTTTTAGGTATCGATTATTGACTTTTTAGCTGGCTTTGGTGCCTTGGACATGAGCTAGGACCTTAAGATTCTGCATGAAAGGAGGACTATTAGCCGCGTTGTACGGGAGAATATGAAATGTGTTCATATGTAGTAAAAACCTGAGAAATCCGTCCGTTTTCGTCATTTGTTATCGAATCGACTTAAAGCCAGATCGTCACATTGGCTGCTCTTCTCTCTGAAACGGTTGTACTTATCGTCTGGAAAGCTTTGTCGCGTGCTGCGGTATGCGGAGACACTAAAAGCACCATAGTAGAACACAGATGAAGCTTCTAAGATGATGTAATAGCCAGTAAGAAGTAGTACAATTCAAGTTTTAGGTACTGATTATTGACTTTTTAGCTGGCTTTGGTGCCTTGGACATGAGCTAGGACCTTAAGATTCTGCATGAAGGGAGGACTAGCAGCCGAGTTGCACGGGAGAATGTGAAAAGTGTTGATATGTAGTAAAAACCTGAGAAATCCGTCCGTTTTCGTCATTTGTTATCGAATCGACTTAAAGCCAGATCGTCACATTGGCCCCTCTTTTCTCTGAAACGGTTGTACTTATCGTCTGCAAAGCTATGTCGCGTACTGCGGTGTGCGGAGACACTAAAAGCACCATGGTAGAACACAGATGAAGCTTCTAAGTTGATGTAATAGCCAGTAAGATGTAGTACAATTCAAGTTTTAGGTATCGATTATTGACTTTTTAGCTGGCTTTGGTGCCTTGGACATGAGCTAGGACCTTAAGATTCTGCATGAAACGAGGACTAGCAGCCGTTTTGCACGGGAGAATGTGAAATGTGTTCATATGTAGTAGAAACCTGAGAAATCCGTCCGTTTTCGTCATTTGTTATCGAATCGACTTAAAGCCCGATCGTCACATTGGCCGCTCTTCTCTCTGAAACGGTTGTACTTATCGTCTGCAAAGCTATGTCGCATGCTGCGGTATGCGGAGACACTAAAAGCACCATAGTAGAACACAGATGAAGCTTCTATGATGATGTAACAGCCAGTAAGAAGTAGTACAATTCAAGTTTTAGGAATCGATTATTGACTTTTTAGCTGGCTTTGGTGCCTTGGACATGAGCTAGGACCTTAAGATTCTGCATGAAAGGAGGACTAGCAGCCGCGTTGGATAGGAGAATGTGAAAAGTGTTCATATGTAGTAAAAACCTGAGAAATCAGTCCGTTTTCGTCATTTGTTATCGAATCGACTTAAAGCCAGATCGTCGCATTGGCTGCTCTTCTCTCTGAAACGGTTGTACTTATCGTCTGGAAAGCTTTGTCGCGTGCTGCGGTATGCGGAGACACTAAAAGCACCATAGTAGAACACAGATGAAGCTTCTAAATTGATGTAATAGCCAGTAAGAAGTAGTACAATTCAAGTTTTAGGTATCGATTATTGACTTCTTAGCTGGCTTTGGTGCCTTGGACATGAACTAGGACCTTAAGATTCTGCATGAATGGAGGACTAGCAGCCGAGTTGCACGGGAGAATGTGAAAAGTGTTCATATGTAGTAAAAACCTGAGAAATCCGTCCGTTTTCGTCATTTGTTATCGAATCGACTTAAAGCCAGATCGTCACATTGGCCGCTCTTCTCTCTGAAACGGTTGTACTTATCGTCTGCAAAGCTATGTCGCGTGCTGCGGTATGCGGAGACACTAAAAGCACCATAGTAGAACACAGATCAAGCTTCTAAGTTGATGTATTAGCCAGTAAGAAGTAGTACAATTCAAGTTTTAGGTATTGATTATTGACTTTTTAGCTGGCTTTGGTGCCTTGGACATGAGCTAGGACCTTAAGATTCTGCATGAAAGGAGGACTAGCAGCCGTGTTGCACGGGAGAATGTGAAAAGTATTCATATGTAGTAAAAACCTGAGAAATCCGTCCGTTTTCGTCATTTGTTATCGAATCGACTTAAAGCCAGATCGTCACATTGGCCGCTCTTCTCTCTGAAACGGTTGTACTTATCGTCTTCAAAGCTATGTCGCGTGCTGCGGTATGCGGAGACACTAAAAGCACCATAGTAGAACACAGATGAAGCTTCTAAGTTGATGTAATAGCCAGTAAGAAGTAGTACAATTCAAGTTTTAGGTATCGATTATTGACTTTTTAGCTGGCTTTGGTGCCTTGGACATGAGCTAGGACCTTAAGATTCTGCATGAAAGGAGGACTAGCAACCGAGTTGCACGGGAGAATGTGAAAAGTGTTCATATGTAGTAAAAACCTGAGAAATCCGTCCGTTTTCGTCATTTGTTATCGAATCGACTTAAAGCCAGATCGTCACATTGGCCGCTCATCTCTCTGAAACGGTTGTACTTATCGTCTGCAAAGCTATGTCGCGTGCTGCGGTATGCGGAGACACTAAAAGCACCATAGTAGAACACAGATGAAGTTTCTAAGTTGATGTAATAGCCAGTAAGAAGTAGTACAATTCAAGTTTTAGGTACTGATTATTTACTTTTTAGCTGGCTCTGGTGCCTTGGACATGAGCTAGGACCTTAAGATTCTGCATGAAAGGAGGACTAGCAGCCGAGTTGCACGGGAGAATGTGAAAAGTGTTCATATGTAGTAAAAACCTGAGAAATCCGTCCGTTTTCGTCATTTGTTATCGAATCGACTTAAAGCCAGATCGTCACATTGGATGCTCTTCTCTCTGAAACGGTTGTACTTATCGTCTGGAAGGCTTTGTCGCGTGCTCCGGTATGCGGAGACACTGAAAGCACCATAGTAGAACACAGATGAAGCTTCTAAGATGATGTAATAGCCAGTAAGAAGTAGTACAATTCAAGTTTTAGGTATCGATTATTGACCTTTTAGCTGGCTTTGGTGCCTTGGACATGAGCTAGGACCTTAAGATTCTGCATGAAAGGAGGACTAGCAGCCGAGTTCCACGGGAGAGTGTGAAAAGTGTTCATATGTAGTAAAAACCTGAGAAATCCGTCCGTTTTCCTCATTTGTTATTGAATCGACTTAAAGCCAGATCGTCACATTGGCCGCTCTTCTCTCTGAAACGGTTGTACTTATCGTCTGCAAATCTATGTCGCGTGCTGCGGTATGCGGAGACTCCACAAGCACCATAGTAGAACACAGATGAAGCTTCTAAGTTGATGTAATAGCCAGTAAGAAGTAGTACAATTTAAGTTTTAGGTACTGATTATTTACTTTTTAGCGGGCTTTGGTGCCTTGGACATGAGCTAGGACCTTAAGATTCTGCATGAAAAGAGGACTAGAAGCCGGGTTGCACGGGAGAATGTGAAATGTGTTCATATGTAGTAAAAACCTGAGAAATCCGTCCGTTTTCGTCATTTGTTATCGAATCGACTTAAAGCCCGATCGTCACATTGGCCGCTCTTCTCTATGAAACGGTTGTACTTATCGCCTGCAAAGCTATGTCGCGTGATGCGGTATGCGGAGACACTAAAAGCACCATAGTAGAACACAGATGAAGCTTCTAAGTTGATGTAATAGCCAGTAAGAAGTAGTACAATTCAAGTTTTAGGTATCGATTATTGACTTTTTAGCTGGATTTGGTGCCTTGGACATGAGCTAGGACCTTAAGATTCTGCATGAAAGGAGGACTAGCAGCCGAGTTGCACGGGAGAATGTGAAAAGTGTTCATATGTAGTAAAAACCTGAGAAATCCGTCCGTTTTCGTCATTTGTTATCGAATCGACTTAAAGCCAGATCGTCACATTGGCCCCTCTTTTCTCTGAAACGGTTGTACTTATCGTCTGCAAAGCTATGTCGCGTACTGCGGTGTGCGGAGACACTAAAAGCACCATGGTAGAACACAGATGAAGCTTCTAAGTTGATGTAATAGCCAGTAAGAAGTAGTACAATTCAAGTTTTAGGTATCGATTATTGACTTTTTAGCTGGCTTTGGTGCCTTGGACATGAGCTAGGACCTTAAGATTCTGCATTAAAGGAGGACTAGCAGCCGCGTTGCACGGGAGAATGTGAAATGTGTTCATATGTAGTAGAAACCTGAGAAATCCGTCCGTTTTCGTCATTTGTTATCGAATCGACTTAAAGCCAGATCGTCACATTGGCCGCTCTTCTCTCTGAAACGGTTGTACTTATCGTCTGCAAAGCTATGTCGCGTGCTGCGGTATGCGGAGACAATAAAATCACCATAGTAGAACACAGATGAAGCTTCTAAGTCGATGTAATAGCCAGTAAGAAGTAGTACAATTCAAGTTTTAGCTACTGATTATTGACTTTTTAGCTGGCTTTGGTGCCTTGGACATGAGCTAGGACCTTAGGATTCTGCATGAAAGGAGGACTAGCAGCCGAGTTGCATGGGAGAATGTGAAAAGTGTTCATATGTAGTAAAAACCTGAGAAATCCGTCCGTTTTCGTCATTTGTTATCGAATCGACTTAAAGCCAGATCGTCACATTGGCCGCTCTTCTCTCTGAAACGGTTGTACTTATCGTCTGCAAAGCTATGTCGCGTGCTGCGGTATGCGGAGACACTAAAAGCACCATAGTAGAACACATATGAAGCTTCTATGATGATGTAATAGCCAGTAAGAAGTAGTACAATTCAAGTTTAAGGTATCGATTATCGACTTTTTAGCTGGCTTTGGTGCCTTGGACATGAGCTAGGACCTTAAGATTCTGCATGAAAGGAGGACTAGCAGCCGAGTTGCACGGGAGAATGTGAAAAGTGTTCATATGTAGTAAAAACCTGAGAAATCCGTCCGTTTTCGTCATTTGTTATCGAATCGACTTAAAGCCAGATCGTCACATTGGCCCCTCTTTTCTCTGAAACGGTTGTACTTATCGTCTGCAAAGCTATGTCGCGTACTGCGGTGTGCGGAGACACTAAAAGCACCATAGTAGAACACAGATGAAGCTTCTAAGATGATGTAATAGCCAGTAAGAAGTAGTACAATTCAAGTTTTAGGTACTGATTATTTACTTTTTAGCTGGCTTTGGTGCCTTGGACATGAGCTAGGACCTTAAGATTCTGCATGAAAGGAGGACTAGAAGCCGCGTTGCACGGGAGAATGTGAAATGTGTTCATATGTAGTAAAAACCTGAGAAATCCGTCCGTTTTCGTCATTTGTTATCGAATCGACTTAAAGCCCGATCGTCACATTGGCCGCTCTTCTCTATGAAACGGTTGTACTTATCGCCTGCAAAGCTATGTCGCGTGATGCGGTATGCGGAGACACTAAAAGCACCATGGTAGAACACAGATGAAGCTTCTAAGTTGATGTAATAGCCAGTAAGAAGTAGTACAATTCAAGTTTTAGGTATCGATTATTGACTTTTTAGCTGGCTTTGGTGCCTTGGACATGAGCTAGGACCTTAAGATTCTGCATGAAAGGAGGACTAGCAGACGAGTTGCACGGGAGAATGTGAAAAGTGTTCATATGTAGTAAAAACCTGAGAAATCCGTCCGTTTTCGTCATTTGTTATCGAATCGACTTAAAGCCAGATCGTCACATTGGCCGCTCTTCTCTCTGAAACGGTTGTACTTATGGTCTGCAAAGCTATGTCGTATGCTGCGGTAGGCGGAGACACTGAAACCACCACAGTAGAACACAGATGAAGCTTCTAATTTGATGTAATAGCCAGTAAGAAGTAGTACAATTCAAGTTTTAGGTATCGATTATTGACTTTTTAGCTGGCTTTGATGCCTTGGACATGAGCTAGGACCTTAAGAATCTGCATGAAAGGAGGAATAGCAGCCGAGTTGCAGGGAAGAATGTGAAAAGTGTTCATATGTAGTAAAAACCTGAGAAATCCGTCCGTTTTAGTCATTTGTTATCGAATCGACTTAAAGCCAGATCGTCACATTGGCCCCTCTTTTCTCTGAAACGGTTGTACTTATCGTCTGCAAAGCTATGTCGCGTACTGCGGTGTGCGGAGACACTAAAAGCACCATGGTAGAACACAGATGAAGCTTCTAAGTTGATGTAATAGCCAGTAAGAAGTAGTACAATTCAAGTTTTAGGTATCGATTATTGACTTTTTAGCTGGCTTTGGTGCCTTGGACATGAGCTAGGACCTTCAGATTCTGCATTAAAGGAGGACTAGCAGCCGCGTTGCACGGGAGAATGTGAAATGTGTTCATATGTAGTAGAAACCTGAGAAATCCGTCCGTTTTCGTCATTTGTTATCGAATCGACTTAAAGCCAGATCGTCACATTGGCCGCTCTTCTCTCTGAAACGGTTGTACTTATCGTCTGCAAAGCTATGTCGCGTGCTTCGGTATGCGGAGACAATAAAATCACCATAGTAGAACACAGATGAAGCTTCTAAGTCGATGTAATAGCCAGTAAGAAGTAGTACAATTCAAGTTTTAGCTACTGATTATTGACTTTTTAGCTGGCTTTGGTGCCTTGGACATGAGCTAGGACCTTAAGATTCTGCATGAAAGGAGGACTAGCAGCCGAGTTGCATGGGAGAATGTGAAAAGTGTTCATATGTAGTAAAAACCTGAGAAATCCGTCCGTTTTCGTCATTTGTTATCGAATCGACTTAAAGCCAGATCGTCACATTGGCCGCTCTTCTCTCTGAAACGGTTGTACTTATCGTCTGCAAAGCTATGTCGCGTGCTGCGGTATGCGGAGACACTAAAAGCACCATAGTAGAACACATATGAAGCTTCTATGATGATGTAATAGCCAGTAAGAAGTAGTACAATTCAAGTTTTAGGTACTGATTATTTACTTTTTAGCTGGCTTTGGTGGCTTGGACATGAGCTAGGACCTTAAGATTCTGCATGAAATGAGGACTAGAAGCCGCGTTGCACGGGAGAATGTGAAATGTGTTCATATGTAGTAAAAACCTGAGAAATCCGTCCGTTTTCGTCATTTGTTATCGAATCGACTTAAAGCCCGATCGTCACATTGGCCGCTCTTGTCTATGAAACGGTTGTACTTATCGCCTGCAAAGCTATGTCGCGTGATGCGGTATGCGGAGACACTAAAAGCACCATAGTAGAACACAGATGAAGCTTCTAAGTTGATGTAATAGCCAGTAAGAAGTAGTACAATTCAAGTTTTAGGTATCGATTATTGACTTTTTAGCTGGCTTTGGTGCCTTGGACATGAGCTAGGACCTTAAGATTCTGCATGAAAGGAGGACTAGCAGACGAGTTGCACGGGAGAATGTGAAAAGTGTTCATATGTAGTAAAAACCTGAGAAATCCGTCCGTTTTCGTCATTTGTTATCGAATCGACTTAAAGCCAGATCGTCACATTGGCCGCTCTTCTCTCTGAAACGGTTGTACTTATGGTCTGCAAAGCTATGTCGTATGCTGCGGTAGGCGGAGACACTGAAACCACCACAGTAGAACACAGATGAAGCTTCTAATTTGATGTAATAGCCAGTAAGAAGTAGTACAATTCAAGTTATAGGTATCGATTATTGACTTTTTAGCTGGCTTTGGTGCCTTGGACATGAGCTAGGACCTTAAGATTCTGCATGAAAGGAGGACTAGCAGCCGAGTTGCACGGGAGAATGTGAAAAGTGTTCATATGTAGTAAAAACCTGAGAAATCCGTCCGTTTTCGTCATTTGTTATCGAATCGACTTAAAGCCAGATCGTCACATTGGCCCCTCTTTTCTCTGAAACGGTTGTACTTATCGTCTGCAAAGCTATGTCGCGTACTGCGGTGTGCGGAGACACTAAAAGCACCATAGTAGAACACAGATGAAGCTTCTAAGATGATGTAATAGCCAGTAAGAAGTAGTACAATTCAAGTTTTAGGTACTGATTATTTACTTTTTAGCTGGCTTTGGTGCCTTGGACATGAGCTAGGACCTTAAGATTCTGCATGAAAGGAGGACTAGAAGCCGCGTTGCACGGGAGAATGTGAAATGTGTTCATATGTAGTAAAAACCTGAGAAATCCGTCCGTTTTCGTCATTTGTTATCGAATCGACTTAAAGCCCGATCGTCACATTGGCCGCTCTTCTCTATGAAACGGTTGTACTTATCGCCTGCAAAGCTATGTCGCGTGATGCGGTATGCGGAGACACTAAAAGCACCATAGTAGAACACAGATGAAGCTTCTAAGTTGATGTAATAGCCAGTAAGAAGTAGTACAATTCAAGTTTTAGGTATCGATTATTGACTTTTTAGCTGGCTTTGGTGCCTTGGACATGAGCTAGGACCTTAAGATTCTGCATGAAAGGAGGACTAGCAGACGAGTTGCACGGGAGAATGCGAAAAGTGTTCATATGTAGTAAAAACCTGAGAAATCCGTCCGTTTTCGTCATTTGTTATCGAATCGACTTAAAGCCAGATCGTCACATTGGCCGCTCTTCTCTCTGAAACGGTTGTACTTATGGTCTGCAAAGCTATGTCGTATGCTGCGGTAGGCGGAGACACTGAAACCACCACAGTAGAACACAGATGAAGCTTCTAATTTGATGTAATAGCCAGTAAGAAGTAGTACAATTCAAGTTTTAGGTATCGATTATTGACTTTTTAGCTGGCTTTGATGCCTTGGACATGAGCTAGGACCTTAAGAATCTGCATGAAAGGAGGAATAGCAGCCGAGTTGCAGGGAAGAATGTGAAAAGTGTTCATATGTAGTAAAAACCTGAGAAATCCGTCCGTTTTAGTCATTTGTTATCGAATCGACTTAAAGCCAGATCGTCACATTGGCCCCTCTTTTCTCTGAAACGGTTGTACTTATCGTCTGCAAAGCTATGTCGCGTACTGCGGTGTGCGGAGACACTAAAAGCACCATGGTAGAACACAGATGAAGCTTCTAAGTTGATGTAATAGCCAGTAAGAAGTAGTACAATTCAAGTTTTAGGTATCGATTATTGACTTTTTAGCTGGCTTTGGTGCCTTGGACATGAGCTAGGACCTTCAGATTCTGCATTAAAGGAGGACTAGCAGCCGCGTTGCACGGGAGAATGTGAAATGTGTTCATATGTAGTAGAAACCTGAGAAATCCGTCCGTTTTCGTCATTTGTTATCGAATCGACTTAAAGCCAGATCGTCACATTGGCCGCTCTTCTCTCTGAAACGGTTGTACTTATCGTCTGCAAAGCTATGTCGCGTGCTGCGGTATGCGGAGACACTAAAAGCACCATAGTAGAACACATATGAAGCTTCTGTGATGATGTAATAGCCAGTAAGAAGTAGTACAATTCAAGTTTTAGGTACTGATTATTTACTTTTTAGCTGGCTTTGGTGCCTTGGACATGAGCTAGGACCTTAAGATTCTGCATGAAAGGAGGACTAGCAGCCGAGTTGCATGGGAGAATGTGAAAAGTGTTCATATGTAGTAAAAACCTGAGAAATCCGTCCGTTTTCGTCATTTGTTATCGAATCGACTTAAAGCCAGATCGTCACATTGGCCGCTCTTCTCTCTGAAACGGTTGTACTTATCGTCTGCAAAGCTATGTCGCGTGCTGCGGTATGCGGAGACACTAAAAGCACCATAGTAGAACACATATGAAGCTTCTATGATGATGTAATAGCCAGTAAGAAGTAGTACAATTCAAGTTTTAGGTACTGATTATTTACTTTTTAGCTGGCTTTGGTGCCTTGGACATGAGCTAGGACCTTAAGATTCTGCATGAAAGGAGGACTAGAAGCCGCGTTGCACGGGAGAATGTGAAATGTGTTCATATGTAGTAAAAACCTGAGAAATCCGTCCGTTTTCGTCATTTGTTATCGAATCGACTTAAAGCCCGATCGTCACATTGGCCGCTCTTCTCTATGAAACGGTTGTACTTATCGCCTGCAAAGCTATGTCGCGTGATGCGGTATGCGGAGACACTAAAAGCACCATAGTAGAACACAGATGAAGCTTCTAAGTTGATGTAATAGCCAGTAAGAAGTAGTACAATTCAAGTTTTAGGTATCGATTATTGACTTTTTAGCTGGCTTTGGTGCCTTGGACATGAGCTAGGACCTTAAGATTCTGCATGAAAGGAGGACTAGCAGACGAGTTGCACGGGAGAATGTGAAAAGTGTTCATATGTAGTAAAAACCCGGGAAATCCGTCCGTTTTCGTCATTTGTTATCGAATCGACTTAAAGCCAGATCGTCACATTGGCCGCTCTTCTCTCTGAAACGGTTGTACTTATGGTCTGCAAAGCTATGTCGTATGCTGCGGTAGGCGGAGACACTGAAACCACCACAGTAGAACACAGATGAAGCTTCTAATTTGATGTAATAGCCAGTAAGAAGTAGTACAATTCAAGTTTTAGGTATCGATTATTGACTTTTTAGCTGGCTTTGATGCCTTGGACATGAGCTAGGACCTTAAGAATCTGCATGAAAGGAGGAATAGCAGCCGAGTTGCAGGGATGAATGTGAAAAGTGTTCATATGTAGTAAAAACCTGAGAAATCCGTCCGTTTTAGTCATTTGTTATCGAATCGACTTAAAGCCAGATCGTCACATTGGCCGCTCTTCTCTCTGAAACGGTTGTACTTATCGTCTGCAAAGCTATGTCGCGTGCTGCGGTATGCGGAGACTCTAAAAGCACCATAGTAGAACACAGATGAAGCTTCTAAGTTGATGTAATAGCCAGTAAGAAGTAGTACAATTCAAGTTTTAGGTACTGATTATTTACTTTTTAGCTGGCTTTGGTGCCTTGGACATGAGCTAGGACCTTAAGATTCTGCATGAAAGGAGGACTAGCAGCCGAGTTGCATGGGAGAATGTGAAAAGTGTTCATATGTAGTAAAAACCTGAGAAATCCGTCCGTTTTCGTCATTTGTTATCGAATCGACTTAAAGCCAGATCGTCACATTGGCCGCTCTTCTCTCTGAAACGGTTGTACTTATCGTCTGCAAAGCTATGTCGCGTGCTGCGGTATGCGGAGACACTAAAAGCACCATAGTAGAACACATATGAAGCTTCTATGATGATGTAATAGCCAGTAAGAAGTAGTACAATTCAAGTTTTAGGTATCGATTATTGACTTTTTAGCTGGCTTTGGTGCCTTGGACATGAGCTAGGACCTTAAGGTTCTGCATGAAAGGAGGACTAGCAGCCGAGTTGCACGGGAGAATGTGAAAAGTGTTCATATGTAGTAAAAACCTGAGAAATCCGTCCATTTTCGTCATTTGTTATCGAATCGACTTAAAGCCCGATCGTCACATTGGCCGCTCTTCTCTATGAAACGGTTGTACTTATCGCCTGCAAAGCTATGTCGCGTGATGCGGTATGCGGAGACACTAAAAGCACCATAGTAGAACACAGATGAAGCTTCTAAGTTGATGTAATAGCCAGTAAGAAGTAGTACAATTCAAGTTTTAGGTATCGATTATTGACTTTTTAGCTGGCTTTGGTGCCTTGGACATGAGCTAGGACCTTAAGATTCTGCATGAAAGGAGGACTAGCAGCCGAGTTGCACGGGAGAATGTGAAAAGTGTTCATATGTAGTAAAAACCTGAGAAATCCGTCCGTTTTCGTCATTTGTTATCGAATCGACTTAAAGCCAGATCGTCACATTGGCCGCTCTTCTCTCTGAAACGGTTGTACTTATCGTCTGCAAAGCTATGTCGTATGCTGCGGTAGGCGGAGACACTGAAACCACCACAGTAGAACACAGATGAAGCTTTTAATTTGATGTAATAGCCAGTAAGAAGTAGTACAATTCAAGTTTTAGGTATCGATTATTGACTTTTTAGCTGGCTTTGATGCCTTGGACATTAGCTAGGACCTTAAGAATCTGCATGAAAGGAGGAATAGCAGCCGAGTTGCAGGGAAGAATGTGAAAAGTGTTCATATGTAGTAAAAACCTGAGAAATCCGTCCGTTTTAGTCATTTGTTATCGAATCGACCTAAAGCCAGATCGTCACATTGGCCGCTCTTCTCTCTGAAACGGTTGTACTTATCGTCTGCAAAGCTATGTCGCGTGCTGCGGTATGCGGAGACTCTAAAAGCACCATAGTAGAACACAGATGAAGCTTCTAAGTTGATGTAATAGCCAGTAAGAAGTAGTACAATTCAAGTTTTAGGTATCGATTATTGACTTTTTAGCTGGCTTTGGTGCCTTGGACATGAGCTAGGACCTTAAGATTCTGCATGAAAGGAGGACTAGCAGACGAGTTGCACGGGAGAATGTGAAAAGTGTTCATATGTAGTAAAAACCTGAGAAATCCGTCCGTTTTCGTCATTTGTTATCGAATCGACTTAAAGCAAGATCGTCACATTGGCCGCTCTTCTCTCTGAAACGGTTGTACTTATCGTCTGCAAAGCTATGTCGTATGCTGCGGTAGGCGGAGACACTGAAACCACCACAGTAGAACACAGATGAAGCTTCTAATTTGAAGTAATAGCCAGTAAGAAGTAGTACAATTCAAGTTTTAGGTATCGATTATTGACTTTTTAGCTGGCTTTGATGCCTTGGACATGAGCTAGGACCTTAAGAATCTGCATGAAAGGAGGAATAGCAGCCGAGTTGCAGGGAAGAATGTGAAAAGTGTTCATATGTAGTAAAAACCTGAGAAATCCGTCCGTTTTAGTCATTTGTTATCGAATCGACTTAAAGCCAGATCGTCACATTGGCCGCTCTTCTCTCTGAAACGGTTGTACTTATCGTCTGCAAAGCTATGTCGCGTGCTGCGGTATGCGGAGACTCTAAGAGCACCATAGTAGAACACAGATGAAGCTTCTAAGTTGATGTAATAGCCAGTAAGAAGTAGTACAATTCAAGTTTTAGGTACTGATTATTTACTTTTTAGCTGGCTTTGGTGCCTTGGACATGAGCTAGGACCTTAAGATTCTGCATGAAAGGAGGACTAGCAGCCGAGTTGCATGGGAGAATGTGAAAAGTGTTCATATGTAGTAAAAACCTGGGAAATCCGTCCGTTTTCGTCATTTGTTATCGAATCGACTTAAAGGCAGATCGTCACATTGGCCGCTCTTCTCTCTGAAACGGTTGTACTTATCGTCTGCAAAGCTATATCGCGTGCTGCGGTATGCGGAGACACTAAAAGCACCATAGTAGAACACATATGAAGCTTCTATGATGATGTAATAGCCAGTAAGAAGTAGTACAATTCAAGTTTAAGGTATCGGTTATCGACTTTTTAGCTGGCTTTGGTGCCTTGGACATGAGCTAGGACCTTAAGATTCTGCATGAAAGGAGGACTAGCAGCCGAGTTGCACGGGAGAATGTGAAAAGTGTTCATATGTAGTAAAAACCTGAGAAATCCGTCCATTTTCGTCATTTGTTATCGAATCGACTTAAAGCCCGATCGTCACATTGGCCGCTCTTCTCTATGAAACGGTTGTACTTATCGCCTGCAAAGCTATGTCGCGTGATGCGGTATGCGGAGACACTAAAAGCACCATAGTAGAACACAGATGAAGCTTCTAAGTTGATGTAATAGCCAGTAAGAAGTAGTACAATTCAAGTTTTAGGTATCGATTATTGACTTTTTAGCTGGCTTTGGTGCCTTGGACATGAGCTAGGACCTTAAGATTCTGCATGAAAGGAGGACTAGCAGCCGAGTTGCACGGGAGAATGTGAAAAGTGTTCATATGTAGTAAAAACCTGAGAAATCCGTCCGTTTTCGTCATTTGTTATCGAATCGACTTAAAGCCAGATCGTCACATTGGCCGCTCTTCTCTCTGAAACGGTTGTACTTATCGTCTGCAAAGCTATGTCGTATGCTGCGGTAGGCGGAGACACTGAAACCACCACAGTAGAACACAGATGAAGCTTTTAATTTGATGTAATAGCCAGTAAGAAGTAGTACAATTCAAGTTTTAGGTATCGATTATTGACTTTTTAGCTGGCTTTGATGTCTTGGACATGAGCTAGGACCTTAAGAATCTGCATGAAAGGAGGAATAGCAGCCGAGTTGCAGGGAAGAATGTGAAAAGTGTTCATATGTAGTAAAAACCTGAGAAATCCGTCCGTTTTAGTCATTTGTTATCGAATCGACTTAAAGCCAGATCGTCACATTGGCCGCTCTTCTCTCTGAAACGGTTGTACTTATTGTCTGCAAAGCTATGTCGCGTGCTGCGGTATGCGGAGACTCTAAAAGCACCATAGTAGAACACAGATGAAGCTTCTAAGTTGATGTAATAGCCAGTAAGAAGTAGTACAATTCAGGTTTTAGGTACTGATTATTTACTTTTTAGCTGGCTTTGGTGCCTTGGACATGAGCTAGGACCTTAAGATTCTGCATGAAAGGAGGACTAGAAGCCGCGTTGCAAGGGAGAATGTGAAATGTGTTCATATGTAGTAAAAACCTGAGAAATCCGTCCGTTTTCGTCATTTGTTATCGAATCGACTTAAAGCCCGATCGTCACATTGGCCGCTCTTCTCTATGAAACGGTTGTACTTATCGCCTGCAAAGCTATGTCGCGTGATGCGGTATGCGGAGACACTAAAAGCACCATAGTAGAACACAGATGAAGCTTCTAAGTTGATGTAATAGCCAGTAAGAAGTAGTACAATTCAAGTTTTAGGTATCGATTATTGACTTTTTAGCTGGCTTTGGTGCCTTGGACATGAGCTAGGACCTTAAGATTCTGCATGAAAGGAGGACTAGCAGCCGAGTTGCACGGGAGAATGTGAAAAGTGTTCATATGTAGTAAAAACCTTAGAAATCCGTCCGTTTTCGTCATTTGTTATCGAATCGACTTAAAGCCAGATCGTCACATTGGCCCCTCTTTTCTCTGAAACGGTTGTACTTATCGTCTGCAAAGCTATGTCGCGTACTGCGGTGTGCGGAGACACTAAAAGCACCATGGTAGAACACAGATGAAGCTTCTAAGTTGATGTAATAGCCAGTAAGAAGTAGTACAATTCAAGTTTTAGGTATCGATTATTGACTTTTTAGCTGGCTTTGGTGCCTTGGACATGAGCTAGGACCTTAAGGTTCTGCATGAAAGGAGGACTAGCAGCCGAGTTGCACGGGAGAATGTGAAAAGTGTTCATATGTAGTAAAAACCTGAGAAATCCGTCCATTTTCGTCATTTGTTATCGAATCGACTTAAAGCCCGATCGTCACATTGGCCGCTCTTCTCTATGAAACGGTTGTACTTATCGCCTGCAAAGCTATGTCGCGTGATGCGGTATGCGGAGACACTAAAAGCACCATAGTAGAACACAGATGAAGCTTCTAAGTTGATGTAATAGCCAGTAAGAAGTAGTACAATTCAAGTTTTAGGTATCGATTATTGACTTTTTAGCTGGCTTTGGTGCCTTGGACATGAGCTAGGACCTTAAGATTCTGCATGAAAGGAGGACTAGCAGCCGAGTTGCACGGGAGAATGTGAAAAGTGTTCATATGTAGTAAAAACCTGAGAAATCCGTCCGTTTTCGTCATTTGTTATCGAATCGACTTAAAGCCAGATCGTCACATTGGCCGCTCTTCTCTCTGAAACGGTTGTACTTATCGTCTGCAAAGCTATGTCGTATGCTGCGGTAGGCGGAGACACTGAAACCACCACAGTAGAACACAGATGAAGCTTTTAATTTGATGTAATAGCCAGTAAGAAGTAGTACAATTCAAGTTTTAGGTATCGATTATTGACTTTTTAGCTGGCTTTGATGCCTTGGACATGAGCTAGGACCTTAAGAATCTGCATGAAAGGAGGAATAGCAGCCGAGTTGCAGGGAAGAATGTGAAAAGTGTTCATATGTAGTAAAAACCTGAGAAATCCGTCCGTTTTAGTCATTTGTTATCGAATCGACCTAAAGCCAGATCGTCACATTGGCCGCTCTTCTCTCTGAAACGGTTGTACTTATCGTCTGCAAAGCTATGTCGCGTGCTGCGGTATGCGGAGACTCTAAAAGCACCATAGTAGAACACAGATGAAGCTTCTAAGTTGATGTAATAGCCAGTAAGAAGTAGTACAATTCAAGTTTTAGGTATCGATTATTGACTTTTTAGCTGGCTTTGGTGCCTTGGACATGAGCTAGGACCTTAAGATTCTGCATGAAAGGAGGACTAGCAGACGAGTTGCACGGGAGAATGTGAAAAGTGTTCATATGTAGTAAAAACCTGAGAAATCCGTCCGTTTTCGTCATTTGTTATCGAATCGACTTAAAGCAAGATCGTCACATTGGCCGCTCTTCTCTCTGAAACGGTTGTACTTATCGTCTGCAAAGCTATGTCGTATGCTGCGGTAGGCGGAGACACTGAAACCACCACAGTAGAACACAGATGAAGCTTCTAATTTGAAGTAATAGCCAGTAAGAAGTAGTACAATTCAAGTTTTAGGTATCGATTATTGACTTTTTAGCTGGCTTTGATGCCTTGGACATGAGCTAGGACCTTAAGAATCTGCATGAAAGGAGGAATAGCAGCCGAGTTGCAGGGAAGAATGTGAAAAGTGTTCATATGTAGTAAAAACCTGAGAAATCCGTCCGTTTTAGTCATTTGTTATCGAATCGACTTAAAGCCAGATCGTCACATTGGCCGCTCTTCTCTCTGAAACGGTTGTACTTATCGTCTGCAAAGCTATGTCGCGTGCTGCGGTATGCGGAGACTCTAAGAGCACCATAGTAGAACACAGATGAAGCTTCTAAGTTGATGTAATAGCCAGTAAGAAGTAGTACAATTCAAGTTTTAGGTACTGATTATTTACTTTTTAGCTGGCTTTGGTGCCTTGGACATGAGCTAGGACCTTAAGATTCTGCATGAAAGGAGGACTAGCAGCCGAGTTGCATGGGAGAATGTGAAAAGTGTTCATATGTAGTAAAAACCTGGGAAATCCGTCCGTTTTCGTCATTTGTTATCGAATCGACTTAAAGGCAGATCGTCACATTGGCCGCTCTTCTCTCTGAAACGGTTGTACTTATCGTCTGCAAAGCTATATCGCGTGCTGCGGTATGCGGAGACACTAAAAGCACCATAGTAGAACACATATGAAGCTTCTATGATGATGTAATAGCCAGTAAGAAGTAGTACAATTCAAGTTTAAGGTATCGGTTATCGACTTTTTAGCTGGCTTTGGTGCCTTGGACATGAGCTAGGACCTTAAGATTCTGCATGAAAGGAGGACTAGCAGCCGAGTTGCACGGGAGAATGTGAAAAGTGTTCATATGTAGTAAAAACCTGAGAAATCCGTCCATTTTCGTCATTTGTTATCGAATCGACTTAAAGCCCGATCGTCACATTGGCCGCTCTTCTCTATGAAACGGTTGTACTTATCGCCTGCAAAGCTATGTCGCGTGATGCGGTATGCGGAGACACTAAAAGCACCATAGTAGAACACAGATGAAGCTTCTAAGTTGATGTAATAGCCAGTAAGAAGTAGTACAATTCAAGTTTTAGGTATCGATTATTGACTTTTTAGCTGGCTTTGGTGCCTTGGACATGAGCTAGGACCTTAAGATTCTGCATGAAAGGAGGACTAGCAGCCGAGTTGCACGGGAGAATGTGAAAAGTGTTCATATGTAGTAAAAACCTGAGAAATCCGTCCGTTTTCGTCATTTGTTATCGAATCGACTTAAAGCCAGATCGTCACATTGGCCGCTCTTCTCTCTGAAACGGTTGTACTTATCGTCTGCAAAGCTATGTCGTATGCTGCGGTAGGCGGAGACACTGAAACCACCACAGTAGAACACAGATGAAGCTTTTAATTTGATGTAATAGCCAGTAAGAAGTAGTACAATTCAAGTTTTAGGTATCGATTATTGACTTTTTAGCTGGCTTTGATGTCTTGGACATGAGCTAGGACCTTAAGAATCTGCATGAAAGGAGGAATAGCAGCCGAGTTGCAGGGAAGAATGTGAAAAGTGTTCATATGTAGTAAAAACCTGAGAAATCCGTCCGTTTTAGTCATTTGTTATCGAATCGACTTAAAGCCAGATCGTCACATTGGCCGCTCTTCTCTCTGAAACGGTTGTACTTATTGTCTGCAAAGCTATGTCGCGTGCTGCGGTATGCGGAGACTCTAAAAGCACCATAGTAGAACACAGATGAAGCTTCTAAGTTGATGTAATAGCCAGTAAGAAGTAGTACAATTCAGGTTTTAGGTACTGATTATTTACTTTTTAGCTGGCTTTGGTGCCTTGGACATGAGCTAGGACCTTAAGATTCTGCATGAAAGGAGGACTAGAAGCCGCGTTGCAAGGGAGAATGTGAAATGTGTTCATATGTAGTAAAAACCTGAGAAATCCGTCCGTTTTCGTCATTTGTTATCGAATCGACTTAAAGCCCGATCGTCACATTGGCCGCTCTTCTCTATGAAACGGTTGTACTTATCGCCTGCAAAGCTATGTCGCGTGATGCGGTATGCGGAGACACTAAAAGCACCATAGTAGAACACAGATGAAGCTTCTAAGTTGATGTAATAGCCAGTAAGAAGTAGTACAATTCAAGTTTTAGGTATCGATTATTGACTTTTTAGCTGGCTTTGGTGCCTTGGACATGAGCTAGGACCTTAAGATTCTGCATGAAAGGAGGACTAGCAGCCGAGTTGCACGGGAGAATGTGAAAAGTGTTCATATGTAGTAAAAACCTTAGAAATCCGTCCGTTTTCGTCATTTGTTATCGAATCGACTTAAAGCCAGATCGTCACATTGGCCCCTCTTTTCTCTGAAACGGTTGTACTTATCGTCTGCAAAGCTATGTCGCGTACTGCGGTGTGCGGAGACACTAAAAGCACCATGGTAGAACACAGATGAAGCTTCTAAGTTGATGTAATAGCCAGTAAGAAGTAGTACAATTCAAGTTTTAGGTATCGATTATTGACTTTTTAGCTGGCTTTGGTGCCTTGGACATGAGCTAGGACCTTAAGATTCTGCATTAAAGGAGGACTAGCAGCCGCGTTGCACGGGAGAATGTGAAATGTGTTCATATGTAGTAGAAACCTGAGAAATCCGTCCGTTTTCGTCATTTGGTACTGAAACAGAGGATGACAGACTAAAGGCCAAATTACTAAATGTCTTCTTCCAAAGCTGTTTCACAGAGGAAGACTGCACTGTGCTTCCTTCTCTAGATTGTCGCACAGTTGACAAAATGGTAGATATCGAAGTAGACGACAGAGGGATAGAGAAACAATTAAAATCGTTCAAAAGAGGAAAGGCCGCTGGTCCTGATGGGATACCAGTTCGATTTTACACAGAGTACGCGAAGGAACTTGCCCCCCTTCTTGCAGCGGTGTACCGTAGGTCTCTAGAAGAGCGAAGCGTTCCAAAGGATTGGAAAAGGGCACAGGTCATCCCCGTTCTCAAGAAGGGACGTCGAACAGATGTGCAGAACTATAGACCTATATCTCTAACGTCGATCAGTTGTAGAATTTTGGAACACCTATTATGTTCGAGTATAATGTCTTTTCTGGAGACTAGAAATCTACTCTGTAGGAATCAGCATGGGTTTCGAAAAAGACGGCCGTGTGAAACCCAGCTCGCGCTATTCGTCCACGAGACTCAGAGGGCCTTAGACACGGGTTCACAGGTAGATGCCGTGTTTCTTGACTTCCGCAAGGCGTTTGACACAGTTCCCCATAGTCGTTTAATGAACAAAGTAAGAGCATACGGACTATCAGATCAATTGTGTGATTGGATTGAGGAGTTCCTAGATAACAGAACGCAGCACGTCATTCTCAATGGAGAGAAGTCTTCCGAAGTAAGAGTGATTTCAGGTGTGCCGCAGGGGAGTGTCATAGGACCGTTGCTATTCACAATATACATAAATGACCTGGTGGATGACATCGGAAGTTTACTGAGGCTTTTTGCGGATGATGCTGTGGTGTATCGAGAGGTTGCAACAATGGAAAATTGTACTGAAATGCAGGAGGATCTGCAGCGAATTGACGCATGGTGCACGGAATGGCAATTGAATCTCAATGTAGCGAAGTGTAATGTGATGCGAATACATAGAAAGATAGGTCCCTTATCATTTAGCTACAAAATAGCAGGTCAGCAACTGGAAGCAGTTAATTCCATAAATTATCTGGGAGTACGCATTAGGAGTGATTTAAAATGGATTGTTCATATAAAGTTGATCGTCGGTAAAGCAGATGCCAGACTGAGATTCATTGGAAGAATCCTAAGGAAATGCGATCCGACAACAAAGGAAGTAGGTTACAGTACGCTTGTTCGCCCAATGCTTGAATACTGCTCAGCAGTGTGGGATCCGCACCAGGTAGGGTTGATAGAAGAGATAGAGAAGATCCAACGGAGAGCAGCGCGCTTCGTTACAGGATCATTTAGTAATTGCGAAAGCGTTACGGAGATGATAGATAAACTCCAGTGGAAGACTCTGCAGGAGAGACGCTCAGTAGCTCGGTACGGGCTTTTGTTGAAGTTTCTAGAACATACCTTCACCGAAGAGTCAAGCAGTATATTGCTCCCTCCTACGTATATCTCGCGAAGAGACCATGAGGATAAAATCAGAGAGATTAGAGCCCACACAGAAGCATACTGACAATCCTTCTTTCCACGTACAATACGAGACTGGAATAGAAGGGAGAACCGATAGAGGTACTCAGGGTACCCTCCACCACACACCGTCAGGTGGCTTGCGGAGTACGGATGTAGATGTAGATGTAGATGTAGATTTGTTATCGAATCGACTTAAAGCCAGATCGTCACATTGGCCGTTCTTCTCTCTGAAACGGTTGTACTTATCGTCTGCAAAGCTATGTCGCGTGCTGCGGTATGCGGAGACAATAAAATCACCAAAGTAGAACACAGATGAAGCTTCTAAGTCGATGTAATAGCCAGTAAGAAGTAGTACAATTCAAGTTTTAGCTACTGATTATTGACTTTTTAGCTGGCTTTGGTGCCTTGGACATGAGCTAGGACCTTAAGATTCTGCATGAAAGGAGGACTAGCAGCCGAGATGCATGGGAGAATGTGAAAAGTGTTCATATGTAGTAAAAACCTGAGAAATCCGTCCGTTTTCGTCATTTGATATCGAATCGACTTAAAGCCCGATCGTCACATTGGCCGCTCTTCTCTATGAAACGGTTGTACTTATCGCCTGCAAAGCTATGTCGCGTGATGCGGTATGCGGAGACACTAAAAGCACCATAGTAGAACACAGATGAAGCTTCTAAGTTGATGTAATAGCCAGTAAGAAGTAGTACAATTCAAGTTTTAGGTATCGATTATTGACTTTTTAGCTGGATTTGGTGCCTTGGACATGAGCTAGGACCTTAAGATTCTGCATGAAAGGAGGACTAGCAGCCGAGTTGCACGGGAGAATGTGAAAAGTGTTCATATGTAGTAAAAACCTGAGAAATCCGTCCGTTTTCGTCATTTGTTATCGAATCGCCTTAAAGCCAGATCGTCACATTGGCCCCTCTTTTCTCTGAAACGGTTGTACTTATCGTCTGCAAAGCTATGTCGCGTACTGCGGTGTGCGGAGACACTAAAAGCACCATGGTAGAACACAGATGAAGCTTCTAAGTTGATGTAATAGCCAGTAAGAAGTAGTACAGTTCAAGTTTTAGGTATCGATTATTGACTTTTTAGCTGGCTTTGGTGCCTTGGACATGAGCTAGGACCTTAAGATTCTGCATTAAAGGAAGACTAGCAGCCGCGTTGCACGGGAGAATGTGAAACGTGTTCATATGTAGTAGAAACCTAAGAAATCCGTCCGTTTTCGTCATTTGTTATCGAATCGACTTAAAGCCCGATCGTCACATTGGCCGCTCTTCTCTCTGAAACGGTTGTACTTATCGTCTGCAAAGCTATGTCGCGTGCTGCGGAATGCGGAGACAATAAAATCACCATAGTAGAACACAGATGAAGCTTCTAAGTCGATGTAATAGCCAGTAAGAAGTAGTACAATTCAAGTTTTAGGTACTGATTATTGACTTTTTAGCTGGCTTTGGTGCCTTGGACATGAGCTAGGACCTTAAGATTCTGCATGAAAGAAGGACTAGCAGCCGAGTTGCAAGGGAGAATGTGAAAAGTGTTCATATGTAGTAAAAACCTGAGAAATCCGTCCGTTTTCGTCATTTGTTATCGAATCTACTTAAAGCCAGATCGTCACATTGGCCGCTCTTCCCTCTGAAACGGTTGTACTTATCGTCTGCAAAGCTATGTCGCGTGCTGCGGTATGCGGAGACACTAAAAGCACCATAGTAGAACACAGATGAAGCTTCTATGATGATGTAATAGCCAGTAAGAAGTAGTACAATTCAAGTTTTAGGTATCGATTATTGACTTTTTAGCTGGCTTTGGTGCCTTGGACATGAGCTAGGACCTTAAGATTCTGCATGAAAGGAGGACTAGCAGCCGCGTTGGATAGGAGAATGTGAAAAGTGTTCATATGTAGTGAAAACCTGAGAAATCCGTCCGTTTTCGTCATTTGTTATCGAATCGACTTAAAGCCAGATCGTCACATTGGCCCCTCTTCTATCTGAAACGGTTGTACTTATCGTCTTCAAAGCTATGTCGCGTGCTGCGGTATGCGGAGACACTAAAAGCACCATAGTAGAACACAGATGAAGCTTCTAAATTGATGTAATAGCCAGTAAGAAGTAGTACAATTCAAGTTTTAGGTATCGATTATTGACTTTTTAGCTGGCTTTGGTGCCTTGAACATGAGCTAGGACCTTAAGATTCTGCATGAAAGGAGGACTAGCAGCCGAGTTGCACGGGAGAATGTGAAAAGTGTTCATATGTAGTAAAAACCTGAGAAATCCGTCCGTTTTCGTCATTTGTTATCGAATCGACTTAAAGCCAGATCGTCACATTGGCCCCTCTTCTCTCTAAAACGGTTGTACTTATCGTCTTCAAAGCTATGTCGCGTGCTGCGGTATGCGGAGACACTAAAAGCACCATAGTAGAACACAGATGAAGCTTCTAAATTGATGTAATAGCCAGTAAGAAGTAGTACAATTCAAGTTTTAGGTATCGATTATTGACTTTTTAGCTGGCTTTGGTGCCTTGGATATGAACTAGGACCTTAAGATTCTGCATGAAAGGAGGACTAGCACTTGAGTTGCACGGGAGAATGTGAAAAGTGTTCATATGTAGTAAAAACCTGAGAAATCCGTCCGTTTTCGTCATTTGTTATCGAATCGACTTAAAGCCAGATCGTCACATTGGCCGCTCTTCTCTCTGAAACGGTTGTACTTATCGTCTGCAAAGCTATGTCGCGTGCTGCGGAATGCGGAGACAATAAAATCACCATAGTAGAACACAGATGAAGCTTCTAAGTCGATGTAATAGCCAGTAAGAAGTAGTACAATTCAAGTTTTAGGTACTGATTATTGATTTTTAGCTGGCTTTGGTGCCTTGGACATGAGCTAGGACCTTAAGATTCTGCATGAAAGAAGGACTAGCAGCCGAGTTGCAAGGGAGAATGTGAAAAGTGTTCATATGTAGTAAAAACCTGAGAAATCCGTCCGTTTTCGTCATTTGTTATCGAATCTACTTAAAGCCAGATCGTCACATTGGCCGCTCTTCTCTCTGAAACGGTTGTACTTATCGTCTGCAAAGCTATGTCGCGTGCTGCGGTATGCGGAGACACTAAAAGCACCATAGTAGAACACAGATGAAGCTTCTATGATGATGTAATAGCCAGTAAGAAGTAGTACAATTCAAGTTTTAGGTATCGATTATTGACTTTTTAGCTGGCTTTGGTGCCTTGGACATGAGCTAGGACCTTAAGATTCTGCATGAAAGGAGGACTAGCAGCCGCGTTGGATAGGAGAATGTGAAAAGTGTTCATATGTAGTGAAAACCTGAGAAATCCGTCCGTTTTCGTCATTTGTTATCGAATCGACTTAAAGCCAGATCGTCACATTGGCCCCTCTTCTCTCTGAAACGGTTGTACTTATCGTCTTCAAGGCTATGTCGCGTGCTGCGGTATGCGGAGACACTAAAAGCACCATAGTAGAACACAGATGAAGCTTCTAAATTGATGTAATAGCCAGTAAGAAGTAGTACAATTCAAGTTTTAGGTATCTATTATTGACTTTTTAGCTGGCTTTGGTGCCTTGAACATGAGCTAGGACCTTAAGATTCTGCATGAAAGGAGGACTAGCAGCCGAGTTGCACGGGAGAATGTGAAAAGTGTTCATATGTAGTAAAAACCTGAGAAATCCGTCCGTTTTCGTCATTTGTTATCGAATCGACTTAAAGCCAGATCGTCACATTGGCCCCTCTTCTCTCTGAAACGGTTGTACTTATCGTCTTCAAAGCTATGTCGCGTGCTGCGGTATGCGGAGACACTAAAAGCACCATAGTAGAACACAGATGAAGCTTCTATGATGTTGTAATAGCCAGTAAGAAGTATTACAATTCAAGTTTTAGGTATCGATTATTGACTTTTTAGCTGGCTTTGGTGCCTTGGACATGAGCTAGGACCTTAAGATTCTGCATGAAAGGAGGACTAGCAGCCGAGTTGCACAGGAGAATATGAAAAGTATTCAAATGTAGTAAAAACCTGAGAAATCCGTCCGTTTTCGTCATTTGTGATCGAATCGCCTTAAAGCCAGATCGTCACTTGGCCGCTCTTCTCTCTGAAACGGCTGTACTTATCGTCTGCAAAGCTATGTGGCGTGCTGCGGTATGCGGAGACACTAAAAGCACCATAGTAGAAAACAGATTAAGCTTCTAAGTTGATGTAATAGCCAGTAAGAAGTAGTACAATTCAAGTTTTAGGTACTGATTATTGACTTTTTAGCTGGCTTTGGTGCCTTGGACATGAGCTGGGACCTTAAGATTCTGCATGAAAGGAGGACTAGCAGCCGAGTTGCACGGGAGAATGTGAAAAGTGTTCATATGTAGTAAAAACCTGAGAAATCCGTCCGTTTTCGTCATTTGTTATCGAATCGACTTAAAGCCAGATCGTCACATTGGCCGCTCTTCTCTCTGAAACGGTTGTACTTATCGTCTGCAAAGCTATGTCGCGTGCTGCGGTATGCGGAGACACTAAAAGCACCATAGTAGAACACAGATGAAGCTTCTATGATGATGTAATAGCCAGTAAGAAGTAGTACAATTCAAGTTTTAGGTACTGATTATTGACTTTTTAGCTGGCTTTGGTGCCTTGGACATGAGCTGGGACCTTAAGATTCTGCATGAAAGGAGGACTAGCAGCCGAGTTGCACGGGAGAATGTGAAAAGTGTTCATATGTAGTAAAAACCTGAGAAATCCGTCCGTTTTCGTCATTTGTTATCGAATCGACTTAAAGCGAGATCGTCACATTGGCCGCTCTTCTCTCTGAAACGGTTGTACTTATCGTCTGCAAAGCTATGTCGCGTGCTGCGGTATGCGGAGACACTAAAAGCACCATAGTAGAACACAGATGAAGCTTCTAAATTGATGTAATAGCCAGTAAGAAGTAGTACAATTAAAGTTTTAGGTATCGATTATTGACTTTTTAGCTGGCTTTGGTGCCTTGGACATGACCAAGGACCTTAAGATTCTGCATGAAAGGAGGACTAGCAGCCGAGTTGCAGGGGGGAATGTGAAAAGTGTTCATATGTAGTAAAAACCTGAGAAATCCGTCCGTTTTCGTCATTTGTTATCGAATCGACTTAAAGCCAGATCGTCACAATGGCCGCTCTTCTCTCTGAAACGGTTGTACTTATCGTCTGCAAAGCTATGTCGCGTGCTGCGGTATGCGGAGACACTAAAAGCACCATAGTAGAACACAGATGAAGCTTCTAAGTTGATGTAATAGCCAGTAAGAAGTAGTACAATTCAAGTTTTAGGTATCGATTATTGATTTTTTAGCTGGCTTTGTTGCCTTGGACATGAGCTAGGACCTTAAGATTCTGCAAGAAAGGAGGACTAGCAGCCGAGTTGCAGGGGAGAATGTGAAAAGTGTTCATATGTAGTAAAAACCTGAGAAATCCGTCCGTTTTCGTCATTTGTTATCGAATCGACTTAAAGCCAGATCGTCACATTGGCCGCTCTTCTCTCTGAAACGGTTGTACTTATCGTCTTCAAAGCTATGTCGCGTGCTGCGGTATGCGGAGACACTAAAACCACCATAGTAGAACACAGATGAAGCTTCCAAGTTGATGTAATAGCCAGTAAGAAGTAGAACAATTCAAGTTTTAGGTATCGATTATTGACTTTTTAGCTGGCTTTGGTGCCTTGGACATGAGCTACGACCTTAAGAATCTGCATGAAAGGAGGACTAGCAGCCGAGTTGCACGGGAGAATGTGAAAAGTGTTCATATGTAGTAAAAACCTGAGAAATCCGTTCGTTTTCGTCAATTGTTATCGAATCGACTTAAAGCCAGATCGTCACATTGGCCGCTCTTCTCTCTGAAACGGTTGTACTTATCGTCTGCAAAGCTATGTCGCGTGCTGCGGTATGCGCAGACACTAAAAGCACCATAGTATAAAACAGATGAAGCTTCTAAGTTGATGTAATAGCCAGTAAGAAGTAGTACAACTCAAGTTTTAGGTATCGATTATTGACTTTTTAGCTGGCTTTGATGCCTTGGACATGAGCTAGGACCTTAAGATTCTGCATGAAAGGAGGACTAACAGCCGCGTTGCACGGGAGAATGTGAAAAGTGTTCATATGTAGTAGAAACCTGAGAAATCCGTCCGTTTTAGTCATTTTTATCGAATCGACTTAAAGCCCGATCGTCACATTGGCCGCTCTTCTCTCTGAAACGGTTGTACTTATCGTCTGCAAAGCTACGTCGCGTGCTGCGGTATGCGGAGACAATAAAATCACCATAGTAGAACACAGATGAAGCTTCTATGATGATGTAATAGCCAGTAAGAAGTAGTACAATTCAAGTTTTAGGTATCGATTATTGACTTTTTAGATGGATTTGGGGCCTTGGACAAGAGCTAGGACCTTAAGATTCTGCATGAAAGGAGGACTAGCAGCCGAGTTGCACGGGACAATATGAAAAGTGTTCATATGTAGTAAAAACCTGAGAAATCCGTCCGTTTTCGTCATTTGTTATCGAATCGCCTTAAAGCCAGATCGTCACTTGGCCGCTCTTTTCTCTGAAACGGCTGTACTTATCGTCTGCAAAGCTATGTGGCGTGCTGCGGTATGCGGAGACACTAAAAGCACCATAGTAGAACACAGATTAAGCTTCTAAGTTGATGTAATAGCCAGTAAGAAGTAGTACAATTCAAGTTTTAGGTAATGATTATTGACTTTTTAGCTGGCTTTGGTGCCTTGGACATGAGCTAGGACCTTAAGATTCTGCATGAAAGGAGGACTAGCAGCCGAGTTGCACGGGAGAATGTGAAAAGTGTTCATATGTAGTAAAAACGTGAGAAATCCGTCCGTTTTCGTCATTTGTTATCGAATCGACTTAAAGCCAGATCGTCACATTGGCCGCTCTTCTCTCTGAAACGGTTGTACTTATCGTCTGCAAAGCTATGTCGCGTGCTGCGGTATGCGGAGACACTAAAAGCACCATAGTAGAACACAGATGAAGCTTCTATGATGATGTAATAGCCAGTAAGAAGTAGTACAATTACAGTTTTAGGTATCGATTATTGACTTTTTAGCTGGCTTTGGTGCCTTGGACATGACCTAGGACCTTAAGATTCTGCATGACAGGAGGACTAGCAGCCGAGTTGCAGGGGAGAATGTGAAAAGTGTTCATATGTAGTAAAAACCTGAGAAATCCGTCCGTTTTCGTCATTTGTTATCGAATCGACTTAAAGCCAGATCGTCACATTGGCCGCTCTTCTCTCTGAAACGGTTGTACTTATCGCCTGCAAAGCTATGTCGCGTGATGCGGTATGCGGAGACACTAAAAGCACCATAGTAGAACACAGATGAAGCTTCTAAGTTGATGTAATAGCCATTAAGAAGTAGTACAATTTAAGTTTTAGGTATCGATTATTGACTTTTTAGCTGGCTTTGGTGCCTTGGACATGAGCTAGGACCTTAAGATTCTGCATGAAAGGAGGACTAGCAGCCGAGTTGCACGGGAGAATGTGAAAAGTGTTCATATGTAGTAAAAACCTGAGAAATCCGTCCGTTTTCGTCATTTGTTATCGAATCGTCTTAAAGCCAGATCGTCACATTGGCCGCTCTTCTCTCTGAAACGGTTGTACTTATCGTCTGCAAAGCTATGTCGTATGCTGCGGTAGGTGGAGACACTGAAACCACCACAGTGGAACACAGATGAAGCTTCTAACTTGATGTAATAGAGAGTAAGAAATAGTACAATTCAAGTTTTAGATATCGATTATTGACTTTTTAGCTGGCTTTGATGCCTTGGACATGAGCTAGGACCTTAAGAATCTGCATGAAAGGAGGACTAGCAGCCGAGTTGCAGGGAAGAATGGGAAAAGTGTTCATATGTAGTAAAAACCTGAGAAATCCGTCCGTTTTCGTCATTTGTTTTCGAATCGACTTAAAGCCCGATCGTCACATTGGCCGCTCTTCTCTCTGAAACGGTTGTACTTATCGTCTGCAAAGCTATGTCGCGTGCTGCGGTATGCGGAGACACTAAAATCACCATAGTAGAACACAGATGAAGCTTCTAAGATGATGTAATAGACAATAAGAAGTAGTACAATTCAAGTTTTAGGTATGGAGTATTGACTTTTTAGCTGGCTTTGGTGCCTTGGTCATGAGCTAGGACCTTAAGATTCTGCATGAAAGGAGGAGTAGCAGCCGCGTTGCACGGGAGAATCTGAAAAGTGTTCATATGTAGTAAAAACCTGAGAAATCCGTCCGTTTTCGTCATTTGTTATCGAATCGACTTAAAGCCCGATCGTCACATTGGCCGCTCTTCTCTCTGAAACGGTTGTACTTATCGTCTGCAAAGCTATGTCGCGTGCTGCGGTATGCGGAGACACTAAAAGCACCATAGTAGAACACAGATGAAGCTTCTAAGTTGATGTAATAGCCAGTAAGAAGTAGTACAATTCAAGTTTTAGGTATCGATTATTGACTTTTTAGCTGGCTTTGGTGCCTTGGACATGAGCTAGGACCTTAAGATTCTGCATGAAAGGAGGACTAGGAGCCGAGTTGCACGGGAGAATGTGAAAAGTGTTCATATGTAGTAAAAACCTGAGAAATCCGTCCGTTTTCGTCAATTGTTATCGAATCGACTTAAAGCCAGATCGTCACATTGGCCGCTCTTCTGTCTGAAACGGTTGTACTTATCGTCTGCAAAGCTATGTCGCGTGCTGCGGTATGCGGAGACACTAAAAGCACCATAGTAGAACACAGATGAAGCTTCTAAGTTGATGCAATAGCCAGTAAGAAGTAGTACAATTCAAGTTTTAGGTACTGATTATTTACTTTTTTGCTGGCTTTGGTGCCTTGGGCATGAGCTAGGACTTTAAGATTCTGCATGAAAGGAGGACTAGCAGCCGAGTTGCAAGGGAGAATGTGAAAAGTGTTCATATGTAGTAAAAACCTGAGAAATCCGTCCGTTTTCGTCATTTGTTATCGAATCGACTTAAAGCCAGATCGTCACATTGGCCGCCCTTCTCTCTGAAACGGTTGTACTTATCGTCTGCAAAGCTATGTCGCGTGCTGCGGTATGCGCAGACACTAAAAGCACCATAGTATAAAACAGATGAAGCTTCTAAGTTGATGTAATAGCCAGTAAGAAGTAGTACAACTCAAGTTTTAGGTATCGATTATTGACTTTTTAGCTGGCTTTGGTGCCTTGGACATGAGCTAGGACCTTGAGATTCTGCATGAAAGGAGGACTAGCAGCCGCGTTGCACGGGAGAATGTGAAATGTGTTCATATGTAGTAGAAACCTGAGAAATCCGTCCGTTTTCGTCATTTGTTATCGAATCGACTTAAAGCCCGATCGTCACATTGGCCGCTCTTCTCTCTGAAACGGTTGTACTTATCGTCTGCAAAGCTAAGTCGCGTGCTGCGGTATGCGGAGACAATAAAATCACCATAGTAGAACACAGATTAAGCTTCTAAGTTGATGTAATAGCCAGTAAGAAGTAGTACAATTCAAGTTTTAGTACTGATTGTTGACTTTTTAGCTGGCTTTGGTGCCTTGGACATGAGCTAGGACCTTAAGATTCTGCATGAAAGGAGGACTAGCAGCCGAGTTGCACGGGAGAATGTGAAAAGTGTTCATATGTAGTAAAAACCTGAGAAATCCGTCCGTTTTCGTCATTTGTTATCGAATCGACTTAAAGCCAGATCGTCACATTGGCCGCTCTTCTCTCTGAAACGGTTGTACTTATCGTCTGCAAAGCTATGTCGCGTGCTGCGGTATGCGGAGACTCTAAAAGCACCATAGTAGAACACAGATAAAGCTTCTATGATGATGTAATAGCCAGTAAGAAGTAGTACAATTAAAGTTTTAGGTATCGATTATTGACTTTTTAGCTGGCTTTGGTGCTTGGACATGACCTAGGACCTTAAGATTCTACATGAAAGGTGGACTAGCAGCCGAGTTGCAGGGGAGAATGTGAAAAGTGTTCATATGTAGTAAAAACCTGAGAAATCCGTCCGTTTTCGTCAATTGTTATCGAATCGACTTAAAGCCCGATCGTCACATTGGCCGCTCTTCTCTCTGAAACGGTTGTACTTATCGTCTGCAAAGCTATGTCGCGTGCTGCGGTATGCGGAGACACTAAAAGTACCATAGTAGAACACAGATTAAGCTTCTAAGTTGATGTAATAGCCAGTAAGAAGTAGTACAATTCAAGTTTTAGGTACTGATTGTTGACTTTTTAGCTGGCTTTGGTGCCTTGGACATGAGCTAGACCTTAAGATTCTGCATGAAAGGAGGACTAGCAGCCGAGTTGCACGGGAGAATGTGAAAAGTGTTCATATGTAGTAAAAACCTGAGAAATCCGTCCGTTTTCGTCATTTGTTATCGAATCGACTTAAAGCCAGATCGTCACATTGGCCGCTCTTCTTTCTGAAACGGTTGTACTTATCGTCTGCAAAGCTATGTCGCGTGCTGCGGTATGCGGAGACTCTAAAAGCACCATAGTAGAACACAGATGAAGCTTCTATGATGATGTAATAGCCAGTAAGAAGTAGTACAATTAAAGTTTTAGGTATCGATTATTGACTTTTTTGCTGGCTTTGGTGCTTGGACATGACCTAGGACCTTAAGATTCTACATGAAAGGAGGACTAGCAGCCGAGTTGCAGGGGAGAATGTGAAAAGTGTTCATATGTAGTAAAAACCTGAGAAATCCGTCCGTTTTCGTCATTTGTTATCGAATCGACTTAAAGCCAGATCGTCACATTGGCCGCTCTTCTCTCTGAAACGGTTGTACTTATCGCCTGCAAAGCTATGTCGCGTGATGCGGTATGCGGAGACACTAAAAGCACCATAGTAGAACACAGATGAAGCTTCTAAGTTGATGTAATAGCCAGTAAGAAGTAGTACAATTCAAGTTTTAGGTATCGATTATTGACTTTTTAGCTGGATTTGGTGCCTTGGACATGAGCTAGGACCTTAAGATTCTGCATGAAAGGAGGACTAGCAGCCGAGTTGCACGGGATAATGTGAAATGTGTTCATATGTAGTAAAAACCTCAGAAATCCGTCCGTTTTCGTCATTTGTTATCGAATCGGCTTAAAGCCAGATCGTCACATTGGCCGCTCTTCTCTCTGAAACGGTTGTACTTATCGTCTGCAAAGCTATGTCGTATGCTGCGGTAGGCGGAGACACTGAAACCACCACAGTAGAACACAGATGAAGCTTCTAATTTGATGTAATACCCAGTAAGAAATAGTACAATTCAAGTTTTAGGTATCGATTATTGACTTTTTAGCTGGCTTTGATGCCTTGGACATGAGCTAGGACCTTAAGAATCTGCATGAAAGGAGGACTAGCAGCCGAGTTGCAGGGAAGAATGTGAAAAGTGTTCATATGTAGTAAAAACCTGAGAAATCCGTCCGTTTTCGTCATTTGTTATCGAATCGACTTAAAGCCAGATCGTCACATTGGCCGCTCTTCTCTCTGAAACGGTTGTACTTATCGTCTGCAAAGCTATGTCGCGTGCTGCGGTATGCGGAGACTCTAAAAGCACCATAGTAGAACACAGATGAAGCTTCTAAGTTGATGTAATAGCCAGTAAGAAGTAGTACAATTCAAGTTTTAGGTACTGATTATTTACTTTTTAGCTGGCTTTGGTGCCATGGACATGAGCTAGGACATTAAGATTCTGCATGAAAGGAGGACTAGCAGCCGCGTTGCACGGGAGAATGTGAAATGTGTTCATATGTAGTAAAAACCTGAGAAATCCGTCCGTTTTCGTCATTTGTTTTCGAATCGACTTAAAGCCAGATCGTCACATTGGCCGCTCTTCTCTCTGAAACGGTTGTACTTATCGTCTGCAAAGCTATGTCGTATGCTGCGGTAGGCGGAGACACTGAAACCACCACAGTAGAACACAGATGAAGCTTCTAATTTGTTGTAATAGCCAGTAAGAAATAGTACAATTCAAGTTTTAGGTATCGGTTATTGACTTTTTAGCTGGCTTTGATGCCTTGGACATGAGCTAGGACCTTAAGAATCTGCATGAAAGGAGGACTAGCAGCCGAGTTGCAGGGAAGAATGTGAAAAGTGTTCATATGTAGTAAAAACCTGAGAAATCCGTCCGTTTTCGTCATTTGTTATCGAATCGACTTAAAGCCAGATTGTCACATTGGCCGCTCTTCTCTCTGAAACGGTTGTACTTATCGTCTGCAAAGCTATGTCGCGTGCTGCGGTATGCGCAGACACTAAAAGCACCATAGTAGAACACAGATGAAGCTTCTAAGTTGATGTAATAGCCAGTAAGAAGTAGTACAATTCAAGTTTTAGGTATCGATTATTGACTTTTTAGCTGGCTTTGGTGCCTTGGACATGAGCTAGGACCTTAAGATTCTGCATGAAAGGAGGACTAGCAGCCGAGTTGCACGGGAGAATGTGAAAAGTGTTCATATGTAGTAAAAACCTGAGAAATCCGTCCGTTTTCGTCAATTGTTATCGAATCGACTTAAAGCCAGATCGTCACATTGGCCGCTCTTCTCTCTGAAACGGTTCTACTTATCGTCTGCAAAGCTATGTCGCGTGCTGCGGTATGCGGAGACACTAAAAGCACCATAGTAGAACACAGATGAAGCTTCTAAGTTGATGCAATAGCCAGTAAGAAGTAGTACAATTCAAGTTTTAGGTACTGATTATTTACTTTTTTGCTGGCTTTGGTGCCTTGGGCATGAGCTAGGACTTTAAGATTCTGCATGAAAGGAGGACTAGCAGCCGCGTTGCACGGGAGAATGTGAAATGTGTTCATATGTAGTAGAAACCTGAGAAATCCGTCCGTTTTCGTCATTTGTTATCGAATCGACTTAAAGCCCGATCGTCACATTGGCCGCTCTTCTCTCTGAAACGGTTGTACTTATCGTCTGCAAAGCTAAGTCGCGTGCTGCGGTATGCGGAGACAATAAAATCACCATAGTAGAACACAGATGAAGCTTCTAAGTCGATGTAATAGCCAGTAAGAAGTAGTACAATTCAAGTTTTAGGTATCGATTATTGACTTCTTAGATGGATTTGGTGCCTTGGACATGAGCTAGGACCTTAAGATTCTGCATGAAAGGAGGACTAGCAGCCGAGTTGCACGGGACAATATGAAAAGTGTTCATATGTAGTAAAATCCTGAGAAATCCGTCCGTTTTCGTCATTTGTTATCGAATCGCCTTAAAGCCAGATCGTCACTTGGCCGCTCTTCTCTCTGAAACGGCTGTACTTATCGTCTGCAAGGCTATGTGGCGTGCTGCGGTATGCGGAGACACTAAAAGCACCATAGTAGAACACAGATGAAGCTTCTAAGTTGATGCAATAGCCAGTAAGAAGTAGTACAATTCAAGTTTTAGGTACTGATTATTTACTTTTTTGCTGGCTTTGGTGCCTTGGGCATGAGCTAGGACTTTAAGATTCTGCATGAAAGGAGGACTAGCAGCCGCGTTGCACGGGAGAATGTGAAATGTGTTCATATGTAGTAGAAACCTGAGAAATCCTTCCGTTTTCGTCATTTGTTATCGAATCGACTTAAAGCCCGATCGTCACATTGGCCGCTCTTCTCTCTGAAACGGTTGTACTTATCGTCTGCAAAGCTAAGTCGCGTGCTGCGGTATGCGGAGACAATAAAATCACCATAGTAGAACACAGATGAAGCTTCCAAGTCGATGTAATAGCCAGTAAGAAGTAGTACAATTCAAGTTTTAGGTATCGATTATTGACTTCTTAGATGGATTTGGTGCCTTGGACATGAGCTAGGACCTTAAGATTCTGCATGAAAGGAGGACTAGCAGCCGAGTTGCACGGGACAATATGAAAAGTGTTCATATGTAGTAAAATCCTGAGAAATCCGTCCGTTTTCGTCATTTGTTATCGAATCGCCTTAAAGCCAGATCGTCACTTGGCCGCTCTTCTCTCTGAAACGGCTGTACTTATCGTCTGCAAGGCTATGTGGCGTGCTGCGGTATGCGGAGACACTAAAAGTACCATAGTAGAACACAGATTAAGCTTCTAAGTTGATGTAATAGCCAGTAAGAAGTAGTACAATTCAAGTTTTAGGTACTGATTGTTGACTTTTTAGCTGGCTTTGGTGCCTTGGACATGAGCTAGGACCTTAAGATTCTGCATGAAAGGAGGACTAGCAGCCGCGTTGCACGGGAGAATCTGAAAGTGTTCATATGTAGTAAAAACCTGAGAAATCCGTCCGTTTTCGTCATTTGTTATCGAATCGACATAAAGCCCGATCGTCACATTGGCCGCTCTTCTCTCCGTAACGGTTCTACTTATCGTCTTCAAAGCTATGGCGCGTGCTGCGGTATGCGGAGACACTAAAATCACCATAGTAGAACACAGATGAAGCTTCTAAGATAATGTAATAGTCAATAAGAAGTAGTGCAATTCAGGTTTTAGGTATGGATTATTGACTTTTTAGCTGGCTTTGGTGCCTTGGGCATGAGCTAGGACCTTAAGATTCTGCATGAAAGGAGGACTAGCAGCCGAGTTGCACGGGAGAATCTGAAAAGTGTTCATATGTAGTAAAAACCTGAGAAATCCGTCCGTTTTCGTCATTTGTTATCGAATCGACTTAAAGCCAGATCGTCACATTGGCCGCTCTTCTCTCTGAAACGGTTGTACTTATCGTCTGCAAAGCTATGTCGCGTGCTGCGGTATGCGCAGACACTAAAAGGACCATAGTAGAACACAGATGAAGCTTCTAAGTTGATGTAATAGCAAGTAAGAAGTAGTACAATTCAAGTTTTAGGTATCGATTATTGACTTCTTAGATGGATTTGGTGCCTTGGACATGAGCTAGGACCTTAAGATTCAGCATGAAAGGAGGACTAGCAGCCGAGTTGCACGGGAGAATGTGAAAAGTGTTCATATGTAGTAAAAACCTGAGAAATCCGTCCGTTTTCGTCAATTGTTATCGAATCGACTTAAAGCCAGATCGTCACATTGGCCGCTCTTCTCTCTGAAACGGTTCTACTTATCGTCTGCAAAGCTATGTCGCGTGCTGCGGTATGCGGAGACACTAAAAGCACCATAGTAGAACACAGATGAAGCTTCTAAGTTGATGCAATAGCCAGTAAGAAGTAGTACAATTCAAGTTTTAGGTACTGATTATTTACTTTTTTGCTGGCTTTGGTGCCTTGGGCATGAGCTAGGACTTTAAGATTCTGCATGAAAGGAGGACTAGCAGCCGCGTTGCACGGGAGAATGTGAAATGTGTTCATATGTAGTAGAAACCTGAGAAATCCGTCCGTTTTCGTCATTTGTTATCGAATCGACTTAAAGCCCGATCGTCACATTGGCCGCTCTTCTCTCTGAAACGGTTGTACTTATCGTCTGCAAAGCTAAGTCGCGTGCTGCGGTATGCGGAGACAATAAAATCACCATAGTAGAACACAGATCAAGCTTCTAAGTCGATGTAATAGCCAGTAAGAAGTAGTACAATTCAAGTTTTAGGTATCGATTATTGACTTCTTAGATGGATTTGGTGCCTTGGACATGAGCTAGGACCTTAAGATTCTGCATGAAAGGAGGACTAGCAGCCGAGTTGCACGGGACAATATGAAAAGTGTTCATATGTAGTAAAATCCTGAGAAATCCGTCCGTTTTCGTCATTTGTTATCGAATCGCCTTAAAGCCAGATCGTCACTTGGCCGCTCTTCTCTCTGAAACGGCTGTACTTATCGTCTGCAAGGCTATGTGGCGTGCTGCGGTATGCGGAGACACTAAAAGTACCATAGTAGAACACAGATTAAGCTTCTAAGTTGATGTAATAGCCAGTAAGAAGTAGTACAATTCAAGTTTTAGGTACTGATTGTTGACTTTTTAGCTGGCTTTGGTGCCTTGGACATGAGCTAGGACCTTAAGATTCTGCATGAAAGGAGGACTAGCAGCCGAGTTGCACGGGAGAATGTGAAAAGTGTTCATATGTAGTAAAAACCTGAGAAATCCGTCCGTTTTCGTCATTTGTTATCGAATCGACTTAAAGCCAGATCGTCACATTGGCCGCTCTTCTCTCTGAAACGGTTGTACTTATCGTCTGCAAAGCTATGTCGCGTGCTGCGGTATGCGGAGACTCTAAAAGCACCATAGTAGAACACAGATGAAGCTTCTATGATGATGTAATAGCCAGTAAGAAGTAGTACAATTAAAGTTTTAGGTATCGATTATTGACTTTTTAGCTGGCTTTGGTGCTTGGACATGACCTAGGACCTTAAGATTCTACATGAAAGGAGGACTAGCAGCCGAGTTGCAGGGGAGAATGTGAAAAGTGTTCATATGTAGTAAAAACCTGAGAAATCCGTCCGTTTTCGTCATTTGTTATCGAATCGACTTAAAGCCAGATCGTCACATTGGCCGCTCTTCTCTCTGAAACGGTTGTACTTATCGCCTGCAAAGCTATGTCGCGTGATGCGGTATGCGGAGACACTAAAAGCACCATAGTAGAACACAGATGAAGCTTCTAAGTTGATGTAATAGCCAGTAAGAAGTAGTACAATTCAAGTTTTAGGTATCGATTATTGACTTTTTAGCTGGCTTTGGTGCCTTGGACATGAGCTAGGACCTTAAGATTCTGCATGAAAGGAGGACTAGCAGCCGAGTTGCACGGGAGAATGTGAAAAGTGTTCATATGTAGTAAAAACCTGAGAAATCCGTCCGTTTTCGTCATTTGTTATCGAATCGGCTTAAAGCCAGATCGTCACATTGGCCGCTCTTCTCTCTGAAACGGTTGTACTTATCGTCTGCAAAGCTATGTCGTATGCTGCGGTAGGCGGAGACACTGAAACCACCACAGTAGAACACAGATGAAGCTTCTAATTCATGTAATAGCCAGTAAGAAATAGTACAATTCAAGTTTTAGGTATCGATTATTGACTTCTTAGCTGGCTTTGATGCCTTGGACATGAGCTAGGACCTTAAGAATCTGCATGAAAGGAGGACTAGCAGCCGAGTTGCAGGGAAGAATGTGAAAAGTGTTCATATGTAGTAAAAACCTGAGAAATCCGTCCGTTTTCGTCATTTGTTATCGAATCGACTTAAAGCCAGATCGTCACATTGGCCGCTCTTCTCTCTGAAACGGTTGTACTTATCGTCTGCAAAGCTATGTCGCGTGCTGCGGTATGCGGAGACTCTAAAAGCACCATAGTAGAACACAGATGAAGCTTCTAAGTTGATGTAATAGCCAGTAAGAAGTAGTACAATTCAAGTTTTAGGTACTGATTATTTACTTTTTAGCTGGCTTTGGTGCCATGGACATGAGCTAGGACATTAAGATTCTGCATCAAAAGGAGGACTAGCAGCCGCGTTGCACGGGAGAATGTGAAATGTGTTCATATGTAGTAAAAACCTGAGAAATCCGTCCGTTTTCGTCATTTGTTTTCGAATCGACTTAAAGCCAGATCGTCACATTGGCCGCTCTTCTCTCTGAAACGGTTGTACTTATCGTCTGCAAAGCTATGTCGTATGCTGCGGTAGGCGGAGACACTGAAACCACCACAGTAGAACACAGATGAAGCTTCTAATTTGATGTAATAGTCAGTAAGAAATAGTACAATTCAAGTTTTAGGTATCGGTTATTGACTTTTTAGCTGGCTTTGATGCCTTGGACATGAGCTAGGACCTTAAGAATCTGCATGAAAGGAGGACTAGCAGCCGAGTTGCAGGGAAGAATGTGAAAAGTGTTCATATGTAGTAAAAACCTGAGAAATCCGTCCGTTTTCGTCATTTGTTATCGAATCGACTTAAAGCCAGATCGTCACATTGGCCGCTCTTCTCTCTGAAACGGTTGTACTTATCGTCTGCAAAGCTATGTCGCGTGCTGCGGTATGCGGAGACACTAAAATCACCATAGTAGAACACAGATGAAGCTTCTAAGATAATGTAATAGTCAATAAGAAGTAGTGCAATTCAGGTTTTAGGTATGGATTATTGACTTTTTAGCTGGCTTTGGTGCCTTGGGCATGAGCTAGGACCTTAAGATTCTGCATGAAAGGAGGACTAGCAGCCGAGTTGCACGGGAGAATCTGAAAAGTGTTCATATGTAGTAAAAACCTGAGAAATCCGTCCGTTTTCGTCATTTGTTATCGAATCGGCTTAAAGCCAGATCGTCACATTGGCCGCTCTTCTCTCTGAAACGGTTGTACTTATCGTCTGCAAAGCTATGTCGCGTGCTGCGGTATGCGGAGACAATAAAATCACCATAGTAGAACACAGATGAAGCTTCTAAGTCGATGTAATAGCCAGTAAGAAGTAGTACAATTCAAGTTTTAGGTATCGATTATTACTTCTTAGATGGATTTGGTGCCTTGGACATGAGCTAGGACCTTAAGATTCTGCATGAAAGGAGGACTAGCAGCCGAGTTGCACGGGACAATATGAAAAGTGTTCATATGTAGTAAAAACCTGAGAAATCCGTCCGTTTTCGTCATTTGTTATCGAATCGCCTTAAAGCCAGATCATCACTTGGCCGCTCTTCTCTCTGAAACGGTTGTACTTATCGTCTGCAAAGCTATGTCGCGTGCTGCGGTATGCGGAGACACTAAAATCACCATAGTAGAACACAGATGAAGCTTCTAAGATGATGTAATAGACAATAAGAAGTAGTACAATTCAAGTTTTAGGTATGGATTATTGACTTTTTAGCTGGCTTTGGTGCCTTGGGCATGAGCTAGGACCTTAAGATTCTGCATGAAAGGAGGACTAGCAGCCGAGTTGCACGGGAGAATCTGAAAAGTGTTCATATGTAGTAAAATCCTGAGAAATCCGTCCGTTTTCGTCATTTGTTATCTAATCGCCTTAAAGCCAGATCGTCACTTGGCCGCTCTTCTCTCTGAAACGGCTGTACTTATCGTCTGCAAGGCTATGTGGCGTGCTGCGGTATGCGGAGACACTAAAAGTACCATAGTAGAACACAGATTAAGCTTCTAAGTTGATGTAATAGCCAGTAAGAAGTAGTACAATTCAAGTTTTAGGTACTGATTGTTGACTTTTTAGCTGGCTTTGGTGCCTTGGACATGAGCTAGGACCTTAAGATTCTGCATGAAAGGAGGACTAGCAGCCGAGTTGCACGGGAGAATGTGAAAAGTGTTCATATGTAGTAAAAACCTGAGAAATCCGTCCGTTTTCGTCATTTGTTATCGAATCGACTTAAAGCCAGATCGTCACATTGGCCGCTCTTCTCTCTGAAACGGTTGTACTTATCGTCTGCAAAGCTATGTCGTATGCTGCGGTAGGCGGAGACACTGAAACCACCACAGTAGAACACAGATGAAGCTTCTAATTTGATGTAATAGTCAGTAAGAAATAGTACAATTCAAGTTTTAGGTATCGGTTATTGACTTTTTAGCTGGCTTTGATGCCTTGGACATGAGCTAGGACCTTAAGAATCTGCATGAAAGGAGGACTAGCAGCCGAGTTGCAGGGAAGAATGTGAAAAGTGTTCATATGTAGTAAAAACCTGAGAAATCCGTCCGTTTTCGTCATTTGTTATCGAATCGACTTAAAGCCAGATCGTCACATTGGCCGCTCTTCTCTCTGAAACGGTTGTACTTATCGTCTGCAAAGCTATGTCGCGTGCTGCGGTATGCGGAGACACTAAAATCACCATAGTAGAACACAGATGAAGCTTCTAAGATAATGTAATAGTCAATAAGAAGTAGTGCAATTCAGGTTTTAGGTATGGATTATTGACTTTTTAGCTGGCTTTGGTGCCTTGGGCATGAGCTAGGACCTTAAGATTCTGCATGAAAGGAGGACTAGCAGCCGAGTTGCACGGGAGAATCTGAAAAGTGTTCATATGTAGTAAAAACCTGAGAAATCCGTCCGTTTTCGTCATTTGTTATCGAATCGACTTAAAGCCAGATCGTCACATTGGCCGCTCTTCTCTCTGAAACGGTTGTACTTATCGTCTGCAAAGCTATGTCGCGTGCTGCGGTATGCGCAGACACTAAAAGCACCATAGTATAAAACAGATGAAGCTTCTAAGTTGATGTAATAGCAAGTAAGAAGTAGTACAATTCAAGTTTTAGGTATCGATTATTGACTTCTTAGATGGATTTGGTGCCTTGGACATGAGCTAGGACCTTCAGATTCTGCATGAAAGGAGGACTAGCAGCCGAGTTGCACGGGAGAATGTGAAAAGTGTTCATATGTAGTAAAAACCTGAGAAATCCGTCCGTTTTCGTCAATTGTTATCGAATCGACTTAAAGCCAGATCGTCACATTGGCCGCTCTTCTCTCTGAAACGGTTCTACTTATCGTCTGCAAAGCTATGTCGCGTGCTGCGGTATGCGGAGACACTAAAAGCACCATAGTAGAACACAGATGAAGCTTCTAAGTTGATGCAATAGCCAGTAAGAAGTAGTACAATTCAAGTTTTAGGTACTGATTATTTACTTTTTTGCTGGCTTTGGTGCCTTGGGCATGAGCTAGGACTTTAAGATTCTGCATGAAAGGAGGACTAGCAGCCGCGTTGCACGGGAGAATGTGAAATGTGTTCATATGTAGTAGAAACCTGAGAAATCCGTCCGTTTTCGTCATTTGTTATCGAATCGACTTAAAGCCCGATCGTCACATTGGCCGCTCTTCTCTCTGAAACGGTTGTACTTATCGTCTGCAAAGCTAAGTCGCGTGCTGCGGTATGCGGAGACAATAAAATCACCATAGTAGAACACAGATGAAGCTTCTAAGTCGATGTAATAGCCAGTAAGAAGTAGTACAATTCAAGTTTTAGGTATCGATTATTGACTTCTTAGATGGATTTGGTGCCTTGGACATGAGCTAGGACCTTAAGATTCTGCATGAAAGGAGGACTAGCAGCCGAGTTGCACGGGACAATATGAAAAGTGTTCATATGTAGTAAAATCCTGAGAAATCCGTCCGTTTTCGTCATTTGTTATCGAATCGCCTTAAAGCCAGATCGTCACTTGGCCGCTCTTCTCTCTGAAACGGCTGTACTTATCGTCTGCAAGGCTATGTGGCGTGCTGCGGTATGCGGAGACACTAAAAGTACCATAGTAGAACACAGATTAAGCTTCTAAGTTGATGTAATAGCCAGTAAGAAGTAGTACAATTCAAGTTTTAGGTACTGATTGTTGACTTTTTAGCTGGCTTTGGTGCCTTGGACATGAGCTAGGACCTTAAGATTCTGCATGAAAGGAGGACTAGCAGCCGAGTTGCACGGGAGAATGTGAAAAGTGTTCATATGTAGTAAAAACCTGAGAAATCCGTCCGTTTTCGTCATTTGTTATCGAATCGACTTAAAGCCAGATCGTCACATTGGCCGCTCTTCTCTCTGAAACGGTTGTACTTATCGTCTGCAAAGCTATGTCGCGTGCTGCGGTATGCGGAGACTCTAAAAGCACCATAGTAGAACACAGATGAAGCTTCTATGATGATGTAATAGCCAGTAAGAAGTAGTACAATTAAAGTTTTAGGTATCGATTATTGACTTTTTAGCTGGCTTTGGTGCTTGGACATGACCTAGGACCTTAAGATTCTACATGAAAGGAGGACTAGCAGCCGAGTTGCAGGGGAGAATGTGAAAAGTGTTCATATGTAGTAAAAACCTGAGAAATCCGTCCGTTTTCGTCATTTGTTATCGAATCGACTTAAAGCCAGATCGTCACATTGGCCGCTCTTCTCTCTGAAACGGTTGTACTTATCGCCTGCAAAGCTATGTCGCGTGATGCGGTATGCGGAGACACTAAAAGCACCATAGTAGAACACAGATGAAGCTTCTAAGTTGATGTAATAGCTAGTAAGAAGTAGTACAATTCAAGTTTTAGGTATCGATTATTGACTTTTTAGCTGGCTTTGGTGCCTTGGACATGAGCTAGGACCTTAAGATTCTGCATGAAAGGAGGACTAGCAGCCGAGTTGCACGGGAGAATGTGAAAAGTGTTCATATGTAGTAAAAACCTGAGAAATCCGTCCGTTTTCGTCATTTGTTATCGAATCGGCTTAAAGCCAGATCGTCACATTGGCCGCTCTTCTCTCTGAAACGGTTGTACTTATCGTCTGCAAAGCTATGTCGTATGCTGCGGTAGGCGGAGACACTGAAACCACCACAGTAGAACACAGATGAAGCTTCTAATTCATGTAATAGCCAGTAAGAAATAGTACAATTCAAGTTTTAGGTATCGATTATTGACTTCTTAGCTGGCTTTGATGCCTTGGACATGAGCTAGGACCTTAAGAATCTGCATGAAAGGAGGACTAGCAGCCGAGTTGCAGGGAAGAATGTGAAAAGTGTTCATATGTAGTAAAAACCTGAGAAATCCGTCCGTTTTCGTCATTTGTTATCGAATCGACTTAAAGCCAGATCGTCACATTGGCCGCTCTTCTCTCTGAAACGGTTGTACTTATCGTCTGCAAAGCTATGTCGCGTGCTGCGGTATGCGGAGACTCTAAAAGCACCATAGTAGAACACAGATGAAGCTTCTAAGTTGATGTAATAGCCAGTAAGAAGTAGTACAATTCAAGTTTTAGGTACTGATTATTTACTTTTTAGCTGGCTTTGGTGCCATGGACATGAGCTAGGACATTAAGATTCTGCATCAAAAGGAGGACTAGCAGCCGCGTTGCACGGGAGAATGTGAAATGTGTTCATATGTAGTAAAAACCTGAGAAATCCGTCCGTTTTCGTCATTTGTTTTCGAATCGACTTAAAGCCAGATCGTCACATTGGCCGCTCTTCTCTCTGAAACGGTTGTACTTATCGTCTGCAAAGCTATGTCGTATGCTGCGGTAGGCGGAGACACTGTAACCACCACAGTAGAACACAGATGAAGCTTCTAATTTGATGTAATAGTCAGTAAGAAATAGTACAATTCAAGTTTTAGGTATCGGTTATTGACTTTTTAGCTGGCTTTGATGCCTTGGACATGAGCTAGGACCTTAAGAATCTGCATGAAAGGAGGACTAGCAGCCGAGTTGCAGGGAAGAATGTGAAAAGTGTTCATATGTAGTAAAAACCTGAGAAATCCGTCCGTTTTCGTCATTTGTTATCGAATCGACTTAAAGCCAGATCGTCACATTGGCCGCTCTTCTCTCTGAAACGGTTGTACTTATCGTCTGCAAAGCTAAGTCGCGTGCTGCGGTATGCGGAGACAATAAAATCACCATAGTAGAACACAGATGAAGCTTCTAAGTCGATGTAATAGCCAGTAAGAAGTAGTACAATTCAAGTTTTAGGTATCGATTATTGACTTCTTAGATGGATTTGGTGCCTTGGACATGAGCTAGGACCTTAAGATTCTGCATGAAAGGAGGACTAGCAGCCGAGTTGCACGGGACAATATGAAAAGTGTTCATATGTAGTAAAATCCTGAGAAATCCGTCCGTTTTCGTCATTTGTTATCGAATCGCCTTAAAGCCAGATCGTCACTTGGCCGCTCTTCTCTCTGAAACGGCTGTACTTATCGTCTGCAAGGCTATGTGGCGTGCTGCGGTATGCGGAGACACTAAAAGTACCATAGTAGAACACAGATTAAGCTTCTAAGTTGATGTAATAGCCAGTAAGAAGTAGTACAATTCAAGTTTTAGGTACTGATTGTTGACTTTTTAGCTGGCTTTGGTGCCTTGGACATGAGCTAGGACCTTAAGATTCTGCATGAAAGGAGGACTAGCAGCCGAGTTGCACGGGAGAATGTGAAAAGTGTTCATATGTAGTAAAAACCTGAGAAATCCGTCCGTTTTCGTCATTTGTTATCGAATCGACTTAAAGCCAGATCGTCACATTGGCCGCTCTTCTCTCTGAAACGGTTGTACTTATCGTCTGCAAAGCTATGTCGCGTGCTGCGGTATGCGGAGACTCTAAAAGCACCATAGTAGAACACAGATGAAGCTTCTATGATGATGTAATAGCCAGTAAGAAGTAGTACAATTAAAGTTTTAGGTATCGATTATTGACTTTTTTGCTGGCTTTGGTGCTTGGACATGACCTAGGACCTTAAGATTCTACATGAAAGGAGGACTAGCAGCCGAGTTGCAGGGGAGAATGTGAAAAGTGTTCATATGTAGTAAAAACCTGAGAAATCCGTCCGTTTTCGTCATTTGTTATCGAATCGACTTAAAGCCAGATCGTCACATTGGCCGCTCTTCTCTCTGAAACGGTTGTACTTATCGCCTGCAAAGCTATGTCGCGTGATGCGGTATGCGGAGACACTAAAAGCACCATAGTAGAACACAGATGAAGCTTCTAAGTTGATGTAATAGCTAGTAAGAAGTAGTACAATTCAAGTTTTAGGTATCGATTATTGACTTTTTAGCTGGCTTTGGTGCCTTGGACATGAGCTAGGACCTTAAGATTCTGCATGAAAGGAGGACTAGCAGCCGAGTTGCACGGGAGAATGTGAAAAGTGTTCATATGTAGTAAAAACCTGAGAAATCCGTCCGTTTTCGTCATTTGTTATCGAATCGGCTTAAAGCCAGATCGTCACATTGGCCGCTCTTCTCTCTGAAACGGTTGTACTTATCGTCTGCAAAGCTATGTCGTATGCTGCGGTAGGCGGAGACACTGAAACCACCACAGTAGAACACAGATGAAGCTTCTAATTCATGTAATAGCCAGTAAGAAATAGTACAATTCAAGTTTTAGGTATCGATTATTGACTTCTTAGCTGGCTTTGATGCCTTGGACATGAGCTAGGACCTTAAGAATCTGCATGAAAGGAGGACTAGCAGCCGAGTTGCAGGGAAGAATGTGAAAAGTGTTCATATGTAGTAAAAACCTGAGAAATCCGTCCGTTTTCGTCATTTGTTATCGAATCGACTTAAAGCCAGATCGTCACATTGGCCGCTCTTCTCTCTGAAACGGTTGTACTTATCGTCTGCAAAGCTATGTCGCGTGCTGCGGTATGCGGAGACTCTAAAAGCACCATAGTAGAACACAGATGAAGCTTCTAAGTTGATGTAATAGCCAGTAAGAAGTAGTACAATTCAAGTTTTAGGTACTGATTATTTACTTTTTAGCTGGCTTTGGTGCCATGGACATGAGCTAGGACATTAAGATTCTGCATCAAAAGGAGGACTAGCAGCCGCGTTGCACGGGAGAATGTGAAATGTGTTCATATGTAGTAAAAACCTGAGAAATCCGTCCGTTTTCGTCATTTGTTTTCGAATCGACTTAAAGCCAGATCGTCACATTGGCCGCTCTTCTCTCTGAAACGGTTGTACTTATCGTCTGCAAAGCTATGTCGTATGCTGCGGTAGGCGGAGACACTGAAACCACCACAGTAGAACACAGATGAAGCTTCTAATTTGATGTAATAGTCAGTAAGAAATAGTACAATTCAAGTTTTAGGTATCGGTTATTGACTTTTTAGCTGGCTTTGATGCCTTGGACATGAGCTAGGACCTTAAGAATCTGCATGAAAGGAGGACTAGCAGCCGAGTTGCAGGGAAGAATGTGAAAAGTGTTCATATGTAGTAAAAACCTGAGAAATCCGTCCGTTTTCGTCATTTGTTATCGAATCGACTTAAAGCCAGATCGTCACATTGGCCGCTCTTCTCTCTGAAACGGTTGTACTTATCGTCTGCAAAGCTATGTCGCGTGCTGCGGTATGCGGAGACACTAAAATCACCATAGTAGAACACAGATGAAGCTTCTAAGATAATGTAATAGTCAATAAGAAGTAGTGCAATTCAGGTTTTAGGTATGGATTATTGACTTTTTAGCCGGCTTTGGTGCCTTGGGCATGAGCTAGGACCTTAAGATTCTGCATGAAAGGAGGACTAGCAGCCGAGTTGCACGGGAGAATCTGAAAAGTGTTCATATGTAGTAAAAACCTGAGAAATCCGTCCGTTTTCGTCATTTGTTATCGAATCGACTTAAAGCCAGATCGTCACATTGGCCGCTCTTCTCTCTGAAACGGTTGTACTTATCGTCTGCAAAGCTATGTCGCGTGCTGCGGTATGCGCAGACACTAAAAGCACCATAGTATAAAACAGATGAAGCTTCTAAGTTGATGTAATAGCAAGTAAGAAGTAGTACAATTCAAGTTTTAGGTATCGATTATTGACTTCTTAGATGGATTTGGTGCCTTGGACATGAGCTAGGACCTTAAGATTCTGCATGAGAGGAGGACTAGCAGCCGCGTTGCATGGGAGAATGTGAAATGTGTTCATATGTAGTAGAAACCTGAGAAATCCGTCCGTTTTCGTCATTTGTTATCGAATCGACTTAAAGCCCGATCGTCACATTGGCCGCTCTTCTCTGTGACACGGTTGTACTTATCGTCTGCAAAGCTATGTCGCGTGCTGCGGTATGCGGAGACAATAAAATCACCATAGTAGAACACAGATGAAGCTTCTAAGTCGATGTAATAGCCAGTAAGAAGTAGTACAATTCAAGTTTTAGGTATCGATTATTACTTCTTAGATGGATTTGGTGCCTTGGACATGAGCTAGGACCTTAAGATTCTGCATGAAAGGAGGACTAGCAGCCGAGTTGCACGGGACAATATGAAAAGTGTTCATATGTAGTAAAAACCTGAGAAATCCGTCCGTTTTCGTCATTTGTTATCGAATCGCCTTAAAGCCAGATCGTCACTTGGCCGCTCTTCTCTCTGAAACGGTTGTACTTATCGTCTGCAAAGCTATGTCGCGTGCTGCGGTATGCGGAGACACTAAAATCACCATAGTAGAACACAGATGAAGCTTCTAAGATGATGTAATAGACAATAAGAAGTAGTACAATTCAAGTTTTAGGTATGGATTATTGACTTTTTAGCTGGCTTTGGTGCCTTGGGCATGAGCTAGGACCTTAAGATTCTGCATGAAAGGAGGACTAGCAGCCGCGTTGCACGGGAGAATCTGAAAGTGTTCATATGTAGTAAAAACCTGAGAAATCCGTCCGTTTTCGTCATTTGTTATCGAATCGACATAAAGCCCGATCGTCACATTGGCCGCTCTTCTCTCTGAAACGGTTGTACTTATCGTCTGCAAAGCTATGTCGCGTGCTGCGGTATGCGGAGACACTAAAAGCACCATAGTAGATCACAGATGAAGCTTCTAAGTTGATGTAATAGCCAGTAAGAAGTAGTACAATTCAAGTTTTAGGTATCGATTATTGACTTCTTAGATGGATTTGGTGCCTTGGACATGAGCTAGGACCTTCAGATTCTGCATGAAAGGAGGACTAGCAGCCGAGTTGCACGGGAGAATGTGAAAAGTGTTCATATGTAGTAAAAACCTGAGAAATCCGTCCGTTTTCGTCAATTGTTATCGAATCGACTTAAAGCCAGATCGTCACATTGGCCGCTCTTCTCTCTGAAACGGTTCTACTTATCGTCTGCAAAGCTATGTCGCGTGCTGCGGTATGCGGAGACACTAAAAGCACCATAGTAGAACATAGATGAAGCTTCTAAGTTGATGCAATAGCCAGTAAGAAGTAGTACAATTCAAGTTTTAGGTACTGATTATTTACTTTTTTGCTGGCTTTGGTGCCTTGGGCATGAGCTAGGACTTTAAGATTCTGCATGAAAGGAGGACTAGCAGCCGCGTTGCACGGGAGAATGTGAAATGTGTTCATATGTAGTAGAAACCTGAGAAATCCGTCCGTTTTCGTCATTTGTTATCGAATCGACTTAAAGCCCGATCGTCACATTGGCCGCTCTTCTCTCTGAAACGGTTGTACTTATCGTCTGCAAAGCTATGTCGCGTGCTGCGGTATGCGGAGACAATAAAATCAACATAGTATAACACAGATGAAGCTTCTAAGTCGATGTAATAGCCAGTAAGAAGTAGTACAATTCAAGTTTTAGGTATCGATTATTGACTTCTTAGATGGATTTGGTGCCTTGGACATGAGCTAGGACATTAAGAGTCTGCATGAAAGGAGGACTAGCAGCCGAGTTGCACGGGACAATATGAAAAGTGTTCATATGTAGTAAAAACCTGAGAAATCCGTCCGTTTTCGTCATTTGTTATCGAATCGCCTTAAAGCCAGATCGTCACTTGGCCGCTCTTCTCTCTGAAACGGTTGTACTTATCGTCTGCAAAGCTATGTCGCGTGCTGCGGTATGCGGAGACACTAAAAGCACCATAGTAGAACACAGATGAAGCTTCTATGATGATGTAATAGCCTGTAAGAAGTAGTACAATTAAAGTTTTAGGTATCGATTATTGACTTTTTAGCTGGCTTTGGTGCTTGGACATGACCTAGGACCTTAAGATTCTACATGAAAGGAGGACTAGCAGCCGAGTTGCAGGGGAGAATGTGAAAAGTGTTCATATGTAGTAAAAACATGAGAAATCCGTCCGTTTTCGTCATTTGTTATCGAATCGACTTAAAGCCAGATCGTCACATTGGCCGCTCTTCTCTCTGAAACGGTTGTACTTATCGCCTGCAAAGCTATGTCGCGTGATGCGGTATGTGGAGACACTAAAAGCACCATAGTAGAACACAGATGAAGCTTCTAAGTTGATGTAATAGCCAGTAAGAAGTAGTACAATTCAAGTTTTAGGTATCGATTATTGACTTTTTAGCTGGCTTTGGTGCCTTGGACATGAGCTAGGACCTTAAGATTCTGCATGAAAGGAGGACTAGCAGCCGAGTTGCACGGGAGAATGTGAAAAGTGTTCATATGTAGTAAAAACCTGAGAAATCCGTCCGTTTTCGTCATTTGTTATCGAATCGGCTTAAAGCCAGATCGTCACATTGGCCGCTCTTCTCTCTGAAACGGTTGTACTTATCGTCTGCAAAGCTATGTCGTATGCTGCGGTAGGCGGAGACACTGAAACCACCACAGTAGAACACAGATGAAGCTTCTAATTTGATGTAATAGCCAGTAAGAAATAGTACAATTCAAGTTTTAGGTATCGATTATTGACTTTTTAGCTGGCTTTGATGCCTTGGACATGAGCTAGGACCTTAAGAATCTGCATGAAAGGAGGACTAGCAGCCGAGTTGCAGGGAAGAATGTGAAAAGTGTTCATATGTAGTAGAAACCTGAGATATCCGTCCGTTTTCGTCATTTGTTATCGAATCGACTTAAAGCCAGATCGTCACATTGGCCGCTCTTCTCTCTGAAACGGTTGTACTTATCGTCTGCAAAGCTATGTCGCGTGCTGCGGTATGCGGAGACTCTAAAAGCACCATAGTAGAACACAGATGAAGCTTCTAAGTTGATGTAATAGCCAGTAAGAAGTAGTACAATTCAAGTTTTAGGTACTGATTATTTACTTTTTTGCTGGCTTTGGTGCCATGGACATGAGCTAGGACATTAAGATTCTGCATGAAAGGAGGACTAGCAACCGCGTTGCACGGGAGAATGTGAAATGTGTTCATATGTAGTAAAAACCTGAGAAATCCGTCCGTTTTCGTCATTTGTTTTCGAATCGACTTAAAGCCCGATCGTCACATTGGCCGCTCTTCTCTCTGAAACGGTTGTACTTATCGTCTGCAAAGCTATGTCGCGTGCTGCGGTATGCGGAGACACTAAAAGCACCATAGTAGAACACAGATGAAGCTTCTAAGTTGATGCAATAGCCAGTAAGAAGTAGTACAATTCAAGTTTTAGGTACTGATTATTTACTTTTTTGCTGGCTTTGGTGCCTTGGGCATGAGCTAGTACTTTAAGATTCTGCATGAAAGGAGGACTAGCAGCCGCGTTGCACGGGAGAATGTGAAATGTGTTCATATGTAGTAGAAACCTTAGAAATCCGTCCGTTTTCGTCATTTGTTATCGAATCGACTTAAAGCCCGATCGTCACATTGGCCGCTCTTCTCTCTGAAACGGTTGTACTTATCGTCTGCAAAGCTAAGTCGCGTGCTGCGGTATGCGGAGACAATAAAATCACCATAGTAGAACACAGATGAAGCTTCTAAGTCGATGTAATAGCCAGTAAGAAGTAGTACAATTCAAGTTTTAGGTATCGATTATTGACTTCTTAGATGGATTTGGTGCCTTGGACATGAGCTAGGACATTAAGATTCTGCATGAAAGGAGGACTAGCAGCCGAGTTGCACGGGACAATATGAAAAGTGTTCATATGTAGTAAAAACCTGAGAAATCCGTCCGTTTTCGTCATTTGTTATCGAATCGCCTTAAAGCCAGATCGTCACTTGGCCGCTCTTCTCTCTGAAACGGCTGTACTTATCGTCTGCAAGGCTATGTGGCGTGCTGCGGTATGCGGAGACACTAAAAGTACCATAGTAGAACACAGATTAAGCTTCTAAGTTGATGTAATAGCCAGTAAGAAGTAGTACAATTCAAGTTTTAGGTACTGATTGTTGAGTTTTTAGCTGGCTTTGGTGCCTTGGACATGAGCTAGGACCTTAAAATTCTGCATGAAAGGAGGACTAGCAGCCGAGTTGCACGGGAGAATGTGAAAAGTGTTCATATGTAGTAAAAACCTGAGAAATCCGTCCGTTTTCGTCATTTGTTATCGAATCGACTTAAAGCCAGATCGTCACATTGGCCGCTCTTCTCTCTGAAACGGTTGTACTTATCGTCTGCAAAGCTATGTCGCGTGCTGCGGTATGCGGAGACACTAAAAGCACCATAGTAGAACACAGATGAAGCTTCTATGATGATGTAATAGCCAGTAAGAAGTAGTACAATTCAAGTTTTAGGTATCGATTATTGACTTTTTAGCTGGCTTTGGTGCTTGGACATGACCTAGGACCTTAAGATTCTACATGAAAGGAGGACTAGCAGCCGAGTTGCAGGGGAGAATGTGAAAAGTGTTCATATGTAGTAAAAACCTGAGAAATCCGTCCGTTTTCGTCATTTGTTATCGAATCGACTTAAAGCCAGATCGTCACATTGGCCGCTCTTCTCTCTGAAACGGTTGTACTTATCGCCTGCAAAGCTATGTCGCGTGATGCGGTATGCGGAGACACTAAAAGCACCATAGTAGAACACAGATGAAGCTTCTAAGTTGATGTAATAGCCAGTAAGAAGTAGTACAATTCAAGTTTTAGGTATCGATTATTGTCTTTTTAGCTGGCTTTGGTGCCTTGGACATGAGCTAGGACCTTATGATTCTGCATGAAAGGAGGACTAGCAGCCGAGTTGCACGGGAGAATGTGAAAAGTGTTCATATGTAGTAAAAACCTGAGAAATCCGTCCGTTTTCGTCATTTGTTATCGAATCGGCTTAAAGCCAGATCGTCACATTGGCCGCTCTTCTCTCTGAAACGGTTGTACTTATCGTCTGCAAAGCTATGTCGTATGCTGCGGTAGGCGGAGACACTGAAACCACCACAGTAGAACACAGATGAAGCTTCTAATTTGATGTAATAGCCAGTAAGAAATAGTACAATTCAAGTTTTAGGTATCGATTATTGACTTTTTAGCTGGCTTTGATGCCTTGGACATGAGCTAGGACCTTAAGAATCTGCATGAAAGGAGGACTAGCAGCCGAGTTGCAGGGAAGAATGTGAAATGTGTTCATATGTAGTAAAAACCTGAGATATCCGTCCGTTTTCGTCATTTGTTATCGAATCGACTTAAAGCCATATTTTCACATTGGCCGCTCTTCTCTCTGAAACGGTTGTACTTATCGTCTGCAAAGCTATGTCGCGTGCTGCGGTATGCGGAGACTCTAAAAGCACCATAGTAGAACACAGATGAAGCTTCTAAGTTGATGTAATGGCCAGTAAGAAGTAGTACAATTCAAGTTTTAGGTACTGATTATTTACTTTTTAGCTGGCTTTGGTGCCATGGACATGAGCTAGGACATTAAGATTCTGCATGAAAGGAGGACTAGCAACCGCGTTGCACGGGAGAATGTGAAATGTGTTCATATGTAGTAAAAACCTGAGAAATCCGTCCGTTTTCGTCATTTGTTTTCGAATCGACTTAAAGCCCGATCGTCACATTGGCCGCTCTTCTCTCTGAAACGGTTGTACTTATCGTCTTCAAAGCTATGTCGCGTGCTGCGGTATGCGCAGACACTAAAAGCACCATAGTATAAAACAGATGAAGCTTCTAAGTTGATGTAATAGCCAGTAAGAAGTAGTACAACTCAAGTTTTAGGTATCGATTATTGACTTTTTAGCTGGCTTTGGTGCCCTGGACATGAGCTAGGGCCTTAAGATTCTGCATGATAGGAGGAATAGCAGCCGCGTTGCACGGGAGGATGTGAAATGTGTTCATATGTAGTAGAAACCTGAGAAATCCGTCCGTTTTCGTCATTTGTTATCGAATCGACATACAGCCCGATCGTCACATTGGCCGCTCTTCTCTCTGAAACGGTTGTACTTATCGTCTGCAAAGCTATGTCGCGTGCTGCGGTATGCGCAGACACTAAAAGCACCATAGTAGAACACAGATGAAGCTTCTAAGTTGATGTAATAGCAAGTAAGAAGTAGTACAATTCAAGTTTTAGGTATCGATTATTGACTTTTTAGCTGGCTTTGGTGCCTTGGACATGAGCTAGGACCTTAAGATTCTGCATGAGAGGAGGACTAGCAGCCGCGTTGCATGGGAGAATGTGAAATGTGTTCATATGTAGTAGAAACCTGAGAAATCCGTCCGTTTTCGTCATTTGTTATCGAATCGACTTAAAGCCCGATCGTCACATTGGCCGCTCTTCTCTGTGACACGGTTGTACTTATCGTCTGCAAAGCTAAGTCGCGTGCTGCGGTATGCGGAGACAATAAAATCACCATAGTAGAACACAGATGAAGCTTCTAAGTCGATGTAATAGCCAGTAAGAAGTAGTACAATTCAAGTTTTAGGTACTGATTATTGACTTCTTAGATGGATTTGGTGCCTTGGACATGAGCTAGGACCTTAAGATTCTGCATGAAAGGAGGACTAGCAGCCGAGTTGCACGGGACAATATGAAAAGTGTTCATATGTAGTAAAAACCTGAGAAATCCGTCCGTTTTCGTCATTTGTTATCGAATCGCCTTAAAGCCAGATCGTCACTTGGCCGCTCTTCTCTCTGAAACGGCTGTACTTATCGTCTGCAAAGCTATGTGGCGTGCTGCGGTATGCGGAGACACTAAAAGCACCATAGTAGAACACAGATTAAGCTTCTAAGTTGATGTAATACCCAGTAAGAAGTAGTACAATTCAAGTTTTAGGTACTGATTATTGACTTTTTAGCTGGCTTTGGTGCCTTGGACATGAGCTAGGACCTTAAGATTCTGCATGAAAGGAGGACTAGCAGCTGAGGTGCACGGGAGAATGTGAAAAGTGTTCATATGTAGTAAAAACCTGAGAAATCCGTCCGTTTTCGTCATTTGTTATCGAATCGACTTAAAGCCAGATCGTCACATAGGCCGCTCTTCTCTCTGATACGGTTGTACTTATCGTCTGCAAAGCCATGTCGTATGCTGCGGTAGGCGGAGACACTGAAACCACCACAGTAGAACACAGATGAAGCTTCTAATTTGATGTAATAGCCAGTAAGAAGTAGTACAATTCAAGTTTTAGGTATCGATTATTGACTTTTAGCTGGCTTTGATGCCTTGGACATGAGCTAGGACCTTGAGAATCTGCATGAAAGGAGGACTAGCAGCCGAGTTGCACGGGAGAATCTGAAAAGTGTTCATATGTAGTAAAAACCTGAGAAATCCGTCCGTTTTCGTCATTTGTTTTCGAATCGACTTAAAGCCAGATCGTCACATTGGCCGCTCTTCTCTCTGAAACGGTTGTTCTTATCGTCTGCAAAGCTATGTCGCGTGCTGCGGTATGCGCAGACACTAAAAGCACCATAGTATAAAACAGATGAAGCTTCTATGTTGATGTAATAGCCGGTAAGAAGTAGTACAACTGAAGATTTAGGTGTCGATTATTGACTTTTTAGCTCGCTTTGGTGCCTTGGACATGAGCTAGGACCTTAAGATTCTGCATGATAGGAGGACTAGCAGCCGCGTTGCACGGGAGAATGTGAAATGTGTTCATATGTAGTAGAAACCTGAGAAATCAGTCCGTTTTCGTCATTTGTTATCGAATCGACTTAAAGCCCGATCGTCACATTGGCCGCTCTTCTCTCTGAAACGGTTGTACTTATCGTCTGCAAAGCTATGTCGCGTGCTGCGGTATGCGGAGACACTAAAAGCACCATAGTAGAACACAGATGAAGCTTCTAAGTTGATGTAATAGCCAGTAAGAAGTAGTACAATTCAAGTTTTAGGTATCGATTATTGACTTTTTAGCTGGCTTTGGTGCCTTGGACATGAGCTAGGACCTTAAGATTCTGCATGAAAGGAGGACTAGCAGCCGAGTTGCACTGGAGAATGTGAAAAGTGTTCATATGTAGTAAAAACCTGAGAAATCCATCCGTTTTCGTCATTTGTTATCGAATCGACTTAAAGCCCGATCGTCACATTGGCCGCTCTTCTCTGTGACACGGTTGTACTTATCGTCTGCAAAGCTAAGTCGCGTGCTGCGGTATGCGGAGACAATAAAATCACCATAGTAGAACACAGATGAAGCTTCTAAGTCGATGTAATAGCCAGTAAGAAGTAGTACAATTCAAGTTTTAGGTACTGATTATTGACTTTTTAGCTGGCTTTGGTGCCTTGGACATGAGCTAGGACCTTAAGATTCTGCATGAAAGGAGGACTAGCAGCTGAGGTGCACGGGAGAATGTGAAAAGTGTTCATATGTAGTAAAAACCTGAGAAATCCGTCCGTTTTCGTCATTTGTTATCGAATCGACTTAAAGCCAGATCGTCACATAGGCCGCTCTTCTCTCTGATACGGTTGTACTTATCGTCTGCAAAGCTATGTCGTATGCTGCGGTAGGCGGAGACACTGAAACCACCACAGTAGAACACAGATGAAGCTTCTAATTTGATGTAATAGCCAGTAAGAAATAGTACAATTCAAGTTTTAGGTATCGATTATTGACTTTTAGCTGGCTTTGATGCCTTGGACATGAGCTAGGTCCATAAGAATCTGCATGAAAGGAGGACTAGCAGCCGAGTTGCACGGGAGAATCTGAAAAGTGTTCATATGTAGTAAAAACCTGAGAAATCCGTCCGTTTTCGTCATTTGTTATCGAATCGACTTAAAGCCAGATCGTCACATTGGCCGCTCTTCTCTCTGAAACGGTTGTTCTTATCGTCTGCAAAGCTATGTCGCGTGCTGCGGTATGCGCAGACACTAAAAGCACCATAGTATAAAACAGATGAAGCCTTTATGTTGATGTAATAGCCAGTAAGAAGTAGTACAACTGAAGATTTAGGTATCGATTATTGACTTTTTAGCTGGCTTTGGTGCCTTGGACATGAGCTAGGACCTTAAGATTCTGCATGATAGGAGGACTAGCAGCCGCGTTGCACGGGAGAATGTGAAATGTGTTCATATGTAGTAGAAACCTGAGAAATCAGTCCGTTTTCGTCATTTGTTATCGAATCGACTTAAAGCCCGATCGTCACATTGGCCGCTCTTCTCTCTGACACGGTTGTACTTATCGTCTGCAAAGCTATGTCGCGTGCTGCGGTATGCGGAGACTCTAAAAGCACCATAGTAGAACACAGATGAAGCTTCTAAGTTGATGTAATAGCCAGTAAGAAGTAGTACAATTCAAGTTTTAGGTATCGATTATTGACTTTTTAGCTGGCTTTGGTGCCTTGGACATGAGCTAGGACCTTAAGATTCTGCATGAAAGGAGGACTAGCAGCCGAGTTGCACGGGAGAATGTGAAAAGTGTTCATATGTAGTAAAAACCTGAGAAATCCATCCGTTTTCGTCATTTGTTATCGAATCGACTTATGGCCAGATCGTCACATTGGCCGCTCTTCTCTCTGAAACGGTTGTACTTATCGTCTGCAAAGCTATGTCGTATGCTGCGGTAGGCGGAGACACTGAAACCACCACAGTAGAACACAGATGAAGCTTCTAATTTGGTGTAATAGCCAGTAAGAAGTAGTACAATTCAAGTTTTGGTATCGATTATTGACTTTTTAGCTGGCTTTGATGCCTTGGACATGAGCTAGGACCTTAAGAATCTGCATGAAAGGAGGACTAGCAGCCGAGTTGCAGGGAAGAATGTGAAAAGTGTTCATATGTAGTAAAAACCTGAGAAATCCGTCCGTTTTCGCCATTTGTTATCGAATCGACTTAAAGCCAGATCGTCACATTGGCCGCTCTTCTCTCTCAAACGGTTGTACGTATCGTCTTCAAAGCTATGTCGCGTGCTGCGGTATGCGGAGACACTAAAAGCACCATAGTAGAACACAGATGAAGCTTCTAAGTTGATGTAATAGCCAGTAAGAAGTAGTACAATTCAAGTTTTAGGTATCGATTATTGATTTTTTAGCTGGCTTTGGTGCCTTGGACATGAGCTAGGACCTTATGATTCTGCATCAAAAGGAGGTCTAGCAGCCGAGTTGCACGGGAGAATGTGAAAAGTGTTCATATGTAGTAAAAACCTGAGAAATCCGTCCGTTTTCGTCATTTGTTATCCAATGTACTTAAAGCCAGATTGTCACATTGGCTTCTCTTCTCTCTGAAACGGTTGTACTTATCGTCTGCAAAGCTATGTCGCGTGCTGCGGTGTGCGGAGACACTAAAAGCACCATAGTAGAACACAGATGAAGCTTCTAAGTTGATGTAATAGCCAGTAAGAAGTAGTACAATTCAAGTTTTAGGTATCGATTATTGACTTTTTAGCTGGCTTTGGTGCCTTGGACATGAGCTACGACCTTAAGATTCTGCATGAAAGGAGGACTAGCAGCCGAGTTGCACGGGAGAATGTGAAAAGTGTTCATATGTAGTAAAAACCTGAGAAATCCGTCCGTTTTCGTCATTTGTTATCGAATCGACTTAAAGCCAGATCGTTACATTGGCCGCTCTTCTCTCTGAAACGGTTGTACGTATCGTCTTCAAAGCTGTGTCGCGTGCTGTGGTATGCGGAGACACTAAAAGCACCATAGTAGAACACAGATGAAGCTTCTAAGTTGATGGAATAGCCAGTAATATATAGTACAATTCAAGGTTTAGGTATCGATTAATGACTTTTTAGCTGGCTTTGGTGCCTTGGACATGAGCTAGGACCTTAAGATTCAGAATGAAAGGAGGACTAGCAGCCGAGTTGCACGGGAGATTGTGAAAAGTGTTCATATGTAGTAAAAACATGAGAAATCCGTCCGTTTTCGTCATTTGTTATCGAATCGACTTAAAGACAGATCGTCACATTGGCCCCTCTTTTCTCTGAAACGGTTGTACTTATCGTCTGCAAAGCTATGTCGCGTGCTGCGGTGTGCGGAGACACTAAAAGCACCATAGTAGAACACAGATGAAGCTCTAAGTTGATGTAATAGCCAGTAAGAAGTAGTACAATTCAAGTTTTAGGTATCGATTATTGACTTTTTAGCTGGCTTTGGTGCCTTGGACATGAGCTAGGACCTTAAGATTCTGCATAGAAGGAGTACTAGCAGCCGCGTTGCACGGGAGAATGTGAAATGTGTTCATATGTAGTAGATCCCTGAGAAATCCGTTCGTTTTCGTCATTTGTTATCGAATCGACTTAAAGCCCGATCGTCACATTGGCCGCTCTTCTCTCTGAAACGGTTGTACTTATCGTTTGCAAAGCTATGTCGTATGCTGCGGTATGCGGAGACACTAAAACCACCACAGTAGAACACCGATGAAGCTTCTAAGTTGATGTAATACCCAGTAAGAAGTAGTACAATTCAAGTTTTAGGTATTGATCATTGACTTTTTAGCTGGCTTTGGTGCCTTGGACATGAGCTTGGACCTTAAGAATCTGCATGAAAGGAGGACTAGCAGCCGAGTTGCACGGGAGAATGTAAAAAGTGTTCATATGTAGTAAAAACCTGAGAAATCCGTCCGTTTTCGTCATTTGTTATCGAATCGACTTAAAGCCAGATCGTAACATTGGCCGCTCTTCTCTCTGAAACGGTTGTACTTATCGTCTGCAAAGCTATTTCGCGTGCTGCGGTACGCGGAGACTCTAAAAGCACCATAGTAGAACACAGATGAAGCTTCTAAGTTGATGTAATAGCCAGTAAGAAGTAGTACAATTCAAGTTTTAGGTATCGATTATTAACTGTTTAGCTGGCTTTGGTGCCTTGGACATAATCTAGGACCTTAAGATTCTCCATGAATGGAGGATTAGCTGCCGAGTTGCACGCGAGAATGTGAAACGTGTTCATATGTAGTAAAAACCTGAGAAATCCGTCAGTTTTCGTCATTTGTTATCGAATCGACTTAAAGCCAGATCATCACTTGGCCGCTCTTATCCCTGAAACGGTTGTACTTATCGTCTGCAAAGCTATGTCGCGTGCTGCGGTGTGCGGAGACACTAAAAGCACCATAGTAGAACACAGATGAAGCTTCTAAGTTGATGTAATAGCCAGTAAGAAGTAGTACAGTTCAAGTTTTAGGTATCAGTTATTGATTTTTTAGCTGGCTTTGGTGCCTTGGACATGAGCTAGGACCTTAAGATTCTGCATAGAAGGAGGACTAGCAGCCGCGTTGCACGGGAGAATGTGAAACGTGTTCATATGTAGTAGAAACCTGAGAAATCCGTCCGTTTTCGTTATTTGTTATCGAATCGACTTAAAGCCCGATCGTCACATTGGCCGCTCTTCTCTCTGAAACGGTTGTACTTATCGTTTGCAAAGCTATGTCGTATGCTGCGGTATGCGGAGACACTAAAGCCACCACAGTAGAACACAGATGAAGCTTATAAGTTGATGTAATAACCAGTAAGAAGTAGTACAATTCAAGTTTTAGGTTTCGATTATTGACTTTTTAGCTGGCTTTGGTGCCTTGGACATGAGCTAGGACCTTAAGAATCTGCATGAAAGGAGGACTAGCAGCCGAGTTGCACGGGAGAATGTAAAAAGTGTTCATATGTAGTAAAAACCTGAGAAATCCGTCCGTTTTCGTCATTTGTTATCGAATCGACTTAAAGCCAGAACGTAACATTGGCCGCTCTTCTCTCTGAAACGGTTGTACTTATTGTCTGCAAAGCTATTTCGCGTGCTGCGGTACGCGGAGACTCTAAAAGCACCGTAGTAGAACACAGATGAAGCTTCTAAGTTGATGTAATAGCCAGTAAGAAGTAGTAGAATTCAAGTTTTAGCTATCGATTATTGACTGTTTAGCTGGCTTTGGTGCCTTGGACATGATCTAGGACCTCAAGATTCTTCCATGAAGGGAGGACTAGCAGCCGAGTTGCACGGGAGAATGCGAAACGTGTTCATATGTAGTAAAAACCTGAGAAATCCGTCAGTTTTCGTCATTTGTTATCGAATCGACTTAAAGCCAGATCGTCACTTGGCCGATCTTATCCCTGAAACGGTTGTACTTATCGTCTGCAAAGCTATGTCTCGTGCTGCGGTATGCGGAGACACTAAAAGCACCATAGTAGAACACAGATGAAGCTTCTAAGTTGATGTAATAGCCAGTAAGAAGTAGTACAATTCAAGTTTTAGGTACTGATTATTTACTTTTTAGCTTACTTTGGTGCCTTGGACATGAGCTAGGACCTTAAGTTTCTGCATGAAAGGAGGACTAGCAGCCGAGTTACACGGGAGAATGTGAAAAATGTTCATATGTAGTAAAAACCTGAGAAATCCGTCCGTTCTCTTCATTTGTTATCGAATCGACTTAAAGCCAGATCGTCACATTGGCCGCTCTTCTCTCTGAAACGGTTGTACATATCGTCTGCAAAGCTATGTCGCGTGCTGCGGTGTGCGGAGACACTAAAAGCACCATAGTAGAACACAGATGAAGCTTCTAAGTTGTTGTGATAGCCAGTAAGAAGCAGTACAATTCAAGTTTTAATTATCGATTACTGACATTTTAGACGGCTTTGGTGCCTTGGACATGAGCTAGGACGTTAAGAATTTGCATGAGGGAGTTCTAGCAGCCGTCTTTGACGGGGGAACGTGAAATGTGTTCATATGTAGTGTAAACCTGAGAAATCGCCCCGTTTTCGTCATTTGCTATCGAATCGACTAAATGCCAGATCGTCATATTGCCCGCTCTTCTCTCTGAAACGGTTACATTTATCGTGTGCAACGCTATGTCGCGTGCTGCGGTATGCGGAGACACTAACCGCACCATAACAGAACACAAAAGAAGCTTCTAAATTGGTCTGATAGCCAGTCCGAAGCAGTACATTTCATGTTTCAGTTATCGATTATTGACTTTTTAAACGGCTTTGGCGCCTTGGACATGAGCTAGGACCTTAAGATTTTGCATAAAGGTAGGTCTAGTAGCCGCGTTGCACTGTGGAATGTGAAAACTGTTCATACGTTGTGAAAACCTGAGAAATCCGCCCGTTTTCGTCATTTGCTATCGAATCGACTTAATGCCAGATCGTCATATTGGCCGGTATTCTCTCTGAAACGGTTGTACATATCGTCTGCAAAGCTATGTCGCGTGCTGCGGTGTGCGGAGACACTAAAAGCACCATAGTAGAACACAGATGAAGCTTCTAAGTTGTTGTGATAGCCAGTAAGAAGCAGTACAATTCAAGTTTTAATTATCGATTACTGACATTTTAGACGGCTTTGGTGCCTTGGACATGAGCTAGGACGTTAAGAATTTGCATGAGGGAGTTCTAGCAGCCGTCTTTGACGGGGGAACGTGAAATGTGTTCATATGTAGTGTAAACCTGAGAAATCGCCCCGTTTTCGTCATTTGCTATCGAATCGACTAAATGCCAGATCGTCATATTGCCCGCTCTTCTCTCTGAAACGGTTACATTTATCGTGTGCAAAGCAATGCCGCTGCTGTGGTATGCGGAGACACTAAAAGCACCATAATAGAACACAGAAGAAGCTTCTAAGTTGATGAGATAGTCAGTACTAAGCAGTAATATTGAAGTTTTAGTTATCGATTATTGACTTTTCAGACGATTTTGGTGACTTGGGCATGAGGTAGGACCTTACGACCTTGCATGACGGGAGGTTTAGCAACCGCGTTGGACGGGGGAATGTGAAAAGTGTTCATATGTAGTGTAAACGTGAGAAATCCGCCCGTTTTCGTTATTTGCTATCGAATCGACTTAATGCCAGATCGCCATATTGGCAGCTCTTCACTCTGAAACGGTTACATTTATCGAGTGCAAAGCTATGTCGCGTGCTGTGGAATACGGAGACACTAGAAGCACTATAATAGAACACAGAAAAAGCTTCTAGGTTGATGTGGTCGCCAGTACGAAGCAGTACAATTCAAGATTTAGTTACAGATTATTGACTTTTTAGACGATTTTGGTGCCATGTACATGCGCTAGGACCTTACGACCTTGCATGAAAGGAGTCTAGCAGCCGCGTTGCACGGGGGAATGTGAAAAGTGTTCATATGTAGTGAAATCCTGAGAAATCCGCTCGTTTTCGTCATTTGCTATCGAATCGACTTAATGCCAGATCGTCATATTGTCCGCTCTTCTCTCTGAAATGTTTACATTTCTCGTGTGCAAAGCTATAAAAGCTATGTCGCGTGCTGCGGTATGCGGAGACACGAAAAGCTCCATAATAGAACACAGAATAAGCTTCTAGGTTGATGTGATAGCCAGTACGAAGCAGTACAATTCAAGATTTAGTTATCGATTTTTGACTTTTTAGACGATATTGGTGCCTTGGACATGCGCTGGGACCTTAAGACCTTGCATGAAAGCAGTCTAGCTGCCACGTTGGACGGGGGAATGTGAAAAGTGTTCAAATGTAGTGAAATCCTGAGAAATCCACTCGTTTTCGTCATTTGCTATCGAATCGACTTAATGCCAGATCGTCATATTGGCCTCTCTTCTCTCTTAAACGGTTACATTTATCCTGTGCAAAGCTATGTCGCGTGCTGCGGTATGCGGAGACACTAAACGCACCATAACAGAACACAAAACAAGCTTCTAAATTGGTGTGATGGCCAGTCCGAAGCAGTACATTTCAAGTTTCAGTTATCGATTATTGACTTTTTAAACGGCTTTGGTGCCTTGGACATGAGCTAGGACCGTAAGATTTTGCATAAAGGTAGGTCTAGTAGCCGCGTTGCACTGTGGAATGTGAAAACTGTTCATACGTTGTGAAAACCTGAGAAATCCGCCCGTTTTCGTCATTTGCTATCGAATCGACTTAATGCCAGATCGTCATATTGGCCGGTATTCTCTCTGAAGCGGTTACATTTATCGTGTGCAAAGCAATGCCGCTGCTGTGGTATGCGGAGACACTAAAAGCACCATAATAGAACACAGAAGAAGCTTCTAAGTTGATGAGATAGTCAGTACTAAGCAGTAATATTGAAGTTTTAGTTATCGATTATTGACTTTTCAGACGATTTTGGTGACTTGGGCATGAGCTAGGACCTTACGACCTTGCATGACGGGAGGTTTAGCAACCGCGTTGGACGGGGGAATGTGAAAAGTGTTCATATGTAGTGTAAACGTGAGAAATCCGCCCGTTTTCGTTATTTGCTATCGAATCGACTTAATGCCAGATCGCCATATTGGCAGCTCTTCACTCTGAAACGGTTACATTTATCGTGTGCAAAGCTATGTCGCGTGCTATGGAATACGGAGACACTATAAGCACTATAATAGAACACAGAAAAAGCTTCTAGGTTGATGTGATCGCCAGTACGAAGCAGTACAATTCAAGATTTAGTTACAGATTATTGACTTTTTAGACGATTTTGGTGCCATGTACATGCGCTAGGACCTTACGACCTTGCATGAAAGGAGTCTAGCAGCCGCGTTGCACGGGGGAATGTGAAAAGTGTTCATATGTAGTGAAATCCTGAGAAATCCGCTCGTTTTCGTCATTTGCTATCGAATCGACTTAATGCCAGATCGTCATATTGGCCGCTCTTCTCTCTGAAATGTTTACATTTCTCGTGTGCAAAGCTATAAAAGCTATGTCGCGTGCTGCGGTATGCGGAGACACGAAAAGCTCCATAATAGAACACAGAATAAGCTTCTAGGTTGATGTGATAGCCAGTACGAAGCAGTACAATTCAAGATTTAGTTATCGATTTTTGACTTTTTAGACGATATTGGTGCCTTGGACATGCGCTGGGACCTTAAGACCTTGCATGAAAGCAGTCTAGCTGCCACGTTGGACGGGGGAATGTGAAAAGTGTTCAAGTGTAGTGAAATCCTGAGAAATCCACTCGTTTTCGTCATTTGCTATCGAATCGACTTAATGCCAGATCGTCATATTGGCCTCTCTTTTCTCTTAAACGGTTACATTTATCCTGTGCAAAGCTATGTCGTTTGCTGCGGTATGCGGAGACACTAAACGCACCATAACAGAACACAAAACAAGCTTCTAAATTGGTGTGATGGCCAGTCCGAAGCAGTACATTTCAAGTTTCAGTTATCGATTATTGACTTTTTAAACGGCTTTGGTGCCTTGGACATGAGCTAGGACCGTAAGATTTTGCATAAAGGTAGGTCTAGTAGCCGCGTTGCACTGTGGAATGTGAAAACTGTTCATACGTTGTGAAAACCTGAGAAATCCGCCCGTTTTCGTCATTTGCTATCGAATCGACTTAATGCCAGATCGTCATATTGGCCGGTATTCTCTCTGAAACGGTTACATTTATCGTGTGCAAAGCAATGCCGCTGCTGTGGTATGCGGAGACACTAAAAGCACCATAATAGAACACAGAAGAAGCTTCTAAGTTGATGAGATAGTCAGTACTAAGCAGTAATATTAAAGTTTTAGTTATCGATTATTGACTTTTCAGACGATTTTGGTGACTTGGGCATGAGCTAGGACCTTACGACCTTGCATGACGGGAGGTTTAGCAACCGCGTTGGACGGGGGAATGTGAAAAGTGTTCATATGTAGTGTAAACGTGAGAAATCCGCCCGTTTTCGTTATTTGCTATCGAATCGACTTAATGCCAGATCGCCATATTGGCAGCTCTTCACTCTGAAACGGTTACATTTATCGTGTGCAAAGCTATGTCGCGTGCTGTGGAATACGGAGACACTAGAAGCACTATAATAGAACACAGAAAAAGCTTCTAGGTTGATGTGATCGCCAGTACGAAGCAGTACAATTCAAGATTTAGTTACAGATTATTGACTTTTTAGACGATTTTGGTGCCATGTACATGCGCTAGGACCTTACGACCTTGCATGAAAGGAGTCTAGCAGCCACGTTGCACGGGGGAATGTGAAAAGTGTTCATATGTAGTGAAATCCTGAGAAATCCGCTCGTTTTCGTCATTTGCTATCGAATCGACTTAATGCCAGATCGTCATATTGGCCGCTCTTCTCCCTGAAATGTTTACATTTCTCGTGTGCAAAGCTATAAAAGCTATGTCGCGTGCTGCGGTATGCGGAGACACGAAAAGCTCCATAATAGAACACAGAATAAGCTTCTAGGTTGATGTGATAGCCAGTACGAAGCAGTACAATTCAAGATTTAGTTATCGATTTTTGACTTTTTAGACGATATTTGTGCCTTGGACATGCGCTGGGACCTTAAGACCTTGCATGAAAGCAGTCTAGCTGCCGCGTTGGACGGGGGAATGTGAAAAGTGTTCAAATGTAGTGAAATCCTGAGAAATCCGTTCGTTTTCGTCATTTGCTATCGAATCGACTTAATGCCAGATCGTCATATTGGCCGCTCTTCTCTCGGAACTATTATTTTCTTCGTGTTCAAAGCTATGTCGCGTGCTGTGGTATGTGGAGACACTAGAAGCACCATAATAGAACACAGAAGAAGCTTCTAGGTTGATGTGATAGCCAGTACGAACAGTACAATTCAAGTTTTAGTTATCGATTATTGACTTTTTAGACGGCTTTGGTGCTTTGGACATGAGCTAGGACCTTAAGATTCTGCATGAAGGGAGATCTAGCAGCCGCGTTGCACGGGGGAATTGAGAAAAGTGGTTATATGCAGTGAAAACGTGAGAAATCTGCCCGTTTTCGACATTAGCTATCGAATCGACTTTTGCCAGATCGTCAATTTGGCCGCTCTTCTCTCTGTAACGGTTACATTTATCGTGTGCAAAGCTATGTTGCGTACTGCGGTATGCGTAGACACTAAAAGCAACATAATAGAACACAGATGAAGCTTCTAAATTGATGTGATAGCCTGTACGAAGCAGTACAATTCAAGTTTTATTTATCGATTATTGAATTTTTAGACGATTTTGTGCCTTGGACATTTGCTAGGACCTTGTGACCTTGCATGAAGGGAGGTCTAGCATCCGCGTTGCACGGGGGAATGTGAAAAGTGTTCATATGTAGTGAAAACCTGAGAAATCCCCCCGTTTTCGTCATTTGCTATCGAATCGACTAAATGCCAGATCGTCATATTGCCCGCTCTTCTCTCTGAAACGGTTACATTTATCGTGTGCAACGCTATGTCGCGTGCTGCGGTATGCGGAGACACTAAAAGCACCATAATAGAACACAGAAGAAGAATCTAAGTTGATGTTATAGCTAGTATGAAGCAGTACAAATTAAGTTTTAGATATCGATTATTGAATTTTTAGACGGTTTTGGTGCCTTGGACATGAGCTAGGACATTACGATTTTGCATGAATGGAGGTCTAGCATCCGCGTTCCACGGGTGAATGTGAAATGTGTTCATATGTAGTCAAATTCTGAGAAATCCGCCCGTTTTCGTCATTTGCTATCGAATCGACTTAATGCCAGATCGTCATATTGGCCGGAATTCTCTCTGAAACGGTTACATTTGTCGTGTGCAAAGCTATGTCGCGTGCTGCGGTATGCGGAGACACTAAAAGCTCCATAATAGAACACAGAATAAGCTTCTAAGTTGTTGTGATAGAAAGTACGCAGCAGTACAATTCAAGTTTTAGGTACCGATTATTACCTTTTTAGACGGCTTCGGTGCCTTGGACATGATCCAGGACCTTAAGATTTTGCATGAAGCGAGTTCTAGCAATCGCGTTGCACGGGGGAATGTGAAAAGTGTTCATATGTAGTGAAAACCTGAAATATCCGCCCGTTTTCGTCATTTGTTATCGAATCGACATAATGCCAGATCGCTATATTGGCCGCTCTTCTCTCTGAAACGGTTACATTTATCGTGTTCAAAGTTATGTAGCGTGCTGCGGTATGCGTAGACACTAAAAGCAACATAATAGAACACAGAAGATGTTTCTAAGTTGATGTAATAGCCAGTACGAAGCAGTACAATTCAAGATTTAGTTATCGATTATTGACTTTTTAGACGGCTTTGGTTCCTTTGAGTTGAGCTAGGACCTTAAGATATTGCATAAAGGGATGACTAAGAGAAGCGATGCACGGGTGAATGTGAAAATTGTTCATATGTAGAGAAAACCTGAGATATCAGAGCGTTTTCGTAATTTGCTATCGAATCCACTTAATTTCAGATCGTCATATTGCCCGATTATCTCTCTGAAACCGTCACATTTATCGTGTACAAAGCTATGTCGCGTGCTGCGGTATGGAGAGACACTAAAAGCACCATAATAGAACACAGAAGATGCTTCTAAGTTGATGTGATAGCCAGTAAGAATCAGTGCAATTCAGGTTTTAGTTATCGATTATTGACTTCTTAGACGGCTTTTGTGCCTTGGACATGAGATAGGACCTTAAGATTTTGCATGAAGGGAGGTCTAGCAGCCGCATTGCACGGGGGAATGTGAAAAGTGTTCATACGTTGTGAAACCCTAGAAATCCGCCCGTTTTCGTCATTTGCTATGGAATCGACTTTTGCCAGATCGTCATATTGGCCGCTCTTTTCTCTGAAACGGTTACATTTATCGTGTGCAAAGCTAAGTAGCGTGTTGCGGTATGCGGAGACACTAAAAGCACCATAATAGAACACAGAAGAAGCTTCTAAGTTGATGTGATAGAAAGTACGTAGCAGTACAATTCAAGTTTTAGTTATCGATTATTGACTGTTTATACGGCTTTGGTGCCTTGGACATGAGCTAGGACCTTAAGATTTTGCATGAAGGGAGGTGTAGCAATCGCATTGCACGGGGAATGTGAAAAGAGTTCATATGTAGTGAAAACCTGAGAAATCATTCCGTTTTCGTAATCTGCTATCGAATCGACTTAATGCCAGATCGTCATATTGGCCAGTAATCTCTCTGAAACGGTTACATTTATCGTGTGCAAAGCTATGTAACGTGCTGCGAAATGCAGAGATACTAAAAGCACCATAATGGAACACAGAAGATTATTCTAAGTTGATGTGATAGCCAGTACCAAGTAGTACAATTCAAGTTTTAGCTATCGATTATTGACTTTGTAGACAGCTTTGGTGCCTTGGGTATCAGCTAGCACCGTACGATTTTCCGTCAAGGGAGGTCTAGCAGCCGCGTTGCACGGGTGAATGTGAAAAGTGTTCATATGTAGTGAAGACCTGAGAAATCCGTATGTTTTCGTCATTTGCTATCGAATCGACATTTGCCAGATCGTCATATTGGACGTACTTCTCTCTGAAACGGTTACATTTATAGTGTGCGAAGCTATGTCACGTGGTGCGGTATGCGGAGTCACTAAAAGCACCATAATAGATCAAAGAAGAAGCTTCTAAGTTGATGTGATAGCCACTACGACGCAGTACAATTCAAGTTTTAATTTTTTAGTATTGACTTTTTAGACGGCTTTGTTGCCTCTGACGCGAGGTAGGACCATAAGATTTTGCATGAAGGGAGGTCTAGCAGCCGTCATGCACTGGGGAATGTGAAAAGTGTTCATATGTAGTGAAAACCTGAGGAATCCGCCCGTTTTCGTCATTTGCCATCGAATCGACCTAATGCCAGATCGTCATATTTCGCGCTCCTCTCTCTGAAACGGTTACATTATTCGTGTGCAAAGCCATGTCGCGTGCTGCGTTATGCGGAGACACTAAAAGCACCATAATGGATCACAGAAGAAGCTTCTAAGTTGAAGTGATAGCCAGTAAGAAGCAGTACAAATCAAGTTTTAGTTATCGATATTGACTTCTTAGATGGCTTTGGTGCCTTGGACATGAGCTAGGACCTTAAGATTTTGCATGAAGGGAGGTCTAGCAGCCGTAATGCACTGGGGAATGTGAAAAGTGTTCATATGTAGTGAAAACCTGGGAAATACACCCGTTTTCGTGATTTGCTATCGAATCGACATTTGCCAGATCGTCATATTTTCCGCTCTTCTCTCTGAAACGGTGACATTTATCGTGTGCAAAGCTTTGTCGCGTGCTGCTGTATGCGGAGACACTAAAAGCACCATAATAGAACACAGAAGAAGGTTCTAAGTTGGTGTGATAGCCAAAACGAAGCAGTACAATTCAAGTTTTAGTTATCGGTTATTGACCTTTTAGACGGTTATGGTGCATTGCACATGGGCTAGGACCTTAAGATTTTCCATGAAGGGACGTCTATCAGCCGCGTTGCACGTGGTAATGTGAAAAGTGTTCATATGTAGTGAAAACCTTAGAAATCCGCCATTTCGTCATTTGCTATCGAATCGACTTTTGCCAGTTCGTCTTATAACTGGTCTTCTCTCTGAAACGGTTACATTTATCGTGTGCAAAGCTATGTAGCGTGCTGCGGTACGCGGGGACCCTCAAAGCACCATCATAGAACTCAGAAGAAGCTTCTAAGTTCATGTGACAGCCAGTACGTAGCAGGACTATTCAAGTTTTTGTTATCGATTATTGACTTTTTATACGGCTTTGGTGCCTTCGACATGAGCTCGGACCTTAAGATTTTTCATGAAGTGAGGTCTAGCAGCCGCGTTGCACGGCGGAATGTGAAAAGTGTTCATATGTAGTGAAAACCTGAGAAATAAGCCCGTTTTCGTCATTTGCTATCGAATCGACTTAATGCCAGATCGTCATACTGGCCGGACTTGTCTCTGAAACGGTTACATTTATCGTGTGCAAAGCTTTGTCGCGTGCTGCTGTATGCGGAGACACTAAAAGCACCATAATAGAACACAGAAGAAGGTTCTAAGTTGGTGTGATAGCCAAAACGAAGCAGTACAATTCAAGTTTTAGTTATCGGTTATTGACCTTTTAGACGGTTATGGTGCATTGCACATGGGCTAGGACCTTAAGATTTTCCATGAAGGGACGTCTATCAGCCGCGTTGCACGTGGTAATGTGAAAAGTGTTCATATGTAGTGAAAACCTTAGAAATCCGCCATTTCGTCATTTGCTATCGAATCGACTTTTGCCAGTTCGTCTTATAACTGGTCTTCTCTCTGAAACGGTTACATTTATCGTGTGCAAAGCTATGTAGCGTGCTGCGGTACGCGGGGACCCTCAAAGCACCATCATAGAACTCAGAAGAAGCTTCTAAGTTCATGTGACAGCCAGTACGTAGCAGGACTATTCAAGTTTTTGTTATCGATTATTGACTTTTTATACGGCTTTGGTGCCTTCGACATGAGCTCGGACCTTAAGATTTTTCATGAAGTGAGGTCTAGCAGCCGCGTTGCACGGCGGAATGTGAAAAGTGTTCATATGTAGTGAAAACCTGAGAAATAAGCCCGTTTTCGTCATTTGCTATCGAATCGACTTAATGCCAGATCGTCATACTGGCCGGACTTGTCTCTGAAACGGTTACATTTATCGTGTGCAAAGCTATGTCGCGTGCTGCGGTATGCGGAGACACTAGAAGCACTATAATAGAAAACAGAAAAAGCTTCTAAGTTGATGTGATAGCCAGTACGAAGCAGTACTATTCAAGGTTTAGTTATGGATTATTGAATTTTTAGACGATTTTGGTGCCTTGAACTTGAGCTAGGACTTTACGACTTTGCATGAAGTAAGGTCTAGCAGCCGCGTTGCACGGGGGAATGTGAAAATTGAACATATGTAGTGAAAACCTGAGAAATCCGCCCATTTTCGTCATTTGCTATCGTATCAGCTTAATGCCAGATCGTCATACTGCCCGCTTTTCTCTCTGAAACCGTTAGATTTATCGTGTGCAAAGCTATATCGCGTGCTGCGGTATGCGGAGACACTAAAATCACCATAATAGAACAAAGAAGAAGCTTCTAAGTTGATGTGATAGCCAGTACGAAGCAGTACAATTCAAGTTTTATCTATCGATTATTTTCTTTTTAGACGGCTTTGGTTCCTTTGAGATGACCTAGGACCTGCAGATATTGCATAAAGGGATGTGTAAGAGACGCGGTGCACGGGGGAATGTGAAATGTGTTCATATGTAGAGAAAACCTGAGATATCCGAGCGATTTCATCAATTGCTATCGAATCAACTTTATTTCAGATCGTCATATTGCACGCTATTCTCTCTGAAACCGCTACATTTATCGTGTACAAAGCTATGTCGCGTGCTGCGGTATGCGGAGACACTAAAAGCACCATAGTAGAAAACAGAAAAAGCTTCTAAGTTGATGTGATAGATAGTACGAAGCAGTAAATTTCAAGTTTTAGTTTTAGATTATTGACTTTTTAGACGGCTTTTGTGCCTTGGACATGAGCTCGGACCTTAAGATTTTTCATGAAGGGAGGTCTAGCAGCCGCGTTGCATGGGGGAATGTGAAAAGTGTTCATATGTATTGAAAACCTGAGAAATCCCCCCGTTTTCGTCATATGCTATCGAATCGACTTGATGCCAGATCATCATATTGCCCGCTGTTCTCTCTGGAACCGTTATATTTATCGTGTGCAAAGCTATGTCGCGTGCTGCGGTATGCGGAGACACTAAAAGCACCATAGTAGAACACAGAAAAAGCTTCTAAGTTGATGTGATAGCCAGTAAGGAGCAGTAAAATTCAAGTTTTAGTTATCGATTACTGACTTTTTAGACGTCTTTGGTGCCCTGGACATGAGCTAGGACCTTAAGATTTTGCATGAGGGAGTCCTAGCAGCCGCGTTGCACATGGGAATGTGCAAAGTGTTCATATGTAGTAAAAACCTGATAAATCCGCCGATTACGTCATTTGCTATCGAATTGATTTTTGCCAGATCGTCATATTGGCCGGAATTCTCTCTGAAACGGTTACATTTGTCGTGTGCAAAGCTATGTCGCGTGCTGCGGTATGCGGAGACACTAAAAGCCCCATAATAGAACACAGAATAAGCTTATAAGTTGAAGTGATAGAAAGTACGCAGCAGTACAATTCAAGTTTTAGGTACCGATTATTACCTTTTTAGACGGCTTCGGTGCCTTGGACATGATCCAGGACCTTATGATTTTGCATGAAGCGAGTTCTAGCAATCGCGTTGCACGGGGGAATGTGAAAAGTGTTCATATGTAGTAGAAACATGAGAAATCCGCCCGTTTTCGTCATTTGCTATCGAATCGACTTTTGCCAGATCGTCATATTGGCCGCTCTTCTCTCTGAAACGGTTACATTTATCGTGTGAAAAGTATGTCGCGTGCTGCGGTATGCGTAGACAATAAAAGCACCATAATAGAACAGAGAAGATGTTTCTAAGTTGCTGTGATAGCCAAAACGAAGCAGTACAAATCTAGTTTAAGTCATCGATTATTCACTTTTTAGACGGCTTTGGTGCTTTGGACATGAGCTAGGACCTTAAGATTTTGCATGAAGGGAGGTCTTACAGCCGCGTTGCACGGGGGAATGTGAAAAGTGTCCATATGTAGTGAAAACCTGAAATATCCGCCCGTTTTCGTCATTTGTTATCGAATCGACATAATGCCAGATCGCTATATTGGCCGCTCTTCTCTCTGAAACGGTTACATTTATCGTGTTCAAAGTTATGTAGCGTGCTGCGGTATGCGTAGACACTAAAAGCAACATAATAGAACACAGAAGAAGTTTCTAAGTTGATGTAATAGCCAGTACGAAGCAGTACAATTCAAGTTTTAGTTATCGATTATTGACTTTTTAGACGGCTTTGGTTCCTTTGAGATGAGCTAGGACCTTAAGATATTGCATAAAGGGATGACTAAGAGAAGCGATGCACGGGTGAATGTGAAAATTGTTCATATGTAGAGAAAACCTGAGATATCAGAGCGTTTTCGTAATTTGCTATCGAATCCACTTAATTTCAGATCGTCATATTGCCCGATATTCTCTCTGAAACCGTCACATTTATCGTGTACAAAGCTATGTCGCGTGCTGCGGTATGGAGGGACACTAAAAGCACCATAATAGAACACAGAAGATGCTTCTAAGTTGATGTGATAGCCAGTAAGAATCAGTGCAATTCAGGTTTTAGTTATCGATTATTGACTTCTTAGACGGCTTTTGTGCCTTGGACATGAGATAGGACCTTAAGATTTTGCATGAAGGGAGGTCTAGCAGCCGCATTGCACGGGGGAATGTGAAAAGTGTTCATGCGTTGTGAAACCCTAGAAATCGGCCCGTTTTCGTCATTTGCTATGGAATCGACTTTTGCCAGATCGTCATATTGGCCGCTCTTTTCTCTGAAACGGTTACATTTATCGTGTGCAAAGCTAAGTAGCGTGTTGCGGTATGCGGAGACACTAAAAGCACCATAATAGAACACAGAAGAAGCTTCTAAGTTGATGTGATAGAAAGTACGTAGCAGTACAATTCAAGTTTTAGTTATCGATTATTGACTGTTTATACGGCTTTGGTGCCTTGGACATGAGCTAGGACCTTAAGATTTTGCATGAAGGGAGGAGTAGCAATCGCATTGCACGGGGAATGTGAAAAGAGTTCATATGTAGTGAAAACCTGAGAAATCCTTCCGTTTTCGTAATCTGCTATCGAATCGACTTAATGCCAGATCGTCATATTGGCCAGTAATCTCTCTGAAACGGTTACATTTATCGTGTGCAAAGCTATGTAACGTGCTGCGAAATGCAGAGATACTAAAAGCACCATAATGGAACACAGAAGATTATTCTAAGTTGATGTGATAGCCAGTACCAAGTAGTACAATTCAAGTTTTAGCTATCGATTATTGACTTTGTAGACAGCTTTGGTGCCTTGGGTATCAGCTAGCACCGTAAGATTTTCCGTCAAGGGAGGTCTAGCAGCCGCGTTGCACGGGTGAATGTGAAAAGTGTTCATATGTAGTGAAGACCTGAGAAATCCGTATGTTTTCGTCATTTGCTATCGAATCGACATTTGCCAGATCGTCATATTGGACGTACTTCTCTCTGAAACGGTTACATTTATAGTGTGCGAAGCTATGTCACGTGGTGCGGTATGCGGAGTCACTAAAAGCACCATAATAGATCAAAGAAGAAGCTTCTAAGTTGATGTGATAGCCACTACGACGCAGTACAATTCAAGTTTTAATTTTTTAGTATTGACTTTTTAGACGGCTTTGTTGCCTCTGACGCGAGGTAGGACCATAAGATTTTGCATGAAGGGAGGTCTAGCAGCCGTCATGCACTGGGGAATGTGAAAAGTGTTCATATGTAGTGAAAACCTGAGGAATCCGCCCGTTTTCGTCATTTGCCATCGAATCGACCTAATGCCAGATCGTCATATTTCGCGCTCCTCTCTCTGAAACGGTTACATTATTCGTGTGCAAAGCCATGTCGCGTGCTGCGTTATGCGGAGACACTAAAAGCACCATAATGGATCACAGAAGAAGCTTCTAAGTTGAAGTGATAGCCAGTAAGAAGCAGTACAAATCAAGTTTTAGTTATCGATATTGACTTCTTAGATGGCTTTGGTGCCTTGGACATGAGCTAGGACCTTAAGATTTTGCATGAAGGGAGGTCTAGCAGCCGTAATGCACTGGGGAATGTGAAAAGTGTTCATATGTAGTGAAAACCTGGGAAATACACCCGTTTTCGTGATTTGCTATCGAATCGACATTTGCCAGATCGTCATAATTTCCGCTCTTCTCTCTGAAACGGTGACATTTATCGTGTGCAAAGCTTTGTCGCGTGCTGCGGTGTGCGGAGACACTAAAAGCACCATAATAGAACACAGAAGAAGGTTCTAAGTTGGTGTGATAGCCAAAACGAAGCAGTACAATTCAAGTTTTAGTTATCGGTTATTGACCTTTTAGACGGTTATGGTGCATTGCACATGGGCTAGGACCTTAAGATTTTCCATGAAGGGACGTCTATCAGCCGCGTTGCACGTGGTAATGTGAAAAGTGTTCATATGTAGTGAAAACCTTAGAAATCCGCCATTTCGTCATTTGCTATCGAATCGACTTTTGCCAGTTCGTCTTATAACTGGTCTTCTCTCTGAAACGGTTACATTTATCGTGTGCAAAGCTATGTAGCGTGCTGCGGTACGCGGGGACCCTCAAAGCACCATCATAGAACTCAGAAGAAGCTTCTAAGTTCATGTGACAGCCAGTACGTAGCAGGACTATTCAAGTTTTTGTTATCGATTATTGACTTTTTATACGGCTTTGGTGCCTTCGACATGAGCTCGGACCTTAAGATTTTTCATGAAGTGAGGTCTAGCAGCCGCGTTGCACGGCGGAATGTGAAAAGTGTTCATATGTAGTGAAAACCTGAGAAATAAGCCCGTTTTCGTCATTTGCTATCGAATCGACTTAATGCCAGATCGTCATACTGGCCGGACTTGTCTCTGAAACGGTTACATTTATCGTGTGCAAAGCTTTGTCGCGTGCTGCTGTATGCGGAGACACTAAAAGCACCATAATAGAACACAGAAGATGGTTCTAAGTTGGTGTGATAGCCAAAACGAAGCAGTACAATTCAAGTTTTAGTTATCGGTTATTGACCTTTTAGACGGTTATGGTGCATTGCACATGGGCTAGGACCTTAAGATTTTCCATGAAGGGACGTCTATCAGCCGCGTTGCACGTGGTAATGTGAAAAGTGTTCATATGTAGTGAAAACCTTAGAAATCCGCCATTTCGTCATTTGCTATCGAATCGACTTTTGCCAGTTCGTCTTATAACTGGTCTTCTCTCTGAAACGGTTACATTTATCGTGTGCAAAGCTATGTAGCGTGCTGCGGTACGCGGGGACCCTCAAAGCACCATCATAGAACTCAGAAGAAGCTTCTAAGTTCATGTGACAGCCAGTACGTAGCAGGACTATTCAAGTTTTTGTTATCGATTATTGACTTTTTATACGGCTTTGGTGCCTTCGACATGAGCTCGGACCTTAAGATTTTTCATGAAGTGAGGTCTAGCAGCCGCGTTGCACGGCGGAATGTGAAAAGTGTTCATATGTAGTGAAAACCTGAGAAATAAGCCCGTTTTCGTCATTTGCTATCGAATCGACTTAATGCCAGATCGTCATACTGGCCGGACTTGTCTCTGAAACGGTTACATTTATCGTGTGCAAAGCTATGTCGCGTGCTGCGGTATGCGGAGACACTAGAAGCACTATAATAGAAAACAGAAAAAGCTTCTAAGTTGATGTGATAGCCAGTACGAAGCAGTACTATTCAAGGTTTAGTTATGGATTATTGAATTTTTAGACGATTTTGGTGCCTTGAACTTGAGCTAGGACTTTACGACTTTGCATGAAGTAAGGTCTAGCAGCCGCGTTGCACGGGGGAATGTGAAAATTGAACATATGTAGTGAAAACCTGAGAAATCCGCCCATTTTCGTCATTTGCTATCGTATCAGCTTAATGCCAGATCGTCATACTGCCCGCTTTTCTCTCTGAAACCGTTAGATTTATCGTGTGCAAAGCTATATCGCGTGCTGCGGTATGCGGAGACACTAAAATCACCATAATAGAACAAAGAAGAAGCTTCTAAGTTGATGTGATAGCCAGTACGAAGCAGTACAATTCAAGTTTTATCTATCGATTATTTTCTTTTTAGACGGCTTTGGTTCCTTTGAGATGACCTAGGACCTGCAGATATTGCATAAAGGGATGTGTAAGAGACGCGGTGCACGGGGGAATGTGAAATGTGTTCATATGTAGAGAAAACCTGAGATATCCGAGCGATTTCATCAATTGCTATCGAATCAACTTTATTTCAGATCGTCATATTGCACGCTATTCTCTCTGAAACCGCTACATTTATCGTGTACAAAGCTATGTCGCGTGCTGCGGTATGCGGAGACACTAAAAGCACCATAGTAGAAAACAGAAAAAGCTTCTAAGTTGATGTGATAGATAGTACGAAGCAGTAAATTTCAAGTTTTAGTTTTAGATTATTGACTTTTTAGACGGCTTTTGTGCCTTGGACATGAGCTCGGACCTTAAGATTTTTCATGAAGGGAGGTCTAGCAGCCGCGTTGCATGGGGGAATGTGAAAAGTGTTCATATGTATTGAAAACCTGAGAAATCCCCCCGTTTTCGTCATATGCTATCGAATCGACTTGATGCCAGATCATCATATTGCCCGCTGTTCTCTCTGGAACCGTTATATTTATCGTGTGCAAAGCTATGTCGCGTGCTGCGGTATGCGGAGACACTAAAAGCACCATAGTAGAACACAGAAAAAGCTTCTAAGTTGATGTGATAGCCAGTAAGGAGCAGTAAAATTCAAGTTTTAGTTATCGATTACTGACTTTTTAGACGTCTTTGGTGCCCTGGACATGAGCTAGGACCTTAAGATTTTGCATGAGGGAGTCCTAGCAGCCGCGTTGCACATGGGAATGTGCAAAGTGTTCATATGTAGTAAAAACCTGATAAATCCGCCGATTACGTCATTTGCTATCGAATTGATTTTTGCCAGATCGTCATATTGGCCGGAATTCTCTCTGAAACGGTTACATTTGTCGTGTGCAAAGCTATGTCGCGTGCTGCGGTATGCGGAGACACTAAAAGCCCCATAATAGAACACAGAATAAGCTTATAAGTTGAAGTGATAGAAAGTACGCAGCAGTACAATTCAAGTTTTAGGTACCGATTATTACCTTTTTAGACGGCTTCGGTGCCTTGGACATGATCCAGGACCTTATGATTTTGCATGAAGCGAGTTCTAGCAATCGCGTTGCACGGGGGAATGTGAAAAGTGTTCATATGTAGTAGAAACATGAGAAATCCGCCCGTTTTCGTCATTTGCTATCGAATCGACTTTTGCCAGATCGTCATATTGGCCGCTCTTCTCTCTGAAACGGTTACATTTATCGTGTGAAAAGTATGTCGCGTGCTGCGGTATGCGTAGACAATAAAAGCACCATAATAGAACAGAGAAGATGTTTCTAAGTTGCTGTGATAGCCAAAACGAAGCAGTACAAATCTAGTTTAAGTCATCGATTATTCACTTTTTAGACGGCTTTGGTGCTTTGGACATGAGCTAGGACCTTAAGATTTTGCATGAAGGGAGGTCTTACAGCCGCGTTGCACGGGGGAATGTGAAAAGTGTCCATATGTAGTGAAAACCTGAAATATCCGCCCGTTTTCGTCATTTGTTATCGAATCGACATAATGCCAGATCGCTATATTGGCCGCTCTTCTCTCTGAAACGGTTACATTTATCGTGTTCAAAGTTATGTAGCGTGCTGCGGTATGCGTAGACACTAAAAGCAACATAATAGAACACAGAAGAAGTTTCTAAGTTGATGTAATAGCCAGTACGAAGCAGTACAATTCAAGTTTTAGTTATCGATTATTGACTTTTTAGACGGCTTTGGTTCCTTTGAGATGAGCTAGGACCTTAAGATATTGCATAAAGGGATGACTAAGAGAAGCGATGCACGGGTGAATGTGAAAATTGTTCATATGTAGAGAAAACCTGAGATATCAGAGCGTTTTCGTAATTTGCTATCGAATCCACTTAATTTCAGATCGTCATATTGCCCGATATTCTCTCTGAAACCGTCACATTTATCGTGTACAAAGCTATGTCGCGTGCTGCGGTATGGAGGGACACTAAAAGCACCATAATAGAACACAGAAGATGCTTCTAAGTTGATGTGATAGCCAGTAAGAATCAGTGCAATTCAGGTTTTAGTTATCGATTATTGACTTCTTAGACGGCTTTTGTGCCTTGGACATGAGATAGGACCTTAAGATTTTGCATGAAGGGAGGTCTAGCAGCCGCATTGCACGGGGGAATGTGAAAAGTGTTCATGCGTTGTGAAACCCTAGAAATCGGCCCGTTTTCGTCATTTGCTATGGAATCGACTTTTGCCAGATCGTCATATTGGCCGCTCTTTCCTCTGAAACGGTTACATTTATCGTGTGCAAAGCTAAGTAGCGTGTTGCGGTATGCGGAGACACTAAAAGCACCATAATAGAACACAGAAGAAGCTTCTAAGTTGATGTGATAGAAAGTACGTAGCAGTACAATTCAAGTTTTAGTTATCGATTATTGACTGTTTATACGGCTTTGGTGCCTTGGACATGAGCTAGGACCTTAAGATTTTGCATGAAGGGAGGTGTAGCAATCGCATTGCACGGGGAATGTGAAAAGAGTTCATATGTAGTGAAAACCTGAGAAATCCTTCCGTTTTCGTAATCTGCTATCGAATCGACTTAATGCCAGATCGTCATATTGGCCAGTAATCTCTCTGAAACGGTTACATTTATCGTGTGCAAAGCTATGTAACGTGCTGCGAAATGCAGAGATACTAAAAGCACCATAATGGAACACAGAAGATTATTCTAAGTTGATGTGATAGCCAGTACCAAGTAGTACAATTCAAGTTTTAGCTATCGATTATTGACTTTGTAGACAGCTTTGGTGCCTTGGGTATCAGCTAGCACCGTAAGATTTTCCGTCAAGGGAGGTCTAGCAGCCGCGTTGCACGGGTGAATGTGAAAAGTGTTCATATGTAGTGAAGACCTGAGAAATCAGTATGTTTTCGTCATTTGCTATCGAATCGACATTTGCCAGATCGTCATATTGGACGTACTTCTCTCTGAAACGGTTACATTTATAGTGTGCGAAGCTATGTCACGTGGTGCGGTATGCGGAGTCACTAAAAGCACCATAATAGATCAAAGAAGAAGCTTCTAAGTTGATGTGATAGCCACTACGACGCAGTACAATTCAAGTTTTAATTTTTTAGTATTGACTTTTTAGACGGCTTTGTTGCCTCTGACGCGAGGTAGGACCATAAGATTTTGCATGAAGGGAGGTCTAGCAGCCGTCATGCACTGGGGAATGTGAAAAGTGTTCATATGTAGTGAAAACCTGAGGAATCCGCCCGTTTTCGTCATTTGCCATCGAATCGACCTAATGCCAGATCGTCATATTTCGCGCTCCTCTCTCTGAAACGGTTACATTATTCGTGTGCAAAGCCATGTCGCGTGCTGCGTTATGCGGAGACACTAAAAGCACCATAATGGATCACAGAAGAAGCTTCTAAGTTGAAGTGATAGCCAGTAAGAAGCAGTACAAATCAAGTTTTAGTTATCGATATTGACTTCTTAGATGGCTTTGGTGCCTTGGACATGAGCTAGGACCTTAAGATTTTGCATGAAGGGAGGTCTAGCAGCCGTAATGCACTGGGGAATGTGAAAAGTGTTCATATGTAGTGAAAACCTGGGAAATACACCCGTTTTCGTGATTTGCTATCGAATCGACATTTGCCAGATCGACATAATTTCCGCTCTTCTCTCTGAAACGGTGACATTTATCGTGTGCAAAGCTTTGTCGCGTGCTGCGGTGTGCGGAGACACTAAAAGCACCATAATAGAACACAGAAGAAGGTTCTAAGTTGGTGTGATAGCCAAAACGAAGCAGTACAATTCAAGTTTTAGTTATCGGTTATTGACCTTTTAGACGGTTATGGTGCATTGCACATGGGCTAGGACCTTAAGATTTTCCATGAAGGGACGTCTATCAGCCGCGTTGCACGTGGTAATGTGAAAAGTGTTCATATGTAGTGAAAACCTTAGAAATCCGCCATTTCGTCATTTGCTATCGAATCGACTTTTGCCAGTTCGTCTTATAACTGGTCTTCTCTCTGAAACGGTTACATTTATCGTGTGCAAAGCTATGTAGCGTGCTGCGGTACGCGGGGACCCTCAAAGCACCATCATAGAACTCAGAAGAAGCTTCTAAGTTCATGTGACAGCCAGTACGTAGCAGGACTATTCAAGTTTTTGTTATCGATTATTGACTTTTTATACGGCTTTGGTGCCTTCGACATGAGCTCGGACCTTAAGATTTTTCATGAAGTGAGGTCTAGCAGCCGCGTTGCACGGCGGAATGTGAAAAGTGTTCATATGTAGTGAAAACCTGAGAAATAAGCCCGTTTTCGTCATTTGCTATCGAATCGACTTAATGCCAGATCGTCATACTGGCCGGACTTGTCTCTGAAACGGTTACATTTATCGTGTGCAAAGCTATGTCGCGTGCTGCGGTATGCGGAGACACTAGAAGCACTATAATAGAAAACAGAAAAAGCTTCTACGTTGATGTGATAGCCAGTACGAAGCAGTACTATTCAAGGTTTAGTTATGGATTATTGAATTTTTAGACGATTTTGGTGCCTTGAACTTGAGCTAGGACTTTACGACTTTGCATGAAGTAAGGTCTAGCAGCCGCGTTGCACGGGGGAATGTGAAAATTGAACATATGTAGTGAAAACCTGAGAAATCCGCCCATTTTCGTCATTTGCTATCGTATCAGCTTAATGCCAGATCGTCATATTGCCCGCTTTTCTCTCTGAAACCGTTAGATTTATCGTGTGCAAAGCTATATCGCGTGCTGCGGTATGCGGAGACACTAAAATCACCATAATAGAACAAAGAAGAAGCTTCTAAGTTGATGTGATAGCCAGTACGAAGCAGTACAATTCAAGTTTTATCTATCGATTATTTTCTTTTTAGACGGCTTTGGTTCCTTTGAGATGACCTAGGACCTGCAGATATTGCATAAAGGGATGTCTAAGAGACGCGGTGCACGGGGGAATGTGAAATGTGTTCATATGTAGAGAAAACCTGAGATATCCGAGCGATTTCATCAATTGCTATCGAATCAACTTTATTTCAGATCGTCATATTGCACGCTATTCTCTCTGAAACCGCTACATTTATCGTGTACAAAGCTATGTCGCGTGCTGCGGTATGCGGAGACACTAAAAGCACCATAGTAGAACACAGAAAAAGCTTCTAAGTTGATGTGATAGATAGTACGAAGCAGTAAATTTCAAGTTTTAGTTTTAGATTATTGACTTTTTAGACGGCTTTTGTGCCTTGGACATGAGCTCGGACCTTAAGATTTTTCATGAAGGGAGGTCTAGCAGCCGCGTTGCATGGGGGAATGTGAAAAGTGTTCATATGTATTGAAAACCTGAGAAATCCCCCCGTTTTCGTCATATGCTATCGAATCAGCTTAATGCCAGATCGTCATATAGCCCGCTTTTCTCTCTGAAACCGTTACATTTATCGTGTGCAAAGTTATGTCGTATGCTGCGGTATGCGTAGACACTAAAATCACCATAATAGAACACAGAAGAAGCTTCTAAGTTCATGTGATAACCTGTACGAAGCAGTACAATTCAAGTTTTAGTTATCGATTATTGACTTTTTAAACGGCTTTGGTTCCTTTGAGATGAGCTAGGACCTTAAGATATTGCATAAATGGATGTCTAAGAGAAGTGTTGCACGGGGGAATGTGAAAAGTGTTCATATGTAGAGAAAACCTGAGATATCCGAGCGTTTTCGTCATTTGCTATCGAATCGACTTAATTTCAGATCGTCATACTGCCCGCTATTCTCTCTGAAACCGTTACATTTATCGTGTGCAAAGATATGTCGCGTGCTGCGGTATGTGGAGACACTAAAAGCACCATAATGGATCACAGAAGAAGCTTCTAAGTTGATGTGATAGCCAGTACGAAGCAGTCCAATTCAAGTTTTAACTATCGATCATTGACTTTTTACACGGCTTTCGTGGCTTGGACATTAGGTAGTTCCTTAAGATTTTGCATGAGGGAGGTCTAGCATCCGCGTTTGACAGGGGAATGTGGGAAGTGTTCATATGCTGTGGAAACCTGGAAAATCCGCCCGTTCTCCTCATTGCTATCGAATCGACATTTGCCAGATCGTCATATTGGCGGCTCTTCTCTCTGAAACGGTTACATTTATGGTTTGCAAAGCTATGTCGCGTGCTGCGGTATGCAGAGACACTAGAAGCACAATAATATAAAACAGAAAAAGCTTCTAAGTTGATGTGATAGCCAGTACGAAGCAGTACTATTCAAGGTTTAGTTATCGATTATTTAATTTTTAGACGATTTTGGTGCCTTGAACATGAGCTAGGACTTTACGACCTTGCATGAAGTAAGGTCTAGCAGCCGCGTTGCACGGGGGAATGTGAAAAGTGTTCATATGTAGTGAAAACATGAGAATTCCGCCCGTTTTCGTCATTTGCTATCGAATCGACTTAATGCCAAATCGTCATATTGGCCGGTTATCTCTCTGAAACAGTTACATTTATCGTGTGCAAAGCTATGTAGCGTGCTGCGGTATGCGGAGACACTAAAAGCCCCATTATAGATCACAGAAGAAGCTTCTAAGTTGATGTGATAGCCAGTTAGAAGCAGTACAATTCAATTTTCAGTTATCGATTATTGAATTTTTAGACGGCTTTGGTGCCTTGGACATGAGCTAGGACCTTAAGATTTTGCATGAAGGGGGGTCTAGCAGCCGCGTTGCATGGGGGAATGTGAAAAGTGTTTATATGTAGTGAAAACTTGAGAAATCCGCCCGTTTTCCTCATTTGCTATCGAATCGACTTGATGCCAGATCATCATATTGCCCGCTGTTCTCTCTGAAACCGTTATATTTATCGTGTGCAAAGCTATGTTGCGTGCTGCGGTATTCGTAGACACTAAAAGCACGATAATAGAACACAGAAGAAGCTTCTAAGTTTATGTGATAGCCAGTAAGAAGCAGTAAAATTCAAGTTTTAGTTATCGATTACTGACTTTTTAGACGTCTTTGGTGCCCTGGACATGAGCTAGGACCTTAAGATTTTGCATGAAGGGAGGTGTAGCAGCCGCGTTGCACGAGGGAATGTGAAAAGTGTTCATATGTAGTGAAAAGCTGAGAAATCCGCCCGTTTTCGTCATTTGCTATCGAATCGACTTAATGCCAGATCGTCATATTACCCGCATTTCTGTCTGAAACCGTTACATTTATCGTGTGCAAAGCTACGTTGCGTGCTCCGGTATGCGTGGACCCTAAAAGCACCATAATAGAACACAGAATAAGCTTCTAAGTTGATGTGATAACCAGTACGAAGCAGTACAATTCAAGTTTTTGTTATCGATTATTGACTTTTTAGACGGCTTTGGTGCCTAGGACATGAGCTAGGACCTTAAGATTTTGCATGAGGGGGTTCTAGCAGCCGCGTTCCACGGGGGAAAGTGCAAAGTGTTCATATTTAGTGAAAACCTGAGAAAACCGCCAATTTCGTCATTTGCTATCGAATCGACTTTTGCCAGATTGTTATATTGGCCACTCTTCTCTCTGAAACGGTTACATGTATCGTGTTCAAAGCTATGTCGCGTACTGCGGTATGCGTAGACACTAAAAGCACCACAATAGAACACAGAAGAAGTTTCTGAGTTGGTGTGATACCCAAAACGAAGCAGTACAATTCTAGATTAAGTTATCGATTATTGATTTTTTAGACGGCTTTGGTGCCTTGCACATGAGCTAGGACCTTAAGATTTTGCATGAAGGGAGGTCTAGCAGCCGCGTTGGACGGGGGAATGTGAAAAGTGTTCATATGTAGTGAAAACCGGAGAAATCCGCTCGTTTTCGTCATTTGCTATCGATTCGACTTTTGCCAGATCGTCATATTGGCCGCTCTGCTCAATGAAACGGTTACAATTATCGTGTGCAAAGCTATGTCGCGTGCTGAGGTATGCGGAGACAATAAAAGCACCATAATAGGACACAGAAGAAGCTTCAAAGATGATGTGATAGCCTGTACTAAGCATTACAATTTTTGTTTTAGTTATCGATTATTGACCTTTTACACGGCTTTGGTGCCTTTGACATGAGCTAGGATCTTAAGATATTGCATGAAGGGAGGTCTAGGAGCTGTGTTGCACTGGGGAATGTGAAAAGTGTTCATATGTAGTGAAAAAATGAGAAATCCGCCCGTTTGCGTCATTTGCTATCGAATCAGGTTAATGCAAGATCGTCATATAGCCCGCTTTTCTCTCTGAAGCCGTTACATTTATCGTGTGCAAAGATATGTCGCGTGCTGCGGTATGCGGAGACACTAAAAGCACCATAATAGAATACAGAAGAAGCTTCTAAGTTCATGTAATAGCTAGTACGAAGCAGTACAATTCATATTTAGTTATCGATTATTGATTTTATAGACAGCTTTGTTGCGTTGGGCATGAACTAGGACCTTCAGATTTTGCATGAAGGGAGCTCTAGTAGCCGCGTTGCTCGGGGGAATGTACAAAAGTGTTCATATGTAGTGAAAACCTGAGAAACCCGCCCGTTTTCGTCATTTGCTATCGAATCGACTTATGCCAGATCGTCAGATTAGACGCTCTTCTCTCTGATACGGTTAAATTTATCGTCTGCAAAGCTATGGCGCGTGCTGCGTATGCGGAGATACTAAAAGCACCATAGTAGAACACAGATGAAGCTTCTCTGTTGGTGTAATCAGCGAGAAAGAACCAGTAATAAGTTGTACAATTCAAATTTTAGTTATCATTTATTGACTTATTAGCCTGCTTTGGTACCTTGGACATGAGCTAGGGCCTTAAGATTTTGCATGAAACGCGGTCTGGACGCCACGTTGCACGGGATGATGTGAAAAGTGTCCATTTGTAGTAAAAACCTGACAAATCCGACCGTTTTCTTCATTTGCTGTCGAATCGACTTATTGGCAGATCGTCACATCGGCCGCTTTACGCTCTGAGACGGTTAAATTTATAGTCTGCAAACTTATGTCGCCTGCTGCGGTTTGCGGAGACACTAAAAGCACCACAGTAGAAGACAGAAGAAGGTGTTAAGAAGATGTATTCGGCCAGTAAGAAGCAGTACAATTCAAGTTTTAGTTATAGATTACTGACTTATTAGCCGGCTTTGGTGCCTTGGACATGATCGAGGACCTCAAGCTTTTGCATCAAACGAGGTCTGAACGTCACGTTGCACGGGGAAATGTGAAACGTGTTAATATATATTAAAAACCTAAGAAAACCTTTCGCATTTATTTAAGTTCCTTTAGTACAATAAGAATCTGTTAAAAACTGACTACAATAATCATAATCTTGCTGTACAAGGGAAGTAGCTACTATTATTAACAGTATTTATCAACAGCAAATAAAACAAAAGGTAAAACAGAAAGATTATCAAACGTCTAATGGCACAGTAACGAAACTGAAAACAGTTCGCGACAATTTCTTCTGAAATTATTTCACCAGGAAACAACAAGAACACCGATTGAAGACTACTAAAGTTCCAAAATAAACCACTATACACAAACAACTAATTAGTACTTAGCTTTGGATGCGCCGCTACAGCTGCAGTTGGTCAGCGCGGAATGTAAACACAGGTAAGAAGTTAAGTTGCTCGATACGAAACACTCGCAAATATCAGGTCACAACCCAAGAAAGGCGGAGGTGAATGAAGAAACCATTAATAAGTATCTTATATAGTAAATATTATCACAAAAACCGTTAAAATATGTATCTGAAACCTATAAATGTATGAAAACTTAGAGAGCGATTTCACACGCACTCACGCGCCTAATCGTAATGCCAGATCGTCGCAGTGGCAGCCTTGCTCACGGAACTGTTTACATATACATCTGGAAACTTACGTCATGTGCTGAGGTATGCGGTCGCACCACAAACAACAAAATAGGAGCTTCTCATTTGATGCAATCGGCAGGTAAGAAGTAGTACTACTCAAGTTTTAGGTATCGAAAATTCAACTGTAGGCCGGTTCTGGTGTCTAGCAGTTGATAGAGGACCTTGGAACATGCCTGTCTTTTTACCCCCCTCCCCCCTCGTAAGATGACTGTCTACGTACACCCGCCACCCCCCCCCCCCTCGTAATATGTCTGCCTACCTACTCACGCCTTCTGAAAATGTGTGTCTACCCACTTCCCCCTCAGAAGATGACTCTCTACTTATCCCCCCAACCGGAAAACGTCAGTTTTCCTACCCCCTCCCCCCTCAGAAGATGACTGTCTACCTACACACCCTCGGAAGATACCTGTCTACTTAACCCCCCCCCCCCCCCTCGTTTGGAACATGTCTGCCTACCTACCAGCCTCTCAAAATATGTCTTTCTATCTACATCCCCCACCCCCCTCAGAAGATCACTCTCTACCTACTCCGCACGTGGATGATGCCTGTCTCCCTAACCCACCCTTCAGAAGATGTTTGCCTACATACCCCTTCTTGGAAGATGTCTGTCTACCTACACACCTTTGGAAGAGGCCTGTCTACCTACCCCCTCCCCACCCCTTGGAAGATGTCTGCCCAGCTACCCCCCATCTAAGAAAATATTTGTCTACATACACCCCCTTCGGAAAATGTCTGTCTACCTACTACTGCTCTGATGATGTCTGTCTCCCTACCCCACCCTTCAGAAGATGTCTGCCTACCTTCTACTCCATGGAAGATGTCTCTATACATACCACCTATCGGGTGATGTTTGTCTACTCGCCCCCCCCACCCCATAACATGCCAATCTAACATCCCCCCCTGTGAAGATGCCTATCTATCGCCTAGCTCGGAAGCTACCCCAGCTCAGAAGATTCCTATCTACCTGCACTTGGAAGATGACTATCTCTCCATCACCTTCAGAAGACTCTTATCTACCCCCTCAGAAGATGGCTGTCTACATACCCCACCCTCAGAATATGACTGTCTCTGATCTCCCACCCTATCTGTCTGTCTACCATTCTCACACATCGAGAGAGGTGGTACAGTGGTTAGCACACTGGACTCGCATTCGGGAGGACGATGGTTCAATCCCGTCTCCGGCCATCCTGATTTAGGTTTTTCGTGATTACCCTAAATCGTTTCAGGCAAATGCCGGGATGGTTCCTCTGAAAGGGCACGGCCAATTTCTTTCCCAATCCTTCCCTAACCCGAGCTTGCGCTCCGTCTCTAATGACCTCGTTGTTGACGAGACATTAAACACTAACCACCACCACCACCATTCTCACAATCAGAAACTGTCTGTCTACCTACCTCCCCCCCCCCCCCCGAAGATGTCTGCCTATCTTCCTAGGTACCGCCATTTAGAAGGTGTCTGCCTACCTACACCCACTTCAAAAGATGTGTAACTGACTACCCCACCTCCGAAGATCTCTGTCAAACGCTCCTCCCATCCCTGGAGGATGTATGTGTGCAGACCCCCCTCTTGGAAGACATTTGACAACCGAAAAAACCGCTTTGGAAGATGTATGACTTCCTACCACTACCCTCGGAAGGTGTATGTCTACCTAGCACCCCCTCGAAGATGCCTGTCTATCCACCGAACCACGGTATATGCCTGCCTCACCCTGTCAGAATATGTCTGTCTACATACCCCACATGGAAGATGTCTGTCTACTTACACCCCCCCCCCCTTGGAAGATGTTTGTCTACCTAGCCCCTCTTGGAAGATGTCTGCCCACATAAACACACACTCGGAATATGTATGACTAGCCACCACTCCCCTCGGAACATGTATGTCTACCTACCCCACCTCCGGACATGTCTCTCTACCTACGCCCCCACTCATAAGTTGTGTGTCTACCAACCCGCCATTTGAAGATGTCTGTCAACCTGGCCCTCCCTCAGAAAATGTCTGTCTACCTGCCCACCTTGGAATATTTATTTCTACCAAAACCCGGAGGATGTCTGTCTACCCAACACCCCCCCCCCCCCTCTCAGAAGATGATTGTTTACCTACCCCCGGATGATTTCAGTCTACCTGCCCCCCCCCTCACTTCTGAAAGATGCCTGTCAATCAACCCCTCCAACAGAAAATGTCTGTCTACCTACCGCCCCTCGAAAGTTGTATGTCTACCACCCCTCCTCGGGAGATGTCTGTCTACCTACCCCCCTTCAGAAGATGTCTATCTACCTACCCCCCATCCCCTCGGTAAATGCCTGTCTACCCAACCCCCTCTCGGGAAAAGTATGTCTACCTATCCCCACTCGGAAGATGGCTGTCTACCTACCACCTCCCTCGGAATATGTCTGTATATTGAACCCGACCTCGGAATATGATTTTCCACCTAATGCATGGGAGATGTCAGTCCACCTGCACCCCACTTTGTAAAATGCCTGTCTACTTTCCACCCCTTTGGAAGATGTCTATCATCCCACCTCGGAAGATGTCTGTCTACCTACCCCCCTCTGAACATGATTGCCTACTGAACCACAACTCAGAAGATGATTGTCTACTGACCACCCAGAAGATGGAAGCCTACCTGCCCCCTCCCACTACAACAGAAGATGACCATCCATCTAACCCCCTTGGTGGATGTCGGTTCATCTCCCCCCCCCCCCTTGGAGGACTGTCTTCCTACCCCCTCGGAAGATGTATGTATTCCATTCGCCCCTCAGAAGAGGTCTATCTTCCAACCCCCCTAAGAAGATTTTTGTCTACCTACCCTGCCTTGGTATATGTATGTCTTCCTACACCCCCTCATACGATGTCTGCATACCTACCCCCCTCGGAAGAAGTCTATCATCCCTCTGTTAGAGAATTTCTGTCTACCTTGCCCCCCCCCTCGGAAGATATATGTCTTCATATCCTCTACCCTTGGTGCCTACATACTCAACCTCAGAAGATGTCTACCAACCTACCCCACCTTATAAGAAATCTTTCTACCTAACCCCCCCCCCCCCCTCATAATATGTGTGTCTACCACCTCATGGAGGATGTATGTCTACTCCCCCCCCCCCTCGTAAAATGTCTATCTTTCCCAGTTGGAAAGATGTCTATCATCCCACTCTTAGAAGGTGTCTGTCTACCTGTCCTCCCACTCTGAAAATGTCTGTGTACCTACCCTCCCTCAGGAGATATCGGTCTAATTGCCCACCGGGACTATGTCTATCTACATACTCTCAGCCTTGGAAAATACGTGCCTACCTACCCCACCCCCTGTAAGATATCTGTCTACCTACAACCTGCCCTCGGATACTGTCTGTCTACATACACCCTCTAATAAGATGTCTGTCTACCTACCCCACACTGTCTGTCTTCCTACCCCAACCATCCTCGGAAGATGTTTGTCTACCTACCCCTCCTTGGAAAATGCCTGTCTACCTAAATCTCGCTTGGAAAATATCTGTCTACCTACCCCCCATCCTTGGAAGGTGTCTTTCCACCAACTCTCCTGTCGGAAGATGTATGGCTACCTAACCCCCCTCAGAAGATGTCTGTCTATCTATCTGCCTGTGGAATGTGTATGTCTACCTAACTCCCTTAGACAATGTCAGTCTACATACCCCCCTCGGAAGATACCTGTCTACCAATACTCTTCCCTCTACATGCCAAAACTAATAAGATAGCTGCCAACCTAACCCACCTCAGAAGGTCTCTGTTTATGCACACAAACTGAACATGTATGTCTATCTACCCCCCAGAAGTTGTCTGTCTACCTGCCCCCTCAGAAAATGTCAGTCGACCTACCCCCCCTTGGAAGATTTCTGTCTACCTATAACACCTCACGGAAAATATCTGTCTACCAGCCCCCTCTCAGAAGATGTCTGTCTACCTACCACCCCCCTCAGAAGTAGTATATCTATCTACCGTACCCTTGGAACATGTCTACCTACCCCCCCTCCCAGTCAGCAGTTGTCTGTCCACCACCTACATAAGTTGTCTATCTACACCCCCTCGGAAGATGTCTGTCCAATACACCACCCTCAGAAGATATCTGTCCTACCCCTCTCGAAAATGTTAGTCTACCTACACCCCAGATAATGAATGTCTACCAACCCCACCTCGGAAGATGTTTGTCTACCTACCCCATGGAAGATGTGTTTACCTACCACCACTCGTAGTATGTGTGTCTACCTACCCCCATTGGAAAATATCGGTCTACCAACTGCCCTTGAAGATGTATGCCTACATACCCAACACCCTCGGAAGATGTCTAGCTACCTAGCTCCCCCCCACGAAGATATCTGCCTTCATACCCACTTCTCTTGGAAGATGTCTGTCAACGGACCCAAATTCAGAAAACGACTGCCTACCTACCCCACCTCAAAAGATGTCTGCCTACCAACCACCCCTCGGAATATGTATGTCTACCTACACTCATTCGGAATATTGCTTTCTACCACCCCTCCCTCTGAACATGTCTATCTACCTACCTCCCTCAGAACATGTCTATCTACCAACATCCCCCACCTCTTATGAAGTCTCTCTCACTACCCCCCCCCCCTTCGAAAGTGACACCCTACCTACCATCCTCAGGAAATGTCAGTCTTCCTACTCCCCATACCTCAGAAGGTGTGTCTAACTATCCCCATGGACAATGTCTGTCTACATACCCCTAGCCTCAGAAAATACTTGTCTAACTACACCCCTCAGATTATTTCTGTCTACCTACAACCCAGCCTCGGATAATGTCTGTCTACCTACCCCCTCACTAATTGTCTCTCTACCTAAGCTACCTTAGAAGATATCTGTCTACATATCCCTCATCCTCTGAAGCTGTATGTCTACTACCCCTGCTCAGATGATGTCTGTCTACTTAAAAACCCCTCAGAACATGTCTGTCTAACAACCCCCCCAGTTGTCTGTCTACCTACCCCCTTGAAGATGTCTGTCTACCTACCCCCAGTAAAATGTCTCTGTACCCATCTTCCCCTCAGAAGATGATTGTCTACCTACCCCCGTACAGAAGATGCACCCCTTTCAGAAAATGTCTGTCTACCTATCCCATCCACACACGGAAGATTCCTATCCACCCACTTTGGACAATGCCTTTCTACCCCAACTCAGAAATGTCTATCTACTACCATCTCAGAAGATGTCGGTCTACCTACCCCCCATTGAATATATCTGCCTACCCAACCCATCTTTGGAAGATGATTGGCTACCTACCCCATGGAAGATGTCAGGCAACCTGCCCGCTCACTTAGGAAGATGCCTACCTCCCCCTTGGAAGTGGTCTATTTTCCACCACTCAGAAGATGTCTGTCTAACTACCCCCTCTGAATGTATATGTCTATCAACTATGTCTGTTTACCTACTCCCATAAGATGTCTATCATCCCCCTCAGAAGGTATCTTCCTATATACTCCCTCCCCTTGGAAGATGTCTGTCTACATACCCAACCTAAGATGATGTCTGGCACTCTACTCCCCCACAGAAGATGTCTGTCTACCTACCACCCTTGGAACATCTATGTCTTTCTACTCCCCGGAAGATGTCTGTCAGTCTGCCCAACTTGGAAAATGTCTGTCTACGTGCCCTCCTTCGGAAGATGTCTATCATCCCCAGCCTCAGAAGAATTATGTCTATTTGTCCCGCACCAACAGTAGATGTCTGTATACCTACCCCCTTAAGAAGAAGTCTGTTTACCAACCCCCCTTCAGGAGATTCTCAAACCACCCACCAGGAAAGTCTCTGTCTACCTATCCCTCCCCCCCCCCTTTGGGAGATATGTGTCTACCTACAACACAACTCGGTAAATGTCTGACTACCTACCCCTCAGAAGATGTCTGTTTATCCACACCTCCACAGATGATGTCTATCTACCTACCCCCTGCCCCCATCCTCCGAGGATGTCTGTCTTCCTACACCCTCAGAAGATGTCTGTCTACCAACCCCCCTTGGAAGATGTTGGTCTACTTACCCCTCTAGATGATGTCTGTCTATGTACACCCCTCAGAAGATGGCTGTCTACCAATCCACCAATGGGAGATGTCTGTCTACCAACCCCCTCGAAAGGTGCCTTTGTGCCTACCCCCTCAGAAGATTGTCTACCTACGAACACTCAGTAAATGTATGTATACCTACCCCCCCCCCCCTCGGAAGAAGTCTGTCTAATTATTCCCCACCCCTTGGTAATTTCTGTCTACATACAACTCCCTTACAAGATGTCTGTGTACCTACTCCCTCTTGAAAGATATCTGTTTACCTACATCTTCTGTGGGGAGGTAGGAAGACACACATCTTCCGCGAGGGGTAGGTAGACAGACATATTCCAAAGCAGGGTACATGGTCGGACATCTTCTGAAGGGTGGTAGGTAGACAGACATCCTCCAAGAGTGGGGGGAGACATTTTCTGTGGTGATAATGGTAGACAAACAATTCCAAGGAGGGGTAGTTAGACAGTCATCTTCTGAGTGGTTGTTTCTTAGTCAGACGTCTTCAAGGGGGAGGATTGGTAGACCGACAGTTTCCAAGGGGGGAGACATTTTTCGATTGGGGCCAAATAGGTAAACAGATATCCTTTGAGAGGGAGGTAGACATTTTCCGGGGGGGGGGGGAGATATTTTCGAGGGGGAGAGTAGATTGACATCTTCTGGGAGGGGGGAGATAGTATTCTTCCATGGGGGGAGGTGAGTTGTCAGACATCTTCAAAGGTTGGGGGGGGTCGGTAGACAGACATCTTCCAAGAAATGTCGGTAGTAGACAGACATCTTCTGTGGGAAGTGATGGTATGTACACTTACATCTTCTGATGGGTTCGGGTAGATAAACAGGCATCTTTCATGATGGGGGGATAGAGCTCCTCGAAGATGGGGTGTAGATGTCTTTGGCAAGGAGGGTAGATAGACATATTCCGAGAGGGGGTTAGATAGATTTCTTCCATAGCGGGGATAGATAGACTTGTCCCGAGTTTGTGAGGTCGACAGACATACAGACATCTTCCTAGAATTTGGAGGTAGACAAACATATTCAGAATGGGCAGTAGACACATTCCAAATGAAGGGAGGCTGTAGAAATCTTCTGAGTCTAGGATAAATGTTCTCTGAGAGGAGGGGCTAGATGGAAATCTTAACAGGGGTGGGGTAGGTAGTCAGACATATTCTGAGAGGATTAGCAGCCGAGTTGCACGGGAGAATGTGAAAAGTGTTCATATGTAGTAAAAACCTGAGAAATCCGTCCGTTTTCGTCATTTGTTATCGAATCGACTTAAAGCCAGATCGTCACACTGGCCGCTCTTCTCTCTGAAACGGTTGTACTTATCGTCTTCAAAGCTATGTCGCGTGCTGCGGTATGCGGAGACACTAAAAGCACCATAGTAGAACACAGATGAAGCTTCTAAGTTGATGTAATAGCCAGTAAGAAGTAGTACAATTCAAGTTTTAGGTATCGATTATTGATTTTTTAGCTGGCTTTGGTGCTTTGAACATGAGCTAGGATCTTAAGATTCTGCATCATAAGGAGGACTAGCAGCCGAGTTGCACGGGACAATGTGAAAAGTGTTCATACGTAGTAAAAACCTGAGAAATCCGTCCCTTTCCGTCATTTGTTATCGAATCGTCTTAAAGCAAGATCGTCACATTGGCCGCTCTTCTCTCTGAAACGGTTGTACTTATCGTCTTCAAAGCTATGTCACGTGCTGCGGTATGCGGAGACACTAAAAGCACCATAGTACAACACAGATGAAGCTTCTAAGTTGATGTGATAGCCAGTAAGAAGTAGTACAATTCAAGTTTTAGATATTGATTATTGACTTTTTAGCTGGCTTTGGTGCCTTGGACATCAGCTAAGACCTTAAGATTCTGCATGAAAGGAGGACTAGCAGCCGAGTTGCAGGGGAGAATGTGAAAAGTGTTCATATGTAGTAAAAACCTGAGAAATCCGTCCGTTTTCGTCATTTGTTATCGAATCGACTTAAAGCCAGATCGTCACATTGGCCGCTCTTCTCTCTGAAACGGTTGTACTTATCGTCTTCAAAGCTATGTCGCGTGCTGCGGTATGCGGAGACACTAAAAGCACCATAGTGGAACACAGATGAAGCTTCTAAGTTGATGTAATAGCCAGTAAGAAGTAGTACAATTCAAGTTTTAGGTATCGATTATTGACTTCTTAGCTGGCTTTGGTGCCTTGGACATGAGCTAGGACCTTAAGATTCTGCATGAAAGGAAGACTAGCAGCCGAGTTGCACGGGAGAATGTGAAAAGTGTTCATATGTAGTACAAACCTGAGAAATCCGTCCGTTTTCGTCATTTGTTATCGAATCGACTTAAAGCCAGATCGTCTCATTGGCCGCTCTTCTCTCTGAAACGGTTCTACTTATCGTCTGCAAAGCTATGTCGCGTGCTGCGGTATGCGGAGACACTAAAAGCACCATAGTAGAACACAGATGAAGCTTCTAAGTTGATGTAATAGCCAGTAAGAAGTAGTACAATTCAAGTTTTAGGTATCGATTATTGACTTTTTAGCTGGCTTTGGTCCCTTGGACATGAGCTAGGACCTTAAGATTCTGCATGGAAGGAGGACTAGAAGCCGCGTTGCACGGGAGAATGTGAAATGTGTTCATATGTAGTAAAAACCTGAGAAATCCGTCCGTTTTCGTCATTTGTTATCGAATCGACTTAAAGCCCGATCGTCACATTGGCCGCTCTTCTCTCTGAAACGGTTGTACTTATCGTCTTCAAAGCTATGTCGCGTGCTGCAGTATGCGGAGACACTAAAAGCACCATAGTGGAACACAGATGAAGCTTCTAAGTTGATGTAATAGCCAGTAAGAAGATGTACAATTCAAGTTTTAGGTATCGATTATTGATTTTTTAGCTGGCTTTGGTGCCTTGGACATGAGCTAGGATCTTAAGATTCTGCATCAAAAGGAGGACTAGCAGCCGAGTTGCACGGGACAATCTGAAAAGTGTTCATACGTATTAAAAACCTAAGACATCCGTCCCTTTTCGTCATGTGTTATCGAATCGACTTAAAGCCAGATCGTCACATTGGCCGCTCTTCTCTCTGAAACGGTTGTACTTATCGTCTTCAAAGCTATGTCGCGTGCTGCGGTATGCGGAGACACTAAAAGCACCATAGTAGAAACAGATGAAGCTTTTAAGTTGATGTGATAGCCAGTAAGAAGTAGTACAATTCAAGTTTTAGGTATGGATTATTGACTTTTTAGCTGGCTTTGGTGCATTGGACATGAGCTAGGACCATAAGATTCTGCATGAAAGGAGGTCTAGCAGCCGCGTTGTACGGGAGAATGTGAAATGTGTTCATATGTAGTAAAAACCTGAGAAATCCGTCCGTTTTCGTCATTTGTTATCAAATCGACTTAAAGCCAGATCGTCACATTGGCTGCACTTCTCTCTGAAACGGTTGTACTTATCGTCTGCAAAGCTATGTCGTATGCTGCGGTAGGCGGAGACACTAAAACCACCTCAGTAGAACACAGATGAAGCTTCTAATTTGATGTAATAGCCAGTAAGAAGTAGTACAATTGAAGTTTTAGGTATTGATTATTGACTTTTTAGCTGGCTTTGATGCCTTGGACATGAGCTAGGACCTTAAGATTCTGCATAGAAGGAGGACTAGCAGCCGAGTCGCACGGGAGAATGTGAAAAGTGTTCATATGTAGTAAAAACCTGAGAAATCCGTCCGTTTTCGTCATTTTTTATCGAATCGACTTAAAGCCAGTTCGTCACATTGGCCGCTCTTCTCTCTGAAACGGTTGTACTTATCGTCTGCAAAGCTATGTCGCGTGCTGCGGCATGCGGGGACACTAAAATCACCCTAGTGGAACACAGATGAAGCTTCTAAGTTGATGTAATAGCCAGTAAGAAGTAGTACAATTCAAGTTTTAGGTATCGATTATTGACTTTTTTGCTGGCTTTGGTGCCTTGGACATGAGCTGGGACCTTAAGATTCTGCATGAAAGGAGGACTAGCAGCCGAGTTGCAGGGGAGAATGTGAAAAGTGTTCATATGTAGTAAAAACCTGAGAAATCCGTCCGTTTTCGTCATTTGTTATTGAATCGACTTAAAGCCAGATCGTCACATTGGCCGCTCTTCTCTCTGAAACGGTTGTACTTATCGTATGCAAAGCTATGTCGTATGCTGCGGTAGGCGGAGACACTAAAACCACCACAATTGAACACAGATGATGCTTCTAATTTGATGTAATAGCCAGTAAAAAGTAGTACAATTCAAGTTTTAGGTATCGATTATTGATTTTTTAGCATGCTTTGGTGCCTTGGACATGAGCTAGGACCTTAAGATTCTGCATGAAAGGAGGACTAGCAGCCGAGTTGCACGGGAGAATGTGAAAAGTATTCATATGTAGTAAAAACCTGAGATATCCATCCGTTTTCGTCATTTGTTATCGAATCGACTTAAGCCAGATCGTCACATTGGCCGCTCTTCTCTCTGAAACGGTTGTACTTATCGTCTGCAAAGCTATGTCGCGTGCTGCGGTATGCGGAGACACTAAAAGCACCATAGTAGAACACAGATGAAGCTTCTAAGTTGATGTAATAGCCAGTAAGAAGTAGTACAATTCAAGTTTTAGGTATCGATTATTGACTTTTTAGCTGGCTTTGGTGCCTTGGACATGAGCTACGACCTTACGATTCTGCATCAAAAGGAGGACTAGCAGCCGAATTGCACGGGACAATGTGAAAAGTGTTCATATGTAGTAAAAACCTGAGAAATCCGTCCGTTTTCGTCATTTGTTATCGAATCGACTTAAAGCCAGATCGTCACATTGGCCGCTCTTCTGTCTGAAACGGTTGTACTTATCGTCTGCAAAGCTATGTCGCGTGCTGCGGTATGCGGAGACACTAAAAGCACCATAGCAGAACACAGATGAAGCTTCTAAGTTGATGTGATAGCCAGTAAGAAGTAGTACAATTCAAGTTTTAGGTATCGATTATTGACTTTTTAGCTGGCTTTGGTGCCATGGACATGAGCTAGGACCTTAAGATTCTGCATGAAAGGAGGACTAGCAGCCGCGTTGTACGTTAGAATGTGAAAAGTGTTCATATGTAGTAAAAACCTGAGAAATCCGTCCGTTTTCGTCATTTGTTATCGAATCGACTTAAAGCCCGATCGTCACATTGACCGCTCTTCTCTCTGAAACGGTTGTACTTATCGTCTGCAAAGCTATGTCGCGTGCTGCGGTATGCGGAAACAATAAAATCACCATACTAGAACACATATGATGCTTCTAAGTCGATGTAATAGCCCGTAAGAAGTAGTAGAATTCAAGTTTTAGGTATCGATTATTGACTTCTTACATGGATTTGGTGCCTTGGACATGAGCTAGGACCTTAAGATTCTGCATGAAAGGAGGACTAGCAGCCGAGTTGCACGGGACAATATGAAAAGTGTTCATATGTAGTAATTACCTGAGAAATCCGTCCGTTTTCGTCATTTGTTATCGAATCGCCTTAAAGCCAGATCGTCACTTGGCCGCTCTTCTCTCTGAAACGGTTGTACTTATCGTCTGCAAAGCTATGTTGCGTGCTGCGGTATGCGGAGACACTAAAAGCACCATTGTAGAACACAGATGAAGCTTCTATGATGATGTAATAGCCAGTAAGAAGTAGTACAATTCAAGTTTGAGGTATCGATTATTGACTTTTTAGCTGGCTTTGGTCCCTTGGACATGAGCTAGGACCTTAAGATTCTGCATGGAAGGAGGACTAGCAGCCGAGTTGCACGGGAGAATGTGAAAAGTGTTCATATGTAGTAAAAACCTGAAAAATTCGTCCGTTTTCGTCATTTGTTATCGAATCGACTTAAAGCCAGATCGTCACATTGGCCGCTCTTCTCTCTGAAACGGTTGTACTTATCGTCTGCAAAGCTATGTCGCGTGTTGCGGTATGCGGAGACACTAAAAGCACCATAGTAGAACACAGATGAAGCTTCTAAGTTGATGTAATAGCCAGTAAGAAGTAGTACAATTCAAGTTTTAGGTATCGATTATAGACTTCTTAGCTGGCTTTGGTGCCTTGGACATGAGCTAGGACCTTAAGATTCTGCATGAAAGGAGGACTAGCAGCCGAGTTGCACGGGATTATGTGAAAAGTGTTCATATGTAGTAAAAACCTGAGAAATCCGTCCGTTTTCGTCATTTGTTATTGAATCGACTTAAAGCCAGATCGTCACATTGGCCGCTCTTCTCTCTGAAACGGTTGTACTTATCGTCTGCAAAGCTATGTCGTATGCTGCGGTAGGCGGAGACACTAAAACCACCACAATTGAACACAGATGATGCTTCTAATTTGATGTAATAGCCAGTAAAAAGTAGTACAATTCAAGTTTTAGGTATGGATTATTGATTTTTTAGCTGGCTTTGCTGCCTTGGACATGAGCTAGGACCTTAAGATTCTGCATGAAAGGAGGACTAGCAGCCGAGTTGCACGGGAGAATGTGAAAAGTATTCATATGTAGTAAAAACCTGAGAAATCCGTCCGTTTTCGTCATTTGTTATCGAATCGACTTAAAGCCAGATCGTCACATTGGCCGCTCTTCTCTCTGAAACGGTTGTACTTATCGTCTTCAAAGCTATGTCGCGTGCTGCGGTATGCGGAGACACTAAAAGCACCATAGTAGAACACAGATGAAGCTTCTTAGTTGATGTAATAGCCAGTAAGAAGTAGTACAATTCAAGTTTTAGGTATCGATTATTGATTTTTTAGCTGGCTTTGGTGCCTTGGACATGAGCTACGACCTTACGATTCTGCATCAAAAGGAGGACTAGCAGCCGAATTGCACGGGACAATGTGAAAAGTGTTCATATGTAGTAAAAACCTGAGAAATCCGTCCGTTTTCGTCATTTGTTATCGAATCGACTTAAAGCCAGATCGTCACATTGGCCGCTCTTCTGTCTGAAACGGTTGTACTTATCGTCTGCAAAGCTATGTCGCGTGCTGCGGTATGCGGAGACACTAAAAGCACCATAGTAGAACACAGATGAAGCTTCTAAGTTGATGTGATAGCCAGTAAGAAGTAGTACAATTCAAGTTTTAGGTATCGATTATTGACTTTTTAGCTGGCTTTGGTGCCATGGACATGAGCTAGGACCTTAAGATTCTGCATGAAAGGAGGTCTAGCAGCCGCGTTGTACGGGAGAATGTGAAAAGTGTTCATATGTAGTAAAAACCTGAGAAATCCGTCCGGTTTCGTCATTTGTTATCGAATTGACTTAAAGCCAGATCGTCACATTGGCCCCTCTTTTCTCTGAAACGGTGGTACTTATCGTCTGCAAAGCTATGTCGCATGCTGCGGTGTGCGGAGACACTAAAAGCACCATGGTAGAACACAGATGAAGCTTCTAAGTTGATGTAATAGCCAGTAAGAAGTAGTACAATTCAAGTTTTAGGTATCGATTATTGACTTTTTAGCTGGCTTTGGTGCCTTGGACATGAGCTAGGACCTTAAGATTCTGCATGAAAGGAGGACTAGCAGCCGCGTTGCACGGGAGAATGTGAAATGTGTTCATGTGTAGTAGAAACCTGAGATATCCGTCCGTTTTCGTCATTTGTTATCGAATCGACTTAAAGCCCGATCGTCACATTGGCCGCTCTTGTCTCTGAAACGGTAGTACTTATCGTCTGCAAAGCTATGTCGCGTGCTGCGGTATGCCGAGACAATAAAATCACCATAGCAGAACACAGATGAAGCTTCTAATTTGATGTAATAGCCAGTAAGAAGTAGTACAATTCAAGTTTTAGGTATTGATTATTGACTTTTAAGCTGGCTTTGATGCCTTGGACATGAGCTAGGACCTTAAGAATCTGCATGAAAGGAGGATTAGCAGCCGAGTTGCACGGGAAAATGTGAAAAGTGTTCATATGTAGTAAAAACCTGAGAAATCCGTCCGTTTTCGTCATTTGTTATCGAATCGACTTAAAGCCAGATCGTCACATTGGCCGCTCTTCTCTCTGAAACGGTTGTACTTATCGTCTGCAAAGCTATGTCGTATGCTGCGGTAGGCGGAGACACTAAAACCACCACAATTGAACACAGATGAAGCTTCTAATTTGATGTAATAGCCAGTAAGAAGTAGTATAATTCAAGTTTTAGGTATCGATAATTGACTTTTTAGCTGGCTTTGGTGCCTTGGACATGAGCTAGGACCTTAAAATTCTGCATGAAAGGAGGACTAGCAGCCGAGTTGCACGGGAGAATGTGAAAAGTATTCATATGTAGTAAAAACCTGAGAAATCCGTCCGTTTTCGTCATTTGTTATCGAATCGACTTAAAGCCAGATCGTCACATTGGCCGCTCTTCTCTCTGAATCGGTTGTACTTATCGTCTGCAAAGCTATGTCGCGTGATGCGGTATGCGCAGACACTAAAAGCACCATAGTAGAACACAGATGAAGCTTCTAAGTTGATGTAATAGCCAGTAAGAAGTAGTACAATTCAAGTTTTAGGTATCGATTATTGACTTTTTAGCTGGCTTTGGTGCCTTGGACATGAGCTAGGACCTTAAGATTCTGCATGAAAGGAGGACTAGCAGCCGAGTTGCACGGGAGAATGTGAAAAGTGTTCATATGTAGTAAAAACCTGAGAAATCCGTCCGTTTTCGTCATTTGTTATCGAATCGACTTAAAGCCAGATCGACACATTGGCCGCTCTTCTCTCTGAAACGGTTGTACTTATCGTCTACAAAGCTATGTCGTATGCTGCGGTAGGCGGAGACACTAAAACCACCACAGTAGAACACAGATGAAGCTTCTAATTTGATGTAATAGCCAGTAAGAAGTAGTACAATTCAAGTTTAGGTATTGATTATTGACTTTTAAGCTGGCTTTGATGCCTTGGACATGAGCTAGGACCTTAAGAATCTGCATGAAAGGAGGATTAGCAGCCGAGTTGCACGGGAGAATGTGAAAAGTGTTCATATGTAGTAAAAACCTGAGAAATCCGTCCGTTTTCGTCATTTGTTATCGAATCGACTTAAAGCCAGATCGTCACATTGGCCGCTCTTCTCTCTGAAACGGTTGTACTTTTCGTCTTCAAAGCTATGTCGCGTGCTGCGGTATGCGGAGACACTAAAAGCACCATAGTAGAACACAGATGAAGCTTCTAAGTTGATGTAATAGCCAGTAAGAAGTAGTACAATTCAAGTTTTAGGTATCGATTATTGATTTTTTAGCTGGCTTTGGTGCCTTGGACATGAGCTAAGACCTTAATATTCTGCATGAAAGGAGGACTAGCAGCCGAGTTGCACGGGAGAATGTGAAAAGTGTTCATATGTAGTAAAAACCTGAGAAATCCGTCCGTTTTCGTCATTTGTTATCGAATCGACTTAAAGCCAGATCGTCACATTGGCCGCTCTTCTCTCTGCCACGGTTGTACTTATCGTCTGCAAAGCTATGACGTATGCTGCGGTAGGCGGAGACACTAAAACCACCACAATTGATCACAGATGAAGCTTCTAATTTGATGTAATAGCCAGTAAGAAGTAGTACAATTCAAGTTTTAGGTATCGATTATAGACTTTTTAGCTGGCTTTGGTGCCTTGGACATGAGCTAGGACCTTAAGATTCTGCATTAAAGGAGGCCTAGCAGCCGAGTTGCACGGGAGAATGTGATAAGTATTCATATGTAGTAAAAACCTGAGAAATCCGTCCGTTTTCGTCATTTGTTATCGAATCGACTTAAAGCCAGATCGTCACATTGGCCGCTCTTCTCTCTGCCACGGTTGTACTTATCGTCTGCAAAGCTATGTCGTATGCTGCGGTAGGCGGAGACACTAAAACCACCACAGTAGAACACAGATGAAGCTTCTAAGTTGATGTGATAGCCAGTAAGAAGTAGTACAATTCAAGTTTAGGTATTGATTATTGACTTTTAAGCTGGCTTTGATGCCTTGGACATGAGCTAGGGCCTTAAGAATCTGCATGAAAGGAGGATTAGCAGCCGAGTTGCACGGGAGAATGTGAAAAGTGTTCATATGTAGTAAAAACCTGAGAAATCCGTCCGTTTTCGTCATTTGTTATCGAATCGACTTAAAGCCAGATCGTCACATTGGCCGCTCTTCTGTCTGAAACGGTTGTACTTATCGTCTGCAAAGCTATGTCGCGTGCTGCGGTATGCGGAGACACTAAAAGCACCATAGTAGAACACAGATGAAGCTTCTAAGTTGATGTGATAGCCAGTAAGAAGTAGTACAATTCAAGTTTTAGGTATCGATTATTGACTTTTTAGCTGGCTTTGGTGCCTTGGACATGAGCTAGGACCTTAAGATTCTGCATGAAAGGAGGACTAGCAGCCGCGTTGTACGGGAGAATGTGAAAAGTGTTCATATGTAGTAAAAACCTGAGAAATCCGTCCGTTTTCGTCATTTGTTATCGAATCGACTTAAAGCCAGATCGTCACATTGGCTGCTCTTCTCTCTGAAACGGTTGTACTTATCGTCTGGAAAGCTTTTTCGCGTGCTGCGGTATGCGGAGACACTAAAAGCACCATAGTAGAACACAGATGAAGCTTCTAAGATGATGTAATAGCCAGTAAGAAGTAGTAAAATTCAAGTTTTAGGTATCGATTATTGACTTTTTAGCTGGCTTTGATGCCTTGGACATGAGCTAGGACCTTAAGATTATGCATGAAAAGAGGACTAGCAGCCGAGTTGCACGGGAGAATGTGAAAAGTTTTCATATGTAGTAAAAACCTGAGAAATGCGTCCGTTTTCGTCATTTGTTATCGAATCGACTTAAAGCCAGATCGTCACATTGGCCCCTCTTTTCTCTGAAACGGTTGTACTTATCGTCTGCAAAGCTATGTCGCGTGCTGCGGTGTGCGGAGACACTAAAAGCACCATAATAGAACACAGATGAAGCTTCTAAATTGATGTAATAGCCAGTAAGAAGTAGTACAATTCAAGTTTTAGGTATGGATTATTGACTTTTTAGCTGGCTTTGGTGCCTTGGACATGAGCTAGGACCTTAAGATTCTGCATGAAAGGAGGACTAGGAGCCGCGTTGCACGGGAGAATGTGAAATGTGTTCATATGTAGTAGAAACCTGAGAAATCCGTCCGTTTTCGTCATTTGTTATCGAATCGACCTAAAGCCCGATCGTCACATTGGCCGCTCTTCTCTCTGAGACGGTTGTACTTATCGTCTGCAAAGCTATGTCGCGTGCTGCGGTATGCGGAGACAATAAAATCACCATAGTAGAACACAGATGAAGCTTCTAAGTCGATGTAATAGCCAGTAAGAAGTAGTACAATTCAAGTTTTAGGTACTGATTATTGAGTTTTTAGCTGGCTTTGGTGCCTTGGACATGAGCTAGGACCTTAAGATTCTGCATGAAAGGAGGACTAGCAGCCGAGTTGCACGGGAGAATTTGAAAAGAGTTCATATGTAGTAAAAACCAGAGAAATCCGTCCGTTTTCGTCATTTGTTATCGAATCGACTTAAAGCCAGATCGTCACATTGGCCGCTCTTCTCTCTGAAACGGTTGTACTTATCGTCTGCAAAGCTATGTCGCGTCCTGCGGTATGCGGAGACACTAAAAGCACCATAGTAGAACACAGATGAAGCTTCTATGATGATGTAATAGCCAGTGAGAAGTAGTACAATTCAAGTTTTAGGTATCGATTATTGACTTTTTAGCTGGCTTTGGTGCCTTGGACATGAGCTAGGACCTTAAGATTCTGCATGAAAGGAGGACTAGCAGCCGAGTTGCACGGGAGAATGTGAAAAGTGTTCATATGTAGTAAAAACCTGAGAAATCCGTCCGTTTTCGTCATTTGTTATCGAATCGACTTAAAGCCAGATCGACACATTGGCCGCTCTTCTCTCTGAAACGGTTGTACTTATCGTCTGCAAAGCTATGTCGTATGCTGCGGTAGGCGGAGACACTAAAACCACCACAGTAGAACACAGATGAAGCTTCTAATTTGATGTAATAGCCAGTAAGAAGTAGTACAATTCAAGTTTAGGTATTGATTATTGACTTTTTAGCTCTCTTTGATGCCTTGGACATGAGCTAGGACCTTAAGAATCTGCATGAAAGGAGGATTAGCAGCCGAGTTGCACGGGAGAATGTGAAAAGTGTTCATATGTAGTAAAAACCTGAGAAATCCGTCCGTTTTCGTCATTTGTTATCGAATCGACTTAAAGCCAGATCGTCACATTGGTCGCTCTTCTCTCTGAAACGGTTGTACTTATCGTCTTCAAAGCTATGTCGCGTGCTGCGGTATGCGGAGACACTAAAAGCACCATAGTAGAACACAGATGAAGCTTCTAAGTTGATGTAATAGCCAGTAAGAAGTAGTACAATTCAAGTTTTAGGTATCGATTATTGACTTTTTAGCTGGCTTTGGTGCCTTGGACATGAGCTAGGACCTTAAGAATCTGCATGAAAGGAGGATTAGCAGCCGAGTTGCACGGGAGAATGTGAAAAGTGTTCATATGTAGTAAAAACCTGAGAAATCCGTCCGTTTTCGTCATTTGTTATCGAATCGACTTAAAGCCAGATCGTCACATTGGCCGCTCTTCTCTCTGAAACGGTTGTACTTATCATCTTCAAAGCTATGGCGCATGCTGCGGTATGCGGAGACACTAAAAGCACCATAGTAGAACACAGATGAAGCTTCTAAGTTGATGTAATAGCCAGTAAGAAGTAGTACAATTCAAGTTTTAGGAATCGATTATTGATTTTTTAGCTGGCTGTGGTGCCTTCGACATGAGCTACGACATTAAGATTCTGCATCAAAAGGAGGACTAGCAGCCGAGTTGCACGGGACAATGTGAAAAGTGTTCATATGTAGTAAAAAACTGAGAAATCCGTCCGTTTTCGTCATTTGTTATCGAATCGAGTTAAAGCCAGATCGTCACATTGGCCGCTCTTCTTTCTTAAACGGTTGTACCTATAGTCTGCAAAGCTATGTCGCGTGATGCGGTATGCGGAGACACTAAAAGCACCATAGTAGAACACATATGAAGCTTCTAAGTTGATGTAATAGCCAGTAAGAAGTAGTACAATTCAAGTTTGAGGTACTGATTATTGACTTTTTAGCTGGCTTTGGTGCCTTGGACATGAGCTATTACCTTAAGATTCTGCATGAAAGGAGGAATAGCAGCCGAGTTGCACGGGAGAGTGTGAAAAGTGTTCATATGTAGTAAAAACCTGAGAAATCCGTCCGTTTTCGTCATTTGTTATCTAATCGACTTAAAGCCAGATCGTCACATTGGCCGCTCTTCTCTCTCAATCGGTTGTACTTATCGTCTGCAAAGCTATGTCGCGTGATGCGGTATGCGCAGACACTAAAAGCACCGTAGTAGAACACAGATGAAGCTTCTCAGTTGATGTAATAGCCAGTAAGAAGTAGTACAATTCAAGTTTTAGGTATCGATTATTGACTTTTTAGCTGGCTTAGGTGCCTTGGACATGAGCTAGGTCCTTAAGATTCTGCATGAAAGGAGGACTAGCAGCCGAGTTGCACGGGAGAATGTGAAAAGTGTTCATATGTAGTAAAAACCTGAGAAATCCGTCCGTTTTCGTCATTTGTTATCGAATCGACTTAAAGCCAGATCGACACATTGGCCGCTCTTCTCTCTGAAACGGTTGTACTTATCGTCTGCAAAGCTATGTCGTATGCTGCGGTAGGCGGAGACACTAAAACCACCACAGTAGAACACAGATGAAGCTTCTAATTTGATGTAATAGCCAGTAAGAAGTAGTACAATTCAAGTTTAGGTATTGATTATTGACTTTTAAGCTGTCTCTGATGCCTTGGACATGAGCTAGGACCTTAAGAATCTGCATGAAAGGAGGATTAGCAGCCGAGTTGCACGGGAGAATGTGAAAAGTGTTCATATGTAGTAAAAACCTGAGAAATCCGTCCGTTTTCGTCATTTGTTATCGAATCGACTTAAAGCCAGATCGTCACATTGGCCGCTCTTCTCTCTGAAACGGTTGTACTTATCGTCTTCAAAGCTATGTCGCGTGCTGCGGTATGCGGAGACACTAAAAGCACCATAGTAGAACACAGATGAAGCTTCTAAGTTGATGTAATAGCCAGTAAGAAGTAGTACAATTCAAGTTTTAGGTATCGATTATTGATTTTTTAGCTGGCTTTGGTGCCTTGGACATGAGCTAAGACCTTAAGATTCTGCATCAAAAGGAGGACTAGCAGCCAAGTTGCACGGGACAATGTGAAAAGTGTTCTTATGTAGTAAAAACCTGAGAAATCCGTCCGTTTTCGTCATTTGTTATCGAATCGACTTAAAGCCAGATCGTCACATTGGCCGCTCTTCTCTCTGAAACGGTTGTACTTATCGTCTGCAAAGCTATGACGTATGCTGCGGTAGGCGGAGACACTAAAACCACCACAATTGAACACAGATGAAGCTTCTAATTTGATGTAATAGCCAGTAAGAAGTAGTACAATTCAAGTTTTAGGTATCGATTATTGACTTTTTAGCTGGCTTTGGTGCCTTGGACATGAGCTAGGACCTTAAGATTCTGCATTAATGGAGGACTAGCAGCCGAGTTGCACGGGAGAATGTGATGAGTATTCATATGTAGTAAAAACCTGAGAAATCCGTCCGTTTTCGTCATTTGTTATCGAATCGACTTAAAGCCAGATCGTCACATTGGCCGCTCTTCTCTCTGCCACGGTTGTACATATCGTCTTCAAAGCTATGTCGCGTGCTGCGGTATGCGGAGACACTAAAAGCACCATAGTAGAACACAGATGAAGCTTCTAAGTTGATGTAATAGCCAGTAAGAAGTAGTACAATTCAAGTTTTAGGTATCGATTATTGATTTTTTAGCTGGCTGTGGTGCCTTGGACATGAGCTACGACCTTAAGATTCTGCATCAAAAGGAGGACTAGCAGCCGAGTTGCACGGGACAATGTGAAAAGTGTTCATATGTAGTAAAAAACTGAGAAATCCGTCCGTTTTCGTCATTTGTTATCGAATCGAGTTAAAGCCAGATCGTCACATTGGCCGCTCTTCTGTCTGAAACGGTTGTACTTATCGTCTGCAAAGCTATGTCGCGTGCTGCGGTATGCGGAGACACTAAAAGCACCATAGTAGAACACAGATGAAGCTTCTAAGTTGATGTGATAGCCAGTGAGAAGTAGTACAATTCAAGTTTAGGTATTGATTATTGACTTTTTAGCTGGCTTTGGTGCCTTGGGCATGAGCTAGGACCTTAAGATTCTGCATGAAAGGAGGACTAGCAGCCGCGTTGTACGGGAGAATGTGAAAAGTGTTCATATGTAGTAAAAACCTGAGAAATCCGTCCGTTTTCGTCATTTGTTATCGAATCGACTTAAAGCCAGATCGTCACATTGGCTGCTCTTCTCTCTGAAACGGTTGTACTTATCGTCTGGAAAGCTTTTTCGCGTGCTGCGGTATGCGGAGACACTAAAAGCACCATAGTAGAACACAGATGAAGCTTCTAAGATGATGTAATAGCCAGTAAGAAGTAGTAAAATTCAAGTTTTAGGTATCGATTATTGACTTTTTAGCTGGCTTTGATGCCTTGGACATGAGCTAGGACCTTAAGATTCTGCATGAAAAGAGGACTAGCAGCCGAGTTGCACGGGAGAATGTGAAAAGTGTTCATATGTAGTAAACACCTGAGAAATGCGTCCGTTTTCGTCATTTGTTATCGAATCGACTTAAAGCCAGATCGTCACATTGGCCCCTCTTTTCTCTGAAACGGTTGTACTTATCGTCTGCAAAGCTATGTCGCGTGCTGCGGTGTTCGGAGACACTAAAAGCACCATTGTAGAACACAGATGTAGCTTCTAAGTTGATGTAATAGCCAGTAAGAAGTAGTACAATTCAAGTTTTAGGTATGGATTATTGACTTTTTAGCTGGCTTTGGTGCCTTGGACATGAGCTAGGACCTTAAGATTCTGCATGAAAGGAGGACTAGCAGCCGCGTTGCACGGGAGAATGTGAAATGTGTTCATATGTAGTAGAAACCTGAGAAATCCGTCCGTTTTCGTCATTTGTTATCGAATCGACTTAAAGCCCGATCGTCACATTGGCCGCTCTTCTCTCTGAGACGGTTGTACTTATCGTCTGCAAAGCTATGTCGCGTGCTGCGGTATGCGGAGACTATAAAATCACCATAGTAGAACACAGATGAAGCTTCTAAGTCGATGTAATAGCCAGTAAGAAGTAGTACAATTCAAGTTTTTGGTACTGATTATTGAGTTTTTAGCTGGCTTTGGTGCCTTGGACATGAGCTAGGACCTTAAGATTCTGCATGAAAGGAGGACTCGCAGCCGAGTTGCACGGGAGAATTTGAAAAGAGTTCATATGTAGTAAAAACCTGAGAAATCCGTCCGTTTTCGTCATTTGTTATCGAATCGACTTAAAGCCAGATCGTCACATTGGCCGCTCTTCTCTCTGAAACGGTTGTACTTATCGTCTGCAAAGCTATGTCGCGTCCTGCGGTATGCGGAGACACTAAAAGCACCATAGTAGAACACAGATGAAGCTTCTATGATGATGTAATAGCCAGTGAGAAGTAGTACAATTCAAGTTTTAGGTATCGATTATTGACTTTTTAGCTGGCTTTGGTGCCTTGGACATGAGCTAGGACCTTAAGATTCTGCATGAAAGGAGGACTAGCAGCCGAGTTGCACGGGAGAATGTGAAAAGTGTTCATATGTAGTAAAAACCTGAGAAATCCGTCCGTTTTCGTCATTTGTTATCGAATCGACTTAAAGCCAGATCGACACATTGGCCGCTCTTCTCTCTGAAACGGTTGTACTTATCGTCTGCAAAGCTATGTCGTATGCTGCGGTAGGCTGAGACACTAAAACCACCACAGTAGAACACAGATGAAGCTTCTAATTTGATGTAATAGCCAGTAAGAAGTAGTACAATTCAAGTTTAGGTATTGATTATTGACTTTTAAGCTGGCTTTGATGCCTTGGACATGAGCTAGGACCTTAAGAATCTGCATGAAAGGAGGATTAGCAGCCGAGTTGCACGGGAGAATGTGAAAAGTGTTCATATGTAGTAAAAACCTGAGAAATCCGTCCGTTTTCGTCATTTGTTATCGAATCGACTTAAAGCCAGATCGTCACATTGGCCGCTCTTCTCTCTGAAACGGTTGTACTTATCGTCTTCAAAGCTATGTCGCGTGCTGCGGTATGCGGAGACACTAAAAGCACCATAGTAGAACACAGATGAAGCTTCTAAGTTGATGTAATAGCCAGTAAGAAGTAGTACAATTCAAGTTTTAGGTATCGATTATTGACTTTTTAGCTGGCTTTGGTGCCTTGGACATGAGCTAGAACCTTAAGAATCTGCATGAAAGGAGGATTAGCAGCCGAGTTGCACGGGAGAATGTCAAAAGTGTTCATATGTAGTAAAAACCTGAGAAATCCGTCCGTTTTCGTCATTTGTTATCGAATCGACTTAAAGCCAGATCGTCACATTGGCCGCTCTTCTCTCTGAAACGGTTGTACTTATCGTCTTCAAAGCTATGTCGCATGCTGCGGTATGCGGAGACACTAAAAGCACCATAGTAGAACACAGATGAAGCTTCTAAGTTGATGTAATAGCCAGTAAGAAGTAGTACAATTCAAGTTTTAGGTATCGATTATTGATTTTTTAGCTGGCTGTGGTGCCTTGGACATGAGCTACGACCTTAAGATTCTGCATCAAAAGGAGGACTAGCAGCCGAGTTGCACGGGACAATGTGAAAAGTGTTCATATGTAGTAAAAACCTGAGAAATCCGTCCGTTTTCGTCATTTGTTATCGAATCGACTTAAAGCCAGATCGACACATTGGCCGCTCTTCTCTCTGAAACGGTTGTACTTATCGTCTGCAAAGCTATGTCGTATGCTGCGGTAGGCGGAGACACTAAAACCACCACAGTAGAACACAGATGAAGCTTCTAATTTGATGTAATAGCCAGTAAGAAGTAGTACAATTCAAGTTTAGGTATTGATTATTGACTTTTAAGCTGGCTTTGATGCCTTGGACATGAGCTAGGACCTTAAGAATCTGCATGAAAGGAGGATTAGCAGCCGAGTTGCACGGGAGAATGTGAAAAGTGTTCATATGTAGTAAAAACCTGAGAAATCCGTCCGTTTTCGTCATTTGTTATCGAATCGACTTAAAGCCAGATCGTCACATTGGCCGCTCTTCTCTCTGAAACGGTTGTACTTATCGTCTTCAAAGCTATGTCGCGTGCTGCGGTATGCGGAGACACTAAAAGCACCATAGTAGAACACAGATGAAGCTTCTAAGTTGATGTAATAGCCAGTAAGAAGTAGTACAATTCAAGTTTTAGGAATCGATTATTGATTTTTTAGCTGGCTGTGGTGCCTTCGACATGAGCTACGACATTAAGATTCTGCATCAAAAGGAGGACTAGCAGCCGAGTTGCACGGGACAATGTGAAAAGTGTTCATATGTAGTAAAAAACTGAGAAATCCGTCCGTTTTCGTCATTTGTTATCGAATCGAGTTAAAGCCAGATCGTCACATTGGCCGCTCTTCTTTCTTAAACGGTTGTACCTATAGTCTGCAAAGCTATGTCGCGTGATGCGGTATGCGGAGACACTAAAAGCACCATAGTAGAACACATATGAAGCTTCTAAGTTGATGTAATAGCCAGTAAGAAGTAGTACAATTCAAGTTTGAGGTACTGATTATTGACTTTTTAGCTGGCTTTGGTGCCTTGGACATGAGCTATTACCTTAAGATTCTGCATGAAAGGAGGAATAGCAGCCGAGTTGCACGGGAGAGTGTGAAAAGTGTTCATATGTAGTAAAAACCTGAGAAATCCGTCCGTTTTCGTCATTTGTTATCTAATCGACTTAAAGCCAGATCGTCACATTGGCCGCTCTTCTCTCTCAATCGGTTGTACTTATCGTCTGCAAAGCTATGTCGCGTGATGCGGTATGCGCAGACACTAAAAGCACCGTAGTAGAACACAGATGAAGCTTCTCAGTTGATGTAATAGCCAGTAAGAAGTAGTACAATTCAAGTTTTAGGTATCGATTATTGACTTTTTAGCTGGCTTAGGTGCCTTGGACATGAGCTAGGTCCTTAAGATTCTGCATGAAAGGAGGACTAGCAGCCGAGTTGCACGGGAGAATGTGAAAAGTGTTCATATGTAGTAAAAACCTGAGAAATCCGTCCGTTTTCGTCATTTGTTATCGAATCGACTTAAAGCCAGATCGACACATTGGCCGCTCTTCTCTCTGAAACGGTTGTACTTATCGTCTGCAAAGCTATGTCGTATGCTGCGGTAGGCGGAGACACTAAAAGCACCACAGTAGAACACAGATGAAGCTTCTAATTTGATGTAATAGCCAGTAAGAAGTAGTACAATTCAAGTTTAGGTATTGATTATTGACTTTTAAGCTGTCTCTGATGCCTTGGACATGAGCTAGGACCTTAAGAATCTGCATGAAAGGAGGATTAGCAGCCGAGTTGCACGGGAGAATGTGAAAAGTGTTCATATGTAGTAAAAACCTGAGAAATCCGTCCGTTTTCGTCATTTGTTATCGAATCGACTTAAAGCCAGATCGTCACATTGGCCGCTCTTCTCTCTGAAACGGTTGTACTTATCGTCTTCAAAGCTATGTCGCGTGCTGCGGTATGCGGAGACACTAAAAGCACCATAGTAGAACACAGATGAAGCTTCTAAGTTGATGTAATAGCCAGTAACAAGTAGTACAATTCAAGTTTTAGGTATCGATTATTGATTTTTTAGCTGGCTTTGGTGCCTTGGACATGAGCTAAGACCTTAAGATTCTGCATCAAAAGGAGGACTAGCAGCCAAGTTGCACGGGACAATGTGAAAAGTGTTCTTATGTAGTAAAAACCTGAGAAATCCGTCCGTTTTCGTCATTTGTTATCGAATCGACTTAAAGCCAGATCGTCACATTGGCCGCTCTTCTCTCTGAAACGGTTGTACTTATCGTCTGCAAAGCTATGACGTATGCTGCGGTAGGCGGAGACACTAAAACCACCACAATTGAACACAGATGAAGCTTCTAATTTGATGTAATAGCCAGTAAGAAGTAGTACAATTCAAGTTTTAGGTATCGATTATTGACTTTTTAGCTGGCTTTGGTGCCTTGGACATGAGCTAGGACCTTAAGATTCTGCATTAATGGAGGACTAGCAGCCGAGTTGCACGGGAGAATGTGATGAGTATTCATATGTAGTAAAAACCTGAGAAATCCGTCCGTTTTCGTCATTTGTTATCGAATCGACTTAAAGCCAGATCGTCACATTGGCCGCTCTTCTCTCTGCCACGGTTGTACTTATCGTCTTCAAAGCTATGTCGCGTGCTGCGGTATGCGGAGACACTAAAAGCACCATAGTAGAACACAGATGAAGCTTCTAAGTTGATGTAATAGCCAGTAAGAAGTAGTACAATTCAAGTTTTAGGTATCGATTATTGATTTTTTAGCTGGCTGTGGTGCCTTGGACATGAGCTACGACCTTAAGATTCTGCATCAAAAGGAGGACTAGCAGCCGAGTTGCACGGGACAATGTGAAAAGTGTTCATATGTAGTAAAAAACTGAGAAATCCGTCCGTTTTCGTCATTTGTTATCGAATCGAGTTAAAGCCAGATCGTCACATTGGCCGCTCTTCTGTCTGAAACGGTTGTACTTATCGTCTGCAAAGCTATGTCGCGTGCTGCGGTATGCGGAGACACTAAAAGCACCATAGTAGAACACAGATGAAGCTTCTAAGTTGATGTGATAGCCAGTGAGAAGTAGTACAATTCAAGTTTAGGTATTGATTATTGACTTTTTAGCTGGCTTTGGTGCCTTGGGCATGAGCTAGGACCTTAAGATTCTGCATGAAAGGAGGACTAGCAGCCGCGTTGTACGGGAGAATGTGAAAAGTGTTCATATGTAGTAAAAACCTGAGAAATCCGTCCGTTTTCGTCATTTGTTATCGAATCGACTTAAAGCCAGATCGTCACATTGGCTGCTCTTCTCTCTGAAACGGTTGTACTTATCGTCTGGAAAGCTTTTTCGCGTGCTGCGGTATGCGGAGACACTAAAAGCACCATAGTAGAACACAGATGAAGCTTCTAAGATGATGTAATAGCCAGTAAGAAGTAGTAAAATTCAAGTTTTAGGTATCGATTATTGACTTTTTAGCTGGCTTTGATGCCTTGGACATGAGCTAGGACCTTAAGATTCTGCATGAAAAGAGGACTAGCAGCCGAGTTGCACGGGAGAATGTGAAAAGTGTTCATATGTAGTAAACACCTGAGAAATGCGTCCGTTTTCGTCATTTGTTATCGAATCGACTTAAAGCCAGATCGTCACATTGGCCCCTCTTTTCTCTGAAACGGTTGTACTTATCGTCTGCAAAGCTATGTCGCGTGCTGCGGTGTTCGGAGACACTAAAAGCACCATTGTAGAACACAGATGTAGCTTCTAAGTTGATGTAATAGCCAGTAAGAAGTAGTACAATTCAAGTTTTAGGTATGGATTATTGACTTTTTAGCTGGCTTTGGTGCCTTGGACATGAGCTAGGACCTTAAGATTCTGCATGAAAGGAGGACTAGCAGCCGCGTTGCACGGGAGAATGTGAAATGTGTTCATATGTAGTAGAAACCTGAGAAATCCGTCCGTTTTCGTCATTTGTTATCGAATCGACTTAAAGCCCGATCGTCACATTGGCCGCTCTTCTCTCTGAGACGGTTGTACTTATCGTCTGCAAAGCTATGTCGCGTGCTGCGGTATGCGGAGACTATAAAATCACCATAGTAGAACACAGATGAAGCTTCTAAGTCGATGTAATAGCCAGTAAGAAGTAGTACAATTCAAGTTTTTGGTACTGATTATTGAGTTTTTAGCTGGCTTTGGTGCCTTGGACATGAGCTAGGACCTTAAGATTCTGCATGAAAGGAGGACTCGCAGCCGAGTTGCACGGGAGAATTTGAAAAGAGTTCATATGTAGTAAAAACCTGAGAAATCCGTCCGTTTTCGTCATTTGTTATCGAATCGACTTAAAGCCAGATCGTCACATTGGCCGCTCTTCTCTCTGAAACGGTTGTACTTATCGTCTGCAAAGCTATGTCGCGTCCTGCGGTATGCGGAGACACTAAAAGCACCATAGTAGAACACAGATGAAGCTTCTATGATGATGTAATAGCCAGTGAGAAGTAGTACAATTCAAGTTTTAGGTATCGATTATTGACTTTTTAGCTGGCTTTGGTGCCTTGGACATGAGCTAGGACCTTAAGATTCTGCATGAAAGGAGGACTAGCAGCCGAGTTGCACGGGAGAATGTGAAAAGTGTTCATATGTAGTAAAAACCTGAGAAATCCGTCCGTTTTCGTCATTTGTTATCGAATCGACTTAAAGCCAGATCGACACATTGGCCGCTCTTCTCTCTGAAACGGTTGTACTTATCGTCTGCAAAGCTATGTCGTATGCTGCGGTAGGCTGAGACACTAAAACCACCACAGTAGAACACAGATGAAGCTTCTAATTTGATGTAATAGCCAGTAAGAAGTAGTACAATTCAAGTTTAGGTATTGATTATTGACTTTTAAGCTGGCTTTGATGCCTTGGACATGAGCTAGGACCTTAAGAATCTGCATGAAAGGAGGATTAGCAGCCGAGTTGCACGGGAGAATGTGAAAAGTGTTCATATGTAGTAAAAACCTGAGAAATCCGTCCGTTTTCGTCATTTGTTATCGAATCGACTTAAAGCCAGATCGTCACATTGGCCGCTCTTCTCTCTGAAACGGTTGTACTTATCGTCTTCAAAGCTATGTCGCGTGCTGCGGTATGCGGAGACACTAAAAGCACCATAGTAGAACACAGATGAAGCTTCTAAGTTGATGTAATAGCCAGTAAGAAGTAGTACAATTCAAGTTTTAGGTATCGATTATTGACTTTTTAGCTGGCTTTGGTGCCTTGGACATGAGCTAGAACCTTAAGAATCTGCATGAAAGGAGGATTAGCAGCCGAGTTGCACGGGAGAATGTCAAAAGTGTTCATATGTAGTAAAAACCTGAGAAATCCGTCCGTTTTCGTCATTTGTTATCGAATCGACTTAAAGCCAGATCGTCACATTGGCCGCTCTTCTCTCTGAAACGGTTGTACTTATCGTCTTCAAAGCTATGTCGCATGCTGCGGTATGCGGAGACACTAAAAGCACCATAGTAGAACACAGATGAAGCTTCTAAGTTGATGTAATAGCCAGTAAGAAGTAGTACAATTCAAGTTTTAGGTATCGATTATTGATTTTTTAGCTGGCTGTGGTGCCTTGGACATGAGCTACGACCTTAAGATTCTGCATCAAAAGGAGGACTAGCAGCCGAGTTGCACGGGACAATGTGAAAAGTGTTCATATGTAGTAAAAACCTGAGAAATCCGTCCGTTTTCGTCATTTGTTATCGAATCGACTTAAAGCCAGATCGACACATTGGCCGCTCTTCTCTCTGAAACGGTTGTACTTATCGTCTGCAAAGCTATGTCGTATGCTGCGGTAGGCGGAGACACTAAAACCACCACAGTAGAACACAGATGAAGCTTCTAATTTGATGTAATAGCCAGTAAGAAGTAGTACAATTCAAGTTTAGGTATTGATTATTGACTTTTAAGCTGGCTTTGATGCCTTGGACATGAGCTAGGACCTTAAGAATCTGCATGAAAGGAGGATTAGCAGCCGAGTTGCACGGGAGAATGTGAAAAGTGTTCATATGTAGTAAAAACCTGAGAAATCCGTCCGTTTTCGTCATTTGTTATCGAATCGACTTAAAGCAAGATCGTCACATTGGCCGCTCTTCTCTCTGAAACGGTTGTACTTATCGTCTTCAAAGCTATGTCGCGTGCTGCGGTATGCGGAGACACTAAAAGCACCATAGTAGAACACAGATGAAGCTTCTAAGTTGATGTAATAGCCAGTAAGAAGTAGTACAATTCAAGTTTTAGGTATCGATTATTGACTTTTTAGCTGGCTTTGGTGCCTTGGACATGAGCTAGAACCTTAAGAATCTGCATGAAAGGAGGATTAGCAGCCGAGTTGCACGGGAGAATGTCAAAAGTGTTCATATGTAGTAAAAACCTGAGAAATCCGTCCGTTTTCGTCATTTGTTATCGAATCGACTTAAAGCCAGATCGTCACATTGGCCGCTCTTCTCTCTGAAACGGTTGTACTTATCGTCTTCAAAGCTATGTCGCATGCTGCGGTATGCGGAGACACTAAAAGCACCATAGTAGAACACAGATGAAGCTTCTAAGTTGATGTAATACCCAGTAAGAAGTAGTACAATTCGAGTTTTAGGTATCGATTATTGATTTTTTAGCTGGCTGTGGTGCCTTGGACATGAGCTACGACCTTAAGATTCTGCATCAAAAGGAGGACTAGCAGCCGAGTTGCACGGGACAATGTGAAAAGTGTTCATATGTAGTAAAAACCTGAGAAATCCGTCCGTTTTCGTCATTTGTTATCGAATCGACTTAAAGCCAGATCGTCACATTGGCCGCTCTTCTGTCTGAAACGGTTGTACTTATCGTCTGCAAAGCTATGTCGCGTGCTGCGGTATGCGGAGACACTAAAAGCACCATAGTAGAACACAGATGAAGCTTCTAAGTTGATGTGATAGCCAGTAAGAAGTAGTACAATTCAAGTTTTAGGTATCGATTATTGACTTTTTAGCTGGCTTTGGTGCCTTGGACATGAGCTAGGACCTTAAGATTCTGCATGAAAGGAGGACTAGCAGCCGCGTTGTACGGGAGAATGTGAAAAGTGTTCATATGTAGTAAAAACCTGAGAAATCCGTCCGTTTTCGTCATTTGTTATCGAATCGACTTAAAGCCAGATCGTCACATTGGCTGCTCTTCTCTCTGAAACGGTTGTACTTATCGTCTTCAAAGCTATGTCGCGTGCTGCGGTATGCGGAGACACTAAAAGCACCATAGTAGAACACAGATGAAGCTTCTAAGTTGATGTAATAGCCAGTAAGAAGTAGTACAATTCAAGTTTTAGGTATCGATTATTGATTTTTTAGCTGGCTTTGGTGCCTTGGACATGAGCTAAGACCTTAAGATTCTGCATCAAAAGGAGGACTAGCAGCCAAGTTGCACGGGACAATGTGAAAAGTGTTCTTATGTAGTAAAAACCTGAGAAATCCGTCCGTTTTCGTCATTTGTTATCGAATCGACTTAAAGCCAGATCGTCACATTGGCCGCTCTTCTCTCTGAAACGGTTGTACTTATCGTCTGCAAAGCTATGACGTATGCTGCGGTAGGCGGAGACACTAAAACCACCACAATTGAACACAGATGAAGCTTCTAATTTGATGTAATAGCCAGTAAGAAGTAGTACAATTCAAGTTTTAGGTATCGATTATTGACTTTTTAGCTGGCTTTGGTGCCTTGGACATGAGCTAGGACCTTAAGATTCTGCATTAATGGAGGACTAGCAGCCGAGTTGCACGGGAGAATGTGATGAGTATTCATATGTAGTAAAAACCTGAGAAATCCGTCCGTTTTCGTCATTTGTTATCGAATCGACTTAAAGCCAGATCGTCACATTGGCCGCTCTTCTCTCTGCCACGGTTGTACTTATCGTCTTCAAAGCTATGTCGCGTGCTGCGGTATGCGGAGACACTAAAAGCACCATAGTAGAACACAGATGAAGCTTCTAAGTTGATGTAATAGCCAGTAAGAAGTAGTACAATTCAAGTTTTAGGTATCGATTATTGATTTTTTAGCTGGCTGTGGTGCCTTGGACATGAGCTACGACCTTAAGATTCTGCATCAAAAGGAGGACTAGCAGCCGAGTTGCACGGGACAATGTGAAAAGTGTTCATATGTAGTAAAAAACTGAGAAATCCGTCCGTTTTCGTCATTTGTTATCGAATCGACTTAAAGCCAGATCGTCACATTGGCCGCTCTTCTGTCTGAAACGGTTGTACTTATCGTCTGCAAAGCTATGTCGCGTGCTGCGGTATGCGGAGACACTAAAAGCACCATAGTAGAACACAGATGAAGCTTCTAAGTTGATGTGATAGCCAGTGAGAAGTAGTACAATTCAAGTTTAGGTATTGATTATTGACTTTTTAGCTGGCTTTGGTGCCTTGGGCATGAGCTAGGACCTTAAGATTCTGCATGAAAGGAGGACTAGCAGCCGCGTTGTACGGGAGAATGTGAAAAGTGTTCATATGTAGTAAAAACCTGAGAAATCCGTCCGTTTTCGTCATTTGTTATCGAATCGACTTAAAGCCAGATCGTCACATTGGCTGCTCTTCTCTCTGAAACGGTTGTACTTATCGTCTGGAAAGCTTTTTCGCGTGCTGCGGTATGCGGAGACACTAAAAGCACCATAGTAGAACACAGATGAAGCTTCTAAGATGATGTAATAGCCAGTAAGAAGTAGTAAAATTCAAGTTTTAGGTATCGATTATTGACTTTTTAGCTGGCTTTGATGCCTTGGACATGAGCTAGGACCTTAAGATTCTGCATGAAAAGAGGACTAGCAGCCGAGTTGCACGGGAGAATGTGAAAAGTGTTCATATGTAGTAAACACCTGAGAAATGCGTCCGTTTTCGTCATTTGTTATCGAATCGACTTAAAGCCAGATCGTCACATTGGCCCCTCTTTTCTCTGAAACGGTTGTACTTATCGTCTGCAAAGCTATGTCGCGTGCTGCGGTGTTCGGAGACACTAAAAGCACCATTGTAGAACACAGATGTAGCTTCTAAGTTGATGTAATAGCCAGTAAGAAGTAGTACAATTCAAGTTTTAGGTATGGATTATTGACTTTTTAGCTGGCTTTGGTGCCTTGGACATGAGCTAGGACCTTAAGATTCTGCATGAAAGGAGGACTAGCAGCCGCGTTGCACGGGAGAATGTGAAATGTGTTCATATGTAGTAGAAACCTGAGAAATCCGTCCGTTTTCGTCATTTGTTATCGAATCGACTTAAAGCCCGATCGTCACATTGGCCGCTCTTCTCTCTGAGACGGTTGTACTTATCGTCTGCAAAGCTATGTCGCGTGCTGCGGTATGCGGAGACTATAAAATCACCATAGTAGAACACAGATGAAGCTTCTAAGTCGATGTAATAGCCAGTAAGAAGTAGTACAATTCAAGTTTTTGGTACTGATTATTGAGTTTTTAGCTGGCTTTGGTGCCTTGGACATGAGCTAGGACCTTAAGATTCTGCATGAAAGGAGGACTCGCAGCCGAGTTGCACGGGAGAATTTGAAAAGAGTTCATATGTAGTAAAAACCTGAGAAATCCGTCCGTTTTCGTCATTTGTTATCGAATCGACTTAAAGCCAGATCGTCACATTGGCCGCTCTTCTCTCTGAAACGGTTGTACTTATCGTCTGCAAAGCTATGTCGCGTCCTGCGGTATGCGGAGACACTAAAAGCACCATAGTAGAACACAGATGAAGCTTCTATGATGATGTAATAGCCAGTGAGAAGTAGTACAATTCAAGTTTTAGGTATCGATTATTGACTTTTTAGCTGGCTTTGGTGCCTTGGACATGAGCTAGGACCTTAAGATTCTGCATGAAAGGAGGACTAGCAGCCGAGTTGCACGGGAGAATGTGAAAAGTGTTCATATGTAGTAAAAACCTGAGAAATCCGTCCGTTTTCGTCATTTGTTATCGAATCGACTTAAAGCCAGATCGACACATTGGCCGCTCTTCTCTCTGAAACGGTTGTACTTATCGTCTGCAAAGCTATGTCGTATGCTGCGGTAGGCTGAGACACTAAAACCACCACAGTAGAACACAGATGAAGCTTCTAATTTGATGTAATAGCCAGTAAGAAGTAGTACAATTCAAGTTTAGGTATTGATTATTGACTTTTAAGCTGGCTTTGATGCCTTGGACATGAGCTAGGACCTTAAGAATCTGCATGAAAGGAGGATTAGCAGCCGAGTTGCACGGGAGAATGTGAAAAGTGTTCATATGTAGTAAAAACCTGAGAAATCCGTCCGTTTTCGTCATTTGTTATCGAATCGACTTAAAGCCAGATCGTCACATTGGCCGCTCTTCTCTCTGAAACGGTTGTACTTATCGTCTTCAAAGCTATGTCGCGTGCTGCGGTATGCGGAGACACTAAAAGCACCATAGTAGAACACAGATGAAGCTTCTAAGTTGATGTAATAGCCAGTAAGAAGTAGTACAATTCAAGTTTTAGGTATCGATTATTGACTTTTTAGCTGGCTTTGGTGCCTTGGACATGAGCTAGAACCTTAAGAATCTGCATGAAAGGAGGATTAGCAGCCGAGTTGCACGGGAGAATGTCAAAAGTGTTCATATGTAGTAAAAACCTGAGAAATCCGTCCGTTTTCGTCATTTGTTATCGAATCGACTTAAAGCCAGATCGTCACATTGGCCGCTCTTCTCTCTGAAACGGTTGTACTTATCGTCTTCAAAGCTATGTCGCATGCTGCGGTATGCGGAGACACTAAAAGCACCATAGTAGAACACAGATGAAGCTTCTAAGTTGATGTAATAGCCAGTAAGAAGTAGTACAATTCAAGTTTTAGGTATCGATTATTGATTTTTTAGCTGGCTGTGGTGCCTTGGACATGAGCTACGACCTTAAGATTCTGCATCAAAAGGAGGACTAGCAGCCGAGTTGCACGGGACAATGTGAAAAGTGTTCATATGTAGTAAAAACCTGAGAAATCCGTCCGTTTTCGTCATTTGTTATCGAATCGACTTAAAGCCAGATCGACACATTGGCCGCTCTTCTCTCTGAAACGGTTGTACTTATCGTCTGCAAAGCTATGTCGTATGCTGCGGTAGGCGGAGACACTAAAACCACCACAGTAGAACACAGATGAAGCTTCTAATTTGATGTAATAGCCAGTAAGAAGTAGTACAATTCAAGTTTAGGTATTGATTATTGACTTTTAAGCTGGCTTTGATGCCTTGGACATGAGCTAGGACCTTAAGAATCTGCATGAAAGGAGGATTAGCAGCCGAGTTGCACGGGAGAATGTGAAAAGTGTTCATATGTAGTAAAAACCTGAGAAATCCGTCCGTTTTCGTCATTTGTTATCGAATCGACTTAAAGCCAGATCGTCACATTGGCCGCTCTTCTCTCTGAAACGGTTGTACTTATCGTCTTCAAAGCTATGTCGCGTGCTGCGGTATGCGGAGACACTAAAAGCACCATAGTAGAACACAGATGAAGCTTCTAAGTTGATGTAATAGCCAGTAAGAAGTAGTACAATTCAAGTTTTAGGTATCGATTATTGACTTTTTAGCTGGCTTTGGTGCCTTGGACATGAGCTAGAACCTTAAGAATCTGCATGAAAGGAGGATTAGCAGCCGAGTTGCACGGGAGAATGTCAAAAGTGTTCATATGTAGTAAAAACCTGAGAAATCCGTCCGTTTTCGTCATTTGTTATCGAATCGACTTAAAGCCAGATCGTCACATTGGCCGCTCTTCTCTCTGAAACGGTTGTACTTATCGTCTTCAAAGCTATGTCGCATGCTGCGGTATGCGGAGACACTAAAAGCACCATAGTAGAACACAGATGAAGCTTCTAAGTTGATGTAATACCCAGTAAGAAGTAGTACAATTCGAGTTTTAGGTATCGATTATTGATTTTTTAGCTGGCTGTGGTGCCTTGGACATGAGCTACGACCTTAAGATTCTGCATCAAAAGGAGGACTAGCAGCCGAGTTGCACGGGACAATGTGAAAAGTGTTCATATGTAGTAAAAACCTGAGAAATCCGTCCGTTTTCGTCATTTGTTATCGAATCGACTTAAAGCCAGATCGTCACATTGGCCGCTCTTCTGTCTGAAACGGTTGTACTTATCGTCTGCAAAGCTATGTCGCGTGCTGCGGTATGCGGAGACACTAAAAGCACCATAGTAGAACACAGATGAAGCTTCTAAGTTGATGTGATAGCCAGTAAGAAGTAGTACAATTCAAGTTTTAGGTATCGATTATTGACTTTTTAGCTGGCTTTGGTGCCTTGGACATGAGCTAGGACCTTAAGATTCTGCATGAAAGGAGGACTAGCAGCCGCGTTGTACGGGAGAATGTGAAAAGTGTTCATATGTAGTAAAAACCTGAGAAATCCGTCCGTTTTCGTCATTTGTTATCGAATCGACTTAAAGCCAGATCGTCACATTGGCTGCTCTTCTCTCTGAAACGGTTGTACTTATCGTCTGGAAAGCTTTTTCGCGTGCTGCGGTATGCGGAGACACTAAAAGCACCATAGTAGAACACAGATGAAGCTTCTAAGATGATGTAATAGCCAGTAAGAAGTAGTACAATTCAAGTTTTAGGTATCGATTATTGACTTTTTAGCTGGCTTTGATGCCTTGGACATGAGCTAGGACCTTAAGATTCTGCATGAAAAGAGGACTAGCAGCCGAGTTGCACGGGACAATGTGAAAAGTGTTCATATGTAGTAAAAACCTAAGAAATGCGTCCGTTTTCGTCATTTGTTATCGAATCGACTTAAAGCCAGATCGTCACATTGGCCCCTCTTTTCTCTGAAACGGTTGTACTTATCGTCTGCAAAGCTATGTCGCGTGCTGCGGTGTGCGGAGACACTAAAAGCACCATGGTAGAACACAGATGAAGCTTCTAAGTTGATGTAATAGCCAGTAAGAAGTAGTACAATTCAAGTTTTAGGTATGGATTATTGACTTTTTAGCTGGCTTTGGTGCCTTGGACATGAGCTAGGACCTTAAGATTCTGCATGAAAGGAGGACTAGCACCCGCGTTGCACGGGAGAATGTGAAATGTGTTCATATGTAGTAGAAACCTGAAAAATCCGTCCGTTTTCGTCATTTGTTATCGAATCGACTTAAAGCCCGATCGTCACATTGGCCGCTCTTCTCTCTGAGACGGTTGTACTTATCGTCTGCAAAGCTATGTCGCGTGCTGCGGTATGCGGAGACAATAAAATCACCATAGTAGAACACAGATGAAGCTTCTAAGTCGATGTAATAGCCAGTAAGAAGTAGTACAATTCAAGTTTTAGGTACTGATTATTGACATTTTAGCTGGCTTTGGTGCCTTGGACATGAGCTAGGACCTTAAGATTCTGCATGAAAGGAGGACTAGCAGCCGAGTTGCACGGGAGAATTTGAAAAGAGTTCATATGTAGTAAAAACCTGAGAAATCCGTCCGTTTTCGTCATTTGTTATCGAATCGACTTAAAGCCAGATCGTCACATTGGCCGCTCTTCTCTCTGAAACGGTTGTACTTATCGTCTGCAAAGCTATGTCGCGTCCTGCGGTATGCGGAGACACTAAAAGCACCATAGTAGAACACAGATGAAGCTTCTATGATGATGTAATAGCCAGTGAGAAGTAGTACAATTCAAGTTTCAGGTATCGATTATTGACTTTTTAGCTGGCTTTGGTGCCTTGGACATGAGCTAGGACCTTAAGATTCTGCATGAAAAGAGGACTAGCAGCCGCGTTGGATGGGAGAATGTGAAAAGTGTTCATATGTAGTAAAAACCTGAGAAATGCGTCCGTTTTCGTCATTTGTTATCGAATCGACTTAAAGCCAGATCGTCACATTGGCCGCTCTTCTCTCTGAAACGGTTGTACTTATCGTCTTCAAAGCTATGTCGCGTGCTGCGGTATGCGGAGACACTAAAAGCACCATAGTAGAACACAGATGAAGCTTCTAAGTTGATGTATTAGCCAGTAAGAAGTAGTACAATTCAAGTTTTAGGTATCGATTATTGATTTTTTAGCTGGCTGTGGTGCCTTGGACATGAGCTACGACCTTAAGATTCTGCATCAAAAGGAGGACTAGCAGCCGAGTTGCACGGGACAATGTGAAAAGTGTTCATATGTAGTAAAAACCTGAGAAATCCGTCCGTTTTCGTCATTTGTTATCGAATCGACTTAAAGCCAGATCGTCACATTGGCCGCTCTTCTGTCTGAAACAGTTTTACTTATCGTCTGCAAAACTATGTCGCGTGCTGCGGTATGCGGAGAAACTAAAAGCACCGTAGTAGAACACAGATGAAGCTTCTAAGTTGATGTAATAACCAGTAAGAAGTAGTACAGTTCAAGTTTTAGGTATCGATTATTGACTTTTTAGCTGGCTTTGGTGCCTTGGACATGATCTAGGCCCTTAAGATTCTGCATGAAAGGAGGACTAGCAGCCGCGTTGCACGGGAGAATGTGAAATGTGTTCATATGTAGTAGAAACCTGAGAAATCCGTCCGTTTTCGTCATTTGTTATCGAATCGACTTAAAGCCCGATCGTCACATTGGCCGCTCTTCTCTCTGAAACGGTTGTACTTATAGTCTTCAAAGCTATGTCGCGTGCTGCGGTATGCGGAGACAATAAAATCACCATAGCAGAACACAGATGAAGCTTCTAAGTCGATGTAATAGCCAGTAAGAAGTAGTACAATTCAAGTTTTAGGTACTGATTATTGACTTTTTAGCTGGCTTTGGTGCCTTGGACATGAGCTAGGACCTTAAGATTCTGCATGAAAGGGGGACTAGCAGCCGAGTTGCAGGGAAGAATGTGAAAAGTGTTCATATGTAGTAAAAACCTGAGAAATCCGTCCTTTTTCGTCGTTTGTTATAGAATCGACTTAAAGCCAGATCGTCACATTGGCCCCTCTTTTCTCTGAAACGGTTGTACTTATCGTCTGCAAAGCTATGTCGCGTACTGCGGTGTGCGGAGACACTAAAAGCACCATGGTAGAACACAGATGAAGCTTCTAAGTTGATGTAATAGCCAGTAAGATGTAGTACAATTCAAGTTTTAGGTATCGATTATTGACTTTTTAGCAGGCTTTGGTGCCTTGGAGATGAGCTAGGACCTTAAGATTCTGCATTAAAGGAGGACTAGCAGCCGAGTTGCACGGGAGAATGTGAAAAGTATTCATATGTAGTAAAAACCTGAGAAATCCGTCCGTTTTCGTCATTTGTTATCGAATCGACTTAAAGCCAGATCGTCACATTGGCCGCTCTTCTCTCTGAAACGGTTGTACTTATCGTCTTCAAAGCTATGTCGCGTGCTGCGGTATGCGGAGACAATAAAATCACCATAGTAGAACACAGATGAAGCTTCTAAGTCGATGTAATAGCCAGTAAGAAGTAGTACAATTCAAGTTTTAGGTACTGATTACTGACTTTTTAGCTGGCTTTGGTGCCTTGGACATGAGCTAGGACCTTAAGATTCTGCATGAAAGGAGGACGAGCAGCCGAGTTGCACGGGAGAATGTGAAAAGTGTTCATATGTAGTAAAAACCTGAGAAATCCGTCCGTTTTCGTCATTTGTTATCGAATCGACTTAAAGCCAGATCGTCACATTGGCCGCTCTTCTCTCTGAAACGGTTGTACTTATCGTCTGCAAAGCTATGTCTTATGCTGCGGTAGGCGGAGACACTAAAAGCACCATAGTAGAACACAGATGAAGCTTCTAAGTTGATGTAATAGCCAGTAAGAAGTAGTACAATTTAAGCTTTAGGTATCGATTATTGACTTTTCAGCTGGCTTTGGTGCCTTGGACATGAGCTAGGACCTTAAGATTCTGCATTAAAGGAGGACTAGCAGCCGAGTTGCACGGGAGAATGTGAAAAGTATTCATATGTAGTAAAAACCTGAAAATCCGTCCGTTTTCGTCATTTGTTATCGAATCGACTTAAAGCCAGATCGTCACATTGGCCGCTCTTCTCTCTGAAACGGTTGTACTTATCGTCTTCAAAGCTATGTCGCGTGCTGCGGTATGCGGAGACACTAAAAGCACCATAGTAGAACACAGATGAAGCTTCTAAGTTGATGTAATAGCCTGTAAGAGGTAGTACAATTCAAGTTTTGGGTATCGATTATTGATTCTTTAGCTGGCTTTGGTGCCTTGGACATGAGCTAAGACCTTAAGATTCTGCATCAAAACGAGGACTAGCAGCCGAGTTGCACGGGACAATGTGAAAAGTGTTCATAGGTAGTAAAAACCTGAGAAATCCGTCCGTTTTCGTCATTTGTTATCGAATCGACTTAAAGCCAGATCGTCACATTGGCCGCTCTTCTGTCTGAAACGGTTGTACTTATCGTCTGCAAAGCTATGTCGCGTGCTGCGGTATGCGGAGACACTAATAGCACCATAGTAGAACACAGATGAAGCTTCTAAGTTGATGTGATAGCCAGTAAGAAGTAGTACAATTCCAGTTTTAGGTATCGATTATTGACTTTTTAGCTGGCTTTGGTGCCTTGGACATGAGCTAGGACCTTAAGATTCTGCATGAAAGGAGGACTAGCAGCCGTGTTGCACGGGAGAATGTGAAAAGTGTTCATATGTAGTAAAAACCTGAGAAATCCGTCCGTTTTCGTCATTTGTTATCGAATCGACTTAAAGCCAGATCGTCACATTGGCCCCTCTTTTCTCTGAAACGGTTGTACTTATCGTCTGCAAAGCTATGTCGCGTGCTGCGGTGTGCGGAGACACTAAAAGCACCATGGTAGAACACAGATGAAGCTTCTAAGTTGATGTAGTAGCCAGTAAGAAGTAGTACAATTCAAGTTTTAGGTATCGATTATTGACTTTTTAGCTGGCTTTGGTGCCTTGGACATGAGCTAGGACCTTAAGATTCTGCATGAAAGGAGGACTAGCAGCCGCGTTGCACGGGAGAATGTGAAATGTGTTCATGTGTAGTAGAAACCTGAGAAATCCGTCCGTTTTCGTCATTTGTTATCGAATCGACTTAAAGCCAGATCGTCACATTGGCCGCTCTTCTCTCTGAAACGGTTGTACTTATCGTCTGCAAAGCTATGTCGCGTGCTGCGGTATGCGGAGAGTCTAAAAGCACCATAGTAGAACAAAGATGAAGCTTCTAAGTTAATGTAATAGCCAGTAAGAAGTAGTACAATTCACGTTTTAGGTATCGATTATTGACTTTTTAGCTGGCTTTGGTGCCTTGGACATGAGCTAGGACCTTAAGATTCTGCATTAAAGGAGGACTAGCAGCCGAGTTGCACGGGAGAATGTGAAAAGTATTCATATGTAGTAAAAACCTGAGAAATCCGTCCGTTTTCGTCATTTGTTATCGAATCGACTTAAAGCCAGATCGTCACATTGGCCGCTCTTCTCTCTGAAACGGTTGTACTTATCGTCTTCAAAGCTATGTCGCGTGCTGCGGTATGCGGATCACTAAAAGCACCATAGTAGAACACAGATGAAGCTTCTAAGTTGATGTAATAGCCAATAAAAAGTAGTACAATTCAAGTTTTAGGTATCGATTATTGATTTTTTAGCTGGCTTTGGTGCCTTGGACATGAGCTAGGACCTTAAGTTTCTGCATCAAAAGGAGGACTAGCAGCCGAGTTGCACGGGACAATGTGAAAAGTGTTCATATGTAGTAAAAACCTGAGAAATCCGTCCGGTTTCGTCATTTGTTATCGAATCGACTTAAAGCCAGATCGTCACATTGGCCGCTCTTCTCTCTGAAACGGTCGTACTTATCGTCTGCAAAGCTATGTCGTATGCTGCGGTAGGCGGAGACACTAAAACCACAGCAACTGAACACAGATAATGCTTCTAATTTGATGTAATAACCAGTAAAAAGTAGTACAATTCAAGTTTTAGGTATCGATTATTGATTTTTTAGCTGGCTTTGGTGCCTTGGACATGAGCTAGGACCTTAAGATTCTGCATGAAAGGAGGACTAGCAGCCGAGTTGCACGGGAGAATGTGAAAGGTGTTCATATCTAGTAAAAACCTGAGAAATCCGTCCGTTTTCGCCATTTGTTATCGAATCGACTTAAAGCCAGATCGTCACATTGGCCGCTCTTCTCTCTGAAACGGTTGTACTTATCGTCTGCAAAGCTATGTCGCGTGCTGCGGTATGCGGAGACACTAAAAGCACCATAGTAGAACACAGATGAAGCTTCTATGATGATGTAATAGCCAGTAAGAAGTAGTACAATTCAAGTTTTAGGTATCGATTATTGATTTTTTAGCTGGCTTTGGTGCCTTGGACATGAGCTAGGACCTTAAGATTCTGCATGAAAGGAGGACTAGCAGCCGCGTTGGATGGGAGAGTGTGAAAAGTGTTCATATGTAGTAAAAACCTGAGAAATCCGTCCGTTTTCGTCATTTGTTATCGAATCGCCTTAAAGCCAGATCGTCACATTGGCCGCTCTTCTCTCTGAAACGGTTGCACTTATCGTCTGGAAAGCTTTCTCGCGTGCTGCGGTATACGGAGTCACTAAAAGCACCATAGTAGAACACAGATGAAGCTTCTAAGATGATGTAATAGCCAGTAAGAAGTAGTACAATTCAAGTTTTAGGTACTGATTATTGACTTTTTAGCTGGCTTTGGTGCCTTGGACATGAGCTAGGACCTTAAGATTCTGCATGAAAGGAGGACTAGCAGCCGAGTTGCACGGGAGAATGTGAAAAGTGTTCATATGTAGTAAAAACCTGAGAAATCCGTCCGTTTTCGTCATTTGTTATCGAATCGACTTAAAGCCAGATCGTCACATTGGCCCCTCTTTTCTCTGAAACGGTTGTACTTATCGTCTGCAAAGCTATGTCGCGTACTGCGGTGTGCGGAGACACTAAAAGCACCATGGTAGAACACAGATGAAGCTTCTAAGTCGATGTAATAGCCAGTAAGATGTAGTACAATTCAAGTTTTAGGTATCGATTATTGACTTTTTAGCTGGCTTTGGTGCCTTGGAGATGAGCTAGGACCTTAAGATTCTGCATTAAAGGAGGACTAGCAGCCGAGTTGCACGGGAGAATGTGAAAAGTATTCATATGTAGTAAAAACCTGAGAAATCCGCCCGTTTTCGTCATTTGTTATCGAATCGACTTAAAGCCAGATCGTCACATTGGCCGCTCTTCTCTCTGAAACGGTTGTACTTATCGTCTTCAAAGCTATGTCGCGTGCTGCGGTATGCGGAGACACTAAAAGCACCATAGTAGAACACACATGAAGCTTCTAAGTTGATGTAATAGCCAGTAAGAAGTAGTACAATTCAAGTTTTAGGTATCGATTATTGATTTTTTAGCTGGCTTTGATGCCTTGGACATGAGCTAGGACCTTAAGATTCTGCATCAAAAGGAAGACTAGCAGCCGAGTTGCACGGGACAATGTGAAAAGTGTTCATATGTAGTAAAAACCTGAGAAATCCGTCCGTTTTCGTCATTTGTTATCGAATCGACTTAAAGCCAGATCGTCACATTGGCTGCTCTTCTCTCTGAAACGGTTGTACTTATCGTCTGGAAAGCTTTGGCGCGTGCTGCGGTATGCGGAGACACTAAAAGCACCATAGTAGAACACAGATGAAGCTTCTAAGATGATGTAATAGCCAGTAAGAAGTAGTACAATTCAAGTTTTAGGTATCGATTATTGACTTTTTAGCTGGCTTTGGTGCATTGGACATGAGCTAGGACTATAAGATTCTGCATTAAAGGAGGAGTAGCAGCCGTTTTGCACGGGAGAATGTGAAATGTGTGCATATGTAGTAGAAACCTGAGAAATCCGTCCGTTTTCGTCATTTGTTATCGAATCGACTTAAAGCCAGATCGCCACATTGGCCGCTCTTCTCTCTGAAACGGTTGTACTTATCGTCCGCAAAGCTATGTCGCGTGCTGCGGTATGCGGAGACACTAAAATCACCATAGTAGAACACAGATGAAGCTTCTAAGTTGATGTAATAGACAATAAGAAGTAGTACAATTCAAGTTTTAGGTATGGATTATTGACTTTTTAGCTGGCTTTGGTGCCTTGGGCATGAGCTAGGACCTTAAGATTCTGCATGAAAGGAGGACTAGCAGCCGAGTTGCACGGGAGAATGTGAAAGGTGTTCATATGTAGTAAAAACCTGAGAAATCCGTCCGTTTTCGTCATTTGTTATCGAATCGACTTACAGCCAGATCGTCACATTGGCCGCTCTTCTCTCTGAAACGGTTGTACTTATCGTCTGCAAAGCTATGTCGCGTGCTGCGGTATGCGGAGACACTAAAAGCACCATAGTAGAACACAGATGAAGCTTCTATGATGATGTAATAGCCAGTAAGAAGTAGTACAATTGAAGTTTTAGGTATCGATTATTGACTTTTTAGCTGGCTTTGGTGCCTTGGACATGAGCTAGGACCTTAAGATTCTGCATGAAAGGAGGACTAGCAGCCGCGTTGTACGGGAGAATATGAAATGTGTTCATATGTACTAAAAACCTGAGAAATCCGTCCGTTTTCGTCATTTGTTATCGAATCGCCTTAAAGCCAGATCGTCACATTGGCCGCTCTTCTCTCTGAAACGGTTGCACTTAACGTCTGGAAAGCTTTGTCGCGTGCTGCGGTATACGGAGTCACTAAAAGCACCATAGTAGAACACAGATGAAGCTTCTAAGATGATGTAATAGCCAGTAAGAAGTAGTACAATTCAAGTTTTAGGTACTGATTATTGACTTTTTAGCTGGCTTTGGTGCCTTGGACATGAGCTAGGACCTTAAGATTCTGCATGAAAGGAGGACTAGCAGCCGAGTTGCACGGGAGAATGTGAAAAGTGTTCATATGTTGTAAAAACCTGAGAAACCCGTCCGTTTTCGTCATTTGTTATCGAATCGACTTAAAGCCAGATCGTCACATTGGCCCCTCTTTTCTCTGAAACGGTTGTACTTATCGTCTGCAAAGCTATGTCGCGTACTGCGGTGTGCGGAGACACTAAAAGCACCATGGTAGAACACAGATGAAGCTTCTAAGTTGATGTAATAGCCAGTAAGATGTAGTACAATTCAAGTTTTAGGTATCGATTATTGACTTTTTAGCTGGCTTTGGTGCCTTGGAGATGAGCTAGGACCTTAAGATTCTGCATTAAAGGAGGACTAGCAGCCGAGTTGCACGGGAGAATGTGAAAAGTATTCATATGTAGTAAAAACCTGAGAAATCCGCCCGTTTTCGTCATTTGTTATCGAATCGACTTAAAGCCAGATCGTCACATTGGCCGCTCTTCTCTCTGAAACGGTTGTACTTATCGTCTTCAAAGCTATGTCGCGTGCTGCGGTATGCGGAGACACTAAAAGCACCATAGTAGAACACACATGAAGCTTCTAAGTTGATGTAATAGCCAGTAAGAAGTAGTACAATTCAAGTTTTAGGTATAGATTATTGATTTTTTAGCTGGCTTTGATGCCTTGGACATGAGCTAGGACCTTAAGATTCTGCATCAAAAGGAAGACTAGCAGCCGAGTTGCACGGGACAATGTGAAAAGTGTTCATATGTAGTAAAAACCTGAGAAATCCGTCCGTTTTCGTCATTTGTTATCGAATCGACTTAAAGCCAGATCGTCACATTGGTTGCTCTTCTCTCTGAAACGGTTGTACTTATCGTCTGGAAAGCTTTGGCGCGTGCTGCGGTATGCGGAGACACTAAAAGCACCATAGTAGAACACACTTGAAGCTTCTAAGATGATGTAATAGCCAGTAAGAAGTAGTACAATTCAAGTTTTAGGTATCGATTATTGACTTTTTAGCTGGCTTTGGTGCATTGGACATGAGCTAGGACTATAAGATTCTGCATTAAAGGAGGAGTAGCAGCCGTTTTGCACGGGAGAATGTGAAATGTGTGCATATGTAGTAGAAACCTGAGAAATCCGTCCGTTTTCGTCATTTGTTATCGAATCGACTTAAAGCCAGATCGTCACATTGGCCGCTCTTCTCTCTGAAACGGTTGTACTTATCGTCCGCAAAGCTATGTCGCGTGCTGCGGTATGCGGAGACACTAAAATCACCATAGTAGAACACAGATGAAGCTTCTAAGTTGATGTAATAGACAATAAGAAGTAGTACAATTCAAGTTTTAGGTATGGATTATTGACTTTTTAGCTGGCTTTGGTGCCTTGGGCATGAGCTAGGACCTTAAGATTCTGCATGAAAGGAGGACTAGCAGCCGAGTTGCACGGGAGAATGTGAAAGGTGTTCATATGTAGTAAAAACCTGAGAAATCCGTCCGTTTTCGTCATTTGTTATCGAATCGACTTACAGCCAGATCGTCACATTGGCCGCTCTTCTCTCTGAAACGGTTGTACTTATCGTCTGCAAAGCTATGTCGCGTGCTGCGGTATGCGGAGACACTAAAAGCACCATAGTAGAACACAGATGAAGCTTCTATGATGATGTAATAGCCAGTAAGAAGTAGTACAATTGAAGTTTTAGGTATCGATTATTGACTTTTTAGCTGGCTTTGGTGCCTTGGACATGAGCTAGGACCTTAAGATTCTGCATGAAAGGAGGACTAGCAGCCGCGTTGTACGGGAGAATATGAAATGTGTTCATATGTACTAAAAACCTGAGAAATCCGTCCGTTTTCGTCATTTGTTATCGAATCGCCTTAAAGCCAGATCGTCACATTGGCCGCTCTTCTCTCTGAAACGGTTGCACTTAACGTCTGGAAAGCTTTGTCGCGTGCTGCGGTATACGGAGTCACTAAAAGCACCATAGTAGAACACAGATGAAGCTTCTAAGATGATGTAATAGCCAGTAAGAAGTAGTACAATTCAAGTTTTAGGTACTGATTATTGACTTTTTAGCTGGCTTTGGTGCCTTGGACATGAGCTAGGACCTTAAGATTCTGCATGAAAGGAGGACTAGCAGCCGAGTTGCACGGGAGAATGTGAAAAGTGTTCATATGTAGTAAAAACCTGAGAAATCCGTCCGTTATCGTCATTTGTTATCGAATCGACTAAAAGCCAGATCGTCACATTGGCCCCTCTTTTCTCTGAAACGGTTGTACTTATCGTCTGCAAAGCTATGTCGCGTACTGCGGTGTGCGGAGACACTAAAAGCACCATGGTAGAACACAGATGAAGCTTCTAAGTTGATGTAATAGCCAGTAAGATGTAGTACAATTCAAGTTTTAGGTATCGATTATTGACTTTTTAGCTGGCTTTGGTGCCTTGGAGATGAGCTAGGACCTTAAGATTCTGCATTAAAGGAGGACTAGCAGCCGAGTTGCACGGCAGAATGTGAAAAGTATTCATATGTAGTAAAAACCTGAGAAATCCGTCCGTTTTCGTCATTTGTTATCGAATCGACTTAAAGCCAGATCGTCACATTGGCCGCTCTTCTCTCTGAAACGGTTGTACTTATCGTCTTCAAAGCTATGTCGCGTGCTGCGGTATGCGGAGACACTAAAACCACCATAGTAGAACACAGATGAAGCTTCTAAGTTGATGTAATAGCCAGTAAGAAGTAGTACAATTCAAGTTTTAGGTATCGATTATTGATTTTTTAGCTGGCTTTGATGCCTTGGACATGAGCTAGGACCTTAAGATTCTGCATCAAAAGGAGGACTAGCAGCCGAGTTGCACGGGACAATGTGAAAAGTGTTCATATGTAGTAAAAACCTGAGAAATCCGTCCGTTTTCGTCATTTGTTATCGAATCGACTTAAAGCCAGATCGTCACATTGGCTGCTCTTCTCTCTGAAACGGTTCTACTTATCGTCTGGAAAGCTTTGTCGCGTGCTGCGGTATGCGGAGACACTAAAAGCACCATAGTAGAACACAGATGAAGCTTCTAAGATGATGTAATAGCCAGTAAGAAGTAGTACAATTCAAGTTTTAGGTATCGATTATTGACTTTTTAGCTGGCTTTGGTGCCTTGGAAATGAGCTAGGACCTTAAGATTCTGCATTAAAGGAGGAGTAGCAGCCGTTTTGCACGGGAGAATGTGAAATGTGTTCATATGTAGTAGAAACCTGAGAAATCCGTCCGTTTTCGTCATTTGTTATCGAATCGACTTAAAGCCAGATCGTCACATTGGCCGCTCTTCTCTCTGAAACGGTTGTACTTATCGTCCGCAAAGCTATGTCGCGTGCTGCGGTATGCGCAGACACTAAAATCACCATAGTAGAACACAGATGAAGCTTCTAAGTTGATGTAATAGACAATAAGAAGTAGTACAATTCAAGTTTTAGGTATGGAATATTGACTTTTTAGCTGGCTTTGGTGCCTTGGGCATGAGCTAGGACCTTAAGATTCTGCATGAAAGGAGGACTAGCAGCCGAGTTGCACGGGAGAATGTGAAAGGTGTTCATATGTAGTAAAAACCTGAGAAATCCGTCCGTTTTCGTCATTTGTTATCGAATCGACTTACAGCCAGATCGTCACATTGGCCGCTCTTCTCTCTGAAACGGTTGTACTTATCGTCTGCAAAGCTATGTCGCGTGCTGCGGTATGCGGAGACACTAAAAGCACCATAGTAGAACACAGATGAAGCTTCTATGATGATGTAATAGCCAGTAAGAAGTAGTACAATTGAAGTTTTAGGTATCGATTATTGACTTTTTAGCTGGCTTTGGTGCCTTGGACATGAGCTAGGACCTTAAGATTCTGCATGAAAGGAGGACTAGCAGCCGCGTTGTACGGGAGAATATGAAATGTGTTCATATGTACTAAAAACCTGAGAAATCCGTCCGTTTTCGTCATTTGTTATCGAATCGACTTAAAGCCAGATCGTCACATTGGCTGCTCTTCTCTCTGAAACGGTTGTACTTATCGTCTGGAAAGCTTTGTCGCGTGCTGCGGTATGCGGAGACACTAAAAGCACCATAGTAGAACACAGATGAAGCTTCTAAGATGATGTAATAGCCAGTAAGAAGTAGTACAATTCAAGTTTTAGGTACTGATTATTGACTTTTTAGCTGGCTTTGGTGCCTTGGACATGAGCTAGGACCTTAAGATTCTGCATGAAGGGAGGACTAGCAGCCGAGTTGCACGGGAGAATGTGAAAAGTGTTGATATGTAGTAAAAACCTGAGATATCCGTCCGTTTTCGTCATTTGTTATCGAATCGACTTAAAGCCAGATCGTCACATTGGCCCCTCTTTTCTCTGAAACGGTTGTACTTATCGTCTGCAAAGCTATGTCGCGTACTGCGGTGTGCGGAGACACTAAAAGCACCATGGTAGAACACAGATGAAGCTTCTAAGTTGATGTAATAGCCAGTAAGCTGTAGTACAATTCAAGTTTTAGGTATCGATTATTGACTTTTTAGCTGGCTTTGGTGCCTTGGACATGAGCTAGGACCTTAAGATTCTGCATGAAAGGAGGACTAGCAGCCGTTTTGCACGGGAGAATGTGAAATGTGTTCATATGTAGTAGAAACCTGAGAAATCCGTCCGTTTTCGTCATTTGTTATCGAATCGACTTAAAGCCCGATCGTCACATTGGCCGCTCTTCTCTCTGAAACGGTTGTACTTATCGTCTGCAAAGCTATGTCGCGTGCTGCGGTATGCGGAGACAATAAAATCACCATAGTAGAACACAGATGAAGCTTCTAAGTCGATCTAATAGCCAGTAAGAAGTAGTACAATTCAAGTTTTAGGTACTGATTATTGACTTTTTAGCTGGCTTTGGTGCCTTGGACATGAGCTAGGACCTTAAGATTCTGCATGAAAGGAGGACTAGCAGCCGAGTTGCACGGGAGAATGTGAAAGGTGTTCATATGTAGTAAAAACCTGAGAAATCCGTCCGTTTTCGTCATTTGTTATCGAATCGACTTAAAGCCAGATCGTCACATTGGCCGCTCTTCTCTCTGAAACGGTTGTACTTATCGTCTGCAAAGCTATGTCGCGTGCTGCGGTATGCGGAGACACTAAAAGCACCATAGTAGAACACAGATGAAGCTTCTATGATGATGTAATAGCCAGTAAGAAGTAGTACAATTCAAGTTTTAGGTATCGATTATTGACTTTTTAGCTGGCTTTGGTGCCTTGGACATGAGCTAGGACCTTAAGATTCTGCATGAAAGGAGGACTAGCAGCCGCGTTGGATGGGAGAATGTGAAAAGTGTTCATATGTAGTAAAAACCTGAGAAATCCGTCCGTTTTCGTCATTTGTTATCGAATCGCCTTATAGCCAGATCGTCACATTGGGTGCTCTTCTCTCTGAAACGGTTGCACTTATCGTCTGGAAAGCTTTGTCGCGTGCTGCGGTATGCGGAGACACTAAAAGCACCATAGTAGAACACAGATGAAGCTTCTAAGATGATGTAATAGCCAGTAAGAAGTAGTACAATTCAAGTTTTAGGTACTGATTATTGACTTTTTAGCTGGCTTTGGTGCCTTGGACATGAGCTAGGACCTTAAGATTCTGCATGAAAGGAGGACTAGCAGCCGAGTTGCACGGGAGAATGTGAAAAGTGTTCATATGTAGTAAAAACCTGAGAAATCCGTCCGTTTTCGTCATTTGTTATCGAATCGACTTAAAGCCAGATCGTCACATTGGCTGCACTTCTCTCTGAAACGGTTGTACTTATCGTCTGGAAAGCTTTGTCGCGTGCTGCGGTATGCGGAGACACTAAAAGCACCATAGTAGAACACAGATGAAGCTTCTAAGATGATGTAATAGCCAGTAAGAAGTGGTACAATTCAAGTTTTAGGTACTGATTATTGACTTTCTAGCTGGCTTTGGTGCCTTGGACATGAGCTAGGACCTTAAGATTCTGCATGAAGGGAGGACTAGCAGCCGAGTTGCACGGGAGAATGTGAAAAGTGTTGATATGTAGTAAAAACCTGAGAAATCCGTCCGTTTTCGTCATTTGTTATCGAATCGACTTGCAGCCAGATCGTCACATTGGCCCCTCTTTTCTCTGAAACGGTTGTACTTATCGTCTGCAATGCTATGTCGCGTACTGCGGTGTGCGGAGACACTAAAAGCACCATGGTAGAACACAGATGAAGCTTCTAAGTTGATGTAATAGCCAGTAAGATGTAGTACAATTCAAGTTTTAGGTATCGATTATTGACTTTTTAGCTGGCTTTGGTGCCTTGGACATGAGCTAGGACCTTAAGATTCTGCATGAAAGGAGGACTAGCAGCCGTTTTGCACGGGAGAATGTGAAATGTGTTCATATGTAGTAGAAACCTGAGAAATCCGTCCGTTTTCGTCATTTGTTATCGAATCGACTTAAAGCCCGATCGTCACATTGGCCGCTCTTCTCTCTGAAACGGTTGTACTTATCGTCTGCAAAGCTATGTCGCGTGCTGCGGTATGCGGAGACAATAAAATCACCATAGTAGAACACAGATGAAGCTTCTAAGTCGATCTAATAGCCAGTAAGAAGTAGTACAATTCAAGTTTTAGGTACTGATTATTGACTTTTTAGCTGGCTTTGGTGCCTTGGACATGAGCTAGGACCTTAAGATTCTGCATGAAAGGAGGACTAGCAGCCGAGTTGCACGGGAGAATGTGAAAGGTGTTCATATGTAGTAAAAACCTGAGAAATCCGTCCGTTTTCGTCATTTGTTATCGAATCGACTTAAAGCCAGATCGTCACATTGGCCGCTCTTCTCTCTGAAACGGTTGTACTTATCGTCTGCAAAGCTATGTCGCGTGCTGCGGTATGCGGAGACACTAAAAGCACCATAGTAGAACACAGATGAAGCTTCTATGATGATGTAATAGCCAGTAAGAAGTAGTACAATTCAAGTTTTAGGTATCGATTATTGACTTTTTAGCTGGCTTTGGTGCCTTGGACATGAGCTAGGACCTTACGATTCTGCATGAAAGGAGGACTAGCAGCCGAGTTGCACGGGAGAGTGTGAAAAGTGTTCATATGTAGTAAAAACCTGAGAAATCCGTCTGTTTTCGTCATTTGTTATCGAATCGACTTAAAGCCAGATCGTCACATTGGCCCCTCTTTTCTCTGAAACGGTTGTACTTATCGTCTGCAAAGCTATGTCGCGTACTGCGGTGTGCGGAGACACTAAAAGCACCATGGTAGAACACAGATGAAGCTTCCAAGTTGATGTAATAGCCAGTAAGATGTAGTACAATTCAAGTTTTAGGTATAGATTATTGACTTTTTAGCTGGCTTTGGTGCCTTGGAGATGAGCTAGGACCTTAAGATTCTGCATTAAAGGAGGAGTAGCAGCCGTTTTGCACGGGAGAATGTGAAAAGTATTCATATGTAGTAAAAACCTGAGAAATCCGTCCGTTTTCGTCATTTGTTATCGAATCGACTTAAAGCCCGATCGTCACATTGGCCGCTCTTCTCTCTGAAACGGTTGTACTTATCGTCTTCAAAGCTATGTCGCGTGCTGCGGTATGCGGAGACACTAAAAGCACCATAGTAGAACACAGATGAAGCTTCTATGATGATGTAGTAGCCAGTAAGAAGTAGTACAATTCAAGTTTTAGGTATCGATTATTGACTTTTTAGCTGGCTTTGGTGCCTTGGACATGAGCTAGGACCTTAAGATTCTGCATTAAAGGAGGAGTAGCAGCCGTTTTGCACGGGAGAATGTGAAATGTGTTCATATGTAGTAGAAACCTGAGAAATCCGTCCGTTTTCGTCATTTGTTATCGAATCGACTTAAAGCCCGATCGTCACATTGGCCGCTCTTCTCTCTGAAACGGTTGTACTTATCGTCCGCAAAGCTATGTCGCGTGCTGCGGTATGCGGAGACACTAAAATCACCATAGTAGAACACAGATGAAGCTTCTAAGTCGATGTAATAGACAATAAGAAGTAGTACAATTCAAGTTTTAGGTACGGATTATTGACTTTTTAGCTGGCTTTGGTGCCTTGGGCATGAGCTAGGACCTTAAGATTCTGCATGAAAGGAGGACTAGCAGCCGAGTTGCACGGGAGAATATGAAATGTGTTCATATGTACTAAAAACCTGAGAAATACGTCCGTTTTCGTCATTTGTTATCGAGTCGACTTAAAGCCAGATCGTCACATTGGCTGCTCTTCTCTCTGAAACGGTTGTACTTATCGTCTGGAAAGCTTTGTCGCGTGCTGCGGTATGCGGAGACACTAAAAGCACCATAGTAGAACACAGATGAAGCTTCTAAGATGATGTAATAGCCAGTAAGAAGTAGTACAATTCAAGTTTTAGGTACTGATTATTGACTTTTTAGCTGGCTTTGGTGCCTTGGACATGAGCTAGGACCTTAAGATTCTGCATGAAGGGAGGACTAGCAGCCGAGTTGCAAGGGAGAATGTGAAAAGTGTTGATATGTAGTAAAAACCTGAGAAATCCGTCCGTATTCGTCATTTGTTGTCGAATCGACTTAAAGCCAGATCGTCACATTGGCCCCTCTTTTCTCTGAAACGGTTGTACTTATCGTCTGCAAAGCTATGTCGCGTACTGCGGTGTGCGGAGACACTAAAAGCACCATGGTAGAACACAGATGAAGCTTCTAAGTTGATGTAATAGCCAGTAAGGTGTAGTACAATTCAAGTTTTAGGTATCGATTATTGACTTTTTAGCTGGCTTTGGTGCCTTGGACATGAGCTAGGACCTTAAGATTCTGCATGAAAGGAGGACTAGCAGCCGTTTTGCACGGGTGAATGTGAAATGTGTTCATATGTAGTAGAAACCTGAGAAATCCGTCCGTTTTCGTCATTTGTTATCGAATCGACTTAAAGCCAGATCGTCACATTGGCCCCTCTTCTATCTGAAACGGTTGTACTTATCGTCTGCAAAGCTATGTCGCGTACTGCGGTGTGCGGAGACACTAAAAGCACCATAGTAGAACACAGATGAAGCTTCTAAGTCGATCTAATAGCCAGTAAGAAGTAGTACAATTCAAGTTTTAGGTACTGATTATTGACTTTTTAGCTGGCTTTGGTGCCTTGGACATGAGCTAGGACCTTAAGATTCTGCATGAAAGGAGGACTAGCAACCGAGTTGCACGGGAGAATGTGAAAAGTGTTCATATGTAGTAAAAACCTGAGAAATCCGTCCGTTTTCGTCATTTGTTATCGAATCGACTTAAAGCCAGATCGTCACATTGGCCGCTCTTCTCTCTGAAACGGTTGTACTTATCGTCTGCAAAGCTATGTCGCATGCTGCGGTATGCGGAGACACTAAAAGCACCATAGTAGAACACAGATGAAGCTTCTATGATGATGTAACAGCCAGTAAGAAGTAGTACAATTCAAGTTTTAGGTATCGATTATTGACTTTTTAGCTGGCTTTGGTGCCTTGGACATGAGCTAGGACCTTAAGATTCTGCATGAAAGGAGGACTAGCAGCCGCGTTGGATAGGAGAATGTGAAAAGTGTTCATATGTAGTAAAAACCTGAGAAATCCGTCCGTTTTCGTCATTTGTTATCGAATCGACTTAAAGCCAGATCGTCGCATTGGCTGCTCTTCTCTCTGAAAACATTGTACTTACCGTCTGGAAAGCTTTGTCGCGTGCTGCGGTATGCGGAGACACTAAAAGCACCGTAGTAGAACACAGATGAAGCTTCTAAATTGATGTAATAGCCAGTAAGAAGTAGTACAATTCAAGTTTTAGGTATCGATCATTGACTTCTTAGCTGGCTTTGGTGCCTTGGACATGAGCTAGGACCTTAAGATTCTGCACGAATGGAGGACTAGCAGCCGAGTTGCACGGGAGAATGTGAAAAGTGTTCATATGTAGTAAAAACCTGAGAAATCCGTCCGTTTTCGTCATTTGTTATCGAATCGACTTAAAGCCAGATCGTCACATTGGCCGCTCTTCTCTCTGAAACGGTTGTACTTATCGCCTGCAAAGCTATGTCGCGTGCTGCGGTATGCGGAGACACTAAAAGCACCATAGTAGAACACAGATGAAGCTTCTATGATGATGTAATAGCCAGTAAGAAGTAGTACAATTCAAGTTTTAGGTATCGATTATTGACTTTTTAGCTGGCTTTGGTGCCTTGGACATGAGCTAGGACCTTAAGATTCTGCATGAAAGGAGGACTAGCAGCCGCGTTGGATGGGAGAATGTGAAAAGTGTTCATATGTAGTAAAAACCTGAGAAATCCGTCCGTTTTCGTCATTTGTTATCGAATCGACTTAAAGCCAGATCGTCACATTGGCCGCTCTTCTCTCTGAAACGGTTGTACTTATCGCCTGCAAAGCTATGTCGCATGATGCGGTATGCGGAGTCACTAAAAGCACCATAGTAGAACACAGACGAAGCTTCTAAGTTGATGTATTAGCCAGTAAGAAGTAGTACAATTCAAGTTTTAGGTATTGATTATTGACTTTTTAGCTGGCTTTGGTGCCTTGGACATGAGCTAGGACCTTAAGATTCTGCATGAAAGGAGGACTAGCAGCCGTGTTGCACGGGAGAATGTGAAAAGTATTCATATGTAGTAAAAACCTGAGAAATCCGTCCGTTTTCGTCATTTGTTATCGAATCGACTTAAAGCCAGATCGTCACATTGGCCGCTCTTCTCTATGAAACGGTTGTACTTATCGTCTTCAAAGCTATGTCGCGTGCTGCGGTATGCGGAGACACTAAAAGCACCATAGTAGAACACAGATGAAGCTTCTAAGTTGATGTAATAGCCAGTAAGAAGTAGTACAATTCAAGTATTAGGTATCGATTATTGGTTTTTTAGCTGGCTTTGGTGCCTTGGACATGAGCTAGGACCTTAAGATTCTGCATCAAAAGGCGGACTAGCAGCCGAGTTGCACGGGACAATGTGAAAAGTGTTCATATGTAGTAAAAACCTGAGAAATCCATCCGTTTTCGTCATTTGTTATCGAATCGACTTAAAGCCAGATCGTCACATTGGCCGCTCTTCTCTCTGAAACGGTTGTACTTATCGTCTTCAAAGCTATGTCGCGTGCTGCGGTATGCGGAGACACTAAAAGCACCATAGTAGAACACAGATGAAGCTTCTAAGTTGATGTAATAGCCAGTAAGAAGTAGTACAATTCAAGTTTTAGGTATCGATTATTGACTTCTTAGCTGGCTTTGGTGCCTTGGACATGAGCTAGGACCTTAAGATTCTGCATGAAAGGAGGACTAGCAACCGAGTTGCACGGGAGAATGTGAAAAGTGTTCATATGTAGTAAAAACCTGTGAAATCCGTCCGTTTTCGTCATTTGTTATCGAATCGACTTAAAGCCAGATCGTCATATTGGCCGCTCTTCTCTCTGAAACGGTTGTACTTATCGTCTGCAAAGCTATGTCGCGTGCTGCAGTATGCGGAGACACTAAAAGCACCATAGTAGAACACAGATGAAGCTTCTAAGTTGATGTAATAGCCAGTAAGAAGTAGTACAATTCAAGTTTTAGGTACTGATTATTTACTTTTTAGCTGGCTTTGGTGCCTTGGACATGAGCTAGGACCTTAAGATTCTGCATGAAAGGAGGACTAGCAGCCGAGTTACACGGGAGAATGTGAAAAGTGTTCATATGTAGTAAAAACCTGAGAAATCCGTCCGTTTTCGTCATTTGTTATCGAATCGACTTAAAGCCAGATCGCCACATTGGCCGCTCTTCTCTCTGAAATGGTTGTACTTATCGTCTGCAAAGCTATGTCGCGTGCTGCGGTATGCGGAGACAATAAAATCACCATAGTAGAACACAGATGAAGCATCTAAGTCGATGTAATAGCCAGTAAGTAGTAGTACAATTCAAGTTTTAGGTATCGATTATTGACTTCTAGATGGATTTGGTGCCTTGGACATGAGCTAGGAAGTTAAGATTCTGCATGAAAGGAGGACTAGCAGCCGAGTTGCATCGGACAATATGAAAAGTGTTCATATGTAGTAAAAAAATGAGAAATCCGTCCGTTTTCGTCATTTGTTATCGAATAGACTTAAAGCCAGATCGTCACATTGGCCGCTCTTCTCTCTGAAACGGTTGTACTTATCGCCTGCAAAGCTATGTCGCGTGATGCGGTATGCGGAGACACTAAAAGCACCATAGTAAAACACAGATGAAGCTTCTAAGTTAAAGTAATAGCCAGTAAGAAGTAGTATAATTCAAGTTTTAGGTATCGATTATTGACTTTTTAGCTGGCTTTGGTGCCTTGGACATGAGCTAGGACCTTAAGATTCTGCATGAAAGGAGGACTAGCAGCCGAGTTGCACGGGAGAATGTGAAAAGTGTTCATATGTAGTAAAAACCTGAGAAATCCGTCCGTTTTCGTCATTTGTTATCGAATCGACTTAAAGCCAGATCGTCACATTGGCCGCTCTTCTCTCTGAAACGGTTGTACTTATCGTCTGCAAAGCTATGTCGTATGCTGCGGTAGGCGGAGACACTGAAACCACCACAGTAGAACACAGATGAAGCTTCTAATTTGATGTAATAGCCAGTAAGAAGTAGTACAATTCAAGTTTTAGGTATCGATTATTGAGTTTTTAGCTGGCTTTGATGCTTTGGACATGAGCTAGGACCTTAAGAATCTGCATGAAAGGAGGACTAGCAGCCGAGTTGCAGGGAAGAATGTGAAAAGTGTTCATATGTAGTAAAAACCTGAGAAATCCGTCCGTTTTCGTCATTTGTTATCGAATCGACTTAAAGCCAGATCGTCACATTGGCCCCTCTTTTCTCTGACACGGTTGTACTTATCGTCTGGAAAGCTATGTCTCGTACTGCGGTGTGCGGAGACACTAAAAGCACCATGGTAGAACACAGATGAAGCTTCTAAGTTGATGTGATAGCCAGTAAGAAGTAGTGCAATTCAAGTTTTAGGTATCGATTATTGACTTTTTAGCTGGCTTTGGTACTTGGACATGAGCTAGGACCTTAAGATTCTGCATTTAAGGAGGACTAGCAGCCGCGTTGCACGGGAGAATGTGAAATGTGTTCATATGTAGTAGAAACCTGAGAAATCCGTCCGTTTTCGTCATTTGTTATCGAATTGACTTAAAGCCCGATCGTCACATTGGCCGCTCTTCTCTCTGAAACGGTCGTACTTATCGTCTGCAAAGCTATGTCGAGTGCTGCGGTATGCGGAGACAATAAAATCACCATAGTAGAACACAGATGAAGCTTCTAAGTCGATGTAATAGCCAGTAAGAAGTAGTACAATTCAAGTTTTAGGTACCGATTATTGACTTTTTAGCTGGCTTTGGTGCCTTGGACATGAGCTAGGACCTTAAGAATCTGCATGAAAGGAGGACTAGCAGCCGAGTTGCAGGGAAGAATGTGAAAAGTGTTCATATGTAGTAAATACCTGAGAAATCCGTCCGTTTTCGTCATTTGTTATCGAATCGACTTAAAGCCCGATCGTCACATTGGCCGCTCTTCTCTCTGAAACGGTTGTACTTATCGCCTGCAAAGCTATGTCGCGTGATGCGGTATGCGGAGACACTAAAAGCACCATAGTAGAACACAGATGAAGCTTCTATGATGATGTAACAGCCAGTAAGAAGTAGTACAATTCAAGTTTTAGGTATCGATTATTGACTTTTTAGCTGGCTTTGGTGCCTTGGACATGAGCTAGGACCTTAAGATTCTGCATGAAAGGAGGACTAGCAGCCGCGTTGTACGGGAGAATGTGAAATGTGTTCATATGTAGTAAAATCCTGAGAAATACGTCCGTTTTCGTCATTTGTTATCGAATCGACTTAAAGCCAGATCGTCACATTGGATGCTCTTCTCTCTGAAACGGTTGTACTTATCGTCTGGAAAGCTTTGTCGCGTGCTCCGGTATGCGGAGACACTGAAAGCACCATAGTAGAACACAGATGAAGCTTCTAAGATGATGTAATAGCCAGTAAGAAGTAGTACAATTCAAGTTTTAGGTATCGATTATTGACCTTTTAGCTGGCTTTGGTGCCTTGGACATGAGCTAGGACCTTAAGATTCTGCATGAAAGGAGGACTAGCAGCCGAGTTGCACGGGAGAATGTGAAAAGTGTTCATATGTAGTAAAAACCTGAGAAATCCGTCCGTTTTCGTCATTTGTTATCGAATCGACTTAAAGCCAGATCGTCACATTGGCCCCTCTTTTCTCTGAAACGTTTGTACTTATCGTCTGCAAAGCCATGTCGCGTACTGTGGTGTGCGGAGACACTAAAAGCACCATGGTAGAACACAGATGAAGCTTCTAAGTTGATGTAATAGCCAGTAAGAAGTAGTACAATTCAAGTTTTAGGTATCGATTATTGACTTTTTAGCTGGCTTTGGTGCCTTGGACATGAGCTAGGACCGTAAGATTCTGCATTAAAGGTGGACTAGCAGCCGAGTTGCAAGGAAGAATGTGAAAAGTGTTCATATGTAGTAAAAACCTGAGAAATCCGTCCGTTTTCGTCATTTGTTATCGAATCGACTTAAAGCCAGATCGTCACATTGGCCGCTCTTCTCTCTGAAACGGTTGTACTTATCGCCTGCAAAGCTATGTCGCATGATGCGGTATGCGGAGTCACTAAGAGCACCATAGTAGAACACAGACGAAGCTTCTAAGTTGATGTATTAGCCAGTAAGAAGTAGTACAATTCAAGTTTTAGGTATTGATTATTGACTTTTTAGCTGGCTTTGGTGCCTTGGACATGAGCTAGGACCTTAAGATTCTGCATGAAAGGAGGACTAGCAGCCGTGTTGCACGGGAGAATGTGAAAAGTATTCATATGTAGTAAAAACCTGAGAAATCCGTCCGTTTTCGTCATTTGTTATCGAATCGACTTAAAGCCAGATCGTCACATTGGCCGCTCTTCTCTATGAAACGGTTGTACTTATCGTCTTCAAAGCTATGTCGCGTGCTGCGGTATGCGGAGACACTAAAAGCACCATAGTAGAACACAGATGAAGCTTCTAAGTTGATGTAATAGCCAGTAAGAAGTAGTACAATTCAAGTATTAGGTATCGATTATTGGTTTTTTAGCTGGCTTTGGTGCCTTGGACATGAGCTAGGACCTTAAGATTCTGCATCAAAAGGCGGACTAGCAGCCGATTTGCACGGGACAATGTGAAAAGTGTTCATATGTAGTAAAAACCTGAGAAATCCATCCGTTTTCGTCATTTGTTATCGAATCGACTTAAAGCCAGATCGTCACATTGGCCGCTCTTCTCTCTGAAACGGTTGTACTTATCGTCTTCAAAGCTATGTCGCGTGCTGCGGTATGCGGAGACACTAAAAGCACCATAGTAGAACACAGATGAAGCTTCTAAGTTGATGTAATAGCCAGTAAGAAGTAGTACAATTCAAGTTTTAGGTATCGATTATTGACTTCTTAGCTGGCTTTGGTGCCTTGGACATGAGCTAGGACCTTAAGATTCTGCATGAAAGGAGGACTAGCAACCGAGTTGCACGGGAGAATGTGAAAAGTGTTCATATGTAGTAAAAACCTGTGAAATCCGTCCGTTTTCGTCATTTGTTATCGAATCGACTTAAAGCCAGATCGTCATATTGGCCGCTCTTCTCTCTGAAACGGTTGTACTTATCGTCAGCAAAGCTATGTCGCGTGCTGCAGTATGCGGAGACACTAAAAGCACCATAGTAGAACACAGATGAAGCTTCTAAGTTGATGTAATAGCCAGTAAGAAGTAGTACAATTCAAGTTTTAGGTACTGATTATTTACTTTTTAGCTGGCTTTGGTGCCTTGGACATGAGCTAGGACCTTAAGATTCTGCATTTAAGGAGGACTAGCAGCCGCGTTGCACGGGAGAATGTGAAATGTGTTCATATGTAGTAGAAACCTGAGAAATCCGTCCGTTTTCGTCATTTGTTATCGAATTGACTTAAAGCCCGATCGTCACATTGGCCGCTCTTCTCTCTGAAACGGTCGTACTTATCGTCTGCAAAGCTATGTCGAGTGCTGCGGTATGCGGAGACAATAAAATCACCATAGTAGAACACAGATGAAGCTTCTAAGTCGATGTAATAGCCAGTAAGAAGTAGTACAATTCAAGTTTTAGGTACCGATTATTGACTTTTTAGCTGGCTTTGGTGCCTTGGACATGAGCTAGGACCTTAAGAATCTGCATGAAAGGAGGACTAGCAGCCGAGTTGCAGGGAAGAATGTGAAAAGTGTTCATATGTAGTAAATACCTGAGAAATCCGTCCGTTTTCGTCATTTGTTATCGAATCGACTTAAAGCCCGATCGTCACATTGGCCGCTCTTCTCTCTGAAACGGTTGTACTTATCGCCTGCAAAGCTATGTCGCGTGATGCGGTATGCGGAGACACTAAAAGCACCATAGTAGAACACAGATGAAGCTTCTAAGTTGATGTAATAGCCAGTAAGAAGTAGTACAATTCAAGTTTTAGGTATCGATTATTGAATTTTAGCTGGCTTTGGTGCCTTGGACATGAGCTAGGACCTTAAGATTCTGCATGAAAGGAGGACTAGCAGCCGCGTTGTACGGGAGAATGTGAAATGTGTTCATATGTAGTAAAATCCTGAGAAATACGTCCGTTTTCGTCATTTGTTATCGAATCGACTTAAAGCCAGATCGTCACATTGGATGCTCTTCTCTCTGAAACGGTTGTACTTATCGTCTGGAAAGCTTTGTCGCGTGCTCCGGTATGCGGAGACACTGAAAGCACCATAGTAGAACACAGATGAAGCTTCTAAGATGATGTAATAGCCAGTAAGAAGTAGTACAATTCAAGTTTTAGGTATCGATTATTGACCTTTTAGCTGGCTTTGGTGCCTTGGACATGAGCTAGGACCTTAAGATTCTGCATGAAAGGAGGACTAGCAGCCGAGTTGCACGGGAGAATGTGAAAAGTGTTCATATGTAGTAAAAACCTGAGAAATCCGTCCGTTTTCGTCATTTGTTATCGAATCGACTTAAAGCCAGATCGTCACATTGGCCCCTCTTTTCTCTGAAACGTTTGTACTTATCGTCTGCAAAGCCATGTCGCGTACTGTGGTGTGCGGAGACACTAAAAGCACCATGGTAGAACACAGATGAAGCTTCTAAGTTGATGTAATAGCCAGTAAGAAGTAGTACAATTCAAGTTTTAGGTATCGATTATTGACTTTTTAGCTGGCTTTGGTGCCTTGGACATGAGCTAGGACCGTAAGATTCTGCATTAAAGGTGGACTAGCAGCCGAGTTGCAAGGAAGAATGTGAAAAGTGTTCATATGTAGTAAAAACCTGAGAAATCCGTCCGTTTTCGTCATTTGTTATCGAATCGACTTAAAGCCAGATCGTCACATTGGCCGCTCTTCTCTCTGAAACGGTTGTACTTATCGCCTGCAAAGCTATGTCGCATGATGCGGTATGCGGAGTCACTAAGAGCACCATAGTAGAACACAGACGAAGCTTCTAAGTTGATGTATTAGCCAGTAAGAAGTAGTACAATTCAAGTTTTAGGTATTGATTATTGACTTTTTAGCTGGCTTTGGTGCCTTGGACATGAGCTAGGACCTTAAGATTCTGCATGAAAGGAGGACTAGCAGCCGTGTTGCACGGGAGAATGTGAAAAGTATTCATATGTAGTAAAAACCTGAGAAATCCGTCCGTTTTCGTCATTTGTTATCGAATCGACTTAAAGCCAGATCGTCACATTGGCCGCTCTTCTCTATGAAACGGTTGTACTTATCGTCTTCAAAGCTATGTCGCGTGCTGCGGTATGCGGAGACACTAAAAGCACCATAGTAGAACACAGATGAAGCTTCTAAGTTGATGTAATAGCCAGTAAGAAGTAGTACAATTCAAGTATTAGGTATCGATTATTGGTTTTTTAGCTGGCTTTGGTGCCTTGGACATGAGCTAGGACCTTAAGATTCTGCATCAAAAGGCGGACTAGCAGCCGATTTGCACGGGACAATGTGAAAAGTGTTCATATGTAGTAAAAACCTGAGAAATCCATCCGTTTTCGTCATTTGTTATCGAATCGACTTAAAGCCAGATCGTCACATTGGCCGCTCTTCTCTCTGAAACGGTTGTACTTATCGTCTTCAAAGCTATGTCGCGTGCTGCGGTATGCGGAGACACTAAAAGCACCATAGTAGAACACAGATGAAGCTTCTAAGTTGATGTAATAGCCAGTAAGAAGTAGTACAATTCAAGTTTTAGGTATCGATTATTGACTTCTTAGCTGGCTTTGGTGCCTTGGACATGAGCTAGGACCTTAAGATTCTGCATGAAAGGAGGACTAGCAACCGAGTTGCACGGGAGAATGTGAAAAGTGTTCATATGTAGTAAAAACCTGTGAAATCCGTCCGTTTTCGTCATTTGTTATCGAATCGACTTAAAGCCAGATCGTCATATTGGCCGCTCTTCTCTCTGAAACGGTTGTACTTATCGTCTGCAAAGCTATGTCGCGTGCTGCAGTATGCGGAGACACTAAAAGCACCATAGTAGAACACAGATGAAGCTTCTAAGTTGATGTAATAGCCAGTAAGAAGTAGTACAATTCAAGTTTTAGGTACTGATTATTTACTTTTTAGCTGGCTTTGGTGCCTTGGACATGAGCTAGGACCTTAAGATTCTGCATGAAAGGAGGACTAGCAGCCGAGTTACACGGGAGAATGTGAAAAGTGTTCATATGTAGTAAAAACCTGAGAAATCCGTCCGTTTTCGTCATTTGTTATCGAATCGACTTAAAGCCAGATCGCCACATTGGCCGCTCTTCTCTCTGAAATGGTTGTACTTATCGTCTGCAAAGCTATGTCGCGTGCTGCGGTATGCGGAGACAATAAAATCACCATAGTAGAACACAGATGAAGCATCTAAGTCGATGTAATAGCCAGTAAGTAGTAGTACAATTCAAGTTTTAGGTATCGATTATTGACTTCTAGATGGATTTGGTGCCTTGGACATGAGCTAGGAAGTTAAGATTCTGCATGAAAGGAGGACTAGCAGCCGAGTTGCACCGGACAATATGAAAAGTGTTCATATGTAGTAAAAAAATGAGAAATCCGTCCGTTTTCGTCATTTGTTATCGAATCGACTTAAAGCCAGATCGTCACATTGGCCGCTCTTCTCTCTGAAACGGTTGTACTTATCGCCTGCAAAGCTATGTCGCGTGATGCGGTATGCGGAGACACTAAAAGCACCATAGTAAAACACAGATGAAGCTTCTAAGTTGATGTAATAGCCAGTAAGAAGTAGTATAATTCAAGTTTTAGGTATCGATTATTGACTTTTTAGCTGGCTTTGGTGCCTTGGACATGAGCTAGGACCTTAAGATTCTGCATGAAAGGAGGACTAGCAGCCGAGTTGCACGGGAGAATGTGAAAAGTGTTCATATGTAGTAAAAACCTGAGAAATCCGTCCGTTTTCGTCATTTGTTATCGAATCGACTTAAAGCCAGATCGTCACATTGGCCGCTCTTCTCTCTGAAACGGTTGTACTTATCGTCTGCAAAGCTATGTCGTATGCTGCGGTAGGCGGAGACACTGAAACCACCACAGTAGAACACAGATGAAGCTTCTAATTTGATGTAATAGCCAGTAAGAAGTAGTACAATTCAAGTTTTAGGTATCGATTATTGAGTTTTTAGCTGGCTTTGATGCTTTGGACATGAGCTAGGACCTTAAGAATCTGCATGAAAGGAGGACTAGCAGCCGAGTTGCAGGGAAGAATGTGAAAAGTGTTCATATGTAGTAAAAACCTGAGAAATCCGTCCGTTTTCGTCATTTGTTATCGAATCGACTTAAAGCCAGATCGTCACATTGGCCCCTCTTTTCTCTGACACGGTTGTACTTATCGTCTGCAAAGCTATGTCGCGTACTGCGGTGTGCGGAGACACTAAAAGCACCATGGTAGAACACAGATGAAGCTTCTAAGTTGATGTGATAGCCAGTAAGAAGTAGTGCAATTCAAGTTTTAGGTATCGATTATTGACTTTTTAGCTGGCTTTGGTACTTGGACATGAGCTAGGACCTTAAGATTCTGCATTTAAGGAGGACTAGCAGCCGCGTTGCACGGGAGAATGTGAAATGTGTTCATATGTAGTAGAAACCTGAGAAATCCGTCCGTTTTCGTCATTTGTTATCGAATTGACTTAAAGCCCGATCGTCACATTGGCCGCTCTTCGCTTTGAAACGGTCGTACTTATCGTCTGCAAAGCTATGTCGAGTGCTGCGGTATGCGGAGACAATAAAATCACCATAGTAGAACACAGATGAAGCTTCTAAGTCGATGTAATAGCCAGTAAGAAGTAGTACAATTCAAGTTTTAGGTACCGATTATTGACTTTTTAGCTGGCTTTGGTGCCTTGGACATGAGCTAGGACCTTAAGAATCTGCATGAAAGGAGGACTAGCAGCCGAGTTGCAGGGAAGAATGTGAAAAGTGTTCATATGTAGTAAATACCTGAGAAATCCGTCCGTTTTCGTCATTTGTTATCGAATCGACTTAAAGCCCGATCGTCACATTGGCCGCTCTTCTCTCTGAAACGGTTGTACTTATCGCCTGCAAAGCTATGTCGCGTGATGCGGTATGCGGAGACACTAAAAGCACCATAGTAGAACACAGATGAAGCTTCTAAGTTGATGTAATAGCCAGTAAGAAGTAGTACAATTCAAGTTTTAGGTATCGATTATTGAATTTTAGCTGGCTTTGGTGCCTTGGACATGAGCTAGGACCTTAAGATTCTGCATGAAAGGAGGACTAGCAGCCGCGTTGTACGGGAGAATGTGAAATGTGTTCATATGTAGTAAAATCCTGAGAAATACGTCCGTTTTCGTCATTTGTTATCGAATCGACTTAAAGCCAGATCGTCACATTGGATGCTCTTCTCTCTGAAACGGTTGTACTTATCGTCTGGAAAGCTTTGTCGCGTGCTCCGGTATGCGGAGACACTGAAAGCACCATAGTAGAACACAGATGAAGCTTCTAAGATGATGTAATAGCCAGTAAGAAGTAGTACAATTCAAGTTTTAGGTATCGATTATTGACCTTTTAGCTGGCTTTGGTGCCTTGGACATGAGCTAGGACCTTAAGATTCTGCATGAAAGGAGGACTAGCAGCCGAGTTGCACGGGAGAATGTGAAAAGTGTTCATATGTAGTAAAAACCTGAGAAATCCGTCCGTTTTCGTCATTTGTTATCGAATCGACTTAAAGCCAGATCGTCACATTGGCCCCTCTTTTCTCTGAAACGTTTGTACTTATCGTCTGCAAAGCCATGTCGCGTACTGTGGTGTGCGGAGACACTAAAAGCACCATGGTAGAACACAGATGAAGCTTCTAAGTTGATGTAATAGCCAGTAAGAAGTAGTACAATTCAAGTTTTAGGTATCGATTATTGACTTTTTAGCTGGCTTTGGTGCCTTGGACATGAGCTAGGACCGTAAGATTCTGCATTAAAGGTGGACTAGCAGCCGAGTTGCAAGGAAGAATGTGAAAAGTGTTCATATGTAGTAAAAACCTGAGAAATCCGTCCGTTTTCGTCATTTGTTATCGAATCGACTTAAAGCCAGATCGTCACATTGGCCGCTCTTCTCTCTGAAACGGTTGTACTTATCGTCTGCAGAGCTATGTCGCGTGCTGCGGTATGCGGAGACTCTAAAAGCACCATAGTAGAACACAGATGAAGCTTCTAAGTTGATGTAATAGCCAGTAAGAAGTAGTACAATTCAAGTTTTAGGTACTGATTATTTACTTTTTAGCTGGCTTTGGAGCCTTGGACATGAGCTAGGACCTTAAGATTCTGCATGAAAGGAGGACTAGCAGCCGCGTTGCACGGGAGAATGTGAAATGTGATCATATGTAGTAAAAACCTGAGAAATCCGACCGTTTTCGTCATTTGTTATCGAATCGACTTAAAGCCCGATCGTCACATTGGCCGCTCTTCTCTCTGAAACGGTTGTACTTATCGCCTGCAAAGCTATGTCGCGTGATGCGGTATGCGGAGACACTAAAAGCACCATAGTAGAACACAGATGAATTTTCTAAGTTGATGTAATAGCTAGTAAGAAGTAGTACAATTCAAGTTTTAGGTATCGATTATTGACTTTTTAGCTGGCTTTGGTGCCTTGGACATGAGCTAGGACCTTAAGAATCTGCATGAAAGGAGGACTAGCAGCCGAGTTGCAGGGAAGAATGTGAAAAGTGTTCATATGTAGTAAAAACCTGAGAAATCCGTCCGTTTTCGTCATTTGTTATCGAATCGACTTAAATCCCGATCGTCACATTGGCCGCTCTTCTCTCTGAAACGGTTGTACTTATCGCCTGCAAAGCTATGTCGCGTGATGCGGTATGCGGAGACACTAAACGCACCATAGTAGAACACAGATGAAGCTTCTAAGATGATGTAATAGCCAGTAAGAAGTAGTACAATTCAAGTTTTAGGTATCGATTATTGACTTTTTAGCTGGCTTTGGTGCCTTGGACATGAGCTAGGACCTTAAGATTCTGCATGAAAGGAGGACTAGCAGCCGAGTTGCACGGGAGAATGTGAAAAGTGTTCATATGTAGTAAAAACCTGAGAAATCCGTCCGTTTTCGTCATTTGTTATCGAATCAACTTAAAGCCAGATCGTCACATTGGCCCCTCTTTTCTCTGAAACGTTTGTACTTATCGCCTGCAAAGCTATGTCGCGTACTGCGGTGTGCGGAGACACTAAAACCACCATGGTAGAACACAGATGAAGCTTCTAAGTTGATGTAATAGCCAGTAAGAAGTAGTACAATTCAAGTTTTAGGTATCGATTATTGACTTTTTAGCTGGCTTTGGTGCCTTGGACATGAGCTAGGACCTTAAGATTCTGCATTAAAGGAGGACTAGCAGCCGAGTTGCAGGGAAGAATGTGAAAAGTGTTCATATATAGTAAAAACCTGAGAAATCCGTCCGTTTTCGTCATTTGTTATCGAATCGACTTAAAGCCAGATCGTCACATTGGCCGCTCTTTTCTCTGAAACGGTTGTACTTATCGTCTGCAAAGCTATGTCGCGTGCTGCGGTATGCGGAGACTCTAAAAGCACCATAGTAGAACACAGATGAAGCTTCTAAGTTGATGTAATAGCCAGTAAGAAGTAGTACAATTCAAGTTTTAGGTACTGATTATTTACTTTTTAGCTGGCTTTGGAGCCTTGGACATGAGCTAGGACCTTAAGATTCTGCATGAAAGGAGGACTAGCAGCCGCGTTGCACGGGAGAATGTGAAATGTGTTCATATGTAGTAAAAACCTGAGAAATCCGTCCGTTTTCGTCATTTGTTATCGTATCGAATTAAAGCCCGATCGTCACATTGGCCGCTCTTCTCTCTGAAACGGTTGTACTTATCGCCTGCAAAGCTATGTCGCGTGATGCGGTATGCGGAGACACTAAAAGCACCATAGTAGAACACAGATGAAGCTTCTAAGTTGATGTAATAGCCAGTAAGAAGTAGTACAATTCAAGTTTTAGGTATCGATTATTGACTTTTTAGCTGGCTTTGGTGCCTTGGACATGAGCTAGGACCTTAAGATTCTGCATGAAAGGAGGACTAGTAGCCGCGTTGTACGGGAGAATGTGAAATGTGTTCATATGTAGTAAAATCCTGAGAAATACGTCCGTTTTCGTCATTTGTTATCGAATCGACTTAAAGCCAGATCGTCACATTGGATGCTCTTCTCTCTGAAATGGTTGTACTTATCGTCTCGAAAGCTTTGTCGCTTGCTGCGGTATGCGGAGACACTGAAAGCACCATAGTAGAACACAGATGAAGCTTCTAAGATGATGTAATAGCCAGTAAGAAGTAGTACAATTCAAGTTTTAGGTATCGATTATTGACTTTTTAGCTGGCTTTGGTGCCTTGGACATGAGCTAGGACCTTAAGATTCTGCATGAAAGGAGGACTAGCAGCCGAGTTGCACGGGAGAATGTGAAAAGTGTTCATATGTAGTAAAAACCTGAGAAATCCGTCCGTTGTCGTCATTTGTTATCGAATCGACTTAAAGCCAGATCGTCACATTGGCCCCTCTTTTCTCTGAAACGGTTGTACTTATCGTCTGCAAAGCTATGTCGCGTACTGCGGTGTGCGGAGACACTAAAAGCACCATGGTAGAACACAGATGAAGCTTCTAAGTTGATGTAATAGCCAGTAAGAAGTAGTACAATTCAAGTTTTAGGTATCGATTATTGACTTTTTAGCTGGCTTTGGTGCCTTGGACATGAGCTAGGACCTTAAGATTCTGCATTAAAGGAGGACTAGCAGCCGCGTTGCACGGGAGAATGTGAAATGTGTTCATATGTAGTAGAAACCTGAGAAATCCGTCCGTTTTCGTCATTTGTTATCGAATTGACTTAAAGCCCGATCGTCACATTGGCCGCTCTTCTCTCTGAAACGGTTGTACTTATCGTCTGCAAAGCTATGTCGCGTGCTGCGGTATTCGGAGACATTTAAAGCACCATAGTAGGACACAGATGAAGCTTCTAAGTTGATGTAATAGCAAGTAAGAAGTAGTACAATACAAGTTTTAGGTATCGATTATTGACTTTTTAGCTGGCTTTGATGCCTTGGACATGAGCTAGGACCTTAAGAATCTGCATGAAAGGAGGACTAGCAGCCGAGTTGCAGGGAAGAATGTGAAAAGTGTTCATATGTAGTAAAAACCTGAGAAATCCGTCCGTTTTCGTCATTTGTTATCGAATCGACTTAAAGCCAGATCGTCACATTGGCCGCTCTTCTCTCTGAAACGGTTGTACTTATCGTCTGCAAAGCTATGTCGCGTGCTGCGGTATGCGGAGACTCTAAAAGCACCATAGTAGAACACAGATGAAGCTTGTAAGTTAAATGTAATAGCAAGTAAGAAGTAGTACAATACAAGTTTTAGGTATCGATTATTGACTTTTTAGCTGGCTTTGGTGCCTTGGACATGAGCTAGGACCTTAAGATTCTGCATGAAAGGAGGACTAGCAGCCGCGTTGCACGGGAGAATGTGAAATGTGTTCATATGTAGTAAAAACCTGAGAAATCCGTCCGTTTTCGTCATTTGTTATCGAATCGACTTAAAGCCCGATCATCACATTGGCCGCTATTCTCTCTGAAACGGTTGTACTTATCGCCTGCAAAGCTATGTCGCGTGATGCGGTATGCGGAGACACTAAAAGCACCATAGTAGAACACAGATGAAGCTTCTAAGTTGATGTAATAGCCAGTAAGAAATAGTACAATTCAAGTTTTAGGTATCGATTATTGACTTTTTAGCTGGCTTTGGTGCCTTGGACATGAGCTAGGACCTTAAGATTCTGCATGAAAGGAGGACTAGCAGCCGCGTTGTACGTGAGAATGTGAAATGTGTTCATATGTAGTAAAATCCTGAGAAATACGTCCGTTTTCGTCATTTGTTATCGAATCGACTTAAAGCCAGATCGTCACATTGGCTGCTCTTCTCTCTGAAACGGTTGTACTTTTCGTCTGGAAAGCTTTGTCGCGTGCTGCGGTATGCGGAGACACTGGAAGCACCATAGTAGAACACAGATGAAGCTTCTAAGATGATGTAATAGCCAGTAAGAAGTAGTACAATTCAAGTTTTAGGTATCGATTATTGACTTTTTAGCTGGCTTTGGTGCCTTGGACATGAGCTAGGCCCTTAAGATTCTGCATGAAAGGAGGACTAGCAGCCGAGTTGCACGGGAGAATGTGAAAAGTGTTCATATGTAGTAAAAACCTGAGAAATCCGTCCGTTTTCGTCATTTGTTATCGAATCGACTTAAAGCCAGATCGTCACATTGGCCGCTCTTCTCTCTGAAACGGTTGTACTTATCGTCTGCAAAGCTATGTCGTATGCTGCGGTAGGCGGAGACACTGAAACCACCACAGTAGAACACAGATGAAGCTTCTAATTTGATGTAATAGCCAGTAAGAAGTAGTACTATTCAAGTTTTAGGTATCGATTATTGACTTTTTAGCTGGCTTTGATGCCTTGGACATGAGCTAGGACCTTAAGATTCTGCATGAAAGGAGGACTAGAAGCCGCGTTGCACGGGAGAATGTGAAATGTGTTCATATGTAGTAAAAACCTGAGAAATCCGTCCGTTTTCGTCATTTGTTATCGAATCGACTTAAAGCCAGATCGTCACATTGGCTGCTCTTCTCTCTGAAACGGTTGTACTTTTCGTCTGGAAAGCTTTGTCGCGTGCTGCGGTATGCGGAGACACTGGAAGCACCATAGTAGAACACAGATGAAGCTTCTAAGATGATGTAATAGCCAGTAAGAAGTAGTACAATTCAAGTTTTAGGTATCGATTATTGACTTTTTAGCTGGCTTTGGTGCCTTGGACATGAGCTAGGCCCTTAAGATTCTGCATGAAAGGAGGACTAGCAGCCGAGTTGCACGGGAGAATGTGAAAAGTGTTCATATGTAGTAAAAACCTGAGAAATCCGTCCGTTTTCGTCATTTGTTATCGAATCGACTTAAAGCCAGATCGTCACATTGGCCGCTCTTCTCTCTGAAACGGTTGTACTTATCGTCTGCAAAGCTATGTCGTATGCTGCGGTAGGCGGAGACACTGAAACCACCACAGTAGAACACAGATGAAGCTTCTAATTTGATGTAATAGCCAGTAAGAAGTAGTACTATTCAAGTTTTAGGTATCGATTATTGACTTTTTAGCTGGCTTTGATGCCTTGGACATGAGCTAGGACCTTAAGATTCTGCATGAAAGGAGGACTAGAAGCCGCGTTGCACGGGAGAATGTGAAATGTGTTCATATGTAGTAAAAACCTGAGAAATCCGTCCGTTTTCGTCATTTGTTATCGAATCGACTTAAAGCCAGATCGTCACATTGGCCCCTCTTTTCTCTGAAACGTTTGTACTTATCGTCTGCAAAGCCATGTCGCGTACTGTGGTGTGCGGAGACACTAAAAGCACCATGGTAGAACACAGATGAAGCTTCTAAGTTGATGTAATAGCCAGTAAGAAGTAGTACAATTCAAGTTTTAGGTATCGATTATTGACTTTTTAGCTGGCTTTGGTGCCTTGGACATGAGCTAGGACCGTAAGATTCTGCATTAAAGGTGGACTAGCAGCCGAGTTGCAAGGAAGAATGTGAAAAGTGTTCATATGTAGTAAAAACCTGAGAAATCCGTCCGTTTTCGTCATTTGTTATCGAATCGACTTAAAGCCAGATCGTCACATTGGCCGCTCTTCTCTCTGAAACGGTTGTACTTATCGTCTGCAGAGCTATGTCGCGTGCTGCGGTATGCGGAGACTCTAAAAGCACCATAGTAGAACACAGATGAAGCTTCTAAGTTGATGTAATAGCCAGTAAGAAGTAGTACAATTCAAGTTTTAGGTACTGATTATTTACTTTTTAGCTGGCTTTGGAGCCTTGGACATGAGCTAGGACCTTAAGATTCTGCATGAAAGGAGGACTAGCAGCCGCGTTGCACGGGAGAATGTGAAATGTGATCATATGTAGTAAAAACCTGAGAAATCCGACCGTTTTCGTCATTTGTTATCGAATCGACTTAAAGCCCGATCGTCACATTGGCCGCTCTTCTCTCTGAAACGGTTGTACTTATCGCCTGCAAAGCTATGTCGCGTGATGCGGTATGCGGAGACACTAAAAGCACCATAGTAGAACACAGATGAATTTTCTAAGTTGATGTAATAGCTAGTAAGAAGTAGTACAATTCAAGTTTTAGGTATCGATTATTGACTTTTTAGCTGGCTTTGGTGCCTTGGACATGAGCTAGGACCTTAAGAATCTGCACGAAAGGAGGACTAGCAGCCGAGTTGCAGGGAAGAATGTGAAAAGTGTTCATATGTAGTAAAAACCTGAGAAATCCGTCCGTTTTCGTCATTTGTTATCGAATCGACTTAAAGCCAGATCGTCACATTGGCCGCTCTTCTCTCTGAAACGGTTGTACTTATCGTCTTCAAAGCTATGTCGCGTGCTGCGGTATGCGGAGACACTAAAAGCACCATAGTAGAACACAGATGAAGCTTCTAAGTTGATGTAATAGCCAGTAAGAAGTAGTACAATTCAAGTTTTAGGTATCGATTATTGACTTTTTAGCTGGCTTTGGTGCCTTGGACATGAGCTAGGACCTTAAGATTCTGCATGAAAGGAGGACTAGCAGCCGAGTTGCACGGGAGAATGTGAAAAGTGTTCATATGTAGTAAAAACCTGAGAAATCCGTCCGTTTTCGTCATTTGTTATCGAATCAACTTAAAGCCAGATCGTCACATTGGCCCCTCTTTTCTCTGAAACGTTTGTACTTATCGCCTGCAAAGCTATGTCGCGTACTGCGGTGTGCGGAGACACTAAAACCACCATGGTAGAACACAGATGAAGCTTCTAAGTTGATGTAATAGCCAGTAAGAAGTAGTACAATTCAAGTTTTAGGTATCGATTATTGACTTTTTAGCTGGCTTTGGTGCCTTGGACATGAGCTAGGACCTTAAGATTCTGCATTAAAGGAGGACTAGCAGCCGAGTTGCAGGGAAGAATGTGAAAAGTGTTCATATATAGTAAAAACCTGAGAAATCCGTCCGTTTTCGTCATTTGTTATCGAATCGACTTAAAGCCAGATCGTCACATTGGCCGCTCTTTTCTCTGAAACGGTTGTACTTATCGTCTGCAAAGCTATGTCGCGTGCTGCGGTATGCGGAGACTCTAAAAGCACCATAGTAGAACACAGATGAAGCTTCTAAGTTGATGTAATAGCCAGTAAGAAGTAGTACAATTCAAGTTTTAGGTACTGATTATTTACTTTTTAGCTGGCTTTGGAGCCTTGGACATGAGCTAGGACCTTAAGATTCTGCATGAAAGGAGGACTAGCAGCCGCGTTGCACGGGAGAATGTGAAATGTGTTCATATGTAGTAAAAACCTGAGAAATCCGTCCGTTTTCGTCATTTGTTATCGTACCGAATTAAAGCCCGATCGTCACATTGGCCGCTCTTCTCTCTGAAACGGTTGTACTTATCGCCTGCAAAGCTATGTCGCGTGATGCGGTATGCGGAGACACTAAAAGCACCATAGTAGAACACAGATGAAGCTTCTAAGTTGATGTAATAGCCAGTAAGAAGTAGTACAATTCAAGTTTTAGGTATCGATTATTGACTTTTTAGCTGGCTTTGGTGCCTTGGACATGAGCTAGGACCTTAAGATTCTGCATGAAAGGAGGACTAGTAGCCGCGTTGTACGGGAGAATGTGAAATGTGTTCATATGTAGTAAAATCCTGAGAAATACGTCCGTTTTCGTCATTTGTTATCGAATCGACTTAAAGCCAGATCGTCACATTGGATGCTCTTCTCTCTGAAATGGTTGTACTTATCGTCTCGAAAGCTTTGTCGCTTGCTGCGGTATGCGGAGACACTGAAAGCACCATAGTAGAACACAGATGAAGCTTCTAAGATGATGTAATAGCCAGTAAGAAGTAGTACAATTCAAGTTTTAGGTATCGATTATTGACTTTTTAGCTGGCTTTGGTGCCTTGGACATGAGCTAGGACCTTAAGATTCTGCATGAAAGGAGGACTAGCAGCCGAGTTGCACGGGAGAATGTGAAAAGTGTTCATATGTAGTAAAAACCTGAGAAATCCGTCCGTTGTCGTCATTTGTTATCGAATCGACTTAAAGCCAGATCGTCACATTGGCCCCTCTTTTCTCTGAAACGGTTGTACTTATCGTCTGCAAAGCTATGTCGCGTACTGCGGTGTGCGGAGACACTAAAAGCACCATGGTAGAACACAGATGAAGCTTCTAAGTTGATGTAATAGCCAGTAAGAAGTAGTACAATTCAAGTTTTAGGTATCGATTATTGACTTTTTAGCTGGCTTTGGTGCCTTGGACATGAGCTAGGACCTTAAGATTCTGCATTAAAGGAGGACTAGCAGCCGCGTTGCACGGGAGAATGTGAAATGTGTTCATATGTAGTAGAAACCTGAGAAATCCGTCCGTTTTCGTCATTTGTTATCGAATTGACTTAAAGCCCGATCGTCACATTGGCCGCTCTTCTCTCTGAAACGGTTGTACTTATCGTCTGCAAAGCTATGTCGCGTGCTGCGGTATTCGGAGACATTTAAAGCACCATAGTAGGACACAGATGAAGCTTCTAAGTTGATGTAATAGCAAGTAAGAAGTAGTACAATACAAGTTTTAGGTATCGATTATTGACTTTTTAGCTGGCTTTGATGCCTTGGACATGAGCTAGGACCTTAAGAATCTGCATGAAAGGAGGACTAGCAGCCGAGTTGCAGGGAAGAATGTGAAAAGTGTTCATATGTAGTAAAAACCTGAGAAATCCGTCCGTTTTCGTCATTTGTTATCGAATCGACTTAAAGCCAGATCGTCACATTGGCCGCTCTTCTCTCTGAAACGGTTGTACTTATCGTCTGCAAAGCTATGTCGCGTGCTGCGGTATGCGGAGACTCTAAAAGCACCATAGTAGAACACAGATGAAGCTTGTAAGTTAAATGTAATAGCAAGTAAGAAGTAGTACAATACAAGTTTTAGGTATCGATTATTGACTTTTTAGCTGGCTTTGGTGCCTTGGACATGAGCTAGGACCTTAAGATTCTGCATGAAAGGAGGACTAGCAGCCGCGTTGCACGGGAGAATGTGAAATGTGTTCATATGTAGTAAAAACCTGAGAAATCCGTCCGTTTTCGTCATTTGTAATCGAATCGACTTAAAGCCCGATCATCACATTGGCCGCTATTCTCTCTGAAACGGTTGTACTTATCGCCTGCAAAGCTATGTCGCGTGATGCGGTATGCGGAGACACTAAAAGCACCATAGTAGAACACAGATGAAGCTTCTAAGTTGATGTAATAGCCAGTAAGAAATAGTACAATTCAAGTTTTAGGTATCGATTATTGACTTTTTAGCTGGCTTTGGTGCCTTGGACATGAGCTAGGACCTTAAGATTCTGCATGAAAGGAGGACTAGCAGCCGCGTTGTACGTGAGAATGTGAAATGTGTTCATATGTAGTAAAATCCTGAGAAATACGTCCGTTTTCGTCATTTGTTATCGAATCGACTTAAAGCCAGATCGTCACATTGGCTGCTCTTCTCTCTGAAACGGTTGTACTTTTCGTCTGGAAAGCTTTGTCGCGTGCTGCGGTATGCGGAGACACTGGAAGCACCATAGTAGAACACAGATGAAGCTTCTAAGATGATGTAATAGCCAGTAAGAAGTAGTACAATTCAAGTTTTAGGTATCGATTATTGACTTTTTAGCTGGCTTTGGTGCCTTGGACATGAGCTAGGCCCTTAAGATTCTGCATGAAAGGAGGACTAGCAGCCGAGTTGCACGGGAGAATGTGAAAAGTGTTCATATGTAGTAAAAACCTGAGAAATCCGTCCGTTTTCGTCATTTGTTATCGAATCGACTTAAAGCCAGATCGTCACATTGGCCGCTCTTCTCTCTGAAACGGTTGTACTTATCGTCTGCAAAGCTATGTCGTATGCTGCGGTAGGCGGAGACACTGAAACCACCACAGTAGAACACAGATGAAGCTTCTAATTTGATGTAATAGCCAGTAAGAAGTAGTACAATTCAAGTTTTAGGTATCGATTATTGACTTTTTAGCTGGCTTTGATGCCTTGGACATGAGCTAGGACCTTAAGATTCTGCATGAAAGGAGGACTAGAAGCAGCGTTGCACGGGAGAATGTGAAATGTGTTCATATGTAGTAAAAACCTGAGAAATCCGTCCGTTTTCGTCATTTGTTATCGAATCGACTTAAAGCCAGATCGTCACATTGGCCCCTCTTTTCTCTGAAACGTTTGTACTTATCGTCTGCAAAGCCATGTCGCGTACTGTGGTGTGCGGAGACACTAAAAGCACCATGGTAGAACACAGATGAAGCTTCTAAGTTGATGTAATAGCCAGTAAGAAGTAGTACAATTCAAGTTTTAGGTATCGATTATTGACTTTTTAGCTGGCTTTGGTGCCTTGGACATGAGCTAGGACCGTAAGATTCTGCATTAAAGGTGGACTAGCAGCCGAGTTGCAGGGAAGAATGTGAAAAGTGTTCATATGTAGTAAAAACCTGAGAAATCCGTCCGTTTTCGTCATTTGTTATCGAATCGACTTAAAGCCAGATCGTCACATTGGCCGCTCTTCTCTCTGAAACGGTTGTACTTATCGTCTGCAGAGCTATGTCGCGTGCTGCGGTATGCGGAGACTCTAAAAGCACCATAGTAGAACACAGATGAAGCTTCTAAGTTGATGTAATAGCCAGTAAGAAGTAGTACAATTCAAGTTTTAGGTACTGATTATTTACTTTTTAGCTGGCTTTGGAGCCTTGGACATGAGCTAGGACCTTAAGATTCTGCATGAAAGGAGGACTAGCAGCCGCGTTGCACGGGAGAATGTGAAATGTGATCATATGTAGTAAAAACCTGAGAAATCCGACCGTTTTCGTCATTTGTTATCGAATCGACTTAAAGCCCGATCGTCACATTGGCCGCTCTTCTCTCTGAAACGGTTGTACTTATCGCCTGCAAAGCTATGTCGCGTGATGCGGTATGCGGAGACACTAAAAGCACCATAGTAGAACACAGATGAATTTTCTAAGTTGATGTAATAGCTAGTAAGAAGTAGTACAATTCAAGTTTTAGGTATCGATTATTGACTTTTTAGCTGGCTTTGGTGCCTTGGACATGAGCTAGGACCTTAAGAATCTGCATGAAAGGAGGACTAGCAGCCGAGTTGCAGGGAAGAATGTGAAAAGTGTTCATATGTAGTAAAAACCTGAGAAATCCGTCCGTTTTCGTCATTTGTTATCGAATCGACTTAAATCCCGATCGTCACATTGGCCGCTCTTCTCTCTGAAACGGTTGTACTTATCGTCTGCAAAGCTATGTCGCGTGATGCGGTATGCGGAGACACTAAAAGCACCATAGTAGAACACAGATGAAGCTTCTAAGAAGATGTAATAGCCAGTAAGAAGTAGTACAATTCAAGTTTTAGGTATCGATTATTGACTTTTTAGCTGGCTTTGGTGCCTTGGACATGAGCTAGGACCTTAAGATTCTGCATGAAAGGAGGACTAGCAGCCGAGTTGCACGGGAGAATGTGAAAAGTGTTCATATGTAGTAAAAACCTGAGAAATCCGTCCGTTTTCGTCATTTGTTATCGAATCAACTTAAAGCCAGATCGTCACATTGGCCCCTCTTTTCTCTGAAACGTTTGTACTTATCGCCTGCAAAGCTATGTCGCGTACTGCGGTGTGCGGAGACACTAAAACCACCATGGTAGAACACAGATGAAGCTTCTAAGTTGATGTAATAGCCAGTAAGAAGTAGTACAATTCAAGTTTTAGGTATCGATTATTGACTTTTTAGCTGGCTTTGGTGCCTTGGACATGAGCTAGGACCTTAAGATTCTGCATTAAAGGAGGACTAGCAGCCGAGTTGCAGGGAAGAATGTGAAAAGTGTTCATATATAGTAAAAACCTGAGAAATCCGTCCGTTTTCGTCATTTGTTATCGAATCGACTTAAAGCCAGATCGTCACATTGGCCGCTCTTTTCTCTGAAACGGTTGTACTTATCGTCTGCAAAGCTATGTCGCGTGCTGCGGTATGCGGAGACTCTAAAAGCACCATAGTAGAACACAGATGAAGCTTCTAAGTTGATGTAATAGCCAGTAAGAAGTAGTACAATTCAAGTTTTAGGTACTGATTATTTACTTTTAAGCTGGCTTTGGAGCCTTGGACATGAGCTAGGACCTTAAGATTCTGCATGAAAGGAGGACTAGCAGCCGCGTTGCACGGGAGAATGTGAAATGTGTTCATATGTAGTAAAAACCTGAGAAATCCGTCCGTTTTCGTCATTTGTTATCGAATCGACTTAAAGCCCGATCGTCACATTGGCCGCTCTTCTCTCTGAAACGGTTGTACTTATCGCCTGCAAAGCTATGTCGCGTGATGCGGTATGCGGAGACACTAAAAGCACCATAGTAGAACACAGATGAAGCTTCTAAGTTGATGTAATAGCCAGTAAGAAGTAGTACAATTCAAGTTTTAGGTATCGATTATTGACTTTTTAGCTGGCTTTGGTGCCTTGGACATGAGCTAGGACCTTAAGATTCTGCATGAAAGGAGGACTAGTAGCCGCGTTGTACGGGAGAATGTGAAATGTGTTCATATGTAGTAAAATCCTGAGAAATACGTCCGTTTTCGTCATTTGTTATCGAATCGACTTAAAGCCAGATCGTCACATTGGATGCTCTTCTCTCTGAAATGGTTGTACTTATCGTCTCGAAAGCTTTGTCGCTTGCTGCGGTATGCGGAGACACTGAAAGCACCATAGTAGAACACAGATGAAGCTTCTAAGATGATGTAATAGCCAGTAAGAAGTAGTACAATTCAAGTTTTAGGTATCGATTATTGACTTTTTAGCTGGCTTTGGTGCCTTGGACATGAGCTAGGACCTTAAGATTCTTGCATGAAAGGAGGACTAGCAGCCGAGTTGCATGGGAGAATGTGAAAAGTGTTCATATGTAGTAAAAACCTGAGAAATCCGTCCGTTTTCGTCATTTGTTATCGAATCGACTTAAAGCCAGATCGTCACATTGGCCCCTCTTTTCTCTGAAACGGTTGTACTTATCGTCTGCAAAGCTATGTCGCGTACTGCGGTGTGCGGAGACACTAAAAGCACCATGGTAGAACACAGATGAAGCTTCTAAGTTGATGTAATAGCCAGTAAGAAGTAGTACAATTCAAGTTTTAGGTATCGATTATTGACTTTTTAGCTGGCTTTGGTGCCTTGGACATGAGCTAGGACCATAAGATTCTGCATTAAAGGAGGACTAGCAGCCGCGTTGCACGGGAGAATGTGAAATGTGTTCATATGTAGTAGAAACCTGAGAAATCCGTCCGTTTTCGTCATTTGTTATCGAATTGACTTAAAGCCCGATCGTCACATTGGCCGCTCTTCTCTCTGAAACGGTTGTACTTATCGTCTGCAAAGCTATGTCGCGTGCTGCGGTATTCGGAGACATTAAAAGCACCATAGTAGGACACAGATGAAGCTTCTAAGTTGATGTAATAGCAAGTAAGAAGTAGTACAATACAAGTTTTAGGTATCGATTATTGACTTTTTAGCTGGCTTTGATGCCTTGGACATGAGCTAGGACCTTAAGAATCTGCATGAAAGGAGGACTAGCAGCCGAGTTGCAGGGAAGAATGTGAAAAGTGTTCATATGTAGTAAAAACCTGAGAAATCCGTCCGTTTTCGTCATTTGTTATCGAATCGACTTAAAGCCAGATCGTCACATTGGCCGCTCTTCTCTCTGAAACGGTTGTACTTATCGTCTGCAAAGCTATGTCGCGTGCTGCGGTATGCGGAGACTCTAAAAGCACCATAGTAGAACACAGATGAAGCTTGTAAGTTAAATGTAATAGCAAGTAAGAAGTAGTACAATACAAGTTTTAGGTATCGATTATTGACTTTTTAGCTGGCTTTGGTGCCTTGGACATGAGCTAGGACCTTAAGATTCTGCATGAAAGGAGGACTAGCAGCCGCGTTGCACGGGAGAATGTGAAATGTGTTCATATGTAGTAAAAACCTAAGAAATCCGTCCGTTTTCGTCATTTGTTATCGAATCGACTTAAAGCCCGATCATCACATTGGCCGCTATTCTCTCTGAAACGGTTGTACTTATCGCCTGCAAAGCTATGTCGCGTGATGCGGTATGCGGAGACACTAAAAGCACCATAGTAGAACACAGATGAAGCTTCTAAGTTGATGTAATAGCCAGTAAGAAATAGAACAATTCAAGTTTTAGGTATCGATTATTGACTTTTTAGCTGGCTTTGGTGCCTTGGACATGAGCTAGGACCTTAAGATTCTGCATGAAAGGAGGACTAGCAGCCGCGTTGTACGTGAGAATGTGAAATGTGTTCATATGTAGTAAAATCCTGAGAAATACGTCCGTTTTCGTCATTTGTTATCGAATCGACTTAAAGCCAGATCGTCACATTGGCTGCTCTTCTCTCTGAAACGGTTGTACTTTTCGTCTGGAAAGCTTTGTCGCGTGCTGCGGTATGCGGAGACACTGAAAGCACCATAGTAGAACACAGATGAAGCTTCTAAGATGATGTAATAGCCAGTAAGAAGTAGTACAATTCAAGTTTTAGGTATCGATTATTGACTTTTTAGCTGGCTTTGGTGCCTTGGACATGAGCTAGGCCCTTAAGATTCTGCATGAAAGGAGGACTAGCAGCCGAGTTGCACGGGAGAATGTGAAAAGTGTTCATATGTAGTAAAAACCTGAGAAATCCGTCCGTTTTCGTCATTTGTTATCGAATCGACTTAAAGCCAGATCGTCACATTGGCCGCTCTTCTCTCTGAAACGGTTGTACTTATCGTCTGCAAAGCTATGTCGTATGCTGCGGTAGGCGGAGACACTGAAACCACCACAGTAGAACACAGATGAAGCTTCTAATTTGATGTAATAGCCAGTAAGAAGTAGTACAATTCAAGTTTTAGGTATCGATTATTGACTTTTTAGCTGGCTTTGATGCCTTGGACATGAGCTAGGACCTTAAGATTCTGCATGAAAGGAGGAATAGCAGCCGAGTTGCAGGGAAGAATGTGAAAAGTGTTCATATGTAGTAAAAACCTGAGAAATCCGTCCGTTTTCGTCATTTGTTATCGAATCGACTTAAAGCCAGATCGTCACATTGGCCGCTCTTCTCTCTGAAACGGTTGTACTTATCGTCTGCAAAGCTATGTCGCGTGCTGCGGTATGCGGATACACTAAAAGCACCATAGTAGAACACAGATGAAGCTTCTAAGTTGATGTAATAGCCAGTAAGAAGTAGTACAATTCAAGTTTTAGGTACTGATTATTTACTTTTTAGCTGGCTTTGGTGCCTTGGACATGAGCTAGGACCTTAAGATTCTGCATGAAAGGAGGACTAGAAGCCGCGTTGCACGGGAGCATGTGAAATGTGTTCATATGTAGTAAAAACCTGAGAAATCCGTCCGTTTTCGTCATTTGTTATCGAATCGACTTAAAGCCCGATCGTCACATTGGCCGCTCTTTTCTATGAAACGGTTGTACTTATCGCCTGCAAAGCTATGTCGCGTGATGCGGTATGCGGAGACACTAAAAGCACCATAGTAGAACACAGATGAAGCTTCTAAGTTGATGTAATAGCCAGTAAGAAGTAGTACAATTCAAGTTTTAGGTATCGATTATTGACTTTTTAGCTGGCTTTGGTGCCTTGGACATGAGCTAGGACCTTAAGATTCTGCATGAAAGGAGGACTAGCAGCCGAGTTGCATGGGAGAATGTGAAAAGTGTTCATATGTAGTAAAAACCTGAGAAATCCGTCCGTTTTCGTCATTTGTTATCGAATCGACTTAAAGCCAGATCGTCACATTGGCCCCACTTTTCTCTGAAACGGTTGTACTTATCGTCTGCAAAGCTATGTCGCGTACTGCGGTGTGCGGAGACACTAAAAGCACCATGGTAGAACACAGATGAAGCTTCTAAGTTGATGTAATAGCCAAAAAGAAGTAGTACAATTCAAGTTTTAGGTATCGATTATTGACTTTTTAGCTGGCTTTGGTGCCTTGGACATGAGCTAGGACCTTAAGATTCTGCATTAAAGGAGGACTAGCAGCCGCGTTGCACGGGAGAATGTGAAATGTGTTCATATGTAGTAGAAACCTGAGAAATCCGTCCGTTTTCGTCATTTGTTATCGAATCGACTTAAAGCCATATCGTCACATTGGCCGCTCTTCTCTCTGAAACGGTTGTACTTATCGTCTGCAAAGCTATGTCGCGTGCTGCGGTATGCGGAGACAATAAGATCACCATAGTAGAACACAGATGAAGCTTCTAAGTCGATGTAATAGCCAGTAAGAAGTAGTACTATACAAGTTTTAGCTACTTCTTATTGACTTTTTAGCTGGCTTTGGTGCCTTGGACATGAGCTAGGATCTTAAGATTCTGCATGAAAGGAGGACTAGCAGCGGAGTTGCACGGGAGAATGTGAAAAGTGTTCATATGTAGTAAAAACCTGAGAAATCCGTCCGTTTTCGTCATTTGTTATCGAATCGACTTAAAGCCAGATCGTCACATTGGCCGCTCTTCTCTCTGAAACGGTTGTACTTATCGTCTGCAAAGCTATGTCGCGTGCTGCGGTATGCGGAGACAATAAAATCACCATAGTAGAACACAGATGAAGCTTCTAAGTCAATGTAATAGCCAGTAAGAAGTAGTACAATTCAAGTTTTAGGTATCGATTATTGACTTCTTAGATGGATTTGGTGCCTTGGACATGAGCTAGGATGTTAAGATTCTGCATGAAAGGAGGACTAGCAGCCGAGTTGCACGGGACAATATGAAAAGTGTTCATATGTAGTAAAAACCTAAGAAATCCGTCCGTTTTCGTCATTTGTTATCGAATCGACTTAAAGCCAGATCGTCACATTGGCCGCTCTTCTCTCTGAAACGGTTGTCCTTATCGCCTGCAAAGCTATGTCGCGTGATGCGGTATGCGGAGACACTAAAAGCACCATAGTAGAACACAGATGAAGCTTCTAAGTTGATGTAATAGCCAGTAAGAAGTAGTATAATTCAAGTTTTAGGTATCGATTATTGACTTTTTAGCTGGCTTTGGTGCCTTGGACATGAGCTAGGACCTTAAGATTCTGCATGAAAGGAGGACTAGCAGCCGAGTTGCACGGGAGAATGTGAAAAGTGTTCATAAGTAGTAAAAACCTGAGAAATCCGTCCGTTTTCGTCATTTTTTATCGAATCGACTTAAAGCCAGATCGTCACATTGGTCGCTCTTCTCTCTGAAACGGTTGTACTTATCGTCTGCAAAGCTATGTCGTATGCTGCGGTAGGCGGAGACACTGTAACCACCACAGTAGAACACAGATGAAGCTTCTAATTTGATGTAATAGCCAGTAAGAAGTAGTACAATTCAAGTTTTAGGTATCGATTATTGACTTTTTAGCTGGCTTTGATGCCTTGGACATGAGCTAGGACCTTAAGAATCTGCATGAAAGGAGGACTAGCAGCCGAGTTGCAGGGAAGAATGTGAAAAGTGTTCATATGTAGTAAAAACCTGAGAAATCCGTCCGTTTTCGTCATTTGTTATCGAATCGACTTAAAGCCAGATCGTCACATTGGCCGCTCTTCTCTCTGAAACGGTTGTACTTATGGTCTGCAAAGCTATGTCGCGTGCTGTGGTATGCGGAGACTCTAAAAGCACCATAGTAGAACACAGATGAAGCTTCTAAGTTGATGTAATAGCCAGTAAGAAGTAGTACAATTCAAGTTTTAGGTACTGTTTATTTACTTTTTAGCTGGCTTTGGTGCCTTGGACATGAGCTAGGACCTTAAGATTCTGCATGAAAGGAGGACTGGCAGCCGCGTTGCACGGGAGAATGTGAAATGTGTTCATATGTAGTAAAAACCTGAGAAATCCGTCCGTTTTCGTCATTTGTTATCGAATCGACTTAAAGCCCGATCGTCACATTGGCCGCTATTCTCTCTGAAACGGTTGTACTTATCGCCTGCAAAGCTATGTCGCGTGATGCGGTATGCGGAGACACTAAAAGCACCATAGTATAAAACAGATGAAGCTTCTAAGTTGATGTAATAGCCAGTAAGAAGTAGTACAACTCAAGTTTTAGGTATCGATTATTGACTTTTAGCTGGCTTTGGTGCCTTGGACATGAGCTAGGACCTTAAGATTCTGCATGAAAGGAGGACTAGCAGCCGAGTTGCACGGGAGAATGTGAAAAGTGTTCATATGTAGTAAAAACCTGAGAAATCCGTCCGTTTTCGTCATTTGTTATCGAATCGGCTTAAAGCCAGATCGTCACATTGGCCGCTCTTCTCTCTGAAACCGTTGTACTTATCGTCTGCAAAGCTATGTCGTATGCTGCGGTAGGCGGAGACACTGAAACCACCACAGTAGAACACAGATGAAGCTTCTAATTTGATGTAATAGCCAGTAAGAAATAGTACAATTCAAGTTTTAGGTATCGATTATTGACTTTTTAGCTGGCTTTGATGCCTTGGACATGAGCTAGGACCTTAAGAATCTGCATGAAAGGAGGACTAGCAGCCGAGTTGCAGGGAAGAATGTGAAAAGTGTTCATATGTAGTAAAAACCTGAGAAATCCGTCCGTTTTCGTCATTTGTTATCGAATCGACTTAAAGCCAGATCGTCACATTGGCCGCTCTTCTCTCTGAAACGGTTGTACTTATCGTCTGCAAAGCTATGTCGCGTGCTGCGGTATGCGGAGACTCTAAAAGAACCATAGTAGAACACAGATGAAGCTTCTAAGTTGATGTAATAGCCAGTAAGAAGTAGTACAATTCAAGTTTTAGGTACTGATTATTTACTTTACAGCTGGCTTTGGTGCCATGGACATGAGCTAGGACATTAAGATTCTGCATGAAAGGAGGACTAGCAGCCGCGTTGCACGGGAGAATGTGAAATGTGTTCATATGTAGTAAAAACCTGAGAAATCCGTCCGTTTTCGTCATTTGTTTTCGAATCGACTTAAAGCCAGATCGTCACATTGGCCGCTCTTCTCTCTGAAACAGTTGTACTTATCGTCTGCAAAGCTATGTCGTATGCTGCGGTAGGTGGAGACACTGAAACCACCACAGTAGAACACAGATGAAGCTTCTAATTTGATGTAATAGCCAGTAAGAAATAGTACAATTCAAGTTTTAGGTATCGATTATTGACTTTTTAGCTGGCTTTGATGCCTTGGACATGAGCTAGGACCTTAAGAATCTGCATGAAAGGAGGACTAGCAGCCGAGTTGCAGGGAAGAATGTGAAAAGTGTTCATATGTAGTAAAAACCTGAGAAATCAGTCCGTTTTCGTCATTTGTTATCGAATCGACTTAAAGCCAGATCGTCACATTGGCCGCTCTTCTCTCTGAAACGGTTGTACTTATCGTCTGCAAAGCTATGTCGCGTGCTGCGGTATGCGGAGACACTAAAATCACCATAGTAGAACACAGATGAAGCTTCTAAGATAATGTAATAGACAATAAGAAGTAGTGCAATTCAAGTTTTAGGTATGGATTATTGACTTTTTAGCTGTCTTTGGTGCCTTGGGCATGAGCTAGGACTTTAAGATTCTGCATGAAAGGAGGACTAGCAGCCGAGTTGCACGGGAGAATGTGAAAAGTGTTCATATGTAGTAAAAACCTGAGAAATCCGTCCGTTTTCGTCAATTGTTATCGAATCGACTTAAAGCCAGATCGTCACATTGGCCGCTCTTCTCTCGGAAACGGTTCTACTTATCGTCTGCAAAGCTATGTCGCGTGCTGCGGTATGCGGAGTCACTAAAAGCACCATAGTAGAACACAGATGAAGCTTCTAAGTTGTTGTAATAGCCAGTAAGAAGTAGTACAATTCAAGTTTTAGGTACTGATTATTTACTTTTTTGCTGGCTTTGGTGCCTTGGGCATGAGCTAGGACTTTAAGATTCTGCATGAAAGGAGGACTAGCAGCCGCGTTGCACGGGAGAATGTGAAAAGTGTTCATATGTAGTAAAAACCTGAGAAATCCGTCCGTTTTCGTCATTTGTTATCGAATCGACTTAAAGCCAGATCGTCACATTGGCCGCTCTTCTCTCTGAAACGGTTGTACTTATCGTCTGCAAAGCTATGTCGCGTGCTGCGGTATGCGCAGACACTAAAAGCACCATAGTATAAAGCAGATGAAGCTTCTAAGTTGATGTAATAGCCAGTAAGAAGTAGTACAACTCAAGTTTTAGGTATCGATTATTGACTTTTTAGCTGGCTTTGGTGCCTTGGACATGAGCTAGGACCTTAAGATTCTGCATGAAAGGAGGACTAGCAGCCGCGTTGCACGGGAGAATGTGAAATGTGTTCATATGTAGTAGAAACCTGAGAAATCCGTCCGTTTTCGTCATTTGTTATCGAATCGACTTAAAGCCCGATCGTCACATTGGCCGCTCATCTCTCTGAAACGGTTGTACTTATCGTCTGCAAAGCTAAGTCGCGTGCTGCGGTATGCGGAGACAATAAAATCACCATAGTAGAACACAGATGAAGCTTCTAAGTCGATGTAATATCCAGTAAGAAGTAGTACAGTTCAAGTTTTAGGTATCGATTATTGACTTCTTAGATGGATTTGGTGCCTTGGACATGAGCTAGGACCTTAAGATTCTGCATGAAAGGAGGCCTAGCAGCCGAGTTGCACGGGACAATATGAAAAGTGTTCATATGTAGTAAAAACCTAAGAAATCCGTCCGTTTTCGTCATTTGTTATCGAATCGCCTTAAAGCCAGATCGTCACTTGGCCGCTCTTCTCTCTGAAACGGCTGTACTTATCGTCTGCAAGGCTATGTGGCGTGCTGCGGTATGCGGAGACACTAAAAGTACCATAGTAGAACACAGATTAAGCTTCTAAGTTGATGTAATACCCAGTAAGAAGTAGTACAATTCAAGTTTTAGGTACTGATTGTTGACTTTTTAGCTGGCTTTGGTGCATTGGACATGAGCTAGGACCTTAAGATTCTGCATGAAAGGAGGACTAGCAGCCGAGTTGCACGGGAGAATGTGAAAAGTGTTCATATGTCGTAAAAACCTGAGAAATCCGTCCGTTTTCGTCATTTGTTATCGAATCGACTTAAAGCCAGATCGTCACATAGGCCGCTCTTCTCTCTGAAACGGTTGTACTTATCGTCTGCAAAGCTATGTCGTATGCTGCGGTAGGCGGAGACACTGAAACCACCACAGTAGAACACAGATGAAGCTTCTAATTTGATGTAATAGCCAGTAAGAAATAGTACAATTCAAGTTTTAGGTATCGATTATTGACTTTTTAGCTGGCTTTGATGCCTTGGACATGTGCTAGGACCTTAAGAATCTGCATGAAAGGAGGACTAGCAGCCGAGTTGCAGGGAAGAATGTGAAAAGTGTTCATATGTAGTAAAAACCTGAGAAATCCGTCCGTTTTCGTCATTTGTTATCGAATCGACTTAAAGCCAGATCGTCACATTGGCCGCTCTTCTCTCTGAAACGGTTGTACTTATCGTCTGCAAAGCTATGTCGCGTGCTGCGGTATGCGGAGACTCTAAAAGCACCATAGTAGAACACAGATGAAGCTTCTAAGTTGATGTAATAGCCAGTAAGAAGTAGTACAATTCAAATTTTAGGTACTGATTATTTACTTTTTAGCTGGCTTTGGTGCCATGGACATGAGCTAGGACATTAAGATTCTGCATGAAAGGAGGACTAGCAGCCGCGTTGCACGGGAGAGTGTGAAATGTGTTCATATGTAGTAAAAACCTGAGAAATCCGTCCGTTTTCGTCATTTGTTTTCGAATCGACTTAAAGCCCGATCGTCACATTGGCCGCTCTTCTCTCTGAAACGGTTGTACTTATCGTCTGCAAAGCTATGTCGCGTGCTGCGGTATGCGGAGACACTAAAATCACCATAGTAGAACACAGATGAAGCTTCTAAGATAATGTAATAGACAATAAGAAGTAGTGCAATTCAAGTTTTAGGTATGGATTATTGACTTTTTAGCTGGCTTTGGTGCCTTGGGCATGAGCTAGGACATTAAGATTCTGCATGAAAGGAGGACTAGCAGCCGAGTTGCACGGGAGAATGTGAAAAGTGTTCATATGTAGTAAAAACCTGAGAAATCCGTCCGTTTTCGTCATTTGTTATCGAATCGGCTTAAAGCCAGATCGTCACATTGGCCGCTCTTCTCTCTGAAACCGTTGTACTTATCGTCTGCAAAGCTATGTCGTATGCTGCGGTAGGCGGAGACACTGAAACCACCACAGTAGAACACAGATGAAGCTTCTAATTTGATGTAATAGCCAGTAAGAAATAGTACAATTCAAGTTTTAGGTATCGATTATTGACTTTTTAGCTGGCTTTGATGCCTTGGACATGAGCTAGGACCTTAAGAATCTGCATGAAAGGAGGACTAGCAGCCGAGTTGCAGGGAAGAATGTGAAAAGTGTTCATATGTAGTAAAAACCTGAGAAATCCGTCCGTTTTCGTCATTTGTTATCGAATCGACTTAAAGCCAGATCGTCACATTGGCCGCTCTTCTCTCTGAAACGGTTGTACTTATCGTCTGCAAAGCTATGTCGCGTGCTGCGGTATGCGGAGACTCTAAAAGAACCATAGTAGAACACAGATGAAGCTTCTAAGTTGATGTAATAGCCAGTAAGAAGTAGTACAATTCAAGTTTTAGGTACTGATTATTTACTTTATAGCTGGCTTTGGTGCCATGGACATGAGCTAGGACATTAAGATTCTGCATGAAAGGAGGACTAGCAGCCGCGTTGCACGGGAGAATGTGAAATGTGTTCATATGTAGTAAAAACCTGAGAAATCCGTCCGTTTTCGTCATTTGTTTTCGAATCGACTTAAAGCCAGATCGTCACATTGGCCGCTCTTCTCTCTGAAACGGTTGTACTTATCGTCTGCAAAGCTATGTCGTATGCTGCGGTAGGTGGAGACACTGAAACCACCACAGTAGAACACAGATGAAGCTTCTAATTTGATGTAATAGCCAGTAAGAAATAGTACAATTCAAGTTTTAGGTATCGATTATTGACTTTTTAGCTGGCTTTGATGCCTTGGACATGAGCTAGGACCTTAAGAATCTGCATGAAAGGAGGACTAGCAGCCGAGTTGCAGGGAAGAATGTGAAAAGTGTTCATATGTAGTAAAAACCCGAGAAATCAGTCCGTTTTCGTCATTTGTTATCGAATTGACTTAAAGCCAGATCGTCACATTGGCCGCTCTTCTCTCTGAAACGGTTGTACTTATCGTCTGCAAAGCTATGTCGCGTGCTGCGGTATGCGGAGACACTAAAATCACCATAGTAGAACACAGATGAAGCTTCTAAGATAATGTAATAGACAATAAGAAGTAGTGCAATTCAAGTTTTAGGTATGGATTATTGACTTTTTAGCTGGCTTTGGTGCCTTGGGCATGAGCTAGGACTTTAAGATTCTGCATGAAAGGAGGACTAGCAGCCGAGTTGCACGGGAGAATGTGAAAAGTGTTCATATGTAGTAAAAACCTGAGAAATCCGTCCGTTTTCGTCAATTGTTATCGAATCGACTTAAAGCCAGATCGTCACATTGGCCGCTCTTCTCTCGGAAACGGTTCTACTTATCTTCTGCAAAGCTATGTCGCGTGCTGCGGTATGCGGAGTCACTAAAAGCACCATAGTAGAACACAGATGAAGCTTCTAAGTTGTTGTAATAGCCAGTAAGAAGTAGTACAATTCAAGTTTTAGGTACTGATTATTTACTTTTTTGCTGGCTTTGGTGCCTTGGGCATGAGCTAGGACTTTAAGATTCTGCATGAAAGGAGGACTAGCAGCCGCGTTGCACGGGAGAATGTGAAAAGTGTTCATATGTAGTAAAAAGCTGAGAAATCCGTCCGTTTTCGTCATTTGTTATCGAATCGACTTAAAGCCAGATCGTCACATTGGCCGCTCTTCTCTCTGAAACGGTTGTACTTATCGTCTGCAAAGCTATGTCGCGTGCTGCGGTATGCGCAGACACTAAAAGCACCATAGTATAAAGCAGATGAAGCTTCTAAGTTGATGTAATAGCCAGTAAGAAGTAGTACAACTCAAGTTTTAGGTATCGATTATTGACTTTTTAGCTGGCTTTGGTGCCTTGGACATGAGCTAGGACCTTAAGATTCTGCATGAAAGGAGGACTAGCAGCCGCGTTGCACGGGAGAATGTGAAATGTGTTCATATGTAGTAGAAACCTGAGAAATCCGTTCGTTTTCGTCATTTGTTATCGAATCGACTTAAAGCCCGATCGTCACATTGGCCGCTCATCTCTCTGAAACGGTTGTACTTATCGTCTGCAAAGCTAAGTCGCGTGCTGCGGTATGCGGAGACAATAAAATCACCATAGTAGAACACAGATGAAGCTTCTAAGTCGATGTAATATCCAGTAAGAAGTAGTACAGTTCAAGTTTTAGGTATCGATTATTGACTTCTTAGATGGATTTGGTGCCTTGGACATGAGCTAGGACCTTAAGATTCTGCATGAAAGGAGGCCTAGCAGCCGAGTTGCACGGGACAATATGAAAAGTGTTCATATGTAGTAAAAACCTAAGAAATCCGTCCGTTTTCGTCATTTGTTATCGAATCGCCTTAAAGCCAGATCGTCACTTGGCCGCTCTTCTCTCTGAAACGGCTGTACTTATCGTCTGCAAGGCTATGTGGCGTGCTGCGGTATGCGGAGACACTAAAAGTACCATAGTAGAACACAGATTAAGCTTCTAAGTTGATGTAATACCCAGTAAGAAGTAGTACAATTCAAGTTTTAGGTACTGATTGTTGACTTTTTAGCTGGCTTTGGTGCATTGGACATGAGCTAGGACCTTAAGATTCTGCATGAAAGGAGGACTAGCAGCCGAGTTGCACGGGAGAATGTGAAAAGTGTTCATATGTCGTAAAAACCTGAGAAATCCGTCCGTTTTCGTCATTTGTTATCGAATCGACTTAAAGCCAGATCGTCACATAGGCCGCTCTTCTCTCTGAAACGGTTGTACTTATCGTCTGCAAAGCTATGTCGTATGCTGCGGTAGGCGGAGACACTGAAACCACCACAGTAGAACACAGATGAAGCTTCTAATTTGATGTAATAGCCAGTAAGAAATAGTACAATTCAAGTTTTAGGTATCGATTATTGACTTTTTAGCTGGCTTTGATGCCTTGGACATGAGCTAGGACCTTAAGAATCTGCATGAAAGGAGGACTAGCAGCCGAGTTGCAGGGAAGAATGTGAAAAGTGTTCATATGTAGTAAAAACCTGAGAAATCCGTCCGTTTTCGTCATTTGTTATCGAATCGACTTAAAGCCAGATCGTCACATTGGCCGCTCTTCTCTCTGAAACGGTTGTACTTATCGTCTGCAAAGCTATGTCGCGTGCTGCGGTATGCGGAGACTCTAAAAGCACCATAGTAGAACACAGATGAAGCTTCTAAGTTGATGTAATAGCCAGTAAGAAGTAGTACAATTGAAATTTTAGGTACTGATTATTTACTTTTTAGCTGGCTTTGGTGCCATGGACATGAGCTAGGACATTAAGATTCTGCATGAAAGGAGGACTAGCAGCCGCGTTGCACGGGAGAGTGTGAAATGTGTTCATATGTAGTAAAAACCTGAGAAATCCGTCCGTTTTCGTCATTTGTTTTCGAATCGACTTAAAGCCCGATCGTCACATTGGCCGCTCTTCTCTCTGAAACGGTTGTACTTATCGTCTGCAAAGCTATGTCGCGTGCTGCGGTATGCGGAGACACTAAAATCACCATAGTAGAACACAGATGAAGCTTCTAAGATAATGTAATAGACAATAAGAAGTAGTGCAATTCAAGTTTTAGGTATGGATTATTGACTTTTTAGCTGGCTTTGGTGCCTTGGGCATGAGCTAGGACCTTAAGATTCTGCATGAAAAAAGGACTAGCAGCCGAGTTGCACGGGAGAATCTGAAAAGTGTTCATATGTAGTAAAAACCTGAGAAATCCGTCCGTTTTCGTCATTTGTTATCGAATCGACTTAAAGCCAGATCGTCACATTGGCCGCTCTTCTCTCTGAAACGGTTGTACTTATCGTCTGCAAAGCTATGTCGCGTGCTGCGGTATGCGCAGACACTAAAAGCACCATAGTATAAAACAGATGAAGCTTCTAAGTTGATGTAATAGCCAGTAAGAAGTAGTACAACTCAAGTTTTAGGTATCGATTATTGACTTTTTAGCTGGCTTTGGTGCCTTGGACATGAGCTAGGGCCTTAAGATTCTGCATGATAGGAGGAATAGCAGCCGCGTTGCACGGGAGAATGTGAAATGTGTTCATATGTAGTAGAAACCTGAGAAATCCGTCCGTTTTCGTCATTTGTTATCGAATCGACATAAAGCCCGATCGTCACATTGGCCGCTCTTCTCTCTGAAACAGTTGTACTTATCGTCTGCAAAGCTATGTCGCGTGCTGCGGTATGCGCAGACACTAAAAGCACCATAGTAGAACACAGATGAAGCTTCTAAGTTGATGTAATAGCAAGTAAGAAGTAGTACAATTCAAGTTTTAGGTATCGATTATTGACTTTTTAGCTCGCTTTGGTGCCTTGGACATGAGCTAGGACCTTAAGATTCTGCATGAGAGGAGGACTAGCAGCCGCGTTGCATGGGAGAATGTGAAATGTGTTCATATGTAGTAGAAACCTGAGAAATCCGTCCGTTTTCGTCATTTGTTATCGAATCGACTTAAAGCTCGATCGTCACATTGGCCGCTCTTCTCTGTGACACGGTTGTACTTATCGTCTGCAAAGCTAAGTCGCGTGCTGCGGTATGCGGAGACAATAAAATCACCATAGTAGAACACAGATGAAGCTTCTAAGTTGATGTAATAGCCAGTAAGAAGTAGTACAACTCAAGTTTTAGGTATCGATTATTGACTTTTTAGCTGGCTTTGGTGCCTTGGACATGAGCTAGGACCTTAAGATTCTGCATGAAAGGAGGACTAGCAGCTGAGGTGCACGGGAGAATGTGAAAAGTGTTCATATGTAGTAAAAACCTGAGAAATCCGTCCGTTTTCGTCATTTGTTATCGAATCGACTTAAAGCCAGATCGTCACATAGGCCGCTCTTCTCTCTGATACGGTTGTACTTATCGTCTGCAAAGCTATGTCGTATGCTGCGGTAGGCGGAGACACTGTAACCACCACAGTAGAACACAGATGAAGCTTCTAATTTGATGTAATAGCCAGTAAGAAATAGTACAATTCAAGTTTTAGGTATCGATTATTGACTTTTAGCTGGCTTTGATGCCTTGGACATGAGTTAGGACCTTAAGAATCTGCATGAAAGGAGGACTAGCAGCCGAGTTGCACGGGAGAATCTGAAAAGTGTTCATATGTAGTAAAAACCTGAGAAATCCGTCCGTTTTCGTCATTTGTTATCGAATCGACTTAAAGCCAGATCGTCACATTGGCCGCTCTTCTCTCTGAAACGGTTGTTCTTATCGTCTGCAAAGCTATGTCGCGTGCTGCGGTATGCGCAGCCACTAAAAGCACCATAGTATCAAACAGATGAAGCTTCTATGTTGATGTAATAGCCAGTAAGAAGTAGTACAACTGAAGATTTAGGTATCGATTATTGACTTTTTAGCTGGCTTTGGTGCCTTGGACATGAGCTAGGACCTTAAGATTCTGCATGATAGGAGGACTAGCAGCCGCGTTGCACGGGAGAATGTGAAATGTGTTCATATGTAGTAGAAACCTGAGAAATCAGTCCGTTTTCGTCATTTGTTATCGAATCGACTTAAAGCCCGATCGTCACATTGGCCGCTCTTCTCTCTGAAACGGTTGTACTTATCGTCTGCAAAGCTATGTCGCGTGCTGCGGTATGCGGAGACACTAAAAGCACCATAGTAGAACACAGATGAAGCTTCTAAGTTGATGTAGTAGCCAGTAAGAAGTAGTACAATTCAAGTTTTAGGTATCGATTATTGACTTTTTAACTGGCTTTGGTGCCTTGGACATGAGCTAGGACCTTAAGATTCTGCATGAAAGGAGGACTAGCAGCCGAGTTGCACGGGAGAATGTGAAAAGTGTTCATATGTAGTAAAAACCTGAGAAATCCGTCCGTTTTCGTCATTTGTTATCGAATCGACTTAAAGCCAGATCGTCACATTGGCCGCTCTTCTCTCTCAAACGGTTGTACGTATCGTCTTCAAAGCTATGTCGCGTGCTGCGGTATGCGGAGACACTAAAAGCACCATAGTAGAACACAGATGAAGCTTCTAAGTTGATGTAATAGCCAGTAAGAAGTAGTACAATTCAAGTTTTAGGTATCGTTTATTGATTTTTTAGCTGGCTTTGGTGCCTTGGACATGAGCTAGGACCTTATGATTCTGCATCAAAAGGAGGACTAGCAGCCGAGTTGCACGGGAGAATGTGAAAAGTGTTCATATGTAGTAAAAACCTGAGAAATCCGTCCGTTTTCGTCATTTGTTATCCAATGTACTTAAAGCCAGATCGTCACATTGGCTGCTCTTCTCTCTGAAACGGTTGTACTTATCGTCTGCAAAGCTATGTCGCGTGCTGCGGTGTGCGGAGACACGAAAAGCACCATAGTAGAACACAGATGAAGCTTCTAAGTTGATGTAATAGCCAGTAAGAAGTAGTACAATTCAAGTTTTAGGTACTGATTATTTACTTTTTAGCTGGCTTTTGTGCCATGGACATGAGCTAGAACCTTAAGATTCTGCATGAAAGGAGGACTAGCAGCCGAGTTGCACGGGAGAATCTGAAAAGTGTTCATATGTGGTAAAAACCTGAGAAATCCGTCCGTTTTCGTCATTTGTTATCGAATCGACTTAAAGCCAGATCGTCACATTGGCCGCTCTTCTCTCTGAAACGGTTGTACTTATCGTCTGCAAAGCTATGTCGCGTGCTGCGGTATGCGCAGACACTAAAAGCACCATAGTATAAAACAGATGAAGCTTCTAAGTTGATGTAATAGCCAGTAAGAAGTAGTACAACTCAAGTTTTAGGTATCGATTATTGACTTTTTAGCTGGCTTTGGTGCCTTGGACATGAGCTAGGGCCTTAAGATTCTGCATGATAGGAGGAATAGCAGCCGCGTTGCACGGGAGAATGTGAAATGTGTTCATATGTAGTAGAAACCTGAGAAATCCGTCCGTTTTCGTCATTTGTTATCGAATCGACATAAAGCCCGATCGTCACATTGGCCGCTCTTCTCTCTGAAACAGTTGTACTTATCGTCTGCAAAGCTATGTCGCGTGCTGCGGTATGCGCAGACACTAAAAGCACCATAGTAGAACACAGATGAAGCTTCTAAGTTGATGTAATAGCAAGTAAGAAGTAGTACAATTCAAGTTTTAGGTATCGATTATTGACTTTTTAGCTGGCTTTGGTGCCTTGGACATGAGCTAGGACCTTAAGATTCTGCATGAGAGGAGGACTAGCAGCCGCGTTGCATGGGAGAATGTGAAATGTGTTCATATGTAGTAGAAACCTGAGAAATCCGTCCGTTTTCGTCATTTGTTATCGAATCGACTTAAAGCCCGATCGTCACATTGGCCGCTCTTCTCTGTGACACGGTTGTACTTATCGTCTGCAAAGCTAAGTCGCGTGCTGCGGTATGCGGAGACAATAAAATCACCATAGTAGAACACAGATGAAGCTTCTAAGTTGATGTAATAGCCAGTAAGAAGTAGTACAATTCAAGTTTTAGGTATCGATTATTGACTTTTTAGCTGGCTTTGGTGCCTTGGACATGAGCTAGGACCCTAAGATTCTGCATGAAAGGAGGACTAGCAGCTGAGGTGCACGGGAGAATGTGAAAAGTGTTCATATGTAGTAAAAACCTGAGAAATCCGTCCGTTTTCGTCATTTGTTATCGAATCGACTTAAAGCCAGATCGTCACATAGGCCGCTCTTCTCTCTGATACGGTTGTACTTATCGTCTGCAAAGCTATGTCGTATGGTGCGGTAGGCGGAGACACTGAAACCACCACAGTAGAACACAGATGAAGCTTCTAATTTGATGTAATAGCCAGTAAGAAATAGTACAATTCAAGTTTTAGGTATCGATTATTGACTTTTAACTGGCTTTGATGCCTTGGACATGAGCTAGGACCTTAAGAATCTGCATGAAAGGAGGACTAGCAGCCGAGTTGCACGGGAGAATCTGAAAAGTGTTCATATGTAGTAAAAACCTGAGAAATCCGTCCGTTTTCGTCATTTGTTATCGAATCGACTTAAAGCCAGATCGTCACATTGGCCGCTCTTCTCTCTGAAACGGTTGTTCTTATCGTCTGCAAAGCTATGTCGCGTGCTGCGGTATGAGCAGACACTAAAAGCACCATAGTATCAAACAGATGAAGCTTCTATGTTGATGTAATAGCCAGTAAGAAGTAGTACAACTGAAGATTTAGGTATCGATTATTGACTTTTTAGCTGGCTTTGGTGCCTTGGACATGAGCTAGGACCTTAAGATTCTGCATGATAGGAGGACTAGCAGCCGCGTTGCACGGGAGAATGTGAAATGTGTTCATATGTAGTAGAAACCTGAGAAATCAGTCCGTTTTCGTCATTTGTTATCGAATCGACTTAAAGCCCGATCGTCACATTGGCCGCTCTTCTCTCTGAAACGGTTGTACTTATCGTCTGCAAAGCTATGTCGCGTGCTGCGGTATGCGGAGACACTAAAAGCACCATAGTAGAACACAGATGAAGCTTCTAAGTTGATGTAATAGCCAGTAAGAAGTAGTACAATTCAAGTTTTAGGTATCGATTATTGACTTTTTAGCTGGCTTTGGTGCCTTGGACATGAGCTAGGACCTTAAGATTCTGCATGAAAGGAGGACTAGCAGCCGAGTTGCACGGGAGAATGTGAAAAGTGTTCATATGTAGTAAAAACCTGAGAAATCCATCCGTTTTCGTCATTTGTTATCGAATCGACTTATGGCCAGATCGTCACATTGGCCGCTCTTCTCTCTGAAACGGTTGTACTTATCGTCTTCAAAGCTATGTCGCGTGCTGCGGTATGCGGAGACACTAAAAGCACCATAGTAGAACACGTATGAAGCTTCTAAGTTGATGTAATAGCCTGTAAGAAGTAGTACAATACAAGTTTTAGGTATCGATTATTGACTTTTTAGCTGGCTTTGGTGCCTTGGACATGAGCTAGGACCTTAAGATACTACATGAAAGGAGGACTAGCAGCCGCGTTGCACGGGAGAATGTGAAAAGTGTTCATATGTAGTAAAAACCTGAGAAATCCGTCCGTTTTCGTCATTTGTTATCGAATCGACTTAAAGCCAGATCGTCACATTGGCCGCTCTTCTCTCTCAAACGGTTGTACGTATCGTCTTCAAAGCTATGTCGCGTGCTGCGGTATGCGGAGACACTAAAGCACCATAGTAGAACACAGATGAAGCTTCTAAGTTGATGTAATAGCCAGTAAGAAGTAGTACAATTCAAGTTTTAGGTATCGTTTATTGATTTTTTAGCTGGCTTTGGTGCCTTGGACATGAGCTAGGACCTTATGATTCTGCATCAAAAGGAGGACTAGCAGCCGAGTTGCACGGGAGAATGTGAAAAGTGTTCATATGTAGTAAAAACCTGAGAAATCCGTCCGTTTTCGTCATTTGTTATCCAATGTACTTAAAGCCAGATCGTCACATTGGCTGCTCTTCTCTCTGAAACGGTTGTACTTATCGTCTGCAAAGCTATGTCGCGTGCTGCGGTGTGCGGAGACACTAAAAGCACCATAGTAGAACACAGATGAAACTTCTAAGTTGATGTAATATCCAGTAAGAAGTAGTACAATTCAAGTTTTAGGTATCGATTGTTGACTTTTTAGCTGGCTTTGGTGCCTTGGACATGAGCTAGGACCTTAAGATTCTGCATAGAAGGAGTTCTAGCAGCCGCGTTGCACGGGAGAATGTGAAATGTGTTCTTATGTAGTAGAAACCTGAGAAATCCGTTCGTTTTCGTCATTTGTTATCGAATCGACTTAAAGCCCGATCGTCACATTGGCCGCTCTTCTCTCTGAAACGGTTGTACTTATCGTTTGCAAAGCTATGTCGTATGCTGCGGTATGCGGAGACACTAAAACCACCACAGTAGAACACCGATGAAGCTTCTAAGTTGAAGTAATAGCCAGTAATATATAGTACAATTCAAGGTTTAGGTATCGATTATTAACTGTTTAGCTGGCTTTGGTGCCTTGGACATAATCTAGGACCTTAAGATTCTCCAAGAAAGGAGGACTAGCTGCCGAGTTGCACGCGAGAATGTGAATCGTGTTCATATGTAGTAAAAACCTGAGAAATCCGTCAGTTTTCGTCATTTGTTATCGAATCGACTTAAAGCCAGATCGTCACTTGGCCGCTCTTATCCCTGAAACGGTTGTACTTATCGTCTGCAAAGCTATGTCGCGTGCTGCGGTGTGCGGAGACACTAAAAGCACCATAGTAGAAAACAGATGAAGCTTCTATGTTGATGTAATAGCCAGTAAGAAGTAGTACAATTCAAGTTTTAGGTATTGATTATTGACTTTTTAGCTGGCTTTGGTGCCTTGGACATGAGCTAGGACCTTAAGATTCTGCATAGATGGAGGACTAGCAGCCGCGTTGCACGGGAGAATATGAAATGTGTTCATATGTAGTAGAAACCTGAGAAATCCGTTCGTTTTCGTCATTTGTTATCGAATCGACTTAAAGCACGATCGTCACATTGGCCGCTCTTCTCTCTGAAACGGTTGTACTTATGGTTTGCAAAGCTATGTCGTATGCTGCGGTATGCGGAGACACTAAAACCACCACAGTAGAACACAGATGAAGCCTCTAAGTTGATGTAATAGCCAGTAAGAAGTAGTACAATTCAAGTTTTAGGTATTGATTATTGACTTTTTAGCTGGCTTTGGTGCCTTGGACATGAGCTAGGACCTTAAGATTCTGCATGAAAGGAGGACTAGCAGCCGAGTTGCACGGGACAATGTGAAAAGTGTTCACATGTAGTAAAAACCTGAGAAATCCGTCCGTTTTCGTCATTTGTTATCGAACCGACTTAAAGCCAGATCGTCACTTGGCTGCTCTTCTCTCTGAAACGGTTCTACTTATCGTCTGCAAAGCTATGTCGCATGCTGTGGTATTTGGCGACACTAAAAGCACCATAGTAGAACACAGATGAAGCATCTAAGTTGATGTAATAGCCAGTAAGGAGTAGTACAATTCAAGTTTTAGGTACTGATTATTTACTTTTTAGCTGGCTTTGGTGCCTTGGACATGAGCTAGGAAGTTAAGATTTGCATGAAAGGAGGACTAGCAGCCTAGCTGCACGGGAGAGTGTGAAAAGTGTTCATATGTAGTAAAAACCTGAGAAAGCTGTCCGTTTTCTTCATTTGTTATCGAATCGACTTAAAGCCAGATCGTCACATTGTTCCCTCTTTTCTCTGAAACGGTTGTACTTATCGTCTGCAAAGCTATGTCGCGTGCTGCGGTGTGCGGAGACACTAAAAGCACCATAGTAGAACACAGATGAAGCTTCTAAGTTGATGTAATAGCCAGTAAGAAGTAGTACAATTCAAGTTTTAGGTTTCGATTATTGACTTTTTAGCTGGCTTTGGTGCCTTGGACATGAGCTAGGACCTTAAGAATCTGCATGAAAGGAGGACTAGCAGCCGAGTTGCACGAGAGAATGTAAAAAGTGTTCATATGTAGTAAAAACCTGAGAAATCCGTCCGTTTTCGTCATTTGTTATCGAATCGACTTAAAGCCAGATCGTAACATTGGCTGCTCTTCTCTCTGAAACGGTTGCACTTATCGTCTGCAAAGCTATTTCGCGTGCTGCGGTACGCGGAGACTCTAAAAGCACCATATTAGAACACAGATGAAGCTTCTAAGTTGATGTAATAGCCAGTAAGAAGTAGTACAATTCAAGTTTTAGGTATCGATTATTGACTGTTTAGCTGGCTTTGGTGCCTTGGACATGATCTAGGACCTCAAGATTCTCCATGAAGGGAGGACTAGCAGCCGAGTTGCACGGGAGAATGCGAAACGTGTTCATATGTAATAAAAACCTGAGAAATCCGTCAGTTTTCGTCATTTGTTATCGAATCGACTTAAAGCCAGATCGTCACTTGGCCGATCTTATCCCTGAAATGGTTGTACTTATCGTCTGCAAAGCTATGTCGCGTGCTGCGGTATGCGGAGACACTAAAAGCACCATAGTAGAACACAGATGAAGCTTCTAAGTTGATGTAATAGCCAGTAAGAAGTAGTACAATTCAAGTTTTAGGTACTGATTATTTACTTTTTAGCTTACTTTGGTGCCTTGGACATGAGCTAGGACCTTAAGTTTCTGCATGAAAGGAGGACTAGCAGCCGAGTTACACGGGAGAATGTGAAAAATGTTCATATGTAGTAAAAACCTGAGAAATCCGTCCGTTTTCTTCATTTGTTATCGAATCGACTTAAAGCCAGATCGTCACATTGGCCGCTCTTCTCTCTGAAACGGTTGTACAAATCGTCTGCAAAGCTATGTCGCGTGCTGCGGTGTGCGGAGACACTAAAAGCACCATAGTAGAACACAGATGAAGCTTCTAAGTTGTTGTGATAGCCAGTAAGAAGCAGTACAATTCAAGTTTTAATTATCGATTACTGACATTTTAGACGGCTTTGGTGCCTTGGACATGAGCTAGGACGTTATGATTTTGCATGAGGGAGTTCTAGCAGCCGTCTTTGACGGGGGAACGTGAAATGTGTTCATATGTAGTGTAAACCTGAGAAATCGCCCGTTTTCGTCATTTGCTATCGAATCGACTAAATGCCAGATCGTCATATTGCCCGCTCTTCTCTCTGAAACGGTTACATTTATCGTGTGCAACGCTATGTCGCGTGCTGCGGTATGCGGAGACACTAAACGCACCATAACAGAACACAAAAGAAGCTTCTAAATTGGTGTGATAGCCAGTCCGAAGCATTACATTTCATGTTTCAGTTATCGATTATTGACTTTTTAAACGGCTTTGGCGCCTTTGACATGAACTAGGACCTTAAGATTTTGCATAAAGGTAGGTCTAGTAGCCGCGTTGCACTGTGGAATGTGAAAACTGTTCATACGTTGTGAAAACCTGAGAAATCCGCCCGTTTTCGTCATTTGCTATCGAATCGACTTAATGCCAGATCGTCATATTGGCAGGTATTCTCTCTGAAGCGGTTACATTTATCGTGTGCAAAGCAATGCCGCTGCTGTGGTATGCGGAGACACTAAAAGCACCATAATAGAACACAGAAGAAGCTTCTAAGTTGATGAGATAGTCAGTACTAAGCAGTAATATTGAAGTTTTAGTTATCGATTATTGACTTTTCAGACGATTTTGGTGACTTGGGCATGAGCTAGGACCTTACGACCTTGCATGACGGGAGGTTTAGCAACCGCGTTGGACGGGGGAATGTGAAAAGTGTTCATATGTAGTGTAAACGTGAGAAATCCGCCCGTTTTCGTTATTTGCTATCGAATCGACTTAAGGCCAGATCGCCATATTGGCAGCTCTTCACTCTGAAACGGTTACATTTATCGTGTGCAAAGCTATGTCGCGTGCTGTGGAATACGGAGACACTAGAAGCACTATAATAGAACACAGAAAAAGCTTCTAGGTTGATGTGATCGCCAGTACGAAGCAGTACAATTCAAGATTTAGTTACAGATTATTGACTTTTTAGACGATTTTGGTGCCATGTACATGCGCTAGGACCTTACGACCTTGCATGAAAGGAGTCTAGCAGCCGCGTTGCACGGGGGAATGTGAAAAGTGTTCATATGTAGTGAAATCCTGAGAAATCCGCTCGTTTTCGTCATTTGCTATCGAATCGACTTAATGCCAGATCGTCATATTGGCTTCTCTTCTCTCTTAAACGGTTACATTTATCCTGTGCAAAGCTATGTCGCGTGCTGCGGTATGCGGAGACACTAAACGCACCATAACAGAACACAAAACAAGCTTCTAAATTGGTGTGATGGCCAGTCCGAAGCAGTACATTTCAAGTTTCAGTTATCGATTATTGACTTTTTAAACGGCTTTGGTGCCTTGGACATGAGCTAGGACCGTAAGATTTTGCATAAAGGTAGGTCTAGTAGCCGCGTTGCACTGTGGAATGTGAAAACTGTTCATACGTTGTGAAAACCTGAGAAATCCGCCCGTTTTCGTCATTTGCTATCGAATCGACTTACTGCCAGATCGTCATATTGGCCGGTATTCTCTCTGAAACGGTTACATTTATCGTGTGCAAAGCAATGCCGCTGCTGTGGTATGCGGAGACACTAAAAGCTCCACAATAGAACACAGAATAAGCTTCTAAGTTGATGTGATAGAAAGTACTCAGCAGTACAATTCAAGTTTTAGGTATCGATTATTACCTTTTTAGACGGCTTCGGTGCCTTGGACATGATCCAGGACCTTAAGATTTTGCATGAAGGGAGGTCTAGCAGCCGCGTTGCACGGGGGAATGTGAAAAGTGTTCATATGTTGTAAAAACCTGAGAAATTCGCCCGTTTTCGTTATTTGCTATGGAATAGACTTTAGCCAGATCGTCATATTGGGCGCTCCTTTCTCTGAAACGGTTACATTTATCGTGTGCAAAGCTTTGTCGCGTGCTGCGGTATGTGGAGACACTAAAAGCACGATAATAGAAAACATAAGAAGCTTCTAAGATGGTGTGATAGCCAAAACGAAGCAGTACAATTCAATTTTTAGCTATCGATTGTTGACTTTTTAGACGGCTTTGGTGCCTTGGACATGAGCTTGGACGTTAAGATTTTGCATGAGGGAGTTCTAGCACCGGTCTTTCACGGGGGAATGTGAAATGTGTTCATATGTAGTGAAAACCTGAGAAATCCGTCCGTTTTCTTCATTTGTTATCGAATCGACTTAAAGCCAGATCGTCACATTGGCCGCTCTTCTCTCTGAAACGGTTGTACAAATCGTCTGCAAAGCTATGTCGCGTGCTGCGGTGTGCGGAGACACTAAAAGCACCATAGTAGAACACAGATGAAGCTTCTAAGTTGTTGTGATAGCCAGTAAGAAGCAGTACAATTCAAGTTTTAATTATCGATTACTGACATTTTAGACGGCTTTGGTGCCTTGGACATGAGCTAGGACGTTATGATTTTGCATGAGGGAGTTCTAGCAGCCGTCTTTGACGGGGGAACGTGAAATGTGTTCATATGTAGTGTAAACCTGAGAAATCGCCCCGTTTTCGTCATTTGCTATCGAATCGACTAAATGCCAGATCGTCATATTGCCCGCTCTTCTCTCTGAAACGGTTACATTTATCGTGTGCAACGCTATGTCGCGTGCTGCGGTATGCGGAGACACTAAACGCACCATAACAGAACACAAAAGAAGCTTCTAAATTGGTGTGATAGCCAGTCCGAAGCATTACATTTCATGTTTCAGTTATCGATTATTGACTTTTTAAACGGCTTTGGCGCCTTTGACATGAACTAGGACCTTAAGATTTTGCATAAAGGTAGGTCTAGTAGCCGCGTTGCACTGTGGAATGTGAAAACTGTTCATACGTTGTGAAAACCTGAGAAATCCGCCCGTTTTCGTCATTTGCTATCGAATCGACTTAATGCCAGATCGTCATATTGGCAGGTATTCTCTCTGAAGCGGTTACATTTATCGTGTGCAAAGCAATGCCGCTGCTGTGGTATGCGGAGACACTAAAAGCACCATAATAGAACACAGAAGAAGCTTCTAAGTTGATGAGATAGTCAGTACTAAGCAGTAATATTGAAGTTTTAGTTATCGATTATTGACTTTTCAGACGATTTTGGTGACTTGGGCATGAGCTAGGACCTTACGACCTTGCATGACGGGAGGTTTAGCAACCGCGTTGGACGGGGGAATGTGAAAAGTGTTCATATGTAGTGTAAACGTGAGAAATCCGCCCGTTTTCGTTATTTGCTATCGAATCGACTTAAGGCCAGATCGCCATATTGGCAGCTCTTCACTCTGAAACGGTTACATTTATCGTGTGCAAAGCTATGTCGCGTGCTGTGGAATACGGAGACACTAGAAGCACTATAATAGAACACAGAAAAAGCTTCTAGGTTGATGTGATCGCCAGTACGAAGCAGTACAATTCAAGATTTAGTTACAGATTATTGACTTTTTAGACGATTTTGGTGCCATGTACATGCGCTAGGACCTTACGACCTTGCATGAAAGGAGTCTAGCAGCCGCGTTGCACGGGGGAATGTGAAAAGTGTTCATATGTAGTGAAATCCTGAGAAATCCGCTCGTTTTCGTCATTTGCTATCGAATCGACTTAATGCCAGATCGTCATATTGGCTTCTCTTCTCTCTTAAACGGTTACATTTATCCTGTGCAAAGCTATGTCGCGTGCTGCGGTATGCGGAGACACTAAACGCACCATAACAGAACACAAAACAAGCTTCTAAATTGGTGTGATGGCCAGTCCGAAGCAGTACATTTCAAGTTTCAGTTATCGATTATTGACTTTTTAAACGGCTTTGGTGCCTTGGACATGAGCTAGGACCGTAAGATTTTGCATAAAGGTAGGTCTAGTAGCCGCGTTGCACTGTGGAATGTGAAAACTGTTCATACGTTGTGAAAACCTGAGAAATCCGCCCGTTTTCGTCATTTGCTATCGAATCGACTTACTGCCAGATCGTCATATTGGCCGGTATTCTCTCTGAAACGGTTACATTTATCGTGTGCAAAGCAATGCCGCTGCTGTGGTATGCGGAGACACTAAAAGCTCCACAATAGAACACAGAATAAGCTTCTAAGTTGATGTGATAGAAAGTACTCAGCAGTACAATTCAAGTTTTAGGTATCGATTATTACCTTTTTAGACGGCTTCGGTGCCTTGGACATGATCCAGGACCTTAAGATTTTGCATGAAGGGAGGTCTAGCAGCCGCGTTGCACGGGGGAATGTGAAAAGTGTTCATATGTTGTAAAAACCTGAGAAATTCGCCCGTTTTCGTTATTTGCTATGGAATAGACTTTAGCCAGATCGTCATATTGGGCGCTCCTTTCTCTGAAACGGTTACATTTATCGTGTGCAAAGCTTTGTCGCGTGCTGCGGTATGTGGAGACACTAAAAGCACGATAATAGAAAACATAAGAAGCTTCTAAGATGGTGTGATAGCCAAAACGAAGCAGTACAATTCAATTTTTAGCTATCGATTGTTGACTTTTTAGACGGCTTTGGTGCCTTGGACATGAGCTTGGACGTTAAGATTTTGCATGAGGGAGTTCTAGCACCGGTCTTTCACGGGGGAATGTGAAATGTGTTCATATGTAGTGAAAACCTGAGAAATCCCCCCGTTTTGGTCATTTGCTATCGAATCGACTTCATGCCATATCGTCATATTGGACGCTCTTCTCTCGGAAACGATTATTTTTTTCGTGTGCAAAGCTATGTCGCGTGCTGTGGTTGCGGAGGCACTAGAAGCACCATAATAGAACACAGAAGAAGCTTCTAGGTTGATGTGATAGCCAGTACGAAGCAGTACAATTCAAGATTTAGTTATCGATTATTGACTTTTTAGACGATATTTGTGCCTTGGACTTGCGCTGGGACCTTAAGACCTTGCATGAAAGCAGTATAGCTGCCGCGTTGGACGGGGGAATGTGAAAAGTGTTCAAATGTAGTGAAATCCTGAGAAATCCGTTCGTTTTCGTCATTTGCTATCGAATCGACTTAATGCCAGATCGTCATATTGGCCGCTCTTCTCTCGGAACTATTATTTTTTTCGTGTTCAAAGCTATGTCGCGTGCTGTGGTATGTGGAGACACTAGAAGCACCATAATAGAACACAGAAGAAGCTTCTAGGTTGATGTGATAGCCAGTACGAAGCAGTACAATTCAAGATTTAGTTATCGATTTTTGACTTTTTAGACGATATTGGTGCCTTGGACATGCGCTGGGACCTTACGACCTTGCATGAAAGTAGTCTAGCTGCCGCGTTGGACGGGGGAATGTGAAAAGTGTTCAAATGTAGTGAAATCCTGAGAAATCCGTTCGTTTTCGTCATTTGCTATCGAATCGACTTAATGCCAGATCGTCATATTCTCCGCTCTTCTCTCTTAAACGGTTACATTTATCGTGTGCAAAGCTATGTCGCGTGCTGCGGTATGCGGAGACACTAATGGCATCATAATAGAACACAGAAGAAGCTTCTAAGTTGATGTCATAGCCAGTACGAAGCAGTACAATTCAAGTTTTAGTTATCGATTATTGACTTTTTAGACGGCTTTGGTGCTTTGGACATGAGCTAGGACCTTAAGATTCTGCATGAAGGGAGATCTAGCAGCCGCGTTGCACGGGGGAATTGAGAAAAGTGGTTATATGCAGTGAAAACGTGAGAAATCTGCCCGTTTTCGACATTAGCTATCGAATCGACTTTTGCCAGATCGTCAATTTGGCCGCTCTTCTCTCTGTAACGGTTACATTTATCGTGTGCAAAGCTATGTTGCGTGCTACGGTATGCGTAGACACTAAAAGCAACATAATAGAACACAGATGAAGCTTCTAAATTGATGTGATAGCCTGTACGAAGCAGTACAATTCAAGTTTTATTTATCGATTATTGAATTTTTAGACGATTTTGTGCCTTGGACATGGCTAGGACCTTGTGACCTTGCATGAAGGGAGGTCTAGCATCCGCGTTGCACGGGGGAATGTGAAAAGTGTTCATATGTAGTGAAAACCTGAGAAATCCCCCCGTTTTCGTCATTTGCTATCGAATCGACTAAATGCCAGATCGCCATATTGCCCGCTCTTCTCTCTGAAACGGTTACATTTATCGTGTGCAACGCTATGTCGCGTGCTGCGGTATGCGGAGACACTAAAAGCACCATAACAGAACTCAAAAGAAGCTTCTAAATTGGTGTGATAGCCAGTCCGAAGCAGTACATTTCAAGTTTCAGTTATCGATTATTGACTTTTTAAACGGCTTTGGTGCCTTGGACATGAGGTAGGACCTTAAGATAATGCATGAAAGGAGGACTAGCAGCCGCGTTGCACGGGGGAATGTGAAATGTGTTCATATGTAGTGAATACCTGAGAAATCCGCCCGTTTTCCTCATTTGCTATCGAATCGACTTAATGCCAGATCGTCATATTGCACGCTCTTCGCTTTGAAACGGTTACATTTATCGTCTGCAAAGCAATGTCGCGTGCTGCGGTATGCGGAGACACTAAAAGCACCATAATAGAACACAGAAGAAGAATCTAAGTTGATGTGATAGCTAGTATGAAGCAGTACAAATTAAGTTTTAGATATCGATTATTGAATTTTTAGACGGTTTTGGTGCCTTGGACATGAGCTAGGACATTACGATTTTGCATGAATGGAGGTCTAGCATCCGCGTTCCACGGGTGAATGTGAAATGTGTTCATATGTAGTGAAATTCTGAGAAATCCGCCCGTTTTCGTCATTTGCTATCGAATCGACTTAATGCCAGATCGTCATATTGGCCGGAATTCTCTCTGAAACGGTTACATTTGTCGTGTGCAAAGCTATGTCGCGTGCTGCGGTATGCGGAGACACTAAAAGCTCCATAATAGAACACAGAATAAGCTTCTAAGTTGAAGTGATAGAAAGTACGCAGCAGTACAATTCAAGTTTTAGGTATCGATTATTACCTTTTTAGACGGCTTCGGTGCCTTGGACATGATCCAGGACCTGAAGATTTTGCATGAAGCGAGTTCTAGCAATCGCGTTGCACGGGGGAATGTGAAAAGTGTTCATATGTAGTAGAAACATGAGAAATCCGCCCGTTTTCGTCATTTGCTATCGAATCGACTTTTGCCAGATCGTCATATTGGCCGCTCTTCTCTCTGAAACGGTTACATTTATCGTGTGAAAAGTATGTCGCGTGCTGCGGTATGCGTAGACAATAAAAGCACCATAATAGAACAGAGAAGATGTTTCTAAGTTGGTGTGATAGCCAAAACGAAGCAGTACAAATCTAGTTTAAGTCATCGATTATTCACTTTTTAGACGGCTTTGGTGCTTTGGACATGAGCTAGGACCTTACGATTTTGCATGAAGGGAGGTCTTACAGCCGCGTTGCACGGGGGAATGTGAAAAGTGTCCATATGTAGTGAAAACCTGAAATATCCGCCCGTTTTCGTCATTTGTTATCGAATCGACATAATGCCAGATCGCTATATTGGCCGCTCTTCTCTCTGAAACGGTTACATTTATCGTGTTCAAAGCTATGTAGCGTGCTGCGGTATGCGTAGACACTAAAAGCAACATAATAGAACACAGAAGATGTTTCTAAGTTGATGTAATAGCCAGTACGAAGCAGTACAATTCAAGTTTTAGTTATCGATTATTGACTTTTTAGACGGCTTTGGTTCCTTTGAGATGAGCTAGGACCTTAAGATATTGCATAAAGGGATGACTAAGAGAAGCGATGCACGGGTGAATGTGAAAATTGTTCATATGTAGAGAAAACCTGAGATATCAGTGCGTTTTAGTAATTTGCTATCGAATCCACTTAATTTCAGATCGTCATATTGCCCGATATTCTCTCTGAAACCGTCACATTTATCGTGTACAAAGCTATGTCGCGTGCTGCGGTATGGAGAGACACTAAAAGCACCATAATAGAACACAGAAGAAGGTTCTAAGTTGGTGTGATAGCCAAAACGAAGCAGTACAATTCAAGTTTTAGTTATCGGTTATTGACCTTTTAGACGGTTATGGTGCATTGCACATTGGCTAGGACCTTAAGATTTTCCATGAAGGGACGTCTATCAGCCGCGTTGCACGGGGTAATGTGAAAAGTGTTCATATGTAGTGAAAACCTTAGAAATCCGCCATTTCGTCATTTGCTATCGAATCGACTTTTGCCAGTTCGTCTTATAACTGGTCTTCTCTCTGAAACGGTTACATTTATCGTGTGCAAAGCTATGTAGCGTGCTGCGGTACGCGGTGACCCTCAAAGCACCATCATAGAACTCAGAAGAAGCTTCTAAGTTCATGTGACAGCCAGTACGTAGCAGGACTATTCAAGTTTTTGTTATCGATTATTGACTTTTTATACGGCTTTGGTGCCTTCGACATGAGCTCGGACCTTAAGATTTTTCATGAAGTGAGGTCTAGCAGCCGCGTTGCACGGCGGAATGTGAAAAGTGTTCATATGTAGTGAAAACCTGAGAAATAAGCCCGTTTTCGTCATTTGCTATCGAATCGACTTAATGCCAGATCGTCATACTGGCCGGACTTGTCTCTGAAACGGTTACATTTATCGTGTGCAAAGCTATGTCGCGTGCTGCGGTATGCGGAGACACTAGAAGCACTATAATAGAAAACAGAAAAAGCTTCTAAGTTGATGTGATAGCCAGTACGAAGCAGTACTATTCAAGGTTTAGTTATGGATTATTGAATTTTTAGACGATTTTGGTGCCTTGAACTTGAGCTAGGACTTTACGACTTTGCATGAAGTAAGGTCTAGCAGCCTCGTTGCACGGGGGAATGTGAAAATTGAACATATGTAGTGAAAACCTGAGAAATCCGCCCATTTTCGTCATTTGCTATCGTATCAGCTTAATGCCAGATCGTCATATTGCCCGCTTTTCTCTCTGAAACCGTTAGATTTATCGTGTGCAAAGCTATATCGCGTGCTGCGGTATGCGGAGACACTAAAATCACCATAATAGAACAAAGAAGAAGCTTCTAAGTTGATGTGATAGCCAGTACGAAGCAGTACAATTCAAGTTTTATCTATCGATTATTTTCTTTTTAGACGGCTTTGGTTCCTTTGAGATGACCTAGGACCTGCAGATATTGCATAAAGGGATGGCTAAGAGACGCGTTGCACGGGGGAATGTGAAATGTGTTCATATGTAGAGAAAACCTGAGATATCCGAGCGATTTCATCAATTGCTATCGAATCAACTTTATTTCAGATCGTCATATTGCACGCTATTCTCTCTGAAACCGCTACATTTATCGTGTACAAAGCTATGTCGCGTGCTGCGGTATGCGGAGACACTAAAAGCACCATAGTAGAACACAGAAAAAGCTTCTAAGTTGATGTGATAGATAGTACGAAGCAGTAAATTTCAAGTTTTAGTTTTAGATTATTGACTTTTTAGACGGCTTTTGTGCCTTGGACATGAGCTCGGACCTTAAGATTTTTCATGAAGGGAGGTCTAGCAGCCGCGTTGCATGGGGGAATGTGAAAAGTGTTCATATGTATTGAAAACCTGAGAAATCCGCCCGTTTTCGTCATATGCTATCGAATCGACTTGATGCCAGATCATCATATTGCCCGCTGTTCTCTCTGGAACCGTTATATTTATCGTGTGCAAAGCTATGTTGCGTGCTGCGGTATTCGTAGACACTAAAAGCACCATAATAGAACACAGAAGAAGTTTCTAAGTTGATGTGATAGCCAGTAAGGAACAGTAAAACTCAAGTTTTAGTTATCGATTACTGACTTTTTAGACGTCTTTGGTGCCCTGGACACGAGCTAGGACCTTAAGATTTTGCATGAGGGAGTTCTAGCAGCCGCGTTGCACATGGGAATGTGCAAAGTGTTCATATGTAGTAAAAACCTGATAAATCCGCCGATTACGTCATTTGCTATCGAATTGATTTTTGCCAGATCGCCATATTGGCCGCTCTTCTCTTCGAAACGGTTACATTTATCGTGTGCAAAGCTATGTCGCGTGCTGCAGTATGCGGAGACACTAAAAGCACCATAATAGGACACAGAAGAAGTTTCTAAGTTGGTGTGATACCCTAAAGGAAGCAGTACAATTCTAGTTAAAGTTATCGATTACTGATTTTTTAGACGGCTTTGGTGCCTTGGACATGGGCTAGGACCTTAAGATTTTGCATGAAGGGAGGTGTAGCAGCCGCGTTGGACGGAGGAATGTGAAAAGTGTTCATATGTAGTGAAAACCGGAGAAATCCGCCCGTTTTCATCATTTGCTATCGATTCGACTTTTGCCAGAGTGTCATATTGGCCGCTCTTCTCAATGAAACGGTTACAATTATCGTGTGCAAAGCTATGTCGCGTGCTGAGGTATGCAGAGACAATAAAAGCACCATAATAGGTCAGAGAAGTAGCTTCAAAGATGATGTGATAGCCTGTACTAAGCATTACAATTTTTGTTTTTGTTATCGATTAATGACTTTTTACACGTCTTTGGTGCCTTTGACATGAGCTAGGACCTTAAGGTATTGCATGAAGGGAGGTCTAGGAGCTGTGTTGCACTGGGGAATGTGAAAAGTGTTCATATGTAGTGAAAACCTGAGAAATCCGCCCGTTTTCGTCATTTGCTATCGAATCAGCTTAATGCCAGATCGTCATATAGCCCGCTTTTCTCTCTGAAACCGTTACATTTATCGTGTGCAAAGTTATGTCGTATGCTGCGGTATGCGTAGACACTAAAATCACCATAATAGAACACAGAAGAAGCTTCTAAGTTGATGTGATAACCTGTACGAAGCAGTACAATTCAAGTTTTAGTTATCGATTATTGACTTTTTAAACGGCTTTGGTTCCTTTGAGATGAGCTAGGACCCTAAGATATTGCATAAATGGATGTCTAAGAGAAGCGTTGCACGGGGGAATGTGAAAAGTGTTCATATGTAGAGAAAACCTGAGATATCCGAGCGTTTTCGTCATTTGCTATCGAATCGACTTAATTTCAGATCGTCATACTGCCCGCTATTCTCTCTGAAACCGTTACATTTATCGTGTGCAAAGATATGTCGCGTGCTGCGGTATGTGGAGACACTAAAAGCACCATAATGGATCACAGAAGAAGCTTCTAAGTTGATGTGATAGCCAGTACGAAGCAGTCCAATTCAAGTTTTAACTATCGATCATTGACTTTTTACACGGCTTTCGTGGCTTGGACATTAGGTAGTTCCTTAAGATTTTGCATGAGGGAGGTCTAGCATCCGCGTTTGACAGGGGAATGTGGGAAGTGTTCATATGCTGTGGAAACCTGGAAAATCCGCCCGTTCTCCTCATTGCTATCGAATCGACATTTGCCAGATCGTCATATTGGCGGCTCTTCTCTCTGAAACGGTTACATTTATGGTTTGCAAAGCTATGTCGCGTGCTGCGGTCTGCGGAGTCACTAAAAGCTCTATAATAGAACATAGATGAAGCTTCTAAGTTGCTGTGAAAGTCATTACGTAGCAGTACAATTCAAGTTTTAGTTATCGATTAATAACTTGTTAGACGGCTTCGGTGCCCTAGACATGATCAAGGACCTTAAGATTTTGCATGAAGCGAGGTCTAGCAACCGCGTTGCACGGGGGAATGTGAAAAGTGTTCATATGTAGTGAAAACCTGAGAAATCCGCCCGTTTTCGTCATATGCTATCGTATCAGCTTAATGCCAGATCGTCATACTGGCCGCACTTGTCTCTGAAACGGTTACATTCATCGTGTGCAAAGCTATGTCGCGTGCTGCGGTATGCAGAGACACTAGAAGCACAATAATATAAAACAGAAAAAGCTTCTAAGTTGATGTGATAGCCAGTACGAAGCAGTACTATTCAAGATTTAGTTATCGATTATTTAATTTTTAGACGATTTTGATGCCTTGAACATGAGCTAGGACTTTACGACCTTGCATGAAGTAAGGTCTAGCAGCCGCGTTGCACGGGGGAATGTGAAAAGTGTTCATATGTAGTGAAAACATGAGAATTCCGCCCGTTTTCGTCATTTGCTATCGAATCGACTTAATGCCAAATCGTCATATTGGCCGGTTATCTCTCTGAAACAGTTACATTTATCGTGTGCAAAGCTATGTAGCGTGCTGCGGTATGCGGAGACACTAAAAGCCCCATTATAGATCACAGAAGAAGCTTCTAAGTTGATGTGATAGCCAGTTAGAAGCAGTACAATTCAATTTTCAGTTATCGATTATTGAATTTTTAGACGGCTTTCGTGCCTTGGACATGAGCTAGGACCTTAAGATTTTGCATGAAGGGGGGTCTAGCAGCCGCGTTGCATGGGGGAATGTGAAAAGTGTTTATATGTAGTGAAAACTTGAGAAATCCGCCCGTTTTCCTCATTTGCTATCGAATCGACTTGATGCCAGATCATCATATTGCCCGCTGTTCTCTCTGAAACCGTTATATTTATCGTGTGCAAAGCTATGTTGCGTGCTGCGGTATTCGTAGACACTAAAAGCACGATAATAGAACACAGAAGAAGCTTCTAAGTTTATGTGATAGCCAGTAAGAAGCAGTAAAATTCAAGTTTTAGTTATCGATTACTGACTTTTTAGACGTCTTTGGTGCCCTGGACATGAGCTAGGACCTTAAGATTTTGCATGAAGGGAGGTGTAGCAGCCGCGTTGCACGGGGGAATGTGAAAAGTGTTCATATGTAGTGAAAAGCTGACAAATCCGCCCGTTTTCGTCATTTGCTATCGAATCGACTTAATGCCAGATCGTCATATTACCCGCATTTCTGTCTGAAACCGTTACATTTATCGTGTGCAAAGCTACGTTGCGTGCTCCGGTATGCGTGGACCCTAAAAGCACCATAATAGAACGCAGAATAAGCTTCTAAGTTGATGTGATAACCAGTACGAAGCAGTACAATTCAAGTTTTTGTTATCGATTATTGACTTTTTAGACGGCTTTGGTGCCTAGGACATGAGCTAGGACCTTAAGATTTTGCATGAGGGAGTTCTAGCAGCCGCGTTCCACGGGGGAAAGTGCAAAGTGTTCATATTTAGTGAAAACCTGAGAAAACCGCCAATTTCGTCATTTGCTATCGAATCGACTTTTGCCAGATCGTTATATTGGCCACTCTTCTCTCTGAAACGGTTACATGTATCGAGTTCAAAGCTATGTCGCGTACTGCGGTATGCGTAGACACTAAATGCACCACAATAGAACACAGAAGAAGTTTCTGAGTTGGTGTGATACCCAAAACGAAGCAGTACAATTCTAGATTAAGTTATCGATTATTGATTTTTTAGACGGCTTTGGTGCCTTTCACATGTGCTAGGACCTTAAGATTTTGCATGAAGGGAGGTCTAGCAGCCGCGTTGGACGGGGGAATGTGAAAAGTGTTCATATGTAGTGAAAACCGGAGAAATCCGCTCGTTTTCGTCATTTGCTATCGATTCGACTTTTGCCAGATCGTCATATTGGCCGCTCTGCTCAATGAAACGGTTACAATTATCGTGTGCAAAGCTATGTCGCGTGCTGAGGTATGCGGAGACAATAAAAGCACCATAATAGGACACAGAAGAAGCTTCAAAGATGATGTGATAGCCTGTACTAAGCATTACAATTTTTGTTTTAGTTATCGATTATTGACCTTTTACACGGCTTTGGTGCCTTTGACATGAGCTAGGATCTTAAGATATTGCATGAAGGGAGGTCTAGGAGCTGTGTTGCACTGGGGAATGTGAAAAGTGTTCATATGTAGTGAAAAAATGAGAAATCCGCCCGTTTGCGTCATTTGCTATCGAATCAGGTTAATGCAAGATCGTCATATAGCCCGCTTTTCTCTCTGAAGCCGTTACATTTATCGTGTGCAAAGATATGTCGCGTGCTGCGGTATGCGGAGACACTAAAAGCACCATAATAGAATACAGAAGAAGCTTCTAAGTTCATGTAATAGCTAGTACGAAGCAGTACAATTCATATTTAGTTATCGATTATTGATTTTATAGACGGCTTTGTTGCGTTGGGCATGAACTAGGACCTTCAGATTTTGCATGAAGGGAGCTCTAGTAGCCGCGTTGCTCGGGGGAATGTGCAAAAGTGTTCATATGTAGTGAAAACCTGAGAAACCCGCCCGTTTTCGTCATTTGCTATCGAATCGACTTATGCCAGATCGTCAGATTAGACGCTCTTCTCTCTGATACGGTTAAATTTATCGTCTGCAAAGCTATGGCGCGTGCTGCGTATGCGGAGATACTAAAAGCACCATAGTAGAACACAGATGAAGCTTCTCTGTTGGTGTAATCAGCGAGAAAGAACCAGTAATAAGTTGTACAATTCAAATTTTAGTTATCATTTATTGACTTATTAGCCTGCTTTGGTACCTTGGACATGAGCTAGGGCCTTAAGATTTTGCATGAAACGCGGTCTGGACGCCACGTTGCACGGGATGATGTGAAAAGTGTCCATTTGTAGTAAAAACCTGACAAATCCGACCGTTTTCTTCATTTGCTGTCGAATCGACTTATTGGCAGATCGTCACATCGGCCGCTTTACGCTCTGAGACGGTTAAATTTATAGTCTGCAAACTCATGTCGCCTGCTGCGGTTTGCGGAGACACTAAAAGCACCACAGTAGAAGACAGAAGAAGGTGTTAAGAAGATGTATTCGGCCAGTAAGAAGCAGTACAATTCAAGTTTTAGTTATAGATTACTGACTTATTAGCCGGCTTTGGTGCCTTGGACATGATCGAGGACCTCAAGCTTTTGCATCAAACGAGGTCTGAACGTCACGTTGCACGGGGAAATGTGAAACGTGTTAATATATATTAAAAACCTAAGAAAACCTTTCGCATTTATTTAAGTTCCTTTAGTACAATAAGAATCTGTTAAAAAACTGACTACAATAATCATAATCTTGCTGTACAAGGGAAGTAGCTACTATTATTAACAGTATTTATCAACAGCAAATAAAACAAAAGGTAAAACAGAAAGATTATCAAACGTCTAATGGCACAGTAACGAAACTGAAAACAGTTCGCGACAATTTCTTCTGAAATTATTTCACCAGGAAACAACAAGAACACCGATTGAAGACTACTAAAGTTCCAAAATAAACCACTATACACAAACAACTAATTAGTACTTAGCTTTGGATGCGCCGCTACAGCTGCAGTTGGTCAGCGCGGAATGTAAACACAGGTAAGAAGTTAAGTTGCTCGATACGAAACACAAGCAAATATCAGGTCACAACCCAAGAAAGGCGGAGGTGAATGAAGAAACCATTAATAAGTATCTTATATAGTAAATATTATCACAAAAACCGTTAAAATATGTATCTGAAACCTATAAATGTATGAAAACTTAGAGAGCGATTTCACACGCACTCACGCGCCTAATCGTAATGCCAGATCGTCGCAGTGGCAGCCTTGCTCACGGAACTGTTTACATATACATCTGGAAACTTACGTCATGTGCTGAGGTATGCGGTCGCACCACAAACAACAAAATAGGAGCTTCTCATTTGATGCAATCGGCAGGTAAGAAGTAGTACTACTCAAGTTTTAGGTATCGAAAATTCAACTGTAGGCCGGTTCTGGTGTCTAGCAGTTGATAGAGGACCTTGGAACATGCCTGTCTTTTTACCCCCCTCCCCCCTCGTAAGATGACTGTCTACGTACACCCGCCACCCCCCCCCCCCCTCGTAATATGTCTGCCTACCTACTCACGCCTTCTGAAAATGTGTGTCTACCCACTTCCCCCTCAGAAGATGACTCTCTACTTATCCCCCCAACCGGAAAACGTCAGTTTTCCTACCCCCTCCCCCCTCAGAAGATGACTGTCTACCTACACACCCTCGGAAGATACCTGTCTACTTAACCCCCCCCCCCCCCCCTCGTTTGGAACATGTCTGCCTACCTACCAGCCTCTCAAAATATGTCTTTCTATCTACATCCCCCACCCCCCTCAGAAGATCACTCTCTACCTACTCCGCACGTGGATGATGCCTGTCTCCCTAACCCACCCTTCAGAAGATGTTTGCCTACATACCCCTTCTTGGAAGATGTCTGTTTACCTACACACCTTTGGAAGACGCCTGTCTACCTACCCCCTCCCCACCCCTTGGAAGATGTCTGCCCAGCTACCCTCCATCTAAGAAAATATTTGTCTACATACACCCCCTTCGGAAAATGTCTGTCTACCTACTACTACTCTGATGATGTCTGTCTCCCTACCCCACCCTTCAGAAGATGTCTGCCTACCTTCTACTCCATGGAAGATGTCTCTATACATACCACCTATCGGGTGATGTTTGTCTACTCGCCCCCCCCACCCCATAACATGCCAATCTAACATCCCCCCCTGTGAAGATGCCTATCTATCGCCTAGCTCGGAAGCTACCCCAACTCAGAAGATTCCTATCTACCTGCACTTGGAAGATGACTATCTCTCCATCACCTTCAGAAGACTCTTATCTACCCCCTCAGAAGATGGCTGTCTACATACCCCACCCTCAGAATATGACTGTCTCTGATCTCCCACCCTATCTGTCTGTCTACCATTCTCACACATCGAGAGAGGTGGTACAGTGGTTAGCACACTGGACTCGCATTCGGGAGGACGATGGTTCAATCCCGTCTCCGGCCATCCTGATTTAGGTTTTTCGTGATTACCCTAAATCGTTTCAGGCAAATGCCGGGATGGTTCCTCTGAAAGGGCACGGCCAATTTCTTTCCCAATCCTTCCCTAACCCGAGCTTGCGCTCCGTCTCTAATGACCTCGTTGTTGACGAGACATTAAACACTAACCACCACCACCACCATTCTCACAATCAGAAACTGTCTGTCTACCTACCTCCCCCCCCCCCCCCGAAGATGTCTGCCTATCTTCCTAGGTACCGCCATTTAGAAGGTGTCTGCCTACCTACACCCACTTCAAAAGATGTGTAACTGACTACCCCACCTCCGAAGATCTCTGTCAAACCCTCCTCCCATCCCTGGAGGATGTATGTGTGCAGACCCCCCTCTTGGAAGACATTTGACAACCGAAAAAACCGCTTTGGAAGATGTATGACTTCCTACCACTACCCTCGGAAGGTGTATGTCTACCTAGCACCCCCTCGAAGATGCCTGTCTATCCACCGAACCACGGTATATGCCTGCCTCACCCTGTCAGAATATGTCTGTCTACATACCCCACATGGAAGATGTTTGTCTACTTACCCCCCCCCCCCCCTTGGAAGATGTTTGTCTACCTAGCCCCTCTTGGAAGATGTCTGCCCACATAAACACACACTCGGAATATGTATGACTAGCCACCACTCCCCTCGGAACATGTATGTCTACCTACCCCACCTCCGGACATGTCTCTCTACCTACGCCCCCACTCATAAGTTGTGTGTCTACCAACCCGCCATTTGAAGATGTCTGTCAACCTGGCCCTCCCTCAGAAAATGTCTGTCTACCTGCCCACCTTGGAATATTTATGTCTACCAAAACCCGGAGGATGTCTGTCTACCCAACACCCCCCCCCTCTCAGAAGATGATTGTTTACCTACCCCCGGAAGATTTCAGTCTACCTGCCCCCCCTCACTTCTGAAAGATGCCTGTCAATCAACCCCTCCAACAGAAAATGTCTGTCTACCTACCGCCCCTCGAAAGTTGTATGTCTACCACCCCTCCTCGGGAGATGTCTGTCTACCTACCCCCCTTCAGAAGATGTCTATCTACCTACCCCCCATCCCCTCGGTAAATGCCTGTCTACCCAACCCCCTCTCGGGAAAAGTATGTCTACCTATCCCCACTCGGAAGATGGCTGTCTACCTACCACCTCCCTCGGAATATGTCTGTATATCGAACCCGACCTCGGAATATGATTTTCCACCTAATGCATGGGAGATGTCAGTCCACCTGCACCCCACTTTGTAAAATGCCTGTCTACTTTCCACCCCTTTGGAAGATGTCTATCATCCCACCTCGGAAGATGTCTGTCTACCTAACCCCCTCTGAACATGATTGCCTACTGAACCACAACTCAGAAGATGATTGTCTACTGACCACCCAGAAGATGGAAGCCTACCTGCCCCCTCCCACTACAACAGAAGATGACCATCCATCTAACCCCCTTGGTGGATGTCGGTTCATCTCCCCCCCCCTTGGAGGACTTTGTCTTCCTACCCCCTCGGAAGATGTATGTATTCCATTCGCCCCTCAGAAGAGGTCTATCTTCCAACCCCCCTAAGAAGATTTTTGTCTACCTACCCTGCCTTGGTATATGTATGTCTTCCTACACCCCCTCATACGATGTCTGCATACCTACCCCCCTCGGAAGAAGTCTATCATCCCTCTGTTAGAGAATTTCTGTCTACCTTGCCCCCCCCCTCGGAAGATATATGTCTTCATATCCTCTACCCTTGGTGCCTACATACTCAACCTCAGAAGATGTCTACCAACCTACCCCACCTTATAAGAAATCTTTCTACCTACCCCCCCCCCCCCCCTCATAATATGTGTGTCTACCACCTCATGGAGGATGTATGTCTACTCCCCCCCCCTCGTAAAATGTCTATCTTTCCCAGTTGGAAAGATGTCTATCATCCCACTCTTAGAAGGTGTCTGTCTACCTGTCCTCCCACTCTGAAAATGTCTGTGTACCTACCCTCCCTCAGGAGATATCGGTCTAATTGCCCACCGGGACTATGTCTATCTACATACTCTCAGCCTTGGAAAATACGTGCCTACCTACCCCACCCCCTGTAAGATATCTGTCTACCTACAACCTGCCCTCGGATACTGTCTGTCTACATACACCCTCTAATAAGATGTCTGTCTACCTACCCCACACTGTCTGTCTTCCTACCCCAACCATCCTCGGAAGATGTTTGTCTACCTACCCCTCCTTGGAAAATGCCTGTCTACCTAAATCTCGCTTGGAAAATATCTGTCTACCTACCCCCCATCCTTGGAAGGTGTCTTTCCACCAACTCTCCTGTCGGAAGATGTATGGCTACCTAACCCCCCTCAGAAGATGTCTGTCTATCTATCTGCCTGTGGAATGTGTATGTCTACCTAACTCCCTTAGACAATGTCAGTCTACATACCCCCCTCGGAAGATACCTGTCTACCAATACTCTTCCCTCTACATGCCAAAACTAATAAGATAGCTGCCAACCTAACCCACCTCAGAAGGTCTCTGTTTATGCACACAAACTGAACATGTATGTCTATCTACCCCCCAGAAGTTGTCTGTCTACCTGCCCCCTCAGAAAATGTCAGTCGACCTACCCCCCCTTGGAAGATTTCTGTCTACCTATAACACCTCACGGAAAATATCTGTCTACCAGCCCCCTCTCAGAAGATGTCTGTCTACCTACCACCCCCCTCAGAAGTAGTATATCTATCTACCGTACCCTTGGAACATGTCTACCTACCCCCCCTCCCAGTCAGCAGTTGTCTGTCCACCACCTACATAAGTTGTCTATCTACACCCCCTCGGAAGATGTCTGTCCAATACACCACCCTCAGAAGATATCTGTCCTACCCCTCTCGAAAATGTTAGTCTACCTACACCCCAGATAATGAATGTCTACCAACCCCACCTCGGAAGATGTTTGTCTACCTACCCCATGGAAGATGTGTTTACCTCCCACCACTCGTAGTATGTGTGTCTACCTACCCCCATTGGAAAATATCGGTCTACCAACTGCCCTTGAAGATGTATGCCTACATACCCAACACCCTCGGAAGACGTCTGGCTACCTAGCTCCCCCCCCACGAAGATATCTGCCTTCATACCCACTTCTCTTGGAAGATGTCTGTCAACGGACCCAAATTCAGAAAACGACTGCCTACCTACCCCACCTCAAAAGATGTCTGCCTACCAACCACCCCTCGGAATATGTATGTCTACCTACACTCATTCGGAATATTGCTTTCTACCACCCCTCCCTCTGAACATGTCTATCTACCTACCTCCCTCAGAACATGTCTATCTACCAACATCCCCCACCTCTTATGAAGTCTCTCTCACTACCCCCCCCCCCCCTTCGAAAGTGACACCCTACCTACCATCCTCAGGAAATGTCAGTCTTCCTACTCCCCATACCTCAGAAGGTGTGTCTAACTATCCCCATGGACAATGTCTGTCTACATACCCCTAGCCTCAGAAAATACTTGTCTAACTACACCCCTCAGATTATTTCTGTCTACCTACAACCCAGCCTCGGATAATGTCTGTCTACCTACCCCCTCACTAATTGTCTCTCTACCTAAGCTACCTTAGAAGATATCTGTCTACATATCCCTCATCCTCTGAAGCTGTATGTCTACTACCCCTGCTCAGAAGATGTCTGTCTACTTAAAAACCCCTCAGAACATGTCTGTCTAACAACCCCCCCAGTTGTCTGTCTACCTACCCCCTTGAAGATGTCTGTCTACCTACCCCCAGTAAAATGTCTCTGTACCCATCTTCCCCTCAGAAGATGATTGTCTACCTACCCCCGTACAGAAGATGCACCCCTTTCAGAAAATGTCTGTCTACCTATCCCATCCACACACGGAAGATTCCTATCCACCCACTTTGGACAATGCCTTTCTACCCCAACTCAGAAATGTCTATCTACTACCATCTCAGAAGATGTCTGTCTACCTACCCCCCATTGAATATATCTGCCTACCCAACCCATCTTTGGAAGATGATTGGCTACCTACCCCATGGAAGATGTCAGGCAACCTGCCCGCTCACTTAGGAAGATGCCTACCTCCCCCTTGGAAGTGGTCTATTTTCCACCACTCAGAAGATGTCTGTCTAACTACCCCCTCTGAATGTATATGTCTATCAACTATGTCTGTTTACCTACTCCCATAAGATGTCTATCATCCCCCTCAGAAGGTATCTTCCTATATACTCCCTCCCCTTGGAAGATGTCTGTCTACATACCCAACCTAAGATGATGTCTGGCAATCTACTCCCCCACAGAAGATGTCTGTCTACCTACCACCCTTGGAACATCTATGTCTTTCTACTCCCCGGAAGATGTCTGTCAGTCTGCCCAACTTGGAAAATGTCTGTCTACGTGCCCTCCTTCGGAAGATGTCTATCATCCCCAGCCTCAGGAGAATTATGTCTATTTGTCCCGCACCAACAGTAGATGTCTGTATACCTACCCCCTTAAGAAGAAGTCTGTTTACCAACCCCCCTTCAGGAGATTCTCAAACCACCCACCAGGAAAGTCTCTGTCTACCTATCCCTCCCCCCCCCCCCTTTGGGAGATATGTGTCTACCTACAACACAACTCGGTAAATGTCTGTCTACCTACCCCTCAGAAGATGTCTGTTTATCCACACCTCCACAGATGATGTCTATCTACCTACCCCCTGCCCCCATCCTCCGAGGATGTCTGTCTTCCTACACCCTCAGAAGATGTCTGTCTACCAACCCCCCTTGGAAGATGTTGGTCTACTTACCCCTCTAGATGATGTCTGTCTATGTACACCCCTCAGAAGATGGCTGTCTACCAATCCACCAATGGGAGATGTCTGTCTACCAACCCCCTCGAAAGGTGCCTTTGTGCCTACCCCCTCAGAAGATTGTCTACCTACGAACACTCAGTAAATGTATGTATACCTACCCCCCCCCCCTCGGAAGAAGTCTGTCTAATTATTCCCCACCCCTTGGTAATTTCTGTCTACATACAACTCCCTTGCAAGATGTCTGTGTACCTACTCCCTCTTGAAAGATATCTGTTTACCTACATCTTCTGTGGGGAGGTAGGAAGACACACATCTTCCGCGAGGGGTAGGTAGACAGACATATTCCAAAGCAGGGTACATGGTCGGACATCTTCTGAAGGGTGGTAGGTAGACAGACATCCTCCAAGAGTGGGGGGAGACATTTTCTGTGGTGATAATGGTAGACAAACAATTCCAAGGAGGGGTAGTTAGACAGTCATCTTCTGAGTGGTTGTTTCTTAGTCAGACGTCTTCAAGGGGGAGGATTGGTAGACCGACAGTTTCCAAGGGGGGAGACATTTTTCGATTGGGGCCAAATAGGTAAACAGATATCCTTTGAGAGGGAGGTAGACATTTTCCGGGGGGGGGGGGGGAGATATTTTCGAGGGGGAGAGTAGATTGACATCTTCTGGGAGGGGGGAGATAGTATTCTTCCATGGGGGGAGGTGAGTTGTCAGACATCTTCAAAGGTTGGGGGTGGGGGGTCGGTAGACAGACATCTTCCAAGAAATGTCGGTAAGTAGACAGACATCTTCTGTGGGAAGTGATGGTATGTACACTTACATCTTCTGATGGGTTCGGGTAGATAAACAGGCATCTTTCATGATGGGGGGATAGAGCTCCTCGAAGATGGGGTGTAGATGTCTTTGGCAAGGAGGGTAGATAGACATATTCCGAGAGGGGGTTAGATAGATTTCTTCCATAGCGGGGATAGATAGACTTGTCCCGAGTTTGTGAGGTAGACAGACATACAGACATCTTCCTAGAATTTGGAGGTAGACAAACATATTCAGAATGGGCAGTAGACACATTCCAAATGAAGGGAGGCTGTAGAAATCTTCTGAGTCTAGGATAAATGTTCTCTGAGAGGAGGGGCTAGATGGAAATCTTAACAGGGGTGGGGTAGGTAGTCAGACATATTCTGAGAGGAGGGGGTTGATAGACAGGCATCTTTCATGAGGTGAGTTATAGACATCCGCCTGGGGGATAGACATCTTCTGAGGTGGGGATAGGTATCTTCCAGTGGGTGTAGATATCTGTGGGTGGGGTAGATAGACATCTTCTGAGGTGTTGGTTGATAGTCACCTTCCTAGTGGAGGGAAACAGATATTTTCCGCCTGGGCTGGGTGAAGGGGGGTAGACGTCTTCCAAGGGGGGGTAGAGAGACAGCTTCTGAGGGGGGTAGATAGACATTTTCCAAGGATGGGGGCAGATACACATCTTCTGAGGGGGTAGATACACCTCTTCCGAGGAAGGTATGGATAGATAATCTTATGAGGTGGGTGTTGGTAGGCATCAGCTGAAGGGGGCTAGATTGGCATCTTCCGATGTGGAAGGGTTTAGGTAGGCATTTTTAGAGGGAGGGATATCTTCCCAGGGGTTTAGATAGGCATCTTCCAAGTGGGTGTAGAATGACATCTCAGAGAGGGGGTAGACAAAATCTTCCGAGAGGGGGTAGGTAGAAAGACATCTTTCGATGGGAGAGTAGGTAAGCAGACATCTTTTGAGTGGGGTTGATAAACTGACATCTTCCAAAGGGGCAAGGTAGACATATAGTTTCTGAGGGTGGGGCATAGGTAGACTGACACTTTCCGATGTGTGGTAAGTAGAATTACATCTTCTGAAGTGATGGGGTAGGTAGACAGACATTTTCCGAAGGGGTGTAGGTATACAGACATATACCTAGGGGAAAGGTAGACAGACATGTCCCGAGTGGTGGTAGGTAGACAGCCATCTTCCAGTTGGGTAGGTACACAGACATCATCCAAGGAGGTTAGAAGGACAGACATTTTCCATGTGGGGGTTGGTAGACATAAATCATCTGAGGGGGGAGAGACATCTTTTGAGGGGAGGGTACATAGATGGACATCTTCAGAGAGGAGGTAGTCATCCTCCGAGAGGGAGATAGTCATCCTCCGAGAGGGGGAGTAGATGTCTTCCGAGATGGGAGGCAGTTGTACATCTTCCACTGGTCTTAGCTAGGCAGACATCTTCTGAGGGAGGGTATGTAGACAGACATCTTCTGAGGGGGATAACGTCGACAGTCATCTTCTGATTGGGGTGGGTGGGTAGACAGACATCTTCCGAGTGGTGGTAGGTATGGAGACATCTTCTGAGGCTGGATTCGGTAGACAGGCATCTTCCAAGGGGGGGTGTTGGAAGACAGATATTTTTCAAGGGGTGGGAAACATCTTCTAAAGGATGCAGTTTGGTAAGCAGTATCCTCCGAGAGAGGTCTAGACATTCTGTGAGGGGGATAACGTCGAAAGTCATCTTCTGATTGGGGGGGGGGTAGGTAGAAAGACATCTTCCGAGGAGTGTTAGGTATGGAGACATCTTCTGAGCCTGGGTGCGGTAGAAAGACATCTTCCAAGGGGTGGAGGGGGGTGTTGGAAGACAGACATTTTCCAAGGGGTGGGAAGCACCTTCTAAAGGATGCAGTTTGGTAGACAGACATCCTACGAGAGAGGATGTAGACATTCTCAGATGGGGAGTGTATATCTTCTGAGAGGAGTGGTAGATTGACATCTTCCGAGAGGGGGGAGATACTTTTCTTCCATGGCGGCAATAGATAGATATCTTCCGAGAGGAGGTACATAGATAGACATGTTTAAATGTGTGGTGAATGTACACAGACAACTTTCGAGAAGGGGGGTAGGTATACAGACATCCTCAGAGGGGGTGGGTTGGGAGACAGACATCTTCTGAGATAGGGATAAGATAGAGACAAATCATTCAAGGTGTGGTAGATAAATATACAGATTCTGAGGGGTTTAGGTAAACATTCATATTATGACGGGTTGTGGGTGTAGGTAGACAGAAACCATCCGAGGAGGGGTATTTAGGCAGATAATGTCTGAGAGGGTTTATGTAGACTGGCATCTTCTGAGGGGTTGTAGGAGGACAGATATCTTCCAAGTGGAGGGTTGGTAGACAGACATCTTCAGATGTGGGGTGGGGTAGGTAGCCAGACATCTTCCAATAGGGGGTTGGTAGGCAGACATATCATGTGAGGGGATGGTTTAGACAGCCTTCTTCTGATGGGTGGGTGGGTAGACTGACATCTTCCATGATGGGGCGTAGGCAGAGAGACATTGTCCGAGGCAGGGTGACTATAGACATTTTTCGAGAGGGGGGGGGGTAGTTAGACAGACTTCTTCTGGGGGGTTGTAGGTAAACTGACCTCTTCAGAGGGGTGGCGTAGAATGACATTTGCAAGAGGGGTAGGTAGAGAGACATTTTCCGATGGTGGAAAGTAGACAACATCTTCTGATGAGTGTAGGTAGACAGACATCTTCCGAGGGGGATGTGTAGGTGGACATACATCTTCCGATGGTTGGTGGGTACATAGACAGACATATTCCAATGGGTGCGGTAGGTAGACAAACATCTTCCAAGTGCGGGCGTCGTAGACAGATATCATACAAAAGTTCATGTAGGTAGACACACATCTTCTGAGGGGGTGTAGGGAGACAGACATTTTCCGAGGGGTGTACATAGACATACATTTTCCACGTGGGGTCTAGGTAGACAGACATCTTCAGATGAGGGGGTAATTAGACAATCATCTTCTGGGGTAGGCTGACAGATATATTCAGAAGTATGGGTTGGTAGACAATACTTTATGACTGGAGGGATGTAGAGAGACATCTTCCAAGGGGTGTAAGTAGGTAGACAGACCTCTTATGTTGTGGGATTTGTAGGTAGGCAGACATCTTCCGAAGCAGAGGTGTTGGTAAACAGACAATTATCATGGACAGGGTTAGGTAGGCAGACATCTTCCCAGTGAAGTTTTGTAGACAGACATCTTCCAACGAGGGGTTAGGTAGACTGACACCTTCTGAGGCAGGGTAGGTAGATAGTCATCTTCGGAGGAGTGTTTGGTATACAGACATCTTCCGAACGGGTGTAGGTATACAGACATATACCTAAGGGGGAGGTAGACAGACATCATGGGAGTGGGGGTACGTAGACAGACAGGTGGGTAGGTATACAGACTTCTTCCGAGGGGGATTAGGAGGACAGACATTTTCCATTTGAGGGTTGATAGACTTACATCATCTGAGGGAGGAGAAATATCTTTTGAGAGGAGGGTATGTAGACAGACATTTCAGAGAGAGGGTAGACATCATCCGAGAGGGAGGTAGTCATCCTCCAACACAGGGGTAGATATCTTCTAAGAGGGGTGTAAATAAATATCTTCCAAGATGCGAGGTAGATGGACCTCTTCCGAGGGTTTTAGGTAAGCAGACATGTTCCGAGGTGTGGCATGTAGACATACACCTTCTGAGGGGAATAAGGTAGACAGTCATCTTCTTATGGGAAATGGGTAGGTAGACAGACATATTCCAAGGGAGGGGGGGTAGGTAAGGAGGAGATATATTCTGAGGGTGAGTTCAGTACTCAGACATCTTCTGAGGGGTGTTCATGGTAGACAGACATCTTTCAAAGGGGGGGAGACATCTTCCAAAGTATGCGTTTTGGTATACAGACATCCTCCAAGAGGGGTGTGGACATTCTCTGATGTGGGAGTAGATATCTTCCCAGAGGAGTGGTAGTTTAACAACTTCCGAGAGGGGGGGGGGGGGGTTGGGTAGGCAGACAGATATCCTCAGAGGTAGGGGTAGGGAGACAGATATCTCCCACAGGAGGGATAAAATCGAATCATTTGAAGGGGGTAGATAGGCATACATCTTCTGAGGGATTTAGGTAGACATTCATCTTATGACAGGGGAAGGGGGTAGGTAGACAGATCATGCGGGGGGGGGGGGGGGATATGTAGACAGATATCTTACGAGAGGGGGGTAGTTAGGCAGACATATTCTGAAGAGTTGTAGGAGGACGGACATATTCCAAGGGGGTAGGTAGACAGGCATCTACAGAGGGGGTTAGGTAGACAGTCTTATCAGAGGTGTATAGGTAGACAGACATCTTCTAAGGGGTTTGGTAGACCAACATTTCCTAAGGAGTGGCAGGTAGACAAACTTCTTCCGAGTGTGGGTGGGTATGTAGACAGACACCAGTAAGGAATTGTAGGCTGACAGACATCCTTTGTGATAGATGGTAGGTAGGCAGAAATATTCCGAAGGGAGGGTTGGAAAACATACATCTTCCAATGGAAGGGGTAGGTAGTCATACATCTTCTGAGGGCTGGGTTTAGGTATACAGAGATCTTTCCAAGGGGGGGCAGGTAAGTAGACAGACATATACTCAGGGTAGGGGGATGAGAGACAGACATTTTCCGAGGGGGAGGGGTAGGTAGACAGACATCTTCTGATGGTTGGGTAGGTAGACAGACATCTTCCGGGGTGGACAGCTAATCGGACATGGTTTGAGGGAGCTTAGGTAGACAGACATTTCCGATGGGGAGTGTAGGTAGACAGACATATTCTAAGGGTGGGGAGATGAGAGACATTTTCTGATGTGGAGATAGGTAGACAGACGTCTTCTGAGGGGTTGTAGGTAGACAGACATCTTCCAAGCGGGAGCTGTAGGTAGACAGACATCTTCAGAAGGAGATTGTAGGTTGATGGACATATTTTGTGCAGGTAATGATAGATAAACAAATTCCAAGGGGTGGTAGTTTAACAGACATCTTCCCAGGGGGGCTGAGTAGATAGACAGACATCATCCAACGTGGGTAGACAGACATATTCCAGGTGGAGTAGACATCCTCCAAGGGGTAGACATCTTCGAATGGTGGTGAGGGTAGGTAGACATCCTATGAGAGTGGGGTTAGAGATTCTCTGAGAAGGAGGTGTAGATAGCTACCAAGAGTGGAGGTAGATAGACATATTCCGAGTGGGGGGGGGGGGGGGGTTGGATAGAAATCTTCTGGGGGTTGAAATTTGGCAGTTGGTAGACTGGGCTTTTCTGAGACTGTGTTTGGAAGACATTTTCCGAGGTGGGAGGTAGACAGATATATTCCGAGGCAGTTGGTAGGTAGACAGACTAATTCCAGGGTGGTTGGTATGCTGACAGACATCTTCTGAGGCGGGGGGGGGGGGGGGTAGACAGACATCGCCTGAGGGGCTGGAAGACACCTTCCAAAGTTTGGGGGTCTCTAGACATCTTCCGAGACAGGGGTAAACAACTTCCGAGTGGGGGGGCTGAGTAGGGGTTGGGATAGGTAGACAGACAAATTCCGAGAGGGCAGGTAGGTAGATAGACTTCTCCTTAGTGTGGGGGGGGGGGGGGGGGTGTTGAGAGACATCTTTCAGGGTGATAGACATCTTACGAGGTGGGGAGAGAGTTTTTGTGGGGGTATAGATAGACATCTTCACAGGGTGAGGTAGGTGGACAAACATCTTCCTTAGGGGGGTGAGGTAGGCAGACATCTGACGAGGGGGCAGGTAGACAGACATCTCCTGTGGAGAGTTACGTAGACTGACATTTTATAAGGAGCAAGTAGGTAGAATTACATATTAGGTGGTGGGGCGATGAGAGACAGACAGCTTTCGATGGGGTAGAGGTAGTATGAAATCTTCCGATGTGGGAGGTGTAGGTAGATATCATCTGAGAGGGGTAGGTACACAGACATCTCCCGAGGGGTGGGGTAGGTAGACATTCATATTCTGTGGGGAGGGGTAGGTAGTCATACATATTCTAAGGGGGGGGGGGGGATTTAGGTAGACACACATATTCCAAGGGTGTGGGTAGGTACACAGACATCATCTGAGGGGGGAGGGGCGGTGCAGGTTGACAGAGATCTTCCATGGATGGGTAGCTCGGTAGATATCTTCTGAGGGGGATAGATAGGCATATTTCGAAGGTGGGGTAGATAGCCACCTTCCCAGGGGGGGAGGGGGGCAGATCATCATGGGTGTGACGTCACGTGAGCTGCACTGCTGTTGAAATAGCTTGTTAATGTTTTATAAATTTTAGACTTCATCTACGTATTTTAAAGTTTTTTTGTGTTATTATTTTTGCCGTAAAAGCAAATTATTAGTGGATATTCATTTATCTCAGTGTTTCTTCCTGTGGTATTGACTCGAGTGGTCTATTATGTGTAAGTGTGCTTCCATGGTTCGTCTAAGCCTCGCGCCTCATCAGCGTGTTTACATTTTGCGGCGTGCACTGCATCTGCAGCGGTTATAAGCTAAGTACTGACGAACTTGTATGTGCTCTGTAATACGTTATTAAACTGAATAGATTGCAGTGGTGTTGCTTGCCATTTTTGGCGAAATAATGACTTAATAAACTCTTGTAATCGTTCGCTCGCTGTGTTTTATAGAGTTTTCAGTGTGTTGAAGTCGTTTAGTAAATTTCGTGCTTTAGTTTTCAACTGGCGTTTAGTTTAAATTTTTTGGTTTTAGCCAATAATTTTGTGAAGTTTTGCTGGTATTGGTATCGGCTGTGTTGTAGTAGTATTAATACAAGTAGCTGCTTTCTTAGTAGGCAGAGAATTTCGAGACCATAGTTGTTAGTTCTTAAATAGTGCTGCTTTTGTAACTGAACTTTGGTAACGTAGACGTATAGTTTTTTTTAGTAACTGTAAAATTTTATCGTGAGTGAGAAGTGATTGCTATGTCGTAGGTTTGTGAGTAGTGGATTAAGCTGTGGGATTTGTTCAAAGTATTTTCATTGGGGGGAATGCGGTGGGGAAGCCAGTGGTCATTTGAGGGTGATCCTGTCCTGGGAATGTAGAATCTGTAATAGAAACAAGTTAATAGAGGAGCAGGAGCGTAAGATCTGTGCCCTTCAGGTGCAGTTACAATGCGCAATGGAGGAACTAGATAAGTTGAGGAGGGTGAAGGGTGCTGGGGAATGGGAACTGGCAGTTGACAAGAAGATAGATAGGAAAAGGAGGTAGTCAGACAGTTTTACTTTGCATACATGCAATAGATACGACAAACTGTCAAAGTTGAGCGGAGAGGAGCCTCGTGTAGCTGTATATGGAGGTAACTTGCAGCCGTCCTCAGCAATTAGGAGGCCTAGGTTCTGCTGCTAGGTAGTTACCGGGTAGAGGTGTGGGCCAGCATTTGCAAGAAGTTTTGTGGAGTGAGTACCAGGTCACAAGCATTGTGAAGCCTAATGCAGGGTTGGCTCAGGTGGCTGAAAGCATAGGGGAGTTATGTAAGAATTTTACAAAGGAGGATCAGGTAGTGATAGTGGGTGGTGCTGGGAGCAGTCGCAATAGGGACAGGGGGTATGATGTCAGTGGTGACTTGGTTAAGATAGCTACTCAAACTGGTGGCACTAATGTGCTTTTCGTGCAACTGTTTCAGCATAATGATCGGCCACACCTTAATGCGGCTGTTGGGGGCGTAATTGTGGGGCTGGGGAGTGCAGTGATGGGAGAGGGCATGGATCACATCTCAGTGGTGCCAGTTGGGTCTATCAGTAGATGGGGTTTCACTAGGCATGGCCTGCACCTCAATAGGTATGCGAAGGAGAGGCTACCTAAGCTTATAGGTGACAGTGTAGTGGGTGGTGGTGGCGGTAGTGGTGTCACTCATGGAAAAATTCCTGTAGTATTTGGTGTTAGAGCTGCACCTTTTTAATACTGAAGTCAGCTGATTGGTATACCAGCTTAAAGGAAGTGCCTCTAAGGTTCAAAAATGGTTCTAATGGCTCTGAGCACTATGCAAATTAACATATGGGGTCATCAGTCGCCTAGAACTTAGAACTAATTAAACCTAACTAACCTAAGGACGTCACACACATCCATGCCCGAGGCAGGATTCGAACCTGCGACCGTAGCAGTCGCGCGGTTCCGAACTGAGCGCTTAGAACCGCAAGACCACCGCGGCCGGCGTGCCTCTAAGGGCTCTCCTCCAGAGGATGTAATGTTTCCAAGTACAGAAGGAATTGGCATATTTCATCAGAATATAAGAGTTATTAGAGATAAAGTTAGTGAACTGCTAACAGATGTTAACGCTGAAATTATTTGTATATCAGAGCACCACTTCAATAAATTGATAATTTATAGGCTTCCTTTACCAGGCTACATATTACCTGGCTGTTTCTCAAGGAGTTCCTTGCGGGGTGGGGAGGTGTCTCCGTACATAAAAAACAGTACGTTACTTGAGTCCATAGACTTATCACGACACTGCACTGAACAGATATTTGAAAGTTGTGCAGCATTTGTTGAATTTAGTGAAACTCAACTTCTAATTGCTGGTGTTTATAGGGCCTCTAACTCAAACTTCAGAGCATTTTTGCTTAAGCTAGAGAGGGTTCTTGATTCACTTTGTAGGAAGTACCAGAAAGTAGTTATATGTGGGGACTTCAATATTAATTTTGTATATGATTGTGCAAGAAAAAGGGGGGTTGGGTTGTTTGGGGAAGGAGACCAGACAGCGATGTCATTGGTCTCATCGGATTAGGGAAGGATGGGGAAGGAAGTCGGCCATGCCCTTTGAGAGGAACTAACCCAGAATTTGCCGGGAGTGATTTAGGGAAATCACGGAAAACCTGAATCAAGATGGCTGAACGCGGGACTGAACCGTCGTCCTCCCGAATGTGAGTCCAGTGCCTTAACCACTGCGCCACCTCGCTCGGTCCCAAGAAAAATGATGTTGGTAGATCTCCTAAATTCATATGATCTGATGCCAACTGTGTTTTGTTTTTTTTTTCAAACTAGGGTGCAGGCGAATAGTAGCACAATTATAGACAATATTTTTATTCGTTCTTCAATACTAGATGGGCATCCTGTTAGTAAAAAAGGGAATGGCCTTTCAGACCATAATGCACAAATTTTAACACTAAAAGGTTTTTGTACTCAACCCAATGTCATATTTAGTTACAAAGAACGTAGGAAAGTCAATCCAACAGCAATAGAGTGTTTTTAAAACTTGTCAAGGAACAAGAGTGGCAAGATGTTTATAGTGCCAATAATACAGATGATAAATACAATGCTTTCCATGGCACATTTCTCATGCTCTTTGAGAGTTGTTTTCCATTAGAACATTCTGAATGGGGTACTAGCAGTAATAGACAGCACAGTTGGCTGACTAGTGGGATAATGATTTCATGTAGAACATAGGGCGAATTATATCAAAATGTTAGAAGTAGTCACAATCAAGCTAAATAAAAATTTAGTTTCACCAGGAAATCATACAAATTTCTTCGCAAATACCTTTCTGAGATTGACGTCTGAAATACTCCTCTGTGATACAAACAAGAGAGAGATTGAGTCAATAACTATATCACTGAAGACTAAGGACTCTCATGGATATGATGGAGTGCCTAGAAGCATATTAAAGTACTGTGCTGCACATGTTAGCCCTGTATTTAGCCATATTTGCAATTTTTCCTTTAGAGTTGGTCAGTTTCCTGACCGATTAAAGTACTCATCAGTAAAGCCGCTTTATGAAAAGGGAGAAAGGGATAATATAGATAATTTTAGACCTACTTCTATGCCATCAGTGTTTGCAAAAGTTACCGAAAAGGCTGTGCATGTAAGGTTAATTGATCACTTGATATCACACAATTTGCTGTCAAATGAACAGTTCGGTTTTAGAAGCCGTCTGACAACTGAAAAGGCTGTATTCTGGCGTACAGACGTACTTTTATGCAAAATCGTAAGGTCCTAGCTCTTGTCCAATGCACCAAAGCCGACAAATAAGGGAATAACCGATAACTAAAACTTGAATAGTACTGCTTCTTACTGGCTACTACATCTTCTTAGAAGATATTTCTGTGTTATAATATGATGTTTTCAGTTTTCTCAGCATACCGCAACACGCGACATAATTTTGCAGACGATAAATGTAACCGTTTCAGAGAGAAAAGCGGCCAATGTGAAGATGTGGCAATAAAGTCGATTCGATAGCAAATGACGAAAGCGGGCGGATTTCTGAAGTTTTTACTACGTATGAACAGTTTCCACATTCTCCCGTGCAACGTGGTTTCTAGACGTGGTTTCATGCTGAATCTTTAGGTCGTCGGTCATGTGCAATGTACCAAAGCCGGCAAATAAGTGAATAACCGATAACTAAAACTTGACTACTACTGCTTGTTACTGGCCGATAAAATCTTCTTAGAAGCTTCTTCTGTGTTCTACTATGGTGCTTTTAGTGTCTCCGCATACAGCGGCAAGAGACATAACTTTGCAGACGATGTATGTGACCGATTCAGAGAGAAAATCGACCAATATGACGATCTGGCGTTAAGTCGATTCTTTTGGCAAATGACGAAAACGGGCGGATTTCTCATGGTGTTACTACATATGAAAGCTTTTCTCATTCTCCCGTGCAACGTGGCGTACAGACGTACTTTCATGCAAAATCTTAAGAACTTAGCTCATGTCCAATGTACCAAAGCCGGCAAATAAGTGAATAAACCGATATTTAAACTTGAATAGTACTGCTTCTTATTGGCTATTACATCTTCTTAGAAGCTTTTTCTGTGTTCTAATATGATGTTTTCAGTTTTTTCTGCATACCGCAACACGCGACATAATTTTGCAGCCGCTAAATGTAACCGTTTCAGAGAGAAAAGCGGCCAATATGACGATCTGACATTAAGTCGATTCGATGGAAAATGTCGAAAACGGGCGGATTTCTCATGTTGTTACTACATATGAACATTTTTTATATTCTCCCGTGCAATGTGGCGTACAGACGTACTCTCATGCATAATCTTAAGGTCCTAGCTCATGTCCAATGCACCAAGGCGGCAAATAACTGAATAACCGATAACTAAAGCATGTATATTACTGCTTCCTACTTTCGATTATATCTTCTTTGAAGCTTTTTCTTTGTTCTAATATAATGTTTTCAGTTTTTTCCGCATACCCCAACACGCGACATAACTTTACAGACGATAAATGTAACCGTTTCAGAGAGAAAAGTAGCCAATATGACGATCTGACAATAAGTCGATTCAATGGCAAATGTCGAAAACGGGCGGATTTCTCATGTTGTTAGTACATATGAACACTTTTCACATTCTCCCGTGCAACGTGGCGTACATACGTACTTTCATGCAAAATCTTAAGGTCCTAGCTCATGTCCAACCGTGCGACTGCTAAGGTCGCAGGTTCGAATCCTGCCTGGGGCATGGATGTGTGTGATCTCCTTGGGTGAGTTAGGTTTAAGTAGTTCTAAGTTCTAGGGGACTAACGACCTCAGCAGTTGAGTCCCATTGTGCTCAGAGCCATTTGAACTGATGTTTAATGCACCAAAGCCGGCAAATAAGTCAATAGTATAGTTCTGCTTGCTACTTTCGATTACATCTTCTTAGAAGCTTTTTTTGTGTTCTAATATGATGTTTTCAGTTTCTTCCGCATATTGCAATACGCGACATACATTTCCAGACGATAAATGTAACTGTTTCAGAGAGAAAAGCGGCCAATGTTACGATCTGGCATTAAGTCGATTCGAACGCAAATGACGAAAACGGGCGGATTTCTCATGTTGTTACTATTATGTACAACTTTGTCATTCTCCCGTGCAACGTGGCATACAGACGTAATTTCATGCAAAATCTTAAGGTTATAGCTCACGTCCAATGCACCAAAGCTTGCAAATAAGTGAATAACCGATAGCAAAAACTTGAAAGTACTGCTTCCTACTTTCGATTACATCTTCTTAGAAGCTTTTTTGTGTTCTGATATGATGTTTTCAGTTTTTTCCACATATTGCAAACACGTGGCACAAATTTCCAGACGATAAATGTAACCGTTTCAGAGAGAAAAGCGGCCAATGGGACGATCTGGCAATACATTCGATTCGTTAGCAAATGACGAAAGCGATGGATTTCTCAGGTTTTTACTACATATGAACACTTTCTACATTCTCCCGTGCAACGTGGCGTACAGACGTACTTTCATGCAAAATCCTAAGGTCCTAGCTCATGTCCAATGCAATAAAGCCGCAAATAAGTGAATAACCGATCGCTTAAACTTGAATAGTACTGCTTCCTACTTTCGATTACATCTTCTTAGAAGCTTTTTTTGTGTTCTAATAAGATGTTTTCAGTTTTTTCCGCATATTGCAATACGCGACATACATTTCCAGACGATAAATGTAACTGTTTCAGAGAGAAAAGCAGCCAATGTGAAGATGTTGCAATAAAATAGATTCGGTAGCAAATGAAGAAAGCGGGCGGTTTTCTCCAGTTTTTACTACATATGAACAGTTTCCACATTCCCCCGTGCAATGTGGTTTCCAGACGTCGTTTCATGCAAAATCTTTACGTCGTCGGTCATGTCCAATGTACCAAAGGCGGCAAATAAGTGAATAACCGATAACTAAAACTTGAATAGTACTGCTTCTTATTGGCGATTACATCTTCTTAGAAGCTTTTTCTGTGTTCTAATATGATGTTTTCAGTTCTTTTCCGCATATTGCAACACATGACATAAATTTCCAGACGGTAAATGTAACCTTTTCAGTGAGAAAAGCGGCCAATATGACGCTCTATCATTAATTCGATTCGATGGCAAATGTCGAAAACGGGCGGATTTTTCGTGTGGTTACTACATGTGAACACTTTTCACATCCTCCTGTGCATCGTGGTTTCCAGACGTCGTTTCATGCAAAATCATTAGGTCGTCGGTCATGTCCAATGTACCAAAGCCGGCAAATATGTGAATAACTGATAACTAACACTTGAATAACACTGCTTGTTACTGGCCGATTACATTTTCTCTGAAGCATCCTCTGTGTTCTACTATTTTGCCTTTAGTGTCTGCGCATACGGCGGCAATCGACGTAACTTTGCAGACTATGAATGTAACAGTTTCAAAGAGAAAAGCGGCCAATGTGACGATCTGGCATTAAGTCGATTCGAAGGATAATGTCGAAAACGGTCGGATTTCTCATGTTGTTACTACATATGAACATCTTTTACATTCACCCGTGCAACGTGGCGTACAGACGTACTCTCATGCAAAATCTTAAGGTCCTTGCTCATGTCCAATGCACCAAGGCGGAAAATAAGTGAATAACCGATAACTAAAGCTTGTATATTACTGCTTCCTACTTTCGATTACATCTTCTTAGAAGCTTTTTCTGTGTCCTAATATAATGTTTTCAGTTTTTTCCGCATATTGCAATAAGCGACATAAATTTCCAGGCGATAAATGTAACTGTTTCAGAGAGAAAAGCGGCCAATGTGAAGATCTGATAATACTTTCGATTCGATAGCAAACGACGAAAGCGATTGAATTCCTCAGGTTATTACTACGTATGAACACTTTCCACATTCTCCCGTGCAACGTGGCGTACATACGTACTTTCATGCAAAATCTTAAGGTCCTAGTTCATGTCCAACCGTGCGACTGCTAAGGTCGCAAGTTCGAATCCTGCCTGGGGCATGGATGTGTGTGATCTCCTTAGGTGCGTTAGGTTTAAGTAGTTCTAAGTTGTAGGGGACTAATGATCTCAGCAGTTGAGTCCCATTGTGCTCAGAGCCATTTAAACTGATGTCCAATGCACCAAAGCCGGCAAATTAGTAAATAACCGATAGCTAAAACGTGAATAGTACTGCTTCCTACATTCGATTACATCTTCTTAGAAGCTTTTTTCGTGATCTAATATGATTTTTTCAGTTTTTTCCTCATATTGCAATACGCGACATACATTTCCAGACGATAAATGTAATTGTGTCAGAGAGAAAAGCTGCCAATGTGAAGATGTGGCAATATAATAGATTCGGTAGCAAATGACGAAAGCTGGCGGTTTTCTGTAGTTTTTACTACATATGAACAGTTTCCACATTCCCCCGTGCAAAGTGGTTTCCAGACGTCGTTTCATGCAAAACTTTAGGTCGTCGGTCATGTCCAATGTACCAAAGGCGGAAAATAAGTGAATAACCGATAGCTAAAACTTGAATAGTACTGCTTCTTACTTGCGATTACATCTTCTTAGAAGCTTTTACTGTGTTCTAATATGATGTTTTCAGTTTTTTCCTCATACCGGAAATCACGTCAAAATTTTGCAGATGATAAATGTAACCGTTTCAGAAACAAAAGCGGCCAATGTGAAGATGTTGCAATAAAATAGATTCAGTTGCAAATGACGAACGCGGGCATTTTTCTCTAGTTTTTACTACATATGAACAGTTTCCACATTCCCCCGTGCAATGTGGTTTCCAGACGTCGTTTCATGCAAAATCTTTAGGTCTTCGGTCATGTCCAATGTACCAAAGGTGGCAAATATGTGAATAACCGACAACTAAATCTTGAATAGTGCTGCTTCTTATTGGCGATTACATCTTCGTAGAATGTGCTTCTGTATTATACTATCTTGCTTTTGTGTCTCCACATACTGCGGCAAGCGACATATCTTTGCAGACGATGAATGTCTTTACTACATATGAACACTTTTCACATTTTCATATGCAACGCGTCTGCTAGACCTCCCCTCATGCAAAATCTTAAGGTACTAACTCATGTACAAGGCACCAAAGTCGGCTAAATATTCAATTTTCGGTAATTAAAACTTGAATTGTATTGCTTCTTGCCGGCTACTACATCAACTTAGAAGCTTCTTCTGTGTTCTACTATGGTGCTTTTAGTGTCTCCGCATACCTCAGAACGCAACATAGCTTTGCACACGATAAATGTAACCGTTTCAGAGAGAAGAGCAGCCAATGTGACGATTTGGCATAAAGTAGATTCGATAGCAAATGACGAAAACGAACGAATTTCTCTGGTTTTTACTACATATGAACACACTTCACATTCTCCCATGCAACGTGGCTGCTAGTCCTCCCTTCATGCAAAATCTTAAAGTTCTAGCTCATGTCTAAGGCACCAAAGCCGGCTAAAATATCACAAGTCGATAACTGATTTTGAGTCGTACTCCTTCTTACTGGTTATTAATTCAACTTAAAAGCTTCTTCTGTGTTCTACTATGGTACTTTTAGTGTCTCCGCATTCCGCAGCACGCGACATAGTTTTGCACACGATAAATGTAACCGTTTCATACAGAAGAGCGGCAAATGTGACTATCTGACACTCAGTCGATTCGATAGCAAATGACGAAAACGGGCGGATCTCTTACGTTTTTACTACATATGAATTCTTTTCACATTCTCCCGTACAACGGGCTGATAGTCCTCCCTTCATGCAACATCTTAAGGTCCTTGCTCATGTCCAAGGCACCAAAACCGGCTAAAAAATCAAAAATCGATAACTAAAACTTAAATTGTACTGCTTCTTACTGTCTATTACATAAACTTAGAAGTTTCTTCTGTGTTCCACTACTGTGCTTTCAGTGTATCCGCATATCGCAGCACGCGACATAGCTTTGCACACGATACATGTAACCGTTTCAGAGAGAAGTGTGGCCAAAGTAAGGATCTGACATTAAGTCGATTCAATAGCAAATGACGAAAACGGGCGGATTTCTCAGGTTTTTACTACATATGAACACTCTTCACATTGTCCCGTGCAACGTGGCTGCTAGTCCTCCATTCATGAAAAATCTTAATGTCCAAGCTCATGTCCAAGGCACCAAAGCCGGCTAAAAAGTCAAAAATCGATAACTAAACTTGAGTTGTACTGCTTCTTACTTGCTATTACATCAACTTATAATCTTATTCTGTGTTCTACTATGGTGCTTTTAGTGTCTCCGCATATCGCAGCACGCAACATAGCTTTGCACACGATAAATGTAACCGTTTCAGAGAGAATAGCGGCCAATGTGACCATCTGACATTAACTCGATTCGATAGCAAATGACGAAACGGGCAGATTTATTAGGTTGTTTCTACATATGAACACTTTTCACATTCCCACGCGCAACGTGGCTGCTAGTCCTCCCTTCATGCAACATCTTAAGGTACTAACTCATGTCCAAGTCACCAAACCAGGCTAGTGAGTCAATAATCGGTAACTAAAACTAGAATTGTAGTACTCCTTACTACCCGATTATATCAACTTAGAAACTTTTTCTGTGTACGACCATGATTCATTTAGTGTCTCCGCATACTTCAAAACGCTACATAGTTTGGAAGACGATAAATGAAACCGTTTCAGAGATATGAGCCTCCAATGATTCGATCGTTCATTAAGTCGATTCGATAGCAAATGAAGAAATCGGGAGGATTTCTGAGGGTTTTACTACATATGAACACCTTTCACATTCTCCCTTGCCACGTGGCTTCTATTCCTCCATTCATACAAAATTTTAAGGTCCTAGCTAATGTCCAAGGCACCAAAGCCGGCTAAAAAGTCAAAAATCAATAACTAAAACTTGAATTGTAAAGCTTCTTACTGGCTATTACATCACCTTAGAAGTTTCTTCTGTGTTCTACTATGGGGCTTTTAGTATCTCCGCATTCCGCAGCACGCGACATAGCTTTGCACACGATAAATGTAACCGTTTCAGGGAGAAGAGGAGCCAATGTGACGATCTGACATTAAGACGATTCGATAGCAAGTGAAGAAAACGGGCGGATTTCTTAGGTTTTTACTACATATGAACAATTTTCACATTCTCCCGTGCAACGTTGCTGCTGGTCCTCCCTTCATGCATAATATTAAGGCCCTAGCTCATGTCCAAGGCACCAAAGCTGCCTTAAAAGTAAAAAATCGTTAACTACAACTTGAATTGTACTGCTTCATATTGGCTATTACATCAACGTAGAAGCTTTTTCTGCGGTCTACTATGGTGCTTTTAGTGTCTCCGCATTCCGCAGCACGCGACATAGCTTTTCACACGTTAAATGTAACCGTTTTAGAGAGAATAGCGGCCAATGTGACCATCTGCCATTAAGTCGATTCGATAGGAAATGACGAAAACAGGCAGATTTATTAGGTTGTTACTACATATGAACACTTTTCACATTTTCCCGTGGAACGTGGCAGCTAGGTGTCCCTTCATGCAAAATCTTAAGGTCCTAGCTCATGTCCAAGGCACCAAAGCCAGCTCAAAAGTCAAAAATCGATAACTAAACTTGAATTGTACTGCTTCTTACTGGCATTTACATCAAATTAGAAACTTCATCTGTGTTCTTTTATGGGGATTTTAGTGTCTCCGCTACCGCAGCAGGCGACATAGCTTTGCACACGTTAAATGTAACCGTTTCAGAGAAAAGAGCGGCCAATGTGACCATCTGACATTAAGTCGATTCAATAGCAAATGACGAAAACGGACGAATTTCTCAGGTTTTTACTACATATGAACACTTTTCAGATTCTCCCGTGCAACGTGGCTGCTAGTCCTCCCTTCATGCAAAATCGTAAGGACCTAGCTCACGTCCAAGGCACCAAAGCCGGCTTAAAAGTCAAAAATCGATAAATAAAACTTGAATTGTACCGTTTCTTACTGGTTATTACATCAACTTAGGAGCTCCTTCTGTGTTCTACTATGGTGCTTTTAGTGTCTCCGAATTCCGCATCACGCCACATAGTTTTGCACACGATAAATGTAACCGTATCAGAGAGAAGAGCGGCCAATGTGACCATCTGACATTAAGACGATTCGATAGCAAATGACGAAAACGGGCGGATTTCCTAGGTTTTTACTACATATGAACACTCTCCACATTCTCCCGTGCAACGTGGCTGCTAGTCCTCCCTTCATGCAAAATCTTAAGCTCCTAGCTAATGTCCAAGGCACCAAAGCTGCCTAAAAAGTCAAAAATCGTTAACTAAAACTTGAAATGTACTGCTTCTTATTGGCTATTACATCAACATAGAAGCTTCTTCTGTGGTCTACTATGGTGCTTTTAGTGTCTCCGCTTTCCACAGCAAGCGACATAGCTTTGCACACGTTAAATGTAACCGTTTCAGAGAAAAGAGCGGCCAATGTGACCATCTGACATTAAGTCGATTCAATAGCAAATGACGAAAACGGGCGGATTTATTAGGTTGTTATTACATATGAAAACTTTTCACATTCACCCGTGCAACGTAGCTGCTAGTCCTCCGTTCATAGAAATTCTAAAGGTCCTAGCTCATGTCCAAGTAACCTAAGCCGGCTAAAAATTCAATAATCGATAGCTAAAACTATTATTTTACTGCTTCTTACTGCCTATTACATCAACTTAGAAGCTTCTTCTGTGTTCTACTATGGTGCTTTTAGATTCTCCGCATTCCGCAGCACGCGACAAAGCTTTGCACACGATAAATGTAACCGTCTCAGAGAGAAGAGCGGCCAATGTGACGATCTGACTTTAAGTCGATTCGATAGCAAATTTATTTATTTATTTATTTATATTTTTATTTAACCTGACAAGATTAGGGCCATCAGTCCCTCTCTTACATCTAACGAGGCATTCTACTTATTTTACAGTCATATGTTGTAGTAGGCATGTTAAACTACATCTAATACAAAAAGTGAGATAAACAATTAGAAAGGTACACCTCGAAAAATACATTATTGAAGAGAAAGATTTCAGTTAGGAGTGCTGGCAGCAGGGAGTGTGGGGGGAACTCATGGTGAAGGGAGGAGAGGAATAGAGGGACATGATGAAACATAATTAAGGAAAATATAAAGGAAAAGAAGACTGCGTGGCTAATAGAGATAGATGAAGAGGAAGGCATCTCAGAAGCAAGATAGGAGACGCTAGCTTTGCTATTTGACATATGAGAGAATTGGCCTTGCACATTAATTTTGTGGAGAATTTTCATGCGGATGATAGTAGGAAATGCTTCAACTTCTTCTTAAAAGCAACAGGAGATTGAATTTTCCTCAAGGTGAGGGGCAGTTTGTTCCAGAGGCGAACAGCGGCAACTGAGAAGGAGTTTGCAAAAGTTTTTGTTTTGTGAGTGGGCACAGCTAGGATACCAGATAAGAGCGACCTCGTGTTTCGATTATGATGGCATTACACGTTTTTAATCTCTGAAGCTAGGTACTGGGGTGCTTGCGCGACGAGGAGTCGGTGAAGTAGACATATAGTGTGGTAGTCACGCAGTTTGTCCGGCCGCAGCCACCCTAGCTCGGAGTATGAAGCACTAACATGATCATATCGGCGAATGTTGCAGGTGTAACGCACACAGGCATTCATGGTTAGCTCTAGCCGTCTTTTGTTTTCACTACTCATGCCTTGTTGAATCACATCACAATAGTGGAGGTTCAGTAGAACGAGTGCTTGCACGAGCTGGCGTTTCAAGTTCTGTGGGAATATGTTCCGAAACTTTTTGAGAGCATAGAGAGAAGCAGACGTCTTTCGGCACACTGCGACTGTATTCTCCGCCCAGTTGAGATGCTCGTCCAAAGTTACACCCAAGTTTTTCACTGTTTTCTGATATGGTATTGGAGTACCTTCGAGCAGAATAGGAGGTAGCCGTTCGCGGAAATCTGAACTTATTAATTTCTGATGGGCTATTAAGATTACTTGCGTCTTTTTTGCGTTTAATTTAAGCCCCTGGTTTTTCGCCCATGTCACTACTGAAGACAGATCATCATTCATCAGAGCGATTGCAGTGTTTACGTCTTCAGGTCTGACGCTTAGGTAGAGCTGGAGGTCGTCGGCATATGTTTACAGGAGGACAAAACCGACGAAAACAACAGTGGTCCTAAGACTGATCCTTGTGGCACTCCCGAAGAAACATGTTTCGAGGAAGATTTTTCATTTGCGCAGACAACACATTGCTGTCTGTCTTTTAAGTAGCTTTCAAACCATCTCATTGCACTATCAGAGAAATTAAGCTGTTGCATTTTTCTGAGTAATATGTCAAAGTTAACAGTGTCAAAAGCTTTGCTGAAGTCCAGTAGCGTCAATATTGTTGCCTTTCGATTGTCGATGGCATATTTCAGGTCATCAGTTACTTTAATTAGAGCAGTGTTTGTGCTGTGATGTTTACGGAAACCAGATTGAAATTTGTCATATAGACTGAATTCATGCAAGTGTTCAGTGATTTGGTCATGAACAATATATTCAAGTGCTTTGGAAACAGCTGGCTGTATGCTAATTGGTCGGTAATAACTAGGCAGTTGCGGGTTTTCGATCTTAGGGATGGGTCGAATTATGCTTCTTTTCCATGCAGTGGGGTATATTCCGTTCACGAGGGAAAAATTAAATATGTCAGTTAAGACAGGTACTAAGATATCGGCAACATTCTTAATCATGGTTATACCGATAATGTCGTTGCCTATTGCATCAGAAGAGATTCTCATTATTGCTATTCTTGCCGTATTTGTTGTTACATGTTTTAGATGGAAGTTATCGTTGTTAGTTATCCTGTTTGGGGATTCTTGTGGACGGTAATTATCAGCCGTGCTGGTAATCAGAGGTGCAGAGACGAATTCATTTAATTCGTTAGCTGACACATGAAAAGTAGTTTCCGATTTTGCCTTTCCGACCCCCAAGCTACGGAGATTCTTCCATAGAGTCGTGGGTTTCAGATCGCTGCATACAAGGGAGCGAGCGTGCCTGATTTTGGCATTGCGAATGCATTGTTTCACTCTGTTCCGTAGCTTTCTATATTCTTCGAAACGCTCGGGGCAGCATGCTGTGGGCAGCATCATTATTAGTCATCCTTTGACGTAATTCAGCTGTCAGCCATGGAGCAGGAGATTTTCTTACACGGACTGTGTGCGCGGGTGCATGTTTGTCATAGAGGGCAAAGAGTTTATCACCAAGTTCATTAATTTTGCCGTCGATTGAAGGTTCTCTGATTATTTGATGCCATGAGATTTCTGAGCAATCGGCTGTTAGAGCGTCAAGGTCAATACTTTTCATGTTCCTACAAGTTATGTAACGCGTAAAGTCAAAAATCGATAAATAAATTTGAATTGTACTGCTCCTTACTGGCTGTTACATCAACGTAGAATCTTCTTCTGTATTCTACTATGGTGCTTTTTGTGTCTCCGCATATCGCAGCACGCGACATAGCGTTGCACACGATAAATGTAACCGTTTCAGAGTGTAGAGCAGCCAATGCGACGATCTGACATAAACTCGATTCGATAGCAAATGACGAAAACGGGCCGATTTCTTATGTTTTTACTACATATGAATATTTTTCACATACTACCGTGCAACGTGGCTGCTAGTCCTCCCTGCATGCAAAATCTTAAGTTCCTAGCTCATGTCCAGTGCCTCAAAGCCGGCTAAAAAGTACAAAATCGATAACTTGAATTGCACTGCTTCTTACTGGCTAGTACATCAACTTAGAAGTATCTTCTGTGTTCTACTATGGTGCTTTTAGTGTCTCCGCATTCCGCAGTACACGACATAGCTTTGCACACGATAAATGTAACCGTTTCAGAGAGAAGAGCGGCCAATGTGACCATTTGACATTAAGTCGATTCGATAGCAAATGACGAAAAGGGGCGGATTTGTTAGGTTTGTACTACATATGAACACTTTTCTCATTGTCCCCTGCAACGTGGCTGCTAGACCCTGCATGCAAAATCTTAAGGTCCTAGCTCATGTCCAAGGCTCCAAAGAAGGCTAAAAAGTAAAAAATCGATAACTAATCTTGAATTGTCCTGCTTCTTACTGGCTATTACATCAACTAAGAATCTTCTTGTGTTCTACTATAGTGCTTTTAGTGTCTCCGAATATCGCAGCACGCGTCATAGCCTTCCACACGATAAATGTAACCGTTTCAGAGAGTAGAGCTGCCAATGTGACGTTCTGTCATTAAATCGATTCGATAGCATATGACGAAAACGGGCGGATTTCTTAGGTTTTTTCTACATATAAATAGATTTCAAATACTCCCGTGCGACGTGGCTGCTAGTCCTCCCTGCATGCAAAATCTTAAGTTCGTAGTTCATGTCGAAGCCCCAAAGCCGACTAAAGAGTCAAAATCGATAACTTGAATTGTACTGCTTCTTACTGGATATTACATCAACTTAGAAGCTTCTTCTGTGTTCTACTATGGTGCTTTTAGTGTCTCCGCATATCGCAGTACGCGACATAGCTTTGCACTCGATAAATGTAACCGTTTCAGAGAGAAGAGTGGCCAATGTGACCATCTGACATTAAATCGATTCGATCGCAAATGACGAAAACGGTCGGATTTGTTAGGTTTTTACTACATATGAACTCTTTTCTCATGGTCCCCTGCAACGTGGCTGCTAGACCTCCCTGCATGCAAAATCTTAATGTCCTAGCTCATGTCCAAGGCTCCAGAGAAGGCTAAAAAGTAAAAAAATCGATAACTATACTTGAATTTTACTGCTGCATACAGGCTATTACATCTACTTAGTAGCTTCTTCTGTGTTCTACTATGGTGCTATTAGTGTCTCCGCATATCGCAGCACGCGACATAGCCTTCCACACGATAAATGTAACCGTTTCAAAGTGTAGAGCGGCCAATGTGACGAACTGACATAAAGTCGATTCGATAGCAAATGACGAAACCTGGCGGACTTCTTAGGTTTTTACTACATATGATCACTTTTCACATTCTCCCGTGCAACGTGGCTGCTAGTCGTCCCTGCATGCAAAATGGTAAGGACCTAGCTGATATCCAAGGCACCAAAGAAGGCTAAAAAGTCAAAAATCGATAAATAAACTTAAATTGTACTGCTTCTTACTGGCTATTACATCAACTTAGAAGCTTCTTCTGTGTTCTACTATGGTGCTTTTAGTGTCTCCGCATATCGCAGCACACGACGTAGCTTTGCCCACGATAAATGTAACCGTTTCAGAGAGAAGAGTGGCCATTGTGGCGATCTGGTATTTCGTCGATTCGATAGTAGATGCCGAAAACGGGAGGATTTCTTAAGTTTTTACTACATATGATCAGTTTTCACACATTCTCGTGTAACGTGGCTCCCAGACCTCGTTTCATGCAAAATCGTAACGTCGTCAGTCATATCCCTGGCGCCATAGGCGGCTAATAATTCAATAATCGATAGCTAAAACATGAATTGTACTGCTTCTTACTGGCCGATTACATCAACTTAGAGCCGGCCGCGGTGGTCAAGAAGTTCAGGCGCTCAGTCCGGAACCGCGGGACTGCTACGCTCGGAGGTTCGAATCCTGCTCGGGCATGGATGTGTTTAATGTCCTTAGGTTAGTTAGGTTTAAGGAGTTCTACGCTCTAGGGGACTGATGAAAACAGATGTTAAGTCCCATAGTGCTCAGAGCCATTTGAACCAATAACTTAGAAGCTTCTTCTGTGTTCTATGGAGTTGCTATTAGTGCCTCCGCATGCCGCAGCCAGGGACATAAGTTTCCAGACGATAAATGTAACTGTTTTATAGAGAAAAGCATCCAATGTGACGATATGTCATTACGTCGATTCGACGGCAATTGACGAAAACGGGACGATTTCTTAGGTTTTTACAACACATGAACACTTTTCCAATTCTATCGTGTAACGTGTCTTCCAGACTTCGTTTCATGCCAAATCTTAAGGTCGTCGGACATGTCTGAGGCACCAAAGCCGGATAATAAGTCAATAGTCGATTACTAAAACTTGAATTTTACTGCTTCTTACTGGCTGATTACATCAACTTATAAGTTTCTTCTGTGTTTTACTGTGTTGCTATTAGTGCCTCCGCATACCGCAGCACACAAAGTAAGTTTGAAGACGATGAAGGTAACCGCTTCACAGAGAAATTTCAAATTCTGTGTCTGTGTCTATTGCCTGCTCATATTGTTTAAAGCAGGTTGCTCTAAATGCCCAGTGGATCTGATTCCATTGATACCTATTCTAAACAATCTCGGATTGGTAAAGACCAAGCTCTGCTTATACTTATAGTCTGGGAAGTTGACATATCTTAGACAGTAAAATATGATGGTTAAAGATGTCCACTGAGTATTCCCATATACACTGAAGTTAGCTTTGAACAACAAATTATTAATTGGCCACCTACTCTTGACTCAATAGCTACTAAGATCTTTCACTAGTGAAGGAGGTGACGACGTTGTTATGTCCACTAGAGGCTTCTGTAGTTTGCTGAAAATTATGTGATATAATTGTGCCTTGTGATTTTCTGTGGAGTTCCAGAGTAAGTTCTATACTGGTGCAGGACATTCATTCGTGCTGTTCTCATTCGAGGCAATCCTGGATTCTGAATCTCAAGCACCAGAGGATTAGAAACAGCAATGCAACCTCTGTCTTCCTGGCTGTGCACTATTTCAAAGTGCTCTGGTTGACAGTCTCTTCTCATTGTGCAGTGCTTGTAGATTATTGTAAATGGATTATCTGCATTATTTAGAACATCTCATTCTAAACTTTCTAAAGAACGAGACTTTTCTGTCATTACCACTTTTTGTGTGAGGTGATAAATACCAGGAATTTGATTGCATTTTGAGAACCTAATGGTAACTAACATTATTGTCTATGTAAATTAATGGAACTGGATTTTTCCTGAGGTCAGCAGTTTTCCGAAGGTCGTCGTTTTTCCCGAGGTCGTCGTTTTTCCCAAGGTCGGCGTTTTTCCCCGAGGTCGGCGTTTTTCCCCGAGGTGGGCGTTTTTCCCCGAGGTCGGCGTTTTCTCCCAATAGCGGCGTTTTTCCCCGATGTCGGCGTTTTTCCACGATGTCGTCGTTTTTCCCCAAGGTCGGCGTTTTTCCACGATGTCGTCGTTTTTCCCAAGGTCGGCGTTTTTCCCCGAGGTCGGCGTTTCCCCCCGAGGTCGGCGTTTTTCCCTGAGGTCGGCGTTTTTGCCCCGAGGGCGGCGTTTTTCCCCGAGATCGGCGTTTTTGCCCTAAGGTCGGCGTTTTTCCCCGAGGTCGACGTTTTTTCCCGAGGTCTGCGTTTTTGCCCCGAGGTCGGATCAAAGATTTTTTTTCCCGAGGTCTAGAAATCTATCGATATATTGAAAATCCAAAGTATTTTCATGTATGTAGACTATACTGTTATGTCATGTCATCTTGAAACATTTATCCGACCACTAGATAATGGTATTTATCAAGATAGCGATATATTTCGTTATATCTATTTATTTCGATAATCATTTTCTTAGGGGTACAGATTTATTTTGAGACGTCCATACTTTTCCCATTATCGATTCAATTCGATATATCGACTTACGTAGATGCGCACATTAAATCATGATATCGATTTATTTCGAGATATCTATCTATATTGAGGAGTCTATTTATTTCGAGATATCGATTGATTTAGAGTATCCGATTATATCGAGATATCGATTTATTTTGATATACCGACACAATTAAGGTTGTCTTTATATTTCCAGGTATCGATATATTTCCATGTATTGGTGTACTACAGATATCGATTCTTATCGAGATATCGATATAATTCAAGGTACCTCCATATCTCTAGTAATCCATAAATTTCTAGATATCGCTATTTTGAGAGATATCTTTATATTACGTGGTACCAATATATTTCGAGATATCGATATATTTCTGTACCTCAATTTATCTCGATATGTCGACTAGCATCGAGATTTCTGTCTATATGGTAAGCCGAAATGCGTCTAGATGTCGATATGCTTCGGGATATCGACTCATTTCGGTGTAGCGGTTGTTTGGAGGTGTCGATTTATTTCGAGGTTTCGATTTATTTCACGGTGTCGATTTATTTAGAGGTTGCGATTTTTCGAGGTTGCGATTTATTTCGAGGTGGCGATTTATTTCGAGGTGGCGATTTATTTCGAGGTGTGGATTTATTTCGAGGTGTCGATGTATTTCTAGGTGACGATATATTTCGATGTTACTTGTCGACTGCATCAGCTTAGAACCTATTTCGTACAGAGTGGTGCGACTGCATACCTCAGCAGGCGACATTGATATCCAGACGATGAATTTTACCGTTTCCGAGAGAAAAGCGTGCGATGTGATGAATTGGCACTACTTCATTATGAAAACAAATGACGAAAACGTGAGGTTTTCTTCGGTTTTTCTGCCACTGCTGCCAACTTTCAGCCCACCCCCTCCTCCCCTTCCCCAGTCGTGGCGATCAGCTTTTGTGATGGAAATGGACACAGAAAAGTAATAACGTTCCATGAAATCCCATTCTAGGGACGTTCAAGGGTAAATGTTCCAGACGGTTTATTTGCATTAAGACACGCATACTGCGTATCTACAATGTCACATCTGCCAGATCGTTTCTATTGTCAACAGTGGAAAACAAAACAGCGTACTGAAGAAGCCATAGTGAGACGCGGTTTTTGGTAGACGAAATAATAGGAATACTCTAGCCATTGATAATGATGATCTAATGAGAATTCTGTTATTGTTTTGAAAGATGCATTTAAATATGCATTGAACGTAGCTCCAAATTATTTTGAGAATTATAATTGCGGTATTATGAATCTACATTGGAGATTTTGTAATGCAAAACATTTCGATCTGAGAATACTTTACGTGATAGTACGGCATTGACCTTGTGTGTCATTAGGGTAAAGTTAATTTGCCGCAATTCACATAAAATTTATCCGCCATTAACATAAAATCTATTTTTCAGCGTACTGCAATAAGGACTCACTTCAGATGATTGGACAATTAAAGAGAACTCAAACCGTTATTTTAATAGTATTCGTAGGTCCATTGCAGCATTTACCGTGGACAGTCCCTGAGCCTAGACTGTCAGTTTTATGTAGGGAGTACTACTTTAAAAAAGCACTCCGTTTTCAGGTCACAAGTGGCCAATCAGGACCATCCGACCTCCACGTCATTCTCACTGAGGGTGGAGGAGGAGCTGGCTCTCCCACTCGTTGTGGTAGTTTCCTTTGACTGGAGCCGCTACTATTCGGACGAGTAGTTCCTCAATTGGCATCGGAAGGCTGAGTGCAACCCGAAAAATGCCAACAGCGCATAGCGGCCCATATGGTCACCCATCCAAGTGCCGACCACGCCCGAAAGTGCTAAACTTCAGTTATCTGACGGGAACCGGTGTATCCACTGCGGCAAGGCCATTGCCCCTACCACTTTTTATGATATTTTTGATCGTAGTTCAGGTCTGATGGCTGGAAAGAATGGACGTTTACCATGTTATGCACATTTATATTTTCACTACGTCGACACAGCTGGTCCAATTACGACCACAGGTGATGGTAGCCATAATGATCGTGCCAAGCATCCCGTGTACATTAGTTACACCCAAGTGTGTGGGCATCACAGCATTCGTGACATTTAAATTTGTTACTTCTTTGCTACTATATTCGCAATAAATTTTGCAGACAGTATCCGCATATGACGCTGAATGTACCTACAAAATTATATCATTGTACGACACATGTTTCGGGAGATACGTCATAAAAACTCAGGACAAGGCCAGACGCTGCATAGTACGGACGTGGACGCACAGCTCTAAATAAATGCCTGGTCAACACCAAGCTTTTCCGCTAGTCATCTATAAAGATAAAAAATCCCCAATATTGTCTACCAGCATATTTTTGAAAAACCTTTATTTTGTCATCGATTTTTTTCCTGTAAAAATCGTAAAAGCCGTGCATCATTGTGTTTTTAAAAAGCGTTTCTTATTGTCATCTCTTTTTATGTATTTTAAACCATCTATCGCTTGTGTAACCTGTGGCTACAAGTCCATTCCGTTTATGGTGTAATCGAAATAATAAACAACGCAAAAAAGTGTGGGTCAATTTCTTCCTCATTTTTCGGAACTTCTGATAATAGTAAATCGTTGGCTCTTTGAGGGCGTGGTAGGTACATACAAGAGATTAGTGTAAGATTAGAATTTGGGTTAGATGCAGTGCCAGGAGGTTCTGTTTCTATCTGGCTAGCTTCAGAGTACTTCACCATCTACTAAGTGATGCGTTTCATTGTGAATGGTGTGTTCTGTGCTAGGTCTACCCTTTTACTGCACAATGCTGTTCCTTCGATGCTATTAAAACCAGGATGTTATCAAAATATATGCACAGTGGCAGACTGGAGTCTGCAGAAATATTTCCAGTGGTGGGGAGGGGGGAAGGCGGGTCGGGGCTGGAGTGCATGATTCTGAAACTGGCACTCTGTGTACAAATCAGCTGGTCAGTTACGAGGTGCATCAAGCTACAAGACCCTAACTCTATAAGCGCTACAACTGGCCAAAGCTAAGGTTTATCAGTATTGTGGAGAATTCTTATCTGGAAGAGTATACTGTAACGAATAAAAACTCTTTATCCAGATTCCAGGGAGGGTTGGGGGCGATGGGTGAAAGTGCCCTTTTGCCTATCCTCCCCTCCCGACCTCCTCCCCTCCCCCTCCCCTTCACCCTCGCAGACGCCAATGGCTGGCCCGTTCATTTTGAGAACATCAGAGCTCCAGTAACCTTTCTGAGAAACTGTTCTTGTTGTCCTTGTGCGTCAATCTTACCACTCAGAACACCAGTGGGAATGTTGGTTATCGCTGAAATAACTGGTTTTCGGCTCTTATCAGTTTCCCAACCCTTCTTTAAGCTAATTGTTAAAGCCCGTCACAATACCAGTTCTTGTAATAACCGATTTTCAGTCTTTTATTTACATTATTTTCTCTAGTAAACGTAGAAATCAAACAAAGATTAAACAATTTTTACTTTCTCAGTTTCTTGATAAATGGAATCAAAATGTCAAATTAAATACCCTTATGATGACCTGCAGCCGTTCAGAACGAAATTAGAATTATATTAATACCGTCAGCTGCTCACGTGTGTCGATATATATCAACGGCGACAGGTGACAATGTGTGCACGTCTGGGACTCGAACCCAGGATCTCCTGCTTACATGGCAGGTGCTCTGCCCATCTGAGCCACCGAGGGCACAGACGATAGTGTGACTGCAGGTACTATCTCGCGCACACCTCCCGCGAGACTCACATTCTCACCTTGCATGTCCACACACTACATTCGTAGTGTCCCACACCGACACACTCATTACTCGTGGAACACATTCTTACCAAGTCCAGTTCGGGGAATACGTGTGCATCTTCACAGAAGAAGGTCATGGCTGGTATTGCCAGAACCATATACTTATATTGATATGGACATGTCTTCCACGAGGAATGAGTGTGTTGGAGTGGGACTCTACGACTGTAGTGTATGGACATTCAAGGTGAGAATGTGAGTCTCGCAGGAGGCGTGCGCGAGATAGTCCCTGCAGTCGAACCATACACTGTGTCCTCTGTGCCTCAGATGGATAGAGCGTCTGTCATTTTAGCAAGAGATCCCGGGTTCGAGTCCCGGTCGCGGCACACATTTTCACTTGTCCACGTTGATATTTATCAACGCCCGCGAGCAACTGACGGTATTAATATAATTCTAATTTCTTTAAATTAAATAGTCAAATAAAACTTTGTCCGATCTTCGCTGCTGGCGAGTGCTTCTATACTACAGAAAACTGGCAATATTATCCTACTGATTATAGTTTTTAGAAGCTCTGCTCAAAAATTATATTGTAATCGGTTATCACAGCACTATGCAGGCATTACGTATAGTCCAGCGATAAAGAGTGAAAACTGCGGCAGGAGAACTCTCTTTTTCGTTTTAATTTCTCTGTTTTTAAGGGCTAAAAGCAGATAACGGCATACTACGTAGACACAGCAGCAGATCAGGCACTTTCTACTTTTATCCAGAACTATGAATGATTTGTTAAATTTTAACTTTTTTCCTTGTATGATGTCGCAAGTCGACCAAATCTAACTTTGTTCTTCACTCGTACCGCATATCGTAAAATACTTCCAGACTTCCAGATGGTGCCATTCTATGTTACAACTGACGTTCGACAACAGCGAGAAACTGTGTCCAGTCTCGCGCTCTGCTTGTATAACAGGCACAGTATTGTCTCGGCAATGTTGGACCAATCCATTTGTTGCTCGTTTCTATCAGCAGTGTTATTAAAGTGGCATACATAACTTTTCCCATTTTTTTCTGTAATAACGCCGTATTTCAGTGCTATGGAAATCTTACGAATAAAAATTACTCGTCTTTTTTTAAAAAGGTTTATTTGAAAACTAAAAATTTTACTACGACATCTGTGGCTAATTGATATATCTGTTTTTACGTGGTTATCAGGAAAAAATGAAAAGATACTTGTTATAACCGAGAGCAAACAAATACTGAAAGACATCGGTTATTCAGAACTAAAATACCCATGTCGTTTTAACTGATCGGTTTTTCTATCTATAAACTGCAGTGTCGCCATAGAAAAGTGTGTCGCTCCATCAATGTCCATAGCAACTTTGAGATATGTGTTTATGCGCAATATCGGCAAATGGAAACACGAAGAGGTAATAAGCACCTGAGCGATAGAATTTATTTCACAGTCAGAAAAGTCGAGTGACAGGCAAGACTGAATCACTGTAATAGAAATTATATGGAAAGCTGTGTAAAGGAAAATTTCCAGTTCTTTCGTGGATTCCAAAATTGAAGCAAATTCCGGGACATCAAGGTGACATAGTCTTATACGGATAGTATTCCATGACTAACGTAATTGGCCCATATACTGTACTGGTATACGGATAATATTACACGACTAACGTAATTTACCTGAAATAATTTACAAACATGTTACTGTAACATTCGCTACTACTCATTACGCTAATTCACCTTCAGCCATTAAGCGCAAATCTCAGTTATGATACGTGCGCCAAACAAAAATTTATCAACCTAGTAACTCAAGACAACTACAAACGATCATTGTGTGCAAAATAAATAGAACACTTCATAAGAAGAACATGACGGGTTTGAATCATTCCCACCGCAAAGGATGAAAAATTCAGGCTCGCACACAAGACCACTTGATAACTAACCAGAAATTCAGATTAGTTGTAGCTTCGGTGACAATCGCCTTTTTTACATTTTCCCCGTAAACTAGATAATTATGAAACGTAAGCAACTACTGTAAAATATCTGCGGCAACGGCCTTGCCGCGGAGGTTGCATCGGTTCACGTGGGATCACCGAAGTTAAGTGCGTTGTCGGGCGTTGAAGGCACTTGGATGGGTGATCATCCAGGCCGCCATGCGCTCTTGCCATTTCTCGGGGTGCACTCAGCCTCAAGATGTCAATCGAGGAGTTACTCGACCCAATAGTAGCGGCTCCGGTCAAAAAATACCAACATAACGACCGGGAGAGCAGTGTGCTGACCCCCGCCCCTCCTGCTCGCATCCTCCACGGATGATGACACGGCGGTCGGATGGTGCTGTCCCAGTAGGTCACTCGTGGCCTGAAGACGGAGTGCTTACAAAGCAAACTACTCTCCAGTGGATGGTCGTACTACTGAGACCTTGATGCCTGGCATCAATAACAGATGGCAGCACAAGAGGTTGGCTTACGCCTACTGCCGAATTTTACGATCTGTCGTAAGCCTGCGTAAGCACGTAGGGCCTTCCGTCTTAAGTGCAAGCATATCCATTGCGTTTTCTGTCACGCGACTTGAGTGGAATATTTCATTATTTCTGAAATTTTATAGAAATGTTTTTCGTTGTATATCCTCACCATCGGTACTGAATTTACTGTAAAATTACTTGCTCACTTTTCGGAACTTCCGTTCATAGTAAATCGATACTATTTGAAGCCGTGGTAGACACGAGTCTAGTGTGCTTCACCTTCAGCACCTTCTGTGTCAGTCTCGGTTAATATGTCGCTGATTTCACAACGAACAGTTCGTTGTCTACTGAGTATACTGTCTGTTGCACGACACTATCCCTCCCACGCTGCTAAATGTAGGTCGTCGGCAAAATATGACTGCAGTGGAACAAGGGCGTCTGCAGAAATTTCCCCAGGAGGTGGTGGTGGCATTGGTAGTGGTGTGTGTGTGTGTGTGTGTGTGTGTGTGTGTGTGTGTGTGTGTGTGTGTGTGTGTGGAGGACTATTACTATGAAACTCACACAGTCCAGACCGCCAAGGAAAATAAACCTTGAGATTTGGAAAGAGTGTTGATCTTATACCGCTTATACTGCATATTTCAAAATTCCACCTCTAAGGGGGAGACACAGGACATGAAAGGATTTCTGAATCATGTAGCTATTAAGGTAATTTTGAAGCTAGGCATACGAACATTTGTATCTGGTTTCTAGGTCAGAAATAAAGAAATATGTGTTCCAGTATCTTTGGGAATTTAACCTCTATGAGGTGAAATAGTGGATGAACATTTTATTTTGAGATAAATAATTATGGAAGAACTATGAAAGTATTTTTAAGGCTACATCTACGAAAATTGGTATTTGACTTCAAGGCTACAAATAAGAAAATACGTGTTTCGGTGTTTTTGGAAGTTCAACCCCTAAGGGGATGAAATAGAGTGAGCTGGTGCGTTTCTGGCACCAGTTTCCGTCGATCGTTGTTTCGATCTTTGAGTCGCGGTCCAGAGGACACTGCTCCCTAAGCGACTGTAGTAGTTCTCTGTGCAGCCCACCATCGGGCTTACCACGCTTACACTGGACACAGTTGCCAACAAATCGCCTGCCATCGCGATATAGGTTGGGCCAAAACATGTATTCCTGAACTCGGTTCAAGGTCTTGAAGAACCCCAAATGACCCCCGTCCGCCGAATCGTGGAAATATCTGAGTGCCATGCTAACTCGTTCCTGTGGAATACAGACCTTCACTTGGCCACGGTTGGCTCCCCCTTTACACAAGAGGCCCGCACGAAGGCAACAGCTAGTGACGACGTCGCCATCCACAAACTGCTGCATATTCGGTCCCCACCCGGCGTCCTCGGCCTGTTTGCCGGCTAAGTCGAAGAAGAAGCCGGGTGTCTCGGAGAGAAGGAAATTCACCCCCAGATCCGGCTCCACGTTTCTGAAAATGGTTCATTATGAAAGCATTATGAAAGCATATCTGACAATTCGTATTCGGCTAATCTGTTACAATTTTTAAAAACTACGTGTTTCACTGGTTTTTAACTTCGAGCATAAGGGGATGAAAATTTTAATGAAATATTTATTGCGTTATATTAAAATATTTTAAATCTGCATCTACGAAAACCGGTATTTCACTTCTCAATTAGATATAAAGAAATATGCGTTATACAAGCAAGAATACAAACGGCTTGATTAACAAAAACCTTGGACCCCAGCTGTCAGCATTGCTTTTTGGTCATTCAGCAAAAGACCATGCTTCAACGGCGTTAAGTTTAGAAAAGTTTAGAAAGTGTTGCAGTTTATAAAAGACATAAAAAAACGATTAAAGAAAAAATGCTTTGCAGACCATGAACGGTCTAAGTAAGTAAAGAAGCGGATGATAAGCTAGCTCTTTATGCAAATAAGTTGGTCAGTTTAAGTTCCGAGACATGTCATGCAGCAGGAACGGAATCCTATAGTTGCTACGATTGGCTAAAGGAAAAGTTTTGCAGAATCACGCGAAATCACTTCTGCAAGTGGCTGAGAATCTCGTAATGAATAAAAATTCTGTACTGAGAATTCCAAGGTGGGAGAGGCGAGATTCCTCCCCCCCCCCCTTTCCCCCTTCTCAGAATCCTATCCTTCTTTACCTACAGCAAAAAATAAATAAATAAATAAAACTAGAGAAATTTCTACTGTGAAACTATTTGCATACAAGAGAACGGCCATTAAAATTTAACTCTTCAAAGTTTTAAGCCCTGGCCCGTTCGAAAATTCAATTTCTTTGTAGTTGCATTTTTTAAAGGTGTACTTGTCTAGACTCCTGGAACGGAAAGGTTTTTTTTTTTAATCCGTGCTTTACAAAAGTTTCTACAGTCCATTGTTTGAAGCAGTGTCACGGCTGCCATGAGCCGCGCGGGGTACCCGCCATGTGTCCAACGCCTTGTCACGGTTCGCGCGGCTCCCCCTGTTGGAGGTTCGAGTCCTCCCTCGGGCATGGTTGTGTGTGTGTTGTCCTTAGCATAAGTTACTGTAAGTAGTGTGTAAACATAGGGACTGATGGTTCAAATGGCTCTGAGCACTTTGGGACTTAACATCTGAGGTCATCAGTTTCCTAGAACTTAGAACGACTTAAACCTAACTAAATTAAGGACATCACACACACCCATGCTCGAGGCAGGATTTGAACCTGCGACCGTAGCGGTCGCGTGGCTCCCGACTGAAGCGCCTACAACCGCTCGGCCACATCGGCCGGTCTATCATGTATTCTAGAAGAGTTGCAAGGTCGTCAGTGGCGCCTGTTCTTTCGAGAGCAGTTACTATCTTTATATCTATGGTTAAACGTTACCCAGCCATTGACCTTCGTCTGTGCGAATGCGCACAGGTTGCCGGAACTCTTACGGGAATCGTCACCTTAGTGTGAGCCAGTAATGAGTGGATGGACAAATACCTATTAAGTACATTACGTATGCGGATTGTGGACGGTTGGGGATGTGAGTCTCACGGGAAGCGTGCGAGGGATAAATTCCTGCAGTCGTGCTGTTCATGTGTGCCCTCGATGGCTCAGATGGATTGAGCGTCTGCCTTGTAAGCAGGAGATTCTGGGTTCGAGTCCCAGTAGGGGCACACTTTTCAGCTGTCCCCATCGAAGTATATCAACAACACCTGTCGGCAGCTGAGGGTTTCAATTAATTATCAGTTGTGAAGGTGATTCGATGAACCCTTTGCCAGGCACTTAAATGTGTTTTGCAGGGTATCCATATAGATGTAGATGATAACTCGTCCCGTGTCGCACGTGCTCAAAATGATTCATACTGCAGAATGCATGCAAACATACTCACCGAAAATACGGACGAATATCAAGTGCAGGCTGCCGAGTGCTGCATATCCAGCTTTGACAGATCGGCTTTTCCTGCCAAGAAGAACAGGAAGTTGCTGTCTAGGAACAATCAGAGGTAGAGGAAGGGTTGATAAATACTCCTTGACTTGCAGACTAAACGTAAATAACGAAAATACATTGCCCTCCGTATTGGATTAGCTGTTTTGAATATTGAAAATCTGACTTCAGATTCGTTTTCAGCGACATTAAAAATATATATGTAACACTCAGTTCATGCAAATCGAAGTAATAATATAACTAAATGTTTTCCCTAAACTTTGAACACATTTTTTTCGGGTAACTATTTTCTCAGAACGGCATGCAGCATAAATTAAAAGTGGTTCGTTCTCTTAACATCTACCTCTGACCCCTAAAAGTAAACACTTTTCTTAGGAACTTATAGCTATAATATGACATTTGTTAATATTAACTAATTTTTGTGTAGGCATAAGGAGTGAAACAAACCCCTCAAAATCGAACTCAAAGTTCGAATTAGCACTGTATCGTTAAATTTAAGGTTGTTTCATTGCGGTTAGGTATGCGCTCCCATTAATTTTATGTATTATCGACTGATGTTATCCATTTTCAAGTTCAGAGAAATAATGTAGTATCAACTGATGTTACCCATTTTTGAATTCAGGTAACATCTGAGGTGCCACACTGCACGCACTCTGCGTACTCCAGTCTCGCAAGCCCTTGATCAAATCATAATTACGGGCGCCATTTTTTATTGAAAATCTAAAATTAAGCTCATAGTATTGTCACTCGTAATTCCCAAACAGATCGTTCGAATGTATTTTCATTGTCTCAAAAAAATTTCAAATTTACCCTTTTTTGCTCATTTGTATGAGAACCTGGCTGTAACGCCGGAATATAGTCACTAGATTTTTTTTCAGAGACGCTGTACGTTCGCGAGAAGACTTTCGTTCTGCGCGTGTCGAAGGACATTCCTCAGATATTACTGTGTGTGTGCGCTACTCAGTCGTGCCATTTAAGTGTACATCTTTGCATAGTTTTCCTTTCACGATGTAAACAGTGTTCCGCTCAGTTGCTAACTGGCCAGTGAGTGGTTCCGAAGGTGTCGGATGTGCGGTGCGTTCGGTCTGCTAGGACAACAGCAGACTGGCGTGGTGCGATGGCAGAAGCAGACACTGAGGGAGCTAGCTGCTGGGACGCCAGCGAACAATTTATGCCAAGTAAGACGAAGAGGACTATTCTAAAATTACGAGCCGTCTAAAAAGTGTTTACCATTGGTAAATCTTGCTGTTGAGTCTGACAAAACTGACAGTTTTTCCTAGAGATACAGGAAATCCCCCCACCCCCACTCAATGAATATTTGGTTGTGATGACAGGCCGATTGGTAGTGTAGCCCGAGATCTAAGTTAGGTTGGATGGTGGTAATTTGATTGAGAGTTGTTTACGCCAACGATTATGAATGCCGACTAAACGTTGTGCGAGCAGATTGCCCTGTAGCGTAGCCTAGTGTTTCCGTCCGCGCCACATTTAACACACTTTCTCTAACTGTGTACAAAAGTCTCACAACAGCCACGATAACTACGTTTCTGGTGGGGGGAGGGTAGAGTCCACTATGTAACTTTCACGGCAAATTTTAGTAACCGCATAAACTAACCGAAATAGAAGCGTCATTTTAACTATATTTCCTTTTGTGGGAAAATAATGGTTCTCCTCTTTTGGCAGCAACTGTAATATGTAGGCGACTTATTAGTTTTTTTTAACTCTGAATCATGAGCTCAATAGACGCAGTGCTTTTTTTACGTTACTTGATTTGTGGTCTATAGTAAACAATGCAACGAATTGGTAAATTCTTTGAAGTTTGACGTGTGTTACATAGACGACGTCTGCAATGTTCGTAAGGCCAAGTTTGCATATATTCGGTGTCTGTTTTTTTGGCCATGTACTGTATAATTAAGGGGAGGAGGATTATGTTCAAGGAGCAGTGCATTAGCAGTCTATGGAGAAATTGAGAATTTGGATCTAAAGAACGGCATGCTCGGGCAGTTCGTGCTATTCTGTTGACCACTGTGTAATTCGGACACAGTGATCATTGCCTCTCCCTCGTAACCAGGGGACTCGGGTGCTAATCCTGGTCTGGCACAAATTTTCAACAGTGCCCATTGACTAAAGTCTGTGCCCATTGTCAGCTAATATCATTGTTTCGGTGTTAAATAGTATTTTGTTCGCGATACGTGGTTTAGCTTTTTCATGGATAACAGCTTTGAAAAGCGTACAGGTTATATTGATATTCGCTCGTCGTTAGTCCAAGTCAACTATAGCGATTTATAAACACAGTTGTAGTTCGTATTAAGCCCACATACGTAATTGTGTCCTGTGTTTCTTTACCAAGAACTACTCCGTAAGTAATTCCCCTGTAGTGGTATTTTGTTATAGTATTTTGTTTAAATATTTATAGACTGCAGGCTTGGATGAAATATGAAACACATGTCCGAAGTTCCTGTTGATATTGCAGATACTGTTTCATCCGTTCTAGGGGCCAAAACATTTCATCAAATACAGAAGGACACAATTTGTCTCGAGATTTAGCAATTTTTCGTAATAGAGGCCTTGCGTCGATATGTTTTTCTCTAATTCTTGTTTGGATTTAATCTTAAAACACACTAACTCGTCCACCACTTATTCGATATGTGTTTTCATCCCTTTCGTAGCCTAGAGTTCCTAAACGGTCGATAATATTAATAATTTCCTTTCTCAATTTTATTTTCTGTAAAATCTCCTGTTTATGGTTATTGCTAACATGTTTCACGTTCTCACTTTTATTATTTTTATTTTTCTAGTTTTGTGCCTTGTAACCAAATTTTCTTTGAATCTGGTTTTCAATTCTGAAATAGTAACAGTTGAAGGTCAAGAGAAGATTGCGGTCTATTTGAGGAGAGTGGCTTGGAGATTTTTTATAACAGACGTATACAGGTCATGGGGATCCTTACCTATATACATTTACTTCGAGTGTGATGTAGCCCATTCTCTTGTCATGATCTCGGCTGTATCGTAGCACATTGTCTCGGTTAGGTTGGAGATTTCTGTTGAGAGTTGCCGAAGTCAACGAAAGTGATTACAAAGTAAAGACTGTGCTAACAGAACGATCTCTAGCGTAGTCCAACACGTTCTTTCTGTCCTTTTAAAGCCTCTTTTAATTAAAAATAACTAAAGCTGCAAGATACAATCACAAAAACTGTATTACGTAATAGAGTAATCCCAGACTATTGTTGTGTAAGTTGTGTGCGTACACTATTTTTTTTGTTAGTGAATATACACTTTTTTACTCATTTGATGGGTTTCAGTTTTCCCCGTTTTCTGGCAAAAAACCTTTTCCTGTGAAGGGCCCATTAGCTTGTCGGTTATATTTGTGACATTCTCGACGGTCAGTAATTTCGTGATAGTCCATCCACCGGCGTCATTGTTAACATCTGATATAGATTTAATTATTAGGAAGGCTAATATGAAGCTAATGCATGAGTAGGTCTAATAATTAATAAAAATAGGAATGCGGGTAAGCTACTACATACAGCATAGTGAACGCATTGTTGTGGCCAAGATAGCCACGAATCCCACGCCTACCAAAGTCGTAAAAGTAGTCCTCAGATGATGAAGAAATTGATGGAATGTGTGATGAGATAAAAGAAATCATTCAGATAGTGATGGGAGATGAAAATTTAATATTAATGGGTGACTGGAATTCGACAGTAGGAAATGGAAGAAAAGGAAACGTAGTAGGTGAATATGGAATGGGGGTAAAAAATTAAAGAGGAAGCCGCCTGGTAGGCTTTTGCCCAGAGCATAACTTAATCATAACTAACACTTGGTTCAAAAATCATGAAAGAAGGTTGTATACGTGGAAGAGACCTGGAGATACTGCAATATTTCATGTAGATTATATAATGGTAAGACAGAGATTTAGGAACCATATTTTAAATTGTATGACATTTCCAGGGGCAAATGTGAACTCTGATCACAATATATTGATTATGAACTGTAGATTAAAACTGAAGAAACTGGAAAAAGGTGGGAATTTAAGGAGATGGGACCTGAAAGAACTGACAGAATCAGAAGTTGTACAGTGTTTCAGGAAGAGCATTAGGGAACGATCTACGGGAATGGGGGAACGTAATACAGTGTGATGGGGGATCTGAGTGGTGTACTGTCAAGGGGAGGGGGTTCCTCAGGGATCAGTGTTGGGGCCGCTATAGTTCCTTATTTATATAAATGATATGCCCTCAAGTATTACGGGTAACTCTAAAATATTTTTGTTTGCTGATGACACTAGCTTGGTAGTAAAGGATGTTGTGTGCAACATTGACTCCGTTTCAAGTAGTGCAGTACATGACCTCAGTCCATGGCTTGTAGAAAATAAACTAACGTTAAATCACAGTAAGATTCAGTTTTTACAGTTTCTAACACACAATTCAACAAAACCTGACGTTTTAATATCACAGCATAGGCATATGATTAGTGAAACTGAACGGTTCAAATTGCTAGGTGTTCAAATAAATAGTAAGGTGTTGTGGAAAGCCCACGTTCAGGATCTTGTTCAAAGACTTAATACTGCCATTTTCACTATTCGAACGGTACCGAAAGTGAGTGATACTTCGACAAGTAAATTAGTCTACTTTGCTTATTTCCATTCACTTATGTCGTATGGTATTATGTTTTTGGGTAACTCTTCCCCTTCTAGAAGGATATTTTTGGCTCAGAAACGAGAGGTTCGGGCAAAAAGTGGTGTGAGTTCACGAACCTCTTGTCGACCTCTGTTCAGGGAGTCTGGGTATTTTGACATTGGCCTCTCAATATGTATATTCCTTATTGTCGTTTCTTGTTACCAATATTAGTTTATTTCCAACAATAAGCAGCTTTCACTCGGTTAATACTCGGGAGAAATCAAACCTCCATTTGGATCGGACTTCCTTAACTCTTGTGCAAAAATGTGTGCAGTATACTGCTGCATCCATTTTCAATAAGCTGCCACTCGAATTCAAAAATCTTAGCAGTAATCCACGCGCTTTCAAATCGAAACTGGAGTGTTTCCTCATGGGTCACTCCTTCTATTCTGTCGAGGAGTTAATTGAAAAATTAAGCTGATTCTCATTGTACTGCTGATAGAGTTTGCTTAAACTTATGGACTGATTTTCTCTCAGGTTCATGAACATGTATTTTTATCTGTTATTACTTTTATGTTGTAAGTTCATGTGTCGCCCTAACCGCCGTCTGCTTCACGTCTGCTGTGCAGCGAGCTACCTTAATTTAAGTATTAACTGTATTTTTCTTACTTGTCACTTCTTCTTCCGTGTGTTTTTGCTTTTGCTGCCTCGGAGTGTAGCGGCAGTGGGGAGTCTAGTGCGTCGCATGGTGCACCCCAGGTGTTAGATGCTTCACCCACTGTCCCTGCTGTCGAGACATCTTCGCGGGTACCGGGCGCGGCTGGCCACCCTCTCCCCAAGGGGAGTGGCGGGTTCAGCGGCGTTCGCGGCGCACGAGGCGGAGGGTCAATGTGGAGGCTGGCCGTGTGGCATCGCCCGCTCTGCCTGTGAATGGACATGTGGCTGCTCCTTCAGCAAGGTCCGAGCAGGCACACGGGGGGAGGGGTTTATTAGTTATTGGGAGCTCCAACGTTAGGCTGGTGATGGAGCCCCTTAGGGAAATAGCGGAAAGGTCGGGGAAGAAGGCCAGTGTTCACTCTGTGTGCTTGCCGGGGGGTCTCATCCGAGATGTGGAGGGGGCCCTACCGGCGGCGATAGAGAGCACTGGGTGCACCCGACTGCAAATTGTTGCTGATATCGGCACCAATGACTCCTGCCGTCTGGGTTCAGAGGTCATCCTCAGTTCGTACAGGCGGTTGGCGGAGTTGGTGAAGGCGGAAAGCCTCGCTCGCGGGGTGGAATCAGAGCTAACTATTTGTAGTATCGTTCCCAGAACCGATCGCGGTCCTCTGGTTTGGATCCGAGTGGAAGGCTTAAACCAGAGGCTCAGACGATTCTTCGGAGAGCTGGGGTGCAAATTTCTCGACCTCCGCAATGGGGTGGAGAAATGTATGGTCCCCCTGAATAGGTCAGCCGTGCACTACACGCCGGAAGCGGCTACGAGGGTAGCGGAGTACGTGTGGAGTGCACATGGGCTTTTTATTAGGTTAGAGAATTCCCTCCCTAGGCCCGACAAGACGCCTCCTGAGACGCGGCAAGGCAGGAGTAGGCAAAATGCGACAGGGAATAACAATATTAATGTGCTAATAGTAAACTGCAGGAGCGTTTATAGAAAGGTCCCAGAACTGCTCTCATTAATAAACAGTCACAACGCCCATATAGTACTAGGGACAGAAAGTTGGCTGAAACCACATGTAAACAGTAATGAAATCCTAAACTCCGATTAGAATGTATATCGCAGAGAAAGGCTGGACAGTAAAGGGGGAGGCGTGTTTATAGCGATAAGAAGTGCAATAGTATCGAAGGAAATTGACGGAGATTCTAATTGTAAAATGATTTGGGTGAAGGTCACGGTTAAAGCAGGCTCAGACATGGTAATTGGATGTCTCTATAGGCCCCCAGGCTCAGCAGCTGTTGTGGCTCAGCACCAGAAGAATAATTTGGAAAATATTTCGAGTAGATTTCCCCACCAAGTTATAGTTCTGGGTGGAGATTTTAATTTGCTGGATATAGACTGGGAGACTCAAACGTTCATAACGGGTGGCAGGGACAAAGAATCTAGTGAAATATTTTTAAGTGCTTTATCTGAAAACTACCTTGAGCAGTTAAACAGAGAACCGACTCGTGGCGATAATATATTAGACGTTCTGGTGACAAACAGACCCGAACTATTTGAATCAGTTAATGCAGAACAGGGAATCAGCGATCATAAAGCGGTTACTGCAACGACGATTTCAGCCGTAAATAGAAATATTAAAAAAGGTAATAAGATTTTTCTGTTTAGCAAAAGTGACAAAAAGCAGATTACAGTGTACCTGACGGCTCAACACAAAAGTTTTGTCTCAAGTACAGATAGTGTTGAGGATCAGTGGACAAAGTTCAAAACCATCGTACAATATGCGTTAGATGAGTATGTGCCAAGCAAGATCGTAAGAAATGGAAAAGAGCCACCGTGGTACAACAACCGAGTTAGAAAACTGCTGCGGAAGCAAAGGGAACTTCACAGCAAACATAAACATAGCCAAAGCCTTGCAGACAAACAAAAATTACGCGAAGCGAAATGTAGTGTGAGGAGGGCTATGCGAGAGGCTTTCAGTGAATTCGAAAGTAAAGTTCTATGTACTGAATTGGCAGAAAATCGTAAGAAATTTTGGTCCTATGTCAAAGCGGTAGGTGGATCAAAACAAAATGTCCAGACACTCTGTGGCCAAAATGGTACTGAAACAGAGGATGACAGACTAAAGGCCGAAATACTAAATGTCTTCTTCCAAAGCTGTTTCACAGAGGAAGACTGCACTGTGCTTCCTTCTCTTGAAGTCGCATAGTTGACAAAATGGTAGATATCGAAATAGACGACAGAGGAATAGAGAAACAATTAAAACCGCTCAAAAGAGGAAAGGCCGCTGGTCCTGATGGGATACCAGTTCGGTTTTACAAAGTGTACGCGAAGGAACTTGCCCCCCTTCTTGCAGCGGTGTACCGTAGGTCTCTAGAATAGCGAAGCGTTCCAAAGGATTGGAAAAGGGCACAGGTCATCCCCGTTTTCAATAAGGGACGTCGAACAGATGTGCAGAACTATAGACCTATATCTCTAACGTCGATTAGTTGTAGAATTTTGGAACACGTATTATGTTCGAGTATAATGACTTTTCTGGAGACTAGAAATCTACTCTGTAGGAATCAGCATGGGTTTCGAAAAAGACGGCCGTGTGAAACCCAGCTCGCGCTATTCGTCCACGAGACTCAGAGGGTCTTAGACACGGGTTCACAGGTAGATGCCGTGTTTCTTGACTTCCGCAAGGCGTTTGACACAGTACCCCACAGTCGTTTAATTAACAAAGTAGGAGCATACGGACTATCTGATCAGTTGTGTGCTTGGATCGAGGAGTTCCTAGATAACAGAACGCAGCATGTCATTCTCAATGGAGAGAAGTCTTCCGAAGTAAGAGTGATTTCAGGTGTGCCTCACGGGAGTGTCATAGGGCCGTTGCTATTCACAATATTCATAAATGACCTGGTGAGTGACATCGGAAAGTCTCTGAGGCTTTTTGCAGATGATGCTGTGGTGTATCGAGAGGTTGCAATAATGGAAAATTGTACTGATATGCAGGAGGATCTGCAGCGAATTTACGCATGGTGCACGGAATGGCAATTGAATCTCAATGTAGACAAGTGTAATGTGATGCGAATACATAGAACGATAGGTCCCTTATCATTTAGCTACAAAATAGCAGGTCAGCAACTGGAAGCAGTTAATTCCATAAATTATCTGGGAGTACGCATTAGGAGTGATTTAAAATGTCGACTGTCAATGGTAAGAAAAGTGTTTCTAAAGAAGAAAAATTTGTTAACATCGAGTATAGCTTTAGGTATCAGGAAGTCTTTTCTCCGAGTATTTGTATGGAGTGTAGCCACGTATGGAAGTGAATAATGGACAATAAATAGTTTGAACAAGAAGAGAATAGAAGCTTTCGAAATGTGGTGCTACAGAAGAATGCTGAAGATTAGATGGGTAGATCACATAACTAATGTGGAGGTATTGAATAGGATACTGGAGAAGAGAACTTTGTGGCACAACTTGACTAGAAGATGGGGTCGGATGGTAGGACACGTTCTGAGACATTAAGGAATCACCAATTTAATATTGGAGGGCAACGTGAAGGGTAAAAATCGAGGAGGGAGACCAGGAGATGAATACACTAAGCAGATTCACAAGGATGTAGGTTGCAGTTGGTACTGGGAGATGAAGCTTCCACACGATACAGTAGCATGGAGAGCTACATCAAACCAGTTTGTGGACTGAAGACAACAACAACAACAACAACAAGGTATTTGTCTCATGTGTAACCTTCAACAGAAGTGGGGCAGACGAGAGGGTTAGATTATATGTACTTTCCATTGAAATTGATCCATAATGGGGAGATACTCAATGGGAAAATAATATGCTAATTTATTATCCACAGACCGCAAATGGACTGATCATGAACGAGGAATGAAAATTTGGTCACACTTCTGATAGTACACGTATTATTTGACCCCCCCCCTCTCTCTCTCTCTCTCTCTCTCTCTCTCTCTCTGTCTCTGTCTCTCTCTCTCTCTCTCTCTCTCTCTCTCTCTCTCTCTCTCTCTCTCTCTCTCTCTCTCTCACACACACACACACACACACACACACACACACACACACACACACTCAATCGCGCGCGCGCGCTTGTTCTACTAAGTAATTCAATTCATTAATGGTGTCGGAAGAGATGGTTAGCAAGAAATCCTTTAGGCTCCTCGTAAACTGAAATCTGTCAGTAGTAAAGCTTTTTATGGCTGCCGGCAAGTTATTGAAAACATCGTTCTCCTTAATGATGGAGACTTTCTTGCACCAAAGTAATTAACTTACCAATTTTTGTGGAGATTATTCACTTCTAGTTATGACTTCATGAAATGAGCTGTTGATTTGAAAATATTCATTTGTTTTTAAACACAATATTCACGGGGAGAACGTATCTTCCATCTCCACCATGTTAACTGATCTATTTATATGACCCTTATCCTAAGTTGTGTTATTTTAACGGTAAAACACAAAACATTTCTTACATGCATTTCCACTATTTTCCAACAAGCTGACAATTTTTCATGAATAATATATTAATAGTGAAATTTTTAGAAAAATTTTGAAAGACAGGTTTTGCGGGCAAATTTCAAAAATTAAAAGACCATAGTGTTCATTATAATACAATTTCTCCATGGTTTTTAATTCCTACTCCGAAGTTTTCTTTTGTTTCCTTTACTGCTTGCTCAGCAAACAGATTGAATAACATCGGGGATAGGCTACAACCCTGTCTCACTCTCTTCCCAACCACTGCTTCCCTTTCATATCCCTCGACTCTTCATGCCCTCGAGTAAGAAAACTGGTCGTTAGAATTCCATGGTTCTGGGATAAATGGTTTGAGAGGAAAGGTACATTTAGTTAGAAAAGTTACGGAAAATTTAAAGTTGTATTGCACTTACCGTCGTACATGCACTCATTTAAATTCATAGTTTCTTTCACTTTCCAATAGTACGCATGCTGTACATAAACATAACATTTGTTTCATGATATTTACTTTTTTATTTCTTGCAAGTCTTCTAGAACTTCTTTCGAAAACTTTGTGGGTAGATCTTGGCATTTGTTTTGTTCAGAAACGTTATTACTCTAGCAAACAACTGACTACGAGACAAGAAAAAATGTATTCAATAGGTGAAAGCTCAAAGCTACGGGTAAAATGTCCCTAGGCTTATCATCTCAAAGAAGAGATGGCACAGAGAAACAAGTGGGCATGTCTTACATAGCAAGCTGCCATTTAAACCGACATTTAGAACCTTCAAATACGGATTTGGACTAAAATACTTTCATATTCACACTAAGTGTAAATAAAACTGGTACAATCACCAATAAACAAAATTATTTTCATTGTTTTCGGGGTTCCTTTTGCCTTTCGGAATAAATATATTGCGAATCAGTAGTTAACATGCCTGGTTCCCCAAACAGGAGACGACTAGAAACTTCCGAAATGTGGTGGTGTAGAAGAATGCTAAAAAAGTTTTGATCGAATAGCTGATGGGGAGATACGAAATCAGATTAGGGAGCAGAGAAATTAATGGCACAAATTGACAAAAAGAAGCGATCGTGGGTAAATGTCATATTTCGATTCCACCCATCCGCTGTGACCCACGACGTTCTGCATGACGTTGATTAGTTGCATTTCGAAGGATACCAGTGGCCTTATTAAATGTTAACTGCGATTGCCTTCGTGTCTAGAGCAATTTATAATGTTCGTTAACTATGATTTTTTTCGGAATATATCGTGATGAACTCTGGGAGGAACCACAGAACACAGCTTAAATTGTCGTTGAAGAAACGAGTAGTGATTGTATTTTTATCTTTCTTATCCGACACGTTGGGGAATCCAAGGTATAATGGGGTACACAGTTGAAAACTTTGATTAAATGTACAAAATTGATAAATAAGAGAGTTACAAATTTTTATATGAACACATTATGATGTATTAATCACAAAAATACAAGAACATTGCCATAAAATAAAACAACAATATTTTCTCACTCAAAAACAGAAATTTATAACATTTGCACGCGTCACAATGGGGTGGTAAATACAAGTGATTACAAAAACGTATAAAATTATCCGAAATGCAGAAAATATTGGCTTGCTCGTTATTTTTTTTAGTTTAAAGTGAGTATTAATGTCAAACTACAGTTTTCATGAATCGTATCCTTTTCTTGAGGCTGTTTACAAAATTCACACACGGGGAGACACTCATCATCTTCGCTATCTATTCCTGCACAAGAATCGTGTGTCAGTTTTTTGCAGGTGGAACAAGCGACCCAACTTCCAACTGATTTTGAATATAACCCACCACAATATACACATTGACAGCCAGAACTTTCCTCATAATCACTCTCGTTAGTATTGTATTCTCTCTCCTTTTTTCCATTTACCTTCAGAATCTTTCTCTCTTTTTTGAGTTCTTAATTTTATTCTCTTTCGCAGAAAGTTTTCTGTTTGCTCTTTCTTCTTTGTCAATGTTCTTTTTTCTATTTCTCCCATTAATGACTTTTAACTCTTTTTTTGTACGGCGAATCAGTTAAAACAACGTTGTTCCCCCTTTTCAGTCTCGCTCTTTTCTTGCTTTCGTTAACTTTTGACAAGAAAATCAGAATCTCAGGTGAAATATGAAATGAGGAGGTTGTGTTGTCAGTTGTCATCCAAGAGCACCCAAGATTAGAACAATTAGCCCCAATAACTTTGTTATTCTTAGGCGGCAGTTCATTGTAACAATTCGCTGAAACCTCGTCCCCTTGATTATCCAGCCCGTTTGAGTCGTCTTTTTCAGCTGGTGTGCTAGGTGAAGGCAATTCCAATTGTTCAGATATAATAACCTCTTTATCTGACGGCCTATCACGTCCGCTGTCAGTTGTGTGTGCCGGGAGGAAGTGTGCGTCGTGAATATGGATGGGTCCGTGGGCCATATTGCAGTAGCTTCGAAACCTTTAATAGCGGTTTTCATTGTTGCGCTTTAGACGAAAGCTGAACCAAAAAGCGTTGAAATTTGAAAGATAGTTACGACTTTCGCTGCATGGTTCCGTAGCCATTTTCGAAGCTGATCACTATAACGAGGATTTATAAAACAAACATCAAGCGGCTGAAGTCTGTGAGAGCAATGTGGTGGTAAAGAAACGCCACTCTCCCTCGCGTAGTCCATAACGTCAATGTTCGTGGTATGTGCTGAGTGGCCATCTGATATAAGGAGAACTGGGACCTGCTTTGATGCCTTAGAAAATACCACTAATTGTGGAAACCATACAAAGAAGGACTCTGTGGCCATACATGCTGTGCTGTGGACCTCAGCGCAACCTCCTGCTGCCTGTCCTAACTCAAATTCTTTCTGCTTCTTCTTTCGTGGAAAAATAATCGTAGGAGGAATGTCAGCTCCGCTTGCTGACGTACTAATGAGGCTGGTTGCAGTTTCGCCCCTTTCTGCAGATGTTAACGATTGCACTGGACGGTTCCCTTTGCAAGCTGCGATGTTCGATTAGTTTTTAGCATTAACCGAGACGCCTGTTCCATCACAATTAGTTATTTGAGAAGTCATTAGTTTGTGATAGTCAGTTACATCTGTAAGCAACGAAAAAAACCTATCGACAGCTACTTTATTAAAATCCATGATTCTTGTACCAGATGTTGCTTCGGGCTTGCTAACAAACCCGCATTTGCTTCTTCATTGTTTCATGATGTAATAAAGATTTCGATTTGTTTTGCTCGAAATTTTCGAAAAGGTATCTGTGAAACGTGCAAAAATTGAAATGGCAAAACTGTGCACCTGCCTAAATACGAGTGCGTATACTCATTTGAAAAAATGTTCCTAAACTGCTTCTGATACGCTAGAGGTTACCTCACAGTAAACAGCAATTGTAGTTGACCATTTGCCTGCACCGTATAAAGTACGGCCAATAAAATATTTTTGTAGGGAGGACACATCATCTCATCCTAAATGGAGAGTTCATCTATACGTGTAAAAGTAACCACTTGTGCCAGAGGGAAGCGTGTTGGGAGCCTTACTGTTCATGTTGTATATTAACATTACAGATAATATAAGAAAGCTCACATATTTCGAAAATGATGCCGATATCGACATTGAGGTAACAAAGGTCGTGTGAAGCGATATGCACGTACAGGGGATAGTAAAAATGTGACCACCTATACTTGCATCTACATGGATACTCTGCAAATCACATTTAAGTGCCTGGCAGGTTGTTCATCGAACCACCTTCACAAGTCTCTATTATTCCAATCTCGCATAGCACCCGGAAAGAATGATCACCTGTGTCTTTCCATACGAGCTCTGACTTCCCTTATTTTATCGTTGTGGTCGTTTCTCCCTACGTAGGTCGGTGTCAACAAAATATTTTCGCATTCGGAGGAAAAAGTTGGTGATTGGAATTTCGTGAGAAGATTCCGTCGCAAAGAAAAACGCTTTTCTTTTAATGATGTCCAGCCAAAATCCTGTATCACTTGTGTGACACACTCTCTCATATTTCGCGATAATAGGAGGACGTGCTGCCTTTCTTTGGACTTTTTCGATCTACTCCGTCAGTCCGATCTTTTAAGGATCCCACATTTCCCAGCAGTATTCTAAAAGAGGACGGACAAGCGTAGTGTAGGCAGTGTCCTTTGTAGGTCTGTTACGTTTTCTAAGTGTTGTGCCAATAAAACGCAGTCTTCGGTTAGCCTTAACCGCAACATTTTCTATGTGTTCTTTCCAATTTAAGTTGTTCGTTATTGTATAATAATAATGGCGTGTGACGAGGGCCTCCCATCGGGTAGATCGTTCGCCTGGTGCAAGTCTTTCGATTTGACGCCACTTCGGCGACTTGCGCGTCGATGGGGATGAAATGATGATTAGTACAACACAACACCCAGTCCCTGAGCGGAGAAAATCTCCGACCCAGCCGGGAATCTAACCCGGTCTTTTAGGATTGACAGTCTGTCGTGCTGACCACTCAGCTACCGCGGGCGGACGTTAGTTATTGTAACACCTAGTTAGTTAGTTGACTTTACGGCTTTTAGATTAGACTACAACTTCTCTGATAGTGATTCGTCCATTCTGCTTCACCAGCAATATTGCGGGATCAGTAACGACCTGATTTGCGGATATTGCGGGCGTACCTTAACTGGCTTCTGTCTTCATTGATTAGCGGCTACCTTTGAAATGGTTGTACCACTCCTTTAGCCCTGCAGTACCCATTACTTTGTCCACAAACACACGATGGTTTCAACTTGAGAATCGCCAAGCTTGGAGCCAAATGTGATGTAAAGACGTCATTTTGCTCAGAATACTAAATCCAACGTGTACGACTTGCAAGTGTTCCGAAGTAGTGGAGAAAATCAGGTATGTGTGCTAAATATGCCTGAAAACATGAGCCCATGCGCGCCCTGATACCATTGTTGATTTCAACAATTAAAAAAGGTCGGATATTTTTTGAACAGCTCATGTATATAAGCCATCGCCAGTGATGTCGAAAGAGCAAGATACCCCTAACTACGCCAGTTGTATAGGTAGTTCGAATGGAGCGGTCTATTGTCTGACGTATCTCCATAACAGCTCCGAACCGAATACCCCAAAGTTCGACAAATGGTTCAAATGGCTCTGAGCACTATGGGTCTTAACATCTATGGTCATCAGTCCCCTAGAACTTACAACTACTTAAACCTAACTAACCTAAGGGCATCACAAAACACCCAGCCATCACGAGGCAGACAAAATCCCTGACCCCGCCGTGAATCGAACCCGGGAACCCAGACGCGGAAAGCGAGAACGCTACCTTCACGTCAGGAATCAAGCTGAGCTCAGAAGGGCGCAATTCCGGGGCTGTCTCAGGCCGATACTGATCTTCGGCCTGACGTGGCTGCTTGTCCTGTTCCCGGGGTTGCCCCTCAGTCTGCAAGATCCGAGCAGTCGCAGAGGGTGGTCTTACTGGTAGTTGGGAGCTCCAACGTCAGGCGCGTAATGGGGCCCCTTAGGGATATGGCAGCAAGAGAGGGGAAGAAAACCAATGTGCAATCCGTGTGCATACCGGGGTGGGTCATTCCAGATGTGGAAAGGGTCCTTCCGGATGCCATGAAGGGTACAGGTTGCACCCATTTGCAGGTGGTCGCTCATGTCGACACCAATGATGTGTGTCGCTATGGATCGGAGGAAACCCTTCCAGGCTATCTGATTTGGTGAAGACTGCCAGTCTCGCTAGCCGGATGAAAGCAGAGCTCACCGCTCACCATCTGCAGCATCGTCGACAGGACTGACTGCGGGCCTTTGGTGAAGAGCTGAGTAAAGGGTCTGAATCAGAGGCTGAGATTGTTCTGTGACCGTGTGGGCTGCAGATTCCTCGACTTAAGCCATAGGGTGGTGGGGTTTCGGGTTCCGCTGGATAGGTCAGGAGTCAACTACACGCAACAAGCGGCTACACGGGTAGCAGGGGTTGTGTGGCGTGGGCTGGGCGGTTTTTTAGGTTAGATGGCATTGGGCAAGTACAAAAAGGGCGGCAGCCTCAACGAGTTCGGGGCAAAGCAGGACATGAGGGGACCAAGCAGCAATCGGTATTGTAATGGTAAACTGTCGAAGCTGCGTTGGTAAAGTACCGGAACTTCAAGCGCTGATAGAAAGTACCGAAGCTGAAATCGTTATAGGTACAGAAAGCTGGCTGAAATCAGAGAGAAATTCTGCCGAAATTTTTACAAAGGTACAGACAGGTAGAAAGGATAGATTGCATGCAACCGGTGGTGGAGAGTTAGTCGCTGTTAGTAGAAGTTTATCCTGTAGTGAAGTAGAAGTGGATAGTTCCTGTGAATTATTATGGGTGGAGGTTACACGCAACAGCCGAGCTAGGTTAATAATTGGCTCCTTTTACCGACCTCCCGACCCAGCAGCATTAGCGGCAGAACAACTGAGAGAAAATTTGGAATACATTTCACATCAATTTTCTCAGCAAGTTATAGTCTTAGGTAGAGATTTCAATTTACCAGATATAGACTGGGACACTCAGATGTTTAGGATGGGTCGTAGGGACAGAGCGTCGAGTGACATTATACTGAGTGCGCTATCCGAAAATTACCTCATGCAATTAAACAGAGAACCGACTCGTGGAGATGACATCTAGGACCTACTGATAACAAACAGACCCAAACTTTTCGACTCTGTATGTGCAGAACAGGGATTAGTGATCATAAGGCTGTTGCAACATCCCTGAATATGGAAGTTAATAGGAATATAAAAAGAGGGAGGAAGGCTTACGTGTTTAGCAAGGGTAATAGAAGGCAGATTTCAGTCTACCTAACAGATCAAAACGAAAATTTCTGTTCTGACACTGACAATGTTGAGTATTTTTGGAAAAAGTTCAAGGCAATCGAAAAATGCGTTTTAGACAGGTACGTGTAGAGTAAAACTGTGAGGGACGGGATAAACCCACCGTGGTTCAACAACAAAGTTAGGAAACTACTGCGAAAGCAAAGACAGCTTCACTCCAAGTATAAACGCAGCCAAAACCTCTCAGACAAACAGAAGCTAAACGATGTCAAAGTTAGCGTAAGGAGGGCTATGCGTGAAGCGTTCAGTGAATTCGAAAGTAAAATTCTATGTACCGACTTGACAGAATATCCTACAAAGTTCTGGTCTCAATTTAAATCAGTAAGTGGTTGGAAACAGCATGTCCAGACACTCCGGGGTGATGATGGCATTGAAACAGAGGATGACAGGCGTAAAGCTGAAATACTAAACACCTTTTTCCAAAGATGTTTCATAGAGGAAGACCGCACTGCAGTTCCTTCTCTAAATCCTAGCACAAACGAGAAAATGGCTGACATCGAAATAAGTGTCCAAGGAGTAGAAAAGCAACTGGAATCACTCAACAGAGGAAAGTCCACTGGACCTGACGGGGTACCAATTCGATTCTACACAGTACGCGAAAGAACTTGCCCTCCCTTTTAACAGCCGTGTACCGCAAGTCTCTAGGGGAACGGAAGGCTCCAAATGATTGGAAAAGAGCACAGGTAGTCCGAGTCTTCAAGAAGGGTCGTAGAGCAGATGCGCAAAACTATAGACCTATATCTCTGACGTCGATCTGTTGTAGAATTTTAGAACAGGTTTTTTGCTCGAGTATCATGTAGTTTTTGGAAACCCAGAATCTACTCTGTAGGAATCAACACGGATTCCGGAAACATCCATCGTGTGAGACCCAACTCACTTTATTTGTTCATGAGACCCAGAAAATATTAGATACAGGCTCCCAGGTAGATGCTATTTTTCTCGACTTCCGGAAGGCGTTCGATACAGTTCCGCACTGTCGCCTGATAAATAAAGTAAGAGCCCACGGAATATCAGACCAGCTCTGTGGCTGGATTGAAGAGTTTTAACAAACAGAACACAGCATGTTGTTATCACTGGAGAGACGTCTACAGACGTTAAAATAATATCTGGCGTGCCACAGGGGAGTGTTATGGGACCATTACTTTTCACAATATATATATAAATGAGGTAGTAGATAGTGTCGGAATTCCATGCGGTTTTTCGCGGATGATTCTGTAGCATACACAGAAGTTGCAGCATTAGAAAATTGTAGCGAAATGCCGGAAGATCTGCAGCGAATAGGCCCTTGGTGCAGGGAGTGGAAACTGACCCTTAACATATACAAATGTAATGTATTGCGAATACATAGAAAGAAGGATCCTTTATTGTATGATTATATGATAGCGGATCAAACACTGGTAGCAGTTACTTCTGTAAAATATCTCGGAGTATGCGTGCGGATCGATTTGAAATGGAATGATCATATAAAATTAACTGTTGGTAAGGCGCGTACCAGGTTGAGATCCATTGGGAGAGTCCTTAGAAACTGTAGTTCATCAACAAAGGAGGTGGCTTACAAAACACTCGTTCGACCTATACTTGAGTATTGCTCATCAGTGTGGGATCCGTACCAGATCGGGTTTGCGGAGGAGATAGAGAAGATTCAAAGAAGAGCGGCTCGTTTCGTCACAGGGTTATTTGGTAACCGTGATAGCGTTACGGAGATGTTTGACAAACTCAAGTGCCAGACTCTGCAAGAGAGCCGCTCTACATCGCGGTGTAGCTTGCTCGCCAGATTTCGAGAGGGTGCGTTTCTGGATGAGGTATCGAATATATTGCTTCCCCTTACTTATACCTCCCGAGGAGATCACGAATGTAAAATTAGAGAGAGACTTTCAGATAGTCTTTCCTCCCGCGAACCATACGCGACTGGAACAGGAAAGGGAGGTAATGACAGTGGCACGTAAAGTGCCCTCCGCCACACACCGTTGGGTGGCTTGCGGAGTATAAATATAGATGTAGATGAGTGTGGTGCGTGATGCGGCGCTCCCCATCCCTATATACCGATCAAATCAGTCACGACTTGAACCGAGCGTGCCCGAACATTGTCCTACAAAATGATGGCCGCCTCCTGCAGAAACCGACGCTGCTTCTTTCTCTCAGTTGCTTTTCAACTTTGTAACACAGTCTGTTTCGTTTTAGAGTCCAAACCGCTTAACAGATATTGTTCAAATTTGTCATGGAGACAGTTTGAACCCTTAGAAAGAACATAGCCCACTTTAAAAAGCAAGAATTTTTTTTTTGCATCAGTGAACGTAAACTACATTAAAAGTTACTTATTTTGGTTGTATAACTTAAGAATTCTATAATGTATAAGTACTTCAGTAGTCGCCGCGCGGGATAGTCTCTCAACCGAAATTGCTCCCACGTCCGAGGCCTTTCAATATCACGTCTTCCATTCCGCTTGTAGTTCAGAATATTTTGGGGAAGTCTGGGACGTAGCATTCTCACCAGTCTTCACGATATTTTTGAATTTTTTAGTTTCTGTTGAAAATACTTAATTTTTCTCTAGTATCTTCATTCCTAATCATTTCTTGTTGTGCAGCTCTTCGAATTTCTTAGGAACCTCATCTCTGCCGTGTGATTTTTTTTTGCTTTTTTTAAACCATGTTTTCGCTTTCATAGCATAATACAGGAACCGCGACCACGTTATAGAATTTCGGGACAATCTTTTTGTACTTTATTGCCCAATATTCAGATAATAGTGTCACAAACAGCTTAGAATTTGTGTAATTTATTTTAAGTATCAGAGTAAAAATCAGATCTTACAGCGTAGCCTAAATGAAAGATTAAGAGACCAGTTCTAAAGCAGGATTATCCAAAACTAGTTTTAAACTGACTGAGTATTTTCCTCGGAGTGCACTTATTTTCGTTTTGTTCCTAGAAATTTTAAAGTTGTATTCATTGCATATTTCGTTCAGGTGGTATATAGATCTTTGGAGGTCATTTCGTGAACGTGAACCATGTCGTCTACAAACAGAAGCACAATCAGGTATTTCTCATTCGTTATCCCAATTCCTTTGTCTTGTCATAGTTCCTGCTTTCATTTATGAAGAACGAAGTCAATGTAAATACTAAAAATGCTGACTTAATCTGCTCATTTAAATGTATACCGAACGAGCTGCCGCAGTGGTTATTACATGGTATGATGATGATGATGATGATTGGTTTTTGGGGCGCTTAACTGCACGGTTATCAGTGCCTGTACAAAGCCCCAACCTTTACACAGTCCAGTTTCGCCACCTTCACGGATGATGATGAAATGATGACACCACAGACACCTACTTCCCGGGCGGAGAAAGCAACCCAGCCGTGAATCGAACCCGGAATCCCATCACCAACAACGCTAGCTTCTACACGACGAGCTGTCAACTAGTACACTAGACTCGCATTCGGGAGGATGACGTTTAATTCCGCATCCGGCCATCCTGATACGTTTTCCGTAACTTTCCTGAATCTCTCCAAGTAAATGCTGGGATGGTTCCTTTGAAAGGGAACGGCGGACTTCTTTTACCCTTCCCTGACGCAGTGCCAACTCCTGCTCCGTCTCTAATGACCTCGACATCGATAGCACATTAAATGCAATCCTCCTTCCGTCCTTCATTTAAAGGCATAGGTTTACGCAATAAGTCGGACGTTAAAAGTTAAAAACTGCGTACTCGTCTAAGGCAGCATAATTTCATGGCGCGCAAATTATCGAGACTATATTCACCGAGCATTTGTGAAAGGCAGCACGTGGCGACTTCCAACAAACTTCACACATAATTTCGAAACTTGGCGAAACTTTTTTTCCCCTCTGACATCCCTGACATAATGATGAAAGGAAAAAGACTTTTATCACTTCTACATTTTCGCTGATCGTGCAGTAAGGTGTCAGCATCAGGCTTGATGTTTCACTTTATTACTTCTTTACTACTCACTTTATTCGCAACACATTTGTCAGACAGTATCCATAAACGTCGCCGAATGTACCTGAAAATTATAGAATTGTACAACACCTAGTTCAGTACATAAATATTGAGACGTTTTCGAAAAACTAGCTTCTCTTACAACTGAGCGTCTTCAACTGCAAAGGGTTATGTTTCTTCAGGTCAAGTTTTTAACACATTAACTGATACGGAATGTGAACGAACTTCTGAAGGTGTTTTACAAATGGGACTTCCAGTTTTCAGACAGCAATTTGGAGGGGAGAAGGGGGCCGTGGTTACGCAGTCTATTTGGAACTTCAGTGTTTTCGCAAATGATGCTGTTGCCTGTAATAAAGTTCTGTTTGAAAGAAGTCACGCCTTCATAAGATTTCAGTGTAGTGCAAAGCATGACAACTTAGTTTAAATGTTCCCCAAAATGTAAAATTGTTCGGTTCACAAAACGATATAACCTTATCCTACGAGTATAGTGCAGCGAGTCAAATTCGCTATCGCTCAACCCACATGAATACCTGGGTGTAAAAATTTCTAGAGATTTGAAATGGAACCGTCACATAGTCGCAGTCTTAGGGAAATACGGTGGATGGCTGCAATTCGTTGGTAGAATTCTAGGAAAATACAATCAGTGTACAAAAGAAATTGCTTACAAATCACGCTTGCGACCCATCCCCGAATATTGCTCGAGATTCTTGGATCCTAATCAGATACAACTGCCCGGCGATACTGAATGTATACAGAGAAGGGCGGCACGAATGGTCACAGGTTTTTTGACCCGTTGGAGAATGTCACACAGTTTCTGATCAAATTGAACAGGCAGGCGCTTGGAAAGAAACGTAAAATATCCAGAGAAAGTCTACTTGGAATATTTCCGGAGGAATCCTTAACTGTTGAATATAGGCGAATGGTAGTCAATGGAGGGAATACTGCGAATGATCGTTCGATTTGCGTTCTCTTCCGTAGGCTGCGATGCAAACCAATCCTGGTCATATTCCCGGTGTGAGATGTAGTTGGCAGCTCTGTAAATGCTGACCGGTGAGTCGCTTAAAGCCCAGGTGAAATTAATCTCGGAGGGACACATCACGCTCTCAACCGACTAAGCTTGTCCCCTAAGGATCGCCTAGAGCCTGTGACTAGTGCATTGAATGTAAATACGGAAAACTGCAAAAACTCACTTTTTCAACTATTTGTAATTCCATTAACTAGTTTTGTAACCTTTACAGACTCATCTTCAAATGTGGCACACAGAATTTCCGTCTCTCTGGCGTGGAGACAGAGCGACAGTTACATGGCGACATGTGTCGGAAAACCAGTTATTCCACTTACTGACTAACGGACAGTTCATGGTAGACACAGACTATCCCGTGGAAGAGTAAAGTATCTCGAGGAGACCTAATTAGAAAGTTTCTAGAACTGACGTTACATGATGAAAGTAGGAATGGAATATACTGAAACCGCCTACGTATTGTAACTGTAGGAAGCGTGAAGACCAGAAGAGACTAAGCACAGCACGCACAGAGGCTTTTAAGCAGCCACGGTTCGCACGCTCCATACGTCAGTGGAGTGGGAATAAGTCCTAATAACTGGTATACTGGCAAGTTCCATCTGTCACGCAATTCACGGTCGTTTATAGACTACAAATTATAAGCTGCCTATGTTTTGTTTAAATTTGGATTACAAGAAAATGGGCGTTTTGCAAAATGTCCTACATAAGTCTCCTCTTCATCAACACCACCACCATGAGTGTTCTGCCCTAGGGCAGGTCTTCACATGTAGTTCTCCATGCAGTCCCATCATTTGTTACCCTCTTGTTTTCTCACAACTATTTTCTGTTCTTACGCTGTCCACCACCTGGTATGTTCTGCGTCTTCTTCTTCTTCTTCTTCTTCTTCTTCTTCTTCTTCTTGCATTCACCATTTCCTTCATACCATCAATAAACAATCTCTTCTCATTCAGTGTCCATGCCAATTGTGTTTGCTCATCCTGCTACCTTTAAAATTTCTCTCTGTTCTCCCAATCAACACCACCTCATTTCTCACTGTGCCTGCCTATTTTATCCCCTATCAACGCACCCACATAAAAGCCTCCTGTTATGAAACGTCTCGTTGGCAATTGCTATACGTATTTTCACCTCCTTATTACTTCCAATGTCGTCCATAATAGCACGTCGCAGTTATCTAAAAACACTAAATTGTTGTGTATCTTCCTGCCTAACATTATAGTTGTTCTTGCTTTTCTTGCAGCTATCACCGGACATTTTGCGTTTTTCTTATTATTTCTCATTCCAATTTACTCACGTCTCTTGTTCAATTCTTTTAACATTTCAGTCATACTTTCGCTCTCTGCCAATAACACCACATGATCCGCGAGTCTAATACATTCTGCTCTCCTAACAACAACCCGCTCCCGTCTATGTCGTTTCAAACGTTTTTGAATGACATGCTCCAAATATATTTACACACTAAGGAGAATAAACGTATCCCGGAGGACTTACCCCAGCGCGATGGAAATCGATACACGTGATGTTCATTCATGCCCAATAGTATCCGAACTAACTAAATTGAATTTCGCCTGATTCACATGCAACCCACATAGCGCAACTGTCTAGCAGGTCTCCTTATCGCTCCTTGGTACAGTCGTTTGACTATTGAAAGTGGTTCCAACAAGTCACCACGAGAAAAAACTTCTGTATTGCAATAACTCAAGATGCAAAGTAATACCACGATACTACAAATATCACGGAACACCTTATCACAGATAAGACTGCCCTTAAGGCTTGTAGCTCACATTTATTACAATAAATGACATACCTGACATTTTACCACTCTCATTATTACGTCAGATAGGTAATGCACGTGGTAAATTCGTCGTATTCATGATTTACTCTTCAAAGTAACATACCGTACTTATTATTTAACACAAAATAAGATTAAAAATTAAAGATATTCACGAGCAGCTAATTGAGAATATTTATGAACTTCAAATGACACGACGAACCGTCTCGTTCTGCATATGGATGCAAACTCAGGTCATGCAGACTAAGCAATGATTTCGTGCCTGACGGATACTGACTGTCACTCCTGATTAGGCATACAGAGAGTGATATACCTCGATTTTAGACAGAGCCAGTTTGCAAATTCCAACTTTAAATTACATATCGCAAGTATTTTTGCCGGACGCGAATTCCTACCCAGCACCTATTGTCCCTGTTAACGAACGACGAGAGATGTTGAATCTTGGTTCTTAACAAGTAACTTATTTGAATTGCCGTGAGGTAAGGCTTTGTGTTGGACAGGGGTTCGAACTCAGAACTTAATCGGATAGATATCGACGCACAATCAACTGTGACATTTCGGGTTTTCTCGGCAGTAGCTAGATGTTTTAACTGAAATGACGAGACGAAACATACATTTTTTTCCTTCCCAAGACTCCAACCCGGCATCTGTCGCTGTTATATTCTAGAGAAAACGAACGTTAAATATGGGTTTGTTGCACCAGCAGCGACATGTGAGCGTGTTTGAACTAGAAATAATATGACGAAGAGTTCAGTGCTCACTGGGAATACAGCTCCACACATCATATCGCTTTTGACTACACACAAAGATACGTCAGCTTCCGAATTTTTGTCCAGTTCGGACTAACATCTTGAACTTACAGTGATCTCGCAAATAGTTCTGTGTCTCACTGGGTGTCAAAAACGTCACATATCGTTAGTGTTGACAACGAATGAAAATACATTAAACATTAAAATAATTATCCACCAGCAGATAGGTGTTCTCATGCTAGAGCTTGATAATACATAATGAAATCTATAGTGCCGGGCCAGGATTCGAACCCATTCACGCGCAGTATGTGGAGATGTTGAGGAATCTGCAGTTCTGAACAAACAACAAATTGTAGACGTGCTGTATTCTCACGAAGGGATCAAATTCAGCGTTAAGTACGGTCTAAGTTGCATTCCCAGATCAGAACCAATTTTATCGACATACAGAAGCTCATATAAAATATGGACTAAATGTCCTGTGAGCCTACATAGCGTTTGTTTCGTCACTAGAAATAAATAACAAGTATAAGAAAGGTTTCTACGTGTCGCCGCTCCAGTCTTTATTGTGATTCATCCTAACGTCTACTTTGTAGTAAAGGAATATCATTTTTCATGTTAATTTCAGACCACAATGTCATTATATCTTCTTCACTTGGTGTAGCCAGAAGAGAATGGAATCTGTCTCTCCTTATCTAAAATCATTGACAGAAGTTGGAATCGAACCCAGTCCATAGATATACAAGCATATTATAAGTATGTGGCTCATTTTTCTATCGTAACGCCGTTGCACCTCTCTGGATGAGAATTGACACAAAGGCTTCCTGTAGTAATTAGCAGCAGGTTCAGTAAATTCATTTACTTGGTTGACCGAATCACAATGAACTAGCTGCCTCGACTACCCAGTGCATAAATTCGACTTTATTTTGTAATCACCGAAATAAAATCACGTACCTGCCACCTACACAGAACAGCCAACAGTGTAGGATGCACAAATTTGAAAAGGAAGTGTTTCTTTCCACTTGAGCTACTGTATTGCGCCATCTCTTTGTTGAAAACGTCGTGCATTGCAAATGTCGCATTTCATAAGTAAAGTTTTGTATTCCTAGAAACCCAAAATTTGTTTGTCAGCTGCGGGAAGAGGAGTTACCTGTTGTGCAGCATTGTAAGTTTTCACCATTGCACTATGAGCCGAAAGTATTTTTTTGCGATTTCCTTATCGATGTTTTATCTGACTGCTTGTAGCTCTTTCACAGAAGGGATAAAAACGTTGCAGTCAGCGAGACTGGAAGTGCGAACCATAACAGATGCTATTTCTCAGGTCAGCGCATTACCATAGAGCTGGCGTAGAAGTACGTGTCTTAGCTTACTCTTACGAGTTCGATAATGTCTAGCACTCGTAAACCGCTATTTAAAGGACGAGATTAGTTGCGATTTCCACGTGCAACGACTTTCCTGGGCTGAAAACCGTAAATTTACAATCTTTTGTTACACCTAACGTGATAATAAATCAGATTATTCAATGGAAATGACAGGTAAAATCAAGTGAACTTTGAGGATAAATTCCGTGCGCACCAGGAAGGAACTCGTCGATCACAGAGTTGCCAAACATACGTTGCCTTGTTGTCAAATCTCAGTTACAGTACCAGCAGAAAGAAGACGAACCGATGTGATCGTACAGCGGGCTGGGAAGTGACCATAGCTGGTGTCTCCAAGTCGCGGTTGCTACGGCCTGGAATACGTAATGCGTCTGATTCGCATTTCTGTAACTAGGTTTAGGGACTGGAGCGTGGTTACTAATAATACTCCAAACTGACTGAAAACTAAGCATCATATACCAGTAACTCTCACAGTTGTTTTATATTTATTTCGTAAGTGTACTAAAAACTAAGAAGCTCATTCAGAGACGTTTTGATGCCTCGCCGATAGTCGAGCAAAACAAACAAATAAAGAAAAAAAGAATGTGTGTGTGTATGATAGAGAGAGAGAGAGAGAGAGAGAGAGAGAGAGAGAGAGAGAGAGAGAGAGAGAGAGAAATCAAAAAGAATGAGAGAGAGTAAGAAATTGTTGTAAAGAAATTGAATCACGGTATGTAAAGAAATCTTTCATTAAAATTACACGTTACACATCATTACGAAATATCGTATTCATGATCTATGAAACAAAAATTGATCTAATGTAATCTAATCATATCATATTGATGGCTATCCATGAAGAGTCATGAATTTTGCCAATACCAGTAATGAAATCTAAACTTGAAAATAAAAGACGACAATTTTTTTAATAAACCGGGACTCCTAACAAGACAATTTCGTCCCTGTTAACTAACCACGAAAGATGTCTGATATACTTCCATGCTCAAGTAACAAAGTGCGCATGCATTTAAAGATTAAGTGCATGATGTGAAGTTATATGACGGAGATACGAACCCAACACGTAATCGTATTGTTAATTAAGTAAAATCAAATTTACGTATCGGTTTTTCTTACCAGCTGCTAGGTGTTTGAATCTAAACTAAGGATACAAACTTTTGTACCTAAGCGACAATCTAACTACACGCCTACCGTGCATCCACAAATATAGCTTAAATATCAGTTGCTTACTCACCAACGGTAAGGTGTGTGCGTGTTTGACAAGAAATAATGACACCTATTGCGATTGTTGGCAACACATGAATAGACATTAAAAGCGCACGTTGGTTTTCACTAGCGGGACGGTGTGCACGTTATAGGGCTTGAACTGAAACTATGAATATTTTTGTATTGGATCAGGATTCGGACCCACATCCTTACCTTTGGAGGAGACCTAGAGAAGGTTGCAGTCTTGCGAAAAGGGACGAAATGGTTGAACTATAATGTCCCGAGAGATTCAGATCCTCGAAAGAGGAGAAACGAATTCGAATCACAGTCCAGCACCAAATTTTTCAACGTCTCTAGTTGAATCAATTACAAGTAAAATAAGAGCCCCATCCTTTAAATGGCTATCGGTTCATAAAATAAAATAAAATTTTCTAATGTAAGTAAGTTTACTGGCGACTGTATTTCTGTTTACGATGACTTCCGCTATGTCATTTCCCAACGTAACCTGGCTCTGCCCAGTTGGTAATGATGGAACGTGATTTGTATTGCGAATTCTGGATTATAACGTCTTTCTTTTGAGGTTACCAGACGCAAAGTAAATCTGTTTGTGCTTCTTAAAAGTAAATGTCTGAACCCACGCATTGCTCCTGTGATAGTTCCACCAGGCCACTGTGCCCACATTTCCCAGCCCCAGGAGTGAGCTGCAATGGATGATGTGCTGAGCTTACAAAAGTAGTCACGGTGGATAAAACGCGAGTCTATTAAATGTTTAAGTAGAAACAAGCTTCTGACGCGGAGATTATGCTATTCTCATGTCAGCAGGATGTAAAGACCCTTGTAGGCATCATAGGCTCGATGTGAAGCCAGTTTGAAATGTTCACAAATTCAGATATTTTCTTAGTTCGTGAAGATCCACTGGGAAGTGTGAAGTTACCGGATAATTGGATTATTACCGTCATTATTACTATCATTTTCTTCATGCCGCTGCTGGAACACTGTACTTGAATATAAGTTCGTGCCTTTTGGTCACTATACAAGTAGTTTCCCAAGAAGAGGTTCTTTCTCTGTCTACAGAATTCTTTTCATGTTAATATCAAACATCAGCAATTACTCATAGATTACATTAAAACTAAAGTAATCGATGAAGACGTTACTTGATAACAAAAACGCGCTGCCATTCTTCTATTACTTGCGCCTAGAAATGGCTGTCGAGTGCTGCCAAACCAAAAGCTAAGAGATGTTACTGCCTGCCGATATACGTTCGAATCCCTGCCCAGTACAAAGCCTTACCTCACGGCAATTCAAGTAAGTTACTTGTTAAGAACCAAGATTCAACATCTCTCGTCGTTCGTTAACAGTGAAAATAGGTGCTGGGTAGGAATTCGCGTCCGGCAAAAATACTTGCGATATGTAATTTAAAGTTGAAATTTGAAAACTGGCTCTGTCTAAAATCGAGGTATATCACTCTCTGTATGCCTAATCAGGAGTGACAGTTAGTATCCGTCAGGCACGAAATCATTGCTTAGTCTGCATGACCTGAGTTTGCATCCATAAGCAGAACGAGACGGTTCGTCGTGTCATTTGAAGTTCATACATATTCTCAACTGGTTGCCCGTGAATAACTTCAATTTTTAATCTCATTTTGTGTTCAATGATAAGTACGGTATGTTACTTTGAAGAGGAAATCATGAATACGACGAATTTACTACGTGTATTACCTATCTGACGTAATAATGAGAGTGGTAAAATGTCATGTATGTCATTTATTGTAATAAATGTGAGCTACAAGCCTTAAGGGCAGTCTTATCTGTGGTAAGGTGTTCCGTGATATTTGTAGTATCGTGGTATTACTTTACATCTTGAGTTATTGCGATACAGAACAGTGTTTTCTTGTGGTGATTTGTTGGAACCATTTTGAATAGTCAAACGACTGTACCAAGGAGCGATAAGGGGACCTGCTAGACAGTTGCGTTATGTGGGTTGCATGTGAATCAGGCGAAATTCAATTCGGGCGTTAGGATAGTTTTGAGCATGTCTGTACGTGTAGGGTCAAATGAATGATTAGAGTTGAAGAAAAACTGGATGATTAATTCAAGACAAAGAGCTTCACAAATTGATAAGTCGATAACGTGTTGGGCCACCTCTGGCCTTTCCGCGGTCAGTTACTAGGCTTGACATTCACTGATAAAGTTAGTTTATACCCTTCTGATGGATATCGTACCAAATTCAGTTCAGTTGGTTCGTTACATCCTCAAAATCGCGACCTGCTTTAAAGAACCTGCCCATTGTGCTCCAGATGTTGAAAATTGATGATAGATATGGCGATCTTGCTGAGCAATTTATTGCCTTGCGTGTACAAACACGTAGATACGATATCCGTGTGTGGTGCGTAAATTGTCGGTAGGCACCTCACTTAGTGTCCCGAGCAGAGTTCAAGCCGCCATAAAGACAAAGGGTGGACGCACTGCATATTAATGTCCACTAACAGGTGTCTGTACACTCACTGATAGGATAGTGTATTTCGAAATGTTAGCAGAGGCCAGAAGTTGGAGCATTTGGTCTTCCTTTTTAAAGCTTACGTGGGGCGAGTCGTAGAATCTCTAAAAAGAGACACCTCTGGCAACACTAGTTGAAAGTGGCCTTCAAACTAGCCGTCAGAGCTGCCGTAGCCGAGACGCCCCCTGGGTAAACGCTACGGATTTCTGCAGTCGCGCCTCGCGATCTGTCACGAATTATGGAATGTATTCGCAGATACCAATTGTAATACGACAACGGCTATACAGTTTGCTGGAAACGTACAGGATGTTCTGAAATTCCCATCACTACCTGCTACAACTTGTAGAGGGGACTGAGTACATAATACTCTTATTTTAAATTGTAACCTGTCTCCCGAGACGTACCGTATACTAGAACCACTTGAAAACATGTTGGTAACGCTGTCACTTTGATAAGTAATTTGTTACATTGAGGAGCCAAAGAAATATCGTTTAAGGTCCCCGCGAGCACGCAGAAGTGCCTCAACACGCCGTGGCATGGACTCTACTGATGGCTGAAGTCGCGCTGCAGGGAACTGACACCATGAAACCTGCAGAGCTGCCCATAAATCCGTAACAGTAAGAGGGAGCAGAGATCTCTTCTGATCAACACGTTGCAAGGCATTCCAGATATGCTAGTTAATGCTATAAAATTTACTAGAAACGTACAGTATGTTTGGGGAGTTTGGTGGCCAGCGAAAGTGTTTAGGCTCGGAAGAGTGTTCCTGCAGCCACTCTGTAGCAACTGTGGTTGTGTGGGCCGCTCCATTGTCCTGCTGGAATTACCTACTTCCGTCGGAATCCACAATGGACACGAATGGATTCAGGTGATCAGACAGGATGTATCTAGACGTATCAGGGATCCCACATCACTCCGAATGCGCACGCTCTACAACGTCACAGAGCCTCCACCAGATTGAACAGTCCGCAGTTGACATGCGGGGTCCATGGAGTCATGATGTTGTCTTCATACCCATACACGTCCATACTGTATATACATTTTGAAATGAGACACGTCCAACCAGGGATTATGTTTCGAGTCATCAACAGTCCAATGTTCGTACCGACGGGCCCAAATGAGGCGTAAAGCTTTGTGCTGTGCAGTCAGCAAGGGTACACGAGTGGGCCTTCGGCTCTGAAAGGCCATGTAGATGATGTTTCCATGAATGGTTCGCATGCTGATACTTGTTGATGGTCAAGCATTGAAATTTTCAGTTATTTTCGGAAGGGTTGCACTTTCGCCACTCTGAACGATTCTCTTCAGATTCCATTCTTGCAGGATTTTTTTTCTGGCCGCAGAGATGTTGGAGATTTATTGTTTTACTGGATTGCTGATATTCACGGTGCCCTCGTGAAATGGTCGTACAGGAAAATCCCCACTTCATCGCTACCTCGTAGATGCTGTGTCCCATCGGCCTTGCGCCAAGTATAAAACCACGTTCAAAGTCATTTAAATCTTGATAACCTGCCATTGTAGCAGCAGTAACCGATCTAACAACTACGGTAGACACATGTCTTACATAGGCGTTGCCGGCGGCAGCACCATATTAAGCCTGTTTACATATCTCTGTGTTTGAATACGTATTATTATAATAGTTTCTTTGGCATTTCAGTGTAGATGTGACCGAGTACATCTATTGTTCTACAGTTTCACTCTTTAATAACCAAAGAATCAAAAAAATCGGTCTTCAGAGACACTGGTTTTACAGGAGGGCGTTTTCCAATTTGAAATTACAATGATATTATTTCCTTCAGCTGCTGACGGGCGTTAATAGATATCAACGAAGACAGGTGAAAATGTGTGCCCCGACCGGAACTTGAACCAGGGATCTCCTGCTTAGATGGCAGTCGCTCTATCCATCTGAGCCACAGACGGCACAGAGGATAGTGAGACTACAGGGACTGTCTCGCGCACGCCTCCCGCGAGACCCATATTCTCACCTTCGTATGTCCACACACTACATTCGTAGCGTCCTTTCGCACATGTCCGGAAGAACAGACACAATATCCATATAAATATATTTTCCAATTCGCGTGCGCTGCGTCTCCATGGGGCACCACAGACGCACCTGCTGACGGTGAAGACACCCATAGTCGAAGACGTTGTGCAATGGCAACGAAAAGCGTGTGGGGAGGAGTCAGACGTTGTGGACAACGATCTTGATAAAGGCGACCAGCAGCTCTTCCAGTACTGTGCGCTTTGGCCACACAGGATACTCGTGTCGGTGTATTCGGCAAAAGTGTGCTCAGAAATGTTGCTCTAACACTCACAGACACATGAACGAGACTCGATCCAGGTCAGAGAGGAGACAGCCGTCAAATGACATCATAGGATCAGACGTAAGTAACCCCCCCCCCCCTCCAGTGATTATAACCCTGTTGCATACCACATTAGCGAAGGTGTATTTATACGGCTGTAGCACGGATATACCTTTCCATACATGGGCTCCTCTTCAGAATATCGTCACTCAGTTCCCTAGAAGTTTTTAACGGGAATTTTGCAACATCCTGTATCTCTCCACTAACTATACAGTTCTTTCCAGAATTAGATCCCTCTGCAGTGGAGTGTGCGCCGATATGAAATTTCCCGGCAGATTAAAACTGTGTGCGGGACCGAGACTCGAACTCGGGACCTTTGCCTTTCGTGGGCGAGTGCTCTACCATCTGAGCTACCCAAACACGACTCACGTCCCGTATAAACAGCTTTACTTCTGCAGTACCCCGTCTCCTACCTACAGCTGTTGTACGACATTCGAAATATACGGATGTATTTCAGAATTTCGGCGTAATGCAACTTCGCAGAAACATGGCTGAATTTTCCTGTATATTGTTATCATTAAAACCAAGCACCGTCTCAGTACCTAATACTTTTTGATATGGAGACAATTTTCATCATTTCAAGCACTATTAAAGTTGGTAGGTGTAGGAAAAAAAATACCAGTACCATACTGAAAATATCGGTGAGAAGCGATAGAATTCCTACAAACAACTTGGAGAAAATCATTTTCGGTTCTAGGCCATGTCATTATAAAACAGTGAAACAACTAAAATAACTACATTCCGACCATCGTTTGAACTATCCTCTTCAGAGCGAATAAATGCCACGAAATTTCAAATCAGCAGCAGCGAAATGAAAGGTCGATTTGGAAACAGTTCCTATTTCTTCTTTCTTATCTTCGATTAATTTCCCAAATATCTTGTTCATTTCGTATGTTGCTTTCTTTATACAAGGTGTTTCACATTTCTAGAGCTTGCAATTTTACCTAGTAACTCATGCATGCAAACGTTATCTAACGAGGCTACAGAGCATCAAAATACAGGCACCAGCCCCGGCGAATGTATGTAAGTAGAGTGTGATGCCGTGATTATTTATCAATTTGATCATGTATCATGTTCCGGAAGTTACAAGGGAATATCGTTATCATACCTCTGACGGCGGAATACAAGTACTGGTACTGTTGTTGCTAACTTTCATAGGTGGTAGTATGGATCAAAGTAAGAAAAAAATGTCCGGTAAACATGGGCTACAAAATGCATACCTGAGGCGCTATGAGCACTTGTTCAACAGTGGAGATATGTTTTATGCTAGCGAAGATGAACAAGTCCTCACAGCTCTTAAGGTATGCATTTTACAGCCCATGTGTACTGGACATTCGGTCCATACTACCACCTCTGAAAGTTTCCTGCCCTACATCTTAGCTGCAACACTACTGGTACATACTGTCACACGTAACAGGAATGTCTTCTCTTCCAATTTTCCGTTATAGGGACATAACCTCAAATTTATACATTTATCCATCTCCATCATCATAGAAAATTGGTAACATCTTCATTGAATCTTTCTGTGTACACATATTTTACAGACTCCAGCGCCTGTAACTTCGATACCCTGTATCGTCGCTGGATGACGTTTCCAGACATCGATTCCTATGTAAAACTTCATCTGGTAGGTCCCCTCTACAGACGCGATAAGTGTGTAGCACGACGTGTGAAACATTCTGTATGCAAAGTGAATAACATGGGTGAATGGGCTAGAACCGAACCGCCCCCCCCCCCTCCCATTATCTCTCTCTCTCTCTCTCTCTCTCTCTCTCTCTCTCTCTCTCTCTCTCTCTCTGTCTCTCTCATTCTCTCACTTTCATTCTCTCACTCTCTCTTCTCAACTATCAACTGCCAGCTTTCCTTTATGTCTTTTAAGTCTTAAAATTGCTGTCTGATTTCTGGCAGAGCTCTAGATAACATGGCGCTCACTGTATTTTATCGCTGGTTGCATCATCTTAAATTCAAACTGTATATTTTGCTCAAAATTGTCAGAAGTTATTTTGTAACATCTATAGATGTTATAAATATGGGTTGAATTTCTTCAACCGATCTCTAGCGGCTAGTGTGTTCTCTCAAAATCGATTTTCCTCTAGCTCGTCTCCTCTAATTCCTGTGTAAATATTTTGGATCAGTATTTTCAGCCAGGACGTATGAAAGTGATGGTTCGATAGTATCCGCACTTATCACTATTTGCCTTATTTGGTGTTGGTGTTATTTTTTTCGTTTAGTCTGAAAATTTAGCAGTCACGTCAGTTAGCATAGATGTTGAGGAGTGAAGCAGCAAACGTCGACAGAGTGAGTCCTCGCCGGTGCTGATAGAGCCTTCTGGTGGCGAAGCCCTGCACTACAGACAACTGAGTGTGTGAGGAACTAGTAGCGACATCTAGCAGCGAAGTGATGAACAGCAAAATGGCCGCGAAAATTGAGTGACTTAAATGTCTAGTTGCTGTTTATTTCTTCCTTTACACTATTATTACAAAACAGATTACGGCATCACTGCTCGGTTTGTCTGTTACCGTATTTTTGTGTATTTCACACATTACAAAATAGTTCTGTTCTGATAACATATAATGCAAACTACATCTCGAGCGACATTAATGTACGCAGCATGTTACATTCATCATTCCCTCTTTGTAATTTAGTATTACTAATAGTTTTGTCCACACTTTTAAGCATTAAAAATGGATATGTGGCTCGGAACAGGACTACTGTTACATTAAATGTTAACAACATAATCGCACGGTATAGTGAGTTAAAGAATATTGAACAGCAACGAGAACTGTAAGTAAGTTTATGCAGTGCAACGTTAGTGATATAATAGTACAACAGTAATAGGCGTTTTTCAGCCCTTATTTCTATTTTACAGTTTCACTCATTACTGATGGCAAATGCCTTGCAGAGAACGTAATATTCTGCATCTTCGGTACGGCCTTTACAATCTCTTTCATTGAACTGCACTTAACCCGGAGAGGTAGTAATACAATTTTTTCTCTGATCTACAAGATACTTTTACAAAAAGTAGAGGCAGAGAGGTAGTCATGTAACTATTAATCGAAATATTATATGAACTATATGGGCGTGTTAGTAAAATCACCAAGAAATTCCTCTTATTAATTTTAAGTGTTATCTGTTTGATTCAGCATTCAGCTCACATAAAACCACGAGAAATATCGTTTTTATAAAAAAAAAACAGTTTATGTCATTAGTGACCTGTGTAAAATCAAACATCTCATTTTGACACTAGAATAATTTGAGAAAAAAAGGCCTGTTTTAGTTTTTGAAAATGCAATAAGTGAAAACAATGTATTTTTAAAAGGTATTGTCAATTGTTACGAAACGATTTATTATACAGAATTTATTAATCGCATAGTAAATCATGATACAAAAAAGAACACCTTGTTGGCTTGTGATACAATATTTTGCATTTTCTTATGACTTTGAAATAATTACTGCTTTTTCAGCACTGAGAATGAGTAAAATACATTATGTAATATATGAATCAGTATGATAAACTTTTACGAATATTCATTGTTAACTACAAGAAAATGGCAGATGTTTGGGTATTTACCTCAGAAGTATTCAGCACACGAAGGATAACAAAAATCATTTTTTTGGTAAGGTTTTTGTTTCATAGTTTCCTACGAATATTACTGATACCATAGTGAGATATATTAAGTACCTTAAAATATATGTAGATGTGGTCTGGTGAAGAAAGTGTGTGAATTAAAATTTAAAATGCTTGCACCAGCATAACCAGGTTTAGTTTGTAGTGTGGGAGTGAGCTCCACGTGGGACCCGAAGCACGGACCCCACGGGGGTATCCGGCATGCGCCACATGCCAAGGCGGAGGTGGAGGCTAGTGTTCGGAAGTCTGAAAATTCCAGCGCCGGCCGGGGATTGAACCCCGGCCCGGCTGGGGCGAATAGCCCCAGCCGAGGCGCTGGAACGTTCCAGACCCCCTTACCACTAGACCACCGGGGACCCCGGCTGTTTCGTGCTCCATAGTCCAGCTAGTGGTCGTAGAGCACTTCCTGTTGTCCTCCGTGTTTACACCGAGGCAGCAGTGGCGTGGTGTAACAGGAAGTGTTTACTTGCGTCCGCTGGATGTCCACTTAGTGTACGACTTATTTACCCGGCTGACGTTCGTGTCGCTATAATCTCCTTAGTTCCGTTACAATTACATGCAGGGACTGAAAATCTGCCTATGCAGTTGCACGCAGTAGCATCTCACTATTTGAACCTCTGTAATTCGATCGTGTTGTCAAGACCCATGTCAGAACTGTTTATCGAAGAATGCTCATGTGTTCGGTACATTTCATAAACGGAAGCGACTGGGATAACAGACAGCCCGTAAACATTTTGTAATGAAGTGTCAGCCGGTACGTAATACTCGATATCTGGAGTTGTTTTATCGGTTATTAAGATAATCGTTTCACCCCTATACACTTAAAAAATTCCCGTGTTTTCTTAATAAAGCATAAGCACAGTACATAAATCCCTCGCGAAAATGACATCGGAGAAGTACAAGTGTTCGAGTGCCACAGAAAACAAGTGGGTCCTTGAAGGTGTGGAACGGAGAGCAGAACTAAAATAAGATGTAACGTTTCGGGATTCCCTCATAGTCGCGTAGACACTCCAGAAGCAGGAAGATCCGTTTGATGACGTCTCTTGAGGAGCGAGGAAAAAATTCACTCTCAAATAACTACTGTACAAGATGCCTCGCCGCCTCTTGAAGGGTGTCATGGGATTCTGCAGCCGTGGACTCGGCGACCTGTGAGCCAACGCGGTGTTTCTGACCACATACATTTTAGCTGCGGGTTCTCCGACGTGCAAAGGAAGCCGCGACAATGGGGAGGCTCTGTGTGCCGTTTTGTAATAAGAACGCCTCTCCACATTTTATCGTAGGAATAATATAAATTTTAAACTTCTTAGATCCACCGAGTCATTATGTATTCTTAAAATATCTTTTAACTCTTTTTCAACACATATGTATCTTTTACCTCTTTCACTGAAGAAGCTGACCAACAGATTTTTTTTCAATTTCAGGTATTGGTTTTATTGCATTCTCCTTTAGCGTATTAATCAGAAATTGTAGGTTAAGATACCTTTGCCTTATTGAGTATCGTTTGCTATGCCAAACTTCGACAGCATTCATGGTCCTGTGCATCGAATTGATGACGGTAGATAGCTGACCGAAATCACTTTGAAATAAATTCTCTGAACGCAGATAACTTTGATACAGTAGTGTTAGGTATCGAAGTATTATCTAACGCAACTGAAGCCAACCTAAGAGTGAATTTATTTCGAAATAATTTTAGTCGACTGTCTGTCCTCACCAATTCCACATTTCAGGTTGTGTACTAGCATTTTCCATCTATTGACTGATTAAATAGTCTACGCCACTGGGCACTTGCTACGCTGTTACTCTCCATGCTTCATCAAGGCAGTCCGGTGGAAGATGGACTCTACAGCACACGTGCGGCAAGACAAACGAACTACTTCTTCATCCCTGTATTGCTCCACTAATCGCAGTTCTTGTATGTCTTCCACAGGCATTGCTTGAAATGAAAATTACAACTGTAAAATAAATGTCTCGGATAACACTGTTTTCATAGTTTAATTTGCAATCATTTCGAAGTAAAGCAATGCAGTTTTAAATGACAACCAAGTTATGACATTTCTCGGTTGAGAAAAAATATTTCACAATTATTTTGACTTTCCTCTGGTAAAAAAGCTAGTCTTCCGTGCTTCAGGTATCAACAAGTTGTTTCGAACACCTCTGAAACGTCCGTCCATAAGAAGAGCTTTATTTTCAAACATTTTCTCCCCTTCTTCGTAACTGATCACCAGGATTCATTTGTCAGGAACAGGGTTATTATCAGTCTCCAAAAAAACTTCAGTCACTTTCAAAATATCTTCGTGCTGCCGAATCCCTGAACTACTGCCACGGTTATGGGACATCCCAGAAGCTTCCCTTACACAGTGCAGTCTTTCTCATAATTCGTTATACTTGCGACGTAATCTAAACCTTTATCTCGCAAATCTTGAAATTGCTCTTTAAACCCTCCGAAAAAAGGCACTGTCTACTCACCGCAGACTGTTTCCCAGCAGTTATGCATTCGTTTCTCAATCTCCACATCTGTTTCGTCAGGTTGGGCGAGAAACTTGCTGTTGAGCCGTGATTCTACCATTTACAATTTTTAAACTGCCGCTGCTCCTATTCCGTTCGGAGTTCCTGTACAAGCAATTCGTATAATTACATTTCCGGTGCTCCTGGCACCGCTTACCATCGTTTCCCCTTTCTGTTTCCTTTTCCTTTCCTTTTTCTAACCACAGGCTCCAGTCACATTAACGTGATCACCGCCTGTGTCCGACGCTAATGAGTAGGGTATGCGTAACGCGGAAACTCAGCCACTTATGTGACATCCAAAAGGACGTGATCATTGCCTTTCGGGCCACAGGTGGATGCATTTTCGAAACGGCAGAGTTCGTAAAATGTTGGCGTGTTGCCATATTTAAAGCACTCCGCGCATGGCGCTGTCGAGAGCCGACGCTGAGGCCGTTGTGGTGCCCCACGGTCCACAGAGGACAGGAGTTAAAGGAGACCGCAGGTGAATAACGTGCAACTGCTGAGCAACTGACCATGCACGTGAACCGAAGAGCCTACCGACAGTGTCTCCTCTAAGACCACTCAGCGAAAAATGCTATGTGTGGGTCTCCACAGCAGACTCCTGGTCCACACACCTATGCTGACTGCTGTTCGTCCTCGACGAAGGCTGGAATTTTTACGCCAGTTCTGCGACTGGGCGTCCACTGAACGGTGACCTGCGGGCTTTCCAAGTGACAGACAGACGATGGCGTGTAGGGCGCGATTCACCTGAAAGTGAACACCCTGCAACAGTCGGCGGCAGGGTTAGGACAGGAGGAAGGATCGTTACGATCTCACAAACGTTATCGTGACACTCCAGTCGTTCTGGAAGGCACAGTGGATGAGCAGAAATATCGGTCGGAACCGTTGCCACACCTACATCGAGTCTTTTTTCCCTCGGAATCTACCAGCAGAACAACTAAATCTGTGACACAGCTTGCAGTGTGAAAAGCACCAGGATGAGTTTGCTGTACTCCGCCGACCACCAGGCTTCCCGGAATCGAGAATATGTGGGACCACCTCGATGAAGCTCTTCGTATCCTGGGTCCTCAACCGAAAAACGTAGCGCAGCTAACTAAGGCACCGGCGTCGGCATGGCTCAGTACCTCACTGACTCCTGCGCGTTTCTCAGTTGTCCGCGCTTCCCGTTAATCGTACCCCCCTACAGTGACTCAATGACGACACTCTCCCGTACACGTCAGCATCATCAACAGCCGCAGACTGCTCTTCACTCAGCCTGTCACCTCATTTATGTCTATACAGCATAACAGCTGTCTGTTACACTTCCTGGGACACTCCTGACGATATCCTTGTGTCTGATCAACGCTCACCGTCGAGAACGTACTGGTATCTGTTGTAGACTTGAAGCCGCTCTCATATCTGGGAACCGACTCCGTATGCTCATACGAGGCCCTTGGTTAACAGTGTGCAGTGGAGCACCGTGCCAAAGGCTTTTCTCAAATATAGGAGAGTGCAATGTGCTTGGGACCCTTCATCCGTGGTTCGCAGTATATAATGTGCGAAAAGGGCAAGCTGCGTTTCACACGAGCTTTCTAAAACCGTGCTGATTTCTGGACGTAAGCTTTTCGGTGTCTAGGAAATTTATTATAATCATATTTAGAATACGTTCTAGGATTCTGCAGAAAATCGATGTCTGTAATTTTGCACATCCTTTCTGTTACTCTTCTTTTACACGAGTGTCACCTGCGATTTTTTAAACTGCCTTAGGTTGGACCCATTACAGGTGTAATATTCAGAAGGCAAATGTATATTGATCTCGTTATATACGGCTGCAACTTGCGCTTTTGCCAGTCCTTTGCGAAATACTGCTGGGCAAGAGAAAGGCGATAAATGCGAATGAAGTAAGTAAAACTGAAATTGTTTTAATTTCTTCGCTGTCGCCGAATCCTTTCCAAGCGATGCGTCCTTGAGCGGGTCAAACAGGTAGCAATAAATGCTCTACAAGTGAGGTTGACTTTTGAAGTTTTTCTTACCAGTCAAGTACAATGCAGACAGCTTCCATTCTCCATAATATCAGCAATATGAAAATGAAAATTCACGAAAGTCAAATCTGGACTGTAGCGATAATGACGCAGAGTCTCCCAACCCATTACTGTTTCTTTTCCCTTCCAGTGGTTTCTTGGATCAGCTGCGCTATGTTTGGGCGAGCGTTGTTGTGTAATAGTATCACGTCTTTTCTTTGACATTGGCGACCCTTTCCTCTCGTTTTCGGCTTTACTTTGCTCATCACTATGTGTGAGTGGTCAGCGCTGCATCCTGTACGCTGATCTTCCAAATAATCACCAAAATACAACTACTTTGGCATCCAAATGATGGCCAGCATCACTTTCCTCGCTGATGCTCGAGTTTGAATTCCTTTCGGACAGGTGAACTAGTGTGCTTCCATTTCACTCCTTGTCTTTTCGAGTCGGGTTCCCCATTTTGAACGAAAGTTTAATCACACGTTAAAATCTCGTTCGAAAAAGGTTCACCTTCACGTTCATAGCACTCTTTGTTTCCTTGTGTTGTGTGAATTCTCTCGGGACCCACGTTGGACTTGTTTCGCTGTACTTGAGCATGTCAATGACGACGTTGTGGACTGTGCCACTACCTGTTGCAGCTATTTTGCTATTCAGTTCTACTGCAACACGTCGGCCATCAGGAGTAATGTCGTCAGAGCCGGCTTTAAGCGAAGGAGGAGACAGTTCAATTGGCCGGCCACGGTGTTTTTTTATTAGTCACTGAAGTTAGATTGTTTTTGAACTGTCCTACGTATTTATCAAAAATTTCCGTCTTTCGCACAGCTTCGACCATACTGAAAAAACGTTAGAGAAAATATTTCGGCCGTTTTCTGCCTTCTGAAAGGGAAAACGCATCGTTGAACGTTGCTCAGTTAATGTGGAAACTTCAACCAGACACGCCATTCTCAATTGCAACATTAAGGTTATAAATAAAACAATTATTTTTTGTCAGCCGCTCTTAGCTCATCACAGTCATGCCATCCTAAAGTCATGAAACTACAAAAATTCTTCCTACGGACTATTCGACTTCATTAATTTGCTTTGCAGGGGAAACTCACGAAGGAGTATGCGCTTAGTATTTAGTCGGTCATTTCTAGTTGATGAGAAAGTTAAAACAAACAAGTAGCAAACCATTGCTCATTTATTTAGGAACAACATTTATCAGATACAGCTGAGTAACGTTTAACCCAAACCTTAAATGTCATATATATGACACTGCTCGTAGCTGCATCATCTGGCAAGAGTACGCACTAACACCAATAACAAGAAAATGCACCATGACTTTCGTAAACTGTGCATTCTTCATGCCACTGTTGGGAGCAGACATCACACTCAATACAGTCTTCCGTGACAGACTCGTTTTAGTCTTCACCACACCTTGGGCAGTTCAAGACATGAAGTTGGAATAATAGACAATTGTGAAGGTGATTCGATAAACCCTATGCCTGGCACTTAGATATGATTTGCACAATATCCATGTGGGTGTAGATCCCTCCTTGGATTGTGCCCTGGTTGTTGCTGAAGATGATGGAGCAGTTTAATCCAGATTAGCCACAGAGATTCTACGTTGTTCGTTACTGATATTTTGTCCCTCCTTGGTTTAGTTTGTTTTCCTAACAATGCATTTTTGTACGTAGACTCAAACAGAATTCCGGATGTTTTTGCAGCTTGCTTTAGATGTTCGAAAACCTAAAATTGTGCAGTTCACAAAACGAAAAATCATAGTGTCCTATGACTACAGCATCAATAACTCTCATTTTCAGTCGGTCAGCTCACACAAATACCTCGGTGTAACACATTGTAAGGATACGGAATGGAAGCAGGACTGAATAAAACTCAAACGATTTCTACACCTGGATAAGCGTTCGACAATGTAAAATGGTGCAAGATCGAAGTTGTGAAGAAAATAGCTCTAGGCAGAGACGGGTATATATTAGTACAAGACCCAAGAGGAAATAAGAGTGGAAGATCAAGAACGAAGTGCAAGGATTAAAAAGAGAGTAAGACTTTGATGTAGTTATTCGCCTATACTGTTCAATGTTTGTATCAAAGAAGCAATGAAGAAAATAAGAGAGAGGTTCAAGATTCGCACTGAAATACGGGTTGAAAGGATATCAGTGACAGTGTTTGCTGATAATATTATCCTTGTCAGTGAAAGTGAATTACTACAGGATCTGATGAATGAAATATACAATATAATGAGTGTAGAATTAGGGGTCAGAGTAAATCAAAGACAATAGTGATGAGATGAAGCATAAACGGGAAAAGCGAGAGTCTTAACATTGGTGATAACGAAGTAAGAAATGGAACCATCACATCGTGTCGGTCAAAGATAAAGGTGGTGGCGAACTGTAATTTATTGTTAGAATTAAAGAGAAATATAATCAGTGCACAAAGATGATCTTTTTTGAACTATTGGTGCGACCCATACTCTAATATTGCTCCATGGTGTGGGACCTGTCCCATATACGAGTAGCAGGGGATATTGAACTGTTCATAATAAAGACAGCACAGGTTTGTTTGGCTCACAGGAGACTGTAACAGAGATGCTGAAGAAATTGGGAGATGCCTGAAGATACACATAAGCTATCCCGAGAAAGCTTACTTGCCAAATTTCTAGAACATACCGTAAATTTTGAATATACGAGGTGTGTTAAAAAAAATTGGGAACGTTCGTAATTTCGCGCCAATGGCGTGTTGGGGCGAAATGCAGTTGACATCCCTGCACGCGCGTGTGCTTAATGTGTAACTGCGGGAAGTTTCACTGTTGTATGTCTGTTAGCTTATTGTTCAGTGCTGTATTGACTAGAACGTTGTGTCGCACAGTTGGCGAACTTCGAGAGGGTATAGTTAGAGGAGCAATGCACCTGCAATAAATTTTGCGTGAAACTCAAGAAAACCGCCGCTCGGGGTAGCTGCGCAGTCTAGGGGCCTTGCCACGGTTCGTGTGGCTCCCCTCTGTCGGAGGTTAGAGTCCTCCCTCGGGCGTGGGTGTGTGTAAGTGGTGCAAGCCTAGGGACTGATGACTTCAGCAGTTGGTCCCATAGGAACATAAGAGCTAAACTCAAGAACACCTCTACAGAGACACGCCAAATGATGCAGGAAGCCTACGGTGATGAGTGCTTAAGCCGCACTCGGTGTTACGGATGGTTCACACGGTTTAAGAACGGCCGGACGGAAGCTAAAAACGACGCTCGTCCTCCGACTTCTGCCAGTAACGCTTGTGTCAGGAACGTCAACGATCCTGTGCGTGCTGAACGAAGACTGACTGTCCGAGAGATTGCAGAAGAATGTAAGATTGCAGTTGGATCGTGAAATCCTAATACAGCATCTTGCAATGTATCGTGTTGCCGCCAAGTTCGTGCCACGGCTCACGAGTCAAGAGCAGAAAGACCTCCACCTCCCAATCTGAGAAGAGCCTTAGGATCACCCAAATGAGAACGAGATGTTCCTTAAGAAAATTATAACTGGTGATGGGTCTGCAGTTATGACGTTGTCATGAAGGTTCAATCTTCACAATGTGTAGGGAAATGTTCTGAACGATCAACATATAAAATAGCTTGTCAGGTCAGCTTGGCCCTTGCAGACATTTATTTTCAAAGTTGAAAACCAAGTTGAGAGGACGAAGATTTGTAACGATAGACGCACGGTCCAGCGAAAGGCGAACCAAGTCTGCTCCCAGAAGTGGAAACGGTTTATCAGTCGTGGGGGTGATCATATACAAATATGTGAAGGTAAGCGTAGAAAATTTTTGTGGACAAAGTTCCGGAATTTTTTAAACAGACCTCTTAGACGAAAGGTAATGAATACAGGCAAGTGGTCTGCAAATGTTCGTACGCTTGAGTTCGCTTCCATTCGCTGCTGTTGAAACTGGGCTTAATAATAATATTCCCTGTGTGAGATGTAATTGGAAAACTATGTAAACGCTGAGCTGTGCGCCGCTTACAGCCCACGCGAAATTATTCTCGGAGGGACACATCATTATCCCCTTCGTGCCTAAAGTTGCTTCGGCCAAACTCAAACTCAATTGCCAGGCCGATAGCTCGTTATCCTACTGCTCTGCAAGTAACACTTGGTCTGAAACCATCTGTACGGTTATGTAGGTTAAGACACTGCAGCCACTCAAAATGGTGGCTCCACGTTTGCGAGTAACTGACGAGAAAAGAAATTCTGAATTTTGTGTGACACTCCGTAGCATTAAGAAAGCTGAGTGACGTTAGTTGGTTGTGAGGTGTAATGGAAAGGATAATAGCTTCACATGTTGTGTTCGGATACCAAGATTTAAAAGCCTGAAGTCTTATATTTCAGAAGCAAGGAGCGTAACAATCAAGTGATTTATGAACAGTACGTGCACACATTTTTGCTCGGTTGATTTTAATTGAGGTTGCAACGTGCAGATCAAGCAAGTACCGTACTGTAGAGAGGTTGAGCAAGAGAAGCGTTTGGAACATGTGTTTATCCTTATTTTGGATAGTTAGCTCTCTTACCTGAGAAGTAATTGTGGCTAGCCCTTGACATGCATCACGAATTCCTTCGTCGTTCAGTCTAATATCGCCTTCCCCCCCCCCCCCCCCCACACAATACCCTCCACCTCTCATGATTTTGAAAATAAAAGTGTTCCTAGAAAAGTTGTTCACTGTACAGTTTATTTATGTGCCAAAGTTAGTGATAATGTGGGGGAGGGAAGGCCACAGACCTCAGGGAGGGGGGGGGGGGGGGTAGGACAGGGGGTACTGGCAAATGTCTGACGACAGTCAGGAGCAACGGTCTGAGAAAGGCTGGGAACCACTGTTCAACTGCCTGTGAATGTATACTGAACATAAATGTGGAAAACTGACACAACCAACTTTTTGAATTTTTTTAAATTCGAGTTAACTAGTTTTGGAACCGTTTGAGGGACATCTGAAAATGTGGCGCACAGAATTCGCGTCTTTATTTCTTTAGATTGAATCTGGGTACTGGCTCTTTGACAATAAGACAGAGCACTCTTTAATGTATCGCCACGAGCGGCAGTTAAACGGCGACATGTATCGCGAAACCAAAACACCTACTTACCGTGGCAGCGTGGGCGCTATTGCAGTTAATATCCATCTAGCAACTTGCGTTTTAGTTGTCTGTTGGCCACTGGTCAATCTCTTTCCATTGTAAATATAAATACGAATTGTCACCATATATCACAAGCATAACGTTTACCACAGATGTACGTTACAAAGATCTTCACTTAAAAATACAGCATACTTTGCTCTGAAACAATTTTTTGGATTTTTCTGCTTATAACACGACGGCGTGCTGAGAAGATAATGACTCGGTCTGTTTTATTTGAAGTCAGTAACATTCTACATCTTTACTATGGATATCTGCAGCCCTCTGCTTCGTACCGCGTTACATAGCGGTGTGTGACGTGACTATGTTGGGGGTGAGAAAAAGCTCACAACACTAAAAGCACGAATTCGAAGACTTCGTCCGCATGTGGAGCACACTCTCCTTGAGCACGGCAGTGCCAAACTACACACGATCGCTGCGGCATCTGCAGCAAGCCGACGTCCTTGGTTCACTGCCGTCGATCATCCTACACACAGTCTCGATTTTCGTCTATGTGCAAAACTAAGAAAACCTTCGAGCACTTCAATTATTTCAAGCGGTGCAAGCAGAGGTAAGGTTGTGGCTCTGTTAACATAGTCAAACAATATACTGTGACGGTGTCAACAAAATAGTATCTAGGTGGGGAAATTGTGCTGGTTCCGAGGGTGAGTGTGTTGAAAACTAAATTTATTGACGTGAAGAATACCGATGCAGAATGTTCATGAAGTTTGTTTTATTTAAAAATCTTTGTGACTTTTCACTCAAAACTTGTCAACATTACTTTTCTGTACGTCCTCGTACAATGGATGTCTCAAAAAATACGTACATTGATCAAAATAAGTGTTAACATGAATGCTTTTAACAGCACTAGGTTCAAAAAATTTTAACTCTATGCCAATTGCAGATTAATTTTAATGGCAGCTAGCGCGATTATATGAGTGGACTATTAGATTTAATGGTGAGCATTTATGTAATTTTTAAACATTCTCTGCCTTGTCATTCTTCCTCTCTTAAGTGCCTCGTCTTCCAGTAACACTGTCGATCGATAGCATGATCTGTTGTCCGTCCATGGTTTTTCAGACCATTGATTCAGTGCTGAACCCAAACTGCTGGTCTGAGTTATTTAGCCTGGATAATCCTGTGCGTCGTGGGTCACGTATGCCATTAATCTTTCAAAGAAATGGTTCAAATGGCTCTGAGCACTATGGGACTTAACATCTGAGCTCATCAGTCCCTTAGAACTTAGGTTTAAGTAGTTCTAACTAACCTAAGGACATCACACACACACACACACACACACACACACACACACACACACCCGAGTCTGGATTCGAACCTGCGACCGTAGCGGTCGCGCGGTTCGAGACTGAAGCGCCTAGAACAGCTCGTCCACAATGGCCGGCCATTAATGTTTCATTGAATTATTAATTTCAACAAGTTTTATTTATTGTTGCGAAATTGCGCTACCAAAACAATCGAGTTTTGCTATGTGGATGCTGTTGAGAATTTCTGCATTTTCGTACCGCTATATTTTTGACTATATCTGTCGATGGTGTTGTTGTTGTCTTCAGTCCTGAGACTGGTGTGATGCAGCTCTCCATGCTACTCTATCCTGTGAAAGCTGCTTCATCCCCCAGTACCTACTGCAACCTACATCCTTCTGAATCTGCTTAGTGTATTCACCTCTTGGTCTCCCTCTACGATTTTTACCCTGCACGCTGCCCTCCAATGCTAAATTTGTGATCCCTTGATGCCTCAAAACATGTCCTACCAACCGATCCCTTCTTCTAGTCAAGTTGTGCCACAAACTTCTCTTCTCTCCAATCCTATTCAATACCTCCTCATTAGTTACGTGATCTACCCATCTAATCTTCAGCATTCTTCTGTAGCATCACATTTCGAAAGCTTCTATTCTCTTCTTGTCCAAACTAGTTATCGTCCATGTTTCACTTTCATACATGGTTACACTCCAAACAAATACTCGGAGAAACGACTTCCTGATATATAAATCTATATTCGATATTAACAAATTTCTCTTCTTCAGAAACGCTTTCCTTGCCATTGCCAGTCTACATTTTATATCCTCTCTACTTCGACCATCATCAGTTATTTTACTTCCTAAATAGCAAAACTCCTTTACTAATTTAAGTGTCTCATTTCCTAATCTAATCCCCTCAGCATCACCCGATTTAATTTGACTACATTCCATTATCCTCGTTTTGCTTTTGTTGATGTTCATCTTATATCCTCTTTTCAAGACACTGTCCATTCCGTTCAACTGCTCTTCCAAGTCCTTTGCCGTCTCTGACAGAATTACTATTTCATCGGCGAACCTCAAAGTTTTTACTTCTTCTCCATGAATTTTAATACCTACTCCAAATTTTTCTTTTGTTTCCTTCACTGCTTGCTCAATATACAGATTGAATAACATCGGGAGAGGCTACAACCCTGTCTCACTCCTTTTCCAACCACTGCTTCCCTTTCATGCCCCTCGACTCTAATAATTGCCATCTGGTTTCTGTACAAATTGTAAATATCCTTTCGCTCCCTGTATTTTACCCCTCTGTCGATGGTATCCTTAATATTTTTCGATACGATCGCATTTCAAATGCCTAATAGAGTCCATGACTCAGCTCCATAGAGTAGGACACCGAACGTGTAACATCGAAGTAGTCGACTGCTCTGAAGGTTCTCAGCAGTCGCCGCGGACTAAATGACTGCAGGGGACTCGATGCATTGGCCATAAGTTTTCTAGTAATTCTGGAGATTTTCCTTTGGACTAAGTATGAAGTCGTTCCTTGTTGCTTAGATCGTGCAGGTTTCAGACCGATTGTGTTAGTATTGCTACACTACTAAATGTGTATCCACCACCATATCAGGGTATATAATGAAACGGCGGCCCTCTTTCGTCATGCCTTACAAGGAGATATCTCCAGCGGTAGGATCGACTTTTTGGAACCATCTATACGGTTATGTAGGTTAAGCACCCAAGTATCGCACACTGCAGCCATTCATCCTGGTGAGTCGACGTTAGCGAGGAAGTGACGAGAAAAGAAATTCGGAATTTTGTGTGAGACTCGATAGTATGAAGAAAGCCGAATGACATAAGTTGGTTATGAGGATAATTGAAAGGATACTAGCTTCACATGCATGAGGTTGTGGGTTCGAATCTCACCAGAGAAATAAATCTATTTTAGGTCTTTATCGAAGTGACATTGATAATCATATTCCTTCAACTGATGTAAATATATATATATATATATATATATATATATATATATATATATATATATATTTTAGTTCCACTCCTGGGTCACGTGATTCAATAGTGATATGAACTTCTTCATTTGGTCTGGTTTTTCTTCTTATCATCCCTTCTCCACTGGAAATATTTGTTTGTGAACTTTTAATTATCTTCATGTATCAATTCCGATTTAATGCCTCCTGTTTTTATTACCCTGTATTTTCATCTACGTTATTGTGTACATTATATCGATTTCTCACTTTGCTTGAATTTTATTTTACTTAGAAAACATTCTCTCATTTATGTCCTCATCTACACTATAATTTCCATAGTGCACAAAGATTTTATGTTATGTTTTAAATATTTGTATATCGATTACCATGCAAAAAAAGGCACGTCTCCCAAAGAAAAACGTTTTTCACATTAATGCACAGTCAATATAAATAGATTATTTCGTCTTTTGTTTTTTAATTCATTTATCGGAGTTTTGAAGTACTTCAATAGTCAAACAGATAGGTGTAATAAATTACACATTCACAAAAATTCCGATTGGAAGAAAAATTAAACAAATGGAAAAGTTCATACGGTGACTAAAACGATGTGACAAAAGAATAGAACGAAATAAATTACATTTAAACCAATAAATAGAGTACAAATAAACATCAAAGTCATTTCTATAAAGATTTAAAAAAAATTACTGCACCTGACGAGGCATGGTTAAGCTTCTATCGTAACCATTATGACACGTAACCAGACTGTGGAATACGACTTCCTTCACGCTATGTAGCATCACGCAAAATTTTGAAATCTTTTCCGTCAGTTACTTTCAAACTGAGGGCCACCTGGATGCAGGGATCTTAAGTTGCACTACGGCTTATTTGGATTCAAAAAGTCGATCCCACCGCTGGGGGCTCTCCTTGTTAGTTTTAAGAGTAACAAACGGCTCATTTTGAAATAACAGTAATATCGCAGTCCAGTAGCGCCGGACCCTGCAAACTTGAAAGACAACTCCAGCAAAGGCAAAGAAAATGTTACTGTAGCAAGTAAATTACTGTAGGCAACTGAACAACAACGAAATAATAACAATAATTGGTTCGCAGGAGAGCTTCTGTAAAGTTTGCAAGGTAGGAGACGAGGCACTGGTAAAGCTGTGAGGACAGGGCGTGAGTCGTGCTGGGGTGGCTCAGTTGGTAGAGCACTTGCCAGCGAAAGGCAAGGGTCCCGAGTTCAAGTCTCGGTGCGGCACCCATTTTCAGTCTGCCAGGAAGTTTCAATAATAATAATAATAGATCCAGTCATATTAATATGACCAACTCCTATTTTCGAGGTCAACGTGTAATAACCCATAGACTCCAGGAGATAGCATTAGTAGGTGATGAATGGGGGTGGGGGGAGGAGGCTGGAAACAGTGAAGTCGTTGTCATAATGCGTAAAAGCGGCGATTTATGTGACGTCCAACAGGGCATAATCGTTGGCTTTCTTCCCAAGGGTGGAAGCATTTCCGAAACGGCAAAATCTGTAATCTTTTCACATGCCACTGTATGTAAAGTAAACCGTGAGTAGCAAAATCTCGGTATTCTAATCCGGCTCCAAGGCAAGTGTGTTGGACTACGGGCAGTAGGCGACACAGGTGAACGATAGCTGCAGATGTGTGTGCTGGCGAGAAGACGTGCAACTTTTGTGCAGCTGACAGCCCAGGCGAACCGAGGGCTGCCACCAATGTTTCCTCAACAACTTATGGGCTTCCGCAGTGGGCACCTGGTCCCTGCACCCACGCTGACTGCTCTTCATTGGCGTTGAAAGCTTCCATTTGCACGCCGGTACCACAACTGAAAGTCCACTGAGTGCTACAGGTGGCCTCTCCATATTCATCACATTTTGTGCTCCATCGGACAGATTGAAAGCAAACGCCCTGCAACCCTGAGGGAGTGTTATGGTGTGCGCAATGTTTTCGTGGCACTCCCTGGGTGATCTCGTTGTTCTGAAAGGCACAATGGATCAACCCTAGTACGCACCTATCCTTGGGGACCAAATACACCCCTAGATGCACGTGTAACATAGCTCGCAGTGTATGTGCGTGGTTCTGAAAGCTCTAGGATGAATTTACCGTACTGCCCTCACCACCAAATTTTCCGCCTTTAAACCCAATCGAGAATCTGAAAGGTCACCTCGATCGAGTAGTTTGTGCCACGGATCCTCAATCGATAGAATTCTATCGCAGCATGACAAGTACTGGGGTAGGAATGGCTTCTTATGACTGTCGTTACATCATTGACTCTATTCCTGTACGTCTCGTGCTGCAGAAGGTGTTTATTCGGTATTTTAACACGTGGTCAGATTACTGCGACTGGACAGTGTAATAATAATAATAAATTTCGCTTATTTCAGTGCCCTCGTTTAAGTCTTTCAATTGGACGGCACTTTGAAGACATGCTTATCATTAACGTACTCCAGTTGTCCAACCGGGGAAAGGGAATCGGCAGTTTAACGTGGAATCCGCACCACATGTTGTTTCTACCGACTCCTCATATCATTGAGAGGTGAAGGCTGTATTAAAAGCAGACAGAAAAATTTATTTGTTCATCTGGGATTCGATCCCGAGATTCTCGATTTGCAGGCACGCGCTGTGCCGGTAGACCACCAGGTCCAACAGTTACGAGACGGTAATCGAACTGTATTGGCAGAGTATTTCGTCGTATTTTGCGTCAAGTAAATGTGCTGTGGTGCAAGCCAAAGTACATTCACGCTAAGGGCATCAGTTCCGATCCCAGAAAAATGTGCAGCCAGAGCAGTATTGTAAGTAAAAATCAAACTCTTCCATTTTTCTTACCGAATTGCTATACATCTAGAAAACAAACCAAAATTGTGAAAACATTTCATACAAGATTACTGACAAATTTTTATGAGTAAAAATAAACGGGTATGGTAATATACATGGAGGTGAATGAAAAGTAGTGGCAGTTTGGCTATAATTCATGTCAGTCTTCATTGACTAAAATTCACTTTATCACATTTCCGTCTCGCGTCTCGATCACTTTCCACACCCACATGAAAGATGTCATACACTGTCTGTGCATCCATCTGTGATGATGTCTCGCTAGGACCGCCATATGGTGTCTTATCATTTGCTGTAAGACGTGCCACGAAATACTTCGTTCATTTGGGTGATCAGGCCATAATTGGGGGGACTCTACCGGATGAATACGGTGGATGTCCCAGTATGTCCCGCTGCCACGTATGCGGTGCTCCTGCACAGGGCTCGTCGTTTGGCGTCGTGTAAGTTGGTAGAATGCAGCACTGGAGGGAAAGATTGTTGCGCGCTCCGACCACGTGCCCTTCCAGTCTGCACCCAAGCACGTTTTTCGTGTTTCCCAAACATACTATTAAGGCACTCGAGCTAGCCTCTCCAACTCTGAGAGAGTACACACTGCAACTGACTCAAACACGACTTGTGCTGCTGACTTTACTACTTCAGCCCACCATCTGTCAGCAACAGAAAGTGTGCGTACCGAATGACTCACATCCGTCATATTATGGCATTGTGCTACCACTTTTTATCCAACACATGCAAAGACGCATGTGTGACTACTTGTTGTCTCCCATCTTGGTAGTGGCCTAATTATTGGGAGATTTTGAAGTGCATTATCTATACGTGGTGTATCAAAAACAATCATCCGACCTGGGCCGTCTATATTTCTGGAACTAAGAAACATATACAATGAATACAATGAATTTTGTCCTTTGATGTACGAAAACTAAAAAAGTTATTTTCATCCTTTTCATTGGTGTTCAATATGCATCGTTGAGATGCACGGAACATGTCAATGCGGTGTTCAAATTGTACCAACACTGCAGCAAGCATGTCTGGAGTTACAGTTTCCACAGGTGCTGTTATGCGATGTCTCAGTTCATTTATTGCTGTTGGTAATGTAGGTACATAAAGAGTCTCTTACAAAACCATACATATATAATCACATATAGTCGGGTGCGGTGACCTTGGAGTCTAGTAGTCTAAGGGTGAGTGATTTAGTCCAGTGTGAACGATCCATCGTTCAGCAATCGTTTGATTTAGAAATTCCCACACTTCCAGATGCCACTGTCGCGGTGCCCCATCGCATTGGAAAATGAAGTCGTTCGAATCAAACTGTGGGAAGAGAAAGTTTTCAGGCATATCGAGATATATGCTTACTGTAACAGTGTTTCCGGCAAAGAAATATGAATCATACACATTTTCCCTCTAAACTGTACAAAATACATTAAATTTAGGAGAGTCTATTTTATGTTGTACACCTTCATGTGGTTGTCCCGTACCTCATATTGTCACATTATGACAGTTCACCTCTCTGTGTAAATGGAGTGTTGCCTCGTCACTAAACACTAACTGTGGGAGAAAACGGCCATCCTCCACCTTGACAAGAGTGAAATTATGGAACTTCACACGATGTATCGCCCTCACGAACAGCTCGCATTAGCTGAATTTAATATTGTTTGATGCATAAACGTCGACGCAGAGACGCCAGACGGACATCGGGGACGTGCTGAGCTCTCGAGCTGCACGGCGAACGGATTTCTGCGGACCCCTCGTGAAACTGTGGCGGATGCGTTTGACGTCTGTGTCAGGCATTCGGGGACGGCCCGGCGATTCGCCTTTCCGCAAACCTTCTCTTTCTCTTAATCGTTGATGCCATCATCTAATGCTCTGTGCTGTAGGAGGATCATCATCGTACCTTGTACGAAAGTCACGTCGAACACTTATTAGTGCCCACACTGCGCAAAATGCAGAACACAAAACGCTTCCTGACGCCGCGACACCATTTTTACTAGGACTGAAATGGTCGGACAGTGCTGCTGCCAAGCGGTAACCATGTAAAGCCGTAGGGTTTGCTCTTTCCAGCAGTACGCTATTCACGCACATATGTCGAATAACATAATAGTTACTTTTTTTAAAAAAAATCGGTTGATCCTTTTTGATACACCCTGCATATTTACACCCTAAGCAGTACCACCAATAAATTATCCCAGTGTGAAGGAAATCGTTAGATGTGATGTACGTGTAAAGGCAAACAAATGATAACAATTGCTGTTAAATTGGGTGACTCATTCAGGAGAAAGTCATAACGCGTTGGGCCACCTCTGGCCCTTAAGGAAGCAGCTATTCGACTTGATCTTCATTGATAAAGTTGGTGGATGTCCTCCTGACGGATGTCGTACCATATTCAGTTCAATTGATTTGTTACATCGTCAAAATCTCGACCTGGTTGCAAGGATAATCCCATATAGCTCCAAAATTGGGGAGAGAGGTGGAGATCTTGTTGGCCAGTGTATTGTCACGTACGTACACACAGATGAAACTCTCAACATGTGTGATGCATAAAATATCGTCTACACTGAAAGCGTTCCCAGCAGAGGTTAACCCCTCGTAATGGCAAAAGGTGGTCATACCGCATATTGAAGTCCACTACCAGGTGTCTGGATACTTTTGATCCGATAGTGTATTTCAGAATGTTAGCAGTGGCCAGAATTTGGGACATTCGGCTTTGAGCTTAAAGCTGGTGCGAGGCGGTTCAAGATACCTCTAAAAATAGACACATCTGGCAGCATTAGAGTGAAATGTCCATCAAAGAAGCTGTGTTGCGCTCTCTACCTACAGTTGTTCTCGTGGGCGTCAGAGCCCCCGTACGCAAGAGGCCCCCTGGGTTTTATACTGCGGACACGGTAGTCGCGCCTGATGAGCTCTCAGAAATTATGAAATGTATTCGAAATTTCTATTATGGTGGAACAACAACTGTACAATATACCGGAAACATGCACGATGTTCCGAAATTTCCGTTACAAACTCCTAGTGTAGATGGGGAATCAGTACACAGTACTCGTATTCTGAATTGGAACCCATCTCCTGTAACGCACCGTTTCCTCGCTACAGCCGTCGGAAAACATGTTAGTAACGCGACCACTTGTACAAGTAAGTCATTAGCTGTGACCCAGTACATCGATAGTCCCACAATTCCACTCATTGAAAGGAAACTTGATAAGTTTTTAGAAACACTCTTCTTTACAATACGGCCTTTTGAAACTTAGGTGCGCTGCGTCTCTTTGTAGCACTGCAGTCACCCGTGCTGACGGTGAACGCACCATTATCTCAAAGTCGTTGCGCAGTTGTGGCGAAAAGCGTATGCCGTGAAGTTGGACGCTGCTGAGAACGAGCTTGATAAAGGCGACGAACTTCGCCATACAGTAGGATCATATCGGTGTATTCGGCAAAAGTGCACTCCGCAATATTGCTCTAATACTGACAGACACTTGAGTGACGCACGAGCCTTGTCAGAGTGGCAGGGCTGACGGTGAATGACATCCGACGTAAGCATCTTCCCCCACCCCTTCCGCCATCCCACGATGGCTACCCTGTTGCATACCCACCTAGCAAACATGTATTCAAACGGCTGTAGCACGGAAAGTATACGTTTCCGTACGGGGTTCAAATTAAAAATATTGTTGCTTAGTTCCCTCTAAAAGTGCTAGAATTTCGGAAAACTCTGTATCTGTCCAGTAAACTGTACAGCTGGTGTCGTACCACATTCGAAATATCCGATTATGTTTCAGGATTTGGGTGTTATGGCATTTTGCAGAAACATTACTGAATATTGTTATCATTAAAGTGAACTACCGTTTCTGTCTCCATACCATAAATCATAAGTACCATTTATATCGTTTCAAGCACTATTCAGCTGCTAGGTTTTAGGAAAAAATAATTGTATCATTCTCAAAATATCGGACAGAAGCGATATAGTTCCTACAAAGAACGCTAGCGAAGATGAACAAGTGCTCATGGTTCCTGATGTATGCGTGTAACAGCCTATGTGTACTGCACATTGTTTTCTTCTCTCGTTCCGTACCACCACACCTGAAAGTTTCCTGTCCTACATCTTAGCAACAACGATAACGGTACATACTGAGGTAACAGAAAGGTTCTCTGTTATAATTTTCCGGTACAAGGACATAATCTCAAATTTATGCATTTTTCCATCTGCATCATCTTAGAAAGGTTGTAACATCTTCGTGGGATCCCTCTATTTTTGTAGGCACCGGTATCTATAACTTTGACGCTCTGTAGCGTAGGCTGGCTGACGTTTTCAGAAGTAGATTCCTATGTAAAACTTCATTAGTTACGTCCCCTGAACAGCCCTGAGTAGTGTGAAGCATGATTTGTGAAACACCCTGTATAAAGAATGAATAACATCAGGGAATGGACTAGAATCCTGTCTCACTCACTTGTCACGTATTTCCTTTCTTTCATGTCCTTCAACTCGTACAGCTGCTGTCTCGTTTCTGGTGGAGTTCTAAGTAATGCTTCGCTCGCTATATTTTATTCCTGGTTGCATCTTAAATTCAAACTGTATATTCTGGTCAACATCGTCAAAAGTTTTTTCTGTATCGAAAGATGTTATAAATATGGGTGCTGTACCCTCCAAATTGATTTTCCTCTAAATCAGCTTCTGTAAGGTGCTCCATTCCTCTGCAAATAGTTTGTATCAGTATTTTCAGCTAGGAGTTATCATAGTGGTGGTTTGAAAATATTCGCACTGACCACGAGTTGCCTTATTTGGTATTGGTGCTATTACGCTTCTCGTTTAGTGTGAGGATTTAGCGGGTATTTCAGCCGGCGTACTCGTTCAGGAATGAAGCAGCAAATCCCGGCAGAGTGAGTCGTCGCCAGCTCCGCTAGAGTCCACTGGTAGCGAAGCCCTGCGCTACAGACAACTGACTGTGTGAGGGACCAGTAGCGACACCTAGCAGCGATGTGGTGAAAAGGAAATAGTATTGCTAAAAGTTTATCCACGATTTTTAGCATTTAGAATGGAGTTATGGCACGGAATTTCATAGAAAAAGAAAACAGCTATAGTAGCAGTCTCTCTCTCGCAATGCAACAATAGTACAACAACAATAGACCAACTGAATCTGTAGAGGTAGTAATAAAATTTATTTTCTGACCTGCAAGATACTTTCATATAAAGCTGAGCCTGAGAGGATGTCAGCTAACTACCGTCAGAAATATAATATGAAACATGTAGACCTGTCAGTAAAATCGTCAAGAAATTCGTTTTTTAAATGTTATCTGTTTAATTTAACATTTAGCTCACATAAAACCAGGATAATTATCCTCTTTCATACAAAGAAAGAGAGTACCTCATTAGTGACCTGTGTCATATCATAATCTCATTTTGACTCTTGAATAATTAAAAAAAAATTTGATATAATATTTTGCATTTCTTTTGACATTGAAACAATTTATCCTGTTCCTGCACTGAGAATGTACTAAGTAAATATGTAATATATGTATCAGTATTATAGCCAAATTTATTTATCTAATTACTGATTATTAAATACCAAAACAGCTTCCAATTTCTTGTAGTTATCTTAGCAGCATTTAGAACAAAAACGAAAATAAAACGTATTAGTTTTTTTAGTAAGGATATTATTTCATTGTTGTAATCCTACAAATGTTCATGATACTATGCTGTTTCTTTTGACAGTGAGATATAATATGTAGAAAGTACCTGGAAAATATATGCAGATGTGGTCTGGTGAAGAAAGTGTGCGTATTAAAATTTAAAATAAGTGATTGCAGCAGCATAATGAGGTATATTTTGTAGTGTGGGAGTGAGCTCCACGTGGGATCCGAAGCACGGACCCCACGGGGGTGCCCGGCATGCGCCACATGCCAGGGCAGAGGTGGAGGCTAGTGTTCGGAAATCTGAAAATTCCAGCGCCGGCCGGGGATTGAACCCCGGCCCAGCTGGGGCGAATAGCCCCAGCCGAGGCGCTGGAACGTTCCAGACCCCCTTACCACTAGACCACCGGGGACCCCGGCCGTTTCCTGCTCTGAACTCGGTTTGGTAGTCCTGTCACACTTCCTGTTGTCGGCTGTGTTTACATCGGACGCTGAGTGGCATAGTGTAGCCGGCAACATTAGAACGCTGTGAGGGGGAAGTGTTTACCTCCGACTAGTAGCTGTCCCCCCTACCCAGGTGAAGTAGCTTTACAGTTACCAAAGACATTTGAAATCAGCCTTTGCGACTGTATGCAGTCGACGGTTGTTAATCGTTTGTTTCAACCTGTTCCCAAATGCCTCGAGAAAACCGAAGCAACTTCTTCACTAATCGAGTCGACTGTCATAACAGAGCGACCCGCAGACATTCTGTAATTACAAGTCAACGCCTAGCTTACACCAGATAATTCTGTCTGTTTCATCAGTTGTTTTAACAGTGCACGAAATACCACAGCATATTATTAATCCGTTGCAAATAAATTTCTGTGTGTGCAGTTCAGGTCTGCGCCGTAGATTTTTCGTGAGAACGTCGGGATAAAATCGTAACATGTGTTTCATATTAATATGAAATTTAGTTATCAATATCTTTATCACAGTGTTCACACTCACAATTTTGGACTTTTCAGTGGCTGGGGTACGATATAGCCTTTGAGTACGTTATCGCGTTGCGCAATTTCTTCCTTTTTTTCCGACTCTGAGGGAGCTGTCGCCTTCTCTCAGCGCTGCCCTTTTTAGGCTTTTCTCGCGTTTTCTGTAATTTAGAGCATATTTACAAGTCCTGAGACGAACTCTTCCTGTGTGTCGTAGGTTTAAACTCAATATAGATTTTCGTTTATATTCCGGCAAATACTTTTATTTTCTATTACTCCTAGCGGCGCTCCCTAAGCTGTTCATCGCAATGACACACGAATGAGAATCCTAGCTTACAACTTTACACTAAGATGATTCCTAACAATGACCCGCATATGCCAACACAGGCAATAAGCGACAACCACGTGACTTAACCTTTGTTTGCGCACTGTCGGTCTCGTAATTAATAGTGATTCAAATCTGACGCCATTTTGTCATATAAGAAACTCCGACCAAGGAGAAACTAGACGTTTTCACGTCAGAATACCTTCCAGGAAGTTTTCGACTTTCGTAAAACAGAAACGAGTTTCGACGCTGTGGAATGCTTCGAGAAGTAGTAGGTGACGAATTGTTTCGGGATTTTACTATCCATGCTGCAAACGATCATCGAGCAGAAAGATAATGTTGCTGATAATTGTTAAAAGGCGGGAGCAAGCAGACCGGCGAGGCGAGTTCCCGCCTCTTGCTGAAAGCTTATGGAATTGGCTTACTCAATGCAGGGTAGCAAGGGTATTTGTCTGAGGTTATAGCTTAACGGAACGCTAAATCATTAACGGTTTGTCTGGGAACCGAAGTCTCAGATACAAATAAGAAGTGACACGCTAAATCCAAAGACATAAGGTGGTTTATAAGAAATTTAGTTCACAAAATGCATCCATTCGTAACAGTTTGTTCAATATTGAAAAATGAATGAAGCTGAATTTATGTATTTTTGAAGATTTGTGCGTGCCTTCCGTTTCAAATACAAAAGGAAATAACATGTAAGAAAACTGGGGACACAATAGAAAAAAGTCGCAATTTTATTTCGATTTTTCCTGATTCCATCTGGAATAAAGGCGAGTTAAATAGAATAATTAATTCTAACTTTTTCTTACATCCTTCGAATTGTGCGGACTCGATTGTAACTGGCCCTTGGGCTTCGAATTTTTTAGAGTCTGCAAAGTAAAAATAAATCTCCTCGTGCTATTATCCACTTTTCAGCGGATGCTGATTTGGTTGTCCTTCTTAGTATATCAATATGATTCTAGAGTCCTAATCCACGTACGCAACGCTGTTACGGTATAAACGTACGTTTATTTTTACCAAATTTGCGTAAGAATGCGCTTTTGCTATGCATACCCATTCCTTAAATCCGCCATCAGGCAAAAGAAAGTGAATACATTTCCCTTGTTTTTCACCCTTCATCGATGACAAGTGATAATGACTTGGCAGCAGAGACCTGTTTAGCTTGAGTGAGTGCTTAAACGAAAGGCATGGACGAATAAAAATACAAAACAGATATATACGTAACGTCACGTAACCATGAAGAAAAGCAGACTTGGTTTATTTTACCATATAAGTTAATTCTTTTAGAATCTCATAAGTGGAATTAACAATTTCGGTCGCTTTCTACATCTAGGAACGTTCTTTATAATAGATAAGTCTCTGATATTCACTTACAGCATTGTTGTGTCTTTTCCCCTTGCATTTGTGAATTGTCTTCTCAGACTGCAGATTTCTGAGCAGCACTGGTGCCATTAGCCTAAATTTATGTTGGTCTACAGCGCTGAGGTTGATCCCTCACCTGTGGTCGAGTGAGAGATCATTCCAAAGTGTGGCAGGCAGCGAACGACTTTGCGAGGGGCTGATCGTAGGGCCTCCAGAGGAAGCTTCTTGGAACGCAAATTCTGGGCGTTCACAGAAGGTGAATTTGCTGGTAGTTCGGAACTCCAATAATAGGCGAGTAATTGGGCCCCCTTAATAACATGGCTGCCAAGGAGGGGAAGGACGGCAGTGTGCACAAGGTGAGGGAGTCATTCCTGATTTGTAAAGAGTGTTCCGGATGCCATGAAGAGTACAGGGCGCAGCCAATAGCAGGTGGTGGCCCCAGTCGGTTCCAATGGCGTGTGTCGCTTTGGATTGGAGGAGATTCTCTCTGGTTTTGTTTAGCGGATATGGTTAAGCGAGTTTAAGGCGGAGCTCACAATCTGCACCATCATCGACAGAACTGACTGTGATCCTTCGGTGCAGAGCCGAGTGAAAGGTATGAACCATAGGCTCGGGTGGTTATCTTACTGTGTAGGCCTCAGAGTCCTTGACTTGTGCCATAGGGTAGTGGGTTTCTGGATTCCGCTTAATAGGTCAGGAGTCCACTATACACAGGAAGCGGCTACACGGGTAGCGGGGGCGGATTTGTAGGTTAGAGGGTCTCAGGAAAACATAGAAATGGCGTCTGTCTAAAAGGGGGCAGGTAACACACAGTAAGGTGGTTGTAGAAACGATCGGTGTTGTAAATTATCGTAACTGTGTTGGGAAAGAACCAGAGCTCCAGGCCCTAATAGAAAGCACTGAAGCTCTCAAACAGTTATAGGTACGGAAAGCTGGCTAAAGCCGGAAATAAGTTAAGCCGAAATTTTTTCAAACGACCTAACAACGTTCAGAAGGGATAGATTAAACATAGTTGGTGCTGGAGTATTTATTGCTGTCAGAAGTAGTTTACCTTGTAGTGAAACTGAAGTAGATAGTTCCTGCGAAATAGTTTGGGTAGAGGCTGTACTTGTCAATCGGACTAAACTGGATCGTTTTACCGACCCCCGAGTGAGAGGATATAGTTGCTGAACAGTTCAAAGAAAACGTGAGTCTCATTTCAAAAGGTACCCCACTCACACAATTATAGTCGGTGGTGATTTCAATGTATCCTCGATATGCTGGAAAATTTACACGTTTAAAGCCGGCGGCAGGCTTAAAACGTCACCTGAAATAGTACTGAATGCTTTCTAAAAAAAGTATTTTGAACTATTAGTTCGTGAGCCCACTCGAAGCATAAATGGTTACGAAAGCGTACTTGACGAATACAGGGATTGGCGACCACAAGGCAGTTGCCTGTACACTGAATACTGTAACACCTATAACCATCAAAAAGAAACTTAAAGTACATCTGTTTAAAAAAAGCTGACAATGCTCTTAACGATTTTTAAGGAAACAGCCTCCACTCCTTCCGATCTGATCATGTAAGCGTAGAAAAGATGTGGAATGATTTCAGAGAAATAGTATCGATTGCAATTGAGAGATATATATACCACATAGATTAATAAGTGATGGTACTGATCCCCCATGGACAAAACGGGTGAAATCGCTGTTGCAGAAGTAACGAAAAAGCATGCCAAATCTAAAAGAATCCAAAATCCGGAAGACTGGCAATGTTTTGCAGAAGTTCTAAATATAGCGGTTACTACAGTGCGAGATGCTCTTGATAATTTCCGCAACAAAACTCTGTTTCGAAATCTGGCGAAAAACCCAGAGATTCTGTTCATGCATAGAGTACACCAGTGTCAAGACGCAATCCGTACCTTCACTGCGCGAAAGTAACGGTGGAGTTACTGATGACAGTGCCACTAAAGTAGAGTTAAGAAACGTGGTTTTCCGAAACTCCTTCAGCAAAGAATACGAAGTAAGCCTTCCCGAAGCCCAGTCAACAGAAAGTGCCAAAATGAGAAGCATATGTCCTCGGTGTAGCAAAGCAGCTTAAATCACTTATTAAAGGCAAGGTTTCCGTTCCAGATTGTATACCAGTCAAGTTCCTCTGAGTGTGCTGATACAATAGCTCCATGTTTAGTAATTACATACAACCGCTCACAGAAAGATCCGTACCTAAAGACTGGAAAATTGCTCAGGCCACACCAATTTGTTAAAGTACTGCCTTTTGTGATGTTTAACAATACTGTTGGCAAGCGTACTTGTTATACAAATGGGCACGGCATAGGCTTACGGTCGTAAAATATATTTCAGCGTTAAACTGGAAATAGTTGTAGGAGAGTATCAGAAGTAATAACCTAATGAGATCTTTAATTTCTTGTACATTAGGTTTATGTGTTGGAGAAGATTCTCATCAGTAATTTTAATAGTCTCAAAAATGTGAATGTTAGCAAGTAAATTAACTACGTTAAAGGATACGAAATTACCATCATTAGGAATTGGAAATGTTTTTAATTTTAGCTGTTAGTTAAAGGGAATTTTTGACAGTGTAGTTTTCTTCAAAGACATAATACTCTTTAAATGGTGTATGAGATTTTTTACCGATTTCATAGAAGCGCCGTCTGTATAGTTAACACTGTGGACAGGAAGCGAAGGCGGTGTGCAGTCGGAGGCGATGCTGGGTTCGTAGCGGTGGGCACCAATTGTCGGCTACGACGGGACTGCCCGGGAGGCACACTCACGTGGCCGCACGTGTCACGGTGGATGCAGCAGAAGGTCCATAGCAGCAGTGACCCTGTCGCGGATGCGTGCACCACCTGTTCTAGTGTCTCGTGTACACGAAGGACCTCTGCGGACCGAGCTGCAACTTTCTTAGCTCGCTGGACTGTGCAGTTACTGATATACAGGGGCTATGCTCTATGCAGCCTGCCTGGCAGAGGTGTGTTGCAGGGTGGCATTAGAGCCTGACGGCTTCCGCGACTGGACAAATGAACTGGCGATAAAAAAAAAATCATAGCAACAAACGAACAAAAAATCATGTAGAGTAATGAAATTTCGGGAATACGTCTGTCTATGTAGGATATTTAAGTAATTAACATTGCAGCATCACAGGGCAACGTAAGCGCGAAATAAGCCGTTGCAAAAGTGACATGCTGGTAAGTTAATAACAGATGTAACGATCAGAATGTTGAATGCAAGCATTGAAACGGGCACGCATTGTGTTGTAATGGTGTGCGATGTCAGTTTTGTGTCGCAAATGCCGGTGGTTTGGGGGTCAGTGAAATGCATGCTACTGGGCCCCTTGGCTCGGGGCTGTCCCTGAAGTAATCGATTTTTAATTCGTTATGTCGCCGACTGCTGTTCGAATTGCTACTGCAGAAGAAATGTGATGTGCCAGAGACGTACGCCAGACACGACTGCCTTCCCTCTTGGTAGCGCCACGTGACCGGTCGGAGCTCGAGCTTTTTGCGACCGTACATTCTCGCGGTCACCGCTGCCAGTATACAGTGCTAAATTTCTGCCAAGTCTCCTGCGAAATCGCTGGAGGAACATCCAGCTTCTCGTGTCCCTATTACACGACCTCGTTCAAACTCATTAAGATGATCGTAATGGCGCCTCTGTCTCCTCAAAGGCATTCTTGGCTAAGATCAAACCACCACGTCCAATCTAGAAGGTAACTAACGCTCACAACCGCCACGGCGTGTATTTACAGTAGACCTGATCTGCACCCTCACAGTGCCCCTACTAACACCATTCTTATGCGAATGGCGCGAAATTTAAATCGACACCATTTTTCAATTGTAGAAACACGCCTACCAACTTTCGTTTATCTCTCACAACTGCTTGTGGTGTTGCGATTTTTTCCGTAGCTGTATGTTCAAGAATTCTGCAGCAAATGGATGTCAACGATATTGGACTGTAATTTTGCAGGTCCGTCCTATTACTGTTCTTATACACTACTGGCCATTAAAATTGCTACAGATGATTAACGGGTATTCATTGGACAAATATATTATACTAGAACTGACATGTGATTACATTTTCACGCAATTTGGGTCCATAGATCCAGAGAAATCAGTACCCAGAACTACCACCCCTGGCCGTAATAACGGCCTTGATACGCCTGGGCATTGAGTCAAACAGAGCTTGGATGGCGTGTACAGGTACAGCTGCCCATGCAGCTTCAACACGATACCACAGTTCATCAACAGTAGTGACTGGAGTATTGTGACGAGCCCGTTGCTCGGCTACCATTGACCAGGCCTTTTCAGTTGGTGAGAGATCTGGAGAATGTGCTGGCCAGGGCATCAGTTGAAAATTTTCTGTATCCAGAAAGGCCAGTACAGGACCTGTAACATGTGGTAACTATTTGCCTGAAATTCTTTACATTGTATGCTATAGCATACAACTGTAGCTATTGTTATTTTCCTGGTTACCTTACTCGCTCACCTACTCGGTTTAAACTGCCGAGAGAAATATCGCAATCACTATTATTGTAGTTATTCCTAACTTGTTGGCATTCTTCGTTAATTTTATAGCGAACTGCTTTTCGTCCCCTGACACATCGTATCTATTCTCGACGGCACCCCTTCACAACGAATACTCTCCGCTCCTCTCTACTCCGTACTGTAACTGGGTTTTCTCTGTTTGTGATGGTCATCTGTCAGGATGAGCACTACTGCAAAGGGCATTTGATTCTAAAGCATTATGTCAGGGTGAAAAACACTAAATAAATTACTTTTTCTCTCTTAACAACATTTTTGCAGGGTGGGTTCATCCTTGCCTCAGGTATGAGGTAGAATGAAACAGCAGTTTTACATAAGATAACTTTTATTGAAAGTTTTGTACAAGGGTTTCTGGCTGGGATACTGGCAACTGTGTCGTTTGCGAAGCCTTCTGCTTGCGTGAGCGGCGGCGTCTGATTACGCACGGCGGTGTGTATCTCGTGTCGCCGTTTCGCCCAGTTGACTGGAGACGCGCATCGCGAGGTGGTCCGTTTAATTATTGAGGAAGAAGTCGTGAATCGGACGGTGACGACTCGGATGTGCGCTGTCTCCTTCCCGTCCTCACGAGTCACTCGGGTACATAAAAATCTGGCCTCAAATACCTTCTGTCTTCTGGCGCCGAGGCTGCTGCTTGCTATTCCATTACAGCGGCGGACTCGGTGCTTCTGTGTACGATGTAGTATCTTCCTGCATGACGGTCTTGAGCACCGACTGTACCGGAACTGAACTGAAAGCTACTCCTGTCGGGCCCACTGCGTCTCGCGTACTTATTCACTTCACTTCACTGGAGGTGAACAACATCGCTGTCGTTGCCTCTTTTGTCACGTCGAAAAGCTTCGCGAAGAATCTTCTTAACGTCGGTCATTGGCTCTCGGAATGTAGGCGAGAGCCTTTGATCACGTGTGACAATTGAGGAACACGTGAGCCGGACGGGCGATGCCCTGACGGCTGAATCGACAGCTTCTGCTTACGTGGGGGAGGACGATAGCTTCTCCCGAATGTGCTGACTTCGCGGTCATTGCCTCCTCTGCTCTGCCCGTTGTTTGCCAGAGTGTAACTCTTCTAAGCTAAACGAAGTTTCTCATTAATTTTAAATTTCTACTTCACTTCACCTTGATTTCACTAATTTATTTCCCTATCTTAAGTACCACTCAACAGTATTTACGCCGATCTCCGTGCACTGTTTTAGGAAAGTGTAATGCCGTCACTACACGGACGGTGTTGTGAACGTCAGTCTTGAGCGTGCCAAGTTGAAAGTGCTGCCGAACGCTCTGACTTGTGCATACAGCATGTGCGTGTCAACGTGGTACACGCGACCGCAGCGGCAGCATCTGGGTCACACGTCACCCGGTTGTCCGCCCCGGTAGCTGAGTGGTCAGCGTGACAGACGGGTTCGATTCCTGGCTGGGTTGGAGTTTTTCTCTGCTCAGGGACTGGGTGTCGTGTTGTCCTAATCGTCATCATTTCATCTCCAACTACGCGCATGTCACCGAAGTGGCGTCAAGTCGAAAGACCTGCACCAGGCGAGCGGTCGGGAGGCCCTCGTCACACGTTTCTCTCTATCACCCACTTTACAAAATGCATGGGCGTAAAATTCTTAAGCTAGCGCTATTAAAACGCGCCTTTCCTCTCTTGTCCACGTGAGAGTCACGTTGTTCTGCGTGTAGTGTCCACGGACATGTTATAAGGCAGAAAGAGAAGCTCCGTAACAAATAGCGCGATCCAAAGTCTTACTTTATATTTGTTCCTATTCAGCAGCAGAATCTTCACAACATGTGAAATAAAAAAGAATTGTTTTACACTTTCTTGTTATATCTTACTGCATGTAGTGCAATCTGTCTTGTAGATTAAACCATTCGAACAAACTCCATCCTCAGATGGAACGTACATATGTAACATCGAATATTAGAGAATATACTTTCTTTTCGGTGCAATAAAAGTATCAGATCCTAACAGAAAAAGCGAAGACTAGTAATAAAAATATTCGGATCCACTGAGGCGCAAACAAGAATCACATTACCAGCTACCTCATCATTTCGCTCTACCGACTGTGACTGTCGAATGGTCATACATTGAATCTGACCTACTGAAAGTTTTAATGGTAGATACGTTATTAACTGACACTGAAATATGACAGATTGTATCAACGACAATGCGTTTCTTATGGATCCTCACTGTGCCCGTTTACAGTCTGTCCCCACTCTGGCTACCCAGCCACGTCACCGGGCGCCTCCACAGGCTGTCTCACGACGCAGTACCGCCCTGCCGCGGCGCGCGCTTTAAATCGGCAGCGACGCCGTCTGCATACACGGCCCGGCAGCGTTAATTTTTAGACAAGTGTTTTAGTACCGTAAAGAATACAAAAGACGATAGCTTCTTCCGAAACATAACGCTATAGAGTAAATAATATTAACATATGAACGTAAGTCGGGATTTTACTACAAACATGGAACCGAATGCCTGTTCATGTGAATGTACGTTCCTCTACTTCTACCCCATAAAGCGCAATGAAACTGTAGAATTTAAGAATTATTCTCACTTTGTGTTTCTACTAAAGGATAGAAGTTTTCTTTGAAGGATTGCGTTGAAACTTAACAGGTCTTGCAACACGATGAGTGTTTAAAAAGTAACAAGAAATTTACAATTTCTTGTGTTGTACTAGTCCGATTTGCACTACATTTTTTGTCACTGCCTTCGTAAACGTACGTGAAAAGTATGTGGACAATGTTATATCCATTGGCTATTTGCTCTATTGTCAGCTGTCAAAAAGGATACATGTGTTTTGGTAGCATCAACGATTATTTGTTTTGTGTAAAAACAGATTAGAGAATCTTTCTTACATAAAGAGTATGGAATTTTAGAAAAGTTAAATATTCCTTTTGGCGAGCCTGTTACGAGTAAAACTGGAGTTTTTTGTTTCACGACAATTTGTAGTTTCCGTAATGTCGGCACTATTTTTTGGTTTAAGTAAAAGTCGTCCATCGTTTGTGGAAGGATCGATTTTATGAAATTGTCTACGACGACGGGTTTCCTCCCAAAATTACTAGTTTTCCTTCGTGGCGATCCCTGTAAACCACGCGTTCCTTCCTTAGGCGTGACAGACGTTTGCATAAATTGGAGACCTTTGCTTGGAACGGGTAACAGTTATTTTCGTGTCACCTCCTTAACACACGCTGTAACGTAACAGACGATCGAACGCTCGTTACATCTACATCTACATCCATTATCTGCAAGCTACCTGACGGTGTGTGGCGGAGGGTACCTTGAGAATCTCTATCAGTTGTCCCTTCTATTCCAGTCTCGTATTGTTCGTGGAAAGAAGGATTGTCGGTATGCCTCTGTGTGACCTCTAATCTCTCTGATTTTATCCTCATGTCTCTTCGCGAGACATACGTAGGAGGGAGCAATATACTGCTTGACTCCTCGGTGAAGGTATGTTCTAGAAACTTCAACAGAAGCCCATACAGAGCTACTGAGCGTCTCCGTGCAGAGTCTTCGAGTTTATCTGTCATCTCTGTAACGCTTTCGCGATTACTAAATCGTCCTGTAACGAAGCGCGCGGCTCTCCGTTGGATCATCTCTATCTCTTCTATCAACCCTATCTGGTGCGGATCCCACACTGCTGAGCAGTATTGAAGCAGTGGGCGAAAAAGGGTACTGTAACCTACTTCCTTTGTTGTCGGATTGCATTTCCTTAGGATTCTTCCAATGAATCTCAGTCTGGCATCTGCTTTACCGACGATCAACTTCATATGATCATTCCATTTTAAATCACTCCTAATGCGTTCTCCCAGTTTCTGACCTGCTATATTGTAGCTAAATGATAAGGGATTTATCTTTCTATGTATTCGCAGCACATTACACTTGTCCACATTGAGATTCAATTGCCATTCCCTGCACCATTCGTCAATTCGTTGCAGATCCTCCTGCATTTCGGTACAATTTTCCATTGTTAAAACCTCTGGATATACTACAGCGTCATCCGCAAAAAGCCTCAGTGATCTTCCGATGATATCCACAAGGTCACTTATGTATATTGTCAATAGCAACGGTCCTATTACACTCCCCTGCGGCACACCTGAAATCACTCTTACTTCGGAAGACTTCTCTCCATTGAGAATGACATGCTGCGTTCTGTCATGTAGGAACTCTTCAATCCAATCACACAATTGGTCTGATAGTCCGTATGCTCTTACTTTGTTCATTAAACGATTGCGGGGAACTGTATCGAAAGCCTTGCGGAAGTCAAGAAACACGGCATCTACCTGTGAACCCGTGTCTATGCCCTTCTGAGTCTCATGGACGAATAGCGAGAGCTGGGTATCACACGACCGTCTTTTCCGAAACCCGTGCTGATTCCTACAGAGTAGATTTCTAGTCTCCAGAAAAGTCATTATACTCGAACATAATACGTGTTCCAAAATTCTACAACTGATTGACGTTAGAGATATAGGTCTATAGTTCTGCACATTTGTTTGAAGTCCCTTCTTGAAAACGTGGATGACCTGTGCCCTTTTCCAATCGTTCGGAACGCTACACCGCTTCAAGAAGGGGGCAAGTTCCTTCGCGTACTCTGTGTAAAATCGAACTGGTATCCCATAAGGTCCAGCGGCCTTTCCTCTTTTGAGCGATTTTAATTGTTTCTCTATCCCTCTGCCGTCTCTTGCGACATCTACTGTTTTGTCATATGTGCGACAGTGTAGAGAAGGAACTACAGTGCAGTCTTCCTCTGTGAATTAGCCATTTAGTAGTTCGGCCTTCAGTCTGTTTCAGTACCATTTTGGTCACAGAGTGTCTGAACATTTCGTTTTGCTCCACCTACTGCTTTGACATAAGACCAAAATTTCTTAGGGTTTTCTGCCAATCAGTACATAGAGCTTTACTTTTGAATTCATGTAATGCCTCTCGCATAGCCCTCCTCACATTACATTTCGCTTCGCGTAATTTTTGTTTGTCTGCAAGGCTTTGGCTATGTTCATGTTTGCTGTGAAGTTCCCTTTGCTTCCGCAGCAGTTTTCAAACTCGGTTGTTGTACCACGGTGGCTCTTTTCCATTTCTTACGATCTTGCTTGGCACATACTCATCTAACGCATATTGTACGATGGTTTTGAACTTTGTCCACTGATCCTCAACACTATCTGTACTTGAGACAAAACTTTTGTGTTGAGCCGTCAGGTACTCTGTAATCTGCTTTTTGTCACTTTTGCTAAACAGAAAAATCTTCCTACCTTCTTTAATATTTCTACTTATGGCTGAAATCAGTGATGCAGTAACCGCTTTATGATCGCTGATTCCGTGTTCTGCGTTAACTGTTTCGGGTCTGTTTGTCGCCAGAATGTCCAATATGTTATCGCCACGAGTCGGTTCTCTGTTTAACTGCTCAAGGTAGTTTTTCAGATAAAGCACTTTAAAAAAATTTCACTGGATTCTTTGTCCCTGCCACCCGTTATAAACGTTTGAGTCTCCCAGTCTAACGGGTGATCAAAAAGTCAGTATAAATTGGAAAAAGTGATAAACCATGGAATAATGTAGATAGAGAGGTAAAAATTGAGACACATGCTTGGAATGACATGGGGATTTATTAGAAAAAACAAATTAACAAAATGTCTGACAGATCTCTTATGCGCGTCGTTTGGTGATGATCGTGTGCTCAGCCGCCACTTTCGTCACGCTTGGCCTCCTAGGTCCCCAGACCTCAGTCCGTGCTATTATTGGCTTTGGGGTTACCTGAAGTCGCAAGTGTATCGTGATCGAGCGACATCTCTAGGGATGCTGAAAGACAACATCCAACGCCAATGCCTCACCACATACTCCGGACATGCTTTACAGTTCTTTTCACAACATTATTCCTCGATTACAATTACTGTTGAGGAATGATGGTGGACATATTGAGCATTTCCTGTAAAGAACATCATTTTTGCTTTGTCATGCTATTCTGATCTGATAAAGCGCCACCTGTCGGACATTTTTTGAGCATTTGTATTTTTTTTTTTTTTAATTCTAATCAAATCCCATGTCATTCCAAGCATGTGTGTCAATTTGTACCTCCCTATCTACATTATTCCGTGATTTATTCAGTTTTCAAATTTATACTGACTTCTTGGTCACCTGGTGTATCTGGCAAATTAAAATCTCCACCCAAAACTAGAACATGGTGGGGAAATGTACTCCGCAAATAGCTCCTCTTCGTCTTCTGCAATTTTCTTGCAATGCGACGCTGTTATCCAGCACTTCCAGATACCGAAGTATGTCAGTGACTGATGCTGGGAACAAGGATCTCACGAACAGAAACGACGTATTGTACACCACTGCACGCCGATCTACGCCGCTAGACAAGTAACAGGCAACTGATTTTGGGTGCCCCTGTAGGCCAGTGGCAGGGTTCTCCCGGAAAAGGCCGCTTCCCCCACCAAAAGCGCTGCTCGCTCTTGAGTTTACAGACAGACTATACCTTGAAACCAACACCAACTGAAAGCCAGTATGGTGTATGGCGAGTCTGTACTGAAGAAAGATGGCGTGCATATGGCGTACAAGGCGTTCTTCCATCTCTTTGGTCAATGTTCGAACACACTTTCAGAATATCTGTCTTGCTTGATATTGCGCTGCACGTTTGGAAAGACTCCCCAGCGTGCGTTTTCCATGCTATGACGATATAAACTCGGCCTTCTCAAAGCTCTACGTTCGAATGAACAGTCCGGGTGCCGATGGCATAACCGACACGTGCCCTTAGCGCCAGGATGTCACCCAGAACAAGTCCGGCCCAAAGGGCCTCCCCTAAACAGCCGCCAGTTCCGCAAACTGGAAGCTGTATCAAAGTTGTTACCGTATCGTCACAGTCCAACACATGTTAGACTGTGTTGAAATTCAAGATTTTCTGGATATTAATATAATATGAATGTGCTTGAAGGTCTCTCGGGCATGCAGCTGTAGGCAGTATCTATCTTACCCCTGGTGAGACAAGACTCTACATCCTTACATTTGTCTTCTATCCATCCCTGCTTAGCCATTTTGTACTTCCTGTCGATTTCATTTTTGAGACGTTTGTATTCCTTTTTGCCTGCTTCACTTACTGTATTTTCATATTTTCTCCTTTCTTCAGTTAGATTCAATATCTCTTCTGTTACCCAAGGATTTCTACTAGCCCTCGTCTTTTTACCTACTTGATCCTCTGCTGCCTTCACTATTTCATCTCTGAAAGCTACCCATTCTTCTTCTACTGTATTTCTTTCCCCCATTACTGTCAATTGTTCCTTTATGCTCTCACTGAAACTCTGTACAACCTCTTGTTCTTTCTCTTTATCGAGGTCCCATCTCCTTAATTTCCCACCTGTTTGCAGTTTTAATCTACAGGACATAACCAATAGATTGTGGTCAGAGTCCACATTTGCCCCTGGAAATGTCTTACAATTTAAAACCTGGTTCCTTAATCTCTGCCTTACCATTATATAATCTATCTGATACCTTTTAGTATCTCCAGGGTTCTTCCATGTATACAACCTCCTTTCATGATTCTGAAACCAAGTGTTAGCTACGATTAAGTTGTGCTGTGTGCAAAATTCTACCAGGCAGCTTCCTCCTTCATTTCTTAACCCCAATCCATATTCACCTACTACGTTTCCTTCTCTTCCTTTTCCCACTATCGTGTTCCAGTCACGGCGTAGCGTGCCATCATCATCAGATTACTCCTGTTGACTGACGTCCTATGCCGGCGGGCGGTGTGGTATATATACCTGTCGCCTCTCCCCTCCAACGACTCCGCGTATGGACCGAGGGATGTGCAGGCCGCGGTGGTCTTTCAAATTTCAACGCTTTTTTCATCAAAAGTGCAACAATGCTATTTGCTATTAAAGGTTTGAAAGCTACTGGAGTATGGCCCACGGACCAGTCCGTATTCACCGATGCAGATTTCCTGCCGGAAGACAAAACTGACATCGGAATTGAGAGGCCGTCAGATAAAGAGGTTATTGTATCTGGAGCTGAACAGGTAAAAAGACGACGCCAACAGGTTGGGTGATCAAGCTGGCAGGTTTCAGCGAATTGTAACTATGAACTGCCGCCCAAGAATGACGAAGTTATTGAGGCTAATTGTTCTAGTCCTGCAACTGTTAGATCGTACATTTATGGGTGCACTTAAGACTCACTACAGCGAGAATATTTGGCAGTGGATGCTCCATGAAAGCAAACTTGTTGGATCCTATGATATAGTGTGTTTCTTTGGCAAGGGAAGGAAATACAGTAGAAGGATGAAGTAGTGAAGGCAGCAGAGGATCAAATAGGTAAAAAGACGAGGGCTATTAGAAATCCTTGGATAACAGAAGAGATATTGAATTTAATTGATGAAGGGAGAAAATATAAAAATGCAATAAATGAAGCAGCCAACAAGGTACACAGACGTCTCAAAAATGAGATCGACAGGAAGCGCAAAATGGCTAAGCAGACATGGATGGCTAGAGGACAAATGTAAGGATGTAGAAGCTTATCTCACTAGGGGGTCTTTGGCAAAGTTCTTTTCCTCTCTTTTCTTTAATAATGACTTCTAACTCTTTTTTTGTACAGCAAATCAGTTGAAACAATGGTCTTTCCCCTCATCCATTCTCGGGAATACGAACATCAGGGCAACATAAGAACCTCCTGCACTCAGCAAACAGACGACCATTACTAGAGACCCACACTCAGCAGCAGTCAGAGAACAAATTTGGCGTTTACCTCTGCTTGCAGTATCAGTCTGAACTACACTAAGGCCTGTTTTCTAAACGTTCCATACACGATCTTCTGGATACTTATGTTTCCAGAATTCAGCTTATAGCAAGTCGTAGAATGAGTTAACTCTCTCATGCGAAAAGCGTTTTGCTCGAGCATATGATGTTCCAGTTGGCTTTCTAATTGAAAGCTTATCTTGATGACATCGAAGAAAATGGTCAAGACAAGGCCTTCCAGCAATTTCATTTCTGAAGTTTGTTGCAATTCCATTCCCAACTGCAAGTTGGTAGGCCATTTTTCTAACATCCATACTAGTAAAAGCATAGAATTTGGCCTCCATATAGTGTATGTAAACCACTAGTTCTCTTTCTAGGGCAGCTGGTTTTCTTCCAAACTTTTTAGTTTCAACATCTCTCAGGTATTAGCCTCATACACATACTGGCACAGAGTTGTTTTTGGGACAGCGCAATGTTTGCTTTTTCAACTCCCATGAGTTTTACTACAACAGCAGACACTGCCTCTCGCATTTTGTTTTTATCCCACACCTGCCTTTTACGGGTTCATTTAGGTGCCAGATTAGTCCTAGGCATCTGAAAACAGAAATAAAAACATTTTACGGTCTGCTTATAATATGGACCCTGAGGTCCACATTACAGTCACTTACACCTTGTAAACTAGTGTAGACAGCTTAAAAATGCAATAATACCATACTTTTAATCTATTTGAAACTGTTGCCAATACTTAGATGCAACCTACTAAGTATTAACCAATAATGGTATGTTAATACACTACTAGAGTTCAGCTAAATATTATTAAGATATTAAGGGGGGGGGGTGCATATTACCACCACTTACTCTACATGGTAATGCAAAGCAGGTGAAACATTTGGATAAAGGTGTACTTGCATTCACGTTGCTTGTAACAGCAAATCTGTTTGACAGGCTCATTGTCATTGTGAAAGCAAAATGAAAACATCCACCATAAGCACGAATCCAGTATTTTGATGAATAAGGACTCAACTAGAAAGGTAGGCAGAGGTTGGAAAGTACCAGCCACAAAATCACTTGAAGTTTACCTTGTGGAAGAAAATATTATCCACTGTAACTCCAAATTAGTGTGCACTGACTGTAAAGTAAGAATTAATAGATATTACTATGCATGTATTGGTTATAGCATTAAGTTAAATACGTGCAAGCATATACATAATGTTAATGAAGTAGAGAGTATAGAAGAAAAACCGTTTGAAATTTCTGAATTACCAGATGTACTACTTATGAATGTTGGAGAGGAAAATTCTGAAGCCAGTTTGTTCCTGTGACACAGAGGTACTGGCAGAAATTGTTTCTGGTATTTCAGTTACTGAAGTTTAGCTGGCCAACAAAATGGTAACTTCACTGAAGGCTAGTGTAGGTGCTGTTCATGCCAGTAGTGGCGTCTCTTTCAATAGCCCACAAAGGAGTCACAAGAGAAAACTTGCAGTACAGAGGAGACTGTTTTGAGCAAAGAAAACAAATTCCTCAAGCTGCATACTCATGGCAGTTCCTGATACAGAAGAAACTGTGAACACTTCTGGATGAAGGTTTACACCACATTAGCTAGTATGTTGATCTCACATTCAGGAACATGATGGCTTTATTCCGTGTCCTGCCATCCAGTTTTAGGTTTTCCATTATTTCCCTAGATCAATCAAGGCAAATTCTGGGATGGTTCCTTTGAAAGGCCAAGGCCAATTTTCTCCCCCATCCTTGAAACAGTCAGAGCTTATGCTCTGTCTCTGACGGCCTCACTGTTGACAGAATGTCAGATGTCGATATTCCTTCCTTCTTCACTGGCCTCTGGTGCGGCAGTTCTGCTGACACATGGGACCACCAGAAACTGCTGCGGCTTGTGCCAGCAGCCTAGAATGCTGGCATCACTGGGTCAGCCCCCTCCCAAGCCGTGCTGGGCAGTGATGACTGTGACTGAGGCTCAGCGCACTGCTGGTGATGGCCACACATTTGACAACTGTCCCAACGTGACAACAGAGTGAGTTGCAATCGTCAACTTGTCATATATATTTATTTTTGATCTAGCTAGATGGGTAACACTAGTGCAACTGTTAAACAGATTAAATATTTTCATATTCTAGCAAGGAATACACTAACATCTGATTGTGAACAATCAATTTTCCTGATAATGTAACTCATTTACCAAAAAATAAATTTGGTGAATAAATAATAATTTCAATATCAGTACAAACACATGCAGTTGGAATTAGGAATGAGTAATTATGAATTAGCAATATAACCCAACTGAAAACCTTTCACGTTCCAATTTGCAGTATCATTTTACTTTTAAAAAAAATCCCCCTTTTTGAAAAGTTATCTGTAACCAAATAACTCATATTCCAGAATTTTCTGTTTTTAGCGGGCCATTATTTCCTAAATTTAAGCATATAATTTTGTAGTTCTAATTTACCAGGGCACAAAAGTGGCTGTTTTTATTTGGAAACAAGTAATAATTTCAAACTTGTCATTAATGCTAGTAACACCCTGACACAGATGCTAAGAGAGCAGATACCAAGTCTCACTGCTTGCCTGCTGGCTGCAGATGTTGATTGATTGTCTGAATGAGGAGAGGAACGAAACAGTGACATCATTTGTCCCAAGATCCAAAGTGGCAGAGACTGTGGGAGCAGCAAACCAACAGCACAATCTATTTGATGGCGAAGCAAAACAGGCAAATGAAGATGGAACACTGGGGTGGCAGGAAGAGTAAAGAACTGGAGGGAGGAAGGGGGAGATCATAAGACACCCCAATGGTGCTATGTGTGACATGGTGCTGGAATCACTGCTAACCCACCCCAGTTCGCACTTCATACCATGATTGCGACACAATGGGGGATGGCACAAGAAGAGGGGGTGGTGATGAAACAGCACAAAATGGACAGGAAAACCTGACCAGCATGAAAGCAATGATGAAAGCCTTCAATTGTGGAAGAGAATTCAGGTACTTAAATCTAGGGAACAAACCACTTTTATGATGAAAACCAAAGACAGATGTAACTATGTAAGGTTGTATGCTACCATCTGTGATAATGGAGAATGGAAGTGTGTGTTTAGTGCAAAAGGCCAAATGGTAGGGGAGTCTCATAAAATGTGGGGGTTACAGATCATTATGGAGTAAGAGGCTTAGATTCAACCTTGTATGACCAATACGAAGTTCGCAGAGGATGGTAGATCCCCAGTGGGCCATGTGGCAAGAGTCCCCTTATCGCAATAAGTTTATTAGGCAGGGGGTTGGCCTCCAAGAGTCAGCTCAAGGCTGAGCAAAAAGGAATTGGACATGAGGCTGCAAACCCAGCACCAGAGAGGTCACACAAAAGGGGCACACCCTCCAGCCACAGGATCAGCAGTTCATTACCTGGGATACCCACATGAGTGGGAACCCAAAGAAAGTCAACTGAACAACCAGCATGGTCAAGATTGGTAAGGTGGTCTTAGATGTCATAGACCAAGAAGAGGGAGGGGAAAACCACTGTCTGATAGCCTCAAGGGCAGTTATTGAGTCTGCACATAACGTGGGTGGGAGAGGACTGTTAAACATACTAAAGAACCTGGTAAATGGCCATTAGCTATGCAGTACACATGCTACATGGGGCAGGTAAGAGATGGTGTTACTTGCCAGCAGAAGGCACATTCCTTGAAATTAGCAGATTTAGAGCCTAGAGCCATTCCATTAAAACACAACAGCAGCCTGAAACTCCCATAAGAGCTGGCAGAACAAACAATGAAACACAGACCCCTCTGAATCTGGGATCAAGGAACTAACCAAGGAGGAGGAGGTTTTTGGAGGGAATGGGGAACAGGACAAAGAGGGAAGATAAAAATCATGGCAAAGGACTGCAAGCTGGAGCCCAACTGTTAAACTCACCTGAAGAGTGAGCAATTTCCTGCTGCTAAAGTATAAAATATAAGGGATGTGTGGGGAAAGAGAAGATGGTGATGGCATAGGAAACAAGAAGCTTAGACTGTTGAACCAGAAGGGCAGTGAGTGGGGGACAATCCCAGCTTCAACCAGGAAACAATACGGTTAGTGCAAAAGGTACTGATGATCAGACAGATACCACAATGGTGGACCTGCTCCAAGAGGATCAGTATGGAAGGAGCAACTGAGCCCTAAATTTGGCTACCATGCCACCCCCCCCCCCCCTCCCCACACACACACACACACACACACACACACACACACACACACACACACACACACACACACACACACACACACACAAGTAAATGTCATAAGACGACCCAAGAAATGGAAGTGGTGGACCACAATCAGAAATTGGGTCTCGAGATAGAGCTCCAGTAGGTATCGTACACAATATGGTGACAGAAATGCACCACCCACAATTTAAGAGGAGAAAACTGAAAACTGTGTGAGAAGGTCCATGCAGAAGCATACCACATGGCACCCTGGAACTGTCACTTCACAAAAGCCACCAAGTGTTAAATAGCTCAGACACAGAAGTCATCCACATGCAGAGCAGGGGTGACCAACAACAGTTTGACGGAGGTCACAAGTCCTTTAATAGTGATGAGGAAAAGGATACTTAACACTGAACCCTATGGAATGCCATCCTCCTCAGCAATGGAGTGTCCTCATCCCAGGACTTATGTCCCTTCTTCTCTTTCATAAGTAGAGGAGGACACACGCTAGATGCCAGAGAGGTAAGGGGGGAGAGAGGCTTTTGTTAGTTCTATAAAGAGAGACCAGGCAACCTTGGGGATGCTAGCGCTGACGGTTCCATGGCCAATGTGTACCAGCAGACTCTTGGACTGAGAGGAGGCCCTAATGGCAGCAGACACCAGAGAAGAGGCACTTCTCTGGTGGATGAAAGGAGCAACAGTTGGAGGGGAGGAAGATGTAAGTTGAGGGGAGAGGGAGAGAAGAGTGAGGCATCACTGGGATAAGGTGGGGGAAAGGATGTAACAGAGTCAATAGTAGATTTTTGTAGACACAAGGCGAAGCTGATCGTAAACCCCAATATATTCTTTCCTTCTTACAAACCAGCGACAGTTGTGACAATGAATACATGTGGTCAGTAGAACAAAGGCACACCTGGGCATCCTCATTCATTGCATACAGGATTAATACATGTGTACAAATCATAAACACCAAAAACATTTTAGCAGTGGCAGGACATACATCACAGTGCACAGTGATAAGCCATAACCTTGACCTTGTCTTGGGGGTATCCACTTCAAAGACCAGAATAAAGTGGTCATTATCAGTGTGGTTGTCCTTAGTGCCTTTCTGAATATGATGAACAAAATGAATGCCTTGCCACTCCAGACTGGCCCACGCTTCACCAGTTTGGAAGATGAGGTCTCTATGAAAAAGACACCCTGAAGCATATTCAAAGGCTAGTGAGGAGTAATGGTTTGCCAAACTTGTCTTTGATTGTTTCTACCAAAATAATGGGTTCATGGTGGGAAGGTGTCCTTGTCAGTCTTGATGCAGACCAGGTAATGGGGAAAAGATTTGACCCCAAGCAAGCGAGTCTGACCCTCCTCCCATGAGGGGATAGTTGTAAGTTGAAAAGTCGTTCCTGACTAAAGGTCCGCCAAAGACGGCCGGTTTTTTTAAGTCTGATACGTTTGATACACAAAGTGTAGACCCTAATAACACCAAAACCAATCAGGGGCTCTCCCCTTGTGCACTACTCAGCCACACCAAGGGCCAATGCCATAGGGGCTGCTGCTGGGAGTTCCAATGCTCCAGAATGACAAGCCACTACTCATAGGCATACACAGGGAGGTAGCAGCTCGTGTATCAGAACTGTCATCCCTGTTTTCAGAGGACTCCATCAAAAGAGTACATAACACCCCAAGCACACGAAATGACTACTGTGCTAGTGGTACAGCACAAAAAGGACAATGGCTTCAGGTAAAAAATGGAAGAGGTGGTAAGCCCACATGCCAAAGACTTCATGTATGGTGTTGTTCCACAGCTGGCTCACACCATGGAGAAAAAATTTAGAGTAGTTCAATCCCCAAAGAGGGACCAAAAATTCCAAAAAGGGAATTGTAAAGCAAGAGGAATGATAGTGTAAGGGATAGCAACAAAAAAAAGATAGCCAGGCCAATGTAAGCAAGGGAAAGGATTGAGGACAGGGATGGATGAGCACGGGAAAGTTAATGCAGTTTTGAAAAGTAGAAAGGATCCAATTACTAGCAGACTCATGTGCACAAAATAATTGTTACCCCCCTTCCACTGGGGAATGGGGATGGAGCAGATATAGAAACATGATTCTGTGATGTTAAAGATAAACAAATCTTCATATGTGAGTATTACTGGATTTGCTCCAAGTACCCACTGGGCAACATGCAAACATGTAGTACTGAGGTCAGACTGGCCATCGTGACAGCTCTATTTCTCATGCAGTGAAGTAGACAACACTACCCAGTGCTGTTGGCACTGTTGCAGTCGCATGTTGTATTGCCATGCTAGGTGACACGACAACTCACCATAGTGCACACAACTACACACTGCTTACTCTAGAGCCCTGCAAATTAATATTAAACCGACTGAGCATATACAAATTAAGAGATGACTCACAATTCAATAATGTGCATATCAGAGAATCAGTTTCATACCTAGCGTGAAATGAAATGACAGTATGGCATTTCTGGCCGGGAGATCGTATGCAGGAGAAATCGGCTGCCTACTGCAAGTCTACATCAGTTGATACTGCTTATTTTTGCATCTAAAGAAATGGTAAAATGGTGATAAGCACAACACAACACCCAACCTCTGAGAGGATAAATTCTCAAATTGGCCAGGAATTGCACCTGGAGCCCCTGCACAGCTGTTGGTCTCTCTATCCGACAGCCACAGTGATGGACAGAGCTGGCGTCCAGCACACTCATTTACTGACAGTCCTGTAAGGCATTGTGTATCGGAAGAGGAAAGCAACATTGGGCATATGAATATAGGGATGACTCACGAGGCATTTCAGTATTGTGCTTACACACAATCAGTTGCATATATGGTGTGCTGTTTGGATGCTCTTGCTGCCATGGTATGCCAAAAGCTTATCCCTCACACCCAGTGACAGGTCCTATAAGTAAACACTAAATCAGAATGCAGGCATTGTGTACTGAAACAGGAAAGTAACATTGAGCATATTTGAATTTATAGACGTCTCACAAGGCATTTCAGTATAGTGCATATTACATAATTAATCTCATACCTGGTGTGCTGTGTGGAATCTCCAGCTACCTTTTTTAAGCGAAAAGCTTACCCTTCACGCCCAGTAAGTAAACAAACATTAAAACAGACGTCCAGCGAGTGAGATCACAGGTGTTTTCTTCGTCCACTAAAAGAACTTATTTGAGAGGAAATAGTGTCAAATTTAAATTTCCTTTGTTTTATATATTTGCTGTAGTGTCCATTCTTGTCACAAAACTGAATATTTGCGTCCCCATAGAGATGATTCTTGAAAAAAAAAAAAAAAAAAAAAACTTTGTGTAATCTGAAGTCACGATAATTGTGACATAATGCGAAATTTTCCATTCCAAAACACAAAAAATTCTATTCAAATTTTCCTGATAGCGGAAAATTCGTTTAAGAAAGGCAGCTACTAGTTTCATCAGTGCCTATTGTTACTATAAAAGTATAATTAAAAGTTTTTTAAATTGTATTTAACTAACACATTTCATATTGTTCACTAGTTAGAGGTGATCTAGGTATAAATTTAAAACCTGACCAAACACTAAAGTAAATTCTCTAAAAGCAAAGTAATTACTAATTCATTCTTCTGTCATTGTATCTCTAAATCATTACAAAAACAACAACAATAGCATGTAAGACCTCCATGTCATTTTTGCATACATATAGCCAATCTCGTGTCCTGGACAAATTTAAAACTTAATTATTCTTTTGAAACTGATCATGAGTGGGAAATGTGGAAGCTGTTATAGCGTTGTGAGTAAAGGGATTTGTTGCTAACCTTGTAGGAAATATTTTCACTGGGGGAGGGAGAGGTGGGGGGAGAACAGAAGAGGCTCTCTCCTGGAACTGCAGAGTATGCAGTAGGAACATTTTGGTTGGGGTACAGGAAAGGAAAATCTGTGCCCTTGTGGCACAGTTGAAGGAAGCAAGGAAGGAACTGATAAGGATCAAGAGAGATAGGGAGGAGGAGGGTGGTTGTGAACTGGCAGCTTGTAGGAGGGTAGGAAGAAAGAGAACATGATCTGATGTTTTTGGGGTTGATGATAAAACTGTGTGTCTACCACTGCCAGAGCCTCTGGTAGAACACGGAGCAAGAAATGTGCAGCACACTTCAACTGAGGCCAAGAAGCTTAGAAATATACAAAATGTTAGGAAGAAGAAAGTGCTGCTGCTAGGTATTAGGCATGGGTGAGTTGTAGGCCCCGAGTTACAGGAATGTTTAGGGGCAACATACCAGGCCACCAGTATGTTCCAGCCAAATGCAGGGCAAAGTCATGTGATAGAGGACTTAAGGTCTTTACAAAAGAAGACCATGTAGTGATAGTGGGTGGGGCAGGAAACAGTTTGCACAGGGATAGGGCACATGACATAGGTGGTGACCTGGGCAAGATAGCTTCCCTGACTTGTGGCAGTACACTTTGTTGAGCTGTTCCGGTGTCACGATTGGCCAAACCTTGATGGAGATGTGAGGCGAATCAATTTGGGGTTAGGGAAGCCAACTTTGGTCACATGCACGTCGGGACTATCGACAGATGGGGTTTCACTGGGTGTGGCCTATACCTAAACAGGACTGGCAAAGGAAGATTGGTACAGCTGATTCGTGAAAGTATAGGGGGTGGATCTCGGGCCACACATGGTCAAATACCTGTTGTCATCAGTATGAGAAGTAGGTCTTTTTTAGGATAAATCCAGACAACAGGTTCCCCTGCCTAAAGAGTTTCTCCAGCAGTTTGAATTAAAAGGGCTTGATATCACCAAGATATTAATAATTTTGTGTTTGTATGGATCTCCCAGAGATAGTGTGGACACTGTTTTTCAATAAATTAACAGAATTTCTATATAAAGTCTCAAGTACAAAGCTCAGCACAATTCTGTGTGGGGACATTAAAATCAACATGAATATCATAAATGAATCCAGCAGCACCTTCATAAATATACTTCAAAGTTTTGGCCTCTCCCTATTGGTCAATAGTGCAACAAGGGTTGCTACAATGACTTCATCAGCAATTGACCATGTTGCCACAAATATGGGCAGGGAAAAATGTGATGTAGCTGTAAAAGATCTCGGATTATCAGACCATCTCTGTCAAACAACAACAGTAATATGAGACATGAAATCATCCCATAAACTACAAGCCTACAAATGACATCCATTGGAAATGAAAATAAAAGATTTTTCAAAGGAACTAGCAAAAAACAAAAAAAAGAAAAAAAACGCTGGGATGAAGTGTATAGGGAAACCAATGTGAATAAGAATCCACATTATTTAAATTGAACTTTGAAAAGGCATTTCCAAAAGTATGCATGTCTGTATCAACGTCACACAAAAGTAGATGGATAACAGCAGGTACTAAGAAGTCCTCCCAAACAATTAAATACCTCACTTCCATGGAAAAGAGTCACAATGATCCATAGGAAGGTGCTGATAGCTGCAACAAAATCGTTTAATTACACAGTAATATATAATGCAGGGAATAAAAGCAAAGCAGTCTGGGATGTTATAAAAACGGGAACGGGAACGGGGAGAGGCAAAGAAAGACAGACAGAATAACATATTCCTAAGGGAGGAGGATAAGGTAATAAATAAGCCACAACACTTATCAAAGTATGTAAATGAGCATTTTTCAAGTATTTTAGGGAAGTTACGGCAAGAATTCCCCAAAACAATTATAACCCCTGTAAAAAATGTTGCACTAAATACAATGATGTTACTTCAAATCACAGATAATGAAGCCAGTAAAACTTTAGTTTTCGAACAAAGTCAGTAGGCTTAAATGAAGTACCAATGTGTGTACTAAAACAATGCATAGAGGTTGTACAAGGTCCCTTAACACACATAATAAATGAATGCTGTACACCAGGGACATTTCCACAGCAGTTAAAACAGGCAAGAGTTGTGCCTTTGTTTAAGAAAGGTAATGCAGAAAATTACAAGCTGTCACCATTCTCAAAAATAATAGAAGCAATTATGAAAAACAGATTAATGAATTACCTGAATAAATACAATCTTTTAAGTGAATCACAGTTTTGATTGTGATGTGGCAAAAATACGGAGTCAGCTGTCGTAGAATGCACAAAAGTTGTACTTGATGCTCTTGATAAAGAAGAGTCTGTCAGAGGGTTCCTTTATGATCTTTCTAAGCCCTTTGATGCAGTCGACCACAAGATTCAATTAAATCAATTAGAAGCATTAGGAGAAAGAGTGGTAGCTAAGGACTGGTTTTGATCATACCTAGCAGATAGGGTACAAAGAATAGTGATAACACATACTTCAAATAGAGCTTAACATTTAGTAAAACACTTACCCGAACAAATGTAAGCACATTACACACATCCATGCCCGAGGCAGGATTTCAACCTGCGACCGTAGCAGTCGTGCGGTTCTGGACTGAACTGCTCGGCCACCACGGCCGGCGAAAAATACATTAATATGGGGTTTCCGCAAGGTATCAAATGAGGACCAATAGTATTCCTGATGTACATCAATGACTTTCCCAGTAGTGTTACTCATGGTGAAAAAATTCTTTTCACTGATGACAGCAATATTATAGTCAGTGAGAAAACAAGAGAACTCCTCTAAGAGAAAGCAAATGAAACTCTCAAGGAAGTCTACAATTGATTGATTTTTATTGTTGTAGAGACCTCAGAGGCATTACAAAACAGAGAAACTTCTGGTACAAATTGATATTGCATAGTAATTTTAGCCAATTACAGACTTACTCATGTATAGAAGCATGTAAAAACTGATCACAAAGTGTGGTCATACCATATTCTTTGCCTCCCTTCAAAATTCATCCGTTTCATAAATGTTGAGTTCAAGAAGAAATTCTTTTACTTTTTTTTTTATTGGAAGATCTGTGATATGTTGGGGTATGGCATTAAAAAATTTTATGGGCTTGTATAAAGAGCACTTTTGTGTTTTTTTATAGTTACATCAGAAAGAAACTAGGTCTTGCTTGTTTCTTGTGTTATAATTATGCCGCATGTCATACTGTTGATACTTCGGATAGATATCCTTGGTATGCATTACACACAATGGTATAAATATTGACAGCAGGGTCATAATCTGTAATTTTTTAAAGCTTGGTCTACAGTGAGCTCTGGGTGCCAAGCTACATATCAGTCTTATTGCCTTATTTTGTAGTTTGAAGACATTAGCTGCCTTGCTTTGATGTCCCCACAGTAAATGTGACTGTGGTTTCTTTTGCTTTAAGTACTGGCACATTTAGACAAAGACACAGCTTCCTTGGAGAAAATATTCCTTTGCTAATGCTGCTTCCCACCTTTTTGAATCAATTGAGATTCCTAGGAAATCAACAGCATTTGAGCTCTGCTCAAGTTCAGTGTTATTATTCCACGATACATACAGGTCTTGATTTTTTTTTTTTTTTGACACAAAGGGAATTAGCTTTACACCAGTTTTCAACTTTGACAGTGCACTGGTCTGCTTAATATTTGACCTTCTGTGCTGTTTCTGCAGTTATACAGACTGCAAATAAGTAACTCCTAGCTGATGGCCCAACTATGTTACATGATAAGTCATATATATAAATAATAAATAGAATTGGGCCAAGTACAGAACATGCCCACAAGTAAGTAATCTGATTCTGTACCATTAAAAACCACCTTCTGCACTCTATTACTTAGATAGGATTTTATCAATTCCCGAGCACTTCGTGTAAAGCCATAGAATTGCACTTTGTTCAATAAGATTTCATGAGACACAGTGTCAAAAGCTTTTCATAAATCACAGAGTCTATTATGAACCATGAGCTTGCTTTCTAGTTGCTTCACACACTGTGTTAAAAGTGATAAGGCAGATTTAACAGTTCCTAACCCTGATCTGAAGCCAAATTGTCTATCACTGAAGATATAGTTTCCTTCAAAGTATTTTACTATTTAATATAGCTTCTATCACTTTAGACAAGACTGGCACAATTGAAACAGGCCTAAAATTATCACAACTTTGGAGGCTGCCTTTTTTGTGTTTTCGAGTGACTTTACTGCCCTGGGGAACTGAGCCTCCAAAATACATGTATTTACTACATGTGTTATCAATTCTGGCAGCTGAACTGAATCACATTTAACATGGCTGAACTTAAACCATAAACGTCATCAGTAAAACTGTTCTTCATTTTCCTCAGTATATAGGTAACATCCTGTACCTTGACAAATTTAAAGCTAAATGTACTTCCAGGTTTTGTGGTGTTTCTCAGGCAGTATTTATGGTCAGTGACTATATTGTAAGTGCCAATCACCTTCTCAGTGAAGGATGTATTTAACTGTGCAGCATTCAGATTGCTGCCTTCAGCTTGTGAAGTCATTTTCCTGTTGCATTGACTGTTAATGATATTATTTTCTGATGTTAGTATTATATCTTCATTTTTTCATACACCTAGCTTCCTTTAAGGCCTGTCTTAATCTTTCCTTTTTCACTGTGAGCATGTCTTTAAATACTTGAGAACCTGTACTTCTGTACAGGCATAATATTGATCACACTCCCTCTTGATCTCCAACACCTTTTCACCCTTGACCTTATTTACTCTTAGTGCCTTTTTATTATTTGGTACGTTAATGGGAAACGACATCTTAGCATATACAGAAAGAGTAGATATGAGTTCTTCCACCTTTCTACCTATTGCATGTTCTCGATAAACTTGCAACCAATAACTTTTATCAATATTAGACTTAAACATATTTAGATTATCATAATTGACCACACATACACTCTTTCCTGCCATGTGCACTGAGTCAGTGGCCACATACCCAGGTCTTAATTACGTCTGACTTCAGATGCACTAACTCATTTGATACAAATATATTGTCAATACATGTACCAGTACCTTTATAATGAAGCCTTGTTATTTCAGTGGTTGTAATATAAAGAACAAATGAATTTAATAAATTATTTGCATATGAGTTACAGATAGTGGACAACTGAAAATTCAAATTTAAATCTCCACAGACTGTCAGTATTGCCTCACGTGTTCCAATATTTCTACGGAATCCAAACTGACCTTCCCCAAGGTCGGCTTCAACTAGTTTTTCCATTTGTCTGTAAAGAATTCACATTAGTATTTTGCAGCAGTGACTTATTAAACTGATAGTTTGGTAATTTTCTCATCTGTCAACGCTTGCTCTCTTTGGGATTGGAATTATTATACTCTTCTTGAGGTCTGAGGGTATTTCGCCTGTCTCATACACCTTGCTCACCAGATGGTAGAGTTCTGTCAGGACTGGCTCTGCCAAGGCCGTCAGTAGTTCTAATGTAATGTTGTCTACTCCTGGGGCTTTGGTTCGACTCAGGTCCTTCAGTGCTCTGTCAAACTCTTCACACAGTATCATATCTCCCACTTCATTTTCATCTACATTCTCTTCCATTTCCATAATATTGTCCTCAAGTACATTGGCCTTGTATAGACCCTCTATATACTCCTTCCACCTTTCTGCTTAGAACTGGGTTTCCATCTGAGCTCTTGATGTTCATACAAGTGGTTCTCTTTTCTTCAAAGGTCTCTCAAATTTTCCTGTAGGCAGTATCTATCTTACCCCTAGTGAGATCAGCCCCTACAGCCTTACATTTGTCCTCTAGCCATCTTGCACTTCCTGACAATCACATTTTTGAGACGTTTGTATTCCTTTTTGCCTGCATTTTTATGTTTTTTCCTTTCATCAATTAAATTCAATATTTCTTCTGTTACCCAACGGTTTCTACTAGACCTCTTCTTTTTACATATTTGATCTTCTGCTGCCTTTACTGTTTCATCCCTCAATGCTACCCATTCTTCTTCTACTGTATTTCCTTCCCCCATTGGTTCCCTTATGCTCTCCCTGAAACTCTGTACCACCTCTGCTTCTTTCAGTTTATCCAGGTCCCATCTCCTTAAATTCCCACCTTTTTGCAGTTTCTTCAGTTTTAATCTACAGGTCCTAACCAATAGATTGTGGTCAGAGTCCACATCTGCCCCTGGAAATGTCTTACAATGTTTCCTTTCCTCCCTACCGAATTCCATTCACCCATGACTATTAAATTTTCGTCTCCCTTCACTACCTGAATAATTTCTTTTACCTCATCATACATTTTATCAATTTCTTCATCATGTGCAGAGCTAGTTGGCATATAAACTTGTACTACTGTAGTAGCGTTCACTATGCTGTTTGTAGTAGCTTACCCGCATTCCTATTCATTATTAAACCTACTCCTGCATTACCCCTATTTGACTTTGTGTTTATAACCCTGTATTCAACTCACCAAAGTCTTGTTCCTCTTGCCACCGAACTTTACTAATTCTCACTATATCTAACTTTAACCTATCCATTTCTCTTTTTAAATTTTCTTACATACCTGCCCGATTAAGGGATCTGACATTACACGCTGCGATCCGTAGAATGCCAGTTTTCTTTCTCCTGATAATGACATCCTCGAGTAGGCCCCTCCTGGAGATTATAATGGGGGACTATTTTACCCAAGAAGACACCATCATTTAACCATACAGTAAAGCTGCATGCCCTCAGGAAAAATTATGGCTGTAGTTTCCCCTTGCTTTCAACTGTTTGCAGTACCAGCACAGCAGGGCCATTTTGATTAGTGTTTCAAGACCAGATCATTCAATCATCCAGACTGTTGCTCCTGCAACTACTGAAAAGGCTGCTGCCCCTCTTCAGGAACCACACGTTTGTCGGGCCTCTCAACAGATACCCCTCCGTTGTGGTTGCTCCTACAGTACGGCTATCTGTATCGCTGAGGCACGCAAGCCTCCACACCAATGGCAAGGTCCATGTTTCTTGGGGTGGGGGGGTGTACTTTTCATTAATAATCCAAATTATTAGCATTGATATTGTTGTGTCTTAACGTATTATTATAATACATTATTAATGTTAGTGTTATTATTATTTTGTTTTCTGTGTAATATTGTTCCTGGTCATGTGTAAGTTAGCGCCTGAAGCATCTAATCTAGTCAGGGTAAATAAGCCATAAATAAATAAGTTTGGGAATTTTGTTGCAAAAACTACAACAGTTAACTGACAAATTTTGTCAAAGTGTCTTCACTCTGAATGCTGTCTGATTTTGTTATCTGTATGTCAACTGCTTTGTGTTCATCAGAGTATCTCAGACTACCATGTAGGCTAAAAACCACCATGTGCACCCCGCAAGTACTTACCTAACTGAGTAGCTGCTTCCTTTGTGTAGTGTACCCTGACGTGTCTAGGAGAGTCCTACAATTATCCACCCAATAATGGAGGTCCAGCCAAGACTGTCAGACTCAACAAAGCCTCTGGCCGAGATTGTCCACTCGGCTCCAGACCTTAGGACCCCAGTCAACTCTGGAAACTGTGCTGCAAATCGTGAGCTGTTCTTGCACTCGATATGAGAGGCCAGCAGCCTCCACCAGTCATCTGAATGAACTGAGGATGACCTCGGAACCCTCGCAAAAGGCACTGTCAGAACTGATGCCACTCCTCGGAGATGACTGCACCCTGCAAGCTCGATAGCCACAGGCAAAGATGCCCCATCTCGGATGAGGCTCCCTGACAGACCTACTGAGTGCATATTGGCTATCTTTCTGGCTCTGAACAATATTTCCCTAATGTGTCCAACACTTGTGAACCCCTCCTCCAGTGAGCTCGCTCAGATGCCGTCGGAGGAGTGACTCACAGACGAGTGGGCGTGGCCGGACAGCCAGCCTCCACATGCCTAACCTAGTAGTGTAGTTAGTCGTTCAAGAGAAATGACGACTGTGCTACACACTACTTGAATTTCCACTTTAAAGTTACAAAAATGTGAGACTACACCTCTTAAATACAAGAAAACTCATGGAATTTAAGAATTAATCTATGAAGAAAACAGAAAAATCTAAAGACATAACTAGCTGTTGTCCACATCTGGAACCAGTGTGTAACTCAGCTTTACTTGTTTCTTGTCAAGACAAGATTTAAAAAAGATTGTGCTCTGGGTTGATCTATATTTATTTTTGTCGTTATGAAATTTTGAACTTTATTTATAAGCCAGTCAGTGCCCCATTGTGAATTTACGGAAAAGCTGAATAATGCAGCAATACTGAGCATTAGCTGAAGTTTAGATATATTAGGAACCTGTGCATACTGTCAGTCTTTTAGCCTCCTTCTTTTAGAGAGTCTTTGTACATATGATGGACTACAAGCACACTTTTATAACAACAGCTTAATAATCATATATTTTACTCTTCCATAAAAAAAAAGAAATTTAAATAACAATCAGTACTTTTCAGCCATGACTAGAACCCCCCCCAAAAAAAGATCTATGCAAAGAGGCATCGGACGTCTCAACAGTGATGACTGACAACTGTGTCACCCTCAGCTAACCAAATTAATTGGAGGGGCACGTGGTCAGCACACCTCTGTCCCGGACCTTGCCAGTTTTTGGCAACGGCGATGCTACTTCTCAGTCGAGTAGCTCCTCAGTTGGCCTTACAAGGACTGCGTGCACCCTTATTGAACCTTGCCCACACAGCACAGTCCAGAGAGCTTCACTCACAATGTTTCATTGAGATGTGCGTCGGTTAAAATCACACGTGGTTTCTTACAGGGCTCAGAATTTTGCTGCCAAGCTGGATAACAGACATGTCTAATCCCACAACCATAGTTTTTTATTACAGTCCCAATGTATTTGACTAAATTGCTCGCTAACAAATGAATACTTCACTTACAGGCTTTGTGAAAATTGGCTACATCTTTCAACAGAACTTGCCCACTTCATCATAGCTTGATGTGAGGAGTAAGAATATTGTGGTCAAAATTTTGTGTTTGCTTCCAATAACAGTATGCTATTAATCACTTAACTTAAACCATATGCTAGTACATTTGTATGTCATCCTGATACCAAGTTCCCACCATATATTTCATTCCCTTGAGAATCAGCTAGCAAATCTCCTTACACTCTATTCGTGCATGGTACGACGTATGACCAGCTGTCTGCTATCCTGAATGGACTCTTCCAAACTGTGACCAACAACCACCTAAACTGACTCGTGTGATGGAATGGGGCATTTACACAACATTTTAAAATATTTCACATTCCAAGCTAAAATTTCAATTGAAACAGGAACTTTCTTTCTGTGGCCATAAAATGATGTAGACCTAACTATGAAGCTATTATATTCGTTACAGGACAACTTTTCAACACTGTCATACAACATACACAAGTTCTTGTGAGTTCATAGTAGAGGTCCACCTTGAGCCGTGCAATTAATTACGAATGAAGCACGGTATTGATATTAAATGTCTGAGTGATAGTCAGTTTAGAGAGTAATTTAAAACAGATTTGTACATTAGCTGGGAATAAGGGGATCTGGCTGAGCTCGTCTGGAAAGCGGCGGTGAGGGGAAACTTTCACTGTGGCAGCCTGGCCCAGTAAGTGTCTTTGTGATCCCTAATGGCACCACCGTGCAGATGGACAAGAGTCAAGACATTCTGCATTGTTCACTCACACAAATATTTTACGTGTTGGAGTGAGAAGTAATGTTTGTGAAAGATGCAATTGCCTGCCAAATGCAGAAAATCTGGCTTTGGGATGTGTGCCAGAGATTGCTGTCTTACAGGTGAACTCCCAGCTAGGCCTTTTAAATGCCACCAAACACATAACTCTTACAAAAATTTTGTTTAGGGATTTAAGACCTTTGGACAGTGGTTCATCTTGATGTTTTTCAGAGTGACAGAGAGCTAAAAGGAAGCTGCCTCACTGACACGGGAGAGAGGTACGAATAGTGAGGCATGACTTTTTCCAAGGGGTATAGCAGAAATGGAAGCAATGGTTGCCCGAGTAAAACATAGCCCAGGGAAGGGGAGTTGTGCTCTCTGAGGAGCATTTTTCCCAGTCAGAGCTTGGAAGATCCAGAGCACAGCCAGTAAAATTAAGCACATATAGAAAAATTTGGCAATTTGAGGTTTCTCTCCTCACAGTTGCTACACTGATGTGTAAGGAGACTTGTCAAATATTTGGCCAGCCACAGAAGTGGTCTGCTGCTACTGAATGGTATCAAGGGAACTTCAAGTCATCTTGTAAATACAATGTCAGAGATTCATTCGGAATATTTGTATTGCAAAGTCGTTAACACTCTGCTTCTAAAATCCACAAAAAGTGTGACAAATTACCTCCAATAACTTATTAGTTTCAGTAGTTCTATTCTGTGCTCATAAACCAACTAATCACAATACATGTTCCACAGTCGTAAAACACTCCTTCCCACCCAAACACACAACCTCTCAAAGCTTCCAGAATGAAATTTTCTCTCTGCAGTAAAGTGTACACAGATTTAAAACTATGTGCTGTACTGAGACTCTATCTCAGTACCTTTGCCTTCTGTGGGAAAGTGCTCTACCAACTGAGCCACCTAAGCATGACTCATGACCCATCCTCACAGCTTTACTTCCTCCAGTACCTCATCTCCTACCATCCAAACTTCAGAGAAGCTGTCCTGCAATGCTGGAAGAAAGGATATAGCAAAGACATGGCTTGTCACAGCGTGGGGGATGTTTACAGAATGAAATTTTCACTCTGCAGTGGAATGTGTGCTGATGTGAAACTTCCTGGCAGATTAAAACTGAGACTCAAACTCAGATCCTTTGCCTTTAGCAGGCAAGTGCTCTCAAAGCTTGTCACAGTTTGGAGCTACCATGTACACAAAGCCATTGCTGCTAATTTTGGCTAACAATAAAAGACAAGCTGCTCCATTACACTGAGTCCAATACATTATTGATAGAGTAGTTTGTATTAGGAAACCTGCAATAAAGTTCTATGCATGCACACGGATTAGCATTTTACTTAAGTGTCAGTGTACACCATTTTCCCAAAACTGCGAAAAAGAGAATAATGTATCATGTAATAAAATGTACTGTAGCCTGTTTGATGCATCAGTCCATTTGTCACAAGCAACTGGAGTTGAGTAAAATAGTGTTAAAAGCAGAATAAGTGCTAAGTGTGAAATGGTATATTGAAACTTACTTAACATACTTGTAGACAGAGTGTCAGGGACACAGATTATTAATAACAACTTTTTCATTTATGGTCTTGTGCTGGTATGAACTACCAATTTTCTTTTGGTTCCAGCTGTATGGAATTGAATTCTCACAAGCTTTTTGTTGAGTACTCGTAAACCGATGTCAGATGGTAGCTGACTCTCATACCAAACACGACCTCATCCACAGCCATGTTGCCAGCACTATCATGAAGATGGCTGCAGTATAATTGGATAAATAAGATGATCTACTCACCACACTGGTGGCAGCAGAAACTATATGCAAAGGATATAGAAATGTGGAAGCCTTCAGAGCCAATGGCTCTTCCTTCTAGCAGAAGATTTGAAGGGAAAGAAAGAAGACTGGCAAGAAAGGGAGAGAGTTATGGAAAAGTTGTCCAAAACCATAGGTCAGAGGAGACTTACCAGACAGGATGAGAAGGAAAGACTGATCCTTGGTGCCTGCGCTGGATGAGATTTGAAAACCTGAGAGCTTAACGATGGAAGATGCGGTAATCAGCAAGACACAATTTACTGGAAAAAAAAGGTCATTTGGAGTCAATATGAGCTGAAAGCTAACTGCATTGTACATGACAGGCATATATGGGGAGGGGGAAGATGGTGGAGATGTGTGTGTGTGTGGGGGGGGATAGACGGACTGCAAAATGAAAGGGGAGCAAAGAAAAGGAATAGTTACTGAGAATAAATTCTGACAACACTATGATGCAATTTTACTTTTTTAAGCTGATGTTTCTCATTGATTGTGTAAACAAAACAAACGGATCACATACTTTTGGACATATAAATACAGACTGATTATTGGCTCCAGTGTCCAAGGTTGTTGAATAAGTCAGTTTGCAGTCTGCTTGTTTCTATTAAATCATTGTCCACCCACGTTAGCTGAGTGGTGAGTGTGACATACTGTCGATCTTAAGGGCCTGCATTTGATCCCCAGCTGGATAAGAGATTTTCTCCACTCAGGGACTGGGTGTTGTGTTGTCCAGATAATCACCTATTCATCCCCATCCAAGCACAATTCGCCAAAGTGGTGTGAAATTAATTAGTTTGTTTATTTTCATTCATTTTAGAAAAAACATCTGTCTGTCTCTGATTTGATTGTCTTGGCCATGGTTTCTAAATCTGCCTCTACTTGTGTGACACGCCTCGTGATTTCATCATGAGGGGTAACGCACTTTCCTACTTTTGTCATTATGTGCTACTTAAAGGTTTGACATTGATTTCATTATGTTTTGCTAAAACTGTTAGTTTTGAAAACTAGGTGGCCATTTGAGTGATCCTTTTGTTCAAGTCAGTACCAATTTTGGTTAATTTACCATCATTACTGTCAAGTTTTTTCATTATTTCCTGAAATTTTTCCGTAAACAGTTTCTCATTGTTCTGTAAACTTGTATTCATCTGCTGAAATTGTTGCATGACTGCACTGATAAATTGTGAGAAATTTACTGTTTGAACATTATCTGCCCCCGTAAATTGTGAGAATTTACTGCTTGTGATTCACTTTCCATATCTTGCAACTCTATGTTACTGTCGGTTGCTACAGCTGGATTATTTAGGTTCTGTATTTCATTTACTGTTTGAGCAAGTGTAATTTAATTCTATGCTGCTTCATTGGATATGGAACTTGCAGTAGGCAAACTGTTTATGTTATCCATTCTATGAGTCATGACCGTATCAATAGTAATAAGATTTTTTTTTTAAAACTCGTCTCTACAATGTTTAGCTTGTATGTAATGTTATTCAAACAATGTGTAGAGTTGATCTATTATTGACAATGTCTCTACTGAGCTGTGTATCGGCCATTTTGCAGTAATTGTTGTCGTACTTTGAAAAAAACAAAAAATATACACTCAGCAGTAAAAATCACTTTTTAACTTTAGCAAAACTTCGCTATATATCGTGAGTTAATGAAAGATTGTGCCAACAAACAGCCCAAGATGCTATGGGGCAATTTATCACAGGATGGCATTTGGCACCTTTATGTGTCAGAATATACACCTGCATTGCCATCAGAGAGTGGTATGCATTGTAGTGATGTGACAGGACACCCTTCACTGTGACACGTGTTCCATTTGACCTGAATTACAGCGATGTCACATCGTATGACAAAAATGACCATATCCTTGAGGGTGTTGCAGTTTCTTCTTTCAGCAGAGTAAATGGTATGCATTTCATTGTAACCTTTCTAGTTTAGTAAATAAATCACCTTCCTTGACAAGGATCTCAATATCTGTTTATTGTTGTTACTAAGAATATACTACAGGTCAAAATTATTCGATCACCTATGAAAAAAGCTGTGCACTTTATTTTAATAGACAACTACACTCTTCAAACTAAATAGGCTAACAATACAAATATTTTCTCTCTCTCTGTCATTAAGTACCCTTCGTGCTAAGAACAGCTGCGCAGACTGTTGGCATTATGGAGATAATATTTTTGCAGAGATTACAGTCCCATGCATCTGTAATCCATAGATTTTCAACATTAGATGACGCCAGTTCTCTGATCTCTCTGCCATGTTCATCCCAGTGGGTGAGGTGGAGCAGTGGTTAGCACACTGGACTTGCATTCGGGAGGACAACGGTTCAAACCCATGTCCAGCCATCTTGATTTAGGTTTTCTGTGATATCCCTAAATCACTTCAGGCCAATGCCGTGATGGTTCTTGTGAAAGGGCAGAGTGGACTTCCCTCCCCATCCTTCCCTAATCCAAGCTTGTGCTCCGTCTCTAATAACCTTGTTTTCAATGGGACATTAGTGTTTAATCTCCCTTCCTCAAGTTCATCCCGTAAGTATTCGATGGGATTTAAGTGAGGCGGCTGACTTCACCAGACCATATTCTTCAGTTTCCCAAATTTCTTTCCTCTATTGACTTACTATTGGCACAATTTAGAAGTCTGTCTGAGATCATTGTCTTGCTGCAGATCAACCCACAACTAATATGCCTCTTGGCAGATTGAACTGAATTGTTGATCAGTACTGACTTCATACGTTCTCCACGATGTCAATGAGTAAACATTCTGTGAAGGCTTACAAATTTAAAACTCGATTAATCCTTGAACCATTGCTGTGCCCATTGCAATCAATTCAACTTCTCTCTATCCATCCATGTAAGTCATGGTCACACAAATGGCATTGCTCTGCTGAGACAAAGGTTGGAGCTTCTCACATATTGTTTACTTTATTATTAATTATAGGTGCAGGAGGATTCTTCACATTTACTCTGTACACATAGGAACTAATCTTTGCTTTACCGTGTTACTCAGGGTCTTCCAGATTGTCAAACACTTGAGCTGGCACCAGAGCAATGTATACACTACTGTAGGCTTGGTTAGGCCAAAATTTGTTACTATTGCCTTGCTAGAATAGCCTTTGTGATGCAGAGCTACAATTACAGCACTTTTTTCAATTCCGACCTCCTCCTTCCATCTTGTTAGGATGCAATACAGCATGAACTTGAACAAGTATAGAAACTCACTTCTAGGTACACACAGTGTACAAAGGCAGCAAAAGAAATGAGACCTATTTAAATGGAACCCTCTTAGGTAAAGGCCACCAGTGTTGTGGAGACTCACCAGCACCTCTCTGGGTGAAGAATGAGCTTAGTTTTTGCATGTTTTACTATCAAAACAGGTTTATGGTGCAATACTCAAAGTTAAATCCCTGTGTTAACGCAAATCAATAGCTGTGACTGAAAACTTTTCTTCACTTTAGCATCTAAAATTCGCAGACAATGTGTGTGATCATCTGGACCACAGCCCTTGGACACCCAAAAAGATCAAAATGCATCTGACAGCAAGCCATCCGAGTCATTGGCACATCTCAAGGGCCCAAGTAGCATGTACGTGGTTTTATAGTGATCCCAACATAAACTGCTTCCAAACCTCAGAAATGGAATTCTGTGATTGAAATTCAACCTTTGTAAGAGATTAGAATGTATGCCACTTACTACTAGCACAGACATACTGCTATTTTAAGTGTTCTCTCTGTCAAGGTAACTGTAACTGAATTGGCAGAGAAGTGACTAAACACAGGACTGATATTGAGTTGCTACAACAAAATCAGGGATCTTCTCTTTATAACAGTATCTAATTTTGTAATATGTTTCTGCTGTTGAATCGTGTTCCATCTGTGTATTACAGTGCCTATGTAGCACCAAAATGTTCCATCTTCAAAATTTGAATTCAGAATATTTTCATGTGCTTTTGGAAGGTGTGAAATGTCACAACTCGTATCCCTAGAAGTGTGCCAGCTCAGAGACATGGTTATTCATTACAAATGATGGGGGAAAAAGCCTCCAATTGAATACAAAGCTGATATATAAATGAGTGAGTGAACGTACAATTGCTCATTGGATTACACTGTGTCTGTTATTGTTATATTTCCAATTCTTAATTTTCTGCATTCAGTTACAGTTATCATTGTACAGCTTGCTACATTGAAGCATGGAAATCACCCCAAGACAGTGAAGATCACATGGAACATGGAATGAGTGTCTGAACTGAAATGATTCCAAGCAAGCTACCCTGGGAATAGATTAATACTAAAAGTGTGTACTGCTTGGAGTATCTGACAAATTGTGCAGGGTCAGAAACACATACATTTTACAGAAAAAGTACAAGATGTGGTGAACATTCTGTCTGCAGTCTGGTATAGTGAACTGCTATGGGTGAAACAGAGTACAGTACTGCTCAAAGTAGAGGTGCTAGTTCTTGGAGTGCATTTACAGTAACCAGGATGAAATGTTTGTGGCTTTGCTTGCCTGTGTGAGAAGGACTGTTGCTAAAGAAAAAATCCATTTTATTTTGCCAAATGTGTTTAAAAGTAAAAAATAATACATATATTGACTGAATTATAAAGGTAACTAATGATAATGGTGTTTCAGACATTGCAGACTACATCTTGGGTACAGTTACAAGAATTATCAGGTGCTGTGAAAAATGGTATTGGCTGCTAAACATTTAAATGTAATGCTGTGGTAATTTAGGATCAAGAAAGTGCCTTGAAAAAAATGTTTATGTCTCCTTTTTCGTATATTTTTTAAGTTGAAGTGACTGTACATCATGTGGCAATAGCTGAAACAAATTGGCAACAAATTTAAATGAAATGTATACAATTTTTACGGTTCATATAGAAGATAACATGTTTAATAAACAATGCTGTTTTTAACAATAGTATAATGAGTACTATGCCTTATCTTACGATAACATTAGAATAATATTTAAATACCTAAATTTGGGAGTTGTTATAGCCAGTAGTGTCTGCAACACATCAAACAGAGCTTTTCGTTAGCTACCATTGTATGTTTCAGCACCATGTTAACAAGCCTGCCACTCCTATCATACTTTATGTACACCCTATATAAAGTCCAGGAACACTTTCAAGTAATTACTGCACAAGAACTAAACATTGTACAGATATCATACATATTGCAATTTGAAGCGAAACTGTAAAAAAACTTCCAAACAAACGGGGCACTGCTTCATCATGTGGTAGAGGCAGTACATACACCAGATCTTTAATGCGTCCCCACAGAAAAAAGTCACATGGAGTGAGATGTGGTGATTGGGGAACCATTTAGTGAAACACCTGTCCTCTTCTGTAGCAAGTCCGATCCATCGATGCAGCAGCTCTGTGTTCAGACACCCACAAACTTCACGATGAAAATGGGTTGGAGCTCCATCCTGCTGAAAAATGAATGAAGGGTCCAGTTGCATTTGAGGTATCAGCCATTGCTGCAACACATCCAAGTAGGAATATCCAGTAACAGTGCTCTCAGTGAAGAAGAATTGCCTGTACTGTTTTTGGTACGACAAGGCACAAAAAACATTTACTTTTGGGGACTCATGCTCAAATTCAATGCATTCGTGTGGATGCTTTGTACCCCCAGATATGACAATTATGCCTGTTCACTTTCCCATTAGTGTGAAAACTGGCTTCCCTGCTAAATATTATGTAATCAAAGCCATTACCATCCCCATTCAGTTTTTGCAACTCTGAACAAAACTCAAAGAGAAGCGTTTTGTCATCATCATTGAGTTCCTGCACTAGCTCCAGTTTGAATGATTTCATTGACACCTTCTGTAGCAGGACTTTTCACTATGTCATTGGAGCTATTTTGAGATCATGGGATGCACGACGCACAGATTTTCTCGGACTCCTTATAGATGACTCTCGTATGCACTCCTCATTCACTTCACTCACACTGGGACGTCTGCTTCTCTTTCCCGGGCACAAGCAACCCATCATAACAAATTTGTTGTGCCAGTGGTAAATGGCCTTCCTTGTTGGTGGCTCCTTACCACACTAGTTTTTGTTGGACGCCAACACACCACGTTTGCGACTATCCTCAAGTTACGAAACTACACTGTGGTGGTATACATTAAAAAAAAACTTTCAGTGTCTCTTTGAAATGACACATGTATGATAGGTGCACACTGTTTGGTTCTTGTGCAATAAATAATTGAAAGTGTTTGTGGTCTTTATGTACGCCTCATATTTTTTTATACATGGCAAAATCATGATATTCTCAACATTAGAAATGTTCATAATGTAACCATATTCATAAATTAATTTGCAAATGAATGTAAAATGACTCATTCCTCATCATTATGATCCATAGAACATGTATCCTACTAACTAAATTGGATTTGATGATGATGCATCACTATTAAATCATTTGCCTGTATTCTCTCTGTCGCCAAAAAGTGTATTATTAAGGGAGATAAGACTATTAGTTTGTTCTTTCAGTTGTCACTTGAAACTGAAAATAACATTGATATGAATGATCATCAAAAAGAAAAGAAACTTTATGGTTCCATGGACCTTTACAAGTCTCAACCAACTATGCAGTATACATGTAGACTGAAGAGATGAATGAAAATTTGAACCCAGATCCTCTGCTCACTGGGCAGATGCACGAACCACTACACCACCCTGGCACAGTGGCTCTGCACTGTTTGCCCCAGCATGCCTCCCTCCTCAGTCCCAAATCCTGTTCACAACTCAGTCCACTTATTTCCCCAAAACACAAAGAGCACCACAGAGGATGTCAAACTGTCATGGAATAGCACCTCAGTTTTGAATGAAATGGGGATTCCTCTCTGGAACCATATAGTTTCATTTAATGAAAGCAGCTATACCTGGGTCTCAGGCAGGACCTCCTGTTTCGTTTGATTCTGAGGTACTATTCCAATACTGTTGGACATGTTCCACACCCAGGAGGATACCCTCTTTTGTGGGTCTGTGGAATAAATAATTAATGTAATCTAGTCTGAGATCCCCTCCTCTTGTGGCAGTTAATTGTATATCACTGGAGCAACAAGGCATTGTGACTAAAAAGGACACACCATTCCCATTTTCTGGAATGGTTGCAAGGCAAATGCACTTACTTGCAGGCCTTTATTATGGATAACAAGCTGTTGAAGCATTAAAGAACACAGTTAACATTTCTGAATTGTGACACACTTTATAGACCAGAATTGTCTTCTCTAGGTCTCAACATGAATTTGATGAAGGGTAATTGCCTGAAACTTTACTGATAAAGGCAAAATAGTTCTCTTAATTCACCTCAAAAGCACGATAACCGACCTCGATATCAGATGGAGCAATAAATGAAATATTCGAAAGTGTCATTCATTGGTTCTCAATAAATGGTCTAGCACATCATTTACAAAGAAAAGGCATCTTATTCAGTTTTGTACAAGGAAAGACAAATCATCACTAATAATGAAGCATTACGGAAAAGAAATATGTGAAGACTGATTGTTAAAAATACTTGGGGGTACATAGTGATGAGAACAAGAATTATAAAACTGAGTGCAGCAACATTTGCTCTAAATTTGATTGCCATAAGTGGCAATGACATCACTAGAAAATTTAACTTCCTTCTTTCATTGATGTCATATTTAGAATGGGGGCCTCTGACCCCTCCCCCTACACACACGCACAGTGCCTATCCTCAAACTTCACATAGATAAAGAAATTAGGTAGCCTCACAACACATACACTCTTACAAAGTTTGTTTTGAAGGATCAGCACAATTTGAAAATAATACTAGGAGGAAAACAGTGGGACTTAATCTTGTTGTAGCACAGAAAGAAGCATATCATGCAGCCATAAAAATATTTGACAACCTCCCTTTAATTAACAAGGTGCTGGCTGATAATGAAAGTTGACAAGTGCTATTCCATAGATGAATTTCTGAGAAGGAAACAACAGGTTACCCACGAGCACTGATGTGCTGCTTCCTGGACTTGGGTAGGCGCGCCGGCCCCGGACTGAATCAGCCCAGCAGGTTAACAACGAGGGACGGCATGCCTGAATGTGGTTTTTAGGCAGTTTTCCACATCCCACATGGTAAATACTGGGCTGGTCCCCATGTACCACCTCAGTTACACAACTTACAGACATCTGAAAAACATTCGCACTATTTCATGGCTTACACTAGACGCAGACAGCTAGGGTACATTACTTCTGTCCTGGGGGGTACATGATGGTGACAAGAAGGGCATCTGGCAACAACACTCTGTGACACTAACATTGCCAACTCTATAGTAACAGGGTCAACCCCGTGTTGAAGCGGGGCAAAGGCCCAAGCAAATTATGAGAAGGTGACATCCAAAAATGAACATATCTACTAAATGCAATTTATCACAGTCAACATGAAACTTATTTTGGGCATACATAAGAATGAAAATAGCATACTGCAGTGTGAATGCCTTTTACTTTTAGGCCAAAAGGCAGTTCATATCTGTAAATCAAATCTACAATGAAAATATTCCTTTAAAAAGCACATTTAAATATGGACATGTTCTCATTACATGAACCATGAGCGATTTTCAAAACTAAAAATCTTCTTCTTTCTTTCAAAATAACTTACCTCTTATTGTATAATGCTTGTTATACCATATCATTTCACACATTTTTATTGTGTAGTATGTGATACCATAGAAAAAACTGTAAAGTGGCCACTATAGTACTAATATTCGTTTTCGATATTTTATTCAAATTTCAGGTTTATTATTACTTCACAATTATTTAAAATGTTTCAGATCACCATGCCAGAATAAAATGACGTAACTGTGGCATTAACTATCTTTAGAAGTATTCTTTGACGTAAATGCAAAAAAGAATAATTTTCTTAACAGTCACAAGCAACATGGAAATATCATCGGTGATGGTTGTGTTCCAACTTAAGTACTAGTGATTTTGGCAGGCTTCTTAAAAATTAGTTTACTGTAAACCATCAACATCTTTTTTCCTATTATCTTAGACTGGATGGCTGAAAAGTACTTGGGCTTTTGTCCAAGGAAAGGGTTTTGTAGTGGTTCATCTGCTCTTTTACATCTAGTTGGGACTTCTAGAATGCATTTGTCTCAACATCAGTATGAGTGTTTCCCATAGCTTTGTACTTGTGTATGGAAATGCATTTTATTTCACATATTTAATGTGAAATCCCTATCTAAGGACCTACAAGATGTACATCGGCGAGCAAGGTTTCTTAGCTGAGTCACTGATTGTAGATCTCATTGTATTCCTCTTTTGTTACAATTGTTGGCCTTTTTCTTAGAAGTTTTCCTATTCTATCAAAAGTGGAGTCAGTGCATAAGTAACTGTGTCCTTTTAATAATAATAAAAAGTAGTGCTATGCAACATATTATGAGGGAGCACGGAAGCACAAACAGTTGCTCTGCATTAGAGAAACAGTGTGACTGGAATGGAAATCACTCGACTGGATGTAATGGATTAGTTATTCTTCACACAAAATGTGTATGTGGACACAGATGTATTTTCCTAGGCTTGTATCTTGGCAAATGTTTGATTTCACTTAAATTGTATGATTATCTAGGTTCTGCTTATCCTGTTTGTTTTGTTCCATTCTGTGTCTCATTTATTTTAAATTCCTGACATGTTTGCTTTTGTGTGTAAGCTCCTCATATAAAATTTTGTTGAGGATTAAGGCAGCAACAAAGTTCAGTAAATAGTCAGCATGAACTAATTCTGTGCAATGGGAACCCCAGAAAAGCAGATGATAAAAGCTCTCAGATTACAATTGCCTTCCTCATCTTCCAGAAAGCACGCTACTTTTGATTTTTGGGTCATGACAAATGTTGACCATCTTGATGAGATCAGTCTCCTTGACTGGGTGCACATTTGTCAAACATGGATTTCATGAGCTGGGGACTTGTTAACACGAACAGTCGATTGCTACTCTAAGCTCTGGACATACTTTTGCCTACCATCCAATGACACAGTAATGGAACATTGTACGTCATAGTGCATGGGATTTTGATCTTATTGGCTGAACTGTGAACATTGTAGGAGAAAAATAATTTTGAAAATGCACCATTTGTCAATAAGGGTTGAGGGGAGTGAAACAATCATTACTGAGTAACTGCTATGGAATATGCTGTACTGGGGCAAGCAGGGTTCTGTTTGGGTGGGCCCCAAATAGGCTTGTGATTATCTCACTGTATAAATTTCCAGAGGGTTATTGGTTGACCCTACCACCCCATCAGCAAACAAACATTTAACAGTAAAAATGTGATAGTAACACAGTATCAGGAGAATTATTAAATAATGTTGCACTAGTTACAGAACACAGATTTGAACCATTGCCTCATGACTCACACACATGAATGTATCTTCTTCTGCTTCTACACAATGAGCACTGATCCAAAGGAATTGCTGAAGAAATGGTCTTGGATGGTTATTGATTCATTCAAGAGACATACTTGAGGTATAGGGACTTCTGAAATTAAGTTACGCAACAGGCACGGCACCCTTTCAGAAGAGTGGGCATGTTACCAATTTCCTGAGAGACAATTCTGCTGCAGTACGGACAACAGGTTCATCACATTGTGGGAGTGAAATGGCTCTCCAAAGTTGAGGTACAAGGAACAGTAAGTTTCTTGTTAGCCAAACATACAAATTCGCCATGGAATTCTTGCAGTGTATGGTGCAATGCAATGTAGCATCCAGTCGTAGTGAAACAGTGCCAACAATTTGATGAAGACCATTCAGTCTTTCCAGCAAGCTCAGTGGATATTTGACAGGAAAGAGATTTTCCATCAAAGAGGAAATTCACACAGCAATCCTCAAATTGTTCCATGACTGAGGCACACGTTTATATTTTCAAGAAACTGAACAGTTTGTGGGATGTTACAATTGTTGTTTACAGGTTTTAGTGACTGTAGTGAAAAGTAGCATCACTTTGAATTGTATTGCAGCATACAGTAAAAGTTACTCAGTCTGCCATAGTAACAGGTAACTTTCTTTCTGAAGTCTCATAGTTTCCTGCTGCTTTCACACCTTTCTTTGACAATCATCAGATGTCAGGTTACTCCTGGATGCATCAGTGAATGGAATCCTACTCTGCTGACTGAGTACCCATTCTGTGTTTTCCCATACCCAACTCCACAGACCAATGCTTTGGGGGAGGGATGCTAGTGCTATCTGAGGCCACATTGATAATGTGGAGACTTGGATTCTGTCTTGACCATAGTTGCCTGATATCCCAGATATCTGGTTGGAAACCCAACTCCCAACTGTACTTTGTTGGGATAGATAAAATTCCTGGTTACATAAAAATGGACAACATTATATAAAATGATGTGGTCTTCACTTCAAATTGCTCATTACCAATTTCTAATGAGGGGCAGTCTTGTATGAGTTACTGACTTAAACTCCTCCTTTTATTAACAGCGCTAAGTGGCCATACTTGACTAAATAGCCATTGTTTTCGAGTAGTGCATCAGAGGTCAATCGTGACAGTGCTTTGTAATTCTCTGCTGAAAAAATTGAATAGGGTTGTGCAGTTTCCTTCCCCTGTGGCAGCCTTAGTCGTCATGATGATCTTATCAAAACATTCGAAAGAGAAATTGTGACGAAGGAAGCTGGGATAATTTTTTAATTTTTACTTCCCCCTTGTTTTGCAATATGCCTCCTTCAAATTTGTTTCTTCACTTTCAACTAATTCCGATGTTGACTTATAAACAAATATAAATGGGAAGTTGTGCACTGGCCATACATAACTGTGTATTATTGGGAGGATGTGAAAAGTGAAAGTAGAAGACTGTGAAACGCAAGTGTGCATCTGTCGGCTACATCATTTACAGTAGACAGTACTGCACACCCCTATGTTTTCAGCCAGTATGTAGACACCGAGGACAACAAAGGAACAAAGTAGGCAAACCACAACAAAATGGCAGTTTACTTGCAGCACAGTCTAAACTATGTTGAAAAATGATTTGACTTTGAAGAAAGTGTCTACAGGACTTTCAAACCATTTTCACTGACAGTGAAACAGAGCTCAGTTTCAGAATATCTAGAAGTTATTTCTTGCAGATGGGGATTTGATGTTTGAAGAATGTGTGCAGTTAAAGAACTTTCTCAAGGATGAAGAGAAGAACTTTTCAAGCTGAAATCTGATTAGTGGAAGGAATTTTTTTTCATTGTTATGAAAACTATGACAACTTCTTAAAACTTTTCCGTTTTGTTTCAGATGATGGTGAACACTTGGTGAGCTGAGAGGAACCTTTTCCCAGCAGCAACATTAGAAGCTGAAATAATAATAATAATGAAGATGGTTTAGTGATTTACATGTCTCCAGTTTTATTGAGGAAGAAGAGAAGATTCTATGAGGGAGATTGAAAAGTGAGCAAAAATCTCAATAAGGTAAAAAAAAAAAAAACATTGAATTGTAGCCTGTGTGTGTTTAGTCTTGGTTTTTTAAAAAATATCCCGATTTAGTTCAGAAAAAACTTGGTGTCTGGTCTGTACTAATACAGCTGCCTTCTAAATGGGCAGTGCACAGCTCTTTTGCATTTTCTTGTGGGTGCCTATGAGCCACAACTCTTATGCTCTCTAAACAGGTTGTCGACTCCAGGCTACCACTGGAAGATGGTTTGTCTCACAGTAGTGGTTCTCTGTTTGAATGATGCCACTGTGGTGTATGACAAATTGACAGGCAACTTATCATGCTGCTATACACTCACAATGTAGATAAGCCTGAAATGATCCTTCAGAGCATGTTTACAGACAACACAGTTGAAGATTTTAATGAATCTGTCTCACAGAGACTTCTGTTCAATAGTAGATTATGATAAATATTCTGGCCAACAAAGTATCTGATTCCATTAAATTTTCAGCTATGTTTTTTCAATAATTGCAAATCTGTTGTTCAAAAATGGAAGCCTTTTGGATTGATATTTTGTTTGAAATTTCTTTCTGTTTCTTTGATGTTTGAGATTATAAATTTCATGTGTTTCAAATTATTTGGTTATGAAAATGCCTCATAGCACTTCTGTGTCAAATAGAAACTGTTATAATTTTTCATAACCACTAGAACAGTTCCTGAAGATAATATTGTAAAAATGTACCTTTGATGCTTTGCACCCGTGAGTTGAGTTGTGCTATCGTTGTTAACTTTCTCAATAGTTTTAGTGAGGTTACTGAATGAGAGTAGTTGTCTTGGACTTGATGTCACATGGAACCAAGTGCAGTTTTATCTGTTGGACTGAGTAATGTGAACTCAGTGTATATCATGAACTGTAATTTGCTTTTATACTTCTGCAACTTTGAAATCAGTGACTCTTTTTTAGCCAGTTGCCAAAGCTTTAGAAATGTGGTTTAGCTGTTGATTACATTTGGAGAATTGGGCTTATCAAAAGCTACAATGTTGTTTCATCAGCAAGTCAAGATATTAACTGAAACTATATGCCCACATGAATTGTACTTCTAAATATATTTGGATGGTGAGCTGAGCCACAAAATACTTCAAATCATGTCGATGATTGTTGATACTGTTTTCTAGGTTATGCAACAAATGTCATTGGAACTCTATCCTACAGTGTCATATCCCAACATTACACTTCAGACAGTTCTGACAAACAAGTGTTACATCGTTTCAATATTTTCTTGTTGTTTGGAGTGAGTAACGGGACTCTTATAATACACAGGAAGAGAGAAGAAATAAAGCTCTTGATATCAGAGGCAGGAAGGGTCTTGGAAGATAAATTGAATGGAATGGAAGGGATAAAAATCAGAAATTTTTGACATTCCTACCTGGAATTTCCGTTGGTTGTTTTAAAAATGCTAAAATTCCACCAACCGACATATTGCCCCCTGCCAGTGGTGTGGTGTGATGTGACGCAACATGGAGGGGCAGCTGGTCAGCACACCTCTGTCCTAGGATTTTTTTTACTGTGAAACCACTACTACTCGGTCAAGCAGCTCCTCACAAGACTGACTGCATTTTGTACCAGTCACAGTCCCCCCCCCCCCCGAGGAAAAATCGCTGGCAGTTAGTCGAATGGCACAGCTAAGGAGGCAGACAGTGGAATGGGTAGTGTGTTAAAGAGCAGTTCTAAGATGAACATAAGACAAGAATAATGGAATGTAGTCAAGTTGAATCAGGAGATGCGGAATGAATAACGAGGGATCATCAACGAGTTTGCATTTGAAAGCTGTACGAGGAGGGGTGAAAAAGCTTCTACCCTAACAAATAAAGAGTGAAAGAAATTTCATAATATAAATTTATTTGTATATATAATACCTGTGTACACCAATACACTTGGAGGCATGCTCAGATAACTTCTGCAAACCATTCAAAGAAAAGATCTTTGATTTCAATTGCAACAAAGCATCAGTCACTGCATCATCATCATCCTTTGAGGTATGTTTTTTCGGTTTGGGAAAAGGAAAAAGTCTGACCCAGTCAGATCTGCAGAATATGGCAGGTGACACGTTCCACATCATTACGAAAGAATCGTGTTCATGATCCATGGAACAACTAATATAACTAACTAGAATTGGAAGTTTTTCATTGTCCATTATACGAGGTTTGTCCGGAAAATACGTATAAAGGTTGAATAATGTCTTTATGTTACAGGTTGCAGTCACCATCAGGTGAGACTACTGCTGTAATCAATCAAATCAATGCTCAGTTCGAGTCAGAGCACTCTGCGTGAAGGTGGGAGTGTGCAGCAGGTTGTGTTCTTAAAGACCGTGGATTGACAGAATGATTGCTGACAAGCTGTCAACCCTCAAAACAATTGTTCAGAAAAACTTGAAATGAAGAAATTGTACCGAAGCTCTTGACACCAGAACAGAAAGCAAAGAGGGTTGAGTGCTGTAGGGATTGGTTAGAAGCAGAGGAATGAGGTGACTTTCTCAACCGAGTCATCACTGAAGACGTGTCCTGGTATTAGAAATTCGATGTGGAGCTCAAAGCAAGGAATGGAAACTAGCAGGAGAACCGAGAACAAAAGAGTCGCGAAAATCAAGGTCCAATGTGATGACAGTGTTGATTCTTGGAGCATTGTTCACAAGGAATTTGTCCCTCCCAGCAAGAGAGTGAACGGAAATTTTTACGTTGAAGTTCTGACACGTCTCGGAGCTCTTGTGGCAAGAGTTTGACCCTTCATCACAAGAATGCGCCCGCACACATGTCGCTCGTTGTGTTTTTGGCCCGAAGCTCAATCACCACTGGATTTAATCCCGTGTGAGTTCTTCATGTTCCCAAAAATGCGTAATGGTGTGGCATTGGGAGATGTGGAAACGACATGGCAACTAAACAACATCACAACTGAAGACTTTCAGCAATGTTATCAACAGTGGAAATGGCGTTGGCAGAAGTGTATCACGTCTCAGGGTGAGCACTTTGAAGGAGACCATATTGTAATACCTGAATAATTGTAAAATAAAGTTATTATGCAACTTTTATATGTATTTTTCGGACAAACCTCGCAGATTAGGAAATGAGACACTGAAGATAATAGAAGTGTTTTGTTATTTGGGTACCAAAATAATTGATTTTGGCTGACACAGAGAGGATATAAAATGCAGGCCTCACTGTATATCTGAGAAAGAGGAATATGTTAGGAGTGGATGTAAATGTTACGGAGTCTTTTCTGGAGGTATCTGCGTGAAGTGTAGCCTTGCTCCGAAACGAGATGTGAACAACAAGCAGTTGAAGCTAGAAAAGGATGGTATCTTTAAAAATGTGTTTCTAGGAAGAAATTTTGATGATTTCGTGGATAAAACATAAGGTAAACTCTGTCCATCGGTACTGGCCGACCACCGTGTCATCGTTTACCAATGACGTCCAGCACACCACTATCCTGCCTGTGTCAGTTTTCTTGTCCTCGAGTTCCTCAGTTGGCATCACAAGGGTGAATGTACACTTTCCCAATCCTCTCACCCAGAAAAATCCCTGGCAGTACAGGGAATCTAAACCTGCGTCCTCGCCATGATAGGCAGCAGCAGTGAACACTAAGTTACAGAGGTAGTCAATAAGTGGATAGATGACTACTACTGGCACTCGACACCCTCTGCACTGCACCTAGAGGTGGCTAATGGAATAATTATGCAGTTGCAAATCAAATTACCAGGGACATAGTATTGAAAGGAATTTTCAGCACAACATGAGTAAAAGAAGGAACTGGTTGATAAGACATATGCTGATGCATCGAGGAATCATCAATTTGGTGTTGGTGGGATTTGAGTGAGAGGAGGAAAAACTGTTGAAGGGGAAATACAGTAAGCAGGTTCAAATAGATGTAGGCTTGCATAGAGAGCTGCATCAAACCAGTCTTTGGACTGAAGACCACAACAACAAAAACAGTTGGCTGTGTGTAGGAATTTTCTGTGGTCAGGAAAGCAATGAGAAATGATTTTCTGATTAAGAAAAGTGCAAACACTATACATTAATGTGGTGTAAAATGTTTCTTGAGCTGTTTATGAAGCCAGAGAAATCTTATATTAGTTCTTTTGGCATGATAAACCTGTACACGATGATTAAACTACACCTACCCATGGGTTTTATGCAACTTGCAATGCCTACAAATGTCATGGGCAAGATTTTCATTTCTCTCACCCACTACATGCAAATTACTAGTCCTACATAAAAAAATGAACAGGATCTTTTTGTGGGAAATTTAATGTAGTCATTTCTTTTTGGGAGGGGAGGGGATACATTTTTACTAGAAGCCATAGTTTTTGAATTATTTAACAAAAAGTACAAGACAGGCATTCAAATGCCTTTTTTCTTGAATGCCACAGAAAGTGTGGTGTCCAACAAAGTACAAAATGTAATGTAGTTAATTTTGATACAAAAAGGTTCTGTTCATTGTTTTTGCAGGACTAACAGTGAGCATGTAGGGAGGAGAGAAGATTAAAATCATGGGTGTGGTTCTTGAAGATGTTGCAGGTTCCATAAAACTTTATGGCAGGGGCAGCTGAATAACCCTGTGTATGATCCACAAGATTCAACAACATGCTGATCAAACCTCATGGTCAAACATGGCTGCTGATAGAAAATAGGTGGTTCATATTGGCTTGAGTATCCCCATTATGTGACTGCTGTAAAGAAGAGGATGTGGGGTGTTCTCCGTCAGCTTTTATACCCACACTGGTATGCCAAAAGGCATTAAAATATACAAGGCATGCCAGAAAAGTAAGTACCATTGTGGGAAAGGACTCATGAAAACATTTCTTCAGACCGTAACAGCCACCACTGTTCAGACATTTGTCATAGCAGTAATCCAACTTTTCTATGCCCTTTTCATAGAAAGATAATACCAGTTAAGACCTCCAATACTGATCACACTTGCTTACATCATCATAGGTGTTCAAGCACCTTCATCCTGACTGATGATGAAGTAAAAGTGGTAGTCCGAAGATGTGAGATCAGCACTGATTGGCAGGTGGTCTCACTGTTCCCAAGTGAATTGTTTAGTAAGGATTTCAGTGCCACCAGCAGAAATGAAGCATCATAATGATTCGATTGAGAGTTTTGCATCTTTTGTTTTGAATAGTGTGATGGAGTTCTCTCGGTGTTTTGCAGTATCATACCGCTTTCATGGTTTCAGCTCTGAGAAGGAACTCAACAAGCAGAATGCCTTGTTGGTCGTAGAATCCATTTCACCTGACTTTTTGCACTTGCAACTTCATTATGATTTCTTTTTTGGGGGTGGTGGAGGATTGTCGGACTGTCAGTTCCTTCACTCCATAGATTGTTGATTTTATTTTGGAGTGTCATGAAGACCCCAAGTTTCATCACCAGTCACGATTCTATTTAAGAACTCATCTTCCTCATCACTGTATTCAGTGCTGAAATGTCAAAACTCTGCCAAGGTACATAATTTTGAAAGCATTTTTCAAACGCAATTTATGACTGAGTCATGCAAAACAGTTTTTGAAATACATTCTTATTGTGAACCATGTGTTTTCTCACCCATACCATCAGTGACAACAGAAGGCTGTCCAACACATGCTTCGTCATGAGTGTTTCTTCAACTGTTTCATCCACTTTCTCACCGTAAATGTCTACAAGTTGATGAATTTCAGCTGGCTTAATGTTCTGTGTGTTGGAACTAAACATAACAGAGCACACTTCACAGTCACTGGGCTCAGAGGTTGTCCTAAAGATTTTGACTGATCACTAACAAATATAAATACCACAAAATTGAGCTGCAGTGTCAAGACAATGAACCAGAGAAATGTGTGAACCTACAACACAAGTGCTGCAGTGGCAGTAGAATGATTTGGCAATTACTTTCAGGATGCACCTCATACTTAGGACTTCAATGGAAGTGCCTGTCGCCTTTTAATGTAAATTTTTGCTTATGATGGTAACTATGTTTAAGCAGTGTGTGTGTGTGGCAAGGGGGTAATTAACAGTTGAACTATCTTTGTTTTGTTTATCTCTCTCTAGTCATGACAGGTAATGTGAATCAAGGACAAAGGTACTTTCTGAGTTACCTTAGTCAAGCTCCAACCCTTCTGTCCTGTACAGCTACTTGCTTTTATCCTGAGGTTGTTACTCTCTGGTCAGCAGGTGCTCCTAAAAAAGTTGCATACATTGTGTACAAAAATCTACATTTACAAAGAATTTGTGGGGCCAGACATGTTAGTAATGCTCAAGATATGGTGTGACTATTGGTATAGGGGCAATTCAGAAAATATCACCTGCCTACATTATGGCGCAACTGGAATATGCTTGCTCAAATAGTGACAATGCATTCAGCTGAACTGGTAACCAGTGCTTCATATACCAACATCGTCTCCCCCTATAAAAAAAGAAATTTAGAGGCAGTCACATAAAAAAAGCTTCTTTTCCTCTCCTAAAGACTCGAAAATTGTGTGTATGTAGTTTGTTTTCATATACAGGGTGTATTAAAAGAGCTGTCACCATTACCTACACTGCTTGCATGGTGTTAATTTGCACACAGATTTCTGGTTGTTCCACTGGAAAGCTTACCAAGACATTTACAGCATAAAACTGATACCTGCTTGTATTTTAAAAAATGTACACAGCTCAAAGGTAGTGCAACTCCAACTCTGTACAATTACCAAGCCTTTCATGCAGTACAACATTTTTAACCTCTGGGATAAGCTACGAAGTAATTACTCGATGCCATACGAAAAAACAAAACAGCCTCACTGCTAATATTTCTCACATACGTAATAGGTGATGGGAACAATGAAACCAACAAAATTAAGAAGACCATTAGCATTTTTTTTAAATTCATCTATCTTTTACAGTAAATTTCAACCATAAATGTTTCGTAGGCACATTACAACATTAACAAACACTGCATTATAAATATAATTTGGGACTTCAGTGTGCAACTATATACATGACCATTTTTATTACTTAAGGGTTAATTTTATCGACTTACAGAAACAGTTAGTTTAAGAAACATTTAATCATGCCGATGGTCACCTGTTATCTCACTGCTACATAGTGTTAAACCATAAGCTAGGTGGAAGACTCACTGGACGAAAAATTGTTAGAACTACCTACATACATTGGTAAAAAGCACTTCTGCTGGTCTCAAAATACTTTATTGTGCGCTTCTGTTCCAAATGACAACTTCACAGCTACAGTAATTTCACCAATAAGGTGGGCTACAAATAGGTTGTAATATTCTGACCTGAGTAGCTCTTCAGCAAATAGAGCTACATAATATGTGCTACTGTTTTTACATGACCACTAATGCTAGTCATGTTTACAATAGAAACAATAATTAGGCCCAATACATTTAAAATTGTATGCCTACAGCCAGAATGTACTACTTGTTGGAAATGAAAATTCATCAAAATACTTGTAGTACACACTGAAATACCTTGCATCCATTCTCTCTTGCTGCAATAAAGCTAAATCTCATAGCCAAAGGCAGTTGTACATTGTTGAGGGGAACTAGAACAGCTAGTAAATGTAACTAAATAATATCTGTATTCATTTGAGTTTGTTTCACCAAGATCCAGATTATGTTGTCACTTATGTCCCCTTGTTCTCACATTAACCGATTAGTTTTCAATTTTGGCCAATTGATACAAGACAGACTTATAACTCCTTCATGTTCATTGTTATTGGCAATAACTTTATTAGCTCTGATGACAATACAAAACTTGATAAACAAGTCAATGCAATCTGTGCCAGCACTTACCTCTTTCAAATTTTGTTTACATTCAGTGCTATTCATTTTGTTCTAAGGCTTGTGTTTAGTATAAATAACCAATGGTGCATCTGTAGGCCATACCAGGTCCAATATTAAAACTGCCTCAATTTGATCCCATAGATTGCCACTTTACTGATGTGGCATTTAATAAATTAAAAAGAGCATCTCTCTTGAAATATTTACAAACTGAATACTGCTGAACAAGACGTACATACATTTTGACACAGTTATACAATTGAAAACGTTGACAGATGCTCCAAAAATTTCTTTTGCAACCTGAATACTGAAACATGTTCTAGGAACTACTTTAAAATGTTAAAATTCTACACTGGAAGACACTCTGTTTCATTTTTATATTACTGCAGAAGGGCAGGAGCAAGATAAGGTACTTTCAGGTTCCAGTACTGACCATGGTCTTACTGTCATCCAGTTAGAAACATTCACACAATGTTAGTCATAGCAGAAGCACTTCCACTACAATGGTTGTGACAAGTATGCTCCTAAACCCTATTATTCTCATTTACTTTTTTGTGGTTTACATTGTTCACTGATAAACAATGGCGTCCTAGCAGACACTGTAGAAATAAACTTCTTTGGACCAAATACATGTTAAATGTTTATTAGTATTTCTGTCACAACAATAGAAGGTAAGTAAGGTTGCTCCACACCAAAATTATAAAATTTTTTACTGCCAACACCAGTTGTTCTGCTCCAAAATCAAACTAAATTTTCAGGTCTTCTGTGTGGTCTGCAAGTTCCTTTATGTTGGGAGCATATGTTTTACTTAATAGGCAAGTTTTCTGGAACTTGTGATTTAGTAGAAAGCAAAGAAAAAACTAAAAGGCGATGAAATGAGAAATTAGAATGTGTGAGAATCACTCCAATTAGGCCAGTGGCTATATAATCTTGGTGGTGCACGGAACTGGGTTCTCAAGGCTGAGAAGAGACAGAAAAATGAAGTGAGATGTTTATGTTCCTTTGAAAGATCTAGAGACACTAGGAAGGATTATGTATGCCAATCAAGGACTATTTAAGACCATGACAGTTGGTCCTCTTGACTAGGGGTGTGAGAGAACAAACCACCACAGAAGAAAGGGAAAAATATTGTGAACTGCTATGCCAGATAGACAAATGTGTAAATTCATTAACTGAACACATAACAGGTATTGACTAGTAATAAGTTTCGCCAAAGCCAGTTGTCATTGGTTAGGTCAATACATGCCTAAGATGTCATTTTTCATGAGTAACACTGTGTGAACAAAGAACAGCTCTCAAGCATACTAAACATCAATGACCCGCTGCCTACTGGAATAACAAAGTTTCTTTATGGACCACATTTTGATTACTTGGCAGAAGCAATCTCTAGTTTATAGTGGGCTGTAATGATATCAAGCATAATATCTCACATCACCTCATAACTTTGGCATTCTGCTGTTTTTAGGGCAGTGCTTAACAAATCAAAGAAGTTCGCCAAGATATGGCACCGTTTTTTATAATACCTGCCACTCTGCTTGTGTCATGTTAATGGAAACTGACAATCATAGCACCCACAATGGTTCAATTTTCACTTTCACAAAAAGAAAACCAGACTGTCTGTGGGTTTGGTGTTCAGCAGGGGGCAAAACCTTGTTAGTGGTCTCGCTGCGAGACTCAAAAGCATTCTAATGCCCGTGCTTACATCACCGGGTTTTGAGAGAACTGTCGGAAGGCAGCAGTGTTATTCTTGGCAGGTCCTGGCAAAAATTACTATTGGGACAGCAAATGCATTAAATCACTAGAAACTGCTGTCAGGTAGAACCACTGTACTCAATAACAACCAGAATCATTTCTATAAGTATCGCATATGAGTGCAGCTTATGGAAACTATATGGACATGAGTTCAAAATCCCTTTCTTATCTGCAGGAATTTACACTAGATTATCACACAACAGCTGTAGGGACCTAGAATAAGTTTATTCATTGAGAATACAGAAAATTGCGACACTCTCATTTCGTTATTTTCAACAGAACAACCAAAGGAAATGGAAAATCTAGCTGAAGAAATTAATAAATTACACCACAAAATTCAATTCATTTCATGTCACTGTAGGAATGAAACATTAACAAAACTTTTTATATAAAATTCTGAAATTTCCAGGAAGCCAACAATTACCAGGGTTACCATCCATATCAATATAAAAATGTGTTCTTCAGAAGAATGTTTAATCACATGCGTAATGATCCAATGGATACAAGTGAAATATAAAAAGAAACACATATTGTAAAATCAGCTGCCTCCAGTTATGAATACATTCCCACTGTAATACATAAATTAAACCAACCACCCACAAACAGGAAGACCATCTTTGTAATAAGCTGACCTTCCTCAAGGAAGATTTCATGCCAACCTCTTCAAGTTGTATGACATAAAAATAAGCTTCTTCACAAGCAACACAATACTGAAAGCACTAAGCAAGAATATCACAAGTCAGGTATGTCCAAACTTCTGCAATAAACAAACTGGTAGAAGCACAGGGATGCACTCTGTCTTAACATCCAAAACAAATCTGACTTTGCAGAATGAGTTACTGGGCAAGAATTGTGGCAATCAGTGTAGAAAAGAACCAGGCAAGAAATCTGACTTTCTTGAAGGAACTGAAATATCTTTCAACAGAGATACAGCACCAGTCTACTTGCTCAATGACAAATCTTGCCTTCACAACTATGAAGGCTTTATATTTCAAAAATAATTAAATTAAAAAAAAACCTGCCCCCCTATCTCTCTTTACATCTTACCTACATTAATATCACTATAAATAATCTTGCATGATATATCTAAGCCTTCTACTCTTGTTTTTAAAAGTAAACTTCATCTACATAGCAAGAGCTGCAAATATTGGAACTTAACTCTATTTTTGGGCATTCATGTTCAGTTTTGATAAAAGTATTTACCCACACACTTTTATTGTCTCTGAGCAAAGTATGTTATATCTTCATAACACGCATCAGTTGTACAGTGCTGGCTAAGTTTAGTAATCAATTGTGCCTCATGGGCATGACTATTGTCTGAAGTAGTGATGGAAGGAATTGACACTTTGAATGCTGCATAGAGGGCTATGTGAGTGTCTTTTCTGAGCAGCACATTGCAAATCATACCAGATAAGCTCAATGTTCAAATCTGGGGAGTTTAGTGGCCAGTGGAAGTGTTTAAATTTAGAAGAGTGTTCCAGGAACCACTTTGTAGCAATTCTGGACCTGCCAACTGTATCATTGTCCTGCTGGAATTGACCGAGTCCATCAGAATTCCCAATGGACAGGATGCTTATGTATGTGTCACCTTTCAGGGTCATACCTAGCCATATACTCCAACTGCATGCCTCCTACATCATTACAGAGCCTCCACCAGCTACAACTGTCCCCTACTGACATGCAGTGTCCATAGATTCAAGAGGTTGTCTCCATGCCTGTACGTGTCCAACTGCACGACACAGTTTGAAATGAGACTTGTCCGACCAGGCAATGCGTTTCCACTCATCAACAGTCAAATATCAGTGTTGATGGACCCAGGTGAGGCGTAAAGCTTTGTGTCATTGAGTCAACAAGGGTACACAAGTGGACCTTCCGCTACAAAAGTTCATATCGGTGATGGTTCACACTCTGACACTTGTCCATGGCCCAGCATTGAAATATGCAGAAGGGTTGCACTTCTGTCACTTTGAATGATTCTCTTCAGTTGTTGGTCCTGTTTTTGCAGGATCTTTCTTCGGCTGCAATGATGTCGGAGATCTTATGTTTTACTAGATTCCGGATATTCACTGAATGCTCATGAAAATAACCACTTCATTCTTACGTTGGAGATGCTTTGTCCCATTGCTCATATGCCAACTATAACACCACATTCAAATTCACGTAAATCTTGATAAGCTGCCATTGTAGCAGCACTAAGCAATCTAGTATCTGTGCCAGAAAAATGTTGTCTTATATAGGCATTGCCGACTGCAGTGCCATAATCTGTATGTTTACAAATCCCTGTATTTGAATACGCATGCCTAAGCCAGTTTTGTTGGCAATTCAGAGTATATACATATCCAGTGAGAAGATAATGATATGTTACCAATCCACATACTGTGATGGAAGAGGTACATGGCAGGGAATGTGTTCTGTTGTTTGGTGGTTGATGGTATTCTGGGACCATTTTATCCTCAGAAAAAAAACCTCTTACCTTGATATGCTCAGGCTGTTACTATGACTGGCTGACTCCCGAGACACAGTCTTTTTCCAGCAATATGGTGCACTGTGGCAGATGTTGCGGACCAGGTGTTACGAGGTATGCTGAAATGGCAGGGGTGGTCCTATTCCCTGGTGTTCTAGGCCAACAGGCATTAGAAACGTGGGCTTGTTTCTGTGAGCACATACCAAGGACAGAGTCTAACAAGCAGCTGTCAACCACATCAAAAATTTAATGAACAAAATCATTTCTGTCCTTGCCACAGGTGATGCAGATATAATGTGCTGAATGTGGATCGATCCTGATAACAGACTGGAAATTGTGCCCACATGTTGAAATTGATTAAACTGCATAAAACTTTGTGACAATACCTTAGGTCAAATTTGTTTGCATGCTGTTACACAACATAAGTGTTCTGTAACTTTTGAGACACTCTGTTTATCCTCTGCCCATTGCAGGTTAAAAACCTTATTGTGCTGTCAGAGCCCTTGATATGTTCTCAGAAAGAGGCTAAACCACCACACATTTCAAGTCACCTGCTGTCCAGTTTATGTGGTGTTTGCTCCACTGACAACATATACATTTTTATGCCTCAATAGTCTTCTGCAACGGTCCCACTGCATGCAACTTGGCATCACAATATTTGGTTGAAAACTAGTAGACATGGGTCTGCAGTGATTCCTGTTGTGTTTGAGACTGACTGTCAATGGCAACTTACAATGTTCATCTCGATGACTAACTACGAGTTAGGATCTTAATGTGGCCACATTGTGTGGTACAACATTCCTTGTAGACAAGCATTTGGGAGAGAATAATCCCATACGAGGAGGGTTGAGGAAAGAGCATGTAAAAGGCACATTATAAAATATGTGATGAAGGGAGGCAAATAACGTTGAGTAGCATCTATCGACCCACTTCACTGAGTGGTCAGCATATCTGACTGCCATGCAGTTCATTTCCAGTCATGTCGCACCTTCTCTCTGCTCAGGGAGTGGGTGATATGTTGTCCTTATTATTGATTCATCATCGCCAGCATGAAAGTCACCCACCGTGGTGTCAACAGAAAAGACCTGCTACTTGTCAGCCAAACTTACCCAGCAAGTGACTCCCAGGTATCAATGTCCATATGACCACTTCATTCCACCTAGAGCATTAGAAAGGGAAACGTACCAAAGAGGAACAGTGACTAAATATGCTAAATGTGTTGGGCTATAAACAAACAAAGATACTATTTCAAAATTTAAAAGCTTTTGTCTACCTTGGTCACCAAAGTCTGAACATTATGGCCTTTCCTCAGAAACATACAGTGATCACAAGTCCAAAGTAGCAACCGAAAAGATATCTTATCAGTGTACTATCAGATATGAGGCTCCTCTGAAATTGTCTATGGAGGTTTTTTACTTTCTCCTACATAAAGGGTGAGATGAACTCCACTGATAAAATTCAGGTGGTGGTTCAAAGATGTTTTATGAGTATTTTGGTACAATGGACCTTGGTCTCCTGTGGCTCACTGCAAAGTAATAATGTAATTATGATTTATTTAGTTTGTTACCTTCATTTCTTCTGAAAATACACTGTCCAGACACGTTAATGTGACTACCCGTCAAGACCTCGAATAACCTCTTTTTGCAGTGCACACCGTTGCGAGACATGCAGGAAGAGATTCATGGAAATGATCATATGGCATTAATGACTGGCAGACCCCATCCAGGCTCGATCAGCTGCCTACTGCAATTCTTTTCATTTTATGCTGCTTTTGAGACATGCTTGTTGATGACAAGAACAACACAATGCCCACTTTCCAAGGACACAAAAATCCCGTATCAAACTGGGCTCCCCCACGTGGCTGTGAGGTTCTGTATTAACAGGGGTGTGGAGCCATTACTATTTCATTGCCAAGTCCAGGTGTTCTAGGATTCTCATGTGAGGATCCACAGACAATACACCCTGGCAGGGGGGTTCCCACAGATTCTCAGTTGGTTTAAATCCGAGGACTTTGGTGGTTAGAGGCATGTAATAAACTCGTCCTGTTGCTGTTTGAACCACACATGTACACTGCGAGCTGTGTTGCATTGTACTGCTGGTAAATGTCACTATGCTGAATAAAAACAAACTGTGTGTACGGGTGGACACGGCCCTCGAGGACAGACGGATACATCTGTTGATCCTTTGTGCCTCCCAGAATATCATCACCACCCAGGGAATGCCACAGACTCCCTCCCCTGTTGTGCCCCATTCTGACAGTTGTTGCAGTGTGTTTTGCTTTCAGACATTTAACAATGTGCATGCCAATGGCCATCTGTCATTTGAAAAGCCTCTCGGTTCATCTGGGTGGTCAGTTGTTTAACAGATGCACGTCTCTGCAGCTGACACTCACCCCTGTCATCTGTGGCCCATGACTACACAACAGTATCCACGGCACCAATTCTGAATAGCACCATTTTGCTGAGCACAGTATACTTTAACCACACTGACATGCAAACAGTTTACAGACTTACTCATTCCCAAATGCTTCCACCCTTTCCCCAAAAGCCAATGACAGTGCACATTTTGTCTCCTCCTTACAGTGACAACTGCACTATTTTCTCTGGCTCCCAACATGCTTTGTATACCCTTCACTGCTAGTGCTGTTGTCTGTGAGTGATTACTGCATGCCGATTTTGATTGCAGGCAGTGGTCATATTAATATTATGGACCAGACCGTGTATCTACACAATAAAGAAAAAACCCAGTGTAGCATATCAACTGTATTTTGTCAAAAAATATGCAAGTTTTTTCCACAGAAACGAAAATTTCTAAATTCGTTCCCCTGTTGAAAAAGAGTGATAATCTTGAAACAGAAAACTGCAGACCTGTCTCACTTCTCCCAACTTTCTCTAAGGTTTTGGCGATACTAATCAAATATAGAGTGACACATTATCTTAATTATGGAATCTGATAAACAGTAATCAGCATGGATTTCTAGCTGGGAGTAGTACCGAAACAGCTTTACTGGAAAAAACCCAAAAGAAATAATTAGTAAATTGGGAGAGGGAAAAAGTGTTGTCAGGATAAATCTAGAGCTGTCAAAAGCCTTTGACACTGTTGACCACAGCATACTTTTGGAAAAGCTTGAAGCTATAGGTATCAGAGGACCGGAACAAAAAGTGGCTTGAGTAGTATCTGGAAAAGAGGATGACGGTGGTTGGAATTACAGCACCAAAAGAAGTGTATTAGGCCCCTTGCTGTTCCCCATTTACATTAATTATATTCATGTGCCAGAGAGAAAAGCTAGAATCAAGTTGTTTTGCTGAAGATACTAGTTTAATTGTTTGTTTTATGAAGCAGTCATTGCACACTATTGTGGACCATGTCCTACAAGATACACAAAAATGGCTCGGTGCAAACAAGCTAACACTGAATGCAAAAAAAAAAAAAAAACTTATTATGTGCAATATGTAAGAATAAGTGAACATGACGACCTACATCTCACTATGGAGGGAAACAACTTGAAAGAGTTCAGTGAGCAAAATTCCTGGGTATGCACATTGATGAGAAGATAAACTGGAAGGACCATGTGGTGAGCTTAGCACTAAAACCCAATTCAGCATGTTTTGTACTTGGAATAATTTCAAGAGTTTGTAGTAATGACTGTACCAGATTAGTATATTTTGGCTATTTCCAGTCAATTGAGGCCTATAGGATAGTATCCTTGAGGAAAAACAAATTGTTGTTTAAATGAGATTTTCAAATTACAAAAACACCCTATTCAGATAACGACCCAGATCCCACATCAAACACGTTGTAGGCCCCTTTTTAAAGCATTGGAAATTTTTGCAATTCCATCATTATACATTCTGAAATGTCTGTCGGTGATCAAACAAAATCGCGACAAAATGAAAAACCAATACAGGTTACCATACACGGCAATGTAAAAATCTCCACTTACAGGCTGTAATAAGGACCCAAAGTCAGAAACATGTATGTAATCAAGGCATCAAACTTTTTAATGCACTACCAAAACATATCAAAGAGCTGGAAAATTAAGATAAATTTAAAACTGTTATAAAGAACAACATGCTTGACAAATGTTATTACAGCATAAGTGAATAGCTGTGCACAAATGTATAAGGATTTAATTTCATGTGATGAACAAAATTTCATCAGTGAATGTGTCTTGCAAGCCCATAAGAAGATCAATAACCACATGCTTAACAAATGTCACTAAAGTATAAGTGAATAGCTCTGCTCAACTGTAGAAAAATATATGATGTGGCAAATGAAATCACAACTTCAAGGAATAGGTCTGTCCAGCACATAATTTCTTGTGTCATAAAAACAGTTATTTGTTGTATATTGTATTAAAAATGAGATAAATTAATATGAATACAGCACAAATTTGATCATTGGGATGTTGTGGTCTTAAGTCCTGATACTGGTTTGATGCAGCTCTCCATGCTGCTCTATCCTGTGCAAGCTGCTTCATCTCCCAGTACCTACTGCAACCTACATCCTTCTGAATCTGTTTACTGTATTCATCTCTTGGTCTTCCTCTACGTTTTTACCTTTCCTGCTGCCCTCCAATACTAAATTGGTGATGTCTGAGAACATGTCCTACCAACCGATCCCTTCTTCTACTCAAGTTGTGCCACAAACTCGCCTTCTCCCGAATCGTATCCAATACCTCCTCATTAGTTATATGATCTACCCATCTAATCTTCAGCATTCTTCTGTAGCACCACATTTCGAAAGCTTCTATTCTCTTATTGTCCATGTTTCACTTCCATACCAGGCTACACTCCATACAAATACTTTCAGAAACGACTTCCTGACACATAAATCTATACTCGATGTGAACAAATTTCTCATCTTCAGAAACGCTTTCCTTGCCAGTCTACATTTTATATCCTCTCTACTTCTCATCAGTTATTTTGCTCCCCAAATAGCAAAACTCATTTACTACTTTAAGTGTCTCATTTCCTAATATAATTCCCTCAGTATCACCTGACTTAATTCGACTACATTCCATTATCCTTGTTTTGCTTTTGTTGATGTTCACCTTATATCCTCCTTTCAAGACACTATTCATTCCGTTCAACTGCTCTTCCAGGTCATTTGCTGTCTCTGACAGAATTACAATGTCACTGGCGAACCTCAAAGTTTTTATTTCTTCTCCATGGCTTTTAATACCTACTCCGAACTTTTCTTTTGTTTCCTTTACTGCTTGCACAATATACAGATTGAATAACATCGAGGAGAGGCTACAACCCTGTCTCATTCCCTTCCCAACCACTGCTTCCTTTTCATGTCCCTCGAATCTTATAACTGCCATCTTGTTTCTGTACAAATTGTAAATAGCCTTTCGCTCCCTGTATTTTACCCCTGCCACCTTTAGAATTTGAAAGCAAGTATTCCAGTCAACATTGTCAAAAGCTTTCTCTAAGTCTACAAATGTTAGAAACGTAGGTTTGCCTTTCCTTAATCTACTTTATAAGGTAAGTCGTAGGGTCAGTATTGCCTCATGTGTTCCAATATTTCTACGGAATCCAAACTGATCTTCCCCGAGGTTGGCTTCTAGTTTTTTCCATTCATCTGTAAAGAATTTGCGTTAGTACTTTGCAGCTGTGACTTATTAAACTTATAGTTTGGTAATTTTCTCATCTGTCAACGCTTGCTCTCTTTGGGATTGGAATTATTATACTCTTCTTGAGGTCTGAGGGTATTTCGCCTGTCTCATACACCTTGCTCACCAGATGGTAGAGTTTTGTCAGGACTGGCTCTCCCAAGGCTGTCAGTAGTTCTAATGGAAGGTTTTCGACTCAGGTCTTTCACTGCTCTGTCAAACTCTTCATGCAGTATCATATCTCCCATTTCATCTTCATCTACATCCTCTTCCATTTCCACAATATTGTCCTCAAGTACATCACCCTTGTATAGATCCTCTATATACTCCTTCCAACTTTCAGCTTTCCTTTCTTTGCTTAGAACTAAGTTTCCATCTGAGCTCTTGATATTCATACAAGTGGTTCTCTTTAATTTTCCTGTAGGCAGTATCTATATTACCCCTGGTGAGACAAGCCTCTACATCCTTACATTTGTCCTCTACCCATCTCTGCTTAGCCATTTTGCACATCCTGTCGATCTCATTTTTGAGACATTTGTATACCTTTTTGCCTTCTTCATTTACTGCATTTTTATATTTTCTCCTTTCATCAGTTAGGTTCAATAACTCTTCTGTTACCCAAGGATTTCTAGCAGCCCTCATCTTTTTTCCTACTTTATCCTCTGCTGCCTTCACTACTTCATTTCTCAAAGCTACCCATTCTTCTTCTACTGTATTACTTTCCCCCATTCCTGTCATTTGTTCCCTTACGGTCTCCTTGAAGCTCTGTACAACCACTGGTTCTTTCAGTTTATCCAGGTCCCATCTCCTTAAATTCCCACCTTTTTGCAGTTTCTACAGGTCATAACCAATAGATTGTGGCCAGAGTCCACATTTGCCCCTGGAAATGTCTTACAATTTAAAACCTGTTTCCTAAATCTCTGTCTTACCATTATATAATGTGAAATATTGCAGTATCTCCAGGTCTCTTCCACATATACAACCTTCTTTCATGATTCTTGAACCCAGTGTTAATCATAGCTAAATTATGCTCTGAGCAAAATTCTACCAGATGGCTTCCTCTTTCATTTCTCCCCCCCCCCCCCCCCCCCCCCCAAATCCATATTCACCTACCACGTTTCCTTATTTCCCTTTTCCTGCTACCGAATTGCAGTCACCAATGACTATTAAATTTTCGTCTCCTTTCACTATCTGAATAATTTCTTTTACTTCATCATACATTTCTTCGTCATCTGCAGAGCTAGTTGGCATATAAAGTTCTACTACTGTGGTAGGCGTGGGCTTCGTGTCTATCTTGGCCACAATAATGCGTTTACTATGCTGTTTGTAGTAGCTTACCCACACTCCTATTTTTTTAATTCATTATTTAACCTACTCCTGGTTACCCCTCATTGATTTTGTGTTTATAACCCTGTAGTCACCTGACCAAAAGTCTTGTTCCTCCTGCCACCGAACTTCACCAATTCCCGCTATATCTTACTTTAACTTATCCATTTCCCTTTTTAAATTTTCTAACCTACCTGCCCGATTAAGGGATCTGAAATTCCACGCTCCGTTCCGTAGAACGTCAGTTTTCTTTCTCCTGATAACGACATCCTACTGAGTAGAGCTCGCCCAGAGATCCGAATGGGGGATTATTTTACCCCCGAAATGTTTTACCGAAGAGGACGCCATCATCATTTAACCATACAGTAAATGTGCATGCCCTCGGGAAAAATTTCTGCCATAGTTTCCCCTCGCTTTCAGCCATTCGCAGTCCCAGCACAGCAGGGCCGTTTCGGTTCGTGTTACAAGGGCAGATCAGTCAATCATCCATAATGTTGCCCTGCAACTACTAAAAAGGCTGCTGCCCCTCTTTAGGAATCACACCTTTGTCTGGCCTCTCAACAGATACTCCTCCGTTTTGGTTGCCCTATGGTACGTCTATCTGTATCACTGAGGCAAGCAAGCCTCCCCACCAACGGCAAGGTCCATGGTTCATGGTTCATTGGGATGATGATAAATAAAAGTGGCGAGTGGATGAGTGTGTTATGCATTGCAAGGCAAAACACAGCCAACTGGGCACGGTATAGCAAGAGCCAACGCTGCAGCACACTACTGGAACAGAAACCTTTCATCATTTTCCACTATGGAAGTGTTTAGAGAACGTGAGCTTAAGTCCTAAACGAACATAGTGTGGATGTGTAAGCCCTCAGCCTTCGTGCACTAAATTCTTCTCATCTCAGTACCACAGCCTTCGCCATCGGCGTAACCGTGGAATGCAGTAAGGGGTTGGCTGTTCGACCACAAGAAGCAGCAGCCTGCCCTGAGTTACAAGGGGCTAGCGGAAATTCGCGGGGATTGTCAGCTGCACTGTTTTGCTGCTTTACCTACAACTCAGACTATTGTGGTCGTGACATTTCTTGTACCTATTAAGTGTTGCAACAATGTATTTGTATGATTTCAGCTGTTACAACTGCGACTCTTTGGCATCACGGTAATAGGGTACGGCATTTTTTCGCCTGTTTAACTGCACAGTTTTATTTTTCGCTATCGATTTGCTGTAGTACCTTAGAACATATTCTGAGGTCAAACAGAACGACCTCACCGCGAGCCAGCATGAATTTCGAGAATATAGATCATGCAAAACCCAATTCACTTAAAAAGCACAGTTGTCCTGGTGAGTGAAATGCGTTTCGGAAATCAGTAAACACCGTTTTCCCCTGTCTGCCTTGATCTCTGGTTTTCAGACTGTCGTTCGAGTCGGGTTGCACGTAGTCGATGTTTTCGGAATCCATGCTGCTTAGCAGGGGGGAGCTCATTCAGTCTGAGGTAACTCGTTACGCCTGAGTTCAGAATTATAAATTTTCTGCTTGACCAAGATTTCGTGCCACCGTGAAGACCAGCCTAGACTTCAGGGTGGCTCTAATGCCACTCTTGATTCCTTGTGGATAGCTTGGAAGTTAATGCTGATAATCTCTGAGAACTGTACACAGTCGTATGCGTGAATACAAGGTGCGCTGATAAAAAGTAAAACATTTATTAACTGTCGGCTGCTACTTGGTAATCAGCACGTGATTACCGTCGCAAAAGGTAATACAGAGTTTGACAGTAGGCGTACAAAAAATATCTCGTGACCAAAGACGTAAGCGTAGTTATGGCGATTCGCTTCTTAAAAGTTTACACAAGTACAGATGGAAATTGTGCTCGAATATGTGATACAAATAAAGCAATATACTGATGCGAGTTGGGCGTTTTACTGCTCTGTAACTGGCAACAGGATCGCGTTTACGTGTATGTTATCTGGGCATCACAACCAATTAAAATAAATCCTCCCCCCCCCCCCCCCATAAGCATAAAAAAGCAAATGTCGGGCTTGGTAGTCTAGCGATAATGAGCGTGCAGGAACAGTAGAAGTCGCTAGTTCGAATCTCGGTGCCTTTCTTTTTTGTATTTTTAAGTGCAGTGTGCCATGTTTTTGGCTAAATATACCACTTAATCTTTTACCCTTGTTTTCGTCTGTCTGTTGCAGATCCTTTGCTTCGGGAACGGGGAGATGTATCAAGTTGAAATTTTTTTCACATACAGAGGTCGTGTTCCCTTCACGGTGTAAAATATACAGACCTAGAGGGCACTTTCTGTTGACCTACACTAATGAAAATTAGCAAGGAGCAAGGTTTTACAGTACACGTAAAGGAAAAATCCGAAAACTGGCAATTTGTTATTATATCACACGGAAATTGTTATCCAACATCGAACTTCAAATTACAACATCAGTAGTTCTGCGTTCATGTTGACTGGGTCCCAATACTAAACGTCAAATATCGCGCAAGGAATGGCAGTATTGTGTTTCGGAATGTAGCCGTCATCAGATATCCATATGCATATGTCGTTCAAAGTTGCATGTGAAGCAAAATTTCGCAGAATAGACGCAGTTAGCCTCAATGCAAAACTTCTAATTACTCTAATAACAGTAATACTTAAATATCTTCAACATTTCGCGGTCCTGTCACCAACTGTATAAACATTAATTTTAATAATGAACAGTCTCAGTTGCACCGTTTATCTAGAATTTACCTGTGTTTCAGTCGGGATAACCCAACCTTCTTCACAATAACATATCTACTGTCTGTCCATAGTGGACATCGCCAAGTTAATACTACTAATTCATAAACTATCGCCAGACCGTAAAACTTATCTGGCACTGCCTCGGCCCCACTTCGCGACCGCGATACGGCAGCCACGAGTGCTGTAGTGGATCTCCACTATGAACACACAGTAAACACTGTTATTCTGAAGAAGGTTCAGTTATCCCTACTGAAACCTGGGTAAAGTCTAGGTAAGCGGTGCAACAGAGGCTGTTCATTATTAAAATAATAATACTGGTCGCCTGCTTCCTGCATGACTTTGTCACATTTATACTATTAAAATGAAAACATTCTCGAAAATCTTTTAATCCGTGGGATCGGTATCTTGCCAGGATCAATGTCGATAACGGGTGAAAATAGTCGAGATTCTCTACTCCCGGAACGTATGAACTGTCTACATACATAATTAAGTTTGTATAACATCCTCACCGAGCGAGTCCATTTTTTCGTTTTTTTTTTTTTTTTTGTATATTGTGCAATGTACCTTTTTTCTCTTTTGAAAATGTGTCTTAATGACGTGTAAGATTTGGCAGTTCATGGATGACTGACATGCAATGATTCAAACCCATTACATTCTTATGCCTTGTATTAAATAACAATGCTGCAATGAGACTGAAAATTGAAACCTATTACAGGGTTGCCACAACTTTCCCCCAAGTGAAAGACCTAAATTGTAAAAAAAAAAAAAGTAATGACCTCTGTGTTTCTGAACGTGTGAACAAAAATCTTAAGTACTAACATCAAAATGTTGTGTAATGAACTGCTTGTAGATGGAGAAAGGAAGCCCAATGGTAGATATGTTTAATTAAGATCACTGATTTTATTTTCATAAAGCGAAACCTATTTGGTGACGAAAATATGCGTTTTCTTGGAGTTGCGAGACACATTCCTGAAAGCAGTGATGGTATTTAAAATAATCTCAGAAAAAAAGTAGGCCTCTCGAAATAAATGTACAAGGTGGGGAAGAGGTGTGTCAACCAACACTGTAGGTGACTGCTAATAAAATTATGCTTCTATGTTCGTAATTGTCGGTTATTACTCACTGAGTTATGTCTATTATCTACAGGTATTGTGTGATTCTTTTTCTTTCAATAAATACATGACCTCATAGTGTACAAACTGCCTGCGATTGCCACAAATTTTTTTTTCTTATCGTCCATTCTTTCAAATATATAAACTACTTTCGAAGTGCCAAAATATACTATAATAAATAAATTTTGTATCAAACGCCGCACTGTACAATGTACTTGCTGTGAGACAGTCACGATGCCCGAAATACATCGCCTGGGGCCGAGGAGGGGGCACCACAGTCCTAGGTCCATGGTAGTACCCGCACATTAGTGGCAAACTATGGGCTTTGGATCGGCAGGCCCGATCCGTTAGAGAGACCCACAGAAATGGCCTGCAATTTTGGCCCGCCACGAAAGTCCATTCATGTGGCCAGCCATTCACATGTCACAGTCACCACATCGATGAAATGAGACCGCGGCGATAACACACGCAACGGGTAACTCGAGCAAATACTCTGAGAGTAGTCAGCAACTCACCGTAAGGATGATCGCTCAGGCACATAGAAAAGACCATCAAACTCTATAACTAAATTTTTGGCTATAGCCTTTGTCAGAAAACGAAAGTAGTTGTGACTTTTTTTTACCGCCAGTTCATTCGTCCAGTTGCGGAAGCTGTCAGGCGCTGACGCCACGCTGCAACACACTACTGCCAGGCGGGCTGCATCGGGCACAGCCCCTGTAAATTAGCAACTGCACAGTCCAGCGAGCTAAGAAAGTTGCAACTCGGTCTGCAGAGGTCCTTGGTGCACACAAGACACTAGAACAGGTGGTGCACACAACCGCGACAGTATCACTGCTGCTGCGGACCTTTCGCTGCATCCACCGTGACTCGTGCGGCCTCTGGAGTGTAAGTGTGCCTCCCGGGCAGTCCCGTCGTAGCCGACAATTGGTGCCCAGCATCGACTCCGACTGCACGCCGCCTTCGCTTCCTGTCCACAGTGTTAACTATACAGACGGCGCTTCTACGAAATCGGCAAAAAATTATATACACCATTTAAAGAATATTATGTTTTTGAAGAAAACTACACTGTCAAAAATTCCCTTTAACTAACAGCTAAAATTAAAAACTTTTCCATTTCTGATGATGGTAATTCCGTATCCTTTAACGTAGTTAATTTACTTGTTAACATTCACATTTATGAGACTATTAAAATTACTGATGAGAATCTTCTCCAACACAAAAACCTAATGTACAAGAAATTAAAGATGTCATTAGGTTATTACTTCTGATACTCTCCTACAACTATTTCCAGTTTAACGCTGAATTTTTTTTTTTTTTTTTTTTACGACCGTAAGCCTTTGCCGTGCCCATTTGTATAACAAGTACGCTTGGCAACAGTTTTGTTTAACATCACCAAAGGCAGTACTTTAAGAAATTGGTGTCACCTGAGCAATTTTCCAGTCTTTAGGTACGGATCTTTCTGTGAGCGGTTGTATATAATTACTAAACATGGAGCTATTGTATCAGCACACTCAGAGGAAATTGACTGGTATACAATCTGGAACGGAAACCTTGCCTTTAATAAGTGATTTAAGCTGCTTTGCTACACCGAGGATATATGCTTCTCATTTTGGCACTTTCTGTTGACTGGGCTTCGGGAATACTTGCTTCGTATTCATTGCTGAAGGAGTTTCGGAAAACCACGTTTCTTAACTCTACTTTAGTAGCACTGTCATCAGTGACTCCACCGTTACTTTCGCGCAGTGAAGGTACTGATTGCGTCTTGACACTGGTGTACTTCATGCATGACCAGAATCTCTTTGGGTTTTTCGCCAGATTTCGAAACAGAGTTTTGTTGCGGAAATTATCAGGAGCATCTCGCTGTAGTAACCGCTATATTTAGAACTTCTGCAAAACATTGCTAGTCTTGCGGATTTTGGATTCTTTTAGTTTTGGCATGCTTTTTCGTTACTTCTGCAACAGCGATTTCACCCGTTTTGTCCATGGGGGATCAGTACCATCACTTATTAATCTATGTGGTATATATATCTCTCAATTGCAATCGATACTATTTCTCTGAAATCATTCCACATCTTTTCTACGCTTACATGATCAGATCGGAAGGAGTGGAGGCTGTTTCCTTAAAAATCGTTAAGAGCATTGTCAGCTTTTTTTAAACAGATGTACTTTAAGTTTCTTTTTGATGGTTGTAGGTGTTACAGTATTCAGTGTAGCAGCAACTGCCTTGTGGTCGCCAATCCCTGTATTCGTCATGATACTACCTATTCATCCAGGAATATTTGCTGCTAAGAGGTCAAGTACGCCTTCGCAATCATTTATGCTTCGAGTGGGCTCACGAACTAATTGTTCAAAATAATTTTTTTAGAAAGCATTCAGTACAATTTCGGCTGACGTTTTATGCGTACCGCCGCCTTTAAAGGTATAAATTTTCCAGCATATCGAGGATAGATCGAAATCAACACCGACTATAATTGTGGGAGTGGGGTACCGATTTGAAATGAGACTCACGTTTTCTTTGAACTGTTCAGCAACTATATCCTCTCAGTCGGGGTCGGTAAAACGATCCAGTTTAGTCCGATTGACAAGTACAGCCTCTACCCAAACTATTTCGCAGGAACTATCTACTTCAGTTTCACTACAAGGTAAACTACTTCTGACAGCAATAAATACTCTAGCACCAACTATGTTTAATCTATCCCTTCTGAACGTTGTTAGGTCGTTTGAAAAAATTTCGGCTTAACATATTTCCGGCTTTAGCCAGCTTTCCGTACCTATAACTGTTTGAGCTTCAGTGCTTTCTATTAGGGCCTGGAGCTCTGGTTCTTTCCCAACACAGCTACGATAATTTACAACACCGATCGTTTCTACAACCACCTTACTGTGTGTTACCTGCCCCCTTTTAGACAGACGCCATTTCTATGTTTTCCTGAGACCCTCTAACCTAAAAATCCGCCCCCACTACCCGTGTAGTGGACTCCTGACCTATTAAGCGGAATCCGGAAACCCACCACACTATGGCTCAAGTCAAGGAATCTGAGGCCTACACAGTCACATAACCGCCTGAGCCTATGATTCATACCTTCCACTTGGCTCTGCACCGAAGGACCACAGTCGGTTCTGTCGATGATGGTGCAGATTATGAGCTCCGCCTTAAACTCGCTTAACCATATCCGCTAAACAAAAGGAGAGAGAATCTCCTCCAATCCAAAGCGACACAAGCCATTGGCACCGACTGGGGCCACCACCTGCAGTTGGGTGCACCCTGTACTCTTCATGGCATCCGGAAGCACTCTTTAGAAATCAGGACTGACTCCCCCACCTTGTGCACACTGCCATCCTTCCACACTTTGGCAGCCATGTTACTAAGGGGGCCCAATTACGCGCCTATTATTGGAGTTCCGAACCACCAGCAAACTCACCTTCTGTGAACACCACGAATTTGCGTTCCAAGAAGGTTCCTCTGGAGGCCCTACGATCGGCCCCTCGCAAAGTCTTTCGCTGCCTGCCATACTTTGGAATGATCTCTCACTCGACCACAGGTGAGGGATCAACCTCAGCGCTGCAGACCAACATAAATGTAGGATAATGACATCACTGCTGCTCAAAAATCTGCAGTCAGAGAAGACAACTCCAAATGCAAGGGGAAAAGACACAACAATGCTGTAAGTGAATATCAGAAACTTATCTATTATAAAGAACGTTCCTAGATGTAGAAAGCGACCGAAATTGTTAATTCCACTTATGAGATTCTAAAAGAATTAACTTATATGGTAAAATAAACCAAGTCTGCTTTTCTTCATGGTTACGTGACGTTACGTATATATGTTTTTTATTTTTATTCGTCAATGCCTTCCGTTTAAGCACTCACTCAAGCTAAACAGGTCTCTGCTGCCAAGTCATTATCAATTGTCATTGATGAAGGGTGAAAGCAAAGGAAAGAGTATTCACTTTCTTTTGCCTGATGGCGGATTTAGGGAGTTGGGATGCATGGCAAAAGCGCATTCTTACGCGACTTTTATTTTTACCAAAGTACTTTTATACCGTAACAGCGTTGTGTACGTTGATTATGACTCTATGATCATACTGATATACTAAAAAGGACAACCAAACCAGCATCCACTGCAACGTGGATAGTAGTACGAAAAGATTTGTTTTTACTTTTTAGACATTACTCCTGAGTAGAAAATTCGAAGCGCAAATGACCGTTACAATCGAGTCTGCACAATTCGAAGTTCGAATAATTAACTCGACTTTACTCTAGATGAAATCAGGAAAAATCGAAATAAAATTTTGATTTTTTTTTACTATCGTATTTCCAGTTTTCTTACATGTTTTTTTGCTTTAGTATTTGAAACGGAAGGTATACATAAATTCAGCTTCATTCATTTTTCAATGCTGAACCAACTGTCACGAGTGGTTGCTTTTTGTCAATTAAGTTTCTCATAAAGAACCTTATGTCTTTGGAGCTAGCGTGTCACTCCTTATTTGTATCTGAGACTTCTGTTCCCAGACTAACCGTAAATGTCTTAGCGTTCCGACAAATACCTTTTGTACCCTGCATTGAGTAAGGCAATACTATAAACTTTCGCCTCGCCCGGTCTGCTTGCTCCCGCTTTTTAATACTTATGAGCAACATTATCTTTCCGCTCGATGATCGTTTGCAGCTTGGATGGTGGAATCCCGAAACAATTCGTTACCTGCTACTTCTCGTTGCATTCCACAGCGTCGAAACTCGTTTCTGTTTTACGAATGTCGGAAACTTCCTGGAAAATATCCTAAAGTGAAAAACGTCTACTTTCTCCGTGGTCGAAGTTCCTTGTGTGACAAAATGGCGTCAGATTTGAATCACTATTAATTACGAGACTGACAGTGCGCAAACAAAGGTAAAGTCCACGTGGTTGTCACTTATTGCCTGTATTGGCATATGCGGGTCATTGTTAGGAATCATCTTTATGTAAAATTATAAACTGGTGAAGCTGTTAGCTAGGATTCTCATTTGTGTGTCATTGCGATGAACAGCTTAGGGAGCGCCGCTAGGAGTAACAGAAAATAAAAATATTCGCTGGAATATAAACGAAAATCTATATTGAGTTTAAACCTACGACACATAGGAAGAGTTCGTCTCAGGACTTGTAAATATGCTCTAAATTACAGAAAACGTGAGAAAAGCCCTCCCAGAAGCCTAAATAGGGCAGCGCTGAGAGAAGGTGACAGCTCCCTCAGAGTCGGAAAAAAAGGAAGAAATTGCGCAACGCGATAACGTACTCAAAGGCTATATCGTACCCCAGCCACTGAAAAGTCCAAAATTGTGAGTGTGACCACTGTAATAAAGATATTGTTAACTAAATTTCATATTAATATGAAACACATGTTACGATTTTATCCCGACGTTTTCACGAAAACTCTACGGCCCAGACCTGAACTGGACACACAGAAATTTATTTGCAACGGATTAATAATATGCTGTGGTATTTCGTGCACTGTTAAAACAACTGATGAAACAGACAGAATTATCTGGTGTAAGCTAGGCGTTGACTTGTAATTATAGAATGTCTGCGGGTCGTTTTCATATGACAGTCGCCTCGATTAGTGAAGAAGTTGCTTCGGTTTTCTCGAGGCATTTGGGAACAGGTTGAAACAAACGATTAACAACCGTCGACTGCATACAGTCGCAAAGGCTGATTTCAAATGTCTTTGGTAACTGTAAAGCTACTTCACCTGGGTAGGGGGGACAGCTACTAGTCGGAGGTAAACACTTCCCCCTCACAGCGTTCTAATGTTGCCGGCTACACTATGCCACTCAGCGTCCAATGTAAACACAGCCGACAACAGGAAGTGTGACAGGACTACCAGACCGAGTTCAGAGCAGGAAACGGCCGGGGTCCCCGGTGGTCTAGTGGTAAGGGGGTCTGGAACGTTCCAGCGCCTCGGCTGGGGCTATTCGCCCCAGCCGGGCCGGGGTTCAATCCCCGGCCGGCGCTGGAATTTTCAGATTTCCGAACACTAGCCTCCACCTCTGCCCTGGCATGTGGCGCATGCCGGGCACCCCCGTGGGGTCCGTGCTTCGGATCCCACGTGGAGCTCACTCCCTCACTACAAAATATACCTCATTATGCTGCTGCAATCACTTATTTTAAATTTCAATACGCACACTTTCTTCACCAGACCACATCTACATATATTTTCCAGGTACTTTCTACATAAGACATCTCACTGTCGCAAGAAACTGCATAGTATCATGAACATTTGTAGGATTGCAACAATGAAATGAAATCCTCACTAAAAAAACTAATAAGTTTTATTTTCCTTTTTGTGCTAAATGCTGCTAAGATAAATACCAAAACAGCTTTCATTTTCTTGTAGGTAATTATGAAAGTAAGTTTGGCTATAATACTGAATAAATTATCTCAATGTCAAAGAAATGCAAAATATTATATCAATACCATCACACAAGATATTTTCAGGTGTCTCAGTCTGCCTTTTCTTTTTATTATCAGGATTGATTATACGATAATAAATAAATTCTGTATCAGAAATCGTTTCGTAACCGTTCACACTCAGTGCCATTTATAAGTGTATATTGTCAGCAATTGTAGTTTCAAAACAAACACAGGCCTTTTTTTTTCAAATTATTCAAGTGTCTAAATGAGATTAAGATAGGATACAGGTCACTAATGAGATAAACTCTTTGTTTGTATGATACAGGATAATTCTCCTGGTCTTATGTCAGCTGAATGCTAAATTAAACAGTTAACATTTAAAAAAACGAATTTTACTGACAGGTCTACATGTCTCATATAATATTTCTGTTGGTAGTTTCATGACAACCTCTCAGGCTCAGCTTTATATAAAAGTATCTTGCAGATCAGAAAAGAAATTTTATTACTACCTCTACAGATTCAGTTGGTCTATTGTTGTTGTACTATTGTTGCATTGCGAGAGAGAGACTGCTACTATAGCTGTTTTCTTTTGCTATTAAATTCCGTGCCATATCTCCATTCTAAATGCTAAAAGGCGTGGATAAACTTTTAGCAATACTATTTCCTTTTCACCACATCGCTGCTAGGTGTCGCTACTGGTCCCTCACACAGTCAGTTGTCTGTAGCGCAGGGCTTCGCTACCAGAGGGCTCTAGCGGAGCTGGCGACGACTCACTCTGCCGGGATTTGCTGCTCCACTCCTGAACGAGTACGCCAGCTGAGATACCCGCTAAATCCTCACACTAAACGAGAAGCGTAATAGCACCAATGCTACATAAGGCAAATCGTGATCAGCGAAACCACCACTATTATAACTGCTTGCTGAAAATACTGCTACAAACTATTTAGAGCGGAAGGGAGCACCTTACCGAAGCCGATCTAGAGGAAAATCCATTTTGAATGAACAGAACCCATATCTATAACATCTTTAGATACAGAAACTTTTGACAATGTTGACCAGAATATGCAGTTTGAATTTAAGATGCAACCAGGAATAAAATATAGCGAGAGAAACATTACTTAGAACTCCACCAGAAATGAGACAGAGGCTGTACAAGTCGAAGGACATAAAAGTAAGGCAATACGTGAGAAGTGAGTGAGACAGCGTTCTAGTCCATTGCCTGATGTTATTCATTCTATATGCAGGGTGTTTCACACTACTCGGGACTGTACAGGCGATTTAACTGATCAAGTTTTACATAGGAATCTACTTCTGAAAACGTCATCTTGCGATGCTACAGAACGTCAAAGTTATAGGAACCGGCATCTACAAAAATAGATGGATCCCACGAAGATGTTACAAACTTTCTAAGATGATGCAGATGGATAAATGCGTACATTTGTGATTATGTCCTTGCACCGGAAAATTATAACAGAAAACCTTTCTGTTACCTCTGACAGCATGTAACGTTATCGTTGTTGCTAGGATGTAGGACAGGAAACTTGCAGAGGCGGTGGTATGGAACGAAAGAAGAAAACAATGTGCAGTACACATAGGCTGTAAGATGCATACATCATGAACCATGAGCACTTGTTCATCATCGCTTGCGTGAAAGCCATCTCCACTATTGAACAAGTGCTTACAGCTCCAGAATTATGCAGTTTAGAGTCCATGTTTACTGCACTTTTTTTCTTGTTTCGGTCTATACTGCCGCCTCTGAACGTTGCCTACCCTACAATCCTAGCAACAACAGTACCAGTACACGTATTCCACTGTCAGAGGCAGGATAACGATTTTCACTTACAACTTTCGACACGTTTGTTTCCGGTACAGGGGCCCTTACCTCAAATCGATACATTTGTCTGTTTCCATCATACTAGGAAGTTTGTAACACAATCACGGATCATCTTGCATATACATACATTTACCGGAGCTGGCGCCTGTGACTTTGATGCTCCACAGCGTCGGTGGGTGACGTTCGCAGGCATGAGTTTCTAAGTAAAACTGCAAGCTCTAGAAGTGTTGTGGCTCAGTGGTCTGAAGAAGATGATTCTTGCGAGGAAGGAAATATATTTGAAGATGCAAGTAGTGAAGAATTAGCCAATGAACCTGCAGATGTGAATATTGAGGCAGATGGCAGTCCTTCCGATAATATTACTTCATCAGAGTCTGAAAATGAAGCACCACCGCAAAAAGGTATAGAAGACCACACATACATTAGTCGGAATGGAGCGATTTGGAAATTAGATCCTCCTGCAACTTTTCGTACGCCTGTCCATAACATCGTAAAGAAGGCACCTAGTCCAGCCCTTGGTTTGAATACCTGTAAACCTAAGGATGCCTGGGACTATTTCATCTCCAAGGAAATGATCATCTGCACAAATATTGAAGGCAGAAGAGTGGCTGCTTTACGTGGAAAAACGTTTTGCTTCCTGGAATGGTGGGTTTTCTTGGTCTTTTACTGCTTTCTGGTGATGAGAAGACTTGGGATGTCCTTATTAGAGAATTATTCTAGGATGAAAAGGAAAATCCTACATAGAAGGCTACCTTGCCAGTAAATAGATTCGAGGATATAAGGAGAATGATTAGATTTGATGACAGGCGTACCCGTGAAGCTCGATCTGCAGATGACGCAGCAGTTCGCTATGTATGGGAACTATTTCTTGACAAGTGTAGAAATAGAATGAATCCCAATCATTCGCTCACAGTTGACGAACAGCTAGTCCTAATCCGTGGAAGATGCAGCTTCACCCAGTATATGCCCTCTGAACCATCCAAGTGTGGCATAAAAATATTTTTGTTATGTGATCATATGCTTTAGAGGGAACTGTTTACACGAGAAGGAAGCCCCATGAATTTATTCAGAAAAATCTTGGATTGAATGTAGTGAAAGATCTTGCTAAAAGCATTCAATGATCATCAAAAAATATTACCGTTGACAACTTCTTTACTAGTGTGCTTCAGAAGCAAATTACAGTGGTGGGAACAATCAAACAAAATAAACCAGAAATTCCTAATGAGATGAAACCATCTGTCTCAAGAGCAATTCATTCCTCTTTGTTTGCATTTATAGGTGTCATTACGATGGTGAGTTATCTTCCCAATAAGAAGAAGTCTATAGTTCTCATTAGCACAATGCAATACGACAGAAACATTGATGAAACTAATGCAAAAAAGAAACCAGATGCAATAAACTTCTATAACTCTACGAAGGGTGGAGTAGATAAATGGACCAGAATATTCGTTATTACACTTGCAAGAGACGAACGAGAAGATGTCCATTTGCATTATGGATGAATATGATGGACATCGCAGCAATGACCACTGAAATTTTATTTTCCGCCCAACATCTGACATACCATAGTGGAAGAAGTAATAAAAGGCGTTTGTTCCTAAGAGGTTTAGCAGAGGAAATGGTAAGACCTCTAATGGAACTTCATATTCAGATCCCTAATCTTCCAAAGAAAATCGTTGATGATATGCGAACATGTCATATTGCCAAACCAACTACATGTTTCAGGAAAAAGAAGAAGATGCAATTATTGTCCATATAAGAAACACAGGAAAAGTGCTATGACATGCATTAAGTGCAAACCCAACTTTTGTAAGGAACATAATGGCGTTCTTTGTGCTTCTTGTTTGTCACATGTTGAAAACTAAGAAAGATGCAATTTTATGTGAACAATGAATAATAACTTTTTATAAAAATATTGCCTATACACATAATACTGTGAATAATGAGCATGTTTTAATTGAAGAAATTGGTTGTAATAAGTGTTTTAAAATGTAAACTGCAAGTTATAAGTGAATTAATAAAATAATTTGTATATGTTGTTTGTAAAGGAAAGTAACTAATAAAAATTCACTCTTAGAGTTTTATATAAAAGAAATGTTAATCAGGCCCACCAGATCCTGTCACTGTATCTTAGGAATCTTGCGATATGACAAAAAATTTGACAGAACGAAATTTAACTCCAAAGAATGAATATGTGATATGTGGAAAGAGGAAAATTTTAAATTAGGTCAGGGCCTTGGAGGCCCTGCATATGCATTCACGTGTGTTTTCGGCACCATGCATCCTAGCGTTAAGAGAAACAGAATGTTTGCATAAAGGCAAACCGCCGGGCTGTCCCCGAGTGAATGATACAGACGTCGAACGCATCCGCCACAGTTTCACGAGGGGTCCGCAGAAATCCGTTCGCCATGCAGCTCGACAGCTCAGCACGCCCCCGATGTCCGTCTGGCGTCTATGCGTCGACGTTTCTGCATCAAACAATATTAAATTCAGGTACTGCGAGCTGTTCGTGAGGGTGCTAACATCGTGTGAAGTTCCGTAATTTCACTCTTGGCAAGGTGGAGCATGGCTGTTTTCTCCCACAGTTAGTGTTTAGTGACGAGGCAACACTCCATTTACATGGAGAGGTGAACTGTCATAATGTGACAATATGAGGTACGGGACAACCACATGAAGTTGTACAACATAAAATATACTCTCCTAAATTTAATATTTGTCTTATGTATTCCTATTTTTTGTCTGCATCCTAGATATTTATAGGCATCTGATTATTCCAGCGCTTCTATGCAGTCGCTGTGGTTATCCAATATGTAATCTTCTTGTTTAGTGTGTTTTCCCTTGTCTATGCTATTTTTCTTACATTTGTCTGTTCCAAAAGCCATATTTATATAATTGCTGAATACTTATGTTATCTTTAGTAATTGGTTGAGTTGTTGATTTGTTGCTGCCAGTAGTTTTAGATCATCCATGTGTGGGTATGTTCCAGTAATATTGTATCCATAATTTGTATTATTTAGCATGTTGGATAGTGGGTTCAGAGCAAGGCAGAACCAGAAAGGACTTAATGAGTCTCCTTAGTATATTCGACGCTTAATCTGTATTGGCTGTGATGTGATATTATTTGAATTTGTTTGGATATTAAGTGTCGTTTTTCATTACTATGTTTAGGAACTGTATCAATTTAGGATCTACTTTGTATATTTCCAATATTTATAGTAACCATGAGTGGGGTACACTATCAAAACCTTTTCAGTAATCAATGTATGTGTAGTGTAGCGTCCTTTGTTTAGTTTTAGCTTGATATGTTACCTCTGCATCTATTATCAGGTGCTCTTTACATACTCGTGCTCCTTTGCAACAGCCTTTTTGTTCTTCATTTATAATTTTGTTCTGTGTTGTATGTATCGTTATTTTCTGTGTAATGACTGAAGTTAATATTTAGTATATTGTTGGTAGGCATGTCATGGGGCAATAATTTGCTGGGTTTGCTGTGTGTGCTTGATCTTTAGGTTTCAGACAAGTTATTCCTTGTGTATGTGTATCAGGGAATGTGTATGGGTCTGCAATGTAACTGTTAAATTATTTAGTTAGATGTGAATGTGTTGACGTGAACTTCTTTAGGCAGAAATTTGCTATTTTATCTTTTCCAGTGGTTTTCCAATTGTGTGCAGAATTAATTGCTTTGGTCGCTTCATGTTGCAAAATTATCACTTCAGGCATTTGTGGTATCATCTTTTATGTCTCTGTTTTCGCTTGTATCCACCGTGCATGTCTTTTATGTTGTACCGGGTTTGACCATATGTTGTTCCAGAAGTGTTCCATGTCTGTTATGTTTGGTGGATTGTCTATTTTAATGCGTGTGTTATCTATTGTCTGGTAAAATTTCTTTTGGTTTGTGTTGAATGTTTGGTTTTGTTTCCTTCTATTTTCACTTTTTTTGTATGTTCTAAGTCGTTTGGCCAATGCTTCTAATTTCTGCTTCTTTTCATCTAATTGCTCTATCGCTTCTTTTTGTGAGATTTTACCTAACCTTTTTGGTTTTTTATATGATATTTCTTTTCTTAGAAATTGTGTTAGCTGTCTGATGTCTTCTCTCAGTTTTTCTATTCCGATCTGTAGCCTGTGTTGCCATGCAGGTTTTGTGGGTTTCTTCTGTGTGTTGCTTGGTTCTGATGTCTGTCTAGTGTGTAAATTTAGTGTAGAGAGTGCTCCTATTTAAACCAGTAGTTGTAACTCTCCCATAGTTGTGTTTCCATTTATTTTGTTGTGTATGATTGTGTTGATAGTTTTTATTGTTGTTTCGACTTGTGGGTTATTTGGCGGTGTATGCAACAATGGTCTAATGTCTGTATTTGTGTCTTTGTATTCTATATATGTCAGCTGAAATTTTTCTTTTATATCTAACATGTGTGTCACTTCGTGTTCTATTTGTACTTGTTCTGGTGGCAGTCTTAAGATTTCGTTTTCCTCTGATTGTTTAATTGATGCGTGTTGTTCTTTGTTTGTTTGCTCTGGGATGTGTGAGTCCATTACTGTATTATTTTCTTCTTCTTCTGATTGGGCATTATTTTGTTCCAGTATTTGTTGTTCTCGTTGTTTGATGTTTTCTAATTCTGATTATTACACGGATCTGATCAGCTAGTCGTTGTTCTGTTAAAAATTTTAAATCTGGGCATCTGGTAGGAAATGTTGTGTATACTTGTGATCTGTATCCAGTTGTATTGGTTGCTAGGTTTGTTGCTTGGTATTATTATTATTTCGTTGTTGTTCTGTTGGTTAAACGTGTGTGTAGCGTTGCCAGGTTACTTACTACAGTAATTTTTTTTTTTTTGCCTTTGCTAGAGCCGTCTTTTAAGTTTGCAGGAGCCACCGCTAGTTGCTTCTTTTGGACTGCGACATTACTGTTCTTTCGAAATGTGCCGTTTGTTACTCTTAAAACCAACATGGAGAGCTCCCCAGCGGTGGGGTCGACTTTTTGAAACCAAATAAGCGGTAGTGTAACTCAAGACCCCCCCAGTATCAGACCCTGCATCCAGGTGGGCCTCCGTTTGCAAGTAACTGACGCAGAAGAGTTTGGAATTTTGCGTCATGCTATATAGCGTTAAGGAAGTCTTATTCCATAGTCTTGTTGCGTGTCATAATGGTTAGGACAGAAGCTTAACCATGCCTCGTCAGGTGCAGTAAAATTTTTTTAAAATCCTTATCGAAATGACTTTGGTGCCTATTTTTACTCAATTTATTGTTTTAAATGTAATTTCTTTCGTTCTATTCCTTTGTCACATCGTTTTAATCACCGTATGAACTTTTCCATTTGTTTCATTTTTCTTTGCATCATTCTTCTTCCAATCGGAATTTTTGTGAATGTGTATTTTATTGTACCTATCTGTTTGACTATTCAATTACTTCAAATCTCCGATAAATTAATTAAAAAAACAAAAGACGAAATAATCTATTTATATTGACTGTGCATTAACGTGAAAAACGTATTTTTCATTACAAGACGTGCCTTTTTCTGCATGGTAATCGACATACAAATATTTAAAACATTACCTAAATTCTTTGTGTACTATGGAAATGTATGGTAGATGATGATATGAATGAGAGAAGGTTTTCTAAGTAAAACAAAATTCAAGCAATGTGAGAAATCGATATAATGAACACAATAACGAAAACACAGGGCCATAAAAATAGGAGAAATTAAATCGGAATTAGTACATGAAGATAATTAAAAGTTCACGAACAAATATTTCCAGTGGAAAATGGATGATAAGAAGAAAAATTAGACCAAATGAAGAAGTTCATATCACTATTGAATCACGTGACCGAGGAGCGGAAATAAAAAAAATATATTTACATCAGTTGAATGAAAATGATTATCAATATCACTTCGATAAACACCTAGCATAGATTTCTTCCTCTGGTGAGATTCGAACCCACAACCTCATGCATGTGAAGCTAGTATCCTTTCCAATACCCTCACAACCTACCTAGGTCATTCGGCTTTCTTCACGTTATTGAGTCTCACACAAAATTCCGAATTTCTTTTCTCGTCAGTTCCTCAAAAACGTCTACCCACCAGGATGAATGGCTGCACTGTGTGATACTTGGGTGCTTAACCTACATAACCGTATAGATGGTTACAGAAAGTCGATCCTACCCCTGGAGAAATCTCCTTGTAAGACATAACGAAAGAGTGCCGCCGTTTCATTATATCTACTGATACGGTGGTCGACACACTGTTAGTAGTGTAGCCATAGTAACACAAACGGTCTGAAAACTGCACGATCTAAGTAACGAGGGACTACCTCGCACTTAGTCCAAAGGAAAATCTGCAGAATTACTAAAAGACTTGTAGCCAATGAACCGAGTCCCCTGAAGTCATTTAGTCCGTAGCGACTGCTGAGAACCTTCAGAGCAGTCATTAGGATTCGCACTCTACTACTTCGATGTTACACGTTCGGTGTCCTACTCTATGGAGCTGAGTCATGGACTGTATTAGGCATTTGAAATGCGATCGTATGGAAAAATATTAAGGATACCATCGACAGATTTAGTCAAAAGTACGGCGGTACGAAAATGTAGAAATTCTCAACAGCATCCAGAGAGCAGAACTCGATTGTTTTGGTAGCGCAATTCCGCAACAACAAATAAAACCTGTTGAAATTAATAATTCAAGGAAACATTAATGGCCGGCAGTCTGGACGAGCGTTTCTAGGCGCTTCAGTCTGGAACCGTGCGACCGCTACGGTCGCAGGTTCGAATCCTGCTCTGGAAATGGGTGTGTGTGATGTCCTTAGGTTACTTAGGTTTAAGTAGTTGTAGGTTCTAGGGGACTGATTAGCTCAGATGTTAAGTCCCATAGTGCTCAGAGCCATATGAACCATTTTTTGAAAGATTAATGGAATATGTGATCCACGACGCACAGGATCAACCTGGCTAAATAACTCAAACCAGCAGTTTGGGTTCAGCACTGAATCAATGTTCTGAAAAACCATGGATGGACAACAGATCATGCTATCGATCGGCAGTGTTACTGGAGGACGAGGTACTTAAGAGAGGAAGAATGACAATGCTTAAAAATTACATAAATGCTCACCATTAAATTTAATACTCCACTCATATAATCGCGCTAGCTGCCATTAAAATTAATCTGCAATTGGCATACAGTTAAAATTTTTTGAACCTAGTGCTCTTAACAGCACTCATGTCACCACTTATTTTAATCAATGTATTTATTTTCTCAGACATCCACCGTACGAGGACGCACTGAAAAGTAATGTCGACAGATGTTTTACGTGAAAACTCTCAAAGCTTTTTAAATAAAACAAACTTCATTAACATTCTACATTGTATTCTTCACGTCTATAAATTTATTTCTCAAGACACTCACCCTCGGAACCAGCAAAATTTCCCCAACTAGATACTATTTTGTTGACACCGTCACAGTGTACTGTTTGACTATGTTAACAGAGCCACAACCTTACCTCTGCTTGCACCGCTTGAAACAACTGAAGTGCTCAAAGGTTTTCTTAGTTTTGCGATAGACGAAAATCGAGACTGTGTGTAGGATGATCGACGGCAGTGCAAGGACGTCGGCTTGCTGCAGATGCCGCAGCGATCGTGTGTAGTTTGGCACTGCCGTGCTCAAGGAGAGTGTGCTCCACATGCGGACGAAGTCTTCGAATTCGTTCTTTTAGTTTTGTGAGCTCTTTCTCACCCACCAACATAGTCACTCAGATAAGAGAGGTAACTATCCAAAATAAGGATAAACACTTGTTACAAAACGCTCCTTACGCAAAATCAGAGGGCTGCAGATATCCAAAGTAAAGATGTAGAATGTTACTGACTTCATCAAATAAAACAGACCGAGTCATTATCTTCTCAGCACGCCGTCGTGTTATAAGCACAAAAATCCAAAAAATTGTTTCAGAGCAAAGTATGCTGTATTTTTAAGTGATGATCTTTGTAATGTACATCTGTATTAAACGTTATGCTGGTGATATATGGTGACAATGCGTATTTATATTTACAATGAAGAGAGATTGACCAGTGGCCAATATACAACTAAAACCAAGTTGTCACATGGATATTAACTGCAATGGATTAGTGGAGAAATACAGGGATGAAGAAGTAGTTCGATTGTCTTGCCGCATGTATGCTGTAGAGCACATCTTCCACCGGACTGCCTTGATGATGCATGGATGGTAACAGCGCAGTAAATGCCCGGTGACGAAAAGGTCATGAATTCGTAGACTATATAGTCAGTCAATAGATGGAAAATCCTAGTACACCATCTGAAATGTGGAATTGGTGAAGACAGACAGTCGACCGAAATTATATCGAAATAAATTCATTCTTAACTTGTCTTCAGTTGCGTTAGGTAACACCTCGATAGCTAACACATCTGCGTTCAGAGAATTTATTTCGAAGTGATTTCGGTCAGCTATCTACCGTCATCAATTCGATGCACAGGACCATGAATACTGTCGAAGTTTGGCATAGCAAACGATACTCAATCAGGCAAAGGTATCTGAACCTACAATTTCTGATCAATATGCTAAAGGAGAATGTAATAAAATCAATACCTGAAATTTAAAAAAATGTAATCCGTCGGTTAGCCTCTTCAGTGAAAGAGATTAAAAATAAATCCGTGTTGAAAAGGAGTTAAAAGATATTTTAAGAATACATAATGACTTGGTGGATTTAAGGAGTTTAAAATTTACGTCATTCGTACGAAAAGTTAGTAAAATAAGACAGAAGTAATGTTGTAGAACAGAAAATGTAAAAAATAATATTTTTTTAAACACGGCTATGCACAGCCTTAAGCCTAGATAAAATGTGGAGGGGCGATCTTATTACAAAACAACAGGCAGAGCCTCCCCATTGTCGCGGCTTCCTTTGCAGGTCGGAGAAACCGCAGCTAAAATGTATGTGGCCAGAAACACCACGTTGACTCACGGCCGCAGAAGCCCATGACACCCTTTAAGAGGCGGCGAGGCATCTCGTACTGTAGTTATATGAGAGTGAATTTATTCCTCGCTCCTCATGAGACATCATCAAACTTATTTTCCTGCTTCTGGAGTGTCTACAGCGAGTATGAGCGAATCCCGAAACGTGACATCTTACTTTTGTACTGCTCTTCGTTCCACACCTTCAAGGACAAACTTCTTTTCTGTGGCACTCGAACACTTGTACTTCTTCGATGTCATTTTCACGGCGGATCTATGTACTGTGCTTATGCTTTATTGAGAAAACACGTAAATTTTTCAAAGTGTTTAGAGATGAAACGATTATCTTAATAACCGATAAAACAATTCCAGATATCGAGTATTACGTACCGGCTGGCACTTCATTACGAAATGTTTACGGGGCTGTCTGTTATGACAGTCGCTTCCGTTTATGGAATGTACCGAACACAGGAGGTTTCTTCGGTAAACAGAAGTTCTTACATGGGTCTTGACAACACGATCGAATTACAGAGGTTCAAATAGTGAGACGCGACTGTGTGGAACTGCATAGGCAGATTTCGGTCTCTGGAAATAATTGTAACTCAACTAAGGACTTTATAGCGACACGAACGTCAGCCGGGTAAATAAGTCCCACACTAAGTGGACATCCAGCGGACGCAGGTAAACACTTCCTGTTACACCACGCCACTGCTGCCTCGGTGTAAACACGGAGGACAGCAGGAAGTGCACGACCACTAGCTGGACTCCAGAGCAGGAAACAGCCGGGGTCCCCGGTGGTCTAGTGGTAAGGGGGTCTGAAACGTTCCAGCGCCTCGGCTGGGGCTATTCGCCCCAGCCGGGCCGGGGTTCAATCCCCGGCCGGCGCTGGAATTTTCAGACTTCCGAACACTAGCCTCCACCTCTGCCTTGGCATGTGGCGCATGTCAGGCACCCCCGTGGGGTCCGTGCTTTGGATCCCACGTGGAGCTCACTCCCACACTACAAACTGTACCTGATTATGCTGCTACAAACATTTAAAATTTTGATTCGCACACTTTCTTCACAAGACTTCATCTACATATATTTTAAGGTATTTAATATATCTCACTATCAAAAGAAACTGCTTGGTATATTTGTAGGATTACAACTATGAAATAAAACCCTTACAAAAAAAAAAAAAAAAGATTTTGTTTTCCTTCGTGTACTGAATACTGCTGAGGTTAATACACAAACATGTGCCATTTTCCTGTAGTTACCAGTGAATATTCGAAAAAAAGGTTATCATACTGATTCATATATTACATACTGTATTTCACACATTCTCAGTGCTGAAAAAGCAATAATTATTTCAACGTCATAAGAAAATACAAAATATTACATCAATAGCAAATCACAAGCCAACGCTGTGTTATTTTTAGTATCATGATTGACTATGTGATAAATAAATCCTGTATAAGAAATCGTTTCGTAATAGTTGACAATATCTTTTAAAAATACTTTTCACTAATTGCATTTTCAAAAACGAACAAAGGCCTTCTTTTTTCTCAAATTATTCTAGTATCAAAATGAGATGTTTGACGTGACACAGGTTACTAAAGAGATAAACTCTTTTTTGTATGAAAAACGTTATTTCTCGTGGTTTTATGTGAGCTGAATGCTGAATCAAACAGATAATACTTAACGTTAACAAGAGGAATTTCTTGGGGATTTCACTAACAAGCCCATATATTTGATATAATATTTCGATTAATAGTTATATGACAACCTCTCTGCCTCTACTTTATGTAAAAGTATCTTTTGGATCAAAAAAGAAATTATGTTACTACTTCTATGAGTTAAGTCTGGTTGAATGAAAGAGATTGTAAAGGCCTTAGCCGAAGATGCAGAATGTTACCTTCTCTGCAAGGCATTTGCCATCAGTAATGAGTGAAACTGTAAGATAGGAAAAATGGATGACAAACGTCTATTACTGTTGTACTATTATATCACTAACGTTGCATTGCATAAACTTACTTACAGTTCTCGTTGCTGTTCAATATTCTTTAACTCACTATACCGTGCGATTATTTTGTTAACATTTAATATAACAGTAGCCCTGTTCCGAGCCACATATCCATTTTTAATGCTTAAAACTGTGGACAAAACTATTAGTAATACTAAATTACGAAGAGGTAATGATGAATGTAACATGCTGCATACATTAATGTCGCTCGAGATGTAGTTTGCATTATATGTTACGAGAACAGAATTATTTTGTAATGTGTGAAATACACAAAAATACGGTAACAGACAAACCGAGCAGTGATGCCGTAGTCTGTTTTGTAATAATAGTGTAAAGGAAGAAATAAACAGCAACTAGACATTTAAGTCACTCAATATTCGCGGCCATTTTGCGGTTCATCACTTCGCTGCTACGTGTCGCTACTAGTACCTCACACACTTCGTTGCCTGTAGTGCAGAGCTTCGCTACCAGAGGGCTCTATCAGCATCGGCGAGGACTCACTCTGTCGGCGTTTGCTGCTTCGCTGCTCAACATCTATGCTCGCTGATATGCTGCTAAATCTTCAGAATAAACGAAAAAAATAACACCAAATATGGCAAATAGTGATAATTGTGAATACTACCGAACCATCTCTTTCATACGTCCTGGCTGAAAATACTGATCCAAAATATTTACAGAGGAATGGAACACATTAGAGGAGACGAGCTATAGGAAAATCGAACACACTAGCCGCTAGAGATCGGTTGAAGAAATTCAACCCATATTTATAACATCTATAGATGTAGAAAATAACTTTTCACAGTTTTGACCAAAATATAGTTTGAATTTAAGATGCAACCAGCGATAAAATACAGTGAGCGGCATGTTATCTAGAGCTCTGCCAAAAATCAGCCAGCAGATGTAAGACTTATAAGAAAGCTGGTAGTTGATAGTTGAGGAGGGAGAGAGAGAGTGAGTTTGCATACAGAAAGTTTCACACGTCGTGCGACACACTTATCGCGTTTGTAGAGGGGACCTACCTGGGAATCGATGTCTGGAAACGTCATCCAGCGAGGCTACAGAGTATCAAAGTTACAGGCGCTGTAGTCTGTAAAATGTGTGTACACAGGGAGATCCAATGAAGATGTTAGGAATTTTCTATGATGATGGAGAGGGATAAATTTGAGGTTATGTCCCTATAACGAAAAATTGGAAGAGAAGACATTCCTGTTACGTGTAACAGTATGTACCGGTAGTGTTGCAGCTAAGATGTAGGGCAGGAAACTTTCAGAGGTGGTAGTATGGACCGAATGTCCAGTACACATGGGCTGTAAAATGCATACCTTAAGAGCTGTGAGGACTTGTTCATCTTCGCTAGCATAAAACATATCTCCACTGTTGAACAGGTGCTCATAGCGCCTCAGGTATGCATTTTGTAGCCCATGTTTACCGGACATTTTTTTCTTACTTTGATCCATACTACCACATATGAAAGTTAGCAACAACAGTACCAGTACTTGTATTCCGCCGTCAGAGGTATGATAACGATATTCCCTTGTAACTTCCGGAACATGATACATGATCAAATTGATAAATAATCACGGCATCACACTCTACTTACATACATTCGCCGGGGCTGGTGCCTGTATTTTGATGCTCTGTAGCCTCGTTAGATGACGTTTGCATGCATGAGTTACTAGGTAAAATTGCAAGCTCTAGAAATGTTGAACACCTTGTATAAAGAAAGCAACATACGAAACGAACGAGATATTTGGGAAATTAATCGAAGATAAGAAAGAAGAAATAGAAATTGTTTCCAAATCGACCTTTCATTTCGATGCTGCTGATTTGAAATTTCGTGGCATGTATTCGCTCTGAAGAGGATCGTTCAAATGATGGTCGAAATGTCGTTATTTTAGTTGTTTCACTGTTGTATAATGACACGGCCTAGTACCCAAAATGATTTTCTTAAATTTGTTTGTAGGAATTCTATCGCTTCTCAACGATATTTTCAGAATGATAGTAGTATTTTTTCCTACACCTACCAACTTTAATAGTGCTAGAAATGATGAAAGTATTACCTAATACTTTTTGATATGGAGACAGAGACGGTGCTTGGTTTTAATGATAACAATATACAGGAAAATTCAGCCATGTTTCTGCGAAGTAGCATTACGCCGAAATTCTGAAATACATCCGTATATTTCGAATGTGGTACAACAGCTGTAGGTAGGAGACGAGGTACTGCAGAAGTAAAGCTGTTTAGACGGGGCGTGAGTCGTGTTTGGGTAGCTCAGATGGTAGAGCACTTGCCCATGAAAGGCAAAGGTAGCGAGTTCGAATCTTGGTCCCGCAAAGAGTTTTAATCTGCCGGGAAGTTTCATATCGGCGCACACTCCGCTCCAGAGGGAACTAATTCTGGAAACAGCTGTATAGTTACTGGAGAGATACAGGATGTTCCAAAATCACGTTAAAAACTTCTAGGGAAATGAGTAATGATATTTTGAAGAGGAGCCCATGTATGGAAAGGTATATCCGTGCTACAGCCGTATGAATACACCTTCGCTAATGTGGTATGCAACAGGGTTATAATCACTGGGGGGGGGGGGGAGGGGGGTTACTTACGTCGGATCGTATGATGTCATTTGACAGCTGTCTCCTCTCTGACCTGGTTCGAGTCTCGTTCATGTTTCTGTGAGTGTTAGAGGAACATTGCTGAGTACACTTTTGCCGAATATACGGACACGAGTATTCTGTGTGGCGAAGCTCACAGTACTGGAAGAGCTGCTGGTCGCGTTTATCAAGATCGTTGTCCACAGCGTCTGACTCCTCCCCACACGCTTTTCGTTACCATTGCACAACGTCTTCGAGTAAGGGTGCCTTCAACGTCATCAGGTGCGTGTGTGGTGCCTGTGGAGACGCAGCGCACGCGAATTGGAAAATATATTTATATGGATATGGTGTCTGTTCTTCCGGACATGTCCGAAAGGACGCTACGAATGTAGTGTGTGGTCATACATAGGTGAGAAAGTGGGTCTCGCGGGAGGCGTGCGCGAGATAATTCCTGTAGTCTCACTATCCTCTGTGCCGTCGGTGGCTCAGATGGATAGATCGACTGCCATGTAAGCAGGAGATCCCTGGTTCAAGTTCCGGTCGGGGCACACATTTTCACCTGTCTTCGTTGATATCTATCAACGCCCGTCAGCAGCTGAAGGAAATAATATCATTCTAATTTCAAATTGGAAAAGGCCCTCCTGTAAAAACAGTGTCTCTGAAGACCGATTTTTTTGATTCTTTGGTTATTAAAGAGTGAAACTGTAGAACAATAGATGTACTCGGCCACATCTACACTGAAATGCCAAAGAAACTATTATAATAATGCGTATTCAAACACAGAGATATGTAAACAGGCTTAATATGGTGCTGCCGCCGGCAACGCCTATGTAAGACATGTGTCTACCGCAGTTGTTAGATCGGTTACTGCTGCTACAATGGCAGGTTATCAAGATTTAAATGACTTTGAACGTGGTTTTATACTTGGCGCAAGACCGATGGGACACAGCATCTACGAGGTAGCGATGAAGAGGGGATTTTCCTGTACGACCATTTCACGAGGGCACCCTGAATATCAGCAATCCAGTAAAACAATAAATCTCCAACATCTCTGCGGCCAGAAAAAAAATCCTGCAAGAATGGAATCTGAAGAGAATCGTTCAGAGTGGCGAAAGTGCAACCCTTCCGAAAATAACTGAAAATTTCAATGCTTGACCATCAACAAGTATCAGCATGCGAACCATTCATGGAAACATCATCTACATGGGCTTTCAGAGCCGAAGGCCCACTCGTGTACCCTTGCTCGCTGCACAGCACAAAGCTTTACGCCTCATTTGGGCCCATCGGTACGAACATTGGACTGTTGATGACTCGAAACATATTGCCTGGTTGGACGTGTCTCATTTCAAAATGTATATACAGTATGGAAGTGTATGGGTATGAATACGACATCATGACTCCATGGACCCTGCATGTCAGCTGGAAACTGTTCAAGCTGGTGGAGGCTCTGTGACGTTGTAGAGCGTGCGCATTCGGAGTTATGTGGGATCCCTGACACGTCTAGATACATTCTGTCTAATCACCTGCATCCATTCGTGTCCATTGTGGATTCCGACGGAAGTGGGTAATTCCAGCAGGACAAAGGAGCGGCCCACACAACCACAATTGCTACAGAGTGGCTGCAGGAACACTCTTCCGAGCTTAAACACTTTCGCTGGCCACCAAACTCCCCAAACATACTGTACGTCTCTAGTAAATTTTATAGCATTAACTACCATATCTGGAATGCCTTGCAAAGTGTTGATCAGAGGAGATCTCTGCTCCCTCTTACTGTTACGGATTTATGGGCAGCTCTGCAGGTTTCATGGTGTCAGTTCCCTGCTGCGCGACTTCAGCCATCAGTAGAGTCCATGCCACGGCGTGTTGAGGCACTTCTGCGTGCTCGCGGGGGCCATAAACGATATTTCTTTGTTTCCACAGTGTAACAGATTACTTGTCAATGTGACAGCCTTACCAACATGTTTTCAAATGGTTCTAGTATACGGTACGTCTCGGGAGACGGGTTACAATTTAAAATATGAGTATTATGTACTCAGTCCCCTCTACAAATTCTAGCAGGTAGTGATGGGAATTTCAGAACATCCTGTACGTTTCCAGCAAACTGTATAGCCGTTGTCGTGTTACAATTGGTATCTGCGAATACATTCCATAATTTGTGACAGATCGTGAGGCGCGACTGCAGACGTCCGTAGCGTTTACCCAGGGGGCGTCTCGGCTACGGCCGCTCTGACGGCCACGAGAATAGCCGGAGGTAGAGAGCGCAGCACGGCTAGTTTGAAGGCCACTTTCAACTAGTGTTGCCAGAGGTGTCTCTTTTTAGAGATTCTACGACTCGCCCCACGTAAGCTTTATCTGCTAACATTTCGAAATACACTATCCTATCAATGAGTGTACAGACACCTATTAGTGGACATTAATATGCAGTTTGTCCAACCTTTGTCTCTATGGCGGCTTGAACTCTGTTCGGGACACTAAGTGAGGTGCCTGCCGACAATTTACGCACCACACACGGAGATCTACGTGTTTGTACATGCAAGGCAATACATTTCTCAGCAAGATAGCCATATCTCTCACCAATTTTGAACATTTGGAGCACAATGGGCAGGCTCTTTAAAGCAGGTCGCGATTTTGGCGATGTAATGAACCAACTGAACTGAATTTGGTACCATATCCATCAGGAGGGTATCCACTAACTTTATAAGTCAATGTCAAGCCTAGTAACTGCCAGGGGTGGCCCAACACATTATCGACTTATCACTTTGTGAATCTCTTGGTCTTGAATTAATCATCCAGTTTTTCTTCAACTCTAATCATTCATTTGCCCCTACACGTACAGTCATGCTCAAAACTATCCTAACGCCCGAATTGAATTTCGCCTGATTCACATGCAACCCACATAACGCAACTGTCTAGCAGGTCCCCTTATCGCTCCTTGGTACAGTCTTTTGACTATTGAAAATGGTTCCAACAAATCACCACAAGAAAACACTGTTCTGTATCGCAATAACTCAAGATGTAAAGTAATACCACGATACTACAAATATCACGGAACACCTTATCACAGATAAGACTGCCCTTAAGGCTTGTAGCTCACATTTATTACAATAAATGACATACCTGACATTTTACCACTCTCATTATTATTACGTCAGATAGGTAATGCACATTGTAAATTCGTCGAATTCATGATTTACTCTTCAAAGTAACATACCGTACTTATTATTTAACACAAAATAAGATTAAAAATTAAAGGTATTCACGAGCAGCTAATTGAGAATATTTATGAACTTCAAATGACACGACGAACGGTCTCGTTCTGCATATGGATGCAAACTCAGGTCATGCAGACTAAGCAAAGATTTCGTGCCTGACGGAAACTAACAGTCACTCGTGATTAGGCATACAGAGAGTGATATACCTCGATTTTAGACTGAGCCAGTTTGCAAATACCAACTTTAAATTACATAGCGCAAGTATTTTTGCCGGACGCGAATTCCTACCCAGCACCTATTGTCCCTGTTAACGAACGACGAGAGATGTTGAATCTTGGTTCTTAACAAGTAACTTACTTGAATTGCCGTGAGGTAAGGCTTTGTACTGGGCAGGGATTCGAACTCAGAACTTAATCGAATAGATATCGACGCACAATCAACTGTGACATTTCGGATTTTCTCGGCAGTAGCTAGATGTTTTAACTGAAATGACGAGACGAAACATACATTTTTTTCCTTCCCAAGACTCCAACCCGGCATCTATCGCTGTTATATTCTAGAGAAAACGAACGTTAAATATGGGTTTGTTGCACCAGCAGCGACATGTGAGCGTGTTGGAACTAGAAATAATATGACGAAGAGTTCAGTGCTCACTGGGAATACAGCTCCACACATCATATCGCTTTTGACTACACACAAAGATACGTCAGCTTCCGAATTTTTCTCCAGCTCGGCCTAACATCTTGAACTTACAGTGATCTCGCAAATAGTCCTGTGTCTCACTGGGTGTCAAAACGTCACATATCGTTAGTGTTGACAACGAATGAAAATACATTAAACATTAAAATAATTATCCACCAGCAGATAGGTGTTCTCATGCTAGAGCTTGATAATACATAATGAAATCTATAGTGCCGGGCCAGGATTCGAACCCATTCACGCGCAGTATGTGGAGATGTTGAGGAATCTGCAGTTCTGAACAAACAACAAATAGTAGCCGTGCTGTATTCTCACGAAGGGATCAAATTGAGCGTTAAGTACGGTCTAAGTTGCATTCCCAGTTCAGAACCGATTTTATCGACATACAGAAGCTCAGATAAAATATGGACTAAATGTCCTTTGAGCGTTATTTAAGCATCACAAGACTGCACATACATGCAATCGATTTCGAGGTGCAAAGTGTTTATCTTACTTTGGTGACAGGTGGGCATAAGAGATTTCCAAAAACTTTTTATCGTACTGAAATAATCTTTTGTCGGAAAGAAACAAGGTAAGTGTTTTATTTGTATATATTTTGTAGGAAACTGTAATCGTGATGGAAGATTATACACCTTAATGTTTGACACAACTGCTAGGAGAAAACGATGCATCCTAACCAAACCCTGCGGTTCCTCTCCATATCCCCGTAAGACACGAGCAGGGGATTCTCCACGCATACCGCTACACAGCTGTTCCTAGCACACCTGAGATTTGGCAACATCGTCACAAACATTAGGCAACACTGTGACAATGCAATCACTTCCGCCTATGGTACTGAATTGGCTCACTAAATTTACTTGATATTACCTTTCCATTTGAATGGCTCATGCTGTATAATCCTTACGTAAACTAAGATACTGAGGCAGAAAATTCAATTTTTTGGCTAAAGAAATGCTATTCTTCACATAAGTGGCAACTTTTATTATCTTTCACGATGCGTTATGAGGCTGAGCGACCAATACCATGATGAGAGTGGTGCAAAGGTAGCAGTGTGTCTGTAACCCGGTGGTACCGCCCATGTCTCGTGTCAGAACGGCTCAATCAGTCGTCAGTTCCAACTGAGGTAGGGACCATCGTGTGCGAGCTTTTTTTTTTAAGGAGCTGCGAATTTCCAGAAAAAATTCTGTATCGAAATCGGAAGAAAACCTTTACACATCAAATCTTCTTGGTAGCTCGACTCAGTAAGTTGTGTTAATCGTCATAGATCATGGCGTTCTGACTTCCAAGCTGCTTCGCAATACCAGCGTCTCTGAAGAAATTCGAATCGATCATCAACGATACGAACTTCAATATTGTTCTTCACTTAAGACTCACATTCCAGGGTGATAAGTATGAAGGAAATGAGCCTCTTGATTACTCTATGCTAAACTTTCCTGCATACATGTGCTGACAGTGTCTCTAGCAACTTGCTTTTTCTCTGGGTAGCTTCAAATGTGGCAGTTTTGTCGTCTTAAATCCAATTGAATATTCTAAATATCATTTGTGAACAGCGTTCACTTCTCCATTAATTAATTTATGGACCTCAAAAGAAGCAATTTGCCTTAGTAGCTATAGAGCAGGTTCTGATAGGAATTGACGCAATCTTTTTCATCCATTTACCATAGAAAATCAAAGAAAGAAACCAAACATTACATTGCATTTACTCCCTGTGCCTTGAGTAACACATATGAATCCATGACAATAATAAATTATTTCAAGAATCTCCTGTGCAAGGAAAAGAACAGAATGGGACGCTTTAATTATAGCGCACTGGATCAGAAACAATGAAATTAATTCTGTGTCACATTGATGTACTGCATTCTAATGTAATAAAATAATCATCAAATAAAAACGGTTTTGTGCCTCCTTTGCTATCAAGAATGAAACACAAATCGTAGACAGATTTTATGGGTCACTACTCAACAACATTAAAACATTTTACATGGTTGAGAGTGTGGAGTGGAGCAGATGTTGTCGGCAGAAGGCAGCGCAGTGCCTCAGCCCCCGCCGGTAGGTAGCAAACGGGTCCCAGAGAACTCAGACGCATGCGGTGTTCAGAGGCAGATGCTCGGTAAAGAAATCTTTCGCTAAAACATTGTTGAACCAAACTATTATTACCAGTGTGACACAAAGCGAAATATATTGTAGATTCGCTTGAATTACACGCATAGCTTCAGCACCGAGAGGAAAGGGGCGATAAAAATTTTGTCGTTGTCTGCTTCCGGTCGCCAGACGTCATATTAGCTAGTCTCACGTTTTACCTCAAGACTACGGCCTTAGTCAAGAATAATGTACTGAGACTGAACTCAAGACTTCCTCTGGGAGGTGCCGCAGTCTACAATGTTGCAGATCGAACTTACTGCCGGACACAGTATCCTGAGAGGAGCACGACTGTGTTGTCCACCTTATGTGGACGGCTCGGCGGTCAATGTTCTGCTCTAAGGCTGTATCTACAACACATATTGCATCCTGAACACCTAGAAGAATTAAAATAACAAAAGTAGTTTATGAGAGCAACGTTAACTATGGCGTTCGAAGTATTCATAGTGTTGTGTTCGTGTGTGCAAACGCCTTCCAATGCCCACTCAAGGAGGACAAGGATACAAAGTCTAGCTTCAGTATTATAAAATCGCTACAGTCTGCGGATAAACTCAGACTTGGGTTGATAATTAATTTGAATATTTAGCAATACTATACCCATTGGTGTTAAACTCGTTATTAACCAATGATTCCCACAGCTACAGGGACACTACTTGTGATACTTAGGCAGTGCTATCAGACGAAAAGATCAACCTGACACAAACTGTGGGAAGTTTGTTTTACAAACTTCGTACCAGGATAATGAGCTTTTACGTATTTGGGATGTCTGTGAACGTTGCTGCTTGAGACGATTTAAGACGAAAGTAAATTCCTTTAGCAACGACAATGTTTGAAGAAACCGTCTTAACGGGACTAAATCGTGATTTGTAAATCGTTTACCGGCCGTACTCTACCGCATTTCGCTGATTGGAAGGCAAATAGATTACGGAAAAATGTCACAGAAGGAAAAGGGAGAACGAAATGTCTCCCACTGGAAGGTCATGTTGTCTTATTTAAATGATTACAACATCAGGTAAAACGACCAGTCAGATTGTCAGTATAAGAACATTACTGTTGTCAGTATGATGTAGCACTGCTCAGGGCCTGTAACGATAAAGGGCCCGTTTAGGTCAGTCATATTGTATAAAGAAGTGGAAGAGAGAGCACCGCTAAATTCCACAATCCGTATGCATTGCAGACACACAGAAATTACTGTTACAGTGTACTAATGGAGCCCAATTAATGAGAGAACTGCGTATTTTCCGGTGAGAGAGAGCACTGGCAAATAATCTTCGCTAAATTAGGTTACTTAATCTGGTGTCACTCTGAGCCAGAATTTATGGCCGGCGGCTGAGTGTAAGGTCAGTGGGCCGGATCCGAGTTTTGCAAGTGCGAAATACTTTCCTACATTATAGAAGCGAATATTAAACTGGAACTAATATTCCAAAAATTTTGAACTTGGATAGCTTAGAATGAAAATCTTTTTCTTTATTGCAAAGGAAAACAATTGATTTTCTAAAACATTCTCTGTCATACACAACTTGAAACAGGTCACGTCGACCAAATCATATGGAAAAATTGCCAGCGGCGTATATCGGCAGGCAGTAAGATCTCTTGGCTTTTGGTTTGGCAGTACTCGACAGCCATTTCTAGGCGCAAGTAATAGAAGAAAGGCAGAGCGTTATTGTTATCAAGTAACGTCTTCATCGATTACTTTAGTTTTAATGTAATCTATGAGTAATTACTCATAGATATTAACATGAAAAGAATTCTGTAGACAGAGAAAGAACCTCTTCTTGGGAAACTACTTGTATAGTGACCAAAAGGCACGAACTGATATTCAAGTACAGTGTTCCAGCAGCGGCATGAAGAAAATGATAGTAATAATGACGGTAATAATCCAATTATCCGGTAACTTCACACTTCCCAGTGGATCTTCACGAACTAAGAAAATATCTGAATTTGTGAACATTTCAAAATGGCTTCACATCGAGCCTATGATGCCTACAAGGGTCTTTACATCCTGCTGACATGAGAATAGCATAATCTCCGCGTCAGAAGCTTGTTCCTACTTAAACATTTAATAGACTCGCGTTTTATCCACCGTGACTACTTTTGTAAGCTCAGCACATCATCCGTTGCAGCTCACTCCTGGGGCTGGGAAATATGGGCACAATGGCCTGGTGGAACTATCACAGGAGCAATGCGTTGGTTCAGACATTTACTTTTAAGAAGCACAAACAGATTTACTTTGCGTCTGGTAACCTCAAAAGAAAGACGTTATAATCCAGAATTCGCAATACAAATCACGTTCCATCATTACCAACTGGGCAGAGCCAGGTTACGTTGGGAAATGACATAGCGGAAGTCATCGTAAACAGAAATACAGTCGCCAGTAAACTTACTTACATTAGAAAATTTTATTTTATTTTATGAACCGATAGCCATTTAAAGGATGGGGCTCTTATTTTACTTGTAATTGATTGAACTAGAGACGTTGAAAAATTTGGTGCTGGACTGTGATTCGAATTCGTTTCTCCTCTTTCGAGGATCTGAATCTCTCGGGACATTATAGTTCAACCATTTCGTCCCTTTTCGCAAGACTGCAACCTTCTCTAGGTCTCCTCCAAAGGTAAGTATGTGGGTCCGAATCCTGATCCAATACAAAAATATTCATAGTTTCAGTTCAAGCCCTATAACGTGCACACCGTCCCGCTAGTGAAAACCAACGTGCGCTTTTAATGTCTATTCATGTGTTGCCAACAATCGCAATAGGTGTCATTATTTCTTGTCAAACACGCACACACCTTACCGTTGGTGAGTAAGCAACTGATATTTAAGCTATATTTGTGGATGCACGGTAGGCGTGTAGTTAGATTGTCGCTTAGGTACAAAAGTTTGTATCCTTAGTTTAGATTCAAACACCTAGCAGCTGGTAAGAAAAACCGATACGTAAATTTGATTTTACTTAATTAACAATACGATTACGTGTTGGGTTCGTATCTCCGTCATATAACTTCACATCATGCACTTAATCTTTAAATGCATGCGCACTTTGTTACTTGAGCATGGAGGTATATCAGACATCTTTCGTGGTTAGTTAACAGGGACGAAATTGTCTTGTTAGGAGTCCCGGTTTATTAAAAAAATTGTCGTCTTTTATTTTCAAGTTTAGATTTCATTACTGGTATTGGTAAAAATTTCGGTAATTCATGACTCTTCATGGATAGCCATCAATATGATATGATTAGATTACATTAGATCAATTCTTGTTTCATAGATCATGAATACGATATTACGTAATGACGTGTAACGTGTGATTTTAATGAAAGATTTCTTTACATACCATGATTCAATTTCTTTACAACAATTTCTTACTCTCTCTCATTCTTTTTGATTTCTCTCTCTCTCTCTCTCTCTCTCTCTCTCTCTCTCTCTCTCTCTCTCTCTCTCTCTATCATACACACACACATTCTTTTTTTCTTTATTTGTTTGTTTTGCTCGACTATCGGCGAGGCATGAAAACGTCTCTGAATGAGCTTCTTAGTTTTTAGTACACTTACGAAATAAATATAAAAATAACTGTGAGAGTTACTGATATATGATGCTTAGTTTTCAGTCAGTTCCGAGTATTATTAGTAACCACGCTCCAGTCCCTAAACCTAGTTACAGAAATGCGAATCAGACGCATTACGTATTCCAGGCCGTAGCAACCGCGACTTGGAGACACCAGCTATGGTCACTTCCCAGACCGCTGTACGATCACATCGGTTCGTCTTCTTTCTGCTGGTACTGTAACTGAGATTTGACAACAAGGCAACGTATGTTTGGCAACTCTGTGATCGACCAGTTGCTTCCTGGTGTGCACGGAATTTATCCTCAAAGTTCACTTGATTTTACCTGTCATTTCCATTGAATAATCTGATTTATTATCACGTTAGGTGTAACAAAAGATTGTAAATTTACGGTTTTCAGCCCAGGAAAGTCGTTGCACGTGGAAATCCCAACTAATCTCGTCCTTTAAATAGCGGTTTACGAGTGCTAGACATTATCGATCTCGTAAGAGTAAGCTAAGACACGTACTTCTACTCCAGCTCTATGGTAATGCGCTGACCTGAGAAATAGCATCTGTTATGGTTCGCACTTCCAGTCTCACTGACTGTAACGTTTTTATCCCTTCTGTGAAAGAGCTACTAACAGTCAGATAAAACATCGATAAGGAAATCGCAAAAAAATACTTTCGGCTCATAGTTCAATGGTGAAAACTTACAATGCTGCACAACGGGTAACTCCTCTTCCCGCCGCTGACAAGCAAATTTTGGGTTTCTAGGAATACAAAACTTTACTTATGAAATGCGACATTTGTACTGCACGACGTTTTCAACAAAGAGATGGCGCAATACAGTAGCTCAAGTGGAAAGAAACACTTCCTTTTCAAATTTGTGCATGCTACACTGTTGGCTGTTCTGTGTAGGTGGCAGGTACGTGATTTTATTTCGGTCGAATTTATGCACTGGGTAGTCGAGGCAGCTAGTTCATTGTGATTCGGTCAACCAAGTAAATGAATTTACTGAACCTGCTGCAAATTACTACAGGAAGCCTGTGTGTCAATTCTCATCCAGTGTGGTGCAACGGCGTTACGATAGAAAAATGAGCCACATACTTATAATATGCTTGAATATCTATGGACTGGGTTCGATTCCAACTTCTGTCAATGATTTTAGATAAGAAAAGACAGATTCCATTCTCTTCTGGCAACACCAAGTGAAGAAGATATAATGACATTGTGGTCTGAAATTGACATAAAAAATGATATTCCTTTTCTACAAAGTAGACGTTAGGATGAATCACAATAAAGACTGGAGCGGCGACACGTAGAAACCTTTCTTATACTTGTTATTTATTTCTAGTGACGAAACAAACGCTATGTAGGCTCACAGGACATTTAGTCCATATTTTATCTGAGCTTCTGTATGTCGATAAAATCGGTTCTGAACTGGGAATGCAACTTAGACCGTACTTAACGCTCAATTTGATCCCTTCGTGAGAATACAGCACGGCTACTATTTGTTGTTTGTTCAGAACTGCAGATTCCTCAACGTCTCCACATACTGCGCGTGAATGGGTTCGAATCCTGGCCCGGCACTATAGATTTCATTATGTATTATCAAGCTCTAGCATGAGAACACCTATCTGCTGGTGGATAATTATTTTAATGTTTAATGTATTTTCATTCGTTGTCAACACTAACGATATGTGACGTTTTTGACACCCAGTGAGACACAGAACTAATTGCGAGATCACTGTAAGTTCAAGATGTTAGTCCGAGCTGGACAAAAATTCGGAAGCTGACGTATCTTTGTGTGTAGTCAAAAGCGATATGATGTGTGGAGCTGTATTCCCAGTGAGCACCGAACTCTTCGTCATATTATTTCTAGTTCCAACACGCTCACATGTCGCTGCTGGTGCAACAAACCCATATTTAACGTTCGTTTTCTCTAGAATATAACAGCGATAGATGCCGGGTTGGGGTCTTGGGAAGGAAAAAAATTAATGTTTCGTCTCGTCATTTCAGTTAAAACATCTAGCTACTGCCGAGAAAATCCGAAATGTCACAGTTGATTGTGCGTCGATATCTATCCGATTAAGTTCCGAGTTCGAATCCCTGCCCAATACAAAGCCTTACCTCACGGCAATTCACGTAAGTTACTTGTTAAGAACCAAGATTCAACATCTCTCGTCGTTCGTTACAGGGACAATAAATACGCGTCCGGCAAAAATACTTGCGATATGTAATTTAAAGATGGAATTTGCAAACTGGCTTTGTCTAAAATCGAGGTATATCACTCTCTGTATGCCTAATCAGGAGTGGCAGTTAGTATCCGTCAGGCACGAAATCATTGCTTAGTCTGCATGACCTGAGTTTGCATCCATATGCAGAACGAGACGGTTCGTCGTGTCATTTGAAGTTCATAAATATTCTCAATTAGCTGCTCGTGAATACCTTTAATTTTTAATCTTATTTTGTGTTAAATAATAAGTACGGTATGTTACTTTGAAGAGTAAATCATGAATACGACGAATTTACTACGTGCATTACCTATCTGACGTAATAATGAGAGTGGTAAAATGTCAGGTATGTCATTTATTGTAATAAATGTGAGCTACAAGCCTTAAGGGCAGTCTTATCTGTGATAAGGTGTTCCGTGATATTTGTAGTATCGTGGTATTACTTTACATCTTGAGTTATTGCGATACAGAATAGTTTTTTCTCGTGGTGACTTGTTGGAACCACTTTCAATAGTCAAACGACTGTACCAAGGAGCGATAAGGAGACCTGCTAGACAGTTGCGCTATGTGGGTTGCATGTGAATCAGGCGAATTTCAATTCAGGTCGTTCGGATACTATTGGGCATGAATGAACATCACGTGTATCGATTTCCATCGCGCTGGGGTAAGTCCTCCGGGATACGTTTATTCTCCTTAGTGTGTAAATATATTTGGAGCATGTCATTCAAAAACGTTTGAAACGACATAGACGGGAGCGGGTTGTTGTTAGGAGAGCAGAATGTATTAGACTCGCGGATCATGTGGTGTTATTGGCAGAGAGCGAAAGAAGTATGACTGAAATGTTAAAAGAATTGAACAAGAGGCGTGAGTAAATTGGAATGATAAATAATAAGAAAATCGCAAAATGTTCGGTGATAGGTGCAAGAAAAGCAAGAACAACTATAATGTTAGGCAGGAAGATACACAACAATTTAGTGTTTTTAGATAACTGCGACGTGCTATTATGGACGACATTGGAAGTAATATGGAGGTGAAAATACGTATAGCAATTGCCAACGAGACGTTTCATAACAGGAGGCTTTTATGTGGGTGCGTTGATAGGGGATAAAATAGGCAGGCACAGTGAGAAATGAGGTGGTGTTGAGTGGGAGAACAGAGAGAAATTTTAAAGGTAGCAGGATGAGCAAACACAATTGGCATGGACACTGAATGAGAAGAGATTGTTTATTGATGGTATGGAGGAAACGGTGAATGCAAGAAGAAGAAGAAGAAGAAGAAGAAGAAGAAGAAGAAGACGATGAACATACCAGGTGATGGACAGCGTAAGAACAGAAAATAGTTGTGAGAAAACAAGAGGGTAACAAATGATGGGACTGCATGGAGAGCTACATGTGAAGACCTGCCCTAGGGCAGAACACTCATGGTGGTGGTGTTGATGAAGAGGAGACTTATGTAGGACATTTTGCAAAACGCCCATTTTCTTGTAATCCAAATTTAAACAAAACATAGGCAGCTTATAATTTGTAGTCTATAAATGACCGTGAATTGCGTGACAGATGGAACTTGCCAGTATACCAGTTATTAGGACTTATTCCCACTCCACTGACGTATGGAGCGTGCGAACTGTGGCTGCTTAAAAGCCTCTGTGTGTGCTGTGCTTAGTCTCTTCTGGTCTTCACGCTTCCTACAGTTACAATACGTAGGCGGTTTCAGTATATTCCATTCCTACTTTCATCATGTAACGTCAGTTCTAGAAACTTTCTAATTAGGTCTCCTCGCGATACTTTGCTCTTCCACGGGATAGTCTGTGTCTACCATGAACTGCCCGTTAGTCAGTAAGTGGAATAATTGGTTTTTCGACACATGTCACCATGTTACTGTCGCCCTGTCTCCACGTCAGAGAGACGGAAATTCTGTGTGCCACATTTGAAGATGAGTCTGTAAAGGTTACAAAACTAGTTAATGGAATTACAAATAGTTGAAAAAGTGAGTTTTTGCAGTTTTCCGTATTTACATTCAATGCACTAGTCACAGGCTCTAGGCGATCCTTAGGGGATATGCTTAGTCGGTTGGGAGCGTGATGTGTCCCTCCGAGATTAATTTCACCTGGGCTTTAAGCGACTCACCGGTCACCATTTACAGAGCTGCCAACTACATCTCACACCGGGAATATTACCAGGATTAGTTTGCATCGCAGCCTACGGAAGAGAACGCAAATCGAACGAGCATTCGCAGTCATTCCCTCCATTGACCACCATTCGCCTATATTCAACAGTTAAGGATTCCTCCGGAAATATTCCAAGTAGACTTTCTCTGGATATTTTACGTTTGTTTCCAAGCGCCTGCCTGTTCAATTTGATCAGAAACTGTGTGACATTCTCCAACGGGTCAAAAAACCTGTGACCATTCGTGCCGCCCTTCTCTGTATACATTCAGTATCGCCGGGCAGTTGTATCTGATTAGGATCCAAGAATCTCGAGCAATATTGGGGGATGGGTCGCAAGCGTGATTTGTAAGCAATTTCTTTTGTACACCGATTGTATTTTCCTAGAATTCTACCAACGAATTGCAGCCAGCCACCGTATTTCCCTAAGACTGCGACTATGTGACGGTTCCATTTCAAATCTCTAGAAATTTTTACACCCAGGTATTCATGTGGGTTGAGCGATTGCGAATTTGACTCGCTGCACTATACTCGTAGGATAAGGTTATATCGTTTTGTGAACCGAACAATTTTACATTTCGGGAACATTTCAACTAAGTTGTCATGCTTTGCACTACACTGAAATCTTATGAAGGCGTGACTTCTTTCAAACAGAACTTTATTACAGGCAACAGCATCATTTGCGAAAACACTGAAGATCCAAATAGACCGCGTAACCACCGCCCCTTCTCCTCTCCAAATTGCTGTCTCAAAACGGTAAGTCCCATATGTAAACCACCTTCAGAAGTTCGTTCACTTTCCGTATCAGTTAATGTGTTAAAAACTTGACCTGAAGAAACATAACCCTTTGCAGTTGAAGACGCTCTGTTGTAAGAGAAGCTAGTTTTTCGAAAACGACTCAATATTTATGTACTGAACTAGGTGTTGTACAATTCTATAATTTTCAGATACATTTGGCGACGTATGTGGATACTGTCTGACAAATGTGTTGCGAATAAAGTGAGTAGTAAAGAAGTAATGAAGTGAAACATCAAGCCTGATGCTGACACTTTACTGCACGATCAGCGAAAATGTAGAAGTGATAAAAGTCTTTTTCCTTTCATCATTCTGTCAGGGATGTCAGAGGGGAAAAAAAGTTTCGCCAAGTTTCGAAATTATGTGTGAAGTTTGTTGGAAGTCGCCACGTGCTGCCTTTCACAAATGCTCGGTGAATATAGTCTCGATAATTTGCGCTCCATGAAATTATGCTGCCTTAGACGAGTACGCAGTTTGTAACTTTTAACGCCCGACTTATTGCGTAAACCTATGCCTTTAAATGAAGGACGGAAGGAGGATTGCGTTTAATGTGCTATCGATGTCGAGGTCATTAGAGACGGAGCAGGAGTTGGCAATGCGTCAGGGAAGGGTAAAAGAAGTCCGCCGTTCCCTTTCAAAGGAATCATCCCAGCATTTGCTTGGAGCGATTCAGGAAAGTTACGGAAAACGTATCAGGATGGCCGGATGCGGATTTAAACGTCATCCTCCCGAATGCGAGTCTAGTGTACTAGTTGACAGCTCGTCGTGTAGAAGCTAGCGTTGCTGGTGATGGGATTCCGGGTTCGATTCACGGCTGGGTTGCGTTCTCCGCCCGGGAAGTAGGTGTCTCTGATGCCATCATTTCATCATCATTCGTGAAGGTGGCGAAACTGGACTGTGTAAAGGTTGGGGCTTTGTACAGGCGCTGATAACCGTGCAGTTAAGCGCCCCAAAAACCAAACATCATCATCATCATCATCATCATCATCATACCATGTACTAACCACTGCGGCAGCTCGTTCGGTATACATTTAAATGAGCAGATTAAGTCAGCATTTTTAGTATTTACATTGACTTCGTTCTTCATAAATGAAAGCAGGAACTACGACAAGACAAAAGAATTGGGATAACGAATGAGAAATACCTGATTGTGCTTCTGTTTGTAGATGACATGATTCACGTTCACGAAATGACCTCCAAAGATCTATATACCACCTGAACGAAATATGCAATGAATACAACTTTAAAATTTCTAGTAATAAAACGAAAATAAATGCACTCCGAGGAAAATGCTCAGTCATTTTAAAACTAGTTTTGGATAATCCTGCTTTAGAACTGGTCTCTTAATCTTTCACTTAGGCTACGCTGTAAGATCTGATTTTTACTCTGATACTTAAAATAAATTACACAAATTCTAAGCTGTCTGTGACACTATTATCTGAATATTGGGCAATAAAGTACAAAAAGATTGTTCCGAAATTCTATAACGTGGTCCCGGTTCCTGTATTATGCTATGAAAGCGAAAACATGGTTAAAAAAAAAGCAAAAAAAATCACACGGCAGAGATGAGGTTCCTAAGAAATTCGAAGAGCTGCACAACAAGAAATGATTAGGAATGAAGATACTAGAGAAAAATTAAGTATTTTCAACAGAAACTAAAAAATTCAAAAATATCGTGAAGGCTGGTGAGAATGCTACGTCCCAGACTTCCCCAAAATATTCTGAACTACAAACGGAATGGAAGACGTGATATTGAAAGGCCTCGGACGTGGGAGCAATTTCGTTTGAGAGACTATCCCGCACGGCGACTACTGAAGTACTTATACATTATAGAATTCTTAAGTTATACAAGCCAAATAAGTAAGTTTTAATGCAGTTTACGTTCACTGATGCAAAAAAATTTTTTCTTGCTTTTTAAAGTGGGCTATGTTCTTTCTCAGAGTTCAAACTGTCTCAATGCCAAATTTGAACAATATCTGTTAAGCGGTTTGGACTCGAAAACGAAACAGACTGTGTTACAAAGCAGAAAAGCAACTGAGAGAAAGAAGCGGCGTCGGTTTCTGCAGGAGGCGGACATCATTTTGTAGGACAATGTTCGGGCACGCTCGGTTCAAGTCGTGACTGATTTGATCGGTATATGGGGATGGGGAGCGCCGCATCACGCACCACACTCATCTACATCTACATTTATACTCCGCAAGCCACCCAACGGTGTGTGGCGGAGGGCACTTTACGTGCCACTGTCATTACCTCCCTTTCCTGTTCCAGTCGCGTATGGTTCGCGGGAGGAAAGACTGTCTGAAAGCCCCTGTGCTCTCTCTAATCTCTCTAATTTTACATTCGTAATCTCCTCGGGAGGTATAAGTAGGGGGAAGCAATATATTCGATACCTCATCCAGAAACGCACCCTCTCGAAATCTGGCGAGCAAGCTACACCGCGATGAAGAGCGGCTCTCTTGCAGAGTCTGGCACTTGAGTTTGTCAAACATCTCCGTAACGCTATCACGGTTACCAAATAACCCTGTGACGAAACGCGCCGCTCTTCTTTGAATCTTCTCTATCTCCTCCGCAAACCTGATCTGGTACGGATCCCACACCGATGAGCAATACTCAAGTATAGGTCCAACGAGTGTTTTGTAAGCCACCTCCTTTGTTGATGAACTACAGTTTCTAAGGACTCTCGCAATGGATCTCAACCTGGTACGCGCCTTACCAACAGTTAATTTTATATGATCATTCCACTTCAAAAAGTTCCGCACGCATACTCCGAGATATTTTACAGAAGTAACTGAGACCAGTGTTTGATCCGCTATCATATAATCATACAATAAAGGATCCTTCTTTCTATGTATTCGCAATACATTACATTTGTATATGTTAAGGGTCAGTTGCCACTCCCTGCACCAAGGGCCTATCCGCTGCAGATCTTCCGGCATTTCGCTACAATTTTCTAATGCTGCAACTTCTGTGTATGCTACAGAATCATCCGCGAAAAACCGCATGGAACTTCCGACATTATCTACTACCTCATTTATATATATTGTGAAAAGTAATGGTCCCATAACACTCCCCTGTGGCACGCCAGAGATTATTTTAACGTCTGTAGACGTCTCTCCAGTGATAACAACATGCTGTGTTCTGTTTGTTAAAACTCTTCAATCCAGCCACAGAGCTGGTCTGATATTCCGTGGGCTCTTACTTTACTTATCAGGCGACAGTGCGGAACTGAATCTAACGCCTTCCGGAAGTCGAGAAAAATAGCATCTACCTGGGAGCCTGTATCTAATATTTTCTGGGTCTCATGAACAAATAAAGTGAGTTGGGTCTCACACGATGGATGTTTCCGGAATCCGTGTTGATTCCTACAGAGTAGATTCTGGGTTTCCAAAAACTACATGATACTCGAGCAAAAAACATGTTCTAAAATTCTACAACAGATCGACGTCAGAGATATAGGTCTATAGTTTTGCGCATCTGCTCTACGACCCTTCTTGAAGACTCGGACTACCTGTGCTCTTTTCCAATCATTTGGAGCCTTCCGTTCCCCTAGAGACTGGCGGTACACAGCTGTTAGAAGGGAGGGCAAGTTCTTTCTCGTACTGTGTAGAATCGAATTGGTACCCCGTCAGGTCCAGTGGACTTTCCTCTGTTGAGTGATTCCAGTTGCTTTTCTACTCCTTGGACACTTATTTCGATGTCAGCCATTTTCTCGTTTGTGCTAGGATTTAGAGAAGGAACTGCAGTGCGGTCTTCCTCTATGAAACATCTTTGGAAAAAGGTGTTTAGTATTTCAGCTTTACGCCTGTCATCCTCTGTTTCAATGCCATCATCACCCCGGAGTGTCTGGACATGCTGTTTCCAACCACTTACTGATTTAACGTGAGACCAGAACTTTCTAGGATATTCTGTCAAGTCGGTACATAGAATTTTCCTTTCGAATTCACTGAACGCTTCACGCATAGCCCTCCTTACGCTAACTTTGACATCGTTTAGCTTCTGTTTGTCTGAGAGGTTTTGGCTGCGTTTATACTTGGAGTGAAGCTGCCTTTGCTTTCGCAGTAGTTTCCTAACTTTGTTGTTGAACCACGGTGGGTTTATCCCGTCCCTCACAGTTTTACTCTACACGTACCTGTCTAAAACGCATTTTACGATTGCCTTGAACTTTTTCCATAAATACGCAACATTGTCAGTGTCAGAACAGAAATTTTCGTTTTGATCTGTTAGGTAGACTGAAATCTGCCTTCTATTACTCTTGCTAAACACGTAAACCTTCCTTCCTCTTTTTATATTCCTATTAACTTCCATATTCAGGGATGTTGCAACAGCCTTATGATCACTGATTCCCTGTTCTGCACATACAGAGTCGAAAAGTTCGGGTCTGTTTGTTATCAGTAGGTCCAAGATGTTATCTCCACGAGTCGGTTCTCTGTTTAATTGCTCGAGGTAATTTTCCGATAGCGCACTCAGTATAATGTCACTCGATGCTCTGTCCCTACGACCCATCCTAAACATCTGAGTGTCCCAGTCTATATCTGGTAAATTGAAATCTCTACCTAAGACTATAACTTGCTGAGAAAATTGATGTGAAATGTATTCCAAATTTTCTCTCAGTTGTTCTGCCACTAATGCTGCTGGATCGGGAAGTCGGTAAAAGGAGCCAATTATTAACCTAGCTCGGCTGTTGCGTGTAACCTCCACCCATAATAATTCACAGGAACTATCCACTTCTAATTCACTACAGGATAAACTTCTACTAACAGCGACTAACTCTCCACCACCGGTTGCATGCAATCTATCCTTTCTACCTGTCTGTACCTTTGTAAAAATTTCGGCAGAATTTCTCTCTGATTTCAGCCAGCTTTCTGTACCTATAACGATTTCAGCTTCGGTACTTTCTATCAGCGCTTGAAGTTCCGGTACTTTACCAACGCAGCTTCGACAGTTTACCATTACAATACCGATTGCTGCTTGGTCCCCTCATGTCCTGCTTTGCCCCGAACTCGTTGAGGCTGCCGCCCTTTTTGTACTTGCCCAATGCCATCTAACCTAAAAAACCGCCCAGCCCACGCCACACAACCCCTGCTACCCGTGTAGCCGCTTGTTGCGTGTAGTTGACTCCTGACCTATCCAGCGGAACCCGAAACCCCACCACCCTATGGCTCAAGTCGAGGAATCTGCAGCCCACACGGTCGCAGAACAATCTCAGCCTCTGATTCAGACCCTTTACTCAGCTCTTTACCAAAGGTCAGCAGTCAGTCCTATCGACGATGCTGCAGATGGTGAGCTCTGCTTTCATCCGGCTAGCGAGACTGGCAGTCTTCACCAAATCAGATAGCCAGGGAGGGTTTCCTCCGATCCATAGCGACACACATCATTGGTGCCGACATGAGCGACCTGTGCAACCTGTACCCTTCATGGCATCCGGAAGGATCCTTTCCACATCTGGAATGACCCACCTCGGTATGCACACGGATTGCACATTGGTTTTCTTCGCCTCTCTTGCTGCCATATCCTTAAGGGGCCCCATTACGCGCCTGACGTTGGAGCTCCCAACTACCAGTAAGACCACCCTCTGCGACTGCTCGGATCTTGCAGACTGAGGGGCAACCCCTGGAACAGGACAAGCAGCCACGTCAGGCCGAAGATCAGTATCAGCCAGAGACAACCCCGGACTTGCGCCCTTCTGAGCTCAGCTTGATTCCTGACGTGAAGGTAGCGTTCTCGCTTTCCGCGTCTGGGTTCCGGGGTTCGATTCACGGCGGGGTCAGGGATTTTGTCTGCCTCGTGATGGCTGGGTGTTGTGTGATGTCCTTAGGTTAGTTAGGTTTAAGTAGTTCTAAGTTCTAGGGGACTGATGACGATAGATGTTAAGACCCATAGTGCTCAGAGTCATTTGAACCATTTGTCGAACTTTGGGGTATTCGGTTCGGAGCTGTTATGGAGATACGTCAGACAATAGACCGCTCCATTCGAACTACCTATATAACTGCCGTAGTTACGGGTATCTTGCTCTTTCAACATCACTGGCGATGGCTTATATACATGAGCTATTCAAAAAATATCCGACCTTTTTTAATTGTTGAAATCAACAATGGTATCAGGGCGCGCATGCGCTCATGTTTTCAGGCATATTTAGCACACATACCTGATTTTCTCCACTACTTTGGAACGCTTGCAAGTGGTACACGTTGGATTTAGTATTCTGAGCAAAATGACGTCTTTACATCACATTTGGCTCCAAGCTTGGCAATTCTCAAGTTGAAACCATCGTGTGTTTGTGGACAAAGTAATGGGTACTGCAGGGCTAAAGGAGTGGTACAACCATTTCAAAGGTAGCCGCTAATCAATGAAGACAGAAGCCAGTTAAGGTACGCCCGCAATATCCGCAAATCAGGTCGTTACTGATCCCGCAATATTGCTGGTGAAGCAGAATGGACCAATCACTATCAGAGAAGTTGTAGTCTAATCTAAAAGCCGTAAAGTCAACTAACTAACTAGGTGTTACAATAACTAACGTCCGCCCGCGGTAGCTGAGTGGTCAGCACGACAGACTGTCAATCCTAAAAGACCGGGTTAGATTCCCGGCTGGGTCGGAGATTTTCTCCGCTCAGGGACTGGGTGTTGTGTTGTACTAATCATCATTTCATCCCCATCGACGCGCAAGTCGCCGAAGTGGCGTCAAATCGAAAGACTTGCACCAGGCGAACGGGCTACCCGATGGGAGGCCCTCGTCACACGCCATTATTATTATACAATAACGAACAACTTAAATTGGAAAGAACACATAGAAAATGTTGCGGTTAAGGCTAACCAAAGACTGCGTTTTATTGGCACGACACTTATAAAACGTAACAGACCTACAAAGGAGACTGCCTACACTACGCTTCTCTGTCCTCTTTTAGAATACTGCTGGAAGATGTGGGATCCTTACAAGATAGGACTTACGGAGTAGATCGAAAAAGTCCAAAGAAAGGCAGCACGTTTTCTATTATCGCGAAATATGAGAGAGTGTGTCACACAAATGATACTGGATTTGGGCTGGACATCATTAAAAGAAAAGCGTTTTTCGTTGCGACAGTATCTTCTCACGAAATTCCAATCACCAACTTTTTCCTCCGAATGCGAAAATATTTTGTTGACACCGACCTACGTAGGTAGAAACGACCACAACGATAAAATAAGGGAAGTCAGAGCTCGTATGGAAAGACACAGGTGATCATTCTTTCCGGGTGCTATGCGAGATTGGAATAATAGAGACTTGTGAAGGTGGTTCGATGAACAATGTGCCATGCACTTAAATGTGACTTGCAGAGTATCCATGTAGATGCAAGTATAGGTGGTCACATTTTTACTATCCCCTGTATGTGCATATCGCTTCACACGACCTTTGTTACCTCAATGTCGATATCGGCATCATTTTCGAAATATGTGAGCTTACTTATATTATCTGTAATGTTAATATACAACAGGAACAATAAGGCTCCCAACACACTTCCCTCTGGCACAAGTGGTTACTTTTACACGTATAGATGAACTCTCCATTTAGAATGAGATGATGTGTCCCCCCTACAAAAATATTTTATTGGCCGTACTTTATACGATGCAGGCAAACGGTCAACTACAATTGTTGTTTACTGTGCGGTAACCTCTAGCGTATCAGAAGCGGTGTAGGAAAATGTTTTCAAATGAGTATACGCACTCGTATTTCGGCAGGTGCACAGTTTTGCCACTTCAATTTTTGCACGTTTTTACAGATACCTTTTCGAAAATTTCGAGCAAAACAAATCGAAATCTTTATTACATCACGAAACAATGAAGAAGCAAATGCGGGTTTGTTCGCAAGCCCGAAGCATTATCTGGTACAAGAATCATTGATTTTAATAAAGTAGCTGTCGATAGGTTTTTTTCGTTGCTAACAAATGTAACTGACAATCACAAACTAATGACTTCTCAAATAACTAATTGTGATGAAACAGGCGTCTCGGTTAATGCTAAAAACCAATCGAACATCGCAGCTTGCAAAGGGAACCGTCCAGTGCGATCGTTAACCTCTGCAGAAAGGGGCGAAACTGCAACCATCCTCATTAGTACGTCAGCAAGCGGAGCTGACATTCCTCCTACGATTATTTTTCCACTAAAGAAGAAGCAGAAAGAATTTGAGTTAGGACTGACAGCAGGAGGTTGCGCTGAGGTCCACAGCACCGCATGGATGGCCACAGAGTCATTCTTTGTATGGTTTCCACAATTAGTGGTATTTTCTAAGACATCAAAGCACGTCCCAGTTCTCCTTATATCAGATGGCCACTCAGCTCATACCACGAACAATGACGTTATGGACTACGCGAGGGAGAGTGGCGTTTCTTCACCACCACATTGCTCTCACAGACTTCAGCCGCTTGATGTTTGTTTTATAAATCCTCGTTATAGTGATCAGCTTCGAAAATGGCTGCGAAGCCACGCAGGGAAAGTCGTAACCATCTTTCAAATTTCAACGCTTTTTGGTTCAGCTTTCGTCTAAAGCGCAACAATGAAAACCGCTATTAAAGGTTTCGAAGCTACTGCAATATGGCCCACGGACCCATCCATATTCAAGACGCACACTTCCTATCGGCACACACAACTGACAGCGGACGTGATAGGCCGTCAGATGAAGGGGTTATTATATCTGAACAATTTGAATTGCCTCCAACTAGCACACCAGCTGAAAAAGACGACTCAAACGGGCTGGATAATCAAGGGGACGAGGTTTCAGCGAATTGTTACAATGAACTGCCGCCTAAGAATAACAAAGTTATTGGGGCTAATTGTTCTAATCTTGGGTGCTCTTGGATGACAACTGACAACACAACCTCCTCATTTCATATTTCACCTGAGATTCTGATTTTCTTGTCAAAAGTTAACGAAAGCAAGAAAAGAGCGAGACTGAAAAGGGGGAACTACGTTGTTTTAACTGATTCGCCGTACAAAAAAGAGTTAAAAGTCATTAATGGGAGAAATAGAAAAAAGAACTTTGACAAAGAAGAAAGAGCAAACAGAAAACTTTTTGCGAAAGAGAATAAAATTAAGAACTCAAAAACGAGAGAAAGAGCCTGAAGATAAATGGAAGAAAGGAGTAAGAATACTATACTAACGAGAGTGATTATGAGGTAAGTTCTGACTGTCAGTGTGTATATTGTGGTGGGTTATATTCAAAATCAGTTGGAGGTTGGGTCGCTTTTTCCACGTGCAAAAAATGGACACACGATTCTTGTGCAGGAATAGATAGCGAAGATGATGAGTGTCTCCCCGTGTGTGAATTTTGTAAACAGCCTCAAGAAAAGGATACGATACATGAAAACTGTAGTTTGACATTAATACTCACTTTAAACTAAAAAAAATACCGAGCAAGCCAATATTTTCTGCATTTCCGATAATTTTATACGTTTTTGTAATCACTTGTATTTACCACCCCATTCTGCCGCGTGCAAATGATATAAATTTGTTTTTGAGTGAGAAAATATTGTTGTTTTATTTTATGGCAATGTTCTTATATTTTTGTGATTAATACATCATAATGTGTTCATATAAAAATTTGTAACTCTCTTATTTATCAATTTTGTACATTTAATCAAAGTTTTCAACTGTGTACCCCATTATACCTTGGATTCCCCAACGTGTCGGATAAGAAAGATAAAAATACAATCACTACTCGTTTCTTCAACGACAATTTAAGCTGTGTTCTGTGGTTCCTCCCAGAGTTCATCACGATATATTCCGAAAAAAATCATAGTTAACGAACGTTATAAATTGCTCTAGAAACGAAGGCAATCCCAGTTAACATTTAATAAGGCCACTGGTATCCTTCGAAATGCAACTAATCAAAGTAATGCAGAACGTCGTGGGTCACAGCGGATGGGTGGAATCGAAATATGACATTTACCCACGATCGCTTCTTTTTGTCAATTTGTGCCATTAATTTCTCTGCTCCCTAATCTGATTTCGTATCTCCCCATCAGCTATTCGATCAAAACTTTTTTAGCATTCTTCTACACCACCACATTTCGGAAGTTTCTAGTCGTCTCCTGTTTGGGGAACCAGGCATGTTAACTGCTGATTCGCAATATATTTATTCCGAAAGGCAAAAGGAACCCCGAAAACAATGAAAATAATTTTGTTTATTGGTGACTGTACCAGTTTGATTTACACTTAGTGCGAATATGAAAGTATTTTATTCCAAATCCTTATTTGAAGGTACTAAAATGTCGGTTTAAATGGCAGCTTGCTATGTAAGACATGCCCACTTGTTTCTCTGTGCCATCTCTTCTTTGAGATGATAAGCCTAGGGACATTTTACCCGTAGTTTTTGAGCTTTCACCTATTGAATACATTTTTTCTTGTCTCGTAGTCAGTTGTTTGCTACAGTAATAACGTTTCTGAACAAAACAAATGCCAAGATCTACCCACAAAGTTTTCGAGAGAAGTTCTAGAAGACTTGCAAGAAATAAAAAAGTAAATATCATGAAACAAATGTTATGTTTTTGTACAGCATGCATACTATTGGAAAGTGAAAGAAACTATGAATTTAAATGAGTGCATGTACGACGTTAAGTGCAATGCAACTTTAAATTTTCCGTAACTTTTCTAACTAAATGTACCTTTCCTCTCAAACCATTTATCCCAGAACCATGGAATTCTAACGGTCAGTTTTCTTACTCGAGGGCATGAAGAGTCGAGGGATATGAAAGGGAAGCAGTGGTTGGGAAGGGAGTGAGACAGGGTTGTAGCCTATCTCCGATGTTATTCAATCTGTTTGCTGAGCAAGCAGTAAAGAAAACAAAAGAAAACTTCGGAGTAGGAATTAAAAACCATGGAGAAGTTGTATTATAATGAACACTATGGTCTTTTTATTTTTGAAATTTGCCTGCAAAACCTCTCTTTCAAAATTTTTCTAAAAATTTCAGTATTAATATATTATTCATGAAAAATTGTTAGCTTGTTGGAAAACAGTGGAAATGCATGTAAGTAATGTTTTGTGTTTTACCGTTAATATAACACAACTTAGAATAAGGATCATATAAATAGATCAGTTAACATGGTGGAGATGGAAGATACGTTCTCCCCGTGAATATTGTGTTTAAAAACAAATGAATATTTTCAAATCAACAGCTCATTTCATGAAGTCATAACTAGAAGTGAATAATCTCCACAAAAATTGGTAAGTTAATTACTTTGGTGCAAGAAAGTCTCCATCATTAAGGAGAACGATGTTTTCAATAACTTGCCGGCAGCCACAAAAAGCTTTACTACTGACAGATTTCAGTTTACGAGGAGCCTAAAGGATTTCTTGCTAACCATCTCTTCCGACACCATTAATGAATTGAATTATTTATTAGAACTAGCGCGCGCGCGCGATTGAGAGAGAGAGTGTGTGTGTGTGTGTGTTAGAGAGAGAGAGAGAGAGAGAGAGAGAGAGAGAGAGAGAGAGAGAGAGAGAGAGAGAGAGAGAGAGAGAGAGAGAGAGAGAGAGAGAGAGAGAGAGAGGGGGGGGGGGGTCAAATAATACGTGTACAATCAGAAGTGTGACTAAATTTTCATTCCTCGTTCATGATCAGTCCATTTGCGGTCTGTGGATAGTAAATTAGCATATTATTTTCCCATTGAGTATCTCCCCATTATGGATCAATTTCAATGGAAAGTACATATAATCTAATCCTCTTGTCTGCCCCACTTCTGTTGAAGGTTACACATCACACAAATACCTTGTTGTTGTTGTTGTTGTCTTCAGTCCACAGACTGGTTTGATGCAGCTCTCCATGCTACTGTATCGTCTGGAAGCTTCATCTCCCAGTACCCACTGCAACCTACATCCTTGTGAATCTGCTTAGTGTATTCATCTCCTGGACTCCCTCCTCGATTTTTACCCTCCACGCTGCCCTCCAATATTAAATTCGTGATCCCTTAATGCCTCAGAACGTGTCCTACTATCCGACCCCATCTTCTAGTCAAGTTGTGCCACAAAGTTCTCTTCTCCCGTATCCTATTCAATACCTCCACATTAGTTATGTGATCTACCCATCTAATCTTCAGCATTCTTCTGTAGCACCACATTTCGAAGCTTCTATTCTCTTCATGTTCAAACTATTTATTGTCCATTATTCACCTCCATACGTGGCTACACTGCATACAAATACTCGGAGAAAAGACTTCCTGATACCTAAAGCTATACTCGATGTTAGCAAATTTTTCTTCTTTAGAAACACTTTTCTTACCATTGACAGTCTACATTTTATATCCTCTCTACTGCGACCGTCATCAGTTATTTTGCTCCCTAAATAGCGAAACTCCTTTACTACTTTAAATGTCTCATTTCCTAATCTAATTCCCTCAGCATCACCCACCTTAATTCGACTACATTCCATTATCCTCGTTTTGCTTTTATTGATGCTGATCTTATATCATCCCTTCAGGACACTTCATTCTGTTCAGCTACTCTTCTAGGTTCTTTGCTGTCTCTGAATTACAAAGTCATCGGCAAACCTCAAGGTTTTAGTTTCTTATCCATGGATTTTAATTTCTACTCAGAATTTTTCTTTTGTTTCCTTTACTGCTTGCTCAATAAACAGATTGAATAACACTGGGGATAGTCTGCAACCCTGTCTCATTCCCTTCCCAACCACTGCTTCAATTTCATATCCCTTGACTCTTATAACTGCCACCTGCTTTCTGTACAAATTGTAAATTGAATTCGCTCCCTGTATTTTACCCCTGCCACCTTCAGAATTTGAAAGAGAGTATTCCAGTCAACATTGTCAAAAGATTTCTCTAAGTCTACAAATGTTAGAAACGTAGGTTTGCCTTTCCTTAATCTACTTAATAAGGTAAGTCGTAGGGTCAGTATTGCCTCACATGATCCAGTATTTCTACGGAATCCTAACTGGTCTTCCCTGAGGTCGGCTTCTACCATTTTTTCCATTCGTCTGTAAAGAATTTGCGTTAGTATTTTGCAGCTGTGACTTATTAAACTGATAGTTCGCTAATTTTCACATCTGTCAACACCTGCTTTCTTTGAAATTGGAATTATTTCATTCTTCTTGAAGTCTGACGGTATTTCGGCTGTCTCATGCATCTCGCTCATCAGACGGTAACGTTCTGTCAGAGTTGGGTCTCCCAAGGCTGTCAGTAGTTCTAATGGAATGTTGCCTACTCCCGGGATCTTGTTTCGATTAAGGTCTTTCAGTGCTCTGTCAAACTCTTCACGCAGTATGTCATCTCCCATTTCATCTTCATCTACATCCTCTTCCATTTCCATTATATTGTCCTGAAGTACACTGCCCTTGTATAGATCCTCTATATACACCTTCCACCTTTCTGCATTCCCTTCTTTGCTGATAACAGGGTTTCCATCTGAGCTCTTGATATGCATACAAGTGAATCTCGTTTCTCTAAAGGTCTCTTTAATTTTCCTGTACGCAGTATCTATCTTACACCTAGTGATATGCGCCTCTACATCCTTACGTTTGTCCTCTAGATATCCCTGCTTAGCCATTTTGCACTTCCTGTCGATCTCATTTTGAGACATTAGTATTTCTTTTTGCCGGCTTAATTTACTGCATTTTTGTATTTTCTCCTTTCATAAATTAAATTCAATATATCTTCTGTTACCCTCTTTCTCTGCGCATGTCAAGTTCCGTAGGCCCAAATTGAGGAGCAAATCTTCAAGGTCATGGAACGTGTCAGTATCTACATCTACATCCGTACTCCGCAAGCCGCCTAACGGTGTGTGGCGGAGGGTACCCTGAGTACCTCTATCCGTTCTCCCTTCTATTCCAGTCTCGTATTGTACGTGGAAAGAAGGATTCTCGGTATGCTTCTGTGTGGGCTCTAATCTCTCTGATTTTATCCTCGTGGTCTCTTCGCGAAATATAAGTAGGAGGGAGCAATACACTGTTTGACTCTTCGGTGAAGGTATGTTCTCGAAACTTCAACAAAAGCCCATGCAAAGCTACGGAGCGTCTCTCCTGCAGAGTCTTCCACTGTAGGTTATCTATCATCTCCGTAACGCTTTCGCGATTACTAAATGATCCTGCAACGAAGCGCGCTGCTCTCCGTTGGATCTTCTCTATCTCTTCTATCAAACCTATCTGGTGTGGATCCCACACTGCTGAGCAGTATTCAAGCAGTGGGCGAACAAGCGTACTGTAACCTACTTCCTTTGTTGTCGGATTGCATTTCCTTAGGATTCTTCCAATGAATCTCAGTCTGGCATCTGCTTTACCGACGATCAACTTTATATGAACATTCCATTTTAAATCACTCCTAATGCGTACTCCCAGATAATTTATGGAATTAACTGCTTCCAGTTGCTGACCTGCTATTTTGTAGCTAAATGATAAGGGACCTATCTTTCTATACATTCGCATCACATTACACTTGTCTACATTGAGATTCAATTGCCATTCCGTGCACCATGCGTCAGTTCGCTGCAGATCCTCCTGCATATCAGTACAATTTTCCATTGTTGCAACCTCTCGATACACCACAGCATCATCTGCAAAAAGCCTCAGAGACTTTCCGATGTCATCCACCAGGTCATTTATGAATATTGTGAATAGCAACGGTCCTATGACACTCCCCTGCGGCACACCTGAAATCACTCTTACTTCGGACGACTTCTCTCCATTGAGAATGACATGCTGCGTTCTGTTATCTAGGAACTCCTCGATCCAAGCACACAACTGATCTGATAGTCCGTATGCTCTTACTTTGTTCATTAAACGACTGTGGGGAACTGTGTCAAACGCCTTGCGGAAGTCAAGAAACACGGCATCTACTTGTGAACCCGTGTCTAAGGCCCTCTGAGTCTCGTGGACGAATAGCGCGAGCTGGGTTTCACACGGCCGTCTTTTTCGAAACCCATGCTGATTCCTACAGAGTAGATTTCTAGTCTCCAGAAAAGGCATTATACTCGAACATAATACGTGTTCCAAAATTCTACAACTGATCGACGTTAGAGATATAGGTCTATAGTTCTGCACATCCGTTCGACGTCCCTTCTTGAAAACGGGGATGACCTGTGCCCTTTTCCAATCCTTTGGAACGCTTCGCTCTTCTAGAGACCTACGGTACACCGCTGCAAGAAGGGGGCAAGTTCCTTCGCGTATTCTGTGTAAAATCAAACTGGTATCCCATCAGGACCAGAGGCCTTTCCTCTTTTGAGCGATTTTAATTGTTTCTCTATCCCTCTGTCGTCTATTTCGATATCTACCATTTTGTCAACTGTGCGACTTCAAGAGAAGGAAGCACAGTGCAGTCTTCCTCTGTGAAACAGCTTTGGAAGAAGACATTTAGTATTTCGGCCTTTAGTCTGTCATCCTCTGTTTCAGTACCATTTTGGTCACAGAGTGTCTGGACATTTTGTTTTGATCCACCTACCGCTTTGACATAGGACCAAAATTTCTTAGGATTTTCTGCCAAGTCAGTACATAGAACTTTTCTTTCGAATTCATTGAAAGCCTCTCGCATAGCCCTCCTTACACTACATTTCCCTTCGCGTAATTTTTGTTTGTCTGCAAGGCTTTGGCTATGTTTATGTTTGCTGTGAAGTTCCCTTTGCTTCCGCAGCAGTTTTCTAACTCGGTTGTTGTACCACGGTGGCTCTTTTCCATTTCTTACGATCTTCCTTGGCACATACTCATCTAACGCATATTGTTCGATGGTTTTGAACTTTGTCCACTGACCCTCAACACTATCTGTACTTGAGACAAAACTTTTGTGTTGAGCCGTCAGGTACTCTGTAATCTGCTTTTTGTCACTTTTGCTAAACAGAAAAATCTTATTACCTTTTTAATATTTCTATTTACGGCTGAAATCGTCGATGCAGTAACCGCTTTATGATCGCTGATTCCCTGTTCTGCATTAACTGATTCAAATAGTTCGGGTCTGTTTGTCACCAGAAGGTCTAATATATTATCGCCACGAGTCGGTTCTCTGTTTAACTGCTCAAGGTAGTATTCAGATAAAGCACTTAAAAATATTTCAATGGATTCTTTGTCCCTGCCACCCGTTATGAACGTTTGAGTCTCCCAGTCTATATCCAGCAAAATTAAAATCTCCTCCCAGAACTATAACATTTCCCTAAGGGGCTCCATCACTAGCCTAACGTTGGAGCTCCCAATAACTAATAAACCCCTCCCCCCGTGTGCCTGCTCGGACCTTGCTGAAGGAGCAGCCACATGTCCATTCACAGGCAGAGCGGGCGATGCCACACGGCCAGCCTCCACATTGACCCTCCGCCTCGTGCGCCGCGAACGCCACTGAACCCGCCACTCCCCTTGGGGAGAGGGTGGCCCAACCGCGCCCGGTACCCGCGAAGATCTCTCGACAGCAGGGACAGTGGGTGAAGCATCTAATACCTGGGGTGCACCATGCGACGCACCAGACTCCCCACTGCCGCTACACTCCGAGGCAGCAGCCTGAAGACGGCTGACCGCGGCCATCAACACGCTCAGCTGTTCGCGAAGAGTGGCCAGCGTCCGTACACAGCAGTCACACATCCTATCCATCCTAAGGAATCAATTTACCGAAGAGACTTAATCAACTTTTAAGTAGACTGCTAATTCACTAAAGGCGATTGATTACTGACTAAACTGTGATTGCTAACCACTTCTTGTGGAAAACAATGAAAATAGCACTACCTGTCTCTGGACTGTATTCAAAACAAACACTAGCACTACTGGCACTATGGCTGACTACAAGGACTCTCTCTGACTGTATTCAAAACAAACACGAAATCTATGTAACACTATTACTAGCACTCGACAATTAAAGCTTCCTAAAAGCAAAAACACACGGAAGAAGAAGTGACAAGTAAGAAAAATAGAGTTAATACTTAAATTAAGGTAGCTCGCTGCACAGCAGACGTGAAGCAGCTGGCGGTTAGGGCGACACATGAACTTACAACAAAAAAGTAATAACAGATAGAAATACATGTTCATGAACCTGAGAGAAAATCAGTCCATAAGTTTAAGCAAACGCTATCAGCAGTACAATGAGAATCAGCTTAATTTTTCAATTAACTCCTCGACAGAATAAAAGGAGTGACCCATGAGGAAACACTCCAGTTTCGATTTGAAAGCGCGTGGATTACAGCTAAGATTTTTGAATTCGAGTGGCAGCTTATTGTAAATGGATGCAGCAGTATACTCACACATTTTTGCACAAGAGTTAAGGAAGTCCGATCCAAATGGAGGTTTGATTTCTCCCGAGTATTAACCGAGTGAAAGCTGCTTATTGTTGGAAATAAACTAATATCGGTAACAAGAAACGACAATAAGGAATATACATATTGAGAGGCCAAGGTCAAAATACCCAGACTCCCTGAACAGAAGTCGACAAGAGGTTCGTGAACTCACACCACTTTTTGCCCGAACCTCCAGTTTCTGAGCCAAAAATATCCATCTAGAATGGGAAGAGTTACCCAAAAACATAATACCATACGACATAAGTGAATGGAAATAAGCAAAGTAGACTAATTTACTTGTCGAAGTATCACTCACTTTCGGCACCGTTCCAATAGTGAAAATGGCAGTATTAAGTCTTTGAACAAGATCCTGAACGTGGGCTTTCCACGACATCTTACTATTTATTTGAACACCTAGGAATGTGAACCGTTCAGTTTCACCAATCATATGCCCATGCTGTGAAATTAAAACGTCAGGTTTTGTTGAATTGTGTGTTAGAAAATGTAAAAACTGAAGCTTACTGTGATTTAACGTTAGTTTATTTTCTACAAGCCATGGACTGAGGTCATGTACTGCACTACTTGAAACGGAGTCAATGTTGCACCCAACATCCTTTACTACCAAGCTAGTGTCATCAGCAAACAGAAATATTTTAGAGTTACCCATAATACTTGAGGGCATATCATTTATATAAATAAGGAACTGGAGCGGCCCCAACACTGATCCCTGAGGAACCCCCTCCCCCTTGACAGTACACCACTCAGATCCCTCATCACACTGTATTACTTTCCCCCATTCCCGTAGATCGTTCCCTAATGATCTTCCGGAAACACTCTACAACTTCAGATTCTGTCAGTTCTTTCAGGTCCCATCTCCTTAAATTCCCACCTTTTTCCAGTTTCTTCAGTTTAATCTACAGTTCATAATCAATATATTGTGATCAGAGTCCACATTTGCCCCTGGAAATGTCTTACAATTTAAAATCTGTTTCCTAAATCTCTGTCTTACCATTATATAATATATATGAAATATTGCAGTATCTCCAGGTCTCTTCCACGTATACAATCTTCTTTCATGATTTTTGAACCAAGTGTTAGCTATGATTAAGTTATGCTCTGGGCAAAAACCTACCAGGCGGCTTCCTCTTTCATTTTTTACCCCCATTCCATATTCACCTACTACGTTTCCTTTTCTTCCATTTCCTACTGTCGAATTCCAGTCACCCATTAATATTAAATTTTCATCTCCCATCACTATCCGAATGATTTCCTTTATCTCATCACACATTTCATCAATTTCTTCATCATCTGCGGACTACTTTTACGGCTTTGGTAGGCGTGGGATTCGTGGCTATCTTGGCCACAACAATGCGTTCACTATGCTGTTTGTAGTAGCTTACCCGCATTCCTATTTTTATTAATTATTAGACCTACTTATGCATTAGCTTCATATTAGCCTTCCTAATACTAAACTCTATATCCGATGTTAACAATGACGCCGGTGGATGGACTATCAGGAAATTACTGACCGTCGAGAAAGTCACAAATATAACCGACAAGCTAATGGGCCCTTCACAGGAAAAGGTTTTTTGCCAGAAAACGGGGAAAATTGAAACCCAGCAAATGAGTAAAAAAATGGATATTCACTGACAAAAAAAATAGTGTACGCACACAACTTACACAACAATAGTCTGGGATTACTCTATTACGTAATACAGTTTTTGTGATTGTATCTTGCAGCTTTAGTTATTTTTAATTAAAAGAGGCTTTAAAAGGACAGAAAGAACGTGTTGGACTACGCTACAGATCGTTCTGTTAGCACAGTCTTTACTTTGTAATCACTTTCGTTGACTTCGGCAACTCTCAACAGAAATCTCCAACCTAACCGAGACAATGTGCTACGATACAGCCGAGATCATGACAAGAGAATGGGCTACATCACACTCGAAGTAAATGTATCCCCATGACCTGTATACGTCTGTTATAAAAAATCTCCAAGCCACTCTCCTCAAATAGACCGCAATCTTCTCTTGACCTTCAACTGTTACTATTTCAGAATTAAAAACCAGATTCAAAGAAAATTTGGCTACAAGGCACAAAACTAGAAAAATAAAAATAATAAAAGTGAGAACGTGAAACATGTTAGCAATAATCATAAACATGAGATTTACAGAAAATATAATTGAGAAAGGAAATCATTAATATTATCGACCGTTTAGGAACCGTTTAGGAAATGGATAAAACCACATATCGAATAAGTGGTGGAAGAGTTAGTGTGTTTTAAGATTAAAACCAAACAAGAATTAGAGAAAAATATATCGAAGCAAGGCCTCTATTACGAAAAATTGCTAAATCTCGAGACAAATTGTGTCCTTCTGTATTAGATGAAATGTTTTGGCCCCTAGTACGGATGAAACAGTATCTGCAGTATCAACAGGAACTTCGGACATGTGTTTCATATTTCATCCAAGCCTGCAGTCTATAAATATTTAAACAAAATACTAAAACAAAATACCACTACAGGGAATTACTTACGAAGTAGTTCTTGGTAAAGAAACACAGGACACAATTACGTATGTAGGCTTAATACGAACTACAACTGTGTTTATAAATCGCTATAGTTGCCTTGGACTAACGACGAGCAAATATCAATATAACCTGTACGCTTTTCAAAGCTGTTATCCATGAAAAAGCCAAACTACGTATCGTGAACAAAATACAGTTTAACACCGAAACAATGACATTAGCTGACAATGGGCACAGACTTTAGTCAATGGGCACTGTTGAAAATTTGTGCCAGACCAGGATTAGCACCCGAGTCCCCTGGTTACGAGGGAGAGGCAATGATCACTGTGTCCGAATTACACAGTGGTCAACAGAATAGCACGAACTGCCCGAGCATGCTGTTCTTTAGATCCAAATTCTCAATTTCTCCATAGACTGCTAATGCACTGCTCCTTGAACATAATCCTCCTCCCTTTAATTATACAGTACATGGCCAAAAAACAGACACCGAATATATGCAAACTTGGCCTTACGAACATTGCAAACGTCGTCTATGTAACACACGTCAAACTTCAAAGAATTTACCAATTCGTTGCATTGTTTACTATAGACCACAAATCAAGTAACGTAAAAAAAGCACTGCGTCTATTGAGATCATGATTCAGAGTTAAAAAAAACTAATAAGTCGCCTACATATTACAGTTGCTGCCGAAAGAGGAGAACCATTATTTTCCCACAAAAGGAAATATAGTTAAAATTACGCTTCTATTTCGGTTAGTTTATGCGGTTACTAAAATTTGCAGTGAAAGTTACATAGTGGACTCTACCCTCCCCCCACCAGAAACGTAGTTATCGTGGCTGTTGTGAGACTTTTGTACACAGTTAGAGAAAGTGTGTTAAATGTGGCGCGGACGGAAACGCTAGGCTACGCTACAGGGCAATCTGCTCGCACAACGTTTAGTCGGCATTCATAATCGTTGGCGTAAACAACTCTCAATCAAATTACCACCTTCCAACCTAACTTAGATCTCGGGCTACACTACCAATCGGCCTGTCATCACAACCAAAAATTCATTGAGGGGGGTGGAGGGATTTCCTGTAGCTGTCTCTAATGTATCTCTAGGCAAAACTGCCAGTTTTGTCAGACTCAACAGCAAGATTTACCAATGGTAAACACTTTTGAGACGGCTCGTAATATAGGAATAGTCCTCTTCGTCTTACTTGGCATAAATTGTTCGCTGGCGTCCCAGCAGCTAGCTCCCTCAGTGTCTGCTTCTGCCATCGCACCACGCTAGTCTGCTGTTGTCCTAGCAGACCGAACGCACCGCACATCCGATACCTTCGGAACCACTCACTGGCCAGTTAGCAACTGAGCGGAACACTGTTTACATCGTGAAAGGAAAACTATGCAAAGATGTACACTTAAATGGCACGACTGAGTAGCACACACACAGTAATATCTGAGGAATGTCCTTCGACACGCGCAGAACGAAAGTCTTCTCGCGAACGTACAGCGTCTCTGAAAAAAAATCTCGTGACTATATTCCGGCGTTACGGCCAGGTTCTCATACAAATGAGCAAAAAAGGGTACATTTGAAATTCTTTTTGAGACAATGAAAATACATTCGAAAGATCTGTTTGGGAATTACGAGTGATAATACTATGAGCTTAATTTTAGATTTTCAATAAAAAATGGCGCCCGTAATTATGATTTGATCAAGGGCCTGCGAGACTGGAGTACGCAGAGCGCGTGCAGTGTGGCACCTCATATGTTACCTGAATTCAAAAATGGGTAACATCAGTTGATACTACATTATTCCTCTGAAATTGAAAATGGATAACATCAGTCGATAAAACATAAAATTTATGGGAGCGTATACCTAACCGCAATGAAACAACCTTAAATTTAACGATACAGTGCTAATTCGAACTTTGAGTTCGATTTTTGAGGGTTTGTTTCACTCCTTATGCCTACACAAAAATTAGTTAATATTAACAAATGTCATATTATAGCTATAAGTTCCTAAGAAAAGTGTTTACTTTTAGGGGTCAGAGGTAGATGTTAAGAGAACGAACCACTTTTAATTTATGCTGCATGCCGTTCTGAGAAAATAGTTACCCGAAAAAAATGTGTTCAAAGTTTAGGGAAAACATTTAGTTATATTATTACTTCGATTTGCATGAACTGAGTGTTACATATATATTTTTAATGTCGCTGAAAACGAATCTGAAGTCAGATTTTCAATATTCAAAACAGCTAATCCAATACGGAGGGCAACCGATTATGTTTTGACCAATTTTTACCAAAAATGTATTTTCGTTATTTACGTTTAGTCTGCAAGTCAAGGAGTATTTATCAACCCTTCCTCTACCTCTGATTGCTCCTAGACAGCAACTTCCTGTTCTTCTTGGCAGAAAAAGCCGATCTGTCAAAGCTGGATATGCAGCACTCGGCAGCCTGCACTTGATATTCGTCCGTATTTTCGGTGAGTATGTTTGCATGCATTCTGCAGTATGAATCATTTTGAGCACGTGCGACACGGGACGAGTTATCATCTACATCTATATGGATACCCTGCAAAACACATTTAAGTGCCTGGCAAAGGGTTCATCGAATCACCTACACAACTGATAATTAATTGAAACCCTCAGCTGCCGACAGGTGTTGTTGATATACTTCGATGGGGACAGCTGAAAAGTGTGCCGCTACTGGGACTCGAACCCAGGATCTCCTGCTTACAAGGCAGACGCTCAATCCATCTGAGCTATCGAGGGCACAAATGAACAGCACGACTGCAGGAATTTATCCCTCGCACGCTTCCCGTGAGACTCACACCCCGAACCGCCCACAATCCGATTACGTAATGTACTTAATAGGTATTTGTCCATCCACTCATTACTGGCTCACACTAAGGTGACGATTCCCGTAAGATTTCCGGTAGCCTGTGCGCATTCGCACAGACGAAGGTCAATGGCTGGGTGACGTTTAACCATAGATATGAAGATAGTAACTGTTCTAGAAAGAACAGGCGCCACTGACGACCGTACAGCTCTTCTAGAATACATGATAGACCGGCCGATGTGGCCGAGCGGTTGTAGGCACTTCAGTCGGGAGCCACGCGACCGCTACGGTCGCAGGTTCAAATCCTGCCTCGAGCATGGGTGTGTGTGATGTCCTTAATTTAGTTAGGTTTAAGTCGTTCTAAGTTCTAGGAAACTGATGACCTCAGATGTTAAGTCCCAAAGTGCTCAGAGCCATTTGAACCATCAGTCCCTATGTTTACACACTACTTACAGTAACTTATGCTAAGGACAACACACACACAACCATTCCCGAGGGAGGACTCGAACCTCCAACAGGGGGAGCCGCGCGAACCGTGACAAGGCGTTGGACACATGGCGGGTACCCCGCGCGGCTCATGGCAGCCGTGACACTGCTTCAAACAATGGACTGTAGAAACTTTTGTAAAGCACGGATTAAAAAAAAAAAAACTTTCTGTTCCAAGAGTCTAGACAAGTACACCTTTAAAAAATGCAACTACAAAGAAATTGAATTTTCGAACGTTTTGAATGAGAACCTGTCCTTATGGAACACCGTTGATCAAATGTCACAGGGATTATATACTCAGGTTTCACATGTGGATTAACACTTTCTAATCAATATCCGGAATGAGCAGGGCTTAAAACTTTGAAGAGTTAAATTTCAAGGGCCGTTCTCTTGTATGCAAATAGTTTCACAGTAGAAATTTCTCTAGTTTTATTTATTAATTTATTTATTTATTTTTTGCTGTAGGTAAAGAAGGATAGCATTGTGAGAAGGGGGAAGAGGGGGGGGGGGGAGGAATCTCGCCTCTCCCACCTTGGAATTCTCAGTACAGAATTTTTATTCATTACGAGATTCTTAGCCACTTGCAGAAGTGATTTCGAGTGATTCTGCAAAACTTTTCCTGTAGCCAATCGTAGCAACTATAGGATTCCGTTCCTGCTGCATGACATGTCTCGGAACTTAAAGTGACCAACTCATTTGCATAAAGAGCTAGCTTATCATCCGCTTCTTTACTTGCGTAGACCGTTCATGGTCTGCAAAGAATTTTTTCTTTAATCGTTTTTTTATGTCTTTTATAAACTGCAACACTTTCTAAACTTTCTAAACTTAGCGCCGTTGAAGCATGGTCTTTTACTGAATGATCAAAAAGCAATGCTGACAGCTGGAGTCCAAGGTTTTTGTTAATCAAGCCGTTTGTATTCTTGTGGTGATATCTCCGTACAGTCTTTCATTCCCTAACGCATATTTCTTTATATCTAATTGAGAAGTGAAATACCGGTTTTCATAGATGCAGATTTAAAATATTTTAATATAACGCAATAAATATTTCATTAAAATTTTCATCCCCTTATGCTCGAAGTTCCAAAACCAGAAAAACACGTAGTTTTTAAAAATTGTAACATATTAGCCGAATACGAATTGTCAGATATATTTAGCAATCCTTTCATAATGAACCATTTTCTGAAACATCTCACACCCTTTAGGGGTTGGGTTTTCAAAAACAATTAAACACGTATTCTTCTATTTAGAGCCGATTAGCCAAATTCAAATCTTCATCCATTTAATTCTAAAAATGCTTTCATAGTGAAATATTTCATAAAACATTACATCCCCTATTTCACTCTATTAGTGAGTTAAATTTCCAAAAGCAACGAAACACATTTTTTTTTACATCCAACCGAGATGTCAAATACCTATTTTCATAGATGTAGCTATAAAAATGCTTCAGTAGTTCTTTAATAATGATTTATTTTCAAAAAATCTTCACTAATTATTTTATCCCCAATGGAAGAATTTCGGAAAATGCTAAAAACCTGTTTCTTTTTTGTATCTGACTGAGACACCAAATGTCAATTTTCGTAGTTTTGTAGTTATAGCTTCAATAGGGACATAGGGACATATTTAAAAAAAAGACTTTCAACCCATGTTTCACCCCCATAGGAGTGAAATTTCGAACAATCTCTTCTTAAATGATGCTTTCAGCGTACGATTTACACCTTCATCAAATTTCAAGTCCGTATACTTTGCAGGTTGGGCTGGAAGGCTATGGGTCAGTGAAACCTGTGCCCCTATTGCACCTTCTTGGAGGTTGTAGTTCCAAAAACAGTGAAACACGTAGTTTTCTATAACACAATATTCACAGATTTCGCTTTAAAAACTCTTTCGCACTGAAATACTTTCATAAAACATTACATCCTATATTCCACCCTCTTAATCGTTGAATGTATCAAAAACAGGTTTTCATATATTTCATGAAACATTTCATCCTCTGTGATATGGGGTATGGTAGTGACACACCAAAATCACAATAGTAATCCGTTGTAGTTGCTACATATTTTATTACAATCAAAAGCATTATAAAATCACAAGGCCAGATCAGTTGGACAAATAATAAATAAATTTCGTTAAGTGGAACGAGACCCGTAAAACTTGAAATTTGAATATGACTAGGTATATATACTTAGGTAAAGCTTTACTTAAATAGCACAAATGTCCATAAAATTCATAGCAGAACTCTCACTACTTGCAATCAGGGGAGAAACAGATTAAGCGTAAGAATACAGATATTTAACGTTCGGCTTGCCAACTTTCCTAAACAAAACTGTATAAAAATGACTAAAACAATTAAGGGGGTCCTTTAATTTTGACTAAACGGACCTTCAAATTTACTTACTCAGTTGATTAATCAACAATATTCTTAGAATGATTACAACTAGAACATGACTATATGACAATACCCTTAAAATAAGGTTGCTTCAATATTTCGTGTGAATTGGCGATAGACGCGAGCAGACCAAGGATTCAAATCAATACAAGAGATCCACGAGGCAGAGAATGACATGGAAATATACTCAACATGGCAATGCAATTGAACTTTGGATGCTATAGTTCAGCACCGGAAAGATGGAATCACGCAAAAGTGACAACATAACCCAAGATGTAAAGGAGAGGACATGGCCTCAAATATCTCTCTGCCGCCGTGGTGCTCTGCTCCCAGTATGCTAGCGTCGACCGCTGCCAGTTATCTCTAACACAACACACATCAAGAGCAGACAATTTTCTGAGACATAAACTACACAACCCTATCTGGAGAACAGGTGAGCAATACAACTGGACTGAAACCAATGAGCCTCCGTGAGTTACTTGGCCAGTGCCAGCCCTTAAACTTTGATTAATAAGATCGCTAAAAATCATACCGAAGTTAAGATGACGAGACTTATCTCCAGGTTCACCATATTAGTGGCAGAGACAATAAATTGGCGACGCTCTTATCCGTATGTTCGCGGCAGGGTCTGGGGAAGGCAAGGGCCACGTGGAGCCGGATCTGGGGGTCAATTTCCTTCTCTCCGAGACACCCGGCTTCTTCTGCGACTTAGCCGGCAAACAGGAGAGGACCCCGGGTGGGGACCGATTCGGCAGCAGTTGGCGGATGGCGAGGTCTTCGGGGGGTGGGGTTGGGGGGGGGGGGTGGTGTCTTGTGTAAAGGGGAAGACAACCGTGGTGAAGGGAAGGTCTGTATTCCACAGGAACGAGTTAGCATGGCACTCAGATATTTCCACGATTCGGCGGTAGGGGATCATTTGGGGTTCTACAAGACCTTGAACAGAGTTCGGGAACACATGTTTTGGCCCAACCTATATGGCGATGGCATGCGATTTGTTGGCAACTGTGTCCAGTGTAAGCGCGGTAAGCCCGATGTTGGGCCGCACAGAGAACTACTACAGTCGGTTAGCGAGCAGTGTCCTCTGGACCGCGACTCAAAGATCGAAACATCGATCGACGGAAACTGGCGCCAGAAACGCACCAGCTCACTCTATTTCATCCCCTTAGGGGTTGAACTTCCAAAAACACGAAAATACGTATTTTCTTATTTGTAACCTTGAAGTCAAATACCAATTTTCGTAGATATAGCCTTAAAAATACTTCCATAGTCCTTCCATAATTTTTTATCTCAAGATAAAATGTTCACCTACTATTTCACCTCATAGAGGTTAAATTCCCAATAATACTAGAACACATATTTCTTTATTTCTGACCTAGAAACCAGATACAAATTTTCGTCTGCCTAGCTTCAAAATTACCTTAATAGCTACATGTTTCAAAAATCCTTTCATTTCCTGTGTATCCCCCTTAGAGGTGGAATTTCGAAATATGCAGTATAAGCGGTATAAGATCAACAACCTTTCCAAATCTCAAGGTTTATTTTCCTTGGCGGTCTGGACTGTGTGAATTTCATAGTAATGGCCTCCACACAAACACACACACACATGCACACACACACACACACACACACACACACACACACCACTAACAATGCCACCACCACCTCCTGGGGAAATTTCTGCAGACGCCCTTGTTCCACTGCAGTCATATTTTGCCGACGACCTACATTTAGCAGCGTGGGAGGGATAGTGTCGTGCAACAGACAGTATACTCAGTAGACAACGAACTGTTCGTTGTGAAATCAGGGACATAGGAACCGAGACTGACACAGAAGGTGCTGAAGGTGAAGCACACTAGACTCGTGTCTACCACGGCTTCAAATAGTATCGATTTACTATGAACGGAAGTTCCGAAAAGTGAGCAAGTAATTTTACAGTAAATTCAGTACCGATGGTGAGGATATACAACGAAAAACATTTCTATAATATTTCAGAAATAATGAAACATTCCACTCAAGTCGCGCGGCAGAAAACGCAATGGATATGCTTGCACTTAAGACGGAAGGCCCCACGTGCTTACGCAGGCTTACGACAGATCGCAAAATTCGGCAGTAGGCGTAAGCCAACCTCTTGTGCTGCCATCTGTTATTGATGCCAGGCATCAAGGTCTCAGTAGTTCGACCATCCACTGGAGAGTAGTTGCTTTATAAGTACTCCGTCTTCAGGCCACGAGTGACCTACTGGGACAGCACCATCCGACCGCCGTGTCATCATCTGTGGAGGATGTGAACAGGAGGGGCGGGGATCAGCACACTGTTCTCCCGGTCGTTATGATGGTTTTCTTTGACCGGAGCCGCTACTATTGGGTCGAGTAGCTCCTCGATTGGCATCATGAGGCGGCCTGGATGATCACCCATCCAAGTGCCTTCAACGCCCGACAACGCACTTAACTTCGGTGATCTCACGTGAACCGATGCCACCTCCGCGGCAAGTCCGTTGCTGCAGATATTTTAGAGTAGTTGTTACGTTTCATAATTATCTAGTTTACGGGGAAAATGTAAAAAAGGCGATTGTCACCGAAGCTACAACTAATCTGAATTTGTGGTTAGTTATCAAGTGGTCTTATGTGCAAGCCTGATTTTTTCATCCTTTGCGGTGGGAATGATTCAAACCCGTCATGTTCTTCTTATGAGGTGTTCTATTTATTTTGCACACAATGATCGTTTGTAGTTGTGTTGAGTTACCACCTTGATAAATTTTTGGATGGCGCACGTATCATAACTGAGATCTGCGCTTGCGCTTAATGGCTGAAGGTCAATTAGCGTAATGAGTAGTAGCGAATGTTATAGTAACATGTTTGTAAATTATTTCAGGTAAATTACCTTAGTAGTGTAATATTATCAGTATACCAGTACAGTATGTGGGCCAATTACGTTAGTCATGGAATACTATCCGTATAAGACTATGTCACCTTGATGTCCCGGAATTTGCTTCAATTTTGGAATCCACGAAAGAACTGGAAATTTTCCTTTACACAGCTTTCCATATAATTTCTATTACAGTGATTCAGTCTTGTCTGTCACTCGACTTTTCTGACTGTGAAATAAATTCTATCGCTCATGTGCTTATTACCTCTTCGTGTTTCCATTTGCCGATATTGCGCATAAACACATACATATCTCAACGTTGCTATGTACATTGATGGAACGACACACTTTTCTGTGGAGACACTGCAGTTTAGAGATAGAAAAACCGATCAGTTAAAACGACATGGGTATTTTAGTTCTGAATAACCGATGTCTTTCGGTATTTGTTTGCTCTCGGTTATAACAAGTATCTTTTTATATTTTCCTGATAACCACGTAAAAACAGATATACCAATTAGCCACAGTTGTCGTAGTAAAATTTTTAGTTTTCAAATAAACCTTTTTTAAAAAAGACGAGTAATTTTTATTCGTAAGATTTCCATAGCTCTTAAATACTGCGTTATTACAGAAAAAATGGGAAAAGTGATGTATGCCACTTTAATAACACTGCTGATAGAAACGAGCAACAAGTGAATTGGTCCAACATTGCCGAGACAATACTGTGCCTGTTATACAAGCAGTGCGCGAGAATGGACGCAGTTTCTCGCTGTTGTCGAACGTCAGTTGTAACACAGAATGGCACCATCTGGAAGCCTGGAAGTATTTTACGATATGCAGTACGAGTGAAGCACAATGGTCGATTTGGTCGACTTGCGACATCATACAAGGAAAAAAGTTAAAATTTTACAAATCATTCATAGTTCGGGATAAAATTAGAAAGTGCCTGATCTGCTGCCTGTGTCTACGTTATCTGCTTTTAGCCGTTAACAGAGAAATTAAAACGAAAAAGAGAGTTCTCCTGCCGCAGTTTTCACTCTTTATCGCTGGATTATACGTAATGCCCGCATAGTGCTGTGATAACCGATTTAAATATAATTTTTGAGCAGAGTTCTAAAAACTAAAATCAGTAGGATAATACTGGCAGTTTTCTGTGGTATAGAAGTACTCGCTATATTTTGAGAGAAACAGCGAACAGCGGACAAAGTTTTATTGGACTATTTAATTTAAAGAAATTAGAATTATATTAATACCGTCAGTTGCTCACGGGCGTTGATAAATATCAACGTGGACAAGTGAAAATGTGTGCCACGACCGGGACTCGAACCCGGGATCTCTTGCTAAAATGACAGACGCTCTATGCATCTAGGCCACCGAGGGCACAGTGTATGGTTCGACTGCAGGGACTATCTCGCGCACGCCTCCTGCGAGACTCACATTCTTACCTTGAATGTCCATACACTACAGTCGTAGAGTCCCACTCCAACACACTCATTCCTCGTGGAAGACATGTCCATATCCATATAAGTATATGGTTCTGGCAACACCAGCCATGACCTTCTTCTGTGAAGATGCACAAGTATTCCCCGAACTGTTACGGGACTTGGTAAGAATGTGTTCCACGAGTAATGAATGTGTTGGTGTGGGACACTACGAATGTAGTGCGTGGACATGGAAGGTGAGAATGTGAGTCTCGCGGGAAGCGTGCGCGAGATAGTACCTGCAGTCACACTATCGTCTGTGCCCTCGGTGGCTCAGATGGGCAGAGAGCCTGCCATGTAAGCAGGAGATCCCGGGTTCGAGTCCCAGACAGGCACACATTGTCACCTGTCCCCGTTGATATATATCGACACCCGTGAGCAGCTGACGGTATTAATATAATTCTAATTTCGTTCTGGACGGCTGCAGGTCATCATAAATGTATTTGACGTTTTGATTCCATTTATCAAGAAACTGAGAAAGTAAAAATTTTTATCTTTGTTTGATTTCTACGTTTACAAGAGGAAATAATGTAAATAAAATACTGAAAATCGGTTATTACAAGAACTGGTATTGTGACGGGCTTTAACAATTAGGTTAAAGTGAGGCTGGGAAACTGATAAGAGCCGAAAACCAGTTGTTTGAGCGATAACCGACATTCCCACTGCTGTTGTGAGTGGTAAGATTGACGCGCAAGGACATCTAGAACAGTTTCTCAGAAAGGTTACTGCAACTCTGATGTTCTCAAAATGAACGGGCCAGCCATTGGCGTCCGCGAGGGGGAAGGGGAGGGGGAGGGGAGGAGGTGGGGAGGGGAGGATAGGCAAAAGGGCACTTTCACCCGTCGCCCCTAACCATCCTTGGAATCTGGAGTAAAGAGTTTTTATTCGTTACAGTATACTCATACTCTTCCAGATAAGAATTCTCCACAATACTGCTAAACCTTAGCTTTGACCAGTTGTAGCGCTTATAGAGTTAGGGTCTTGTAGCTTGATGCACCTCGTAACTGACCAGCTGATTTGTACACAGAGTGCCAGTTTCAGAATCATGCACTCCAGCCCCGACGCGCCTTCCCCCCTCCCCACCACTGGAAATATTTCTGCAGACTCCAGTCTGCCACTGTGCATATATTTTGATAACATCCTGGTTTCAATAGCATCGAAGGAACAGCATTGTGGAGTAAAGGGTAGACCTAGCACAGACCACACCATTCACAATGAAACGCATCACTTAGTAGATGGTGAAGTACTTTGAAGCTAGCCAGATAGAAACAGAACCTCCTGGCACTGTATCTAACCCAAATTCTAATCTTACACTAATCTCTTGTATGTACCTACCACGCCCTCAAAGAGCCAACGATTTACTATTATCAAAAGTTCCGAAAAATGAGGAAGAAATTGACCCACACTTTTTTCCGTTGTTCATTATTTCGATTACCCCATAAAGGGAATGGACTTGTAGCCACAGGTTACACAAGCGATAAATGGTTTAAAATACATAAAAAGAGATGACAATAGGAAACGATTTTTAAAAACACAATGATGCGGCTTTTACGATTTTTACAGGAAAAAAAAATGGATGACAAAATAAAGGTTTTTCAAAAATATGCTGGTGGACAATATTGGGGATTTTTTATCTTTATAGATGACTAGCGGAAAAGCTTGGTGTTGACCAGGCATTTATTTACAGCTGTGCGTCCACGTCCGTACTATGCAGCGTCTGGCCTTGTCCTGAGTTTTTATGACGTATCTCCTGAAACATGTGTCGTACAATGATATAATTTTGTAGGTGCATTCAGCGTCATATGCGGATACTGTCTGCAAAATTTATTGCGAATATAGTAGCAAAGAAGTAACAAATTTAAATGTCACGAATGCTGTGATCCCCACACACTTGGGTGCAACCAATGTACACAGGATGCTTGGCTCGATCATTATGGCTACCATCACCGCTGGTCGAAATTGGACCAGCTGTGTCGACGTAGTGAAAATATAAATGTGCATAACATGGTAAATGTCCATTCTTTCCAGCCATCAGACCTGATCTACGATCAAAAATATCATGTAAAAGTGGTAGGGGCAACGGCCTTGCCGCAGTGGATACACCGGTTCCCGTCAGATCACTGAAGTTTAGCACTTTCGGGCGTGGTCGGCACTTGGATGGGTGACCATCCGGGCCGCTATGCGCTGTTTCCATTTTTCGGGTTGCACTCAGCCTTGCGATGCCAATTGAGGAACTACTCGACCGAATAGTAGCGGCTCCAGTCAAAGGAAACTACCACAACGAGTGGGAGAGCCAGCTCCTCCTCCACCCTCAGTGAGAATGACGTGGCGGTCGGATGGTCCTGATTGGCCACTTGTGGCCTGAACACGGAGTGCTTTCTTAAAGGAGTGCTCCCTACATAAAACTGACAGTCTTGACTCAGGGACTGTCCACGGTAAATGCTGCATTGGACCTACGAATACTATTAAAATAACGGTTTGAGTTCTCTTTAGTTGTCCAATCATCTGAAGTGAGTCCTTATTGAAGTAAGCTGAAAAATAGATTTTATGTTAATGGCGGATAAATTTTATGTTAATGGCGGCAAATTAACTTTACCCTAATGACACACAAGGTCAATGCAGTTCCATCACGTAAAGTATTCTCAGATCGAAATGTTTTGCATTACCAAATCTCCAATGTAGATCCATCATACCGCAATTATAATTCTCAAAATAATTTGGAGCTACGTTCAATGCATATTTAAATGCATCTTTCAAAACAATACCAGAATTCTCATTAGATCATCATTATCAGTGCCTAGAGTATTCCAATTATTTCGTCTACCAAAAACCGCGTCTCACTATGGCTTTTTCAGTACGCTGTTTTGTTTTCCACTGCTGACAATAGAAACGATCTGGCAGATGTGACATTGTAGATGTCCAGTATGCGTGTCTTAATGCAAATAAACCGTCTGGAACATTTACCCTTGAACCTCCCTAGAATGGGATTTCATGGAACGTTATTACTTTCCTGTGTCCATTTCTATCACACCAGCTGATCGCCACGACTGGGGAGAGTGAGGAGGGGGTGGGGTGAAAGTTGGCAGCACTTTGAGTGGCAGAAACCTCACGTTTCCGTCATTTGTTTTCATAATGACGTAGTGCCAATTCGTCACATTGGACGCTTTTCTCTCGGAAACGTTTACATTCATCGTCTGGATATCAATGTCGCCTTCTGAGGTATGCAGTCGCACCACTCTGTACGAAATAGGTTCTAAGCTGATGCAGTTGACAAGTAACGTCGAAATATATCGTCACCTCGAAATATATCGACACCTCGAAATAAATCCACACCCAGAAATAAATCGCCAACCCGAAATAAATCGCAACCTCGAAATAAATCGACACCATGAAAAAAATCGAAACTTCGAAATAAATCGACAGCTCCAAAAGACAGCTACATCGAAATGATTAGATATCCCGAAATATATCGACATCTAGACGCATTTCAGCTTACCATATAGATCGATATCTCGAATCTCACGGACCTCTCGAGATAAATCGAGGTATAGAAATATATCGATATCTTGAAATATATTGGTACCTAGTAATATAAAGATATCTCTAAAAATACAATATCTAGAAATTTATGGATTACTTGAGATATAGAGGTTTCTTGAAATATATCGATATCTCGAAAGGAATCGATATCTGAAGTACACCGATACATGGAATAATATATCGATAGCTCGAAATAAACAGACAACCCGATTTGTTTCGGTATATCAAACTAAATCGATATCTCGACATAAACGGATACTTCGAAATCAATTGATACCTCGAAATAAATGGATGCCTCAATATAGATAGATATCTCGAAATAAATCGACATCTCGATATAATGAGTGCTTCGACATAAGTCGATATATCGAAATGAATCGATAATGGGAAAGAATGGACGTCTTGAAAAAAATCTGTACCCCTAAGAAAACGATTCTCGAAATAAATAGGTATATCGAAATATATCGCTATCTCGATAAATACCGATATCTAGTGGTCGGATATATGTTTCAAGTTGACTTGACATATCAGTATAGTTCGATATACATCAAAATACTTTGGATTTTCAATATACCGATAGATTTCTAGACCTCGGGGAAAAAATCGCCGATCCGACCTCAGTGCAAAAACGCAGACCTAGGGAAAAAACGCCGACCTCGGGGAAAAACGCAGACCTCGAGGGAAAAACGTCGACCTCGGGGTAAAACGCCGACCTCGTGGGAAAACGCCGACCTTCGAAAAACTGCCGACCTCAGGAAAAATCCAGTTCCATTAATTTACACAGACACTAATGTATGTCACCATTAGGTTCTCAAAATACAACCAAATTCCTGGTATTTATCACCTCACACAAAAAGTGGTCGTGACAGAAAAGTCTCGTTCTTTAGAAAGTTTAGAATGAGATGTTCTAAATATTGCAGTTTATCCATTTACAATAATCTACAAGCACTGCACAATGAGAAGAGACTGTCAACCACAGCTCTTTGAAATAGTGGACAGCCAGGAAGACAGAGGTTGCATTGCTGTTTCTAATCCTCTGGTGCTTGAGATTTAGAATCCAGGATTGCCTCGAACGAGAACAGCAATAATGGATGTCCTGCACCAGTGTAGAACTTACTCTGGAACTCCACAGAAAATCACAAGGCACAATTATATCACATCATTCTCAGCAAACTACAGAAGCCTCTAATGGACGTAACAACGTTGTCACCTCCTTCACCAGTGAAAGATCTTAGTAGCTATTGAGTCAAGAGTAGGTGGCCAATTAATAATTTGTTGTTCAAAGCTAACTTCAGTGTATATGGGAATACTCAGTGGACATCTTTAACCATCATATTTTACTGTCTAAGATATGTCAACTTCTCAGACTATAAGTATAAGCAGAGCTTGGTCTTTCCCAATCCGAGATTGTTTAGAATGGGTATCAAGGGAATCAGATCCACTGGGCATTTAGAGCAACCTGCTTTAAACAATATGAGCAGGCAGTAGACACAGACACAGAATTTGGAATTTCTCTGTGAAGTGGTTACCTTCATCGTCTGAAAACTTATGTTGTGTGCTGCGCTATGTGGAGGTACTAATAGCAACACAGTAAAACACAGAAGAAGCTTATAAGTTGATGTAATCAGCCAGTAAGAAGCACTAAACTTTAAGTTTTAGTAATCGATTATTGACTTATTATCCGGCTTTGGTGCCTTGACATTACCGACGACCTTAAGATTTTGCATGAAGAGAGGCCTAAAAGCCACGTTACACGAGAGAATGTGAAAAGTGTTCATATGTAGTAAAAACCTAAGAAATAAGCCCGTTTTCGTCATTTGCTATCAAATCGACGTATTGCCAGAGCGTTACATTGGCAGCTTTTCTCTCTGAAACGGTTACATTTATCGTCTGCAAACTTATGTCGCGTGCTAAGGAATGCTGAAACACTAAAAACAACACAGTAGAACATAGAGGAAGCTTCTAGGTTGATGTAATTAGCCCGTAGGAAACAGTACAATTCAGGTTTTAGTTATCGATTAGTTGGGAGCTCCAATGTTAGGCGCGTAATGGGGCCCCTTAGGGATACGGCGGCTAAGGAGGGGAAGAAATCCAGTGTGCACTTCGTGTGCCTTCCGGGAGGAGTCATTCCTGATGTGGAAAGGGTCATTCCGGATGCCATGAAGAGCACAGGGTGCAGCCAGCTGCAGGTGGTGGCACATGTCGGCACTAATGACGTGTGTCGCTTTGGATCAGAGGAAATTCTCTCTGGATTCCAGCGGCTATCTGATTTGGTGAAGGCTGCCGGTCTTTCTTACGAGATGAAGGCAGAGCTGACCATCTGCAGCATCGTTGAGAAAACCGACTGCGGACCTTTGGTGCAGAGCCGGATGGAGGGTCTGAATCAGAGGCTCAGACGGTTTTGCAACCTTATTGGCTGCAGATTCATTGACTTGCGCCATAGGCTGGTGGGGTTGCGGGTTCCGCTGAATAGGTCAGGAGTTCACTACACTCAGCTGGCGGCTACACGGGTAGCGGAGGCTGTGTGGCGTGGACTGGGCGGTTTTTTTAGGTTAGAAGGCCTCGGGAAAGTGCGGGATGGGCTGCAATGTCAAAGGGTGCTTGGCAATTACAGGACGTGCTTGGATCAAGGAACAGTCGGAATTATAGTTGTAAATTGTTGTAGTTGCGCTGGAAAAGTCCCTGAGCTTCAAGCGCTAATAGAAAGCACAGAAGCTGATATCGTTATAGGTACAGAAAGCTGGCTAAAGCCTGAAATAAGTTCTGCAGAAATTTTTACGAAGTCTCAGACGGTGTTCAGGAAAGATAGATTAGGCAGAATTGGTGGTGGAGTGTTTGTGTCTGTCAGTAGTGGTTTATCTTGTAGTGAAGTCGAAGTAGATACTCCGTGTGAATTGGTGTGGGTGGAGGTTATACTTAAAAGCCGAATTAAGTTAACAATTAGCTCCTTCTACCGACCCCCAGACTCCGATGATACAGTTGCAGAACAGTTCAGAGAAAGTTTGAGTCTCGTAACAAATAAATACCCAACTCATACGGTTATAGTTGGTGGGGATTTCAACCTACCCTCGGTATGTTGGCAAAAATACTTGTTCAAAGCCGGTGGTAGGCAGAAAACGTCTTCCGAGATTGTCCTAAATGCATTCTCCGAAAATTATTTCGAGCAGTTAGTCCACGAACCCACGCGAATTGTAAATGGTTGCGAAAACACACTTGCCCTCTTGACCACAAACAATCCAGAGCTGATAGAGAGCATCATGACTGATACAGGGATTAGTGATCACAAGGTCATTGTAGCTAGGCTCAATACCATTTCTTCCAAATCCATCAGAAACAAACGCAAAATAATTTTATTTAAAAAAGCGGATAAAGTGCCACTAGAAGCCTTCCTAAAAGACAATTTCCATTCCTTCCGAACTGACTATGCGAATGTAGACGAGATGTGGCTCAAATTCAAAGACATAGTAGCAACAGCAATTGAGATATTCATACCTCATAAATTGGTAAGAGATGGAACGGATCCCCCGTGGTACACAAAAAAAGTCCGAACGCTGTTGCAGAGGCAACGGAAAAAACATGCGAAGTTCAGAAGAACGCGAAATCCCGAAGATGGGCTAAAATTTACAGACGCGCGAAATTTGGCACGTACTTCGATGCGAGATGCCTTTAATAGGTTCCACAACGAAACATCGTCTCGAAATTTGGTAGAAAATCCGAAGAAATTCTGGTCGTATGTAAAGTAGACAAGCGGCAAGACGCAGTCAATACCTTCGCTGCGCAGTGCCGATGGTACTGTTATCGACGACTGTGCTGCTAAAGCGGAGTTATTGAACGCAGTTTTCCGAAATTCCTTCACCAGGGAAGACGAATGGAATATTCCAGAATTTGAAACACGAACATCTGCTAGCATGAGTTTCTTAGAAGTAGATACCTTAGGGGTTGCGAAGCAACTCAAATCGCTTGATACGGGCAAGTCTTCAGGTCCAGATTGTATACCGATTAGGTTCCTTTCAGATTACGCTGATACTATAGCTCCCTACTTAGCACTCATATATAACCGCTCGCTCACCGATAGATCTATACCTACAGATTGGAAAATTGCGCAGGTCGCACCAGTGTTCAAGAAGGATAGTAGGAGTAATCCATTTAACTACAGACCTATATCATTGACGTCGGTTTGCAGTAGGGTTTTGGAGCATATACTGTATTCAAACATTATGAATCACCTCGAAGGGAACGATCTATTGACACGTAATCAGCATGGCTTCAGAAAACATCGCTCTTGTGCAACGCAGCTAGCTCTTTATTCGCACGAAGTAATGGCCGCTATCGACAGGGGATCTCAAGTTGATTCCGTATTTCTAGATTTCCGGAAAGCTTTTGACACCGTTCCCCACAAGCGACTTCTAATCAAGCTGCGGAGCTATGGGGTATCGTGTCAGTTGTGCGACTGGATTCGTGATTTCCTGTCAGGAAGGTCGCAGTTCGTAGTAATAGATGGCAAATCATCGAGTAAAACTAAAGTGATATCAGGTGTTCCCCAGGGAAGCGTCCTGGGACCTCTACTGTTCCTGATCTATATAAATGACCTGGGTGACAATCTGAGCAGTTCTCTTAGACTGTTCGCAGATGATGCTGTAATTTAACGTCTAGTAAGGTCATCCGAAGACCAGTATCAGCTGCAAAGCGATTTAGAAAAGATTGCTGTATGGTTTGTCAGGTGGCAGCTGACGCTAAATAACGGAAAGTGTGAGATGATCCACATGAGTTCCAAAAGAAATCCGTTGGAATTCGATTACTCGATAAATAGTACAATTCTCAAGGCTGTCAATTCAACTAAGTACCTGGATGTTAAAATTACGAACAACTTCAGTTGGAAGGACCACATAGATAATATTGTCGGGAGGGCCAGCCAAAGGTTGCGTTTCATTGGCAGGACACTTAGAAGATGCAAGAAGTCCACTAAAGAGACAGTTTACACTACACTCGTTCGTCCTCTGTTAGAATATTGCTGCGCGGTGTGGGATCCTTACCAGGTGGGATTGACGGAGGACATCGAAAGGGTGCAAAAACGGGCAGCTCGTTTTGTATTATCGCGTTATAGGGGAGAGAGTGTGGCAGATATGATACACGAGTTGGGATGGAGGTCATTACAGCATAGACGTTTTTCGTCATGGCGAGACCTTTTTACGAAATTTCAGTCACCAACTTTCTCTTCCGAATGCGAAAATATTTTGTTGAGCCCAACCTACATAGGTAGGAATGATCATCAAAATAAAATAAGAGAAATCAGAGCTCGAACAGAAAGGTGTAGCTGTTCGTTTTTCCCGCTCGCTGTTCGGGAGTGGAACAGTAGGAGATAGTATGATTGTGGTTCGATGAACCCTCTGAAAAGCACTTAAATGCGAATTGCAGAGTAGTCATGTAGATGTAGATGTAGATGATTTATTAGCCGGCTTTGGTGCCAGTGAAATTACCGACTACCTTAAGATTTGGCATTAAACAAGGTCTGGCAGCCACGTTACACGAGAGAATGTGAAAAGTGTTCATATGTACTAAAAACCAAGGAAATCCGCCCGTTTTCACATCTGCTTTCGAATCCACGTAATGCCAGATCGTCACATTGGCCGTTTCCTCTCTGAAACGGTTACATTTATTGTTTGCATAGCTATGTAGCGTGCTGCGGTTTGCGGAGACACTAAAAGCACCATAGTAAAACACAGAAGAAGCTTTTAATTTGGTGTAATAGCCAGTAAGAAGCAGTACAATTCAAGTTTTAGTTATCGATTATTGAATTTTTAGCCGGCTTTGGTGCCTTGGACATGAGCTAGGACCTTAAGATTTGGCATGAAGGGAGGTCTGGCAGCCACGTTGCACGGGAGAAAGTGAGAAGTTCTTATGTGCAGTAAAAACCTAAGAAATCCGCCCGTTTTCGTCATCTGCTTTCGAATCGACGTAATGCCAGATCGTCACATTGGCCGTTTTCCCTCTGAAACGGTTACATTTATCGTGTGCAAACTTATGTCGCGTGTTGCGGTATGCGGAGACACTAAAAGCACCATAGTAGAACACAGAAGAAGCTTCTAAGTTGATGTAATAGCCAGTAAGCAACTGTACAATTGAAGTATTAGTTATCGATTAGTGAATTTTTAGAAGGCTTTAGTGCATTCGACATGAGCTAGGACCTTACGATTTAGTATGAAGGGAGGTCTATGAGCCATATCGCACGGGAGAATGTGAAAAGTGTTCACATCTAGTAAAAACCTGAGAAATCCGCCCGTTATCGTCATTTGCTATCGAATCGAATTAATGCCAGATCGTCACATTTTCCGCTCTTCTTTCTGAAACGGTTACATTTATCGTGTGCCATGCTATGTCGCTTGCTGCGGTAGTCGGAGACACTAAAAGCACCATAGTAGAACAGAGAAGAAGCTTCTAAGTTGATCTAATAGCCAGTAAGCAGCTGTACAATTCAAGTATTAGTTACCGAGTATTGACTTTTTAGATGGCTTTAATGCACTGGACATGAGCTAGGACCTTACGTTTTAGTAAGAACGTAGATCTAGCTGCCACGTTGCACGGGAGAACGTGAAAAGTGTTCACATCTAGTAAAAACCTGAGAAATCCGCTCGTTTTCGTCATTTGCTATCCAATCGACTTAATTACAGATCGTCACATTGGCCGCTCTTCTCTCTGAAACGATTACATTTATCGTGTGCAAAGCTATGTCGCGTGCTGCAGTATGCGGAGACACTAAAAGCACCATAGTAGAACAGAGAAGAAGCTTCTAAGTTGATGTAATAGCAAGTAAGAAGCAGTACAATTCAAGTTTTAGTTGTCAGTTATAGACTTTTTAGATGGCTTCAGTGCATTGTACATGAGCTAGGACCTTAATATTTAGTATGAAAGGAGGTCTAGCGGCCACGTTGCACGGGAGAACGTGAAAAGTGTTCATATCTAGTAAAAACCTGAGAAATCCGACCGTTATAGTCATTTGCTATCGAATCGACGTAATGCCAGATCGTCACATTTTCCGCTCTTTTTTCTGAAACGGTTACATTTATCGTGTGCAAAGCTATGTCGCGTGCTGCGGTATGCGGAGACACTAAATACACCATAGTAGAACACAGAAGAAGCTTCTAAGTTCATGTAATACCCAGTAAGAAGCAGTACAATTCAAGTATTAGCTTTCGATTATTGACTTTTTAGCCGGCTTTGGTTCCTTGGACTTGAGCTTGGACCTTAAGATTTTGCATGAAAGGAGGACTAGCAGAAGCGTTGCACGGGATAATGTGAAAAGTCTTCTTATGCAGTAAAAACCTGAGATATCAGTCCGTTTTCGTCATTTTTTATCAAATCGACTTTAAGCCAGATCGTTACATTGGCCGCTCTTCTCTCTGAAACGGTTACGTTTATCGTCTCCAAAGAAGTGTCACGTGCTGCGGTATGCGGAGACACTAAAAGCACTATACTAGAACACATAGGAAACTTCCAAGTTGATGTAGTAGCCAGTAACACGTAGTTCAATTCAAGTTTTTGTTATCGATTATTCACTTTTTAGCCGGCTTTGGTGCCTTGGACACGAGCTAGGACCTTAAGATTCTGCATGAAAGGAGGACTAGCAGCCGCGTTGCACGGGAGAATTTGAAAAGTGTTCTTATGTAGTTAAAACCTGAGATATCCGTCCGTTTTCGTCATTTGTTATCAAATCGACTTAATGCCAGATTGTTACATTGGCCGCTCTTCTCTCTGAAACGGTTACATTTATCGTCTGCAAACTTATGTTGCGTGCTAAGGAATGCGGAGACACTAAAAACAACACAGTAGAACACAGAAGACGCTTCTAGGTTGATGTAATTAGCCCTTAGGAAACAGTACAATTCAGGTTTTAGTTATCGATTATTGATTTATTAGCCGGCTTTGGTGCCAGTGAAATGACCGACTACCGTAAAATTTGGCATTAATCAAGGTCTGATGAGCCACGTTACACGAGAGAATGTGAAAAGTGTTCATATGTACTAAAAACCTAAGAAATCCGCCCGTTTTCGTCATTTTTTATCGTATCGACTTAAAGCCAGATCGTCACATTGGCCGGTCTTCTCTCTAAAACGGTTACATTCATCGTGTGCAAAGCTATGTCGCGTGCTGCGGAATGCGGAGACACTAAAGCCACGATAGTAGAACACAGAAGAAGTTTCTAAGTTGACGTAATAACCAGTAAGAAGCAGTCAAATTCAAGTTTTAGTTATTGATTAATGACTTTTTAGCCGGCATTGGTGCCTTGTACATGCGCTAGAATCTTATGATTTTGCATGAAGGAAGGTCTATCAGCCACATCGCACAGGAGAATGTGGAAAGTGTTCACATCTAGCAAAAACCTGAGAAATTCGCCCGTTTTCGTCATTTGCAATCGAATCGACTTAATGCCAGATCGAATATTGGCAGCTCTTCTCTCAGAAACGGTTACATTTATCGTGTGCAAAGCTATGTCGCGTGCTGCAGTATACGGAGACACTAAAAGCACCAAAATAGAGAACAGAAGAAGTTTCTAAGTTTATGTAATAGCCAGTAAGAAGCAGTACAATTCAAGATTCAGTTGTCGATTACTATCATTTTAGCCTTCTTTGGTACCTTGGACACGAGCAAGGACCTTACGATTTTGCATAAATGGAGGACTAGCAGCTGCGTTGCACGCGAGAATGTGAAAATTGTTCATACGTAGTAAAAACCTGAGATATCCGTCCGTTTTCGTCATTTGTTATCATATCGACTTAAAGCCAGATCGTTACATTGGCCGCTCTTCTCTCTGAAACGGTTTCATTTATCGCTTGCAAAGCCATGTCGCGTGCTGCGTGCCGCGTTGCTATTGAGATTGTGAAAAGTGTTCATATGTACTAAAAAGATGAGAAATCCGTCCGTTTTCGACATTTGTTATCGAATCGACTTAAAGCCAGATCGTCACATTGGCCGCTCTTCTCTCTGAAACGGTTTTATTTATAGTCTGCAAAGCTATGTCGCGTGCTGAGGTATGCGGAGGCACTAAAAGCACCATAGTAGAACACACGTGAAGTTTCTAAGCTGATGTAGAAGCCAGTAAGAAGAAGTATCATTCAAGTTTTAGTTATCGATTATTGACTTTTTAGCCGGCTTTGTTGCCTTGGGCATGAGCTAGGACCTTAAAATTTTGCATGAAAGGAGGACTAGCAGCCGCGTTGCAAGGAAGAATGTGAAAAGTGTTCTTATGGAGTAAAAACCTGAGATATCGGTCCGGTTTCGTCATTTGTTATCAAATCGACTTGAAGCCAGATTGTTACATTGGCCGTTCTTCTCTCTGAAACCATTAAATTTATTGTCTGCAAAGGTATGTCGCTTGCTGCAGTATACGGAGACACTAAAAGCACCATAGTAGAACACAGAAGTAGCTTCTAAGTTGATGTAATAGCCAGTAAGATGTAGTACAATTCACATTTTAGTTATCGATTATTGACTTTTTAGACGGCTTTGGCGCCTTGGATTTGAACTAGGACCTTAAGTTTTTGCATAATGAAGGACTAGCAGCCGCTTTGCACGGGTAATTTGAAAAGTGTTCATAAGTAGTAAAAACCTGCGAAATCTGTCCGTTTTCGTCATTTGTTATCGTATAGACTTAAAGCCAGATCGTCACATTGGCCGCTCTTCTCTCTGAAACGGTTATATTTATAGTGTTCAAAGCTATGTCGCGTGTTGCGGTATGCGCGATACACTAAAAGCATCATAGCAGAACACAGAAGAAGCTTCAAAGTTGATGTAATAGCAAGTTAGAAATAGTACAATTCAAGTTATAGTTATCGATTATTGACCTTTTACCCTTCTTTGGTGATTTGGACATTAGCTAGGACCTTAAGATTTTGCATAAAGGGATGTCTAGCAGCCACTTTGCACGGGAGTATGTAAAAAGTGTTCATATATATAGTAAAAACCTGAGAAATCCGTCCGTTTTCGTCATTTGTTAACCATTCGACTTAAAGCCAGTTCGTCACATTGGCCGCTCTTCTCTCTGAAACGGTTTCATTTATCGTCTGCAAAGCTATGTCGTGTGCTGCGGTATGGGCTCGACACGTAAAGCACCATAGTAGAACACAGAAGAAGCTTCTAAGTTGACGTAATAGCTAGTAAGAAACAGTACAATTCAAGTTTTAGTTATTGATTATTTACCTTTTACCTTTCTTTGGTGCTTGCTTGATGGGAAGTCTGGCAGCCACGTTGCACGAGAGAATGTGAAAAGTGTTTATATGTAGTAAAAACCTGAGAAATCGGGCCGTTTTCGTTTTTTCTTATCGAATCGAATTAAAGCCAGATCGTCACACTGCCCGCTCTTGCCTCTGAAACGGTTACATTTATCGTCTGCATAGCTATGTCGCGTGCTGCGGCTTGCGGAGACACTAAAAGCACCATAGTAGAACACAGAAGAAGTTTCTAAGTTGAAGTAATAGCCAGTAAGAAGTAGTACAATTCACGTGTTAGTAATCGATTATTGACTTTTTATACGGGTTTGGCGCCTTGGACTTGTGCTAGGACCTTAAGTTTTTGCATGATGAAGGACTAGCAGCCGCTTTGCACGGGTAATTTGAAAAGTTTCCAGAATGAGATTTTCACTCTGCAGCGGAGTGTGCGCTGATATGAAACTTCCTGGCAGATTAAAACTGTGTGCCCGACCGAGACTCGAACTCAGGACCTTTGCCTTTCGCGGGCATGTGCTCTACCAACTGAGCTACCGAAGCACGACTCACGTCCGGTACTCACAGCTTTACTTCTGCCAGTATCCGTCTCCTACCTTCCAAACTTTACAGAAGCTCTTCTGCGAGCACTTGCCCGCGAAAGGCAAAGGTCCTGAGTTCGAGTCTAGGTCGGGCACACAGTTTTAATCTGCCAGGAAGTTTCATATCAGCGCACACTCCGCTGCAGAGTGAAAATCTCATTCTGGAAACATCCCCCAGGCTGTGGCTAAGCCATGTCTCCGCAGTATCCTTTCTTTCAGGAGTGCTAGTTCTGCCGGTTCGCAGAAGAGCTTCTGTAAAGTTTGGAAGGTAGGAGACGGATACTGGCAGAAGTAAAGCTGTGGGTACCGGACGTGAGTCGTGCTTCGGTAGCTCAGTTGGTAGAGCACTTGCCCGCGAAACGCAAAGGTCCTGAGTTCGAGTCTCGGTCGGGCACACAGTTTTAATCTGCCAGGAAGTTTCAATTTGAAAAGTGTTCATATGTGCTAAAAACCTGAGACATCTGCCATTTTCGCCATTTGTTATCAAATCGATTTAAAGCCAGATCGTTACATTGGCCACTCCTCTCTCTGAAACGGTTTCATTTATCGTCTGCAAAGCTGTGTCGTGTGCTGCGGTATGGGCTAGACACTAAAAGCACCATAGCAGATCACAGAAGAAGCTTCTAAGTTGATGTAATAGCCAGTAAGAAACACTACAATTCAAGTTTTAGTTATCGAATATTGACCTTTTACCCTTCTTTGGTGCCTTGGACATGAGCTAGGACCTTAAGATTTTGCTTGATGGGGAGTCTAGCAGACGCGTTGCACGGGAGAATGTGAAAAGTGTTCATATGTAGTAACAACCTGAGATATCCGTCCGTTTTTGTCATTTGTTATCCAATCGACTTAAACCCAGAACGTCACGTTGGCCGCTCTTCTCTCTGAAACGGTTACATTTATCGTCTACAAAGCTATGACGCGTGATGCGATATGCGGAGGCACTAAAAGCACCATAGTGGAACACAGAAGAAGCTTCTAAGCTGATGTAATAGCTAGTAAGAAGTATTACAATTCACGTATTAGTTATCGATTATTGTCCCTTTAGCCGTCTTTGGTGTCTTGTACATGAGCTAGGACATTAAGATTTTGCATTAAAGGAGGACCAGCAGCCGCGTTGCTCGGGAGAATGTGATAAGTGTTGATAAGTAGTAAAAACCTGAGAAATCCGTCCGTTTTCCTCATCTCTTATCAAATCGTCTTAAAGCCAGAACGTTACATTGGCCGCGATTCTCTTTGTAACGGTTACATTTATCGTCTTCACAGCTATGTCGGGTGCTGTGGTATGCTTAGACAATAAATGCACCATAGTAGAACACAGAAGAAGCTTCTAAGTTGATGTAATAGCCAGTAAGAAATAGTACAATAACGTTTTAGATATCGATTATTGACTTTTTAGCTGGCTTTGCGGCCTTGGACATGAGCTAGGGCATTAAGATTTTGCATCTAAGGAGGACTAGCAGCTGCGTTGCACGGGAGAATGTGAAAAGTGTTCATATATAGTAAAAACCTGAGATACCCGACGGTTTTCGTCATTTGTTATCGAATCGGCTTAAAGCCAGATCGTCACACTGGCCGCTCTTCTCTCTGAAACGGTTACATTTATCGTCTGCAAAGCTATGTCGAGTGCTGCGGTATGCAGAGATACTAAAAGCACCATAGTAGAACACAGAAGCAGCTTCTAAGTTGATGTAATAGCCAGTAAGAAGTAGTACAATTCAAGTTTTAGTTATCGATTATTGACTATGTAGCCGTCTTTCGTGCCTTGGACATAAGCAGTGACATTAAGATTTGCGCATGAAAGGAGGACTAGCAGCTGCGTTGCACAGGCGAGAATGTGAAAAGTGTTGATAAGTAGTAAAAACCTGAGAAATCCGTCCGTTTTCCTCATCTGTGATCAAATCGACTTAAAGCCAGAACGTTACATTGGCCGCTATTCACTCTGTAACGGTTACATTTATCGTCTGCAAAGCTATGTCGCCTGCTGTGGTATGCGAAGACAATATAGGCACCATAGTAGAATACAGAAGAAGCTTCTAAGTTGATGTAATAGCCAGTAAGAAGTAGGACGATAACGTTTTAGATATCGATTATTGACTTTTTAGCTGGCTTTGGGGCCTTGGACATGAGCTAGGACCTTAAGACTTTGCATCAAAGGAGAACTAGCAGCTGCGTTGCACGGGAGAATGTGAAAAGTGTTCACATGTAGTACAAACCTGAGAAATCCGTCCGTTTTCGTCATTTCTTATCAAATCGACTTAAAGCCAGAACGTTACATTGGCCGCTCTTCTCTCTGAAACGGTTACATTTATCGTCTGCAAAGCTATGTCGCGTGCTGCGGTATGCCGAGACACTAACAGCACCATAGTAGAACACAGAAGAAGCTTCTAAGTTGATGTAATTGCCAGTAAGAAGTAGTACAATAACGTTTTAGATATCGATTATTGACTTTTTAGCTGGCTTTGGAGCCTTGGACATGAGGTAGGACCTTCAGATTTTGCATCTAAGGAGGACTAGCAGCTGCGTTGCACGGGAGAATGTGAAAAGTGTTCATATATAGTAAAAACCTGAGATATCCGTCCGTTTTCGTCATTTGTTATCGAATCGACTTAAAGCCAGATCATCACACTGGCCGCTCTTCTCTCTGAAACGGTTACATTTATCGTCTGCAAAGCTATGTCGAGTGCTGCGGTATGCAGAGATACTAAAAGCACCATAGTAGAACACAGAAGAAGCTTCTAAGTTGATGTAATAGCCAGTAAGAAGTAGTACAATTCAAGTTTTAGTTATCGATTATTGACTATTTAGCCGTCTTTCGTGCCTTGGACATAAGCTGTGACATTAAGATTTGCGCATGAATGGAGGACTAGCAGCTGCGTTGCACAGGCGAGAATGTGAAAAGTGTTGATAAGTAGTAAAAACCTGAGAAATCCGTCCGTTTTCCTCATCTGTTATCAAATCGACTTAAAGCCAGAACGTTACATTGGCCGCTATTCTCTCTGTAACGGTTACATTTATCGTCTGCAAAGCTATGTCGCGTGCTGTGGTATGCGGAGACAATATAGGCACCATAGTAGAATACAGAAGAAGCTTCTAAGTTGATGTAATAGCCAGTAAGAAGTAGCACGATAACGTTTTAGATATCGATTATTGACTTTTTAGCTGGCTTTGGGGCCTTGAACATTAGCTACGGCATTAAGATTTTGCATCAAAGGAGGACTAGCGGCTGCGTTGCACGGGAGAATGTGAAAAGTGTTCATATGTAGTAAAAACCTGAGAAATCCGTTCGTTTTCGTCATTTCTTATCAAATCGACTTAAAGCCAGATCGTCACACTGGTCGCTCTTCTCTCTGAAACGGTTACATTTATCGTCTGCAAAGCTATGTCGCGTGCTGCGGTATGCGGAGACACTAACAGCACCATAGTAGAAATCAGATGAAACTCCTAAGTTGATGTAATAGCCAGTAAGAAGTAGTGCAATAACGTTTTAGATACCGATTATTGAATTTTTAGCTGGCTTTGGGGCCTTGGACATGAGCTAGGACCTTAAGATTTTGCATCAAAGGAGAACTAGCAGCTGCGTTGCACGGGAGAATGTGAAAAGTGTTCATGTGTAGTAAAAACCTGATAAATCCGTCCGTTTTCGTCATTTCTTACCAAATCGACTTAAAGCAAGACCGTCACATTTGTCGCTCTTCTCTCTGTAACTGTTACATTTAACCATCTGCAAAGCTATATCGCGTGCTGCGGTATGTAGAGACACTAACAGTACCATAGTAGAACCCTGGTGAAACTTCTAAGTTGAAGTAATAGCCAGTAAGAAGTAGTGCAATAACGTTTTAGATATCGATTATTGACTTTTTAGCTGGCTTTGGGGTCTTGGACATGAGCTAGGGCCTTAAGATCTTGCATCAAAAGAGGACTAGCAGCTGCGTTGCACGGGAGAATGTGAAAAGTGTTCACATGTAGTACAAACCTGAGAAATCCGTCCGTTTTCGTCATTTCTTATCAAATCGACTTAAAGCCAGAACGTTACATTGGCCGCTCTTCTCTCTGAAACGGTACCATTTATCTCCTTTAAAGCTATGTCGCGTGCTGCGGTATGCCGAGACACTAACAGCACCATAGTAGAACACAGAAGAAGCTTCTAAGTTGATAACACTGCCAGTAAGAAGTAGTACAATAACGTTTTAGATATCGATTATTGACTTTTTAGCTGGCTTTGGGGCCTTGAACATGAGCTACGGCCTTAAGATTTTGCATCAAAGGAGGACTAGCAGCTGCGTTGCACGGGAGAATGTGAAAAGTGTTCATATGTAGTAAAAACCTGAGAAATCCGTTCGTTTTCGTCATTTCTTATCAAATCGACTTAAAGCAAGATCGTCACATTGGTCGCTCTTCTCTCTGAAACTGTTACATTTATCATGTGCAAAGCTATGTCGCGTGCTGCGGTTTGCGGATACTCTAACAGCACCATCGTAGAACACAGATGAAACTTCTAAGTTGATGTAAGAGCCAGTAAGAAGTAGTACAATAACGTTTTAATTATCGATTATTGACTTTTTAGCTGGCTTTGGGGTCTTGGACATGAGCTAGAACCTTAAGACTTTGCATCAAAGGAGGACTAGCAGCTGCGTTGCACGGGAGAATGTGAAAAGTGTTCATATGTTGTAAAAACCTGAGAAATCCGTCCGTTTTCGTCATTTCTTATCAAATCGACTTAAAGCCAGGACGTCACATTGGTCGCTCTTCTCTCTGAAACGGTTACATTTATCGTCTGCAAAGCTATATCGCGTGCTGCGGTATGCAGAGACACTAACAGTACCATAGTAGAACACTGATGAAACTTCTAAGTTGATGTAATAGGCAGTAAGAAGTATTGCAATAACGTTTCAGATATCGATTATTGACTTCTTAGCTTGCTTCGGGGTCTTGGAAATGAGCTAGGACCTTAAGACTTTGCATCAAAGGAGGACTAGCAGCTGCGTTGCACGGGAGAATGTGAAAAGTGTTCATATGTAGTAAAAACCTGAAAAATCCGTCCGTTTTCGTCATTTCTTATCAAATCAAATTAAAGCCAGAACGTTGCATTGGCCGCCCTTCTCTCTGAAACGGTACCATTTATCGCCTGCAAAGCTATGTCGCGTGCCGCGGTATGCCGAGACACTAACAGCACCATAGTAAAACAGAAGAAGCTTCTAAGTTGATGTAATTGCCAGTAAGAAGTAGCACAATAACGTTTTAGATATCGATTATTGACTTTTTAGCTGGCTTTGGGGCCTGGACATGAGCTAGGGCCTTAAGATTTTGCATCAAAGGAGGACTAGCAGCTGCGTTGCACGGGAGAATGTGAAAAGAGTTCACATGTAATACAAACCTGAGAAATACGTCCGTTTTCGTCATTTCTTATCAAATCGACTTAAAGCCAGAACGTTACAATGGCCGCTCTTATCTCTGAAACGGTACCATTTATCGCCTGCAAAGCTATGTCTCGTGCTGCGGTATGCCGAGACACTAACAGCACCATAGTAACGCAGAAGAAGCTTCTAAGTTGATGTAATAGCCAGTAAGAAGTAGTACAATAACGTTTTAGATATCGATTATTGACTTTTTAGCTGGCATTGGGGCCTTGGACAGGAGCTAGGACCTTAAAATTTTGCATCAAAGAAGGACTAGATGCTCCGTTGCACGGGAGAATGTGAAAAGTATTCATATGCAGTACAAACCTGAGAAATCCGTCCGTTTTCGTAATTTCTTATCAAATCGACTTAAAGCCAGGACGTCACATTGGACGCTCTTCTCTCTGAAAAGGTTACATTACTCGCCTACAGAGCTATGTCGCGTGCTGCGGTATGCGGAGACACTAACAGCACCATAGTAGAACACAGATGAAATTTCTAAGTTGATGTAACAGCCAGTAAGAAGTAGTGCAATAATGTTTTAGATATCGATTATTGACTTTTTACCTGGCTTTGGTGTCTAGGATATGAGCTAGGACCTTAAGACTTTGCATCAAAGGAGGACTAGCAGCTGCGTTGCACGTGAGAATGTGAAAAGTGTTCATATGTAGTAAAAACCTGAGACATCCGTCCGTTTTCGTCATTTTTCTTATCAAATCGACTTAAAGCCAGATCGTCACATTGGTCGCTCTTCTCTCTGAAACGGTTACATTTATCGTCTGCAAAGCTATGTCGCGTGCTGCGGTATGCGGAGAGACTAACAGCACCATAGTAGAAAACAGATGAAACTTCTAAGATGATGTAATAGCCAGTAAGAAGTAGGACAATAACGTTTTAGATTTCGATTATTGACTTTTTAGCTGGCTTTGGTACCTTGGACGTGAGCTAGGACCTTAAGATTTTGCATCAGTGGAGAACTAGCAGCTGTGTTGCACGGGAGAATGTGAAAAGTGTTCATATGTAGTAAAAACATGAGAAATCCGTCCGTTTTCGTCATTTCTTATCAAATCGACTTAAAGCCAGATCGTCACATTGGTCGCTCTTCTCTCTGAAACGGTTACATTTATCGTCTGCAAAGCTATGTCGCGTGCTGCGGTATGCGGAGACACTAACAGCACCATAGTAGAAGACTGATGAAACTTCTAAGTTGATGTAATAGCCAGTAAGAAGTAGTACAACAAAGTTTTAGATATCGATTATTGACTTTTTAGCTGGCTTTGGGGTCTTGGACATGAGCTAGGACCTTAAGACATTGCATCAAAGGAAGACTAGCAGCTGTGTTCCACGGGAGAATGTGAAAAGTGTTCATGTGTAGTAAAAACCTGAGAAATCCGTCCGTTTTCGTCATTTCTTATCAAATCGACTTAAAGCCAGATCGTCACATTGGTCGCTCTTCTCTCTGAAACGGTTACATTTGTTACATTTATCGTCTGCAAAGCTATGTTGCGTGCTGCGGCATGCGGAGAGACTAACAGCACCATAGTAGAACACTTATGAAACTTCTAAGTTGATGTAATAGCCAGTAAGAAGTAGTACATTAACGTTTTAGATTTCGATTATTGACTTTTTAGCTGGCTTTGGGGCCTTGGACTTGAGCTAGTACCTTAAGATTTTGCATCAATGGAGAACTAGCAGCTGCGTTGCACGGGAGAATGTGAAAAGTGTTCATATGTAGTAAAAACATGAGAAATCCGTCCGTTTTCGTCATTTCTTATCAAATCGACTTAAAGCCAGATCGTCACATTGGTCGCTCTTCTCTCTGAAACGGTTACATTTATCGTCTGCAAAGCTATGTCGCGTGCTGCGGCATGCGGAGACACTAACAGCACCATAGTAGAACACTGATGAAACTTCTAAGTTGATGTAATAGCCAGTAAGAAGTAGTATAATAACGTTTTAGATATCGATTATTGACTTTTTAGCTGGCATTGGGTTCTTGAACATGAGCTAGGACCTTAAGACCTTTCATCAAAGGAGGACTAGCAGCTGCGTTGCACGGGAGAATGTGAAAAGTGTTCATATGTAGTAAAAACCTGAGAAATTCGTCCGTTTTCGTCATTTCTCATCAAATCGACTTAAAGCCAGATCGTCTCATTGGTCACTCTTCTCTCTGAAACGGTTACATTTATCGTCTGTAAAGCTATGTCACATGCTGCGGTATGCGGAGACACTAACAGTACCATAGTAGAACACAGATGAAACTTCTAAGTTGATGTGATAGCCAGTAAAAAGTAGTACAATAACGTTTTATATATCGATTATTGACTTTTTATTTGGCTTTGGGGCCTTGGACATGACCTAGGACCTTAAGATATTGCATCAAAAAAGGACAAGCAGCTGCGTTGCACGGGAGAATGTGAGAAGTGTTCATATGTGGTAAAAACCTGAGAAATCCGTCCGTTTTCGTCATTTCTCATCAAATCGACTTAAAGCCAGATCGTCTCATTGGTCACTCTTCTCTCTGAAACGGTTACATTTATCGTCTGTAAAGCTATGTCACATGCTGCGGTATGCGGAGACACTAACAGAACCATAGTAGAAAACAGATGAAACTTCTAAGTTGATGTAATTGCCAGTAAGAAGTAGTACAATAACGTTATAGATACCGATTATTGACTTTTTAGCTGGCTTTGGGGTATTGGACATGAGCTAGGACATTAAGATTTTGCATCAATGGAGAACTAGCAGCTGCGTTGCACGGGAGAATGTGAAAAGTGTTCATTCGTAGTAAAAACCTGAGAAATCCGTCAGTTTTCGTCATTTCTTATCAAATCGACTTCAAGGCAGAACGTCACATTGGCCGCTCTTCTCTCTGAAACGGTTACATTTATCGTCTGCAAAGCTGTGTCGCGTGCTGCGGTATGCGGAGACACTAACAGTACCATAGTAGAACACAGATGAAACTTCTAAGTTGATGTGATAGCCAGTAAAAAGTAGTACAAAAACGTTTTATATATCGATTATTGACTTTTTATATGGCTTTGGGGCCTTGGACATGAGCTAGGACCTTAAGATATTGCATCAAAAAAGGACTAGCAGCTGCTTTGCACGGGAGAATGTGAAAAGTGTTCATATGTAGTAAAAACCTGAGAAATTCGTCCGTTTTCGTCATTTCTCATCAAATCGACTTAAAGCCAGATCGTCTCATTGGTCACTCTTCTCTCTGAAACGGTTACATTTATCGTCTGTAAAGCTATGTCACATGCTGCGGTATGCGGAGACACTAACAGCACCACAGTAGAAAACAGATGAAACTTCTAAGTTGATGTAATTGCCAGTAAGAAGTAGTACAATAACGTTATAGATACCGATTATTGACTTTTTAGCTGGCTTTGGGGTATTGGACATGAGCTAGGACCTTAAGATTTTGCATCAAAGGAGGACTAGCAGCTGCGTTGCACGGGAGAATGTGAAAAGTGTTCATATGTAGTAAAAACCTGAGAAATCCTTCAGTTTTCGTCATTTCTTATCAAATCGACTTAAAGCCAGATCGTCACATTGGTCGCTCTTCTCTCTGAAACGGTTACATTTATCGTCTGCAAAGCTATGTCGCGTACTGCGGTATGCATAGACACTAACAGCACCATAGTAGAAAACAGATGAAACTTCTAAGTTGATGTAATAGCCAGTAAGAAGTAGTACAATAACGTTATAGATACCGATTATTGACTTTTTAGCTGGCTTTGGGGTCGTGGACATGAGCTAGGACCTTAAGATTTTGCATCCATAGAGAACTAGCAGCTGCGTTACACGGGAGAATGTAAAAGTGTTCATGTGTAGTAAAAACCTGAGAAATCCGTCCGTTTTCGTCATTTCTTATCAAATCGACTTAAAGCCAGATCGTCACATTGGTCGCTCTTCTCTCTGAAACGGTTACATTTATAGTCTGCAAAGCTATGTCGCGTGCTGCGGTATGCGGAGACACTAACAGCACCATAGTAGAACAATGATGAAACTTCTAAGTTGATGAAATAGCCAGTAAAAAGTAGTACAATAACGTTTTAGATATCGATTATTGACTTTTTAGCTGGCATTGGGGCCTTGGACATGAGCTAGGACCTTAAGACTTTGCATCAAAGGAGGACTAGCAGCTGCGTTGCACGGGAGAATGTGAAAAGTGTTCATGTGTAGTAAAAACCTGAGAAATCCGTCCGTTTTTGTCATTTCTGATCAAATCGACTTAAAGCCAGATCGTCACATTGGTCGCTCTTCTCCCTGAAACGGTTACATTTATCGTCTGCAAAGCTATGTCGCGTGCTGCGATATGCGGAGACACTAACAGCACCATAGTAGAACACTGATGAAACTTCTAAGTTGATGTAATAGCCAGTAAGAAGTAGTACAATAACGTTTTAGATATCGATTATTGACTTTTTAGCTGGCTTTGGGGTATTGGACATGAGCTAGGACCTTAAGATTTTGCATCAAAGGAGGACTAGCAGCTGCGTTGCACGGGAGAATGTGAAAAGTGTTCATATGTAGTAAAAACCTGAGAAATCCGTTCGTTTTGTTCATTTCTTATCAAATCGACTTAAAGCCAGATCGTCACATTGGTCGCTCTTCTGTCTGAAACGGTTACATTTATCGTCTGCAAAGCTATGTCGCGTGTTGCGGTATGCGGAGACACTAACAGCACCATAGTAGAACACAGATGAAACTTATGAGTTGATGTAATAGGCAGTAAGAAGTAGTACAATGACGTTTTAGATATCGATTATTGAATTTTTGCTGGCTTTGGGGCCTTGGACATGAGCTAGGACCTTAAGATTTTGCATCAAAGGAGAACTAGCAGCTGCGTTGCACGGGAGAAAGTGAAAAGTGTTCATATGTAGTAAAAACCTGAGAAATCCGTCCGTTTTCGTCATTTCTTATCAAATCGACTTAAAGCCAGATCGTCATATTGGTCGCTCTTCTCTCTGAAACGGTTACATTTATCGTCTGCAAAGCTATGTCGCGTGCTGCGGTATGCGGAGACACTAACAGCACCATAGTAGAACACTGATGAAACTTCTAAGTTGATGTATTAGCCAGTAAGAAGTAGTACAATAACGTTTTAGATATCGATTATTGACTTTTTAGCTGGCTTTGGGGTCTTAGACATGAGCTAGGACCTTAAGACATTGCATCAAAGGAGGGCTAGCAGCTGCGTTGCACGGGAGAATGTGAAAAGTGTTCATGTGTAGTAAAAACCTGAGAAATCCGTCCGTTTTCGTCATTTGTTATCGAATCGACTTAATGTCAGATCGTCTCATTGGCCGCTCATATCTCTGAAACGGTTACATTTATCGTCTGCAAAGCTATGGCCCGTCTTGCGGTATGCGGAGACACTAAAAGCACCATAGTAGAACACAGAAGAAGCTTCTAAGTCGATGTAATAGCCAGTAAGAAGTAGTACAATTCAAGTTTTAGTTATCGATTTTTGACTTTTTAGTCGGCTATGTAATAGCCAGTATAATGTAGTACACTTCAAGTTTTAATTATCGATTATTGAATTTTTAGCCTTATTTGTTGCCCTGGACATGACCTAGGACTTTAAGATTTTGCATGAAAGGAGGAATAGCAGCCGCGTTGCACGGGAGAATGTGAAAAGTGTTCATATGTAGTAAAACCCTGAGAAATCCGTCCGTTTTCGTCATTTGTTATCGAATCGACTTAAAGCCAGATCGTCACATTGGTCACTCTTCTCTCTGAAACGGTTGTACTTATCGTCTGCAAAGCTATGTCGCGTGCTGCGGTATGCGGAGACAGTAAAAGCACTATAGTAGAACCCAGATGAAGCTTCTAAGTTCATGTAACAGCCAGTAAGAAGTAGTACAATTCAAGTTTTAGGTATCGATTATTGACTTTTTAGCCGGTTTTGGCGCATTGGACATGAGCTAGGACCTTAAGATTTTGCATGAAAGGAGGACTAGCAGCCGCGCTACACGGACGAATGTGAAAAGTGTTTATATGTAGTAAAAACCTGAAAATCCGTCCGTTTTCGTCATTTGTTATCGAATCGACTTAAAGCCAGATCGTCACATTATCCGCTCTTCTCTCTGAAACGATTACATTTATCGTCTGCAAAGCTATGTCGCGTGCTACGTTATCCGGAGACACTAAAAGCATCATAGTAAAACACAGATGAACCTTCTAAGTTGATGTAATAGCCAGTAAAAAGTAGTACTATTCAAGTTTTTGTTATCGATTATTGACGTTTTACCAATCTTAGGTGCTTGGACATGAGCTAGGACTTTAAGATTTGGCATGAAGGGAAGTCCAGTGGCCGCGTTGCAGGGGAGAAAGTGACAAGTGTTCATATGTAGTAAAAATCTGAGAAATTCGTCCGTTTTCGTCATTTGTTATCGAATCGACTTAAATCCAGATCGACACATTGGCCGCTCTTCTCTCTGAAACGATTACATTTATCGTCTGCAAAGCTATGTCCGGTGCTGCGGTATGCGGAGACACTAAAAGCACCATAATACAATACAGATGAACCTTCTAAGTTAATGTAATAGCCAGTAAGAGGTAGTACAATTCAAGTTTTAGTTATAGATTATTGAATTTTTAGCCGGCTTTGGTGCCTTTGACATGAAATAGGACCTTAAGATTTTGCATGAAATTCAGGACTAGCAACCGCGTTGCACAGGGGAATGTGAAAAGTTTTCATATGTAGTAAAAACCTGAAAAATTGTCCGTTTTCGTCACTTGTTATCGTAACGAATTAAAGCCATATCGTCATATTAGCCGCTCTTCTCTCATAAACGGTTGCATTTATCGTCTGCAAAGCTCTGTCGCGTGCTGCGGTATACGGAGACACTAAAAGCAGCATTGCAGAGCACAGATGAGGCCTCTAAGTTGATGTAATAGCCAGTAAGAAGTAGTACAATTCAAGTTTTAGTTATCGATTACTGACTTTTTACCATTCTTTGGTGCTTCGACATGAGCTAGGAAATTAAGATTTTGCATGAAGGGAAGTCTAGTGGAAGCGTTGCAGGGGGGAATGTGAAAAGTGTTCATATGTAGTAAAAATCTGAGAAATTCTTCCGTTTTCGTCATATGTTATGGAATCGACTTAAAGCCAGATCGTCACATTGGCCGCTCTTCCCTCTGAAACGAATACATTTATCGTCTGCAAAGCTATGTCGCCTGCTACGTTATCGGGAGACACTAAAAGTACCATAGTAGAACACAGATGAAGCTTATAAGTTGATGTAATAGCCAGTAAGAAGTAGTACAATTCAAGTTTTTGTTACCGATTATTGACTTTTTACCCTTCTTTGGTGCTTGGACATGAGCTAGGACCTCAAGATTTTGCATGAAGGGAAGTCTAGTGGCCGCGTTACAGGGGAGAATGTGAAAAGTGTTCATATGTAGCAAAAAACTGAAAAATTTGTCCGTTTTCGTCATTTGTTATCGTATCGAATTAAAGCCATATCGTCAAATTAGCCGCACTTCTCTCATAAACGGTTACATTTATCGTCTGCAAAGCTGTGTCGCGTGCTGCGTTATACGGAGACACTAAAAGCACCATAGTAGAACACAGATAAAGCTTCTAAGTTGATATAATAGCCAGTAAGAAGTAGTACAACTCAAGATTTAGTTATCGATTATTGACTTTTTAGCTGGCTTTTCTGCCTTGGACATGAGCTAGGACTTTATGATTCTGCATGAAAGGAGGACTAGCAGCCGAGTTGCATTGGAGAATGTGAAAAGTGTTCATATGTAGTAAAAACCTGAGAAATCCGTCCGTTTTCGTCATTTGTTATCGAATCGACTTAAAGCCAGATCGTCACATTGGCCGCTCTTCTCTCCGAAACGGTTACATTTGTCTTCTGCAAAGCTATGTTGCGTCCTGGGGTATGCGGCGACACTACAAGCACCATAGTAGAACACAGATGAAGCTTCTAAGTTGATGTAAAAGACAGTAATAAGTCATACAATGCAAGTTTTAGTTATCGATTATTGACTTTTTAGACGGCTTTGGTGCCTTGGATATGGGCTACGTCTATACGATTTTGCAGGAAAGGAGGACTAGCAGCCGCGTTTCACGGGCGAATGTGAAAAGTGTTCATATGTAGTAAAAACCTGAGAAATCCGTCTGTTTTCGCCATTTGTTATCGAATCGACTTAAAGCCACATCGTCACATTGGCCGGTCTTCTCTCTGAAACGGTTGCATTTATCGTCTGCAAAGCTCTGTCGCGTGCTGCGGTATACGGAGACACTAAAAGCACCATAGTAGAACACAGATAAAGCTTCTAAGTTGATATAATAGCCAGTAAGAAGTAGTACAATTCAAGATTTAGTTATCGATTATTGACTTTTTAGCAGGCTTTGGTGCCTTGGACATTTGCTAGGACCTTCGGATTTTGCATGAAAGGAGGACTAGCAGCCGCGGTCCTCGGGCGAAAAAGTGTTCATATGTAGTAAGAAACTGAGAAATCCGTCTGTTTTCGTCATTTGTTATCGAATCGACTTAACACCAGATCGTCTTTTGGCCGCTCTTCTCTCTGAAACGGCTACATTTATCGTCTGCAAAGATATGTCGCGTGCTGTGGTATGCAGCGACACTAAAAGCACCATAGAAGAATACAGATCAAACTTCTAAGTTTATGTAATAGCCAGTAAGAAGTAGTAGAATTGAAGTTTTAGCTATCGATTATTGACTTTTTACCCTTCTTTGGCGCTTGGACATGAGTTAGGGCCTTAAGATATTTCATGAAGGGAAGGCTAGTGGCCACGATGCACGGGAGAATGTGAAAAGTGTTCATATGTACTAAAAATGTGAGAAATTCGTCCGTTTTCGTCATTTGTTATCGAATCGACTGAAATCCAGATCGACACATTTGCCGCTCTTCTCTCTGGAACGATTACATTTATCGTCTGCAAAGCTATGTCGCGTGCTGCGGTATGCGGAGACACTAAAACCATAATAGTAGTACACAGATGAAGCCTCTAAGTTGATGTAATAGCCAGTAAGAAGTAGTATAATAACGTTTTAGATATCGATTATTGACTTTTTAGCTGGCATTGGGTTCTTGAACATGAGCTAGGACCTTAAGACCTTTCATCAAAGGAGGACTAGCAGCTGCGTTGCACGGGAGAATGTGAAAAGTGTTCATATGTAGTAAAAACCTGAGAAATTCGTCCGTTTTCGTCATTTCTCATCAAATCGACTTAAAGCCAGATCGTCTCATTGGTCACTCTTCTCTCTGAAACGGTTACATTTATCGTCTGTAAAGCTATGTCACATGCTGCGGTATGCGGAGACACTAACAGTACCATAGTAGAACACAGATAAAGCTTCTAAGTTGATGTAATAGCCAGTAAGAAGTAGTACAATTCAAGATTTAGTTATCGATTATTGACTTTTTAGCCGGCTTTGGTGCCTTTCACATGAGCTAGGACCTTAAGATTTTGCATGAAAGGAAGACTAGCAGCCACGTTGCAAGGGACAATGTGAAAAGTGTTCATATGTAGTAAAAACCTGAGAAATCCGTCCGTTTTCGTCATTTGTTATCGAATCGACTTAAATCCAGATCGTCACACTGGCCGGTCTTCTCTCTGAAACGGTTACATTTATCGTCTGCAAAGATATGTCTCGTGTTGCGGAATGCGGAGACACTAAATGCACCATAGTAGAACACAGATGAAGCTTCTACGTTGATGTAATAGCCAGTAAGAAGTCATACAATGCAAGTTTTAGTTGTCGATTACTGACTTTTTAGCCGGCTTTGGTGCCTTGGACATGAGCTACGACTCTACGATTTTGCATGAAAGGAGGACTAGCAGCCGCGTTAACGGGAGAATGTGAAAAGTGTTCATATGTAGTAAATACCTAAGATATTCGAATGTGTTCGTCATTTGTTATCAAATCGACTTTAAGCCAGATCCTCACATTAGCCGCTCTTCTCTTTGAAACGGTTACATTTATCGTCTGCAAAGCTATGTCGCATGCTGCGGTATGCGGAGACACTAAAAGCACCATAGTAGAACACAGATGAAGCTTCTAAGTTGATGTAATAGCCAGTAAGAACTACTGCACTTCAAGTTTTAGTTTTCGATTATTCACCTTTTAGACTTTTTTGGTGCCTTGGACATGAGCTAGGACCTTAAGATTTTGCACGAAAGGACGACTAGCAGCCGCATTGCACGGGACAATGTGAAAAGTGTTCATATGTAGTAAAAACCTCAGAAGTCCGTCCGTGTTCGTCATTTGTTATCGAATCGACTTATAGCGAGATCGTCACATTGCCCGCTCTTCTCACTGAAACGGTTTTATCTGTCGTCTGCAAAGCTATGTCGCTGGGTGCAGTATGCATAGACACTTAAGGCACCATAGTACAACACAGAAGAAACTTCTAAGTTAATGTAATAGCCCACAAGAAGTTGTACAATTCAAAGTTTTCGTTATCGATTATTCACTTTTTAGCCGGCTTTGGTGAGTTGTACATGAGCTAGGACCTTAAGATTTTGCATGAAAGGAGGACTATTACCCGCGTTACACGGGAGAATGTAAAAAGTGTTCATATGTAGTAAAAACCTGAGAAATCCGTCTATTTTCGTCATTTGTTATCGAATCGACTTAAAGACACATCGTCACATTTAACGCTCTTCTCTCTGAAACGGTTACATTTATCGTCTGCAAAGCTATGTCACTTATTGTTGTATGCTGTGAGGCTAAAAGCAAACATAATAGAACACAGAAGAAACTTCTAAGTTGAAGTAATAGCCAGTAAGAAGCAGTACAATTCAAGTATTGGTTATCAATTATTGATTTTTAGCCGGCTTTGGTTCCTTGGACATGAGGTGGAATCATAAGATTTTGCATGAAAGGAGGACTAGCAGCCGCGTTGCACGGGAGAATGTGAAAAGGGTTCATATGTATTGAAAACCTGAGAAATCCGTATGTTTTCTTCAATTGTTATCGAAACGACTTAATGCCAGGTCGTTACATTGGCCGCTCTTTCCTCTGAAACCGTTATATTTATCGTCTCCAAAGATAGGTCGCGAGCTATGTAATGCTATACTAGAACACAGATGAAGCTTCTAAGTTGATGTCATAGCCAGTAAGAAGTAGTGCAATTCAAGTATTCGTTATCGATTATTCACTTTTCACCCGGCTTTGGTGCCTTGTACAGCAGCTAGGACATTAAGATTTTGCATGAAAGGAGGACTATCAGCCGCGTTGCACGGGAGAATGTGAAAAGTGTTCATATGTAGTAAAAACCTGAGAAATCCGTCCGTTTTCGTAATTTGTTATCGAATCGACTTAAAGCCAGGACGTACATTGGCCGCTCTTCTCTCTGAAACGGTTATATTTACCGTCTGCAAAGCTATGACGCGTGCTGCGGTATGCGGAGACACTAAAAGCACCATAGTAGAATACAGGAGAAGCTTCTAAGTTGATGTAAGAGCCAGTAAGAAACAGTAAAATTCAAGTTTTAGTTATCGATTATTGACCATTTAATTTTCTTTGGTGCTTTGGAAATGAGCTAGGACTTTACAATTTTGCATGTAGGGAAGTGTAAGAGCCGCTTCGCACGGGATAATGTGAAAAATGTTCATATATACTAAAAACATGAGAAATCCCTCCGTTTTCGTCATTTGTTATCGAATCGACTTAAAGCCAGATAGTCACATTGGGGGCTCTTCTCTCTGAAACGGTTATATTTACCGTCCACAAAGCTATGTCGCGTTCTGCGGTATGCGGAGATACTAAGAGCACCATAGTAGAACACTGAACAATCTCCTAAGTTTATGTAATAGCCAGTAAGAAGTAGTACAATTCACGTTTTAGCTATCGATTATTGACTTTTTAGCCGGCTTTGGTGCCTTGGGCATGAGCTAGGACCTTAAGATTTTGTGTGAAAGGAGGACTATCAGCCGCGTTACACGGGTGAATGTGAAAAGTGTTCATATGTAGTGAAAACCTGAGAAATCCGACCTTGTTCGTCAATTCTTATCGAATCGACTTAAAGCCAGGACGTACATTGGCCGCTCTTCCCTCTGAAACGGTATTATTTATCGTCTGCAATGCTATGTCGCTGGGTGCAGTATGCATAGACACTTAAAGCACCATAGTACAACACAGAAGAAGCTTCTAAGTTAATGTAATAGCCCGGAAGAAGTAGTACGATTCAAGTTTTCGTTATCGATTATTCACTTTTTAGCCTGCTTTGTTGCCTTGTACATGAGCTACGACCTTAAGTTTTTGCATGAAAGGAGGACTAGCAGCCGAGTTGCACGGGAGAATGTGAAAAGTGTTCATATGTAGTAAAAACCTGAGAAGTCCGTCCGTTTTCGTCATTGTTATCAAATCGACTTAAAGCCAGATCGTCACATTGGCCGCTCTTCCCTCTGAAACGGTTACATTTACCGTCTGCAAAGCTGTGTCGCGTGCTGCGGTATGCGGAGATACTAAGAGCACCATAGTAGAACACTGAAAAAACTAATAAATTTATGTAATAGCCAGTAAGGTGTAGTGCAATTCACGTTTTAGCTATCGATCATTGACTTTGTAGCCGGCTTTGGTGCCTTGGGCATGAGCTAGGACCTTACGATTTTGCGTGAAAGGAGGACTAGCAGCCGCGTTACTAGGGTGAATGTGAAAAGTGTTCATATGTAGTGAAAACCCGAGAAATCCGTATGTTTTCGTCAATTGTTGTCGAATCGACTTAAAGCCAGATCGTCACATTGGTCGCTCTTCCCTCTGAAACGGTTATATTATTCGTTGCAATGCTATGTCGCTGGGTGCAGTATGCATAGACACTTAAAGCAATATAGTACAACACAGATGAAGCTTCCTAGTTGTTGTAATAGCCAGTAAGAAGTAGTACAATTCAAGTTTTAGTTAACGATTATTGACTTTTTAGCTGGCTTTGGTGCCTTGGACATGAGGTAGAATCTTAAGATTCTGCATGAAAGGAGGACTAGCAGCCGAGTTGCACGGTAGAATGTGAAAAGTGTTTATATGTAGTAAAAACGTGAGAAATCCGTTACTTTTCGTCATTTGTTATCGAATCGACTTAAAGCCAGATCGTCACATTGGCCGCCCTTCTGTCTGAAACGGTTACATTTATCGTCTGCAAAGCTATGTCGCATGGTGCGGTATGCGCAGACACTAAAAGCACCATAGTGGATCACAGATGAAGCATCTAAGTTGATGTAATAGCCAGTAAGAAGTAGTACAATTCAAGTTTTAGGTATCGATTATTGACTTTTTAGCTGGCTTTGGTGATTTGGACATGAGATAGGACCTTAAGATTCTGCATGAAAGGAGGACAAGCAGCCGAGTTGCATGGGAGAATGTGAAAAGTGTTCATATGTAGTAAATACCTGAGAAATTCGTCCGTTTTCGTCATTTGTTATCGAATCGACTTAAAGCCAGATCGTCACATTGGCCGCTGTTCCCTCTGAAACGGTTGTACTTATCGTTTGCAAAGCTATGTCGCGTGCTGCGGTATGCGGAGACACAAAAGGCACCATAGTGGACACACAGATGAAGCTTCTAAGTTGATGTAATAGCCAGTAAGAAGTAGTACAATTCAAGATTTACGTATCGATTATTGACTTTTTTGCTGGCTTTGGTGCCTTGGACATGAGCTAGGACCTTAAGATTCTGCATGAAAGGAGGACTAGCAGCCGAGTTGTATGGGACAATGTGAAAAGTGTTCATATGTAGTAAAAACCTGAGAAATCCGTCCGTTTTCGTCATTTGTTATCGAATCGACTTGAAGCAAGATCGTCACATTGACCGCTCTTATCTCTGAAACGGTTACATTTATCGTCTGCAAAGCTATGTCGCGTTCTGCGGTATTTGGAGACACTAAAAGCACCATAGTAGAACACAGATGAAGCTTCTAAGTTGATGTAATAGCCAGTAAGAAGTAGTACAATTCAAGTTTTAGGTATCGATTATTGACTTTTTAGCTGGCTTTGGTGATTTGGACATGAGATAGGACCTTAAGATTCTGCATGAAAGGAGGACAAGCAGCCGAGTTGCATGGGAGAATGTGAAAAGTGTTCATATGTTGTAAATACCTGAGAAATTCGTCCGTTTTCGTCATTTGTTATCGAATCGACTTAAAGCCAGATCGTCACATTGGCCGCTGTTCCCTCTGAAACGGTTGTACTTATCGTTTGCAAAGCTATGTCGCGTGCTGCGGTATGCGGAGACACTAAAAGCACCATACTGGATCACAGATGAAGCATCTACGTTGATGTAATAGCCAGTAGGAAGTAGTACAATTCAAGTTTTAGGTATCGATTATTGACTTTTTACCCTTCTTTGGTGCCTTGGACATGAGTTAGGTACTTAAGATTTTGCATGAAAGGAGGACTAGTAGCCGCGATGCGCAGGAGAATGTGAAAAGTGTTCATACGTAGTAAAAACCTGAGAAATCCGTCCGTTTTCGTCATTTGTTATGGAATCGACTTAAAGCCAGATCGTCACATTGGCCGCTCTTCTGTCTGAAACGGTTACATTTATCGTCTGCAAAGCTATGTCGCATGCTGCGGTATGCGGAGACACTAAAAGCACCATAGTGGATCACAGATAAAGCATCTACGTTGATGTAATAGCCATTAAGAAGTAGTACAATTCAAGTTTTAAGTATCGATTATTGACTTTTTAGCTGGCTTTGGTGCCTTGGACATGAGCTAGGACCTTAAGATTCTGCATGAAAGGAGGAGTAGCAGCCGAGTTGTACGGGAGAATGTGAAAAGTGTTCACACGTTGTAAAAACCTGAGGAACCCGTCCATTTTCGTCATTTGTTATCGAATCGACTTAAAGCCAGATCGTCACATTGGCCGATCTTCTCTCTGAAACGGTTGTACTTATCGTCTGCAAAGCTATGTCGCGTGCTGCGGTATACGGAGACACTAAAAGCACCATAGTAGAACACAGATGAAGCTTCCTAGTTGATGTAATAGCCAGTAAGAAGTAGTACAATTCAAGTTTTAGTTATCGATTATTGACTTTTTAGCTGGCTTTGGTGCCTTGGACATGAGGTAAGACCTTAAGATTCTGCATGAAAGGACGACTAGCAGCCGAGTTGCACGGGAGAATGAGAAAAGTGTTCATATGTAATAAAAACGTGAGAAATCCGTTACTTTTCGTCATTTGTTATCGAATCGACTTAAAGCCAGATCGACACATTGGCCGCCCTTCTGTCTGAAACGGTTACATTTATCGTCTGCAAAGCTATGTCGCATGGTGCGGTATGCGGAGACACTAAAAGCACCATAGAAGAACACAGATGAAGCTTCTAAGTTGATGTAATAGCCAGTAAGAAGTAGTACAATTCAAGGTTTAGGTATCGATTATTGACTTTTTAGCTGGCTTTGGTGACTTGGACATGAGCTAGGACCTTACGATTCTGCATGAAAGGAGGACTAGCAGCCGAGTTGCAAGGGAGAATGTGAAAAGTGTTCATATGTAGTAAAAACCTGAGAAATCCGTCCGTTTTCGTCATTTGTTATGGAATCGACTTAAAGCCAGATCGCCACATTGGCCGCGCTTCTCTCTGAAACGGTTGTACTTATCGTCTGCAAAGCTATGTCGCGTGCTGCGGTATGCGTAGACACTAAAAGCATCATAGTAGAACACAGATGTAGCTTCTAAGTTGATGTAATAGCCAGTAAGAAGTAGTACAATTCAAGATTTACCTATCGATTAATGACTTTTTTGCTGGCTTTTGTGCCTTGGACATGAGCTAGGACCTTAAGATTCAGCATGAAAGGAGGAGTAGCAGCCGAGTTGTATGGGACAATGTGAAAAGTGTTCATATGTAGTAAAAACCTGAGAAATCCGTCCGTTTTCGTCATTTGTTATCGAATCGACTTGAAGCAAGATCGTCACATTGGCCGCTCTTCTATCTGAAACGGTTGTACTTATCGTCTGCAAAGCTATGTCGCGTGCTGCGGTATGCGGAGACACTAAAAGCACCATAGTAGAACACAGATGAAGCTTCTAAGTTGATGTAATAGCCAGTAAGAAGTAGTACACTTCAAGTTTTAGGTAACGATTATTGACTTTTTAGCAGGCTTTGGTGCCTTGGACATGAGCTACGTCCTTAAGATTCTGCATGAAAGGAGGACTAGCAGCCGCGTTGCACGGGAGTATGTGAAAAGTGTTCATATGTAGTAAAAACCTGAGATATCCGTCCATTTTCGTCATTTCTATCGAATCGACTTATAGCCAGATCGTCACATTGGCCACTCTTCTCTCTGAAACGGTTATACTTATCGTCTGCAAAGCTATGTCGCGTGCTGCGGTATGCGAAGACACTAAAATCACTATAGTGGACACACAGATGAAGCTTCTAAGTTGATGTAATAGCCAGTAAGAAGTAGTACAATTCAAGTTTTAGGTTATGGATTATTGACTTTTTAGCTATCTTTGGTGCCTTGGAAATGAGCTAGGACATTAAGATTCTGCATGAAAGGAGGACTAGCAGCCGCGTTGCATGGGAGTATGTGACAAGTGTTCATATGTAGTAAAAACCTGAGAAATCCGTCCGTTTTCGTCATTTGTTATCGAATAAACTTAAAGCCAGATCTTCACATTGGCCGCTCTTCTCTCTGAAACGGTTGTACTTAACGTCTGCAAAGCTATGTCGCGTGCTGCGGTATGCGGAGACACTAAAAGCACCATAGTAGAACACAGACGAAACTTCTAAGTTGATGTAATAGCCAGTAAGAAGTAGTACAATTCAAGTTTTAGGTATCGTTATTGACTTTTTAGCTGGCTTTGGTGCCTTGGACATGAGCTAGGACCTTAAGATTCTGCATGAAAGGAGGACTAGCAGCCGAGTTGCATGGGAGAATGTGAAAAGTGTTCATATGTAGTAAAAACCTGAGAAATTCGTCCGTTTTCGTAATTTATTATCGAATCGACTTAAAGCAGTGCGTCACATTGGCCGCTCTTCTCTCTGAAACGGTTGTACTTATCGTCTGCAAAGCTATGTCGCGTGCTGCAGTATGCGGAGACACTAAAAGCACCATAGTAGAACAGAGATGAAGCTTCTAAGTTGATGTGATAGCCAGTGAGAAGTAGTACAATTCAAGTTTTAGGTATCGATTATTGACTTTTTAGCTGGCTTTGGTGCTTTGGACATGAGCTAGGACCTTAAGATTCTGCATGAAAGGAGGACTAGCAGCCGAGTAGCATGGGAGAATGTGAAAAGTGTTCATATGTAGTAAAAACCTGAGAAATCCGTCCGTTTCCGTCATTTGTTATCGAATCGACTTAAAGCCAGATCGTCACATTGGCCGCTCTTCTCTCTGAATCGGTTGTACTTATCGTCTGAAAGCTATGTCGCGTGCTGCGGTATGCGGAGACACTAAAATCACCGTAGTAGAACACAGATGAAGCTTCTAAGTTGATGTAATAGCCAGTAGGGAGTAGTACTATTCAAGTTTTAGGTGTCGAATATTGACTTTTTAGCTGGCTTTGGTGCCTTGGACATGAGCTAGGACCTTAAGATTCTGCATGAAAGGAGGACTAGCAGCCGAGTTGCATGGGAGAATGTGAAAAGTGTTCATATATAGTAAAAACCTGAGAAATCCGTCCGTTTTCGTAATTTGTTATGGAATCGACTTAAAGCCAGATCGTCACATTGGCCGCTCTTCTCTCTGAAACGGTTGTACTTATCGTGTGCAAAGCTACGTCGCGTGCTGCGGTATGCGTAGACACTAAAAGCACCATAGTAGAACACAGATGAAGCTTCTAAGTTGAAGTAATAGCCAGTAAGAAGTAGTACAATTCAAGATTTACGTATCGATTATTGACTTTTTTGCTGGCTTTGGTGCCTTGGACATGAGCTAGGACCTTAAGATTCTGCATGAAAGGAGGACTCGCAGCCGAGTTGTATGGGACAATGTGAAAAGTGTTCATATGTAGTAAAAACCTGAGAAATCCGTCCGTTTTCGTCTTTTGTTATCGAATCGACTTGAAGCCAGATCGTCACATTGGCCGCTCTTCTCTCTGAAACAGTTGTACTTATCGCTTGCAAAGCTATGTCGCGTGCTGCGGTATGCGGAGACACTAAAAGCACCATAGTAGAATACAGATGAAGCTTCTAAGTTGATGTAATAGCCAGTAAGAAGTAGTACAATTCAAGTTTTAGGTATCGATAATTGACGTTTTAGCTGGCTTTGGCACCTTGGCCATGAGCTAGGACCTTAAGATTCTGCATGAAAGGAGGACTAGCAGCCGAGTTGCATGGGAGAATGTGAAAAGTGTTCATATGTAGTAAAAACCTGAGAAATCCGTCCGTTTTCGTCATTTGTTATCGAATCGACTTAAAGCCAGATTGTCACATTGACCGCCTTTCTCTCTGAAACGGTTGTACTTATCGTCTGCAAAGCTATGTCGTGTGCTGCGGTATGCGGAGACACTAAAAGCACCATACTAGAACACAGGTTAAGCTTCTAAGTTGATGTAATAGCCAGTAAGAGGTAGTACAATTCAAGTTTTAGGTATCGATTATTGACTTTTTGCTGGCTATGTTGCCTTGGACATGAGCTAGGACCTTAAGATTCTGCATGAAAGGAGGACTAGCAGCCGCGTTGCACGGAGAATGTGAAAAGTGTTCATATGTAGTAAAAACCTGAGAAATCCGTACGTTTCCGTCATTTGTTATCGAATCGACTTAAAGCCAGATCGTCACATTGGTCGCTCTTCTCTCTGAAACGGTTGTACTTATCGTCTGCAAAGCTACGTCGCGTCCTGCGGTATGCGTAGACACTAAAAGCACCATAGTAGAACACAGATGAAGCTTCTAAGTTGATGTAATAGCCAGTAAGAAGTAGTACAATTCAAGATTTACGTATCGATTATTGACTTTTTTGCTGGCTTTGGTGCCTTGGACATGAGCTAGGACCTTAAGATTCTGCATGAAAGGAGGACTAGCAGCCGAGTTGTATGGGACAATGTGAAAAGTGTTCATATGTAGTAAAAACCTGAGAAATCCGTCCGTTTTCGTCATTTGTTATCGAATCGACTTGAAGCCAGATCGTCACATTGGCCGCTCTTCTCTCTGAAACAGTTGTACTTATCGCTTGCAAAGCTATGTCGCGTGCTGCGGTATGCGGAGACACTAAAAGCACCATAGTAGAATACAGATGAAGCTTCTAAGTTGATGTAATAGCCAGTAAGAAGTAGTACAATTCAAGTTTTAGGTATCGATAATTGACGTTTTAGCTGGCTTTGGCACCTTGGCCATGAGCTAGGACCTTAAGATTCTGCATGAAAGGAGGACTAGCAGCCGAGTTGCATGGGAGAATGTGAAAAGTGTTCATATGTAGTAAAAACCTGAGAAATCCGTCCGTTTTCGTCATTTGTTATCGAATCGACTTAAAGCCAGATCGTCACATTGGCCGCTCTTCTCTCTGAAACGGTTGTACTTATCGTCTGCAAAGCTATGTCGTGTGCTGCGGTATGCGGAGACACTAAAAGCACCATACTAGAACACAGGTTAAGCTTCTAAGTTGATGTAATAGCCAGTAAGAGGTAGTACAATTCAAGTTTTAGGTATCGATTATTGACTTTTTGCTGGCTATGTTGCCTTGGACATGAGCTAGGACCTTAAGATTCTGCATGAAAGGAGGACTAGCAGCCGCGTTGCACGGAGAATGTGAAAAGTGTTCATATGTAGTAAAAACCTGAGAAATCCGTACGTTTTCGTCATTTGTTATCGAATCGACTTAAAGCCAGATCGTCACATTGGTCGCTCTTCTCTCTGAAACGGTTGTACTTATCGTCTGCAAAGCTATGTCGCGTGCTGCGGTATGCGGAGACACTAAAATCACCACAGTGGAACACAGATGAAGCTTCTAAGTTGATGTAATAGCCAGTAAGAAGTAGTACAATTCAAGATTTACGTATCGATTATTGACTTTTTAGCTGGCTTTGGTGCCTTTGGCATGACCTAGGTCCTTAAGATTCTGCATGAAAGGAGGACTAGCAGCCGAGTTGCACGGGAGGATGCGAAATGTGTTCTTATGTAGTAAAAACTTAAGAAATCCGTCCGTTTTCTTCATTTGTTATCGAATCGACTTGAAGCCAGATCGTCACATTGGCCGCTCTTCTCTCTGAAACAGTTGTACTTATCGCTTGCAAAGCTATGTCGCGTGCTGCGGTATGCGGAGACACTAAAAGCACCATAGTAGAACACAGATTAAGCTTCTATGTTGATGTAATAGCCAGTAAGAAGTAGTACAATTCAAGTTTTAGGTATCGATTATTGACTTTTTAGCTGGCTTTTGTGCCTTGGACATGAGGTAGGACCTTATTATTTTGCATGAAAGGAGGACTAGCAGCCGAGATGCATGGGAGAATGTGTATAGTGTTCATATGCAGTAAGAAAATGAGAAATCCGTCCGTTTTCGTCATTTGTTATCGAATCGACTTAAAGCCAGATCGTCACATTGGCCGCTCTTCTCTCTGAAACGGTTGTACTTATCGTGTGCAAGGCTATGTCGCGTGCTGCAGTATGCGGAGACACTAAAAGCATCATAGTAGAACAGAGATGAAGCTTCTAAGTTGATGTGATAGCCACTGAGAAGTAGTACAATTCAAGTTTTAGGTATCGATTATTGACTTTTTAGCTGGCTTTGGTGCCTTGGACATGAGCTAGGACCTTACGATTCTGCATGAAAGGAGGACTAGCAGCCGCGTTGCACGGGAGTATGTGAAAAGTGTTCATATGTAGTAAAAACCTGAGAAATCCGTCCATTTTCGTCATTTGTTATCGAATCGACTTAAAAACAGTTCGTCACATTGGCCCCTCTTCTCTCTGAAACGGTTGTACTTATCGTCTGCAAAGCTATGTCGCGTGCTGCGGTATGCGGAGACACTAAAAGCACCATAGTAGAACACAGATGAAGCTTCTAAGTTGATGTAATAGCCAGTAAGGAGTAGTACAATTCAAGTTTTAGGTATCGAATATTGATTTTTTAGCTGGCTTTGGTGCCTTGGACATGAGCTAGGACCTTAAGATTCTGCATGAAAATAGGACTAGCAGCCGAGTTGCATGGGAGGATGCGAAAAGTGTTTATATGTAGTAAAAACCTGAGAAGTACGTCTGTTTTCGTAATTTATTATGGAATCGACTTAAAGCAGTGCGTCACATCTGGCGCTCTTCTCTCTGAAACGGTTGTACTTATCGTCTGCAAAGCTATGTCGCGTGCTGCGGTATGCGGAGACACTAAAAGCACCATAGTAGAACACAGATGAAGTTTCTAAGTTGATGTAATAGCCAGTAAGAAGTAGTACAATTCAAGTTTTATTTATCGATTATTGACTTTTTATCTGGCTTTTGTGCCTTGGACATGAGCTAGGACCTTAAGATTCTGCATGAAAGGAGGACTAGCAGCCGAGTTGCATGGGAGAATGTGAAAAGTGTTCATATGTAGTAAAAACCTGAGAAATCCGTCCGTTTCCGTCATTTGTTATCGAATCGACTTAAAGCCAGATCGTCACATTGGCAGCTCTTATATCTGAAACGGTTGTACTTATCGTCTGCAAAGCTATGTCGCGTGCTGCGGTATGCGGAGACACTAAAAGCACCATAGTAGAACATAGATGAAGCTTCTAAGTTGATGTAATAGCCAGTAAGAAGTAGTACAATTAAAGGTTTAGGTATCGATTATTGACTTTTTTGCTGGCTTTGGTGCCTTGAACATGAGCTAGGACCCAACGATTCTGCATGAAAGGAGGACTAGAATCCGAGTTGCACGGGGGAATGTAAAAAGTGTTCATATGTAGTAAAAACCTGAGAAATCCGTCCGTTTTCGTCATTTGTTATCGAATCGACTTAAAGCCAGATCGTCACATTGGCCGCTCTTCTCTCTGAAACAGTTGTACTTATCGCTTGCAAAGCTATGTCGCGTGCTGCGGTATGCGGAGACACTAAAAGCACCATAGTAGAACACAGATTAAGCTTCTATGTTGATGTAATAGCCAGTAAGAAGTAGTACAATTCAAGTTTTAGGTATCGATTATTGACTTTTTAGCTGGCTTTTGTGCCTTGGACATGAGGTAGGACCTTATTATTTTGCATGAAAGGAGGACTAGCAGCCGAGATGCATGGGAGAATGTGTATAGTGTTCATATGCAGTAAGAAAATGAGAAATCCGTCCGTTTTCGTCATTTGTTATCGAATCGACTTAAAGCCAGATCGTCACATTGGCCGCTCTTCTCTCTGAAACGGTTGTACTTATCGTGTGCAAGGCTATGTCGCGTGCTGCAGTATGCGGAGACACTAAAAGCATCATAGTAGAACAGAGATGAAGCTTCTAAGTTGATGTGATAGCCACTGAGAAGTAGTACAATTCAAGTTTTAGGTATCGATTATTGACTTTTTAGCTGGCTTTGGTGCCTTGGACATGAGCTAGGACCTTACGATTCTGCATGAAAGGAGGACTAGCAGCCGCGTTGCACGGGAGTATGTGAAAAGTGTTCATATGTAGTAAAAACCTGAGAAATCCGTCCATTTTCGTCATTTGTTATCGAATCGACTTAAAAACAGTTCGTCACATTGGCCCCTCTTCTCTCTGAAACGGTTGTACTTATCGTCTGCAAAGCTATGTCGCGTGCTGCGGTATGCGGAGACACTAAAAGCACCATAGTAGAACACAGATGAAGCTTCTAAGTTGATGTAATAGCCAGTAAGGAGTAGTACAATTCAAGTTTTAGGTATCGAATATTGATTTTTTAGCTGGCTTTGGTGCCTTGGACATGAGCTAGGACCTTAAGATTCTGCATGAAAATAGGACTAGCAGCCGAGTTGCATGGGAGGATGCGAAAAGTGTTTATATGTAGTAAAAACCTGAGAAGTACGTCTGTTTTCGTAATTTATTATGGAATCGACTTAAAGCAGTGCGTCACATCTGGCGCTCTTCTCTCTGAAACGGTTGTACTTATCGTCTGCAAAGCTATGTCGCGTGCTGCGGTATGCGGAGACACTAAAAGCACCATAGTAGAACACAGATGAAGTTTCTAAGTTGATGTAATAGCCAGTAAGAAGTAGTACAATTCAAGTTTTATTTATCGATTATTGACTTTTTATCTGGCTTTTGTGCCTTGGACATGAGCTAGGACCTTAAGATTCTGCATGAAAGGAGGACTAGCAGCCGAGTTGCATGGGAGAATGTGAAAAGTGTTCATATGTAGTAAAAACCTGAGAAATCCGTCCGTTTCCGTCATTTGTTATCGAATCGACTTAAAGCCAGATCGTCACATTGGCAGCTCTTATATCTGAAACGGTTGTACTTATCGTCTGCAAAGCTATGTCGCGTGCTGCGGTATGCGGAGACACTAAAAGCACCATAGTAGAACATAGATGAAGCTTCTAAGTTGATGTAATAGCCAGTAAGAAGTAGTACAATTAAAGGTTTAGGTATCGATTATTGACTTTTTTGCTGGCTTTGGTGCCTTGAACATGAGCTAGGACCCAACGATTCTGCATGAAAGGAGGACTAGAATCCGAGTTGCACGGGGGAATGTAAAAAGTGTTCATATGTAGTAAAAACCTGAGAAATCCGTCCGTTTTCGTCATTTGTTATCGAATCGACTTAAAGCCAGATCGTCACATTGGCCCCTCTTCTCTCTGAAACGGTTGTACTTATCGTCTGCAAAGCTATGTCGCGTGCTGCAGTATGCGGAGACACTAAAAGCACCATAGTAGAACACAGATGAAGCTTCTAAGTAGATGTGATAGCCAGTGAGAAGTAGTGCAATTCAAGTTTTAGGTATCGATTATTGACTTTTTAGCTGGCTTTGGTGCCTTGGACTTGAGGTAGGACCTTAAGATTGTGCATGAAAGGAGGACTAGCAGCCGCGTTGCACGGGAGTATGTAAAGAGTTTTCATATGTAGTAAAAACCTGAGAAATGCGTCCATTTTCGTCATTTGTTATCGAATCGACTTGAAGCCAGATCGTCACATTGGCCTCTCTTCTCTCTGAAACGGTTGTACTTATCGTCTGCAAAGCTATGTCGCGTGCTGCGGTATCCGGAGTCACTAAAAGCACCATAGTAGAATACAGATGAAGCTTCTAAGTTGAAGTAATAGCCAGTAAGAAGTAGTACAATTCAAGTTTTAGGTATCGATAATAGACGTTTTAGCTGGCTTTGGTACCTTGGACATGAGGTAGGACCTTAAGATTGTGCATGAAAGGAGGACTAGCAGCCGCGTTGCACGGAGAATGTGAAAAGTGTTCATATGTAGTAAAAACCTGAGAAATCCGTCCGTTTTCGTAATTTATTGTCGAATCGACTTAAAGCCAGATCGTCACATTGGTCGCTCTTCTCTCTGAAACGGTTGTACTTATCGTCTGCAAAGCTATGTCGCGTGCAGCGGTATGCGGAGACACTAGAATCACCATAGTGGAACACAGATGAAGCTTCTAAGTTGATGTAGTAGCCAGTAAGAAGTAGTAAAATTCAAGTTTTAGGAATCGATTAATGACTTTTTTGATGGCTTTGGTGCCTTGTACATGAGCTATTACCTTAAGATTCTGCATGAAAGGAGGACTAGCAGCCGAGTTGCCCGGAAGAATGCGAAAAGTGTTCATATGTAGTAAAAACCTGAGAAATCCATCCGTTTTCGTCATTTGTTATCGAATCGACTAAAAGCCAGATAGTCACATTGGCCGCTCTTCTCTCTGAAAAGGTTGTACTTATCGTCTGCAAAGCTATGTCGCGTGCTGCGGTATGCGGAGACACTAAAAGCACCATAGTAGAACACAGAAGACGTTTCTAAGTTGATGTAATAGCCAGTAAGAAGTAGTACAATTCAAGTTTTAGGTATCGATTATTGACTTTTTATCTGGCTTTTGTGCCTTGGACATGAGTTAGGACCTTAACATTCTGCATGAATGGAGGACTAGCAGCCGCATTGCACGGGAGTATGTGAAAAGTGTTCATATGTAGTAAAAACCTGAGAAATCCGTCCATTTTCGTCATTTGTTATCCAATCGGCTAATAGCCAGATAGTCACATTGGCCGCTCTTCTCTCTGAAACGGTTGTACTTATCGTGTGCAAGGCTATGTCGCGTGCTGCAGTATGCGGAGACACTAAAAGCACCATAGTAGAACAGAGATGAAGCTTCTAAGTTGATGTGATAGCCACTGAGAAGTAGTACAATTCAAGTATTAGGTATCGATTATTGACTTTTTAGCTGGCTTTGGTGCCTTGGACATGAGCTAGGACCTTACGATTCTGCATGAAAGGAGGACTAGCAGCCGCGTTGCACGGAAGTATGTGAAAAGTGTTCATATGTAGTAAAAACCTGAGAAATCCGTCCATTTTCGTCATTTGTTATCGAATCGACTTAAAAACAGTTCGTCACATTGGCCCCTCTTCTCTCTGAAACGGTTGTACTTATCGTCTGCAAAGCTATGTCGCGTGCTGCGGTATGCGGAGACACTAAAAGCACCATAGTAGAACACAGATGAAGCTTCTAAGTTGATGTAATAGCCAGTAAGGAGTAGTACAATTCAAGTTTTAGGTATCGAATATTGATTTTTTAGCTGGCTTTGGTGCCTTGGACATGAGCTAGGACCTTAAGATTCTGCATGAAAATAGGACTAGCAGCCGAGTTGCATGGGAGGATGCGAAAAGTGTTTATATGTAGTAAAAACCTGAGAAATACGTCCGTTTTCGTAATTTATTATGGAATCGACTTAAAGCAGTGCGTCACATCTGGCGCTCTTCTCTCTGAAACGGTTGTACTTATCGTCTGCAAAGCTATGTCGCGTGCTGCGGAATGCGGAGACACTAAAAGCACCATAGTAGAACACAGATGAAGTTTCTAAGTTGATGTAATAGCCAGTAAGAAGTAGTACAATTCAAGTTTTATTTATCGATTATTGACTTTTTATCTGGCTTTTGTGCCTTGGACATGAGCTAGGACCTTAAGATTCTGCATGAAAGGAGGACTAGCAGCCGAGTTGCATGGGAGAATGTGAAAAGTGTTCATATGTAGTAAAAACCTGAGAAATCCGTCCGTTTCCGTCATTTGTTATCGAATCGACTTAAAGCCAGATCGTCACATTGGCAGCTCTTATATCTGAAACGGTTGTACTTATCGTCTGCAAAGCTATGTCGCGTGCTGCGGTATGCGGAGACACTAAAAGCACCATAGTAGAACATAGATGAAGCTTCTAAGTTGATGTAATAGCCAGTAAGAAGTAGTACAATTCAAGGTTTAGGTATCGATTATTGACTTTTTTGCTGGCTTTGGTGCCTTGAACATGAGCTAGGACCCAACGATTCTGCATGAAAGGAGGACTAGAATCCGAGTTGCACGGGGGAATGTAAAAAGTGTTCATATGTAGTAAAAACCTGAGAAATCCGTCCGTTTTCGTCATTTGTTATCGAATCGACTTAAAGCCAAATCGTCACATTGGCCCCTCTTCTCTCTGAAACGGTTGTACTTATCGTCTGCAAAGCTATGTCGCGTGCTGCAGTATGCGGAGACACTAAAAGCACCATAGTAGAACACAGATGAAGCTTCTAAGTAGATGTGATAGCCAGTGAGAAGTAGTGCAATTCAAGTTTTAGGTATCGATTATTGACTTTTTAGCTGGCTTTGGTGCCTTGGACTTGAGGTAGGACCTTAAGATTGTGCATGAAAGGAGGACTAGCAGCCGCGTTGCACGGGAGTATGTAAAGAGTTTTCATATGTAGTAAAAACCTGAGAAATGCGTCCATTTTCGTCATTTGTTATCGAATCGACTTGAAGCCAGATCGTCACATTGGCCTCTCTTCTCTCTGAAACGGTTGTACTTATCGTCTGCAAAGCTATGTCGCGTGCTGCGGTATGCGGAGACACTAAAAGCACCATAGTAGAATACAGATGAAGCTTCTAAGTTGAAGTAATAGCCAGTAAGAAGTAGTACAATTCAAGTTTTAGGTATCGATAATAGACGTTTTAGCTGGCTTTGGTACCTTGGACATGAGGTAGGACCTTAAGATTGTGCATGAAAGGAGGACTAGCAGCCGCGTTGCACGGAGAACGTGAAAAGTGTTCATATGTAGTAAAAACCTGAGAAATCCGTCCGTTTTCGTAATTTATTATCGAATCGACTTAAAGCCAGATCGTCACATTGGTCGCTCTTCTCTCTGAAACGGTTGTACTTATCGTCTGCAAAGCTATGTCGCGTGCAGCGGTATGCGGAGACACTAGAATCACCATAGTGGAACACAGATGAAGCTTCTAAGTTGATGTAATAGCCAGTAAGAAGTAGTAAAATTCAAGTTTTAGGAATCGATTAATGACTTTTTTGATGGCTTTGGTGCCTTGTACATGAGCTATTACCTTAAGATTCTGCATGAAAGGAGGACTAGCAGCCGAGTTGCCCGGAAGAATGCGAAAAGTGTTCATATGTAGTAAAAACCTGAGAAATCCATCCGTTTTCGTCATTTGTTATCGAATCGACTTAAAGCCAGATAGTCACATTGGCCGCTCTTCTCTCTGAAACGGTTGTACTTATCGTCTGCAAAGCTATGTCGCGTGCTGCGGTATGCGGAGACACTAAAAGCACCATAGTAGAACACAGAAGACGTTTCTAAGTTGATGTAATAGCCAGTAAGAAGTAGTACAATTCAAGTTTTAGGTATCGATTATTGACTTTTTATCTGGCTTTTGTGCCTTGGACATGAGTTAGGACCTTAACATTCTGCATGAATGGAGGACTAGCAGCCGCATTGCACGGGAGTATGTGAAAAGTGTTCATATGTAGTAAAAACCTGAGAAATCCGTCCATTTTCGTCATTTGTTATCCAATCGGCTTATAGCCAGATCGGCACGTTAGCCCCTCTTCTCTCTGAAACGGTTGTACTTATCGTCTGCAAAGCTATGTCGCGTGCTGCGGTATGCGGAGACACTAAAAGCACCATAGTAGAATACAGATGAAGCTTCAAAGTTGATGTAATAGCCAGTAAGAAGTAGTACAATTCAAGATTTAGGTATCGATTATTGACTTTTTTGCTGGCTTTGGTGCCTTGGACATGAGCTAGGACCTTACGATTCTGCATGAAACGAGGACTAGCAGCCGAGTTGCACGGGAGAATGTAAAAAGTGTTCATATGTAGTAAAAACCTGAGAAATCCATCCATTTTCGTCATTTGTTATGGAATCGACTTAAAGCCAGATCGTCACATTGGCCTCTCTTCTCTCTGAAACGGTTGTACTTATCGTCTGCAAAGCTATGTCGCGTGCTGCGGTATGCGGAGACACTAAAATCACCATAGTGGAACACAGATGAAGCTTCTAAGTTGATGTAATAGCTAGTAAGATGTAGTCAATTTAGGTATCGATTATTGACTTTTTAGCTGGCTTTGGTGCCTTGGACATGAGCTATGTCCTTAAGATTCTGCATGAAAGGAGGACTAGCAGCCGAGTTGCATTGGAGAATGTGGAAAGTGTTCATATGTAGTAAAAACCTGAGAAATCCGTCCGTTTTAGTCATTTGTTATCGAATCAACTTCAAGCCAGATCGTCACATTGCCCGCTTTTCTCTCTGAAACGGTTGTATTTATCGTCTGCAAAGCTGTGTCGCGTGCTGCAGTATGCGGAGACACTAAAAGCACCATAGTAGAACGCAGATGAAGCTTCTAAGTTGATGTGATAGCCAGTGAGAAGTAGTACAATTAAAGTTTTAGGTATCGATTATTGACTTTTTAGCTGGCTTTTGTGCCTTGGACATGCGCTAGGACCTTATGATTCTGCATGAAAGGAGGACTAGAAGCCGAGTTACATGGGAGAATGTGAAAAGTGTTCATATGTAGTAAAAACCTGAGAAATCCGTCCGTTTTCGTCATTTGTTATCGAATCGACTTAAAGCCAGATCGTCACATTGGCCGCTCTTCTCTCTGAAACGGTTGTACTTATCGTCTGCAAAGCTATGTCGCGTGCTGCGGTATGCGGAGACACTAAAAGCACCATAGTAGAACACAGATGAAGCTTCAAAGTTGATGTAATAGCCAGTAAGAAGTAGTACTATTCAAGATTTAGGTATCGATTATTGACTTTTTTGCTGGCTTTGGTGCCTTGGACATGAGGTAGGACCTTATTATTTTGCATGAAAGGAGGACTAGCAGCCGAGATGCATGGGAGAATGTGTATAGTGTTCATATGCAGTAAGAAAATGAGAAATCCGTCCGTTTTCGTCATTTGTTATCGAATCGACTTAAAGCCAGATCGACACATGGGCCCCTCTTCTCTCTGAAACGGTTGTACTTATCGTCTGCAAAGCTATGTCGCGTGCTGCAGTATGCGGAGACACTAAAAGCACCATAGTAGAACACAGATGAAGCTTGTAAGTTGATGTGAGAGCCAGTGAGACGTAGTTCAATTCAACTTTTAGGTATCGATTATTGACTTTTAGCTGGCTTTGGTGCCTTGGACATGAGCTAGGACCTAAAGATTCTGCATGAAAGGAGGACTAGCAGCCGCGTTGCACGGGAGTATGTGAAAAGTGTTCATATGTAGTAAAAACCTGAGAAATCCGTCCATTTTCGTCATTTGTTATCGAATCGACTTATAGCCAGATCGTCACATTGGCCCCTCTTCTCTCTGAAACGGTTGTTCTTATCGTCTGCAAAGCTATGTCGCGTGCTGCGGTATGCGGAGACACTAAAATCACCATAGTGGAACACAGATGAAGCTTCTAAGTTGATGTAATAGCCAGTAAGAAGTAGTACAATTCAAGTTTTAGGTTTCGATTATTGACTTTTTAGCTGGCTTTGGTGCTTTGGACATGAGCTATGTCCTTAAGATTCTGCATGAAAGGAGGACTAGCAGCCGAGTTGAAAGGGAGAATGTGAAAAGTGTTCATATGTAGTAAAAACCTGAGAAATCCGTCCGTTTTCGTCATTTGTTATCGAATCAACTTGAAGCCAAATCGTCACATTGGCCGCTCTTATATCTGAAACGGTTGTACTTATCGTCTGCAAAGCTATGTCGCGTGCTGCGGTATGCGTAGACACTAAAATCACCATAGTAGAACACAGATGAAGCTTCTAAGTTGATGTAATAGCCAGTAAGAAGTAGTACAATTCAAGATTTACGTATCGATTATTGACTTTTTTGCTGGCTTTGGTGCCTTGGATATGAGCTAGGACCTTAAGATTCTGCATGAAAGGAGGACTAGCAGCCGAGTTGCATGGGAGAATGTGAAAAGTGTTCATATGTAGTAAAAACCTGAGAAATCCGTCCGTTTTCGTCATTTGTTATCGAATCGACTTAAAGCCAGATCGTCACATTGGCCGCTCTTCTCTCTGAAACGGTTGTACTTATCGTCTGCAATGCTATGTCGTGTGCTGCGGTATGCGGAGACACTAAAAGCACCATTCTAGAACACAGGTTAAGCTTCTAAGTTGATGTAATAGCCAGTAAGAGGTAGTACAATTCAAGTTTTAGGTATCGTTTATTGACTTTTCGCTGGCTATTTTGCCTTGGACATGAGCTAGGACCTTAAGATTCTGCATGAAAGGAGGACTAGCAGCCGCGTTCCACGGAGAATGTGAAAAGTGTTCATATGTAGTAAAAACCTGAGAAATCCGTCCGTTTTCGTCATTTGTTATCGAATCGACTTAAAGCCAGATCGTCACATTGGCCGCTCTTCTCTCTGAAACGGTTGTACTTATCGTCTGCAAAGCTATGTCGCGTGCTGCGGTATGCGGAGACACTAAAAGCACCATAGTAGAACACAGATGAAGCTTCAAAGTTGATGTAATAGCCAGTAAGAAGTAGTACTATTCAAGATTTAGGTATCGATTATTGACTTTTTTGCTGGCTTTGGTGCCTTGGACATGAGGTAGGACCTTATTATTTTGCATGAAAGGAGGACTAGCAGCCGAGATGCATGGGAGAATGTGTATAGTGTTCATATGCAGTAAGAAAATGAGAAATCCGTCCGTTTTCGTCATTTGTTATCGAATCGACTTAAAGCCAGATCGACACATGGGCCCCTCTTCTCTCTGAAACGGTTGTACTTATCGTCTGCAAAGCTATGTCGCGTGCTGCAGTATGCGGAGACACTAAAAGCACCATAGTAGAACACAGATGAAGCTTGTAAGTTGATGTGAGAGCCAGTGAGACGTAGTTCAATTCAACTTTTAGGTATCGATTATTGACTTTTAGCTGGCTTTGGTGCCTTGGACATGAGCTAGGACCTAAAGATTCTGCATGAAAGGAGGACTAGCAGCCGCGTTGCACGGGAGTATGTGAAAAGTGTTCATATGTAGTAAAAACCTGATATATACGTCCATTTTCGTCATTTGTTATCGAATCGACTTATAGCCAGATCGTCACATTGGCCCCTCTTCTCTCTGAAACGGTTGTTCTTATCGTCTGCAAAAAGCTATGTCGCGTGCTGCGGTATGCGGAGACACTAAAATCACCATAGTGGAACACAGATGAAGCTTCTAAGTTGATGTAATAGCCAGTAAGAAGTAGTACAATTCAAGTTTTAGGTTTCGATTATTGACTTTTTAGCTGGCTTTGGTGCTTTGGACATGAGCTATGTCCTTAAGATTCTGCATGAAAGGAGGACTAGCAGCCGAGTTGAAAGGGAGAATGTGAAAAGTGTTCATATGTAGTAAAAACCTGAGAAATCCGTCCGTTTTCGTCATTTGTTATCGAATCAACTTGAAGCCAAATCGTCACATTGGCCGCTCTTATATCTGAAACGGTTGTACTTATCGTCTGCAAAGCTATGTCGCGTGCTGCGGTATGCGTAGACACTAAAATCACCATAGTAGAACACAGATGAAGCTTCTAAGTTGATGTAATAGCCAGTAAGAAGTAGTACAATTCAAGATTTACGTATCGATTATTGACTTTTTTGCTGGCTTTGGTGCCTTGGATATGAGCTAGGACCTTAAGATTCTGCATGAAAGGAGGACTAGCAGCCGAGTTGCATGGGAGAATGTGAAAAGTGTTCATATGTAGTAAAAACCTGAGAAATCCGTCCGTTTTCGTCATTTGTTATCGAATCGACTTAAAGCCAGATCGTCACATTGGCCGCTCTTCTCTCTGAAACGGTTGTACTTATCGTCTGCAATGCTATGTCGTGTGCTGCGGTATGCGGAGACACTAAAAGCACCATTCTAGAACACAGGTTAAGCTTCTAAGTTGATGTAATAGCCAGTAAGAGGTAGTACAATTCAAGTTTTAGGTATCGTTTATTGACTTTTCGCTGGCTATTTTGCCTTGGACATGAGCTAGGACCTTAAGATTCTGCATGAAAGGAGGACTAGCAGCCGCGTTCCACGGAGAATGTGAAAAGTGTTCATATGTAGTAAAAACCTGAGAAATCCGTCCGTTTTCGTCATTTGTTATCGAATCGACTTAAAGCCAGATCGTCACATTGGTCGCTCTTCTCTCTGAAACGGTTGTACTTATCGTCTGCAAAGCTATGTCGCGTGCTGCGGTATGCGGAGACACTAAAATCACCAGAGTGGAACACAGATGAAGCTTCTAAGTTGATGTAATAGCCAGTAAGAAGTAGTAAAATTCAAGTTTTAGGAATCGATTATTGACTTTTTTGATGGCTTTGGTGCCTTTGACATGAGTTAGGTCCTTATGATTCTGCATGAAAAAAGGACTAGCAGCCGAGTTGCATGGGAGAATGTGAAAAGTGTTCATATGTAGTAAAAACCTGAGAAATCCGTCCGTTTTCGTAATTTATTACCGAATCGACTTATAGCCACATCGTCACATTGGTCGCTCTTCTCTCTGAAACGGTTGTACTTATCGTCTGCAAAGCTATGTCGTATGCAGCAGTATGCGGAGACACTAAAATCACCATAGTGGAACACAGATGAAGCTTCTAAGTTGATGTAATAGCCAGTAAGAAGTAGTAAAATTCAAGTTTTAGGAATCGATTATTGACTTTTTTGATGGCTTTGGTGCCTTTGACATGAGTTAGGTCCTTATGATTCTGCATGAAAGGAGGACTAGCAGCCGAGTTGCATGGAAGAATGTGAAAAGTGTTCATTTGTAGTAAAAACCTGAGAAATCCATCTGTTTTCGTCATTTGTTATCGAATCGACTTAAAGCCAGATCGTCACATTGGCCGCTCTTCTCTCTGAAACGGTTGTACTTATCGTCTGCAAGTTTATGTCGCGTGCTGCAGTATGCGGAGACACTAAAATCACCAGAGTGGAACACAGATGAAGCTTCTAAGTTGATGTAATAGCCAGTAAGGAGTAGTACAATTCAAGTTTTAGGTATCGAATATTGATTTTTTAGCTGGCTTTGATGCCTTGGACATGAGCTAGGACCTTAAGATTCTGCATGAAAGGAGGACTAGCAGCCGAGTTGCATCGGAGGATGCGAAAAGTGTTCATATGTAGTAAAAACCTGAGAAATACGTCCGTGTTGGTAATTTATTATGGAATCGACTTAAAGCAGTGCGTCACATCTGCCGCTCTTCTCTCTGAAACGGTTGTACTTATCGTCTGCAAAGCTATGTCGCGTGCTTCGGTATGCGGAGACACTAAAAGCACCATAGTGGAACACAGATGAAGTTTCTAAGTTGATGTAATAGCCAGTAAGAAGTAGTACAATTCAAGATTTAGGTATCGATTATTGACTTTTTTGCTGGCTTTGGTGCCTTGAACATGAGCTAGGACCCTACGATTCTGCATGAAAGGAGGACTAGCAGCCGAGTTGCACGGGGGAATGTAAAAAGTGTTCATATGTAGTAAAAACCTGAGAAATCCGTCCGTTTTCGTCATTTGCTATCGAATCGACTTAAAGCCAGATCGTCACATTGGCCCCTCTTCTCTCTGAAACGGTTGTACTTATCGTCTGCAAAGCTATGTCGCGTGCTGCAGTATGCGGAGACACTAAAAGCACCATAGTAGAACACAGATGAAGCTTCTAAGTAGATGTGATAGCCAGTGAGAAGTAGTGCAATTCAAGTTTTAGGTATCGATTATTGACTTTTTAGCTGGCTTTGGTGCCTTGGACTTGAGGTAGGACCTTAAGATTGTGCATGAAAGGAGGACTAGCAGCCGCGTTGCACGGGAGTATGTAAAGAGTGTTCATATGTAGTAAAAACCTGAGAAATCCGTCCATTTTCGTCATTTGTTATCGAATCGACTTGAAGCCAGATCGTCACATTGGCCGCTCTTCTCTCTGAAACGGTTGTACTTATCGTCTGCAAAGCTATGTCGCGTGCTGCGGTATGCGGAGACACTAAAAGCACCATAGTAGAATACAGATGAAGCTTCTAAGTTGATGTAATAGCCAGTAAGAAGTAGTACAATTCAAGTTTTAGGTATCAATAATAGACGTTTTAGCTGGCTTTGGTGCCTTGGACATGAGGTAGGACCTTAAGATTGTGCATGAAAGGAGGACTAGCAGCCGCGTTGCACGGAGAATGTGAAAAGTGTTCATATGTAGTAAAAACCTGAGAAATCCGTCCGTTTTCGTAATTTATTATCGAATCGACTTAAAGCCACATCGTCACATTGGTCGCTCTTCTCTCTGAAACGGTTGTACTTATCGTCTGCAAAGCTATGTCGCGTGCAGCGGTATGCGGAGACACTAAAATCACCATAGTGGAACACAGATGAAGCTTCTAAGTTGATGTAATAGCCAGTAAGAAGTAGTAAAATTCAAGTTTTAGGAATCGATTATTGACTTTTTTGATGGCTTTGGTGCCTTTGATATGAGCTAGGTCCTTATGATTCTGCATGAAAGGAGGACTAGCAGCCGAGTAGCATGGAAGAATGTGAAAAGTGTTCATATGTAGTAAAAACCTGAGAAATCCATCCGTTTTCGTCATTTGTTATCGAATCGACTTAAAGCCAGATCGTCACATTGGCCGCTCTTCTCTCTGAAACGGTTGTACTTATCGTCTGCAAAGCTATGTCGCGTGCTGCGGTATGCGGAGACACTAAAAGCACCATAGTAGAACACAGATGAAGTTTCTAAGTTGATGCAATAGCCAGTAAGAAGTAGTACAATTCAAGTTTTAGGTATCGATTATTGACTTTTTATCTGGCTTTTGTGCCTTGGACATGAGTTAGGACCTTAACATTCTGCATGAATGGAGGACTAGCAGCAGCGTTGCACGGGAGTATGTGAAAAGTGTTCATATGTAGTAAAAACCTGAGAAATCCGTCCATTTTCGTCATTTGTTATCCAATCGGCTTATAGCCAGATCGGCACATTAGCCCCTCTTCTCGCTGAAACGGTTGTACTTATCGTCTGCAAAGCTATGTCGCGTGCTGCGGTATGCGGAGACACTAAAAGCACCATAGTAGAATACAGATGAAGCTTCAAAGTTGATGTAATAGCCAGTAAGAAGTAGTACAATTCAAGTTTTAGGTATCGATTATTGACCTTTTAGCTGGCTTTTGTGCCTTGGACATGAGCTAGGACCTTATGATTCCGCACGGAAGGAGGACTAGCAGCCGAATTGCTTGGGAGAATGTGAAAAGTGTTCATATGTAGTAAAAACGTGAAAAATGCGTCCGTTTTCGTCATTTGTTATCGAATCGACTTAAGGCCAGATTGTCACATTATCCGCTCTTCTCTCTGAAACGGTTGTACTTATCGTCTGCAAAGCTATGTCGCGTGCTGCGGTATGCGGAGACACTAAAAGCACCATAGTAGAATACAGATGAAGCTTCAAAGTTGATGTAATAGCCAGTAAGAAGTAGTACAATTCAAGATTTAGGTATCGATTATTGACTTTTTTGCTGGCTTTGGTGCCTTGGACATGAGCTAGGACCTTACGATTCTGCATGAAAGGAGGACTAGCAGCCGAGTTGCACGGGAGAATGTAAAAAGTGTTCATATGTAGTAAAAGCCTGAGAAATCCGTCCGTCTTCGTAATTTGTTATCGAATCGACTTAAAGCCAGATCGTCACATTGGCCTCTCTTCTCTCTGAAACGGTTGTACTTATCGTCTGCAAAGCTATGTCGCGTGCTGCGGTATGCGGAGACACTAAAATCACCATAGTGGAACACAGATGAAGCCTCTAAGTTGGTGTAACAGCTAGTAAGATTTAGTCAATTTAGGTATCGATTATTGACTTTTTAGCTGGCTTTGGTGCCTTGGACATGAGCTATGTCCTTATGATTCTGCATGAAAGGAGGACTAGCAGCCGAGTTGCATTGGAGAATGTGGAAAGTGTTCATATGTAGTAAAAACCTGAGAAATTCGTCCGTTTTAGTCATTTGTTATCGAATCAACTTGAAGCCAGATCGTCACATTGCCCGCTTTTCTCTCTGAAACGGTTGTACTTATCGTCTGCAAAGCTATGTCGCGTGCTGCAGTATGCGGAGACACTAAAAGCACCATAGTAGAACACAGATGAAGCTTCAAAGTTGATGTAATAGCCAGTAAGAAGTAGTACAATTCAAGATTTAGGTATCGATTATTGACTTTTTTGCTGGCTTTGGTGCCTTGGACATGAGCTAGGACCTTACGATTCTGCATGAAAGGAGGACTAGCAGCCGAGTTGCATTGGAGAATGTGGAAAGTGTTCATATGTAGTAAAAACCTGAGAAATCCTTCCGTTTTAGTCATTTGTTATCGAATCAACTTGAAGCCAGATCGTCACATTGCCCGCTTTTCTCTCTGAAACGCTTGTACATTTCGTCTGCAAAGCTATGTCGCGTGCTGCAGTATGCAGAGACACTAAAAGCACCATAGTAGAACGCAGATGAAGCTTCTAAGTTGATGTGATAGCCAGTGAGAAGTAATACAATTAAAGTTTTAGGTATCGATTATTGACTTTTTAGCTGGCTTTTGTGCCTTGGACATGAGCTAGGACCTTATGATTCTGCATGAAAGGAGGACTAGCAGCCGAGTTACATGGGAGAATGTGAAAAGTGTTCATATGTAGTAAAAACCTGAGAAATCCGTCCGTTTTCGTAATTTATTATCGAATCGACTTAAAGCAGTGCGTCACATTGGCCGCTCTTCTCTCTGAAACGGTTGTACTTATCGTCTGCAAAGCTATGTGGCGTGCTGCGGTATGCGGAGACACTAAAAGCACAATAGTAGAACACAGATGAAGCTTCTAAGTTGATGTAATAGCCAGTAAGAAGTAGTACAATTCAAGTTTTAGGTATCGATTATTGACCTTTTAGCTGGCTTTTGTGCCTTGGACATGAGCTAGGACCTTATGATTCCGCACGGAAGGAGGACTAGCAGCCGAATTGCTTGGGAGAATGTGAAAAGTGTTCATATGTAGTAAAAACCTGAAAAATGCGTCCGTTTTCGTCATTTGTTATCGAATCGACTTAAGGCCAGATTGTCACATTATCCGCTCTTCTCTCTGAAACGGTTGTACTTATCGTCTGCAAAGCTATGTCGCGTGCTGCGGTATGCGGAGACACTAAAAGCACCATAGTAGAATACAGATGAAGCTTCAAAGTTGATGTAATAGCCAGTAAGAAGTAGTACAATTCAAGATTTAGGTATCGATTATTGACTTTTTTGCTGGCTTTGGTGCCTTGGACATGAGCTAGGACCTTACGATTCTGCATGAAAGGAGGACTAGCAGCCGAGTTGCACGGGAGAATGTAAAAAGTGTTCATATGTAGTAAAAGCCTGAGAAATCCGTCCGTTTTCGTAATTTGTTATCGAATCGACTTAAAGCCAGATCGTCACATTGGCCTCTCTTCTCTCTGAAACGGTTGTACTTATCGTCTGCAAAGCTATGTCGCGTGCTGCGGTATGCGGAGACACTAAAATCACCATAGTGGAACACAGATGAAGCTTCTAAGTTGGTGTAACAGCTAGTAAGATGTAGTCAATTTAGGTATCGATTATTGACTTTTTAGCTGGCTTTGGTGCCTTGGACATGAGCTATGTCCTTATGATTCTGCATGAAAGGAGGACTAGCAGCCGAGTTGCATTGGAGAATGTGGAAAGTGTTCATATGTAGTAAAAACCTGAGAAATTCGTCCGTTTTAGTCATTTGTTATCGAATCAACTTGAAGCCAGATCGTCACATTGCCCGCTTTTCTCTCTGAAACGGTTGTACTTATCGTCTGCAAAGCTATGTCGCGTGCTGCAGTATGCGGAGACACTAAAAGCACCATAGTAGAACACAGATGAAGCTTCAAAGTTGATGTAATAGCCAGTAAGAAGTAGTACAATTCAAGATTTAGGTATCGATTATTGACTTTTTTGCTGGCTTTGGTGCCTTGGACATGAGCTAGGACCTTACGATTCTGCATGAAAGGAGGACTAGCAGCCGAGTTGCATTGGAGAATGTGGAAAGTGTTCATATGTAGTAAAAACCTGAGAAATCCTTCCGTTTTAGTCATTTGTTATCGAATCAACTTGAAGCCAGATCGTCACATTGCCCGCTTTTCTCTCTGAAACGCTTGTACATTTCGTCTGCAAAGCTATGTCGCGTGCTGCAGTATGCAGAGACACTAAAAGCACCATAGTAGAACGCAGATGAAGCTTCTAAGTTGATGTGATAGCCAGTGAGAAGTAGTACAATTAAAGTTTTAGGTATCGATTATTGACTTTTTAGCTGGCTTTTGTGCCTTGGACATGAGCTAGGACCTTATGATTCTGCATGAAAGGAGGACTAGCAGCCGAGTTACATGGGAGAATGTGAAAAGTGTTCATATGTAGTAAAAACCTGAGAAATCCGTCCGTTTTCGTCATTTGCTATCGAATCGACTTAAAACCAGATCGTCACATTGGCCACTCTTCTCTCTGAAACGGTTGTACTTATCGTCTGCAAAGCTACGTTGCGTGCTGCGGTATGCGGAGACACTAAAAGCACCATAGTAGAACACAGATGAAGCTTCAAAGTTGATGTAATAGCCAGTAAGAAGTAGTACAATTCAAGATTTAGGTATCGATTATTGACTTTTTTGCTGGCTTTGGTGCCTTGGACATGAGCTATGTCTTTAAGATTCTACATGAAAGGAGGACTAGCAGCCGAGTTGCACGGGAGAATGTAAAAAGTGTTCATATGTAGTAAAAACCTGAGAAATCCGTCCGTTTTCGTCATTTGTTATCGAATCGACTTAAAGCCAGATCGTCACATTGGCCGCTCTTCTATCTGAAACGGTTGTACTTATCGTCTGCAAAGCTATGTCGCGTGCTGCGGTATGCGGAGACACTAAAAGCACCATAGTAGAATACAGATGAAGCTTCAAAGTTGATGTAATAGCCAGTAAGAAGTAGTACAATTCAAGATTTAGGTATCGATTATTGACTTTTTTGATGGCTTTGGTGCCTTGGACATGAGCTAGGACCTTACGATTCTGCATGAAAGGAGGACTAGCAGCCAAGTTGCACGGGAGAATGTAAAAAGTGTTCATATGTAGTATAAACCTGAGAAATCCGTCCGTATTCGTCACTTGTTATCGAATCGACTTAAAGCCAGATCGTCACATGGGCCCTTCTTCTCTCTGAAACGGTTGTACTTATCGTCTGCAAAGCTATGTCGCGTGCTGCGGTATGCGGAGACACTAGAAGCACCATAGCAGAACACAGATTAAGCTTCTAAGTTGATGTAATAGCCAGTAAGGAGTAGTACAGTTCAAGTTTTAGGTATCGAATATTGACTTTTTAGCTGGCTTTGGCGCCTTGGACATGAGCTAGGACCTTAAGATTCTGCATGAAAGGAGGATTAGCAGCCGCGTTGCACGGGACTATGTGACAAGTGTTCATATGTAGTAAAAACCTGAGAAATCCGTCAATTTTCGTCATTTGTTATGGAGTCGACTTAAAGCCAGATCGTCACATTGGCCTCTCTTGTCTCTGAAACGGTTGTACTTATCGTCTGCAAAGCTATGTCGCGTGCTGCGGTATGCGGAGACACTAAAATCACCATAGTGGAACACAGATGAAGCTTCTAAGTTGATGTATTAGCTAGTAAGATGTAGTCAATTTAGGTATCGATTATTGACTTTTTAGCTGGCTTTGATGCCTTGGACATGAGCTATGTCCTTACGATTCTGCATGAAAGGAGGAATAGCAGCCGAGTTGCATTGTAGAATGTGGAAAGTGTTCATATGTAGTAAAAACCTGAGAAATCCGTCCGTTTTAGTCATTTGTTATCGAATAACTTGAAGCCAGATCGTCACATTGCCCGCTTTTCTCTCTGAAACCGTTGTACTTATCGTCTGCAAAGCTATGCCGCGTGCTGCGGTATGCGGAGACACTAAAAGCACCATAGTAGAACTCAGATGAAGCTTCAAAGTTGATGTAATAGCCAGTAAGAAGTAGTACAATTCAAGATTTAGGTATCGATTATTGACTTTTTAGCTGGCTTTGGTGCCTTGGACATGAGCTATGTCCTTAAGATTCTGCATGAAAGGAGGACTAGCAGCCGAGTTGAATGGGAGAATGTGAAAAGTGTTCATATGTAGTAAAAACCTGAGAAATCCATCCTTTTTCGTCAGTTGTTATCGAATCAACTTCAAGCCAGATCGTCATATGGCCCGCTCTTCTCTCTGAAACGGTTGTACTTATCGTCTGCAAAGCTATGTCGCGTGCTGCGGTATGCGGAGTCACTAAAAGCACCATAGTAGAACACAGATGAAGCTTCTAAGTTGATGTAATAGCCAGTAAGGAGTAGTACAATTCAAGTTTTAGGTATAGAAAATTGACTTTTTAGCTGGCTTTGGTGCGTTGGACATGAGGTAGGACCTTATGATTGTGCATGAATGGATTACTAGCAGCCGAGTGGCACGGGAGGATGCGAAAAGTGTACATATGTAGTAAAAACCTGAGAAATCCGTCCGTTTTCGGAATATATTATCGAATCGACTTAAAGCAGTGCGTCACATTGGCCGCTCTTCTCTCTGAAACGGTTGTACTTATCGTCTGCAAAGCTATGTCGCGTGCTGCAGTATGCGGAGACACTAAAAGCACCATAGTAGAACACGGATGAAGCTTCTAAGTTGATGTGATAGCCAGTGAGAAGTATTACAATTCAAGTTTTAGGTATCGATTGTTGACTTTTTAGCTGGCTTTTATGCCTTGGACATGAGCTAGGACCTTATGATTCAGCATGAAAGGAGGACTAGCAGCCGATATGCATGGGAGAATGTGAATAGTGTTCATCTGTAGTAAAAAAATGTGAAATCCGTCCGTTTTCGTCATTTGTTATCGAATCGACAAAGCAGATCGTCACATTGGCCGCTCTTCTCTCTGAAACGGTTGTACTTATCGTCTGCAAAGCTATGTCGCATGCTGCAGTATGCGGAGACACTAAAAGCACCATAGTAGAACACAGATGAAGCTTCTAAGTTGATGTGATAGCCAGTGAGAAGTAGTACAATTCAAGTTTTAGGTACCGATTATTGACTTTTTAGCTGGCTTTGGTGCCTTGGACATGGGCTAGGACCTTAAGATTCTGCATGAAAGGAGGACTAGCAGCCGAGTTGCACGGGAGGATGCGAAAAGTGTTCATATGTAGTAAAAACCTGAGAAATCCGTCCGTTTTCGTCATTTATTATCGAATCGACTTAAAGCAGTGCGTCACATTGGCCGCTCTTCTCTCTGAAACGGTTGTACTTATCGTCTGCAAAGCTATGTCGCGTGCTGCGGTATGCGGAGACACTAAAAGCACCATAGTAGAACACAGATTAAGCTTCTAAGTTGATGTAATAGCCAGTAAGAAGTAGTACAATTCAAGTTTTAGGTATCGATTATTGACCTTTTAGCTGGCTTTTGTGCCTTGGACATGAGCTAGGACCTTATGATTCCGCACGGAAGGAGGACTAGCAGCCGAATTGCTTGGGAGAATGTGAAAAGTGTTCATATGTAGTAAAAACCTGAAAAATGCGTCCGTTTTCGTCATTTGTTATCGAATCGACTTAAGGCCAGATTGTCACATTGGCCGCTCTTCTCTCTGAAACGGTTGTACTTATCGTCTGCAAAGCTATGTCGCGTGCTGCGGTATGCGGAGACACTAAAAGCACCATAGTAGAATACAGATGAAGCTTCAAAGTTGATGTAATAGCCAGTAAGAAGTAGTACAATTCAAGATTTAGGTATCGATTATTGACTTTTTTGCTGGCTTTGGTGCCTTGGACATGAGCTAGGACCTTACGATTCAGCATGAAAGGAGGACTAGCAGCCGAGTTGCACGGGAGAATGTAAAAAGTGTTCATATGTAGTAAAAACCTGAGAAATCCGTCCGTTTTCGTAATTTGTTATCGAATCGACTTAAAGCCAGATCGTCACATTGGCCTCTCTTCTCTCTGAAACGGTTGTACTTATCGTCTGCAAAGCTATGTCGCGTGCTGCGGTATGCGGAGACACTAAAATCACCATAGTGGAACACAGATGAAGCTTCTAAGTTGATGTAAAAGCTAGTAAGATGTAGTCAATTTAGGTATCGATTATTGACTTTTTAGCTGGCTTTGGTGCCTTGGACATGAGCTATGTCCTTATGATTCTGCATGAAAGGAGGACTAGCAGCCGAGTTGCATTGGAGAATGTGGAAAGTGTTCATATGTAGTAAAAACCTGAGAAATCCGTCCGTTTTAGTCATTTGTTATCGAATCAACTTGAAGCCAGATCGTCACATTGCCCGCTTTTCTCTCTGAAACGGTTGTACTTATCGTCTGCAAAGCTATGTCGCGTGCTGCGGTATGCGGAGACACTAAAAGCACCATAGTAGAATACAGATGAAGCTTCAAAGTTAATGTAATAGCCAGTAAGAAGTAGTACAATTCAAGATTTAGGTATCGATTATTGACTTTTTTGCTGGCTTTGGTGCCTTGGACATGAGCTAGGACCTTACGATTCTGCATGAAAGGAGGACTAGCAGCCGAGTTGCACGGGAGAATGTAAAAAGTGTTCATATGTAGTAAAAACCTGAGAAATCCGTCCGTTTTCGTAATTTGTTATCGAATCGACTTATAGCCAGATCGTCACATTGGCCTCTCTTCTCTCTGAAACGGTTGTACTTATCGTCTGCAAAGCTATGTCGCGTGCTGCGGTATGCGGAGACACTAAAATCACCATAGTGGAACACAGATGAAGCTTCTAAGTTGATGTAACAGCTAGTAAGATGTAGTCAATTTAGGTATCGATTATTGACTTTTTAGCTGGATTTGGTGCCTTGGACATGAGCTATGTCCTTATGATTCTGCATGAAAGGAGGACTAGCAGCCGAGTTGCATTGGAGAATGTGGAAAGTGTTCATATGTAGTAAAAACCTGAGAAATGCGTCGGTTTTAGTCATTTGTTATCGAATCAACTTGAAGCCAGATCGTCACATTGCCCGCTATTCTCTCTGAAACGGTTGTACTTATCGTCTGCAAAGCTATGTCGCGTGCTGCAGTATGCGGAGACACTAAAAGCACCATAGTAGAACACAGATGAAGCTTCAAAGTTGATGTAATAGCCAGTAAGAAGTAGTACAATTCAAGATTTAGGTATCGATTATTGACTTTTTTGCTGGCTTTGGTGCCTTGGACATGAGCTAGGACCTTACGATTCTGCATGAAAGGAGGACTAGCAGCCGAGTTGCATTGGAGAATGTGGAAAGTGTTCATATGTAGTAAAAACCTGAGAAATCCGTCCGTTTTAGTCATTTGTTATCGAATCAACTTGAAGCCAGATCGTCACAATGCCCGCTTTTCTCTCTGAAACGGTTGTACATTTCGTCTGCAAAGCTATGTCGCGTGCTGCAGTATGCGGAGACACTAAAAGCACCATAGTAGAACGCAGATGAAGGTTCTAAGTTGATGTGATAACCAGTGAGAAGTAGTACAATTAAAGTTTTAGGTATCGATTATTGACTTTTTAGCTGGCTTTTGTGCCTTGGACATGAGCTAGGACCTTATGATTCTGCATGAAAGGAGGACTAGCAGCCGAGTTACATGGGAGAATGTGAAAAGTGTTCATATGTAGTAAAAACCTGAGAAATCCGTCCGTTTTCGTCATTTGTTATCGAATCGACTTAAAGCCATCTCGTCACATTGGCCGCTCTTCTCTCTGAAACGGTTGTACTTATCGTCTGCAAAGCTATGTCGCGTGCTGCGGTATGCGGAGACACTAAAAGCACCATAGTAGAACACAGATGAAGCTTCTAAGTTGATTTAATAGCCAGTAAGAAGTAGTACAATTCAAGATTTAGGTATCGATTATTGACTTTTTTGCTGGCTTTGGTGCCTTGGACATGAGCTATGTCCTTAAGATTCTGCATGAAAGGAGGACTAGCAGCCGAGTTGCTCGGGAGAATGTAAAAAGTGTTCATATGTAGTAAAAACCTGAGAAATCCGTCCGTTTTCGTCATTTGTTATCGAATCGACTTAAAGCCAGATCGTCACATGGGCCCCTCTTCTCTCTGAAACGGTTGTACTTATCGTCTGCAAAGCTATGTCGCGTGCTGTAGTATGCGGAGACACTAAATGCACCATAGTAGAACACAGATGAAGCTTCTAAGTTGATGTGATAGCCAGTGAGACGTAGTACAATTCAAGTTTTAGGTATCGATTATTGACTTTTTAGCTGGCTTTTGTGCCTTGGACATGAGCTAGGACCTAAAGATTCTGCATGAAAGGAGGACTAGCAGCCGCGTTGCACGGGAGGATGTAAGAAGTGTTCATATGTAGTAAAAACCTGAGAACTCCGTCCGTTTTCGTCATTTGTTATCGAATCGACTTAAAGCCAGATCGTCACATGGGCCCCTCTTCTCTCTGAAACGGTTTTACTTATCGTCTGCAAAGCTATGTCGCGTGCTGCGGTATGCGGAGACACTAAAATCACCATAGTGGAACACAGATGAAGCTTCTAAGTTGATGTAATAGCCAGTAAGAAGTAGTACAATTCAAGATTTAGGTATCGATTATTGACTTTTTAGCTGGCTTTGGTGCCTTGGACATGAGCTAGGACCTTACGATTCTGCATGAAAGGAGGACTAGCAGCCGAGTTGCACGGGAGAATGTAAAAAGTGTTCATATGTAGTATAAACCTGAGAAATCCGTCCGTATTCGTCACTTGTTATCGAATCGACTTAAAGCCAGATCGTCACATGGGCCCCTCTTCTCTCTGAAACGGTTGTACTTATCGTCTGCAAAGCAATGTCGCGTGCTGCGGTATGCGGAGACACTAGAAGCACCATAGCAGAACACAGATTAAGCTTCTAAGTTGATGTAATAGCAAGTAAGAAGTAGTAGAATTCAAGTTTTAGGTATCGATTATTGACCTTTTAGCTGGCTTTTGTGCCTTGGACATGAGCTAGGACCATATGATTCCGCACGGAAGGAGGACTAGCAGCCGAGTTGATCGGGAGTATGTGAAAAGTGTTCATATGTAGTAAAAACCTGAGAAATCCGTCCATTTTCGTCATTTGTTATCGAATCGACTTAAAGCCAGTTCGTCACATTGGCCCCTCTTCTCTCTAAAACGGTTGTACTTATCGTCTGCAAAGCTATGTCGCGTGCTGCGGTATGCGGAGACACTAAAAGCACCATAGTAGAACACAGATGAAGCTTCTAAGTTGATGTAATAGCCAGTAAGGAGTAGTACAATTCAAGTTTTAGGTATCGAATATTGACTTTTTAGCTGGCTTTGGCGCCTTGGACATGAGCTAGGACCTTAAGATTCTGCATGAAAGGAGGATTAGCAGCCGCGTTGCACGGGACTATGTGACAAGTGTTCATATGTAGTAAAAACCTGAGAAATCCGTCCATTTTCGTCATTTGTTATGGAATCGACTTAAAGCCAGATCGTCACATTGGCCTCTCTTCTCTCTGAAACGGTTATACTTATCGTCTGCAAAGCTATGTCGCGTGCTGCGGTATGCGGAGACACTAAAATCACCATAGTGGAACACAGATGAAGCTTCTAAGTTGATGTATTAGCTAGTAAGATGTAGTCAATTTAGGTATCGATTATTGACTTTTTAGCTGGCTTTGGTGCCTTGGACACGAGCTGTGTCCTTAAGATTCTGCATGAAAGGAGGAATAGCAGCCGAGTTGCATTGTAGAATGTGGAAAGTGTTCATATGTAGTAAAAACCTGAGAAATCCGTCCGTTTTAGTCATTTGTTATCGAATAACTTGAAGCCAGATCGTCACATTGCCCGCTTTTCTCTCTGAAACCGTTGTACTTATCGTCTGCAAAGCTATGCCGCGTGCTGCGGTATGCGGAGACACTAAAAGCACCATAGTAGAACTCAGATGAAGCTTCAAAGTTGATGTAATAGCCAGTAAGAAGTAGTACAATTCAAGTTTTAGGTATCGATTATTGACTTTTTAGCTGGCTTTGGTGCCTTGGACATGAGCTATGTCCTTAAGATTCTGCATGAAAGGAGGACTAGCAGCCGAGTTGAATGGGAGAATGTGAAAAGTATTCATATGTAGTAAAAACCTGAGAAATCCATCCTTTTTCGTCAGTTGTTATCGAATTAACTTCAAGTCAGATCGTCATATGGCCCGCTCTTTTCTCTGAAACGGTTGTACTTATCGTCTGCAAAGCTATGTCGCGTGCTGCGGTATGCGGAGTCACTAAAAGCACCATAGTAGAACACAGATGAAGCTTCTAAGTTGATGTAATAGCCAGTAAGGAGTAGTACAATTCAAGTTTTAGGTATCGAAAATTGACTTTTTAGCTGGCTTTGGTGCCTTGGACATGAGGTAGAACCTTATGATTGTGCATGAAAGGATTACTAGCAGCCGAGTGGCACGGGTGGATGCGAAAAGTGTACATATGTAGTAAAAACCTGAGAAATCCGTCCGTTTTCGGAATATATTATCGAATCGACTTAAAGCAGTGCGTCACATTGGCCGCTCTTCTCTCTGAAACGGTTGTACTTATCGTCTGCAAAGCTATGTCGCGTGCTGCAGTATGCGGAGACACTAAAAGCACCATAGTAGAACACGGATGAAGCTTCTAAGTTGATGTGATAGCCAGTGAGAAGTAGTACAATTCAAGTTTTAGGTATCGATTATTGACTTTTTAGCTGTCTTTTATGCCTTGGACATGAGCTAGGACCTTATGATTCAGCATGAAAGGAGGACTAGCAGCCGAGATGCATGGGAGAATGTGAATAGTGTTCATCTGTAGTAAAAAAATGAGAAATCCGTCCGTTTTCGTCATTTGTTATCGAATCGACAAAGCAGATCGTCACATTGGCCGCTCTTCTCTCTGAAACGGTTGTACTTATCGTCTGCAAAGCTATGTCGCGTGCTGCGGTATGCGGAGACACTAAAAGCACCATAGTAGAACACAGATTAAGCTTCTAAGTTGATGTAATAGCCAGTAAGAAGTAGTACAATTCAAGTTTTAGGTATCGATTATTGACTTTTTAGCTGGCTTTGGTGCCTTGGACATGAGCTAGGACCTTATGATTCTGCATGAAAGGAGGACTAGCAGCCGAGTTACATGGGAGAATGTGAAAAGTGTTCATATGTAGTAAAAACCTGAGAAATCCGTCCGTTTTCGTCATTTGTTATCGAATCGACTTAAAGCCAGATCGTCACATTGGCCGCTCTTCTCTCTGAAACAGTTGTACTTATCGTCTGCAAAGCTATGTCGCGTGCTGCGGTATGCGGAGACACTAACAGCACCATAGTAGAACACAGATTAAGCTTCAAAGTTGATGTAATAGCCAGTACGAAGTAGTACAATTCAAGTTTTAGGTATCGATTATTGACTTTTTAGCTGGCTTTTATGCCTTGGACATGAGCTAGGACCTAATGATACTGCATGAAAGGAGGACTAGCAGCCGAGATGCATGGGAGAATGTGAATAGTGTTCATATGTAGTAAAAAAATTAGAAATCCGTCCGTTTTCGTCATTTGTTATCGAATCGACTTAAAGCAGATCGTCACATTGGACGCTCTTCTCTCTGAAACGGTTGTACTTATCGTCTGCAAAGCTATGTCGCGTGCTGCGGTATGCGGAGACACTAAAAGCACCATAGTAGAACACAGATGAAGCTTTAAAGTTGATGTAATAACCAGTAAGAAGTAGTAAAATTCAAGGTTTAGGTATCGATTATTGACATTTTGCTGGCTTTGGTGCCTTGGACATGAGCTAGGACCTTACGAGTCTGTATGAAAGGAGGACTAGCAGCCAAGTTGCACGGGAGGATGCGAAAAGTGTTCATATGTAGTAAAAACCTGAGAAATCCGTCCGTTTTCGGAATATATTATCGAATCGACTTAAAGCAGTGCGTCACATTGGCCGCTCTTCTCTCTGAAACGGTTGTACTTATCGTCTGCAAAGCAATGTCGCGTGCTGCGGTATGCGGAGTCACTAAAAGCACCATAGTAGAACACAGATGAAGCTTCTAAGTTGATGTAATAGCCAGTAAGAAGTAGTACAATTCAAGTTTTAGGTATCGAATATTGACTTTTTAGCTGGCTTTGGTGCTTGGACATGATGTAGGACCTCACGATTCTGCATGAAAGGAGGACTAGCAGGCGAGTTGCACGGGAGAATGTAAAAAGTGTTCATATGTAGTAAAAACCTGAGAAAACCGTCCATTTTCGTCATTTGTTATCGAATCGACTGAAAGCCAGATCGTCACATTGGCCCCTCTTCTCTCTGAAACGTTTGTACTTATCGTCTTTAAAGCTATGTCGCGTGCTGCGGTATGCGGAGACACTAAAATCACCATAGTGGAACACAGATGAAGCTTCTAAGTTGATGTAATAGCCAGTAAGAAGTAGTACAATTCAAGTTTTAGGTATCGATTATTGACTTTTTAGCTGGCTTTGGTGACTTGGACATGAGCTATGTCCTTAAGATTCTGCATGAAAGGAGGACTAGCAGCCGAGTTGCATGGGAGAATGTTAAAGGTGTTCATATGTAGTAAAAACCTGAGAAATCCGTCCCCTTTTATTCATTTGTTATCGAATCGACTTAAATCCAGATCGTCACATTGGCCGCTCTTCTCTCTGAAACGGTTGTACTTATCGTCTGCAAAGCTATGTCGCGTGCTGCGGTATGCGGAGACACTAAAAGCACCATAGTAGAACACAGATGAAGCTTCTAAGTTGATGTAATAGCCAGTAGGAAGTAATACAATTCAAGTTTTAGGTATCGAATATTGACTTTTTAGCTGGCTTTGGTGCCTTGGACATGAGCTAGGACCTTACGATTCTGCATGAAATCAGGACTAGCAGCCGCGTTGCACGGGAGTATGTGAAAAGTGTTCATATGTAGTAAAAACCTGAGAAAACCGTCCATTTTCGTCATTTGTTATCGAATCGACTGAAAGCCAGATCGTCACATTGGCCCCTCTTCTCTCTGAAACGTTTGTACTTATCGTCTTTAAAGCTATGTCGCGTGCTGCGGTATGCGGAGACACTAAAATCACCATAGTGGAACACAGATGAAGCTTCTAAGTTGATGTAATAGCCAGTAAGAAGTAGTACAATTCAAGTTTTAGGTATCGATTATTGACTTTTTAGCTGGCTTTGGTGACTTGGACATGAGCTATGTCCTTAAGATTCTGCATGAAAGGAGGACTAGCAGCCGAGTTGCATGGGAGAATGTTAAAGGTGTTCATATGTAGTAAAAACCTGAGAAATCCGTCCCCTTTTATTCATTTGTTATCGAATCGACTTAAATCCAGATCGTCACATTGGCCGCTCTTCTCTCTGAAACAGTTGTACTTATCGTCTGCAAAGCTATGTCGCGTGCTGCGGTATGCGGAGACACTAAAAGCACCATAGTAGAACACAGATGAAGCTTCTAAGTTGATGTAATAGCCAATAAGGAGCAGTACAATTCAAGTTTTAGGTATTGAATATTGATATTTTTGCTGGCTTTGGTGCCTTGGACTTGAGCTACGACCTTAAGATTCTGCATGAAAGGAGGACTAGCAGCCGAGTTGCACGGGAGAATGCGAAAAGTTTTCATATGTAGTAAAAACCTGAGAAATCCGTCCGTTTTCGTAATTTATTATCGAATCGACTTAGAGCAGTGGGTCACATTGGCCGCTCTTCTCTCTGAAACGGTTGTACTTATCGTCTGCAAAGCTATGTCGCGTGCTGCGGTATGCGGAGACACTAAAAGCACCATAGTAGAACACAGATGAAGCTTCTAAGTTGTAATAGCCAGTAAGAAGTAGTACAATTCAAGTTTTAGGTATCGATTATTGACTTTTTAGCTGGCTTTGGTGCCTTGGACATGAGCTAGGACCTTATGATTCCGCATGGAAGGAGGACTAGCAGCCGAGTTGCATGGGAGAATGTGAAAAGAGTTCATATGTAGTAAAAACCTGAGAAATCCGTCCGTTTTCGTCATTTGTTATCGAATCGACTTAAAGCCAGGTCGTTACATTGGCCGCTCTTCTCTCTGAAACGGTTGTACTTATCGTCTGCAAAGCTATGTCGCGTGCTGCGGTATGCGGAGACACTAAAATCACCATAGTAGAACACAGATGAAGCTTCTATGTTGATGTAATAGCCAGTAAGAAGTAGTACAATTCAAGATTTAGGTATCGATTATTGACTTTTTTGCTGGCTTTGGTGCCTTGGACATGAGCTAGGACGTTACGATTCTGCATGAAAGAAGGACTAGCAGCCGAGTTGCACGGGAGAAAGTAAAAATTGTTCATATGTAGTAGAAAACTGAGAAATCCGTCCGTTTTCGTCATTTGTTATCGAATCGACTTAAAGCCAGATCGTTACATTGGCCGCTCTTCTCTCTGAAACGGTTGTACTTATCGTCTGCAAAGCTATGTCGTGTGCTGCGGTATGCGGAGATACATAAAGCACCATAGTAGAACACAGATGAAGCTTCTAAGTTGATGTAATAGCCAGTAGGAAGTAGTACAATTCAAGATTTAGGTATCGATTATTGACTTTTTTCCCTTCTTTGGTGCCTTGGACATGAGCTGGGGCCTTAAGATTCTGCATGAAACGAGGACTAGCAGCCGAGTTGCACGGGAGAATGTGAAAAGTGTTCATATGTAGTAAAAACCTGAGAAAACCGTCCATTTTCGTCATTTGTTATCGAATCGACTGAAAGCCAGATCGTCACATTGGCCCCTCTTCTCTCTGAAACGTTTGTACTTATCGACTGCAAAGCTATGTCGCGTGCTGCGGTATGCGGAGACACTAAAATCACCATAGTGGAACACAGATGAAGCTTCTAAGTTGATGTAATAGCCAGTAAGAAGTAGTACAATTCAAGTTTTAGGTATCGATTATTGACGTTTTAGCTGGCTTTGGTGACTTGCACATGAGCTATGTCCTTAAGATTCTGCATGAAAGGAGGACTAGCAGCCGAGTTGCATGGGAGAATGTGAAAGGTGTTCATATGTAGTAAAAACCTGAGAAATCCGTCCCCTTTTATTCATTTGTTATCGAATCGACTTAAATCCAGATCGTCACATTGGCCGCTCTTCTCTCTGAAACGGTTGTAGTTATCGTCTGCAAAGCTATGTCGCGTGCTGCGGTATGCGGAGACACTAAAAGCACCATAGTAGAACACAGATGAAGCTTCTAAGTTGATGTAATAGCCAATAAGGAGCAGTACAATTCAAGTTTTAGGTACTGAATATTGAATTTTTTGCTGGCTTTGGTGCCTTGGACTTGAGCTAGGACCTTAAGATTCTGCATGAAAGGAGGACTAGCAGCCGAGTTGCACGGGAGAATGCGAAAAGTTTTCATATGTAGTAAAAACCTGAGAAATCCGTCCGTTTTCGGAATATATTATCGAATCGACTTAAAGCAGTGCGTCACATTGGCCGCTCTTCTCTCTGAAACGGTTGTACTTATCGTCTGCAAAGCTATGTCGCGTGCTGCAGTATGTGGAGACACTAAAAGCACCATAGTAGAACACAGATGAAGCTTCTAAGTTGATGTGATAGCCAGTGAGATGTAGTACAATTCAAGTTTTAGGTATCGAATAAAGAATTTTTAGCTGGCTTTGGTGCCTTGGACATGAGCTAGGACCTTACGATTCTGCATGAAAGGAGGACTAGCAGCCGAGTTGCACGGGAGAATGCGAAAAGTTTTCATATGTACTAAAAACCTGATAAATCCGTCCGTTTTCGTAATTTATTATCGAATCGACTTAAAGCAGTGCGTCACATTGGCCGCCCTTCTCTCTGAAACGGTTGTACTTATCGTCTGCAAAGCTATGTCGCGTGCTGCGGTATGCGGAGACACTAAAAGCACCATAGTAGAACACAGATGAAGCTTCTAAGTTGATGTAATAGTCAGTAAGGAGTAGTACAATACAAGTTTTAGGTATCGAATATTGACTTTTTAGATGGCTTTGGTGCCTTGGACATGAGCTAGGACCTTAAGACTCTGCATGAAAGGAGGACTAGCAGCCGATTTGCACGGGAGGATGCGAAAAGTGTTCATATGTAGTAAAAACCTGAGAAATCCGTCCGTTTTCGTAATTTATTATCGAATCGACTTAAAGCAGTGCGTCACATTGGCCGCTCTTCTCTCTGAAACGGTTGTACTTATCGTCTGCAAAGCTATGTCGCGTGCTGCGGTATGCGGAGACACTAAAAGCACCATAGTAGAACACAGATGAAGCTTCAAAGTTAATGTAATAGCCAGTAAGAAGTAGTACAATTCAAGATTTAGGTATCGATTATTAACTTTTTTGCTAGCTTTGGTGCCTTGGACATGAGCTAGGACATTACGATTCTGCATAAAAGGAGGACTAGCAGCCGAGTTGCACGGGAGAATGTAAATAGTGTTCATATGTAGTAAAAACCTGAGAAATCCGTCCGTTTTCGTCATTTGTTATCGAATCGACTTAAAGCCAGATCATCACATTGGCCCCTCTCCTCTCTGAAACGGTTGTACTTATCGTCTGCAAAGCTATGTCGCGTGCTGCAGTATGCGGAGACACTAAAAGCACCATAGTAGAACACAGATGAAGCTTCTAAGTTGATGTGATAGCCAGTGAGGAGTAGTACAATTCAAGTTTTAGGTATCGATTATTGACTTTGTAGCTGTCTTTGGTGCCTTGGACATGAGCTAGGACCTTAATATTCTGCATGAAAGGAGGACTAGCAGCCGAGTTGCACGGGAGAAAGTAAAAATTGTTCATATGTAGTAGAAAACTGAGAAATCCGTCCGCTTTCGTCATTTGTTATCGAATCGACTTAAAGCCAGATCGTTACATTGGCCGCTCTTCTCTCTGAAACGGTTGTACTTATCGTCTGCAAAGCTATGTCGTGTGCTGCGGTATGCGGAGATACATAAAGCACCATAGTAGAACACAGATGAAGCTTCTAAGTTGATGGAATAGCCAGTAAGAAGTAGTACAATTCAAGATTTAGGTATCGATTATTGACTTTTTACCCTTCTTTGGTGCCTTGGACATGAGCTGGGGCCTTAAGATTCTGCATGAAACGAGGACCAGCAGCCGAGTTGCACGAGAGAATGTGAAAAGTGTTCATATGTATTAAAAACCTGAGAAATCTGTTCGTTTTCGTCATTTGTTATCGAGTCGACTCAAAGCCAAATCGTCACATTGGTCGCTCTCCTCTCTGAAACGGTTGTACTTATCGTCTGCAAAGCTATGTCGCGTGCAGCGGTATGCGGAGACACTAAAATCACCATAGTAGAACACAGATGAAGCTTCTATGTTGATGTAATAGCCAGTAAGAAGTAGTACAATTCAAGATTTAGGTATCGATTATTGACTTTTTAGCTGGCTTTTGTGCCTTGGACATGAGCTAGGACCTTATGATTCCGCATGGAAGGAGGACTAGCAGCCGAGTTGCATGGGAGAATGTGAAAAGAGTTCATATGTAGTAAAAACCTGAGAAATCCGTCCGTTTTCGTCATTTGTTATCGAATCGACTTAAAGCCAGATCGTCACATTGGCCGCTGTTCTCTCTGAAACGGTTGTACTTATCGTCTGCAAAGCTATGTCGCGTGCTGCGGTATGCGGAGACACTAAAATCACCATAGTAGAACACAGATGAAGCTTCTATGTTGATGTACTAGCCAGTAAGAAGTAGTACAATTCAAGATTTAGGTATCGATTATTGACTTTTTTGCTGGCTTTGGTGCCTTGGACATGAGCTAGGACCTTACGATTCTGCATGAAAGAAGGACTAGCAGCCGAGTTGCACGGGAGAAAGTAAAAATTGTTCATATGTAGTAGAAAACTGAGAAATCCGTCCGTTTTCGTCATTTGTTATCGAATCGACTTAAAGCCAGATCGTCACATTGGCCGCTGTTCTCTCTGAAACGGTTGTACTTATCGTCTGCAAAGCTATGTCGCGTGCTGCGGTATGCGGAGACACTAAAAGCACCATAGTAGAACACAGATGAAGCTTCAAAGTTAATGTAATAGCCAGTAAGAAGTAGTACAATTCAAGATTTAGGTATCGATTATTACCTTTTTTGCTAGCTTTGGTGCCTTGGACATGAGCTAGGACATTACGATTCTGCATAAAAGGAGGACTAGCAGCCGAGTTGCACGGGAGAATGTAAATAGTGTTCATATGTAGTAAAAACCTGAGAAATCCGTCCGTTTTCGTCATTTGTTATCGAATCGACTTAAAGCCAGATCATCACATTGGCCCCTCTCCTCTCTGAAACGGTTGTACTTATCGTCTGCAAAGCTATGTCGTGTGCTGCGGTATGCGGAGATACGTAAAGCACCATAGTAGAACACAGATGAAGCTTCTAAGTTGATGTAATAGCCAGTAAGAAGTAGTACAATTCAAGATTTAGGTATCGATTATTGACTTTTTACCCTTCTTTGGTGCCTTGGACATAAGCTGGGGCCTTAAGATTCTGCATGAAACGAGGACTAGCAGCCGAGTTGCACGGGAGAATGTGAAAAGTGTTCATATGTATTAAAAACCTGAGAAATCCGTTCGTTTTCGTCATATGTTATCGAATCGACTCAAAGCCAAATGGTCACATTGGTCGCTCTCCTCTCTGAAACGGTTGTACTTATCGTCTGCAAAGCTATGTCGCGTGCTGCGGTATGCGGAGACACTAAAATCACCATAGTAGAACACAGATTAAGCTTCTAAGTTGATGTAATAGCCAGTAAGGAGTAGTACAATTAACGTTTTAGGTATCGAATATTGACTTTTTAGATGGCTTTGGTACCTTGGACATGAGCTAGGACCTTAAGACTCTGCATGAAAGGAGGACTAGCAGCCGAGTTGCACGGGAGGATGCGAAAAGTGTTCATATGTAGTAAAAACCTGAGAAATCCGTCCGTTTTCGTAATTTATTATCGAATCGACTTAAAGCAGTGCGTCACATTGGCCGCTCTTCTCTCTGAAACGGTTGTACTTATCGTCTGCAAAGCTATGTCGCGTGCTGCGATATGCGGAGACACTAAAAGCACCATAGTAGAACACAGATGAAGCTTCAAAGTTAATGTAATAGCCAGTAAGAAGTAGTACAATTCAAGATTTAGGTATCGATTATTAACTTTTTTGCTAGCTTTGGTGCCTTGGACATGAGCTAGGACATTACGATTCTGCATAAAAGGAGGACTAGCAGCCGAGTTGCACGGGAGAATGTAAATAGTGTTCATATGTAGTAAAAACCTGAGAAATCCGTCCGTTTTCGTCATTTGTTATCGAATCGACTTAATGCCAGATCATCACATTGGCCCTCTCCTCTCTGAAACGGTTGTACTTATCGTCTGCAAAGCTATGTCGCGTGCTGCAGTATGCGGAGACACTAAAAGCACCATAGTAGAACACAGATGAAGCTTCTAAGTTGATGTGATAGCCAGTGAGAAGTAGTACAATTCAAGTTTTAGGTATCGATTATTGACTTTGTAGCTGGCTTTGGTGCCTTGGACATGAGCTAGGACCTTAATATTCTGCATGAAAGGAGGACTAGCAGCAGCGTTGCACGGGAGTATGTGAAAAGTGTTCATATGTAGTGAAAACCTGAGAAATCCGTCCGTTTTCGTCATTTGTTACCGAATCAACTTGAAGCCTGATCGTCACATTGGCCGATCTTCTCTCTGAAACGGTTGTACTTATCGTCTGCAAAGCTATGTCGCGTGCTGCGGTATGCGGAGACACTAAAAGCACCATAGTAGAACACAGATGAAGCTTCTAAGTTGATGTAATAGCCAGTAAGAAGTAGTACAATTCAAGTTTTAGGTATCGAATATTGAGCTTTTAGCTGGCTTTCGTGCCCTGGACATGAGCTAGGACCTTAAGATTCTGCATGAAAGGAGGAATAGCAGCCGAGTTGCACGGGAGGATGCGAAAAGTGTTCATATGTAGTAAAAACCTGAGAAATCCGTCCGTTTTCGTAATTTATTATCGAATCGACTTAAAGCAGTGCGTCACATTGGCCGCTCTTCTCTCTGAAACGGTTGTACTTATCGTCGGCAAAGCTATGTCGCGTGCTGCGGTATGCGGAGACACTAAAAGCACCATAGTAGAAAACAGATGAAGCTTCAAAGTTGATGTAATAGCCAGTAAGAAGTAGTACAATTCAAGATTTAGGTATCGATTATTGACTTTTTTGCTGGATTTGGTGCCTTGGTCAAGAGCTAGGACCTTACGATTCTGCATGAAAGGAGGACTAGCAGCCGAGTTGCACGGGAGAATGTAAAAAGTGTTCATATGTAGTAAAAACCTGAGAAATCCGTCCGTTTTCGTCATTTGTTATCGAATCGACTTAAAGCCAGATCGTCACATTGGCCCATCTCCTCGCTGAAACGGTTGTACTTATCGTCTGCAAAGCTATGTAGCGTGCTGCAGTATGCGGAGACACTAAAAGCACCATAGTAGAACACAGATGAAGCTTCTAAGTTGATGTAATAGCCAGTAAGGAGTAGTACAATTCAAGTTTTAGGTGTCGAATATTGACTTTTTAGCTGGCTTTGGTGCCTTGGACATGAGCTAGGACCTTATGATTCTGCATGAAAGGAGGACTAGCAGCCGAGTTGCACGGGAGGATGCGAAAAGTGTTCATATGTAGTAAAAACCTGTGAAATCCTTCCGTTTTCGTAATTTATTATCGAATCGACTTAAAGCAGTGCGTCACATTGGCCGCTCTTCTCTCTGAAACGGTTGTACTTATCGTCTGCAAAGCTATGTCGCGTGCTGCGGTATGCGGAGACACTAAAAGCACCATAGTAGAACACAGATTAAGCTTCTAAGTTGATGTAATAGCCAGTAAGAAGTAGTACAATTCAAGTTTTAGGTATCGATTATTGACTTTTTAGCTGGCTTTGGTGCCTTGGCTATGAGCTAGGACTTTACGATTCTGCATGAAAGGAGGACTAGCAGCCGGGTTGCATGGGAGAATGTGAAAAGTGTTCATATGTAGTAAAAACCTGAGAAATCCGTCCGTTTTCGTCATTTGTTATCGAATCGACTTAAAGCCAGATCGTCACATTGGCCCCTCTTCTCTCTGAAACGGTTGTACGTATCGTCTGCAAAGCTATGTAGCGTGCTGTAGTATGCGGAGACACTAAAAGCACCATAGTATAACACAGATTAAGCTTCTAAGTTGATGTAATAGCCAGTAAGAAGTAGTACAATTCAAGTTTTAGGTATCGATTATTGACTATTTAGCTGGCTTTGGTGCTTTGGATATGAGCTAGGACCTTAAGATTCCGCATGAAAGGAGGACTAGCAGCCGCGTTGCACGGGAGTATGTGAAAAGTGTTCATATGTAGTAAAAACCTGAGAACTCCGTCCATTTTCGTCATTTTTTTTTTGAATCGACTTAAAGCCAGATCGTCACATTGGCCGCTCTACTCTCTGAAACGGTTGTACTTATCGTCTGCACAGCTATGTCGCCTGCTGCGGTATGCGGAGACACTAAAAGCACCATAGTAGAACACAGATTAAGCTTCTAAGTTGATGTAATAGCAAGTAAGAAGTAGTACAATTCAAGTTTTAGGTATCGATTATTGACTTTTTCGCTGGCTTTGGTGCATTGGACATGAGCTAGGACCTTAAGATTCTGCATGAAAGGAGGACTAGCAGCCGAGTTGCACGGGAGGATGCGAAAAGTGTACATATGTAGTAAAAACGTGAGGAATCCGTCCGTTTTCGTAATTTATTATCGAATCGACTTCAAGCAGTGCGTCACATTGGCCGCTCTTCTCTCTGAAACGGTTGTACTTATCGTCTGCAAAGCTATGTCGCGTGCAGCAGTATGCGGAGACACTAAAAGCACCATAGTAGAACACAGATGAAGCTTCTAAGTTGATGTGATAGCCAGTAAGGAGTAATACAATTCAAGTTTTAGGTGTCGAATATTGACTTTTTAGCTGGCTTTGGTGCCTTGGACATGAGCTAGGACCGTAAGATTCTGCATGAAAGGAGGACTAGCAGCCGAGTTGCACGGGAGGATGCGAAAAGTGTTCATATGTAGTAAGAACCTGAGAAATCCGTCCGTTTTCGTAATTTATTATCGAATCGACTTAAACCAGTGCGTCACATTGGCCGCTCTTCTCTCTGAAACGGTTGTACTTATTGTCTGCAAAGCTATGTCGCGTGCTGCGGTATGCGGAGACACTAAAAGCACCATAGTAGAACACAGATTAAGCTTCTAAGTTGATGTAATACCCAGTAAGAAGTAGTACAATTCAAGTTTTAGGTATCGATTATTGACTTTTTAGCTGGCTTTGGTGCCTTGGACATGAGCTAGGACCTAATGATTCTGCATGAAAGGAGGACTAGCAGCCGAGTTGCATGGGAGAATGTGAAAAGTGTTCATATGTAGTAATAACCTGAGAAATCCGTCCGTTTTCGTCATTTGTTATCAATCGACTTAAAGCCAGATCGTCACATTGGCCGCTCTTCTCTGTGAAACGGTTGTACTTATCGTTTGCAAAGCTATGACGCGTGCTGCGGGATGCGGAGACACTGAAAGCACCATAGTAGAACACAGATGAAGCTTCAAAGTTGATGTAATAGCCAGTAAGAAGTAGTACAATTCAAGATTTAGGTATCGATTATTGACTTTTTAGCTGGCTTTGGTGCCTTGGATATGAGCTAGGACCTTAAGATTCGGCATGAAAGGAGGACTAGCAGCCGAGTTGCACGGGAGGATGCGAAAAGTGTTCATATGTAGTAAAAACCTGAGAAATCCGTCCGTTTTCGTAATTAATTATCGAATCGACATAAAGCAGTGCGTCACATTGGCCGCTCTTCTCTCTGAAACGGTTGTACTTATCGTCTGCAAAGCTATGTCGCGTGCTGCGGTATGCGGAGACACTAAAAGCACCATAGTAGAACAAAGATTAAGCTTCTACGTTGATGTAATAGCCAGTAAGAAGTAGTACAACTCAAGTTTTAGGTATCGTTTATTGACTTTGTAGCTGGCTTTGGTGCCTTGGACATGAGCTAGGTCCTTAAGATTCCGCATGAAAGGAGGACTAGCAGCCGCGTTGCACGGGAGTATGTGAAAAGTGTTCATATGTAGTAAAAACCTGAGAAATCCGTCCATTTTCGTCATTTGTTATCGAATCAACTTAAAGCCAGATCGTCACATTGGCCGCTCTTCTCTCTGAAACGGTTGTACTTATCGTCTGCACAGCTATGTCGCGTGCTGCGGTATGCGGAGACACTAAAAGCACCATAGTAGAACACAGATGAAGCTTCTATGTTGATGTAATAGCCAGTAAGAAGCAGTACAATTCAAGTTTTAGGTATCGATTGTTGACTTTTTAGCTGGCTTTGGTGCCTTTGGCATGAGCTAGGTCCTTATGATTCTGCATGAAAGGAGGACTAGCAGCCGAGTTGCATGGGAGAATGTGAAAAGTGTTCATATGTAGTAAGAACCTGAGAAATCCATCCGTTTTCGTCATTTGTTATCGAATCGACTTAAAGCCAGATCGTCACATTGGCCGCTCTTCTCTCTGAAACGGTTGTACTTATCGTCTGCAAAGCTATGTCGCGTGCTGCGGTATGCGGAGACACTAAAAGCACCATAGTAGAACACAGATTAAGCTTCTAAGTTGATGTAATAGCCAGTAAGAAGTAGTACAATTCAAGTTTTTGGTATCGATTATGGACTTTTTGCTGGCTTTGGTGCCTTGGACATGAGCTAGGACCTTAAGATTCTGCATGAAAGGAGGACTAGCAGCTGCGTTGGACGGGAGTATGTGAAAAGTGTTCATATGTAGTAAAAACCTGAGAAATCCGTCCATTTTAGTCATTTGTTATCGAATCGACTTAAAGCCAGATCGTCACATTGGCCCCTCTTCTCTCTGAAACGGTTGTACTTATCGTCTGCAAAGCTATGTCGCGTGCTGCGGTATGCGGAGTCACTAAAATCACCATAGCGGAACACAGATGAAGCCTCTAAGTTGATGTAATAGCCAGTAAGAAGTAGTACAATTCAAGTTTTAGGTATCGATTATTGACTTTTTAGCTGGCTTTGGTGCCTTGGACATAAGCCAGGACCTTAAGATTCTGCATGATAGGAGGACTAGCAGCCGAGTTGCACGGGAGTACGTGAAAAGTGTTTATATGTAGTAAAAACCTGAGAAATCCGTCCATTTTCGTCATTTGTTATCGAATCGACTTAAAGCCAGATCGTCACATTGGCCGCTCTTCTCTCTGAAACGGTTGTACTTATCGTCTGCAAAGCTATGTCGCGTGCTGCGGTATGCGGAGACACTAAAATCACCATAAATGAACACAGATGAAGCTTCTAAATTGATGTAATAGCCAGTAAGAAGTAGTACAATTCAAGTTTTAGGTAACGATAATTGACTTTGTAGCTGGCTTTGGTGCCTTGGACATGAGCTAGGACCTTAAGATTCTGCATGAAAGGAGGACTAGCAGCCGAGTTGACCGGGAGAATGCGAAAAGTGTTCATGTGTAGTAAAAACCTGAGAAATCATTCCGTTTTCGCAATTTATTATCGAATCGACATAAAGCCAGATCGTCACATTGGCCGCTCTTCTCTCTGAAACGGTTGTACTTATCGTCTGCAAAGCTATGTCGCGTGCTGCGGTATGCGGAGACACTAAAATCACCATAGTTGAACACAGATGAAGCTTCTAAGTTGATGTAATAGCCAGTAAGAAGTAGTACAATTCAAGTTTTAGGTATCGATTATTGACTTTTTAGCTGGCCTTGGTGCCTTGGACATGAGCTAGGACCTTAAGATTCTGCATAAAAGGAGGACTAGCAGCTGCGCTGTACGGGAGTATGTGAAAAGTGTTCATATGTAGTAAAAACCTGAGAAATCCGTCCATTTTCGTCATTTGTTATCGAATCGACTTAAAGCCAGATCGTCACATTGGCCGCTCTTCTCTCTGAAACGGTTGTACTTATCGTCTGCAAAGCTATGTCGCGTGCTGCGGAATGCGGAGACACTAAAATCACCATAGTGGAACACAGATGAAGCTTCTAAGTTGATGTAATAGCCAGTAAGAAGTAGTACAATTCAAGTTTAAGTATCGATTATTTACTTTTTAGCTGGCTTTGGTGCCTTGGACATGAGCTATGTCCTTAAGATTCTCCATGAAAGGAGGCCTAGCAGCCGAGTTGCATGGGAGAATGTGAAAAGTGTTCATATGTAGTAAAAACCTGAGAAATCCGTCCGTTTTCGTAATTTATTATCGAATCGCCTTAAAGCAGTGCGTCACATTGGCCGCTCATCTCTCTGAAACGGTTGTACTTATCGTCTGCAAAGCTATGTCGTGTGCTGCGGTATGCGGAGACACTAAAAGCACCATAGTAGAACACAGATAAAGCTTCTAAGTTGATGTAATAGCCAGTAAGGAGTAGTACAATTCAAGTTTTAGGTATCGATTATTGACTTTTTAGCTGGCTTTGGTGCCTTGGACATGAACTATGTCCTTAAGATTCTGCATGAAAGGAGGACTAGCAGCCGAGTTGCATGGGAGAATTTGGAAAGTGTTCATATGTAGTAAAAATCTGAGAAGTCCGTCCGTTATCGTCATTTGTTATCGAATCAACTTGAAACCAGATCGTCACATTGCACGCTCTTCTCTCTGAAACGGATGTACGTATCGTCTGCAAAGCTATGTAGCGTGCTGCGGTATGCGGAGACACTAAAAGCACCATAGTAGAACACAGATGAAGCTTCTAAGTTGATGTAATAGCCAGTAAGGAGTAGTACAATTCAAGTTTTAGGTATCGATTGTTGACTTTGTAGCTGGCTTTGGTGCCTTGGACATGAGCTAGGACCTTAAGATTCCGCATGAAAGGAGGACTAGCAGCCGCGTTGCACGGGAGTATGTGAAAAGTGTTCATATGTAGTAAAAACCTGAGAAATCCGTCCATTTTCGTCATTTGTTATCGAATCAACTTAAAGCCAGATCGTCACATTGGCCGCTCTTCTCTCTGAAACGGTTGTACTTATCGTCTGCACAGCTATGTCGCGTGCTGCGGTATGCGGAGACACTAAAAGCACCATAGTAGAACACAGATGAAGCTTCTAAGTTGATGTAATAGCCAGTAAGAAGAAGTACAATTCAAGTTTTAGGTATCGATTGTTGACTTTTTAGCTGGCTTTGGTGCCTTTGGCATGAGCTAGGTCCTTATGAATCTGCATGAAAGGAGGACTAGCAGCCGAGTTGCATGGGAGAATGGGAAAAGTGTTCATATGTAGTAAAAACCTGAGAAATCCATCCGTTTTCGTCATTTGTTATCGAATCGACTTAAAGCCAGATCGTCACATTGGCCGCTCTTCTCTCTGAAACGGTTGTACTTATCGTCTGCAAAGCTATGTCGTGTGTTGCGGTATGCGGAGACACTAAAAGCACCATAGTAGAACACAGATAAAGCTTCTAAGTTGATGTAATAGCCAGTAAGGAGTAGTACAATTCAAGTTTTAGGTATCGATTATTGACTTTTTAGCTGGCTTTGGTGCCTTGGACATGAACTATGTCCGTAAGATTCTGCATGAAAGGAGGACTAGCAGCCGAGTTGCATGGGAGAATTTGGAAAGTGTTCATATGTAGTAAAAATCTGAGAAGTCCGTCCGTTATCGTCATTTGTTATCGAATAAACTTGGAACCAGATCGTCACATTGCACGCTCTTCTCTCTGAAACGGATGTACGTATCGTCTGCAAAGCTATGTCGCGTGCTGCGGTATGCGGAGACACTAAAAGCACCATAGTAGAACACAGATGAAGCTTCTAAGTTGATGTAATAGCCAGTAAGGAGTAGTACAATTCAAGTTTTAGGTATCGAATAAAGAATTTTTAGCTGGCTTTGCTGCCTTGGACATGAGCTAGGACCTTACGATTCTGCATGAAAGGAGGACTAGCAGCCGAGTTGCACGGGAGAATGCGAAAAGTTTTCATATGTAGTAAAAACCTGAGAAATCCGTCCGTTTTCGTAATTTATTATCGAATCGACTTAAAGCAGTGCGTCACATTGGCCGCTCTTCTCTCTGAAACGGTTGTACTTATCGTCTGCAAAGCTATGTCGCGTGCTGCGGTATGCGAAGACACTAAAAGCACCATAGTAGAACACAGATTAAGCTTCTAAGTTGTAATAGCCAGTAAGAAGTAGTACAATTAAAGTTTTAGGTATCGATTATTGACTTTTTAGCTGGCTTTTGTGCCTTGGACATGAGCTAGGACCTTATGATTCCGCATGGAAGGAGGACTAGCAGCCGAGTTGCATGGGAGAATGTGAAAAGAGTTCATATGTAGTAAAAACCTGAGAAATCCGTCCGTTTTCGTAATTTATTATCGAATCGACTTAAACCAGTGCGTCACATTGGCCGCTCTTCTCTCTGAAACGGTTGTACTTATTGTCTGCAAAGCTATGTCGCGTGCTGCGGTATGCGGAGACACTAAAAGCACCATAGTAGAACACAGATTAAGCTTCTAAGTTGATGTAATACCCAGTAAGAAGTAGTACAATTCAAGTTTTAGGTATCGATTATTGACTTTTTAGCTGGCTTTGGTGCCTTGGACATGAGCTAGGACCTAATGATTCTGCATGAAAGGAGGACTAGCAGCCGAGTTGCATGGGAGAATGTGAAAAGTGTTCATATGTAGTAATAACCTGAGAAATCCGTCCGTTTTCGTCATTTGTTATCAATCGACTTAAAGCCAGATCGTCACATTGGCCGCTCTTCTCTGTGAAACGGTTGTAGTTATCGTTTGCAAAGCTATGACGCGTGCTGCGGGATGCGGAGACACTGAAAGCACCATAGTAGAACACAGATGAAGCTTCAAAGTTGATGTAATAGCCAGTAAGAAGTAGTACAATTCAAGATTTAGGTATCGATTATTGACTTTTTAGCTGGCTTTGGTGCCTTGGATATGAGCTAGGACCTTAAGATTCGGCATGAAAGGAGGACTAGCAGCCGAGTTGCACGGGAGGATGCGAAAAGTGTTCATATGTAGTAAAAACCTGAGAAATCCGTCCGTTTTCGTAATTAATTATCGAATCGACATAAAGCAGTGCGTCACATTGGCCGCTCTTCTCTCTGAAACGGTTGTACTTATCGACTGCAAAGCTATGTCGCGTGCTGCGGTATGCGGAGACACTAAAAGCACCATAGTAGAACAAAGATTAAGCTTCTACGTTGATGTAATAGCCAGTAAGAAGTAGTACAACTCAAGTTTTAGGTATCGTTTATTGACTTTGTAGCTGGCTTTGGTGCCTTGGACATGAGCTAGGACCTTAAGATTCCGCATGAAAGGAGGACTAGCAGCCGCGTTGCACGGGAGTATGTGAAAAGTGTTCATATGTAGTAAAAACCTGAGAAATCCGTCCATTTTCGTCATTTGTTATCGAATCAACTTAAAGCCAGATCGTCACATTGGCCGCTCTTCTCTCTGAAACGGTTGTACTTATCGTCTGCACAGCTATGTCGCGTGCTGCGGTATGCGGAGACACTAAAAGCACCATAGTAGAACACAGATGAAGCTTCTATGTTGATGTAATAGCCAGTAAGAAGCAGTACAATTCAAGTTTTAGGTATCGATTGTTGACTTTTTAGCTGGCTTTGGTGCCTTTGGCATGAGCTAGGTCCTTATGATTCTGCATGAAAGGAGGACTAGCAGCCGAGTTGCATGGGAGAATGTGAAAAGTGTTCATATGTAGTAAGAACCTGAGAAATCCATCCGTTTTCGTCATTTGTTATCGAATCGACTTAAAGCCAGATCGTCACATTGGCCGCTCTTCTCTCTGAAACGGTTGTACTTATCGTCTGCAAAGCTATGTCGCGTGCTGCGGTATGCGGAGACACTAAAAGCACCATAGTAGAACACAGATTAAGCTTCTAAGTTGATGTAATAGCCAGTAAGAAGTAGTACAATTCAAGTTTTTGGTATCGATTATGGACTTTTTGCTGGCTTTGGTGCCTTGGACATGAGCTAGGACCTTAAGATTCTGCATGAAAGGAGGACTAGCAGCTGCGTTGGACGGGAGTATGTGAAAAGTGTTCATATGTAGTAAAAACCTGAGAAATCCGTCCATTTTAGTCATTTGTTATCGAATCGACTTAAAGCCAGATCGTCACATTGGCCCCTCTTCTCTCTGAAACGGTTGTACTTATCGTCTGCAAAGCTATGTCGCGTGCTTCGGTATGCGGAGTCACTAAATACACCATAGCGGAACACAGATGAAGCCTCTAAGTTGATGTAATAGCCAGTAAGAAGTAGTACAATTCAAGTTTTAGGTATCGATTATTGACTTTTTAGGTGGCTTTGGTGCCTTGGACATGAGCCAGGACCTTAAGATTCTGCATGATAGGAGGACTAGCAGCCGAGTTGCACGGGAGTACGTGAAAAGTGTTTATATGTAGTAAAAACCTGAGAAATCCGTCCATTTTCGTCATTTGTTATCGAATCGACTTAAAGCCAGATCGTCACATTGGCCGCTCTTCTCTCTGAAACGGTTGTACTTATCGTCTGCAAAGCTATGTCGCGTGCTGCGGTATGCGGAGACACTAAAATCACCATAAATGAACACAGATGAAGCTTCTAAATTGATGTAATAGCCAGTAAGAAGTAGTACAATTCAAGTTTTAGGTAACGATTATTGACTTTGTAGCTGGCTTTGGTGCCTTGGACATGAGCTAGGACCTTAAGATTCTGCATGAAAGGAGGACTAGCAGCCGAGTTGAACGGGAGAATGCGAAAAGTGTTCATGTGTAGTAAAAACCTGAGAAATCATTCCGTTTTCGCAATTTATTATCGAATCGACTTAAAGCCAGATCGTCACATTGGCCGCTCTTCTCTCTGAAACGGTTGTACTTATCGTCTGCAAAGCTATGTCGCGTGCTGCGGTATGCGGAGACACTAAAATCACCATAGTGGAACACAGATGAAGCTTCTAAGTTGATGTAATAGCCAGTAAGAAGTAGTACAATTCAAGTTTTAGGTATCGATTATTGACTTTTTAGCTGGCCTTGGTGCCTTGGACATGAGCTAGGACCTTAAGATTCTGCATAAAAGGAGGACTAGCAGCTGCGCTGTACGGGAGTATGTGAAAAGTGTTCATATGTAGTAAAAACCTGAGAAATCCGTCCATTTTCGTCATTTGTCATCGAATCGACTTAAAGCCAAATCGTCACATTGGCCGCTCTTCTCTCTGAAACGGTTGTACTTATCGTCTGCAAAGCTATGTCGCGTGCTGCGGAATGCGGAGACACTAAAATCACCATAGTGGAACACAGATGAAGCTTCTAAGTTGATGTAATAGCCAGTAAGAAGTAGTACAATTCAAGTTTAAGTATCGATTATTTACTTTTTAGCTGGCTTTGGTGCCTTGGACATGAGCAATGTCCTTAAGATTCTCCATGAAAGGAGGCCTAGCAGCCGAGTTGCATGGGAGAATGTGAAAAGTGTTCATATGTAGTAAACACCTGAGAAATCCGTCCGTTTTCGTAATTTATTATCGAATCGCCTTAAAGCAGTGCGTCACATTGGCCGCTCATCTCTCTGAAACGGTTGTACTTATCGTCTGCAAAGCTATGTCGTGTGCTGCGGTATGCGGAGACACTAAAAGCACCATAGTAGAACACAGATAAAGCTTCTAAGTTGATGTAATAGCCAGTAAGGAGTAGTACAATTCAAGTTTTAGGTATCGATTATTGACTTTTTAGCTGGCTTTCGTGCCTTGGACATGAACTATGTCCTTAAGATTCTGCATGAAAGGAGGACTAGCAGCCGAGTTGCATGGGAGAATTTGGAAAGTGTTCATATGTAGTAAAAATCTGAGAAGTCCGTCCGTTATCGTCATTTGTTATCGAATCAACTTGAAACCAGATCGTCACATTGCACGCTCTTCTCTCTGAAACGGATGTACGTATCGTCTGCAAAGCTATGTAGCGTGCTGCGGTATGCGGAGACACTAAAAGCACCATAGTAGAACACAGATGAAGCTTCTAATTTGATGTAATAGCCAGTAAGGAGTAGTACAATTCAAGTTTTAGGTATCGATTGTTGACTTTGTAGCTGGCTTTGGTGCCTTGGACATGAGCTAGGACCTTAAGATTCCGCATGAAAGGAGGACTAGCAGCCGCGTTGCACGGGAGTATGTGAAAAGTGTTCATATGTAGTAAAAACCTGAGAAATCCGTCCATTTTCGTCATTTGTTATCGAATCAACTTAAAGCCAGATCGTCACATTGGCCGCTCTTCTCTCTGAAACGGTTGTACTTATCGTCTGCACAGCTATGTCGCGTGCTGCGGTATGCGGAGACACTAAAAGCACCATAGTAGAACACAGATGAAGCTTCTAAGTTGATGTAATAGCCAGTAAGAAGAAGTACAATTCAAGTTTTAGGTATCGATTGTTGACTTTTTAGCTGGCTTTGGTGCCTTTGGCATGAGCTAGGTCCTTATGATTCTGCATGAAAGGAGGACTAGCAGCCGTGTTGCATGGGAGAATGTGAAAAGTGTTCATATGTAGTAAAAACCTGAGAAATCCATCCGTTTTCGTCATTTGTTATCGAATCGACTTAAAGCCAGATCGTCACATTGGCCGCTCTTCTCTCTGAAACGGTTGTACTTATCGTCTGCAAAGCTATGTCGCGTGCTGCGGTATGCGGAGACACTAAAAGCACCATAGTAGAACACAGATTAAGCTTCTAAGTTGATGTAATAGCCAGTAAGAAGTAGTACAATTCAAGTTTTTGGTATCGATTATGGACTTTTTGCTGGCTTTGGTGCCTTGGACATGAGCTAGGACCTTAAGATTCTGCATGATAGGAGGACTAGCAGCTGCGTTGGACGGGAGTATGTGAAAAGTGTTCATATGTAGTAAAAACCTGAGAAATCCGTCCATTTTAGTCATTTGTTATCGAATCGACTTAAAGCCAGATCGTCACATTGGCCCCTCTTCTCTCTGAAACGGTTGTACTTATCGTCTGCAAAGCTATGTCGCGTGCTGCGGTATGCGGAGTCACTAAAATCACCATAGCGGAACACAGATGAAGCCTCTAAGTTGATGTAATAGCCAGTAAGAAGTAGTACAATTCAAGTTTTAGGTATCGATTATTGACTTTTTAGCTGGCTTTGGTGCCTTGGACATGAGCTAGGACCTTAAGATTCTGCATGATAGGAGGACTAGCAGCCGAGTTGCACGGGAGTACGTGAAAAGTGTTTATATGTAGTAAAAACCTGAGAAATCCGTCCATTTTCGTCATTTGTTATCGAATCGACTTAAAGCCAGATCGTCACATTGGCCGCTCTTCTCTCTGAAACGGTTGTACTTATCGTCTGCAAAGCTATGTCGTGTGCTGCGGTATGCGGAGACACTAAAAGCACCATAGTAGAACACAGATAAAGCTTCTAAGTTGATGTAATAGCCAGTAAGGTGTAGTACAATTCAAGTTTTAGGTATCGATTATTGACTTTTTAGCTGGCTTTGGTGCCTTGGACATGAACTATGTCCTTAAGATTCTGCATGAAAGGAGGACTAGCAGCCGAGTTGCATGGGAGAATTTGGAAAGTGTTCATATGTAGTAAAAATCTGAGAAGTCCGTCCGTTATCGTCATTTGTTATCGAATCAACTTGAAACCAGATCGTCACATTGCACGCTCTTCTCTCTGAAACGGATGTACGTATCGTCTGCAAAGCTATGTCGCGTGCTGCGGTATGCGGAGACACTAAAAGCACCATAGTAGAACACAGATGAAGCTTCTAAGTTGATGTAATAGCCAGTAAGGAGTAGTACAATTCAAGTTTTAGGTATCGAATAAAGAATTTTTAGCTGGCTTTGGTGCCTTGGACATGAGCTAGGACCTTACGATTCTGCATGAAAGGAGGACTAGCAGCCGAGTTGCACGGGAGAATGCGAAAAGTTTTCATATGTAGTAAAAACCTGAGAAATCCGTCCGTTTTCGTAATTTATTATCGAATCGACTTAAAGCAGTGCGTCACATTGGCCGCTCTTCTCTCTGAAACGGTTGTACTTATCGTCTGCAAAGCTATGTCGCGTGCTGCGGTATGCGGAGACACTAAAAGCACCATAGTAGAACACAGATTAAGCTTCTAAGTTGTAATAGCCAGTAAGAAGTAGTAGAATTCAAGTTTTAGGTATCGATTATTGACTTTTTAGCTGGCTTTTGTGCCTTGGACATGAGCTAGGACCTTATGATTCCGCATGGAAGCAGGACTAGCAGCCGAGTTGCATGGGAGAATGTGAAAAGAGTTCATATGTAGTAAAAACCTGAGAAATCCTTCCGTTTTCGTCATTTGTTATCGAATCGACTTAAAGCCAGGTCGTTACATTGGCCGCTCTTCTCTCTGAAACGGTTGTACTTATCGTCTGCAAAGCTATGTCGCGTGCTGCGGTATGCGGAGACACTAAAATCACCATAGTAGAACACAGATGAAGCTTCTATGTTGATGTAATAGCCAGTAAGAAGTAGTACAATTCAAGATTTAGGTATCGATTATTGACTTTTTTGCTGGCTTTGGTGCCTTGGACATGAGCTAGGACCTTACGATTCTGCATGAAAGAAGGACTAGCAGCCGAGTTGCACGGGAGAAAGTAAAAATTGTTCATATGTAGTAGAAAACTGAGAAATCCGTCCGATTTCGTCATTTGTTATCGAATCGACTTAAAGCCAGATCGTTACATTGGCCGCTCTTCTCTCTGAAACGGTTGTACTTATCGTCTGCAAAGCTATGTCGTGTGCTGCGGTATGCGGAGATACATAAAGCACCATAGTAGAACACAGATGAAGCTTCTAAGTTGATGTAATAGCCAGTAAAAAGTAGTACAATTCAAGATTTAGGTATCGATTATTGACTTTTTACCCTTCTTTGGTGCCTTGGACATGAGCTGGGGCCTTAAGATTCTGCATGAAACGAGGACTAGCTGCCGAGTTGCACGGGAGAATGTGAAAAGTGTTCATATGTATTAAAAACCTGAGAAATCCGTTCGTTTTCGTCATTTGTTATCGAATCGACTCAAAGCCAAATCGTCACATTGGTCGCTCTCCTCTCTGAAACGGTTGTACTTATCGTCTGCAAAGCCCTGTCGCGTGCTGCGGTATGCGGAGACACTAAAATCACCATAGTGGAACACAGATGAAGCTTCTAAGTTGATGTAATAGCCAGTAAGAAGTAGTACAATTCAAGTTTTAGGTATCGATTATTGACTTTTTAGCTGGCTTTGGTGCCTTGGTCATGAGCTATGTCCTTAAGATTCAGCATGAAAGGAGGACTAGCAGCCGAGTTGCATGGGAGAATGTGAAAAGTGTTCATATGTAGTAAAAACCTGAGAAATCCGTCCGTTTTCGTCATTTGTTATCGAATCAACTTGAAGCCAGATCGTCACATTGGCCGCTCTTCTCTCTGAAACGGTTGTACTTATCGTCTGCAAAGCTATGTCGCGTGCTGCGGTATGCGGAGACACTAAAAGCACCATAGTAGAACACAGATTAAGCTTCTAAGTTGATGTAATAGCCAGTAAGGAGTAGTACAATTAACGTTTTAGGTATCGAATATTGACTTTTTAGATGGCTTTGGTGCCTTGGACATGAGCTAGGACCTTAAGACTCTGCATGAAAGGAGGACTAGCAGCCGAGTTGCACGGGAGGATGCGAAAAGTGTTCATATGTAGTAAAAACCTGAGAAATCCGTCCGTTTTCGTAATTTATTATCGAATCGACTTAAAGCAGTGCGTCACATTGGCCGCTCTTCTCTCTGAAACGGTTGTACTTATCGTCTGCAAAGCTATGTCGCGTGCTGCGGTATGCGGAGACACTAAAAGCACCATAGTAGAACACAGATGAAACTTCAAAGTTAATGTAATAGCCAGTAAGAAGTAGTACAATTCAAGATTTAGGTATCGATTATTAACTTTTTTGCTAGCTTTGGTGCCTTGGACATGAGCTAGGACATTACGATTCTGCATAAAAGGAGGACTAGCAGCCGAGTTACACGGGAGAATGTAAATAGTGTTCATATGTAGTAAAAACCTGAGAAATCCGTCCGTTTTCGTCATTTGTTATCGAATCGACTTAAAGCCAGATCATCACATTGGCCCCTCTCCTCTCTGAAACGGTTGTACTTATCGTCTGCAAAGCTATGTCGCGTGCTGCGGTATGCGGAGACACTAAAAGCACCATAGTAGAAAACAGATGAAGCTTCAAAGTTGATGTAATAGCCAGTAAGAAGTAGTACAATTCAAGATTTAGGTATCGATTATTGACTTTTTTGCTGGATTTGGTGCCTTGGTCAAGAGCTAGGACCTTACGATTCTGCATGAAAGGAGGACTAGCAGCCGAGTTGCACGGGAGAATGTAAAAAGTGTTCGTATGTAGTAAAAACCTGAGAAATCCGTCCGTTTTCGTCATTTGTTATCGAATCGACTTAAAGCCAGATCGTCACATTGGCCCCTCTCCTCGCTGAAACGGTTGTACTTATCGTCTGCAAAGCTATGTAGCGTGCTGCAGTATGCGGAGACACTAAAAGCACCATAGTAGAACACAGATGAAGCTTCTAAGTTGATGTGATAGCCAGTGAGAAGTAGTACAACTCAAGTTTTAGGTATCGAATATTGACTTTTTATCTGGCTTTTGTGCCTTGGACATGAGCTAGGACCTTAAGATTCCGCATGAAAGGAGGAGTAGCAGCCGCGTTGCACGGTAGTATGTGAAAAGTGTTCATATGTAGTAAAAACCTGAGAAATCTGTCCATTTTCGTCATTTGTTATCGAATCGACTTAAAGCAGTGCGTCACATTGGCCGCTCTTCTCTCTGAAACGGTTGTACTTATCGTCTGCAAAGCTATGTCGCGTGCTGCGGTATGCGGAGACACTAAAAGCACCATAGTAGAACACAGATGAAGCTTCTATGTTGATGTAATAGCCAGTAAGAAGAAGTACAATTCAAGTTTTAGGTATCGATTATTGACTTTTAGCTGGCTTTGGTGCCTTTGGCATGAGCTAGGTCCTTATGATTCTGCATGAAAGGAGGACTAGCAGCCGAGTTGCATGGGAGAATGTGAAAAGTGTTCATATGTAGTAAAAACCTGAGAAATCCATCCGTTTTCGTCATTTGTTATCGAATCGACTTAAAGCCAGATCGTCACATTGGCCGCTCTTCTCTCTGAAACGGTTGTACTTATCGTCTGCAAAGCTATGTCGCGTGCTGCGGTATGCGGAGACACTAAAAGCACCATAGTAGAACACAGATTAAGCTTCTAAGTTGATGTAATAGCCAGTAAGAAGTAGTACAATTCAAGTTTTTGGTATCGATTATGGACTTTTTGCTGGCTTTGGTGCCTTGGACATGTGCTAGGACCTTAAGATTCTGCATGAAAGGAGGACTAGCAGCTGCGTTGGACGGGAGTATGTGAAAAGTGTTCATATGTAGTAAAAACCTGAGAAATCCGTCCATTTTAGTCATTTGTTATCGGATCGACTTAAAGCCAGATCGTCATATTGGCCCCTCTTCTCTCTGAAACGGTTGTACTTATCGTCTGCAAAGCTATGTCGCGTGCTGCGGTATGCGGAGTCACTAAAATCACCATAGCGGAACACAGATGAAGCCTCTAAGTTGATGTAATAGCCAGTAAGAAGTAGTACAATTCAAGTTTTAGGTATCGATTATTGACTTTTTAGCTGGCTTTGGTGCCTTGGACATGAGCTAGGACCTTAAGATTCTGCATGATAGGAGGACTAGCAGCCGAGTTGCACGGGAGTACGTGAAAAGTGTTTATATGTAGTAAAAACCTGAGAAATCCGTCCATTTTCGTCATTTGTTATCGAATCGACTTAAAGCCAGATCGTCACATTGGCCGCTCTTCTCTCTGAAACGGTTGTACTTATCGTCTGCAAAGCTATGTCGCGTGCTGCGGTATGCGGAGACACTAAAATCACCATAAATGAACACAGATGAAGCTTCTAAATTGATGTAATAGCCAATAAGAAGTAGTACAATTCAAGTTTTAGGTAACGATTATAGTCTTAGTAGCTGGCTTTGGTGCCTTGGACATGAGCTAGGACCTTAAGATTCTGCATGAAAGGAGGACTAGCAGCCGAGTTGAATGGGAGAATGCGAAAAGTGTTCATGTGTAGTAAAAACCTGAGAAATCATTCCGTTTTCGCAATTTATTATCGAATCGACTTAAAGCCAGATCGTCACATTGGCCGCTCTTCTCTCTCAAACGGTTGTACTTATCGTCTGCAAAGCTATGTCGCGTGCTGCGGTATGCGGAGACACTAAAAGCACCATAGTAGAACACAGATTAAGCTACTAAGTTGATGTAATAGCCAGTAAGAAGTAGTATAATTCAAGTTTTAGGTATCGATTATTGACTTTTTGCTGGCTTTGGTGCCTTGGACATGAGGTAGGACCTTAAGATTCTGCATGAAAGGAGGGCTAGCTGCCGAGTTGTAAGGGAGAATGTTAAAAGTGTTCATATGTAGTAAAAACCTGAGAAATCCGTTCGTTTTCGTCATTTGTTATCGAATCGACTTAAAGCCAGATCGTCACATTGGGCGCTCCTCTATCTGAAACGGTTGTACTTATCGTCTGCAAAGCTATGTCGCGTGATGCGGTATGCGGAGACACTAAAAGCACTATAGTAGAACACAGATGAAGCACCTAAGTTGATGGAATAGCCAGTAAGGAGTAGTACAATTCAAGTTTTAGGTATCGAATATTGACTTTTTAGCTGGCTTTGGAGCCTTGGACATGAGCTAGGACCTTAAGATTCTGCATGAAAGGAGGACTAGCAGCCGAGTTGAACGGGAGAATGCGAAAGTGTTCATGTGTAGTAAAATCCTGAGAAATCTGTCCGTTTACGTAATTTATTACCGAATCGACTTCAAGCCAGATCGTCACATTGGCCGCTCTTCTCTCTGAAACGGTTGTACTTATCGTCTGCAAAGCCCTGTCGCGTGCTGCGGTATGCGGAGACACTAAAATCACCATAGTGGAACACAGATGAAGCTTCTAAGTTGACGTAATGGCCAATAAGGAGTAGTACAATTCAAGTTTTAGGTATCGATTATTGACATTTTAGCTGGCTTTGGTACATTGGACATGAGCTAGGACCTTAAGATTCTGCATGAAAGGAGGACTAGCAGCCGCGTTGCACGGGAGTATGTGATAAGTGTTTATATGTAGTAAAAACCTGAGAAATCCGTCCATTTTCGTCATTTGTTATCGAATCGACTTAAAGCCAGATCGTTACATTGGCCGCTCTTCTCTCTGAAACGGTTGTACTTATCGTCTGCAAAGCTATGTCGTGTGCTGCGGTATGCGGAGATACATAAAGCACCATAGTAGAACACAGATGAAGCTTCTAAGTTGATGTAATAGCCAGTAAAAAGTAGTACAATTCAAGATTTAGGTATCGATTATTGACTTTTTACCCTTCTTTGGTGCCTTGGACATGAGCTGGGGCCTTAAGATTCTGCATGAAACGAGGACTAGCAGCCGAGTTGCACGGGAGAATGTGAAAAGTGTTCATATGTATTAAAAACCTGAGAAATCCGTTCGTTTTCGTCATTTGTTATCGAATCGACTCAAAGCCAAATCGTCACATTGGTCGCTCTCCTCACTGAAACGGTTGTACTTATCGTCTGCAAAGCCCTGTCGCGTGCTGCGGTATGCGGAGACACTAAAATCACCATAGTGGAACACAGATGAAGCTTCTAAGTTGATGTAATAGCCAGTAAGAAGTAGTACAATTCAAGTTTTAGGTATCGATTATTGACTTTTTAGCTGGCTTTGGTGCCTTGGTCATGAGCTATGTCCTTAAGATTCAGCATGAAAGGAGGACTAGCAGCCGAGTTGCATGGGAGAATGTGAAAAGTGTTCATATGTAGTAAAAACCTGAGAAATCCGTCCGTTTTCGTCATTTGTTATCGGATCAACTTGAAGCCAGATCGTCACATTGGCCGCTCTTCTCTCTGAAACGGTTGTACTTATCGTCTGCAAAGCTATGTCGCGTGCTGCGGAATGCGGAGACACTAAAAGCACCATAGTAGAACACAGATTAAGCTTCTAAGTTGATGTAATAGCCAGTAAGGAGTAGTACAATTAACGTTTTAGGTATCGAATATTGACTTTTTAGATGGCTTTGGTGCCTTGGACATGAGCTAGGACCTTAAGACTCTGCATGAAAGGAGGACTAGCAGCCGAGTTGCACGGGAGGATGCGAAAAGTGTTCATATGTAGTAAAAACCTGAGAAATCCGTCCGTTTTCGTAATTTATTATCGAATCGACTTAAAGCAGTGCGTCACATTGGCCGCTCTTCTCTCTGAAACGGTTGTACTTATCGTCTGCAAAGCTATGTCGCGTGCTGCGGTATGCGGAGACACTAAAAGCACCATAGTAGAACACAGATGAAACTTCAAAGTTAATGTAATAGCCAGTAAAAAGTAGTACAATTCAAGATTTAGGTATCGATTATTAACTTTTTTGCTAGCTTTGGTGCCTTGGACATGAGCTAGGACATTACGATTCTGCATAAAAGGAGGACTAGCAGCCGTGTTACACGGGAGAATGTAAATAGTGTTCATATGTAGTAAAAACCTCAGAAATCCGTCCGTTTTCGTCATTTGTTATCGAATCGACGTAAAGCCAGATCGTCACATAGGAACCTCTCCTCTCTGAAACGGTTGTACTTATCGTCTGCAAAGCTATGTCGCGTCCTGCAGTAGGCGGAGACACTAAAAGCAACATAGTAGAATACAGCTGAAGCTTCTAAGTTGATGTAATAGCCAGTAAGGAGTAGTACAATTCAAGTTTTAGGTGTCGAATATTGACTTTTTAGCTGGCTTTGGTGCCTTGTACATGAGCTAGGACCTTATGATTCTGCATGAAAGGAGGACTAGCAGCCGAGTTGCACTCGAGGATGCGAAAAGTGTTCATATGTAGTAAAAACCTGAGAAATCCGTCCGTTTTCGTAATTTATTATCGAATCGACTTAAAGCAGTGCGTCACATTGGCCGCTCTTCTCTCTGAAACGGTTGTACTTATCGTCTGCAAAGCTATGTCGCGTGCTGCGGTATGCGGAGACACTAAAAGCACCATAGTAGAAAACAGATGAAGCTTCAAAGTTGATGTAATAGCCAGTAAGAAGTAGTACAATTCAAGATTTAGGTATCGATTATTGACTTTTTTGCTGGATTTGGTGCCTTGGTCAAGAGCTAGGACCTTACGATTCTGCATGAAAGGAGGACTAGCAGCCGAGTTGCACGGGAGAATGTAAAAAGTGTTCGTATGTAGTAAAAACCTGAGAAATCCGTCCGTTTTCGTCATTTGTTATCGAATCGACTTAAAGCCAGATCGTCACATTGGCCCCTCTCCTCGCTGAAACGGTTGTACTTATCGTCTGCAAAGCTATGTAGCGTGCTGCTGTATGCGGAGACACTAAAAGCACCATAGTAGAACACAGATGAAGCTTCTAAGTTGATGTGATAGCCAGTGAGAAGTAGTACAACTCAAGTTTTAGGTATCGAATATTGACTTTTTATCTGGCTTTTGTGCCTTGGACATGAGCTAGGACCTTAAGATTCCGCATGAAAGGAGGAGTAGCAGCCGCGTTGCACGGGAGTATGTGAAAAGTGTTCATATGTAGTAAAAACCTGAGAAATCTGTCCATTTTCGTCATTTGTTATCGAATCGACTTAAAGCAGTGCGTCACATTGGCCGCTCTTCTCTCTGAAACGGTTGTACTTATCGTCTGCAAAGCTATGTCGCGTGCTGCGGTATGCGGAGACACTAAAAGCACCATAGTAGAACACAGATGAAGCTTCTATGTTGATGTAATAGCCAGTAAGAAGAAGTACAATTCAAGTTTTAGGTATCGATTATTGACTTTTTAGCTGGCTTTGGTGCCTTTGGCATGAGCTAGGTCCTTATGATTCTGCATGAAAGGAGGACTAGCAGCCGAGTTGCATGGGAGAATGTGAAAAGTGTTCATATGTAGTAAAAACCTGAGAAATCCATCCGTTTTCGTCATTTGTTATCGAATCGACTTAAAGCCAGATCGTCACATTGGCCGCTCTTCTCTCTGAAACGGTTGTACTTATCGTCTGCAAAGCTATGTCGCGTGCTGCGGTATGCGGAGACACTAAAAGCACCATAGTAGAACACAGATTAAGCTTCTAAGTTGATGTAATAGCCAGTAAGAAGTAGTACAATTCAAGTTTTTGGTATCGATTATGGACTTTTTGCTGGCTTTGGTGCCTTGGACATGAGCTAGGACCTTATGATTCTGCATGAAAGGAGGACTAGCAGCTGCGTTGGACGGGAGTATGTGAAAAGTGTTCATATGTAGTAAAAACCTGAGAAATCCGTCCATTTTAGTCATTTGTTATCGAATCGACTTAAAGCCAGATCGTCATATTGGCCCCTCTTCTCTCTGAAACGGTTGTACTTATCGTCTGCAAAGCTATGTCGCGTGCTGCGGTATGCGGAGTCACTAAAATCACCATAGCGGAACACAGATGAAGCCTCTAAGTTGATGTAATAGCCAGTAAGAAGTAGTACAATTCAAGTTTTAGGTATCGATTATTGACTTTTTAGCTGGCTTTGGTGCCTTGGACATGAGCTAGGACCTTAAGATTCTGCATGATAGGAGGACTAGCAGCCGAGTTGCACGGGAGTACGTGAAAAGTGTTTATATGTAGTAAAAACCTGAGAAATCCGTCCATTTTCGTCATTTGTTATCGAATCGACTTAAAGCCAGATCGTCACATTGGCCGCTCTTCTCTCTGAAACGGTTGTACTTATCGTCTGCAAAGCTATGTCGCGTGCTGCGGTATGCGGAGACACTAAAATCACCATAAATGAACACAGATGAAGCTTCTAAATTGATGTAATAGCCAATAAGAAGTAGTACAATTCAAGTTTTAGGTAACGATTATAGTCTTAGTAGCTGGCTTTGGTGCCTTGGACATGAGCTAGGACCTTAAGATTCTGCATGAAAGGAGGACTAGCAGCCGAGTTGAATGGGAGAATGCGAAAAGTGTTCATGTGTAGTAAAAACCTGAGAAATCATTCCGTTTTCGCAATTTATTATCGAATCGACTTAAAGCCAGATCGTCACATTGGCCGCTCTTCTCTCTCAAACGGTTGTACTTATCGTCTGCAAAGCTATGTCGCGTGCTGCGGTATGCGGAGACACTAAATGCACCATAGTAGAACACAGATTAAGCTACTAAGTTGATGTAATAGCCAGTAAGAAGTAGTATAATTCAAGTTTTAGGTATCGATTATTGACTTTTTGCTGGCTTTGGTGCGTTGGACATGAGGTAGGACCTTAAGATTCTGCATGAAAGGAGGGCTAGCTGCCGAGTTGTAAGGGAGAATGTTAAAAGTGTTCATATGTAGTAAAAACCTGAGAAATCCGTTCGTTTTCGTCATTTGTTATCGAATCGACTTAAAGCCAGATCGTCACATTGGCCACTCTTCTCTCTGAAACGGTTGTACTTATCGTCTGCAAAGCTATGTCGCGTGCTGTGGTATGCGGAGACACTAAAAGCACCATAGTAGAACATAGATGAAGCTTCTAAGTTGATGTAATAGCCAGTCAGAAGTAGTACAATTCAAGTTTTAGGTATCGATTATTGACTTTTTAGCTGGCTTTGGTGCCCTGGACCTGAGCTAGGACCTTAAGATTCTGCATGAAAGGAGGACTAGCAGCCGAGTTGATCGGGAGTATGTGAAAAGTGTTCATATGTAGTAAAAACCTGAGAAATCCGTTCGTTTTCGTCATTTGTTATCGAATCGACTTAAAGCCAGATCGTCACATTGGACGCTCTACTCTCTGAAACGGTTGTACTTATCGTCTGCAAAGCTATGTCGCGTGCTTCGGTATGCGGAGACACTAAAAGCACTATAGTAGAACACAGATGAAGCTTCTAAGTTGACGTAATTGGCCAATAAGGAGTAGTACAATTCAAGTTTTAGGTATCGATTATTGACATTTTAGCTGGCTTTGGTACATTGGACATGAGCTAGGACCTTAAGATTCTGCATGAAAGGAGGACTAGCAGCCGCGTTGCACGGGAGTATGTGATAAGTGTTTATATGTAGTAAAAATCTGAGAAATCCGTCCATTTTCGTCATTTGTTATCGAATCGACTTAAAGCCAGATCGTCACATTGGGCGCTCCTCTATCTGAAACGGTTGTACTTATCGTCTGCAAAGCTATGTCGCGTGATGCGGTATGCGGAGACACTAAAAGCACTATAGTAGAACACAGATGAAGCACCTAAGTTGATGGAATAGCCAGTAAGGAGTAGTACAATTCAAGTTTTAGGTAACGAATATTGACTTTTTAGCTGGCTTTGGAGCCTTGGACATGAGCTAGGACCTTAAGATTCTGCACGAAAGGAGGACTAGCAGCCGAGTTGAACGGGAGAATGCGAAAGTGTTCATGTGTAGTAAAATCCTGAGAAATCTGTCCGTTTACGTAATTTATTACCGAATCGACTTCAAGCCAGATCGTCACATTGGCCGCTCTTCTCTCTGAAACGGTTGTACTTATCGTCTGCAAAGCTATGTCGCGTGCTGCGGTATGCGGAGACACTAAAAGCACCATAGTAGAACACAGATGAAGCTTCTAAGTTGATGTAATAGCCAGTAAGAAGTAGTACAGTTCAAGTTTTAGGTATCGATTATTGACTATTTTGCTGGCTTTTGTGCCTTGGACATGAGCTAGGAGCTTAAGATTATGCATGAAAGGAGGACTAGCAGCCGAGTTGCACGGGAGGATGCGAAAAGTGTTCATATGTAGTAAAAACCTGAGAAATCCGTCCGTTTTCGTAATTTATTATCGAATCGACTTAAAGCAGTGCGTCACATTGGCCGCTCTTCTCTCTGAAACGGTTGTACTTATCGTCTGCAAAGCTATGTCGCTTGCTGTGGTATGCGTAGACACTAAAAGCACCATAGTAGAACACAGATTAAGCTTCTAAGTTGATGTAATAGCCAGTAAGAAGTAGTATAATTCAAGTTTTAGGTATCGATTATTGACTTTTTGCTGGCTTTGGTGCCTTGGACATGAGGTAAGACCTTAAGATTCTGCATGAAAGGAGGGCTAGCAGCCGAGGTGCAAGGGAGAATGTTAAAAGTGTTCATATGTAGTAAAAACCTGAGAAATCCGTTCGTTTTCGTCATTTGTTATCGAATCGACTTAAAGCCAGATCGTCACATTGGCCAGTCTCCTCTCTCAAACGGTTGTACTTATCGTCTGCAAAGCTATGTCGCGTGCTGCGGTATGCGGAGACACTAAAAGCACCATAGTACAACATAGATGAAGCTTCTAAGTTGATGTAATAGCCAGTCAGAAGTAGTACAATTCAAGTTTTAGGTATCGATTATTGACTTTTTAGCTGGCTTTGGTGCCCTGGACCTGAGCTAGGACCTTAAGATTCTGCATGAAAGGACTAGCAGCCGAGTTGATCGGGAGTATGTGAAAAGTGTTCATATGTAGTAAAAACCTGAGAAATCGGTCCGTTTTCGTAATTTATTATAGAATCGACTTAAAGCAGTGCGTCACATTGGCCGCTCTTCTCTCTGAAACGGTTGTACTTATCGTCTGCAAAGCTATGTCGCGTGCTGTGGTATGCGGAGACACTAAAAGCACCATAGTACAACACAGATTAAGCTTCTAAGTTGATGTAATAGATAGTAAGAAGTAGTACAATTCAGGTTTTAGGTATCGATTATGGACTTTTTGCTGGCTTTGGTGCCTTGGACATGAGCTAGGACCTTAGGATTCAGTATGAAAGGAGGACTAGCAGCCGAGTTGCAAGGGACAATGTTAAAAGTGTTCATATGTAGTAAAAACCTGAGAAATCCGTTCGTTTTTGTCATTTGTTATCGAATCGACTTAAAGCCAGATCGTCACATTTGCCCCTCTTCTCTCTGAAACGGTTGTACTTATCGTCTGCAAAGCTATGTCGCGTGCTGGGGTATGCGGAGGCACTAAAATCACCATAGCGGAACACAGATGAAGCTTCTAAGTTGATGTAATAGCCAGTAAGAAGTAGTACAATTCAAGTTTTAGGTATCGATAATTGACTTTTTAGCTGGCTTTGGTGCCCTTGTCATGATCTATGTCTTTAAGATTCTGCATGAAAGGAGGACTAGCAGCCGAAGTGCATGGGAAAATGTGAAAAGTGTTCATATGTAGTAAAAACCTGAGAAATCCGTCCGATTTCGTCATTTGTTATCGAATCAACTTGAAGCCAGATCGTCACATTGGCCGCTCTTCTCTCTGAAACGGTTGTACTTATCGTCTGCAAACCTATGTCGCGTGATGCGGTATGCGGAGACACTAAAAGCACCATAGTAGAACACAGATGAAGCTTCTAAGTTGATGGAATAGCCTGTAAGGAGTAGTACAATTCAAGTTTTATGTATCGAATATTGACTTTTTAGCTGGCTTTGGTGCCTTGGACATGAGCTAGGACCTTAAGATTCCGCATGAGAGGAGGACTAGCAGCCGAGTTGCACGGGAGGATGCGAAAAGTGTTCATATGTAGTAAAAACCTGAGAAATCCGTCCGTTTTCGTAATTTATTATCGAATCGACTTAAAGCAGTGCGTCACATTGGCCGCTTTTCTCTCTGAAACGGTTGTACTTATCGTCTGCAAAGCTATGTCGCGTGCTGCGGTATGCGGAGACACTAAAAGCACCATAGTAGAACACAGATTAAGCTTCTAAGTTGATGTAATAGCCAGTTAGAAATAGTACAATTCAAGTTTTAGGTATCGATTATTGACTTTTTAGCTGGCTTTGGTGCCTTGGACCTGAGCTAGGACCTTAAGATTCTGCATGAAAGGAGGACTAGCAGCCGAGTTGATCGGGAGTATGTGAAAAGTGTTCATATGTAGAAAAAACCTGAGAAATCCGTCCGTTTTCGTCATTTGTTATCGAATCAACTTGAAGCCAGATCGTCACATTGGCCGCTCTTCTCTCTGAAACGGTTGTACTTATCGTCTGCAAAGCTATGTCGCGTGCTGCGATATGCGGAGACACTAAAAGCACCATAGTAGAACACAGACGAAGCTTCTAAGTTGATGTAATAGCCAGTAAGGAGTAGTACAATTCAAGTTTTAGGTATCGAATATTGACTTTTTAGCTGGCTTTGGTGCCTTGGACATGAGCTAGGACCTTAAGATTCTGCATGAAAGGAGGACTAGCAGCCGAGTTGCACGGGAGGATACGAAAAGTGTTCATATGTAGTAAAAACCTGAGAAATCGGTCCGTTTTCGTAATTTATTATCGAATCGACTTAAAGCAGTGCGTCACATTGGCCGCTCCTCTCTCTGAAACGGTTGTACTTATCGTCTGCAAAGCTATGTCGCGTGCTGCGGTATGCGGAGACACTAAAAGCACCATAGTAGAACACAGATGAAGCTTCTAAGATGATGTGATAGCCAGTGAGAAGTAGTACAACTCAAGTTTTAGGTATCGATTATTGACTTTTTAGCTAGCTTTGGTGTCTTGGACATGAGCTAGGACCTTAAGATTTCGCATGAAAGGAGGACTAGCAGCCGCGTAGCACGGGAGTATGTGAAAAGTGTTCATATGTAGTAAAACCCTGAGAAATCCGTCCATTTTCGTCATTTGTTATCGAATCGACTTAAAGCCAGATCGTCACATTGGCCGCTCTTCTCTCTGGAACGGTTGTACTTATCGTCTGCAAAGCTATGTCGCGTGCTGCGGTATGCGGAGACACTAAAAGCACCATAGTTGAACACAGATTAAGCTTCTAAGTTGATGTAATAGCAAGTAAGAAGTAGTACAATTCAAGTTTTAGGTATCGATTATGGACTTTTTGCTGGCTTTGGTGCCTTGGACATGAGCTAGGACCTTAAGATTCTGCATGAAAGGAGGACTAGCAGCCCAGTTGCAAGGGAGAATGTGAAAAGTGTTCATATGTAGTAAAAACGTGAGGAATCCGTCCGTTTTCGTCATTTGTTATCGAATCGACTGAAAGCCAGATCGTCACATTGGCCGCTCTTCTCTCTGAAACGGTTGTACTTATCGTCTGCAAAGCTATGTCGCGTGCTGCGGTATGCGGAGACACTAAAAGCACTATAGTAGAACACAGATTAAGCTTCTAAGTTGATGTAATAGCCAGTAAGAAGTAGTACAATTCAAGTTTTAGGTATCGATTATTGACTTTTTAGCTGGCTTTGGTGCCTTGGACATGAGCTAGGTCTTTAAGATTCTGCATGAAAGGACGACTAGCAGCCGAGGTGCAAGGGAGAATGTGAAAAGTGTTCATATGTAGTAAAAACGTGCGGAACCCGTCCGTTTTCGTAATTTATTATCGAATCGACTTCAAGCAGTGCGTCACATTGGCCGCTCTTCTCTCTGAAACGGTTGTACTTATCGTCTGCAAAGCTATGTCGCGTGCTGCGGTATGCGGAGACACTAAAAGCACCATAGTAGAACACAGATTAAGCTTCTAAGTTGATGTAATAGCCAGTAAGAAGTAGTACAATTCAAGTTTTAGGTATCGATTATTGACTTTTTAGCTGGCTTTGGTGCCTTGGACATGAGCTAGGACCTTAAGATTCTGCATGAAAGGAGGACTAGCAGCCGAGTTGCACGGTAGGATGTGAAAAGTGTTCATATGTAGTAAAAACCTGAGAAATCCGACCGTTTTCGTAATTTATTATCGAATCGACTTAAAGCAGTGCGTCACATTGGCCGCTCTTCTCTCTGAAACGGTTGTACTTATCGTCTGCAAAGCTATATCGCGTGCTGCGATATGCGGAGACACTAAAAGCACCATAGTAGAACACAGAAGAAGCTTCTAAGTTGATTTAATAGCCAGTAAGGAGTAGTACAATTCAAGTTTTAGGTATCGAATATTGACTTTTTAGCTGGCTTTGGTGCCTTGGACATGAGCTAGGACCTTAAGCTTCTGCATGAAAGGAGGACTAGCAGCCGAGTTGCACGGGAGGATACGAAAAGTGTTCATATGTAGTAAAAACCTGAGAAATCCGTCCGTTTTCGTAATTTATTATCGAATCGACTTAAAGCAGTGCGTCACATTGGCCGCTCTTCTCTCTGAAACGGTTGTACTTATCGTCTGCAAAGCTAAGTCGCGTGCTGCAGTATTCAGAGACACTGAAAGCACCATAGTAGAACACAGATGAAGCTTCAGAGTTGATGTAATAGCCAGTAAGAAGTAGTACAATTCAAGTTTTAGATATCGATTATTGACTTTTTAGCTGGCTTTGGTGCCTTGGACATGAGCTATGTCCTTAAGATTCTGCATGAAAGGAGGACTAGCTGCCGAGTTGCATGGGAGAATGTGAAAAGTGTTCATATGTAGTAAAAACCTGAGAAATCCGTCCGTTTTCGTCATTTGTTATCGAATCAACTTGAAGCCAGATCGTCACATTGCCCGCTCTTCTCTCTGAAACGGTTGTACTTATCGTCTGCAAAGCTATGTCGCGTGCTGCGGTATGCGGAGACACTAAAAGCACCATAGTAGAACACAGATGAAGCTTCTAAGTTGATGTGATAGCCAGTGAGAAGTAGTACAACTCAAGTTTTAGGTATCGATTATTGACTTTTTAGCTGGCTTTGGTGCCTTGGACATGAGCTAGGACCTTAAGATTTCGCATGAAAGGAGGACTAGCAGCCGCGTTGCACTTGAGTATGTGAAAAGTGTTCATATGTAGTAAAAACCTGAGAAATCCGTCCGTTTTCGTCATTTGTTATCGAATCGACTTAAAGCCAGATCGTCACATTGGCCGCTCTTCTCTCTGAAACGGTTGTACTTATCGTCTGCAAAGCTATGTCGCGTGCTGCGGTATGCGGAGACACTAAAAGCACCATAGTAGAACGCAGATTAAGCTTCTAAGTTGATGTAATAGCAAGTAAGAAGTAGTACAATTCAAGTTTTAGGTATCGATTATGTACTTTTTGCTGGCTTTGGTGCCTTGGACATGAGCTAGGACCTTAAGATTCTGCATGAAAGGAGGACTAGCAGCCGAGTTGCACGGGAGGATGTGAAAAGTGTTCATATGTAGTAAAAACCTGAGAAATCCGACCATTTTCGTAATTTATTATCGAATCGACTTAAAGCAGTGCGTCACATTGGCCGCTCTTCTCTCTGAAACGGTTGTACTTATCGTCTGCAAAGCTATGTCGCGTGCTGCGGTATGCGGAGACACTAAAAGCACTATAGTAGAACACAGATTAAGCTTTTAAGTTGATGAAATAAACAGTAAGAAGTAGTACAATTCAAGTTTTAGGTATCGATTATGGACTTTTTGCTGGCTTTGGTGCCTTGGACACAGGCTAGGACCGTAAGATTCTGCATGAAAGGAGGACTAGCAGCCGAGTTGCAAGGGAGAATGTGAAAAGTGATCATATGTAGTAAAAACGTGAGGAATCCGTCCGTTTTCGTAATTTATTATCGAATCGACTTCAAGCAGCGCGTCACATTGGCCGCTCTTCTCTCTGAAACGGTTGTACTTATCGTCTGCAAAGCTATGTCGCGTGCTGCGGTTTGTGGAGACACTAAAAGCACCATAGTAGAACACAGATGAAGCTTCTAAGATGATGTAATAGCCAGTAAGAAGAAGTACAATTCAAGTTTTAAGTGTCGATTATTGACTTTTTAGCTGGCTTTGGTGCCTTGGACATGAGCTAGGACCTTAAGATTCTGCATGAAAGGAGGACTAGCAGCCGAGTTGCACGGGAGGATGTGAAAAGTGTTCATATGTAGTAAAAACCTGAGAAATCCGTCCGTTTTCGTCATTTGTTATCGAATCGACTTAAAACCAGATCGTCACATTGGCCGCTCTTCGCTCTGAAACGGTTGTACTTATCGTCTGCAAAGCTATGTCGCGTGCTGCGGTATGCGGAGACACTAATAGCACCATAGTAGAACAGAGATGATGCTTTTAAGTTGATGTAATAGCCAGTAAGAAGTAGTACAATTCAAGTTTTAGGTATCGATTATTGACTTTTTAGCTGGCTTTGGTGCATTGGACGTGAGCTAGGACCTTAAGATTCTGCATGAAAGGAGGACTAGCAGCCGAGTAGTAAGGGAGAATGTGAAAAGTGTTCATATGTAGTAAAAACCTGAGAAATCCGTCCGTTTTCGTCATTTGTTATCGAATCGACTTAAAGCCAGATCGTCACATTGGCCGCTCTTCTCTCTGAAACGGTTGTACTTATCGTCTGCAAAGCTATGTCGCGTGCTGCGGTATGCGGAGACACTAAAAGCACCATAGTAGAACGCTGATTAAGCTTCTAAGTTGATGTAATAGCAAGTAAGAAGTAGTACAATTCAAGTTTTAGGTATCGATTATGTACTTTTGCTGGCTTTGGTGCCTTGGACATGAGCTAGGACCTTAAGATTCTGCATGAAAGGAGGACTAGCAGCCGAGTTGCACGGGAGGATGTGAAAAGTGTTCATATGTAGTAAAAACCTGAGAAATCCGACCATTTTCGTAATTTATTATCGAATCGACTTAAAGCAGTGCGTCACATTCGCCGCTCTTCTCTCTGAAACGGTTGTACTTATCGTCTGCAAAGCTATGTCGCGTGCTGCGGTATGCGGAGACACTAAAAGCACTATAGTAGAACACAGATTAAGCTTTTAAGTTGATGAAATAGCCAGTAAGAAGTAGTACAATTCAAGTTTTAGGTATCGATTATGGACTTTTTGCTGGCTTTGGTGCCTTGGACACAGGCTAGGACCTTAAGATTCTGCATGAAAGGAGGACTAGCAGCCGAGTTGCAAGGGAGAATGTGAAAAGTGTTCATATGTAGTAAAAACGTGAGGAATCCGTCCGTTTTCGTAATTTATTATCGAATCGACTTCAAGCAGCGCGTCACATTGGCCGCTCTTCTCTCTGAAACGGTTGTACTTATCGTCTGCAAAGCTATGTCGCGTGCTGCGGTTTGTGGAGACACTAAAAGCACCATAGTAGAACACATATGAAGCTTCTAAGATGATGTAATAGCCAGTAAGAAGAAGTACAATTCAAGTTTTAAGTGTCGATTATTGACTTTTTAGCTGGCTTTGGTGCCTTGGACATGAGCTAGGACCTTAAGATTCTGCATGAAAGGAGGACTAGCAGCCGAGTTGTATGTGAGAATGTGAAAAGTGTTCATATGTAGTAAAAACCTGAGAAATCCGTCCGTTTTCGTCATTTGTTATCGAATCGACTTAAAACCAGATCGTCACATTGGCCGCTCTTCGCTCTGAAACGGTTGTACTTATCGTCTGCAAAGCTATGTCGCGTGCTGCGGTATGCGGAGACACTAATAGCACCATAATAGAACAGAGATGAAGCTTTTAAGTTGATGTAATAGCCAGTAAGAAGTAGTACAATTCAAGTTTTAGGTATCGATTATTGACTTTTTAGCTGGCTTTGGTGCATTGGACGTGAGCTAGGACCTTAAGATTCTGCATGAAAGGAGGACTAGCAGCCGAGTAGTAAGGGAGAATGTGAAAAGTGTTCATATGTAGTAAAAACCTGAGAAATCCGTCCGTTTTCGTCAATTGTTATCGAATCGACTGAAAGCCAGATCGTCACATTAGCCGCTCTTCTCTCTGAAACGGTTGTACTTATCGTCTGAAAGCTATGTCGCGTGCTGCGGTATGCGGAGACACTAAAAGCACCATAGTAGAACACAGATGAAGCTTCTAAGTTGATGTAATAGCCAGTAAGAAGTAGTACAACTCAAGTTTTAGGTATCGATTATTGACTTTTTAGCTGGCTTTGGTGCCTTGGACATAGCTAGGACCATAAGTTTCTGCATGAAAGGAGGACTAGCAGCCGAGTTGCACGGGAGAATGTGAAAAGTGTTCATATGTAGTAAAAACCTGAGAAATCCGTCCGTTTTCGTCATTTGTTATCGAATCGACTTAAAGCCAGATCGTCACATTGGCCACTCTTCTCTCTGAAACGGTTGTACTTATCGTCTGAAAGCTATGTCGCGTGCTGCGGTATGCGGAGACACTAAAAGCACCATAGTAGGACACAGATGAAGCTTCTAAGATGATGAAATAGCCAGTAAGAATTAGTACAATACCAGTTTTAAGTATCGATTATTGACTTTTTAGCAGGCTTTGGTGCCTTGGACATGAGGTAGGACCTTAAGATTCTGCATGAAAGGAGGACTAGCAGCCGAGTTACACGGGAGGATGTGAAAAGTGTTCATATGTAGTAAAAACCTTCGAAATCCGTCCGTTTTCGTCGTTTGTTATCGAATCGACTTAAAGCCAGGTCGTCACATTGGCCGCTCTTCTCTCTGAAACGGTTGTACATATCGTCGGCAAAGCTATGTCGCGTGTTTGCGGTATGTGGAGACTCTAAAAGCACCATAGTAGAACACAGATGATGCTTGTAAGTTGATGTAATAGCCAGTAAGAAGTAGTACAACTCAAGTTCTAGGTATCGATTATTGACTTTTTAGCTGGCTTTGGTGCCATGGACATGAGCTAGGACCATAAGATTCTGCATGAAAGGAGGACTAGCAGCCGAGTTGATCGGGAGAATGAGAAAAGTGTTCATATGTAGTAAAAACCTGAGTAATCCGTCCGTTTTCGTCATTTGTTACGGAATCGACTTCAAGCCAGGTCGTCACATTGGTCGCTCTTCTCTCTGAAACGGTTGTACTTATCGTCTGCAAAGCTATGTCGCGTGCTGCGGTATGCGGAGACACTAAAAGCACTATAGTAGAACACAGATGAAGATTCTAAGATGATGTAATAGCCAGTAAGATGTAGTACAATTCAAGTTTTAAGTATCGATTATTGACTTTTTAGCTGGCTTTGGTGCCTTGGACATGAGCTAGGACCTTAAGATTCTGCATGAAAGGAGGACTAGCAGCCGAGTTGCCCGGGAGGATGTGAAAGGTGTTCATATGTAGTAAAAACCTGAGAAATCCGCCCATTTTCGTCATTTGTTATCGAATCGACTTAAAGCCGGATCGTCACATTGGCAACTCAACTCTCTGAAACGGTTGTACTTATCGTCTGCAAAGCTATGTCGCGTGCTGCGGTATGTGGAGACACTAAAAGCACAATAGTAGAACACAGATCAAGCTTCCAAGTTGATGTAATAGCCAGTAAGAAGTAGTACAACTCAAGTTTTAGGTATCGATTATTGACTTTTTAGCTGGCTTTGGTGCCTTGGACATAGCTAGGACCATAAGATTCTGCATGAAAGGAGGACTAGCAGCCGAGTTGCATGGGAGAATGTGAAAAGTGTTCATATGTAGTAAAAACCTGAGAAATCCGTCCGTTTTCGTCATTTGTTATCGAATCGACTTAAAGCCAGATCGCCACATTGGCCGTTCTCCTCTCTGAAACGGTTGTACTTATCGTCTGAAAGCTATGTCGCGTGCTGCGGTATGCGGAGACACTAAAAGCACCATAGTAGGACACAGATGAAGCTTCTAAGATGATGAAATAGCCAGTAAGAATTAGTACAATACCAGTTTTAGGTATCGATTATTGACTTTTTAGCAGGCTTTGGTGCCTTGGACATGAGCTAGGACCTTAAGATTCTGCATGAAAGGAGGACTAGCAGCCGAATTGCACGCGAGATTGTGAAAAGTGTTCATATGTAGTAAAAACCTGAGAAATCCGTCTGTATTCGTCATTTGGTATGGAATCGACTTAAAGCCAGATCGTCACATTGGCCGCTCTTCTCTCTGAAACGGTTGTACTTATCGTCTGCAAAGCTATGTCGCGTGCTGCGGTTTATGGAGACACTAAAAGCACCATAGTAGAACACAGATGAAGCTTCTAAGTTGATGTAATAGCCAGTAAGAAGTAGTACAATTCAAGTTTTAGGTATCGATTATTGACTTTTTAGCTGGCCTTGGTGCATTGGACGTGAGCTAGGACCTTAAGATTCTGCATGAAAGGAGGACTAGCAGCCGAGTTGCATGGGAGAATGTGAAACGTGTTCATATGTATTAAAAACCTGAGAAATCCGTCCGTTTTCGTCATTTGTTATCGAATCGACTTAAAGCCAGATCGTCGCATTGGCCGCTCTTCTCTCTGAAACGGTTGTACTTATCGTCTGAAAGCTATGTCGCGTGCTGCGGTATGCGGAGACTCTAAAAGCACCATAGTAGAACACAGATGATGCTTGTAAGTTGATGTAATAGCCAGTAAGAAGTAGTACAACTCAAGTTCTAGGTATCGATTGTTGACTTTTTAGCTGGCTTTGGTGCCATGGACATGAGCTAGGACCATAAGATTCTGCATGAAAGGAGGACTAGCAGCCGAGTTGATCGGGAGAATGAGAAAAGTGTTCATATGTAGTAAAAACCTGAGTAATCCGTCCGTTTTCGTCATTTGTTACGGAATCGACTTCAAGCCATGTCGTCACATTGGTCGCTCTTCTCTCTGAAACGGTTGTACTTATCGTCTGCAAAGCTATGTCGCGTGCTGCGGTATGCGGAGACACTAAAAGCACTATAGTAGAACACAGATGAAGTTTCTAAGATGATGTAATAGCCAGTAAGAAGTAGTACAATTCAAGTTTTAAGTATCGATTATTGACTTTTTAGCTGGCTTTGGTGCCTTGGACATAGCTAGGACCATAAGATTCTGCATGAAAGGAGGACTAGCAGCCGAGTTGCACGGGAGAATGTGAAAAGTGTTCATATGTAGTAAAAACCTGAGAAATCCGTCCGTTTTCGTCATTTGTTATCGAATCGACTTAAAGCCAGATCGTCACATTGGCCACTCTTCTCTCTGAAACGGTTGTACTTATCGTCTGAAAGCTATGTCGCGTGCTGCGGTATGCGGAGGCACTAAAAGCACCATTGTACGACACAGATGAAGCTTCTAAGATGATGAAATAGCCAGTAAGAATTAGTACAATACCAGTTTTAAGTATCGATTATTGACTTTTTAGCAGGCTTTGGTGCCTTGGACATGAGGTAGGACCTTAAGATTCTGCATGAAAGGAGGACTAGCAGCCGAGTTACACGGGAGGATGTGAAAAGTGTTCATATGTAGTAAAAACCTGCGAAATCCGTCCGTTTTCGTCATTTGTTATCGAATCGACTTAAAGCCAGGTCGTCACATTGGCCGCTCTTCTCTCTGAAACGGTTGTACATATCGTCTGCAAAGCTATGTCGCGTGTTTGCGGTATGTGGAGACTCTAAAAGCACCATAGTAGAACACAGATGATGCTTGTAAGTTGATGTAAAATCCAGTAAGAAGTAGTACTACTCAAGTTCTAGGTATCGATTATTGACTTTTTAGCTGGCTTTGGTGCCATGGGCATGAGCTAGGACCATAAGATTCTGCATGAAAGGAGGACTAGCAGCCGAGTTGATCGGGAGAATGAGAAAAGTGTTCATATGTAGTAAAAAACTGAGTAATCCGTCCGTTTTCGTCAATTGTTACAGAATCGACTTAAAGCCAGGTCGTCACATTGGTCGCTCTTCTCTCTGAAATGGTTGTACTTATCGTCTGCAAAGCAATGTCGCGTGCTACGGTATGCGGAGACACTAAAAGCACTATAGTAGAACACAGATGAAGATTCTAAGATGATGTAATAGCCAGTAAGAAGTAGTACAATTCAAGTTTTAAGTATCGATTATTGACTTTTTAGCTGGCTTTGGTGCCTTGGACATGAGCTAGGACCTTAAGATTCTGCATGAAAGGAGGACTAGCAGCCGAGTGGCCCGGGGGGATGTGAAAAGTGTTCATATGTAGTAAAAACCTGAGAAATCCGCCCATTTTCGTCATTTGTTATCAAATCGACTTAAAGCCGGATCGTCACATTGGCAACTCAACTCTCCGAAACGGTTGTACTTATCGTCTGCAAAGCTATGTCGCGTGCTGCGGTTTGTGGAGACACTAAAAGCACCATAGTAGAACACAGATGAAGCTTCTAAGTTGATGTAATAGCCAGTAAGAAGTAGTACAACTCAAGTTTTAGGTATCGATTATTGACTTTTTAGCTGGCTTTGGTGCCATGGGCATGAGCTAGGACCATAAGATTCTGCATGAAAGGAGGACTAGCAGCCGAGTTGATCGGGAGAATGAGAAAAGTGTTCATATGTAGTAAAAAACTGAGTAATCCGTCCGTTTTCGTCAATTGTTACAGAATCGACTTAAAGCCAGGTCGTCACATTGGTCGCTCTTCTCTCTGAAATGGTTGTACTTATCGTCTGCAAAGCAATGTCGCGTGCTACGGTATGCGGAGACACTAAAAGCACTATAGTAGAACACAGATGAAGATTCTAAGATGATGTAATAGCCAGTAAGAAGTAGTACAATTCAAGTTTTAAGTATCGATTATTGACTTTTTAGCTGGCTTTGGTGCCTTGGACATGAGCTAGGACCTTAAGATTCTGCATGAAAGGAGGACTAGCAGCCGAGTGGCCCGGGGGGATGTGAAAAGTGTTCATATGTAGTAAAAACTTGAGAAATCCGCCCATTTTCGTCATTTGTTATCGAATCGACTTAAAGCCGGATCGTCACATTGGCAACTCAACTCTCCGAAACGGTTGTACTTATCGTCTGCAAAGCTATGTCGCGTGCTGCGGTTTGTGGAGACACTAAAAGCACCATAGTAGAACACAGATGAAGCTTCTAAGTTGATGTAATAGCCAGTAAGAAGTAGTACAATTCAAGTTTTTGGTATCGATTATTGACTTTTTAGCTGGCCTTGGTGCATTGGACGTGAGCTAGGACCTTAAGATTCTGCATGAAAGGAGGACTAGCAGCCGAGTTGCATGGGAGAATGTGAAACGTGTTCATATGTATTAAAAACCTGAGAAATCCGTCCGTTTTCGTCATTTGTTATCGAATCGACTTAAAGCCAGATCGTCGCATTGGCCGCTCTTCTCTCTGAAACGGTTGTACTTATCGTCTGAAAGCTAAGTCGCGTGCTGCGGTATGCGGAGACACTAAAAGCACCATAGTAGAACACATATGAAGCTTCTACGATGATGTAATAGCCAGTAAGAATTAGTACAATACCAGTTTTACGTATCGGATATTGCCTTTTTAGCTGGCTTTGGTGCCTTGGACATGAGCTAGGACCTTAAGATTCTGCATGAAAGGAGGACTAGCAGCCGAATTGCACGGGAGAATGTGAAAAGTGTTCATATGTAGTAAAAACCTGAGAAATCCGTCCGTTTTCTTCATTTGTTACGGAATCGATTTAAAACCAGGTCGTCACATTGTCCGCTCTTCTCTCTGAAACGGTTGTACATATCGTCTGCAAAGCTATGTCGCGTGCTGCGATATGCGGGGACACTAAAATCACCATAGTAGAACATTGATGAAGCTTCTAAGTTGATGTAATAGCTAGTAAGAATTAGTACAATACCAGATTTAGGTATCGATTATTGACTTTTTAGCTGGATTTGGTGCCTTGGACATGAGCTATGACCTTAAGATTCTGCATGTAAGGAGGATTAGCAGCCGAATTGCACGCGAGTTTGTGAAAAGTGTTCATATGTAGTAAAAACCTGAGAAATCGGTCTGTATTCGTCATTTGGTATGGAATCGAATTAAAGCCAGATCGTCACATTGGCCGCTCTTCTCTCTGAAACGGTTGTACTTATCGTCTGCAAAGCTATGTCGCATGCTGCGGTTTGTGGAGACACTAAAAGCACCATAGTAGAACACAGATGTAGCTTCTAAGTTGATGTAATAGCCAGTAAGAAGTAGTACAATTCAAGTTTCAGGTATCGATTATTGACTTTTTAGGTGGCCTTGGTGCATTGGACGTGAGCTAGGACCTTAAGACTCTGCATGAAACGAGGACTAGCTGCCGAGTTGCACAGGAGAATGTGAAAAGTGTTCATATGTAGTAAAAACCTGAGACATCCGTCCGTTTTCGTCATTTGTTATCGAATCGCTTTAAAGAAAGATCGTCATATTGGCCTCTCTTCGCTCTGAAACGGTTGTACTTATCGTCTGCAAAGCTATGTCGCGTGCTGCGGTATGCGGAGACACTAAAAGCACCATAGTAGAACACAGATGAAGCTTCTAAGTTGATGTAATAGCCAGTAAGAAGTAGTACATCTCAAGTTCTAGGTATCGATTATTGACTTTTTAGCTGGCTTTGGTGCCTTGGACATGAGCTAGGACCTTAAGATTCTGCATGAAAGGAGGACTAGCAGCCGAGTTTCACGAGAGGATGTGAAAAGTGTTCATATGTAGTAAAAACCTGAGAATTCCGTCCGTTTTCGTCATTTGTTATCGAATCGACTTAAAGCCAGATCGTCACATTGGCCGCTCTTCTCTCTGAAACGGTTGTACATATCGTCTGAAAGCTATGTCGCGTGCTGCGGTATGCGGAGACACTAAAAGCACCATAGTAGGACACAGATGAAGCTTCTAAGATGATGAAATTGCCAGTAAGAATTAGTACAATACCAGTTTTAGGTATCGATTATTGACTTTTTAGCAGGCTTTGGTGCCTTGGACATGAGCTAGGACCTTAAGATTCTGCATGAAAGGAGGACTAGCAGCCGAGTTGCACGGGAGAATGTGAAAAGTGTTCATATGTAGTAAAAACCTGAGAAATCCGTCCGTTTTCGTCATTTGTTATCGAATCGACTTAAAGCCAGGTCGTCACATTGGCCGCTGTCTCTCTGAAACGGTTGTACATATCGTCTGCAAAGCTATGTCACGTGTTGCGGTATGTGGAGCCTCTGAAAGCACCATAGTAGAACACAGATGATGCTTGTAAGTTGATGTAATAGCCAGTAAGAACTAGTACAACTCAAGTTCTAGGTATCGATTATTGACTTTTTAGCTGGCTTTGGTGCCTTGGACATGAGCTAGCACCATAAGATTCTGCATGAAAGGGGGACTAGCAGCCGAGTTGCACGGGAGAATGTGAAAAGTGTTCATATGTAGTAAAAACCTGAGAAATCCGTCCGTTTTCGTCATTTGTTATCGAATCGACTTAAAGCCAGATCGTCACAATTGCCACTCTTCTCTCTGAAACGGTTGTACTTATCGTCTGAAAGCTATGTCGCGTGCTGCGGTATGCGGAGACACTAAAAGCACCATAGTAGGACACAGATGAAACTTCTAAGATGATGAAATAGCCAGTAAGAATTAGTACAATACCAGTATTAAGTATCGATTATTGACTTTTTAGCAGGCTTTGGTGCCTTGGACATGAGGTAGGACCTTAAGATTCTGCATGAAAGGAGGACTAGCAGCCGAGTTACACGGGAGGATGTGAAAAGTGTTCATATGTAGTAAAAACCTGCGAAATCCGTCCGTTTTCGTCATTTGTTATCGAATCGACTTAAAGCCAGGTCGTCACATTGGCCGCTCTTCTCTCTGAAACGGTTGTACATATCGTCTGCAAAGCTATGTCGCGTGTTTGCGGTATGTGGAGACTCTAAAAGCACCATAGTAGAACACAGATAATGCTTGTAAGTTGATGTAATAGCCAGTAAGAAGTAGTACAAGTTCTAGGTATCGATTATTGACTTTTTAGCTGGCTTTGGTGCCATGGACATGAGCTAGGACCATAAGATTCTGCATGAAAGGAGGACTAGCAGCCGAGTTACATGGGAGGATGTGAAAAGTGTTCATATGTAGTAAAAACCTGAGAAATACCTCCGTTTTCGTCATTTGTTACGGAATCGACTTCAAGCCAGGTCGTCACATTGGTCGCTCTTCTCTCTGAAACGGTTGTACTTATCGTCTGCAAAGCTATGTCGCGTGCTGCGGTATGCGGAGACACTAAAAGCACTATAGTAGAACACAGATGAAGATTCTAAGATGATGTAATAGCCAGTAAGATGTAGTACAATTCAAGTTTTAAGTATCGATTATTGACTTTTTAGCTGGCTTTGGTGCCTTGGACATGAGCTACGACCTTAAGATTCTGCATGAAAGGAGGACTAGCAGCCGAGTTGCCCGGGAGGATGTGAAAAGTGTTCATGTGTAGTAAAAACCTGAGAAATCCGCCCATTTTCGTCATTTGTTATCGAATCGACTTAAAGCCGGATCGTCACATTGGCAACTCAACTCTCTGAAACGGTTGTACTTATTGTCTGCAAAGCTATGTCGCGTGCTGCGGTATGTGGAGACACTAAAAGCACCATAGTAGAACACAGATGAAGCTTCTAAGTTGATGTAATAGCCAGTAAGAAGTAGTACAACTCAAGTTTTAGGTATCGATTATTGACTTTTTAGCTGGCTTTGGTGCTTTGGACATAGCTAGGACCATAAGATTCTGCAAGAAAGGAGGACTAGCAGCCGAGTTGCACGGGAGAATGTGAAAAGTGTTCATATGTAGTAAAATCCTGAGAAATCCGTCCGTTTTCGTCATTTGTTATCAAATCGACTTAAAGCCAGATCGTCACATTGGCCGCTCTCCTCTCTGAAACGGTTGTACTTATCGTCTGAAAGCTATGTCGCGTGCTGCGGTATGCGGAGACACTAAAAGCACCATAGTAGGACACAGATGAAGCTTCTAAGATGATGAAATAGCCAGTAAGAATTAGTACAATACCAGTTTTAGGTATCGATTATTGACTTTTTAGCAGGCTTTGGTGCCATGGACATGAGCTAGGACCTTAAGATTGTGCATGAAAGGAGGACTAGCAGCCGAGTTGCACGGGAGAATGTGAAAAGTGTTCATATGTAGTAAAAACCTGAGAAATCCGTCCGTTTTCGTCATTTGTTATCGAATCGACTTAAAGCCAGGTCGTCACATTGGCCGCTCTTCTCTCTGAAACGGTTGTACATATCGTCTGCAAAGCTATGTCGCGTGTTTGCGGTATGTGGAGACTCTAAAAGCACCATAGTAGAACACAGATAATGCTTGTAAGTTGATGTAATAGCCAGTAAGAAGTAGTACAACTCAAGTTCTAGGTATCGATTATTGACTTTTTAGCTTGCTTTGGTGCCATGGACATGAGCTAGGACCATAAGATTCTGCATGAAAGGAGGACTAGCAGCCGAGTTACATGGGAGGATGTGAAAAGTGTTCATATGTAGTAAAAACCTGAGAAATCCCTCCGTTTTCGTCATTTGTTACGGAATCGACTTAAAGCCAGGTCGTCAAATTGGTCGCTCTTCTCTCTGAAACGGTTGTACTTATCGTCTGCAAAGCTATGTCGCGTGCTGCGGTATGCGGAGACACTAAAAGCACTATAGTAGAACACAGATGAAGATTCCAAGATGATGTAATAGCCAATAAGAAGTAGTACAATTCAAGTTTTAAGTATCGATTATTGACTTTTTAGCTGGCTTTGGTGCCTTGGACATGAGCTACGACCTTAAGATTCTGCATGAAAGGAGGACTAGCAGCCGAGTTGCCCGGGAGGATGTGAAAAGTGTTCATGTGTAGTAAAATCCTGGAAATCCGCCCATTTTCGTCATTTGTTATCGAATCGACTTAAAGCCGGATCGTCACATTGGCAACTCAACTCTCTGAAACGGTTGTACTTATTGTCTGCAAAGCTATGTCGCGTGCTGCGGTATGTGGAGACACTAAAAGCACCATAGTAGAACACAGATGAAGCTTCTAAGTTGATGTAATAGCCAGTAAGAAGTAGTACAACTCAAGTTTTAGATATCGATTATTGACTTTTTAGCTGGCTTTGGTGCTTTGGACATGAGCTAGGACCATAAGATTCTGCAAGAAAGGAGGACTAGCAGCCGAGTTGCACGGGAGAATGTGAAAAGTGTTCATATGTAGTAAAATCCTGAGAAATCCGTCCGTTTTCGTCATTTGTTATCGAATCGACTTAAAGCCAGATCGTCACATTGGCCGCTCTCCTCTCTGAAACGGTTGTACTTATCGTCTGAAAGCTATGTCGCGTGCTGCGGTATGCGGAGACTCTAAAAGCACCATAGTAGAACACAGATGATGCTTGTAAGTTGATATAATAGCCAGTAAGAAGTAGTACAACTCAAGTTCTAGGTATCGATTATTGACTTTTTAGCTGGCTTTGGTGCCTTGGACATGAGCTAGCACCATAAGATTCTGCATGAAAGGAGGACTAGCAGCCGAGTTGCACGGGAGAATGTGAAAAGTGTTCATATGTAGTAAAAACATGAGAAATCCGTCCGTTTTCGTCATTTGTTATCGAATCGACTTAAAGCCAGATCGTCACATTGGCCGCTCTTCTCTCTGAAACGGTTGTACTTATCGATTGCAAAACTATGTCGCGTGCTGCGGTATGCGGAGACACTAAAAGCACCATAGTAGAACACAGATGAGGCTTCTAAGTTGATGTAATAGCCAGTAAGAATTAGTACAATACCAGATTTAGGTATCGATTATTGAATTTTCAGCTGGATTTGGTGCCTTGGACATGAGCTAGGACCTTAAGATTCTGCATGAAAGGAGGACTAGCAGCCGAATTGCACGGGAGAATGTGAAAAGTGTTCATATGTAGTAAAAACCTGAGAAATCCGTCCGTTTTCTTCATTTGTTACTGAATCGATTTAAAGCCAGGTCGTCACATTGTCCGCTCTTCTCTCTGAAACGGTTGTACATATCGTCTGGAAGCTATGTCGAGTGCTGCGGTATGGGGAGACACTAAAAGCACCATAGTAGGACACAGATGAAGCTTCTAAGATGATGAAATAGCCAGTAAGAATTAGTACAATACCAGTTTTAGGTATCGATTATTGACTTTTTAGCAGGCTTTGGTGCCTTGGACATGAGCTAGGACCTTAAGATTCTGCTTGAAAGGAGGACTAGCAGAAGAGTTGCACGGGAGGATGTGAAAAGTGTTAATATGTAGTAAAAACCTGAGAAATCCGTCCGTTTTCGTCATTTGTTATCGAATCGACTTAAAGCCAGGTCGTCACATTGGCCGCTCTTCTCTCTGAAACGGTTGTACATATCGTCTGCAAAGCTATGTCACGTGTTGCGGTATGTGGAGACTCTAAAAGCACCATAGTAGAACACAGATGAAGCTTCTAAGTTGATGTAATAGCCAGTAAGAAGTAGTACAATTCAAGTTTTAGGTATCGATTATTGACTTTTTAGCTGGCTTTGGTGCCTTGGACATGAGCTAGCACCATAAGATTCTGCATGAAAGGAGGACTAGCAGCCGAGTTGCACGGGAGAATGTGAAAAGTGTTCATATGTAGTAAAAACCTGAGAAATCCGTCCGTTTTCGTCATTTGTTATCGAATCGACTTAAAGCCAGATCGTCACATTGGCCGCTCTTCTCGCTGAAACGGTTGTACTTATCGTCTGAAAGCTATGTCGCGTGCTCCAGTATGCGGAGACACTAAAAGCACCTTAGTAGAACATAGATGATGCTTCCAAGATGATGTAATAGCCAGTAAGAATTAGTACAATACCAGTTTTAGGTATCGATTATTGACATTTTAGCTGGATTTGGTGCCTTGGACATGAGCTAGGACCTTAAGATTCTGCATGAAAGGAGGACTAGCAGCCGAATTGCACGCAAGATTGTGAAAAGTGTTCATATGTAGTAAAAACCAGAGAAATCCGTCTGTATTCGTCATTTGGTATGGAATCGACTTAAAGCCAGATCGTCCATTGGCCGCTCTCCTCTCTGAAACGGTTGTACTTATGGTCTGCAAAGCTATGTCGCGTGCTGCGGTTTGTGGAGACACTAAAAGCACCATAGTAGAACACAGATGAAGCTTCTAAGATGGTGTAATAGCCAGTAAGAATTAGTACAATACCAGATTTAGGTATCGATTATTTAATTTTCAGCTGGATTTGGTGCCTTGGACATGAGCTAGGACCTTAAGATTCTGCATGAAAGGAGGACTAGCAGCCCAATTGCACGCGAGATTGTGAAAAGTGTTCATATGTTGTAAAAACCTGAGAAATCCGTCTGTATTCGTCATTTGGTATGGAATCGACTTAAAGCCAGATTGTCACATTGGCCGCTCTTCTCTCTGAAACGGTTGTACTTATCGTCTGCAAAGCTATGTCGCGTGCTGCGGTTTGTGGAGACACTAAAAGCACCATAGTAGAACACAGATGAAGCTTCTAAGATGAAGTAATAGCCAGTAAGATGTAGTACAATTCAAGTTTTAGGTATCGATTATTGACTTTTTAGCTGGCTTTGGTGCCTTGGACATGAGCTAGGACCATAAGATTCTGCATGAAAGGAGGACTAGCTGCCGAGTTGCACGGGAGAATGTGAAAAGTGTTCATATGTAGTAAAAACCTGAGAAATCCGTCTGTATTCGTCATTTGGTATGGAATCGACTTAAAGCCAAATCGTCACATTAGCCGCTCTTCTCTCTGAAACGGTTGTACTTATCGTCTGCAAAGCTATGTCGCGTGCTGCGGTTTGTGGAGACACTAAAAGCACCATAGTAGAAAACAGATGAAGCTTCTAAGTTGATGTAATAGCCAGTAAGAAGTAGTACAATCCAAGTTTCAGGTATCGATTATTGAATTTTTAGCTGGCCTTGGTGCATTGGACGTGAGCTAGGACCTTAAGACTCTGCATGAAAGGAGGACTAGCAGCCGAGTAGCAAGGGAGAATGTGAAAAGTGTTCATATGTATTAAAAAACTGAGAAATCCGTCCGTTTTCGTCATTTGTTATCGAATCGACTTAAAGCCAGATCGTCACATTGGCCGCTCTTCTCTCTGAAACGGTTGTACTTATCGTCTGCAAAGCTATGTCGCGTGCTGCGGTATGTGGAGACGCTAAAAGCACCATTGTCGAACACAGATGAAGCTTCTAAGTTGATGTAATAGTCAGTAAGAAGTAGTACAACTCGAGTTTTAGGTATCGATTATTGACTTTTTAGCTATATTTGGTGCCTTGGACATGAGCTAGGACCATAAGATTCTGCATGAAAGGAGGACTAGCAGCCGAGTGGCATGGGAGAATGTGAAACGTGTTCATATGTAGTAAAAACCTGAGAAATTCGTCCGTTTTCGTCATTTGTTAACGAATCGACTTAAAGCCAGATCGTCGCATTGGTCGCTCTTCTCTCTGAAACGGTTGTACTTATAGTCTGAAAGCTATGTCGCGTGCTGCGGTATGCGGAGACACTAAAAGCACCATAGTAGAACACAGATGAAGCTTCTAAGATAATGTAATAGCCAGTAAGAATTAGTACAATACCAGATTTTGGTATCGATTATTGAATTTTCAGCTGGATTTGGTGCCTTGGACATGAGCTAGGACCTTAAGATTCTGCATGAAAGGAGGACTAGCAGCCGAATTGCACGGGAGAAGGTGAAAAGTGTTCATATGTAGTAAAAACCTGAGAAATCCGTCCGTTTTCGTCATTTGTTATCGAATCGACTTAAAGCCAGATCGTCACATTGGCCGCTCTTCTCTCTGAAACGGTTGTACTTATCGTCTGCAAAGCTATGTCGCGTGCTGCGGTTTGTGGAGACACTAAAAGCACCATAGTAGAACACAGATGAAGCTTCTAAGATGATGTAATAGCCAGTAAGATGTAGTACAATTCAAGTGTTAGGTATCGATTATTGACTTTTTAGCTGGCTTTGGTGCCTTGGACATGAGCTAGGACCTTAAGATTCTGCATGAAAGGAGGACTAGCTGCCGAGTTGCACGGGAGAATATGAAAAGTGTTCATATGTAGTAAAAACCTGAGAAATACGTCCGTTTTCGTCATTTGTTATCGAATCGACTTAAAGCCAGATCGTCACATTGGCCGCTCTTCGCTCTGAAACGGTTGTACCTGTCGTCTGCAAAGCTATGTCGCGTGCTGCAGTAAGCGGAGACACTAATAGCACCATAGTAGACCACAGATGAAGCTTCTAAGTTGATGTAATAGCCAGTAAGAAGTAGTACAATTCAAGTTTTAGGTATCGATTATTGACTTTTTAGCTGGCCTTGGTGCATTGGACGTGAGCTAGGACCTTAAGATTCTGCATGAAAGGAGGACTAGCAGCCGAGTAGCAAGGGAGAATGTGAAAAGTGTTCATATGTAGTGAAAACCTGAGAAATCCGTCCGTTTTCTTCATTTGTTATGGAATCGATTTAAAGCCAGGACGTCACATTGTCCGCTCTTCTCTCTGAAACGGTTGTACATATCGTCTGCAGAGCTATTTCGCGTGTTGCGATATGCGGGGACACTAAAATCACCATAGTAGAACAATGATGAAGCTTCTAAGTTGATGTAATAGCTAGTAAGAATTAGTACAATACCAGATTTAGGTATCGATTATTGACTTTTTAGCTGGATTTGGTGGCTTCGACATGAGCTAGGACCTTAAGATTCTGCATGAAAGGAGGACTAGCAGCCGAATTGCACGCGAGATTGTGAAAAGTGTTCATATGTAGTAAAAACCTGAGAAATCCGTCCGTATACGTCATTTGTTATGGAATCGACTTAAAGCCAGATCATCACATTGGCCGCTCTTCTCTCTGAAACGGTTGTACTTATTGTCTGCAAAGCTATGTTGCGTGCTGCTGTTTGTGGAGACACTAAAAGCACCATAGTAGAACACAGATGAAGCTTCTAAGATGATGTAATAGCCAGTAAGAAGTAGTAGAATTCAAGTTTTAAGTATCGATTATTGACTTTTTAGCTGGCTTTGGTGCCTTGGACATGAGCTAGGACCTTAAGACTCTGCATGAAAGGAGGACTAGCAGCCGAGTTGCATGGGAGGATGTGAAAAGTGTACATATGTAGTAAAAACCTGAGAAATCCGTCCGTTTTCGTCAATTGTTATCGAATCGCCTTAAAGCCAGATCGTCATATTGGCCTTTCTTCGCTCTGAAACGGTTGTACTTATCGTCTGCAAAGCTATGTCGCGTGCTGCGGTATGCGGAGACACTAAAAGCACCATTGTAGAACACAGATGAAGCTTCTAAGTTGATGTAATAACCAGTAAGAAGTAGTACAATTCAAGTTTTAAGTTTAGATTTTTGAATTTTTAGCTGGCTTTGGTGCCTTTGACATGAGCTAGGACCTTAAGATTCTGCATGAAAGGAGCACTAGCAGGTGAGTTGCACGGGAGAATGTGAAAAGTGTTCATATGTAGTAAAAACCTGAGAAATTCGTCCGTTTTCGTCATTTGTTATCGAATCGACTTAAAGCCAGGTCGTCACATTGGCCGATCTTCTGTCTGAAACGGTTGTACATATCGTCTGCAAAGCTATGTTGCGTGTTGCGGTATGTGGAGACTCTAAAAGCACCATAGTAGAACACAGCTGAAGCTTCTAAGTTGATGTAATAGCCAGTAAGAAGTAGTACATCTGAAGTTCTAGGTATCCATTATTGACTTTTTAGCTGGCTTTGGTGCCTTGGACATGATCTAGGACCATAAGATTCTGCATGAAACGCGGACTAGCAGCCGAGTTGCACGCGAGAATGTGAAAAGTGTTCATATATAGTAAAAACCTGAGAAATCCGTCCGTTTTCGTCATTTGTTATCGAATCGACTTAAAGCCAGATCGTCACATTGGCCGCTCTTCTCTCTGAAACGGTTGTACTTATCGTCTGCAAAGCTATGTCGCGTACTGCGGAATGCGGAGACACTAAAAGCACCATAGTAGAACAAAGATGAAGCTTCTAAGATGATGTAATAGCCAGTAAGAAGTAGTACAACACTAGTTCTAGGTATCGATTATTGACTTTTTAGCTTGCTTTGGTGCCTTGGACATGAGCTAGGACCATAAGATTCTGCATGAAAGGAGGACTAGCAGCCGAGTTGCATGGGAGAATGTGAAAAGTGTTCATATGTAGTAAAAACCTGAGAAATTCGTCCGTTTTCGTCATTTGTTATCGAATCGACTTAAAGCCAGGTCGTCACATTGGCCGATCTTCTGTCTGAAACGGTTGTACATATCGTCTGCAAAGCTATGTCGCGTGTTGCGGTATGTGGAGACTCTAAAAGCACCATAGTAGAACACAGATGATGCTTGTAAGTTGATATAATAGCCAGTAAGAAGTAGTACAACTCAAGTTCTAGGTATCGATTATTGACTTTTTAGCTGGCTTTGGTGCCTTGGACATGAGCTAGCACCATAAGATTCTGCATGAAAGGAGGACTAGCAGCCGAGTTGCACGGGAGAATGTGAAAAGTGTTCATATGTAGTAAAAACCTGAGAAATCCGTCCGTTTTCGTCATTTGTTATCGAATCGACTTAAAGCCAGATCGTCACATTGGCCGCTCTTCTCGCTGAAACGGTTGTACTTATCGTCTGAAAGCTATGTCGCGTGCTCCAGTATGCGGAGACACTAAAAGCACCTTAGTAGAACATAGATGATGCTTCCAAGATGATGTAATAGCCAGTAAGAATTAGTACAATACCAGTTTTAGGTATCGATTATTGACATTTTAGCTGGATTTGGTGCCTTGGACATGAGCTAGGACCTTAAGATTCTGCATGAAAGGAGGACTAGCAGCCGAATTGCACGCAAGATTGTGAAAAGTGTTCATATGTAGTAAAAACCAGAGAAATCCGTCTGTATTCGTTATTTGGTATGGAATCGACTTAAAGCCAGATCGTCCATTGGCCGCTCTCCTCTCTGAAACGGTTGTACTTATCGTCTGCAAAGCTATTTCGCGTGCTGCGGTTTGTGGAGACACTAAAAGCACCATAGTAGAACACAGATGAAGCTTCTAAGATGGTGTAATAGCCAGTAAGAATTAGTACAATACCAGATTTAGGTATCGATTATTTAATTTTCAACTGGATTTGGTGCCTTGGACATGAGCTAGGACCTTAAGATTCTGCATGAAAGGAGGACTAGCAGCCGAATTGCACGCGAGATTGTGAAAAGTGTTCATATGTTGTAAAAACCTGAGAAATCCGTCTGTATTCGTCATTTGGTATGGAATCGACTTAAAGCCAGATTGTCACATTGGCCGCTCTTCTCTCTGAAACGGTTATACTTATCGTCTGCAAAGCTATGTCGCGTGCTGCGGTTTGTGGAGACACTAAAAGCACCATAGTAGAACACAGATGAAGCTTCTAAGATGATGTAATAGCCAGTAAGATGTAGTACAATTCAAGTGTTAGGTATCGATTATTGACTTTTTAGCTGGCTTTGGTGCCTTGGACATGAGCTAGGACCATAAGATTCTGCATGAAAGGAGGACTAGCTGCCGAGTTGCACGGGAGAATGTGAAAAGTGTTCATATGTAGTAAAAACCTGAGAAATCCGTCTGTATTCGTCATTTGGTATGGAATCGACTTAAAGCCAGATCGTCACATTGGCCGCTCTTCTCTCTGAAACGGTTGTACTTATCGTCTGCAAAGCTATGTCGCGTGCTGCGGTTTGTGGAGACACTAAAAGCACCATAGTAGAAAACAGATGAAGCTTCTAAGTTGATGTAATAGCCAGTAAGAAGTAGTACAATCCAAGTTTCAGGTATCGATTATTGAATTTTTAGCTGGCCTTGGTGCATTGGACGTGAGCTAGGACCTTAAGACTCTGCATGAAAGGAGGACTAGCAGCCGAGTAGCAAGGGAGAATGTGAAAAGTGTTCATATGTATTAAAAAACTGAGAAATCCGTCCGTTTTCGTCATTTGTTATCGAATCGACTTAAAGCCAGATCGTCACATTGGCCGCTCTTCTCTCTGAAACGGTTGTACTTATCGTCTGCAAAGCTATGTCGCGTGCTGCGGTATGTGGAGACGCTAAAAGCACCATTGTCGAACACAGATGAAGCTTCTAAGTTGATGTAATAGTCAGTAAGAAGTAGTACAACTCGAGTTTTAGGTATCGATTATTGACTTTTTAGCTATATTTGGTGCCTTGGACATGAGCTAGGACCATAAGATTCTGCATGAAAGGAGGACTAGCAGCCGAGTGGCATGGGAGAATGTGAAACGTGTTCATATGTAGTGAAAACCTGAGAAATTCGTCCGTTTTCGTCATTTGTTAACGAATCGACTTAAAGCCAGATCGTCGCATTGGTCGCTCTTCTCTCTGAAACGGTTGTACTTATAGTCTGAAAGCTATGTCGCGTGCTGCGGTATGCGGAGACACTAAAAGCACCATAGTAGAACACAGATGAAGCTTCTAAGATGATGTAATAGCCAGTAAGAATTAGTACAATACCAGATTTTGGTATCGATTATTGAATTTTCAGCTGGATTTGGTGCCTTGGACATGAGCTAGGACCTTAAGATTCTGCATGAAAGGAGGACTAGCAGCCGAATTGCACGGGAGAAGGTGAAAAGTGTTCATATGTAGTAAAAACCTGAGAAATCCGTCCGTTTTCGTCATTTGTTATCGAATCGACTTAAAGCCAGATCGTCACATTGGCCGCTCTTCTCTCTGAAACGGTTGTACTTATCGTCTGCAAAGCTATGTCGCGTGCTGCGGTTTGTGGAGACACTAAAAGCACCATTGTAGAACACAGATGAAGCTTCTAAGTTGATGTAATAACCAGTAAGAAGTAGTACAATTCAAGTTTTAAGTTTAGATTTTTGAATTTTTAGCTGGCTTTGGTGCCTTTGACATGAGCTAGGACCTTAAGATTCTGCATGAAAGGAGCACTAGCAGGTGAGTTGCACGGGAGAATGTGAAAAGTGTTCATATGTAGTAAAAACCTGAGAAATTCGTCCGTTTTCGTCATTTGTTATCGAATCGACTTAAAGCCAGGTCGTCACATTGGCCGATCTTCTGTCTGAAACGGTTGTACATATCGTCTGCAAAGCTATGTTGCGTTTTGCGGTATGTGGAGACTCTAAAAGCACCATAGTAGAACACAGCTGAAGCTTCTAAGTTGATGTAATAGCCAGTAAGAAGTAGTACATCTGAAGTTCTAGGTATCGATTATTGACTTTTTAGCTGGCTTTGGTGCCTTGGACATGAGCTAGGACCATAAGATTCTGCATGAAACGCGGACTAGCAGCCGAGTTGCACGCGAGAATGTGAAAAGTGTTCATATGTAGTAAAAACCTGAGAAATCCGTCTGTATTCGTCATTTGGTATGGAATCGACTTAAAGCCAGATCGTCACATTGGCCGCTCTTCTCTCTGAAACGGTTGTACTTATCGTCTGCAAAGCTATGTCGCGTGCTGCGGTTTGTGGAGACACTAAAAGCACCATAGTAGAAAACAGATGAAGCTTCTAAGTTGATGTAATAGCCAGTAAGAAAAAGTACAATCCAAGTTTCAGGTATCGATTATTGAATTTTTAGCTGGCCTTGGTGCATTGGACGTGAGCTAGGACCTTAAGACTCTGCATGAAAGGAGGACTAGCAGCCGAGTAGCAAGGGAGAATGTGAAAAGTGTTCATATGTATTAAAAAACTGAGAAATCCGTCCGTTTTCGTCATTTGTTATCGAATCGACTTAAAGCCAGATCGTCACATTGGCCGCTCTTCTCTCTGAAACGGTTGTACTTATCGTCTGCAAAGCTATGTCGCGTGCTGCGGTATGTGGAGACGCTAAAAGCACCATTGTCGAACACAGATGAAGCTTCTAAGTTGATGTAATAGTCAGTAAGAAGTAGTACAACTCGAGTTTTAGGTATCGATTATTGACTTTTTAGCTATATTTGGTGCCTTGGACATGAGCTAGGACCATAAGATTCTGCATGAAAGGAGGACTAGCAGCCGAGTGGCATGGGAGAATGTGAAACGTGTTCATATGTAGTAAAAACCTGAGAAATTCGTCCGTTTTCGTCATTTGTTAACGAATCGACTTAAAGCCAGATCGTCGCATTGGTCGCTCTTCTCTCTGAAACGGTTGTACTTATAGTCTGAAAGCTATGTCGCGTGCTGCGGTATGCGGAGACACTAAAAGCACCATAGTAGAACACAGATGAAGCTTCTAAGATGATGTAATAGCCAGTAAGAATTAGTACAATACCAGATTTTGGTATCGATTATTGAATTTTCAGCTGGATTTGGTGCCTTGGACATGAGCTAGGACCTTAAGATTCTGCATGAAAGGAGGACTAGCAGCCGAATTGCACGGGAGAAGGTGAAAAGTGTTCATATGTAGTAAAAACCTGAGAAATCCGTCCGTTTTCGTCATTTGTTATCGAATCGACTTAAAGCCAGATCGTCACATTGGCCGCTCTTCTCTCTGAAACGGTTGTACTTATCGTCTGCAAAGCTATGTCGCGTGGTGCGGTTTGTGGAGACACTAAAAGCACCATAGTAGAACACAGATGAAGCTTCTAAGATGATGTAATAGCCAGTAAGATGTAGTACAATTCAAGTGTTAGGTATCGATTATTGACTTTTTAGCTGGCTTTGGTGCCTTGGACATGAGCTAGGACCTTAAGATTCTGCATGAAAAGGAGGACTAGCTGCCGAGTTGCATGGGAGAATATGAAAAGTGTTCATATGTAGTAAAAACCTGAGAAATACGTCCGTTTTCGTCATTTGTTATCGAATCGACTTAAAGCCAGATCGTCACATTGGCCGCTCTTCGCTCTGAAACGGTTGTACCTGTCGTCTGCAAAGCTATGTCGCGTGCTGCAGTAAGCGGAGACACTAATAGCACCATAGTAGACCACAGATGAAGCTTCTAAGTTGATGTAATAGCCAGTAAGAAGTAGTACAATTCAAGTTTTAGGTATCGATTATTGACTTTTTAGCTGGCCTTGGTGCATTGGACGTGAGCTAGGACCTTAAGATTCTGCATGAAAGGAGGACTAGCAGCCGAGTAGCAAGGGAGAATGTGAAAAGTGTTCATATGTAGTGAAAACCTGAGAAATCCGTCCGTTTTCTTCATTTGTTATGGAATCGATTTAAAGCCAGGACGTCACATTGTCCGCTCTTCTCTCTGAAACGGTTGTACATATCGTCTGCAGAGCTATTTCGCGTGTTGCGATATGCGGGGACACTAAAATCACCATAGTAGAACAATGATGAAGCTTCTAAGTTGATGTAATAGCTAGTAAGAATTAGTACAATACCAGATTTAGGTATCGATTATTGACTTTTTAGCTGGATTTGGTGGCTTCGACATGAGCTAGGACCTTAAGATTCTGCATGAAAGGAGGACTAGCAGCCGAATTGCACGCGAGATTGTGAAAAGTGTTCATATGTAGTAAAAACCTGAGAAATCCGTCCGTATACGTCATTTGTTATGGAATCGACTTAAAGCCAGATCATCACATTGGCCGCTCTTCTCTCTGAAACGGTTGTACTTATTGTCTGCAAAGCTATGTTGCGTGCTGCTGTTTGTGGAGACACTAAAAGCACCATAGTAGAACACAGATGAAGCTTCTAAGATGATGTAATAGCCAGTAAGAAGTAGTAGAATTCAAGTTTTAAGTATCGATTATTGACTTTTTAGCTGGCTTTGGTGCCTTGGACATGAGCTAGGACCTTAAGACTCTGCATGAAAGGAGGACTAGCAGCCGAGTTGCATGGGAGGATGTGAAAAGTGTACATATGTAGTAAAAACCTGTGAAATCCGTCCGTTTTCGTCAATTGTTATCGAATCGCCTTAAAGCCAGATCGTCATATTGGCCTTTCTTCGCTCTGAAACGGTTGTACTTATCGGCTGCAAAGCTATGTCGCGTGCTGCGTAATGCGGAGACACTAAAAGCACCATTGTAGAACACAGATGAAGCTTCTAAGTTGATGTAATAACCAGTAAGAAGTAGTACAATTCAAGTTTTAAGTTTAGATTTTTGAATTTTTAGCTGGCTTTGGTGCCTTTGACATGAGCTAGGACCTTAAGATTCTGCATGAAAGGAGCACTAGCAGGTGAGTTGCACGGGAGAATGTGAAAAGTGTTCATATGTAGTAAAAACCTGAGAAATTCGTCCGTTTTCGTCATTTGTTATCGAATCGACTTAAAGCCAGGTCGTCACATTGGCCGATCTTCTGTCTGAAACGGTTGTACATATCGTCTGCAAAGCTATGTTGCGTGTTGCGGTATGTGGAGACTCTAAAAGCACCATAGTAGAACACAGCTGAAGCTTCTAAGTTGATGTAATAGCCAGTAAGAAGTAGTACATCTGAAGTTCTAGGTATCGATTATTGACTTTTTAGCTGGCTTTGGTGCCTTGGACATGAGCTAGGACCATAAGATTCTGCATGAAACGCGGACTAGCAGCCGAGTTGCACGCGAGAATGTGAAAAGTGTTCATATATAGTAAAAACCTGAGAAATCCGTCCGTTTTCGTCATTTGTTGTCGAATCTACTTAAAGCCAGATCGTCACATTGGCCGCTCTTCTCTCTGAAACGGTTGTACTTATCGTCTGAAAGCTATGTCGCGTGCTGCGGAATGCGGAGACACTAAAAGCACCATAGTAGAACAAAGATGAAGCTTCTAAGATGATGTAATAGCCAGTAAGAAGTAGTACAACACTAGTTCTAGGTATCGATTATTGACTTTTTAGCTTGCTTTGGTGCCTTGGACATGGGCTAGGACCATAAGATTCTGCATGAAAGGAGGACTAGCAGCCGAGTTGCATGGGAGAATGTGAAAAGTGTTCATATGTAGTAAAAACCTGAGAAATTCGTCCGTTTTCGTCATTTGTTATCGAATCGACTTAAAGCCAGGTCGTCACATTGGCCGATCTTCTGTCTGAAACGGTTGTACATATCGTCTGCAAAGCTATGTCGCGTGTTGCGGTATGTGGAGACTCTAAAAGCACCATAGTAGAACACAGCTGAAGCTTCTAAGTTGATGTAATAGCCAGTAAGAAGTAGTACATCTGAAGTTCTAGGTATCGATTATTGACTTTTTAGCTGGCTTTGGTGCCTTGGACATGAGCTAGGACCATAAGATTCTGCATGAAACGCGGACTAGCAGCCGAGTTGCACGCGAGAATGTGAAAAGTGTTCATATGTAGTAAAAACCTCAGAAATCCGTCCGTTTTCGTCATTTGTTATCGAATGGAATTAAAGCCAGATCGTCACATTGGCCACTCTTCTCTCTGAAACGGTTGTACTTATCGTCTGAAAGCTATGTCGCGTGCTGCAGTATGCGGAGACACTAAAAGCACCATAGTAGAACACAGATGAAGCTTCTAAGTTGATGTAATAGCCAGTAAGAAGTAGTACATCTCAAGTTCTAGGTATCGATTATTGACTTTTTAGCTGGCTTTGAAGCCTTGGACATGAGCTAGGACCATAAGATTCTGCATAAAAGGAGGACTAGCAGCCGAGTTGCACGGGAGAATGTGAAAAGTGTTCATATGTAGTAAAATCCTGAGAGATCCGTCCGTTTTCGTCATTTGTTATCGAATCGACTTAAAGCCAGATCGTCACATTGGCCGCTCTCCTCTCTGAAACGGTTGTACTTATCGTCTGAAAGCTATGTCGCGTGCTGCGGTATGCGGAGACACTAAAAGCACCATAGTAGGACACAGATGAAGCTTCTAAGATGATGAAATAGCCAGTAAGAATTAGTACAATACCAGTTTTAGGTATCGATTATTGACTTTTTAGCAGGCTTTGGTGCCTTGGACATGAGCTAGGACCTTAAGATTCTGCATGAAAGGAGGACTAGCAGCCGAATTGCACGCGAGATTGTGAAAAGTGTTCATATGTAGTAAAAACCTGAGAAATCCGTCTGTTTCGTCATTTGGTATGGAATCGACTTAAAGCCAGATCGTCACATTGGCCGCTCTTCTCTCTGAAACGGTTGCACTTATCGTCTGCAAAGCTATGTCGCGTGCTGCGGTTTGTGGAGACACTAAAAGCACCATAGTAGAACACAGATGAAGCTTCTAAGTTGATGTAATAGCCAGTAAGAAGTAGTACAATTCGAGTTTTAGGTATCGATTATTGACTTTTTCGCTGGCCTTGGTGCATTGGACGTGAGCTAGGACCTTAAGATTCTGCATGAAAGGAGGACTAGCAGCCGAGTTGCATGAGAGAATGTGAAACGTGTTCATGTGTATTAAAAACCTGAGAAATCCGTCCGTTTTCGTCATTTGTTATCGAATCGACTTAAAGCCAGATCGTCGCATTGGCCGCTCTTCTCTCTGAAACGGTTGTACTTATCGTCTGAAAGCTATGTCGCGTGCTGCGGTATGCGGAGACACTAAAAGCACCATAGTAGAACACAGATGAAGCTTCTACGATGATGTAATAGCCAGTAAGAATTAGTACAATACCAGTTTTACGTATCGGTTATTGACTTTTTAGCTGGCTTTGGTGCCTTGGACATGAGCTAGGACCTTAAGATTCTGCATGAAAGGAGTACTAGCAGCCGAATTGCACGGGAGAATGTGAAAAGTGTTCATATGTAGTAAAACCCTGAGAAATCCGTCCGTTTTATTCATCTGTTACGGAATCGATTTAAAGCCAGGTCGTCACATTGTCCGCTCTTCTCTCTGAAACGGTTGTACATATCGTCTGCAAAGCTATGTCGCGTGCTGCGATATGCGGGGACACTAAAATCACCATAGTAGAACATTGATGAAGCTTCTAAGTTGATGTAATAGCTAGTAAGAATTAGTACAATACCAGATTTAGGTATCGATTATTGACTTTTTAGCTGGCTTTGGTGCCTTGGACATGAGCTAGGACCTTAAGGTTCTGCATGAATGGAGGACTAGCAGCCGAGTTGCACGGGAGGATGTGAAAAGTGTTCATGTGTAGTAAAAACCTGAGAAATCCGTCCGTTTTCGTCATTTGTTATCGAATCGACTGAAAGCCAGGTCGTCACATTGGCCGCTCTTCTCTCTGAAACGGTTGTACTTATCGTCTGCAAAGGTATGTCATGTGTTGCGGTATGTGGAGACTCGAAAAGCACCATAGTAGAACATAGATGAAGCTTCCAAGATGATGTAATAGCCAGTAAGAATTAGTACAATACCAGATTTAGGTATCGATTATTGACTTTTTAGCTGGATTTGGTGCCTTGGACATGAGCTAGGACCTTAAGATTCTGCATGAAAGGAGGACTAGCAGCCGAGTTGCACAGGAGGATGTGAAAAGTGTTCATATGTAGTAAAAACCTGGACATCCGTCCGTTTTCGTCATTTGTTATCGAATCGACTTAAAGCCAGATCGTCACATTGGCCGCTCTTCGCTCTGAAACGGTTGTACTTATCGCCTGCAAAGCTATGTCGCGTGCTACGTTATGCGGAGACACTAATAGCACCATAGAAGAACACAGATGAAGCTTCTAAGTTGATGTGATAGCCAGTAAGAAGTAGTACAATCCAAGTTTTAGGTATCGATTTTTGACTTTTTAGCTGGCTTTGGTGCATTGGACGTGAGCTAAGACCTTAAGATTCTGCATGAAAGGAGGACTAGCAGCCAAGTTGCACGGGAGAAGGTGAAAAGTGTTCATATGTAGTAAAAACCTGAGAAATCCGTCCGTTTTCGTCATTTGTTATCGAATCGACTTAAAGCCAGATCGTCACATTGGCCGCTCTTCTCTCTGAAACGGTTGTACTTATCGTCTGCAAAGCTATGTCGCGTGCTGCAGTATGTGGAGGCACTAAGAGCACCATAGTAGAACACAGATGAAGCTTCTAAGTTGATGTAATAGCCAGTAAGAAGTCGTACATCTCAAGTACTAGGTATCGATTATTGACTTTTTAGCTGGCTTTGGTGCCTTGGACATGAGCTAGGACCATAAGATTCTGCATGAAAGGAGGACTAGCAGCCGAGATGCAAGGGAGAATGTGAAAAGTGTTCATATGTAGTAAAAACCTGAGAAATCCGTCCGTTTTCGTCATTTGTTATCGAATCGACTTAAAGCCAGATCGTCACATTGGCCGCTCTTCTCTCTGAAACGGTTGTACTTATCGTCTGCAAAGCTATGTCGCGTGCTGCGGTATGTGGAGGCACTAAAAGCACCATAGTAAAACACAGATGAAGCTTCTAAGTTGATGTAATAACCAGTAAGAAGTAGTACAATTCAAGTTTTAAGTGTCGATTATTGACTTTTTAGCTGGCTTTGGTGCGTTGGACATGAGCTAGGACCTTAAGATTCTGCATGAAAGGAGGAAAAGCAGCCGAGTTGCACGGGAGAATGTGAAAAGTGTTCATATGTACTAAAAACCTGAGAAATCCGTCCGTTTCCGTCATTTGTTATCGAATCGACTTAAAGCCAGGTCGTCACATTGGCCGCTCTTCTGTCTGAAACGGTTGTACATATCGTCTGCAAAGCTATGTCGCGTGGTGCGGTGTGTGGAGACTCTAAAAGCACCATAGTAGAACACAGATGAAGCTTCTAAGATGATGTAATAGCCAGTAAGAAGTAGTACAATTCAAGTTTTAAGTGTCGATTATTGACTTTTTAGCTGGCTTTGGTGCCTTGGACATGAGCTAGGACCATAAGATTCTGCATGAAAGGAGGACTAGCAGCCGAGTTGCAAGGGAGAATGTGAAAAGTGTTCATATGTAGTAAAAACCTGAGAAATCCGTCCGTTTTCGTCATTTGTTATCGAATCGACTTAAAGCCAGATCGTCACATTGGCCGCTCTTCTCTCTGAAACGGTTGTACTTATCGTCTGCAAAGCTATGTCGCGTGCTGCGGTATGTGGAGGCACTAAAAGCACCATAGTAAAACACAGATGAAGCTTCTAAGTTGATGTAATAACCAGTAAGAAGTAGTACAATTCAAGTTTTAAGTGTCGATTATTGACTTTTTAGCTGGCTTTGGTGCCTTGGACATGAGCTAGGACCATAAGATTCTGCATGAAAGGAGGACTAGCAGCCGAGTTGCAAGGGAGAATGTGAAAAGTGTTCATATGTAGTAAAAACCTGAGAAATCCGTCCGTTTTCGTCATTTGTTACCGAATCGACTTAAAGCCAGATCGTCACATTGGCCGCTCTTCTCTCTGAAACGGTTGTACTTATCGTCTGAAAGCTATGTCGCGTGCTGCAGTATGCGGAGACACTAAAAGCACCATAGTAGAACACAGATGAAACTTCTAAGATGATGTAATAGCCAGTAAGAATTAGTACAATACCAGATTTAGGTATCGATTATTGACTTTTTAGCTTGCTTTGGTGCCTTGGACATGAGCTAGGACCTTAAGATTCTGCATTAAAGGAGGACTAGCAGCCGAATCGCACGCGAGATTGTGAAAAGTGTTCATATGTAGTAAAAACCTGAGGAATCCGTCCGTTTTCGTCATTTGTTATCGAATCGACTTAAAGCCAGATCGTCACATTGGCCGCTCTTCTCTCTGAAACGGTTGTACTTATCGTCTGCAAAGCTATGTCGCGTGCTGCGGTATGCGGAGACACTAAAAGCACCATAGTAGAACACAGATGAAGCTTCTAAGATGATGTAATAGCCAGTAAGAAGTAGTACAATCCAAGTTTTAGGTATCGATTATTGACTTTTTAGCTGGCTTTGGTGCATTGGACGTGAGCTAAGACCTTAAGATTATGCATGAAAGGAGGACTAGCAGCCAAGTTGCACGGGAGAAGGCGAAAAGTATTCATATGTAGTAAAAACCTGAGAAATCCGTCCGTTTTCGTCATTTGTTATCGAATCGACTTAATGCCAGATCGTCACATTGGCCGCTCTTCTCTCTGAAACGGTTGTACTTATCGTCTGCAAAGCTATGTCGCGTGCTGCGGTATGTGGAGGCACTAAAAGCACCATAGTAAAACACAGATGAAGCTTCTAAGTTGATGTAATAGCCAGTAAGAAGTAGTGCAAGTGAAATTTTAGATATCGATTATTGACTTTTTACCATTCTTTGGTGCCTTGGACATGAGCTAGGACCATAAGATTCTGCATGAAAGGAGGACTAGCAGCCGAGTAGCAAGGGAGAATGTGAAAAGTGTTCATATGTAGTAAAAACCTGAGAAATCCGTCCGTTTTCGTCATTTGTTATCGAATCGACTGAAAGCCAGATCGTCACATTAGCCGCTCTTCTCTCTGAAACGGTTGTACTTATCGTCTGCAAAGCTATGTCGCGTGCTGCGGTATGTGGAGACACTAAAAGCACCATTGTAGAACACAGACGAAACTTCTAAGTAGATGTAATAGCTAGTAAGAAGTAGTACAACTCAAGTTTTAGGTATCGATTATTGACTTTTTAGCCGGCTTTGGTGCCTTGGACATGAGCTAGGACCATAAGATTCTGCATGAAAGGAGGACTAGCAGCCGAGTTGCATGGGAAAATGTGAAAAGTGTTCACATGTAGTAAAAACCTGAGAAATCCGTCCGTTTTCGTCATTTGTTGTCGAATCGACTTAAAGCCAGATCGTCACATTGGCCGCTCTTCTCTCTGAAACGGTTGTACTTATCGTCTGAAAGCTACGTCGCGTGCTGCGGTATGCGGAGACACTAAAAGCACCATAGTAAAACACAGATGAAGCTTATAAGATGATGTAATAGCCAGTAAGAATTAGTACAATACCAGTTTTAGGTATCGATTATTGACTTTTTAGCTGGCTTTGGTGCCTTGGACATGAGCTAGGACCCTAAGATTCTGCATGAACGGAGGACTAGCAGCCGAGTTGCACAGGAGGATGTGAAAAGTGTTCATATGTAGTAAAAACCTGAGAAATCCGTACGTTTTAGTCATTTGTTATTGAATCGACTTAAAGCCAGATCGTCACATTGGCCGGTCCTCTCTCTGAAACGGTTGTACTTATCGTCTGAAAGCTACGTCGCGTGCTGGGGTATGCGAAGACACTAAAAGCACCATAGTAGAACACAGATGAAGCTTCAAAGATGATGTAATAGCCAGTAAGGTTAGTACATGACCAGTTTTAGGTATCGATTATTGACTTTTTAGCTGGCTTTGGTGCCTTGGACATGAGCTAGGACCTTAAGATTCTGCATGAAAGGAGGACTAGCAGCCGAGTTGGATGGGAGAATGTGAAAAGTGTTCATATGTAGTAAAAACCTGAGAAATCCGTCCGCTTCCATCATTTGTTATCGAATCGACCTAAAGCCAGATCGTCACATTGGCCGCTCTTCTCTCTGAAACGGTTGTACTTATCGTCTGAAAGCTATGTCGCGTGCTGCGGTATTCGGAGAGACTAAAAGCACCATAGTAGAACACAGATGAAGCTTCTAAGATGATGTAATTGCCAGTAAGAAATAGTACCAGTTTTAGGTATCGATTATTGACTTTTTAGCTGGCTTTGGAGCCTTGGACATGATCTAGGACCTTAAGATTCTGCATGAAAGGAGGACTAGCAGCCGAATTGCACGGAAGATTGTGAAAAGTGTTCATATGTAGTAAAAACCTGAGAAATCCGTCCGTTTCGTCATTTGTTATCGAATCGACTTAAAGCCAGATCGTCACATTGGCCGCTCATCTCTCAGAAACGGTTGTACTTATCGTCTGCAAATCTATGTCGCGTGCTGCGGTTTGTGGACACACTAAAAGCACCATAGTACAACACAGATGAAGCTTCTAAGATGATGTAATAGCCAGTAAGAAGCAGTACAATTCAAGTTTTAGGTATCGATTATTGACTTTTTAGCTGGCTTTGGTGCCTTGGACATGAGCTAGGACCTTAAGATTCTGCATGAAAGGAGGACTAGCAGCCGAGTTGCATGGGAGAATGTGAAAAGTGTTCATATGTAGTAAAAACCTGTGAAATCCGTCCGTTTTCGTCATTTGTTATCGAATCGACTTAAAGCCAGATCGTCACATTGGCCGCTCTTCTCTCTGAAACGGTTGTACTTATCGTCTGCAAAGCTATGTCGCGTGCTGCGGTATGTGGAGACTCTAAAAGCACCATAGCAGAACACAGATGAAGCTTCTAAGTTGATGTAATAGCCAGTAAGAAGTAGTACAATTGAAATTTTAGATATCGATTATTGACTTTTTAGCTGGCTTTGGTGCCTTGGACATGAGCTAGGACCTTAAGATTCTGCATGAAAGGAGGACCACCAGCCGAATTGCACGGGAAAATGTGAAAAGTCTTCATATGGAGTAAAAACCTGAGAAATCCGTCCGTTTTTGTCATTTGTTATCGAATCGACTTAAAGCCAGATCGACACATTGGCCACTCTTCTCTCTGAAACGGTTGTACTTATCGTCTGCAAAGATATGTCGCGTGCTGCGGTATGCGGAGACACTAAAATCACCATAGTAGAACACAGATGATGCTTCTAAGTTGATGTAATAGCCAGTAAGGATTAGTACAATACCAGTTTTAGGTATCGATTATTGACTTTTTAGCTGGCTTTGGTGCGTTGGACATGAGCTAGGACCTTAAGATTCTGCATGAAAGGAGGACTAGCAGCCGAATTGCAAGGGAGAATGTGAAAAGTGTTCATATGTAGTAAAAACCTGAGAAATCCGTTCGTCTTCGTCATTTGCTATCGAATAGACGTAAAACCAGATCGTCACATTGGCGCTCTTCTATCTGAAACGGTTGTACTTATCGTCTGCAAAGCTATGTCGCGTGCTGCGGTATGCGGAGACACTAAAAGCACCATAGTAGAACACAGATGAAGCTTCTAAGTTGATGTAATAGCCAGTAAGATGTAGTACACTTCAAGTTTTAGGTATCGATTATTGACTTTTTAGCTGGCTTTGGTGCCTTGGACATGAGCTAGTACCTTAAGATTCTACATAAAAGGAGGACTAGCAGCCGAGTTGCATGGGAGAATGTGAAAAGTGTTCATATGTAGTAAAAACCTGTGAAATCCGTCCGTTTTCGTCATTTGTTATCGAATCGACTTAAAGCCAGATCGTCACATTGGCCGCTCTTCTCTCTGAAACGGTTGTACTTATCGTCCGCAAAGCTATGTCGCAGTGCTGCGGTATGTGGAGACTCTAAAAGCACCATAGCAGAACACAGATGAAGCTTCTAAGTTGATGTAATAGCCAGTAAGAAGTAGTAGAACTCAAGTTTTAGGTATCGATTATTGACTTTTTAGCTGGCTTTGGTGCCTTGGACATGAGCTAGGACCATAAGATTCTGCATGAAAGGAGGACTAGCAGCCGAGTTGCACGGGACAATGTGAAAAGTGTTCATACGTAGTAAAAACCTGAGAAATCCGTTCGTTATCGTCATTTGTTATCGAATGGACTTTAAGCCAGATCGTCACATTGGCCGCTCTGCTCTCTGAAACGGTTGTACTTATCGTCTGCAAAGCTATGTCGCGTTCTGCGGTATGCGGAGACACTAAAATCACCATAGTAGAACACAGATGAAGCTTCTGTGTTGATTTAATAGACAGTAAGAAGTAGTACAATTCAAGTTTTAGGTATCGATTATTGACTTTTTAGCTGGCTTTGGTGCCTTGGACATGAACTAGGACCCTAAGAATCTGCATGAGAGGAGGACTAGCAGCCAAGTTGCACGAGAGAATGTAAAAAGTGCTCATATGTAGTAAAAACCTGAGAGATCCGTTCGCCATCGTCATTTGTTATCGAATCGACTTAAAGCCAGATCGTCACATTTTCCGCTCTACTCTCTGAAACGGTTGTACTTATCGTCTGCAAAGCTATGTCGCATTGCTGCGGTATGCGGAGACACTAAAGGCACCATAGTAGACCACAGATCAAGCTTCTAATTTGATGTAATAGCCAGTAAGAAGTAGTACAATTCAAGTTTTACTTATCGATTATTGACTTTTAGCTGGCTTTGGTGCCTTGGACATGAGCTAGGACCTTAATATTCTGCATGAAAGGAGGGCTAGCAGCTGAGTTGCACGGGAGAATGTGAAAAGTGTTCATATGTAGTAAAAACCTGAGAAATCCGTCCGTTTTCGTCATTTGTTATGGAATCGACTTAAAGCCAGATCGTCACATTGGCCGCTCTCCTCTCTGAAACGGTTGTACTTATCGTCTGCAAAGCTATGTCGCGTGCTGCGGTATGCAGAGACACTAAATGCACCATAGTAGAACACAGATGAAGCTTCTAAGTTAATGTAATAGCCAGTAAGAGGTAGTACAATTCAAGTTTTAAGTACCGATTATTGACTTTTTAGCTGGCTTTGGTGAATTGGACATGAGCTAGGACCTTAAGATTCTGCATGAAAGGAGGACTTGCAGCCGAGTTGCACGGGAGAATGTGAAAAGTTTTCATATGTAGTAAAAACCTGAGAAATCGGTCCATTTTCGTCATTTGTTATCGAATCAACTTAAAACCGAATCGTCACATTGGCCGCTCTTCTCTCTGAAACGGTTGTACTTATCGTCTGCAAAGCTATGTCGCGTGCTGCGGTATGCGGAGACACTAAAAGCACCATAGTAGAACACAGATGAAGCTTCTACGTTGATGTAATAGCTAGTAAGAAGTAGTACAATTGGAATTATAGATACCGATTATTGACTTTTTAGCTGGCTTTGGTGCCTTGGAAATGAGCTAGGACCTTAAGATTCTGCATGAAAGGAGGACTAGCAGCCGCGTTGCACGGGAGAATGTGAAAAGTGTTCATATGTAGTAAAAACGTGAGAAGTCCGTCCGTTTTGTCATTTGTTATCGAATCGACTTAAAGCCAGATCGTCACATTGGCCGCTCTTCTCTCCGAAACGGTTGTACTTATCGTGTGAAAGCTATGTCGCGTGCTGCGGTATGCGGAGACACTAAAAGCACCATAGTAGAACACAGATGCAGCTTCTAAGATGATGTAATAGCCAGTAAGAATTAGTACAATACCAGTTTTAGGTATCGATTATTGACTTTTAGCTGGCTTTGGTGCGTTGGACATGAGCTAGGACCTTAAGATTCAGCATGAAAGGAGGACTAGCAGCCGAGTTGCACGGGAGAATGTGAAAAGTTTTCAAATGTAGTAAAAACCTGAGAAATCGGTCCATTTTCGTCATTTGTTATCGAATCGACTTAAAACCGGATCGTGACATTGGCCGCTCTTCTCTCTGAAACGGTTGTACTTATCGTCTGCAAAGCTATGTCGCGTGCTGCGGTATGCGGAGACACTAAAAGCACCATAGTAGAACACAGATGAAGCTTCTAAGTTGATGTAATAGCTAGTAAGAAGTAGTACAATTGGAATTTTAGATATCGATTATTGACTTTTTAGCTGGCTTTGGTGCCTTGGACATGAGCTAGGACCTTAAGATTCTGCATGAAAGGAGGACTAGCAGCCGAGTTGCACGGGAGAATGTGAAAAGTGTTCATATGTGGTAAAAACCTGAGAAATCCGTCGGTTTTCGTTATTTGTTATCGAATCGACTTAAAGCCAGATCGTCACATTGCCCGCTCGTCTCTCCGAAACGGTTGTATTTATCGTCTGAAAGCTATGTTGCGTGCTGCGGTATGCGGAGACACTAAAAGCACCATAGTAGAACACAGATGAAGCTTGTAAGATGATGTAATAGCCAGTAAGAATTAGTACAATACCAGTTTTAGGTATCGATTATTGACTTTTAGCTGGCTTTGGTGCCTTGGACATGAGCTAGGACCTTAAGATTCTGCATGAAAGGAGGGCTAGCAGCTGAGTTGCACGGGAGAATGTGAAAAGTGTTCATATGTAGTAAAAACCTGAGAAATCCGTCCGTTTTCGTCATTTGTTATGGAATCGACTTAAAGCCAGATCGTCGCATTGGCCGCTCTCCTCTCTGAAACGGTTGTACTTATCGTCTGCAAAGCTATGTCGCGTGCTGCGGTATGCAGAGACACTAAATGCACCATAGTAGAACACAGATGAAGCTTCTAAGTTGATGTAATAGCCAGTAAGAAGTAGTACAATTCAAGTTTTAGGTATCGATTATTGACTTTGTAGCTGGCTTTAGTGCCTTGGACATGAGCTAGGACCTTAAGATTCTGCATGAAAGAAGGACTAGCAGCCGAGTTGTACGGGAGAATGTGAAAAGTGTTCATATGTAGTAAAAACATGAGAAATCCATACGTTTTCGTCATTGGTTATCGATTCGTCTTAAAGCCAGATCGTCTCATTGGCTGCTCTTTTCTCTGAAACGGTTGTACTTATCGTCTGCAAAGCTATGTCGCGTGCTGCGGTATGTGGAGACACTAAAAGCACCATAGTAGAACACAGATGAAGCTTCTAAGTTGACGTAATAGCTAGTAAGAGGTAGTACAATTCAAGTTTTAAGTATCGATTATTGACTTTTTACCTGGCTTTGGTGCCTTGGACATGAGCTAGGACCTTAAGATTCTGCATGAAAGGAGGACTAGCAGCCGAGTTGCACGGGAGAATGTGAAAAGTTTTCATATGTAGTAAAAACCTGAGAAATCGGTCCATTTTCGTCATTTGTTATCGAATCGACTTAAAACCGGATCGTCACATTGGCCGCTCTTCTCTCTGAAACGGTTGTACTTATCGTCTGCAAAACTATGTCGCGTGCTGCGGTATGCGGAGACACTAAAAGCACCATAGTAGAACACAGATGAAGCTTCTGAGTTGATGTAATAGCTAGTAAGAAGTAGTACAATTGGAATTTTAGATATCGATTATTGACTTTTTAGCTGGCTTTGGTGCCTTGGACATGAGCTAGGACCTTAAGATTCTGCATGAAAGGAGGACTAGCAGCCGAGTTGCACGGGAGAATGTGAAAAGTGTTCATATGTAGTAAAAACCTGAGAGATCCGTTCGCCATCGTCATTTGTTAACGAATCGACTTAAAGCCAGATCGTCACATTGGCCGCTCTCCTCTCTGAAACGGTTGTACTAATCGTCTGCAAAGCTATGTCGCGTGCTGCGGTATGCAGAGACACTAAATGCACCATAGTAGAACACAGATGAAGCTTCTAAGTTGATGTAATAGCCTGTAAGAAGTAGCACAATTCAAGTTTTAGGTATCGATTTTTGACTTTGTAGCTGGCTTTGGTGCCTTGGACATGAGCTAGGACCTTAAGATTCTGCATGAAAGAAGGACTAGCAGTCGAGTTTAAGGGAGAATGTGAAAAGTGTTCATATGTAGTAAAAACCTGAGAAATCCATACGTTTTCGTCATTGGTTATCGATTCGTCTTAAAGCAAGATCGTCACATTGGCTGCTCTTTTCTCTGAAACGGTTGTACTTATCGTCTGCAAAGCTATGTCGCGTGCTGCGGTATGTGAAGACACTAAAAGAACCATAGTAGAACACAGATGAAGCTTCTAAGTTGACGTAATAGCTAGTAAGAGGTTGTATAATTCAAGGTTTAAGTATCGATTATTGACTTTTTAGCTGGCTTTGGTGCCTTGGACATGAGCTAGGACCTTAAGATTCTGCATGAAAGGAGGACTAGCAGCCGAGTTGCACGGGACAATGTGAAAAGTGTTCATACGTAGTAAAAACCTGAGAAATCCGTTCGTTATCGTCATTTGTTATCGAATGGACTTTAAGCCAGATCGTCACATTGGCCGCTCTGCTCTCTGAAACGGTTGTACTTATCGTCTGCAAAGCTATGTCGCGTTCTGCGGTATGCGGAGACACTAAAATCACCATAGTAGAACACAGATGAAGCTTCTGTGTTGATTTAATAGACAGTAAGAAGTAGTACAATTCAAGTTTTAGGTATCGATTATTGACTTTTTAGCTGGCTTTGGTGCCTTGGACATGAACTAGGACCCTAAGAATCTGCATGAGAGGAGGACTAGCAGCCAAGTTGCACGAGAGAATGTAAAAAGTGCTCATATGTAGTAAAAACCTGAGAGATCCGTTCGCCATCGTCATTTGTTATCGAATCGACTTAAAGCCAGATCGTCACATTTTCCGCTCTACTCTCTGAAACGGTTGTACTTATCGTCTGCAAAGCTATGTCGCATTGCTGCGGTATGCGGAGACACTAAAGGCACCATAGTAGACCACAGATCAAGCTTCTAATTTGATGTAATAGCCAGTAAGAAGTAGTACAATTCAAGTTTTACTTATCGATTATTGACTTTTAGCTGGCTTTGGTGCCTTGGACATGAGCTAGGACCTTAATATTCTGCATGAAAGGAGGGCTAGCAGCTGAGTTGCACGGGAGAATGTGAAAAGTGTTCATATGTAGTAAAAACCTGAGATATCCGTCCGTTTTCGTCATTTGTTATGGAATCGACTTAAAGCCAGATCGTCACATTGGCCGCTCTCCTCTCTGAAACGGTTGTACTTATCGTCTGCAAAGCTATGTCGCGTGCTGCGGTATGCAGAGACACTAAATGCACCATAGTAGAACACAGATGAAGCTTCTAAGTTAATGTAATAGCCAGTAAGAGGTAGTACAATTCAAGTTTTAAGTACCGATTATTGACTTTTTAGCTGGCTTTGGTGAATTGGACATGAGCTAGGACCTTAAGATTCTGCATGAAAGGAGGACTTGCAGCCGAGTTGCACGGGAGAATGTGAAAAGTTTTCATATGTAGTAAAAACCTGAGAAATCGGTCCATTTTCGTCATTTGTTATCGAATCAACTTAAAACCGAATCGTCACATTGGCCGCTCTTCTCTCTGAAACGGTTGTACTTATCGTCTGCAAAGCTATGTCGCGTGCTGCGGTATGCGGAGACACTAAAAGCACCATAGTAGAACACAGATGAAGCTTCTACGTTGATGTAATAGCTAGTAAGAAGTAGTACAATTGGAATTATAGATATCGATTATTGACTTTTTAGCTGGCTTTGGTGCCTTGGACATGAGCTAGGACCTTAAGATTCTGCATGAAAGGAGGACTAGCAGCCGCGTTGCACGGGAGAATGTGAAAAGTGTTCATATGTAGTAAAAACGTGAGAAGTCCGTCCGTTTTGTCATTTGTTATCGAATCGACTTAAAGCCAGATCGTCACATTGGCCGCTCTTCTCTCCGAAACGGTTGTACTTATCGTGTGAAAGCTATGTCGCGTGCTGCGGTATGCGGAGACACTAAAAGCACCATAGTAGAACACAGATGCAGCTTCTAAGATGATGTAATAGCCAGTAAGAATTAGTACAATACCAGTTTTAGGTATCGATTATTGACTTTTAGCTGGCTTTGGTGCGTTGGACATGAGCTAGGACCTTAAGATTCAGCATGAAAGGAGGACTAGCAGCCGAGTTGCACGGGAGAATGTGAAAAGTTTTCAAATGTAGTAAAAACCTGAGAAATCGGTCCATTTTCGTCATTTGTTATCGAATCGACTTAAAACCGGATCGTGACATTGGCCGCTCTTCTCTCTGAAACGGTTGTACTTATCGTCTGCAAAGCTATGTCGCGTGCTGCGGTATGCGGAGACACTAAAAGCACCATAGTAGAACACAGATGAAGCTTCTAAGTTGATGTAATAGCTAGTAAGAAGTAGTACAATTGGAATTTTAGATATCGATTATTGACTTTTTAGCTGGCTTTGGTGCCTTGGACATGAGCTAGGACCTTAAGATTCTGCATGAAAGGAGGACTAGCAGCCGAGTTGCACGGGAGAATGTGAAAAGTGTTCATATGTGGTAAAAACCTGAGAAATCCGTCGGTTTTCGTTATTTGTTATCGAATCGACTTAAAGCCAGATCGTCACATTGCCCGCTCGTCTCTCCGAAACGGTTGTATTTATCGTCTGAAAGCTATGTTGCGTGCTGCGGTATGCGGAGACACTAAAAGCACCATAGTAGAACACAGATGAAGCTTGTAAGATGATGTAATAGCCAGTAAGAATTAGTACAATACCAGTTTTAGGTATCGATTATTGACTTTTAGCTGGCTTTGGTGCCTTGGACATGAGCTAGGACCTTAAGATTCTGCATGAAAGGAGGGCTAGCAGCTGAGTTGCACGGGAGAATGTGAAAAGTGTTCATATGTAGTAAAAACCTGAGAAATCCGTCCGTTTTCGTCATTTGTTATGGAATCGACTTAAAGCCAGATCGTCGCATTGGCCGCTCTCCTCTCTGAAACGGTTGTACTTATCGTCTGCAAAGCTATGTCGCGTGCTGCGGTATGCAGAGACACTAAATGCACCATAGTAGAACACAGATGAAGCTTCTAAGTTGATGTAATAGCCAGTAAGAAGTAGTACAATTCAAGTTTTAGGTATCGATTATTGACTTTGTAGCTGGCTTTAGTGCCTTGGACATGAGCTAGGACCTTAAGATTCTGCATGAAAGAAGGACTAGCAGCCGAGTTGTACGGGAGAATGTGAAAAGTGTTCATATGTAGTAAAAACATGAGAAATCCATACGTTTTCGTCATTGGTTATCGATTCGTCTTAAAGCCAGATCGTCTCATTGGCTGCTCTTTTCTCTGAAACGGTTGTACTTATCGTCTGCAAAGCTATGTCGCGTGCTGCGGTATGTGGAGACACTAAAAGCACCATAGTAGAACACAGATGAAGCTTCTAAGTTGACGTAATAGCTAGTAAGAGGTAGTACAATTCAAGTTTTAAGTATCGATTATTGACTTTTTACCTGGCTTTGGTGCCTTGGACATGAGCTAGGACCTTAAGATTCTGCATGAAAGGAGGACTAGCAGCCGAGTTGCACGGGAGAATGTGAAAAGTTTTCATATGTAGTAAAAACCTGAGAAATCGGTCCATTTTCGTCATTTGTTATCGAATCGACTTAAAACCGGATCGTCACATTGGCCGCTCTTCTCTCTGAAACGGTTGTACTTATCGTCTGCAAAACTATGTCGCGTGCTGCGGTATGCGGAGACACTAAAAGCACCATAGTAGAACACAGATGAAGCTTCTGAGTTGATGTAATAGCTAGTAAGAGGTAGTACAATTGGAATTTTAGATATCGATTATTGACTTTTTAGCTGGCTTTGGTGCCTTGGACATGAGCTAGGACCTTAAGATTCTGCATGAAAGGAGGACTAGCAGCCGAGTTGCACGGGAGAATGTGAAAAGTGTTCATATGTAGTAAAAACCTGAGAGATCCGTTCGCCATCGTCATTTGTTAACGAATCGACTTAAAGCCAGATCGTCACATTGGCCGCTCTCCTCTCTGAAACGGTTGTACTAATCGTCTGCAAAGCTATGTCGCGTGCTGCGGTATGCAGAGACACTAAATGCACCATAGTAGAACACAGATGAAGCTTCTAAGTTGATGTAATAGCCTGTAAGAAGTAGCACAATTCAAGTTTTAGGTATCGATTTTTGACTTTGTAGCTGGCTTTGGTGCCTTGGACATGAGCTAGGACCTTAAGATTCTGCATGAAAGAAGGACTAGCAGTCGAGTTTAAGGGAGAATGTGAAAAGTGTTCATATGTAGTAAAAACCTGAGAAATCCATACGTTTTCGTCATTGGTTATCGATTCGTCTTAAAGCAAGATCGTCACATTGGCTGCTCTTTTCTCTGAAACGGTTGTACTTATCGTCTGCAAAGCTATGTCGCGTGCTGCGGTATGTGAAGACACTAAAAGAACCATAGTAGAACACAGATGAAGCTTCTAAGTTGACGTAATAGCTAGTAAGAGGTTGTATAATTCAAGGTTTAAGTATCGATTATTGACTTTTTAGCTGGCTTTGGTGCCTTGGACATGAGCTAGGACCTTAAGATTCTGCATGAAAGGAGGACTAGCAGCCGAGTTGAAGGGAGATTGTGAAAAGTGTTCATACGTAGTAAAAACCTGAGAAATACGTTCGTTATCGTCATATATTACCGAATCGACTTAAAGCCGGATCGTCACATTGGCCGCTCTTCTCTCTGAAACGGTTGTACTTCTCGTCTGAAAAGCTATGTCGCGTGCTGCGGTATGTGGAGACACTAAAATCACCTTAGTAGGACTCAGATGAAGCTTCTAAGTTGATGTAATAGCCAGTAAGAAGTAGTACAATTCAAGTTTTAGGTATCGATTATTGACGTTTTAGCTGGCTTTCGTGACTTGGACATGAGCTAGGATCTTAAGATTCTGCATGAAAGGAGGACTAGCAGCTGACTTGCCTGGGAGAATATGAAAAGTGTTCATATGTAGTAAAAACCTGAGAAATCCTTCCGTTTTCGTCATTTGTTATCGAATCGACCTAAAGCCAGATCGTGACATTGGCCGCCCTTCTCTCTGAAACGGTTGCACTTATCGTCTGCAAAGCTATGTCGCGTGCTGCAGTATGCGGAGACACTAAAAGCAGCATAGTAGAACACAGATGAAGCTTCTAAGTTGATGTAATAGCTAGTAAGAAGTAGTACAATTGACATTTTAGATATCGATTATTGACTTTTTAGCTGGCTTTGGTGCCTTGGACATGAGCTAGGACCTTAAGATTCTGCATGAAAGGAGGACTAGCAGCCGAGTTGCACGGGAGAAAGTGAAAAGTGTTCATATGTAGTAAAAACCCGAGAAATCCGTACGTTTTCGTCATTGGTTATCGAATCGTCTTAAAGCCAGATCGTCACATTGGCCGCTCTTCTCTCTGAAACAGTTGTATTTATCGTCTGCAAAGCTATGTCGAGTGCTGCGGTATGTGGAGACACTAAAATCACCATAGTAGAGCACAGATGAAGCTTCTAAGTTGATGTAATAGCCAGTAAGAGGTAGTACAATTCAAGTTTTAGGTATCGATTATTGACGTTTTAGCTGGCTTTCGCGACTTGGACCTGAGCTAGGACCTTAAGATTCGGCATGAAAGGAGGACTAGCAGCTGACTTGCCTGGGAGAATATGAAAAGTGTTCATATGTAGTAAAAACTTGAGAAATCCTTCCGTTTTCGTCATTTGTTATCGAATCGACCTAAAGCCAGATCGTGACATTGGCCGCCCTTCTCTCTGAAACGGTTGCACTTATCGTCTGCAAAGCTATGTCACGTGATGCAGTATGCGGAGACACTAAAATCAGTATAGTAGAACACAGATGAAGCTTCTAAGTTGATGTAATAGCTAGTAAGAAGTAGTACAATTGAAATTTTAGATATCGATAATTGACTTTTTAGCTGGCTTTGGTGCATTGGACATGAGCTAGGACCTTAAGATTCTGCATGAAAGGAGGACTAACAGCCGCCTTGCACGTGAGAATGTAAAAAGTGTTCATATGTAGTAAAAACCTGAGAAATCCGACCGTTTTCGACATTTGTTATCGAATCGACTTAAAGCCAGATCGTCACATTGGACGCTCTTCTCTCTGAAACGGTTGTACTTATCGTCTGCAAAGCTATGTCGAGTGCTGCGGTATGTGGAGACACTAAGAGCACCATAATAGAACACAGATGAAGCTTATAAGTTGATGTAATAGCCAGTAAGAGGTAGTACAATTAAAGTTTAAGGTATCGATTATTAAATTTTAGCTGGCTTTGGTGCCTTGGACATGAGCTAGGACCTTAAGATTCTGCATGAAAGGAGGACTAGCAGCCGAGATGCATGGGAGAATGTGAAAAGTGTTCATATGTAGTAAAAACCTGAGAAATACGTTCGTTATCGTCATATATTACCGAATCGACTTAAAGCCGGATCGTCACATTGGCCGCTCTTCTATCTGAAACGGTTGTACTTCTCGTCTGAAAAGCTATGTCGCGTGCTGCGGTATGTGGAGACACTAAAATCACCTTAGTAGGACTCAGATGAAGCTTCTAAGTTGATGTAATAGCCAGTAAGAAGTAGTACAATTCAAGTTTTAGGTATCGATTATTGACTTTTTAGCTGGCTTTGGTGCCTTGGACATGAGCTATGACCCTAAGAATCTGCATGAGAGGGAGACTAGCAGAAAAGTTGCATGGGAGAATGTGAAATGTGCTCATATGTAGTATTAACCTGAGAAATCCGTCCGTTTTCGTCTTTTGTTATCGAGTCGACTGAAGGCCAGATCTTAACATTGTCCGCCCTTCTCTCTGAAACGGCTGTACTTATCGTCTGAAAGCTATGTCGCGTGCTGCGGTATGCGGAGACACCAAAATAACCATAGTAGAACCCAGATGAAGCTTCTAAGTTGATGTAATAGCCAGTAAGAAGTAGTACAATTCAAGATTTGGGCATCGATTATTGAATTTTTAGCTGGCTTTGGTGCCTTGGACAGAGCTAGGACCTTAAGATTCGGCATGAAAGGAGGACTAGCAGCCGAGTTGCACGGGAGAATGTGAAAAGTGTTCATATGTAATAAGAACCTGAGAAATCCGTCCGTTTTCGTCATTTGTTATCGAATCGACTTAAAGCCAGATCGTCACATTGTACGCTCTTCTCTCTGAAACGGTTGTACTTATCGTCTGCAAAGCTATGTCGCGTGCTGCGGTATGCGGAGACACTAAAAGCACCATAGTAGAACACAGATGAAGCTTCTAAGATGATGTAATAGCCAGTAAGATTTAGTACAATACCAGTTTTAGGTATCGATTATTAAGTGTTTAGCTGGCTTTGGTGCCTTGCACATGAGCTAGGACCTTAAGATTCACCATGAAAGGAGGACTAGCAGCCGAATTGCATGGGAGATTGTGAAAAGTGTTCATATGTAGTAAAAACCTGAGAAATCCGACCGTTTTCGTCATTTTTTATGGAATCGACTTAAAGCCAGGTCGTCACATTGGCATCTATTCTCTCTGAAACGGTTGTACATATCGTCTGCAAAGCTATGTCGCGTGCTGCGGTATGTGGAGACACTATAAGCACCATACTAGAACACAGATGAAGCTTCTATGTTGATGTCATAGCTAGTAAGAAGAAGTACAATTGAAATTTTAGATATCGATTATTGACTTTTTAGCTGGCTTTGGTGCCTTGGACATGAGCTAGGACCATAAGATTCGGCATGAAAGGAGGACTAGCAGCCGAGTTGCACTGGAGAATGTAAAAAGTGTTCATATGTAGTAAAAACCTGAGAAATCCGTCCGTTTTCGTCGTTTGTTATAGAATCGACTTAAAGCCTGATCGTCACATTGGGCGCTCTTCTCTCTGAAACGGTTGCACTTATCGTCTGCAAAGCTATGTCGCGTGCTGCAGTATGCGGAGACACTAAAAGCAGCATAGTAGAACACAGATGAAGCTTCTAAGTTGATGTAATAGCTAGTAAGAAGTAGTACAATTGAAATTTTAGATATCGATTATTGACTTTTTAGCTGGCTTTGGTGCCTTGGACATGAGCTAGGACCTTAAGATTCTGCATGAAAGGAGGACTAGCAGCCGAGTTGCACGGGAGAAAGTGAAAAGTGTTCATATGTAGTAAAATCCTGAGAAATCCGTCCGTTTTCGTCATTTGTTATCGAATCGACTTAAAGCCGGATCGTCACATTGGCCACTCTTGTCTCTGAAACGGTTGTACTTATCGTCTGCAAAGCTATGTCGCGTGCTGCGGTATGCGGAGACACCAAAATAACCATAGTAGAACACAGATGAAGCTTCTAAGTTGATGTAATAGAAAGTAAGAAGTAGTACAATTCAAGATTTGGGCATCGATTATTGAATTTTTAGCTGGCTTTGGTGCCTTGGACATGAGCTAGGACCTTAAGATTCGGCATGAAAGGAGGACTAGCAGCCGAGTTGCACGCGAGAATGTGAACAGTGTTCATATGTAGTAAAAACCTGAGAAATCCGTCCGTTTTCGTCATTTGTTATCGAATCGACTTAAAGCCAGATCGTCACATTGGCCGCTCTTCTCTCTGAAACGGTTGTACTTATCGTCTGCAAAGCTATGTCACGTGCTGTGGTATGCGGAGACACTAAAATCACCATAGTAGGACACAGATAAAGCTTCTAAGTTGATGTAATAGCCAGTAAGAAGTGGAACAATTCAAGTTTTAGGTATCGATTATTGACTTTTTAGCTGGCTTTGGTGCCTTGGACATGAGCTATGTCCTTACGAATCTGCATGAGAGGAGGACTAGCAGAAAAGTTGGACAGGAGAATGTGAAAAGTGTTAATATGTAGTATTAAACTGAGAAATCCGTCCGTTTTCGTCTTTTGTTATCGAATCGACTTAAAGCCAGAACGTCACATTGGCCGCTCTTCTCTCTGAAACGGTTGTACTTATCGTCTGCAAATCTATGTCGCGTGCTGCGGTATGTGGAGACACTAAAAGCACCATAGTAGAACACAGATGAAGCTTCTAAGTTGATGTAATAGCTAGTAAGAAGTAGTACAATTTAAATTTTAGATATCGATTATTGACTTTTTAGCTGGCTTTGGTGCCTTGGACATGAGCTAGGACCTTAAGAATGTGCATGAAAGGGGGACTAGCAGCCGAGTTGCACAGGAGAATGTGAAAAGTGTTCATATGTAGTAAAAACCTGAGAAACCCGTCCGTTTTCGTCTTTTGTTATCGAATCGACTTAAAGCCAGATCGTCACATTGGCCGCTCTTCTCTCCGAAACGGTTGTACTTATCGTCTGAAAGGTATGTCGCGTGCTGCGGTATGCAGAGACACTAAAAGGACCAGAGTAGAACACAGATGAAGCTTCTAAGATGATGTAATAGCCAGTAAGAATTAGTACAATACCAGTTTTAGGTATCGATTATTGACTTTTTAGCTGGCTTTGGTGCCTTGGACATGAGCTAGGACCTTAAGATTCTGCATGAAAGGAGGACTAGCAGCCGAATTGCACGAGAGAATGTGAAAAGTGTTCATATGTAATAAAAACCTGAGAAATCCGTCCGTTTTCGTCATTTGTTATCGAATCGACTTAAAGCCAGATCGTCACATTGGCCGCTCTTCTCTCTGAAACGGTTGTACATATCGTCTGCAAAGCTATGTCGCGTGCTGCGGTATGTGGAGACACTAAAAGCACCATACTAGAACACAGATGAAGCTTCTATGTTGATGTCATAGCTAGTAAGAAGTAGTACAATTGAAATTTTAGATATCGATTATTGACTTTTTAGCTGGCTTTGGAGCCTTGGCCATGAGCTAGGACCATAAGATTCGGCATGAAAGGAGGACTAGCAGCCGAGTTGCACGGGAGAATGTGAAAAGTGTTCATATGTAGTAAAAATCTGAGAAATCCGTCCGTTTTCGTCATTTGTTATCGAATCGACTTAAAGCCAGATCGTCACATTGGCCGCTCTTCTCTGAAACGGTTGTACTTATCGTCTGCAAAGCTATGTCGCGTGCTGCGGTATGCGGAGACACTAAAAATACCATAGTAAAACACGGATAAAGTTTCTAAGTTGATGTAATAGCCAGTAAGAAGTAGTACAATTCAAGTTTTACTTATCGATTACTGACTTTCAGCTGGCTTTGGTGCCATGGACATGAGCTAGGACCTTAAGATTCTGCATGAAAGGAGGACTAGCAGCCGAGTTGCACGGGAGATTGTGAAAAGTGTTCATATGTAGTAAAAACCTGAGAGATCCGTTCGCCATCGTCATTTGTTAACGAATCGACTTAAAGCCAGATCGTCACATTGGCCGCTCTCCTCTCTGAAACGGTTGTACTTATCGTCTGCAAAGCTATGTCGCGTGCTGCGGTATGTAGAGACACTAAATGCACCATAGTAGAACACAGATGAAGCTTCTAAGTTGATGTAATAGCCAGTAAGAAGTAGTACAATTCAAGTTTTAGGTATCGATTATTGACTTTGTAGCTGGCTTTGGTGCTTTGGACATGAGCTAGGACCTTAAGATTCTGCATGAAAGGAGGACTAGCAGCCGAGCTGCGCGTTAGGATGTGAAAAGTTTTCATATGTAGTAAAAACCTGAGAAATCCGTCCATTTTCGTCATTTGTTATCGAATCGACTTAAAGCCGGATCGTCACATTGGCCACTCTTCTCTCTGAAACGGTTGTACTTATCGTCTTCAAAGCTATGTCGCGTGCTGCGGTATGCGGAGACACCAAAATAACCATAGTAGAACACAGATGAAGCTTCTAAGTTGATGTAATATCCAGTAAGAAGTAGTACAATTCAAGATTTGGGTATCGATTATTGAATTTTTAGCTGGCTTTGGTGCCTTGGACATGAGCTAGGACCTTAAGATTCGGCATGAAAGGAGGACTAGCAGCCGAGTTGCACGGGAGAATGTGAAAAGTGTTCATATGTAGTAAAAAAATGAGAAATCCGTCCGTTTTCGTTATTTGTTATCGAATCGACTTAAAGCCAGATCGTCACATTGGCCGCTCTTCTCTCTGAAACGGTTGTACTTATCGTCTGCAAAGCTATGTCACATGCTGTGGTATGCGGAGACACTAAAATCACCATAGTAGGACACAGATAATGCTTCTAAGTTGATGTAATAGCCAGTAAGAAGTGGTACAATTCAAGTTTTAGGTATCGATTATTGACTTTTTAGCTGGCTTTGGTGCCTTGGACATGAGCTATGTCCTTACGAATCTGCATGAGAGGAGGACTAGCAGAAAAGGTGCACAGGAGAAAGTGAAAAGTGTTAATATGTAGTATTAACCTGAGAATTCCGTCCGTTTTCGTCTTTTGTTATCGAATCGACTTAAAGCCAGATCGTCACATTGGCCGCTCTTCTCTCTGAAACGGTTGTACTTACCGTCTGCAAATCTATGTCGCGTGCTGCGGTATGTGGAGACACTAAAAGCACCATAGTAGAACACAGATGAAGCTTCTAAGTTGATGTAATAGCTAGTAAGAAGTAGTACAATTTAAATTTTAGATATCGATTATTGACTTTTTAGCTGGCTTTGGTGCCTTGGACATGAGCTAGGACCTTAAGAATGTGCTTGAAAGGGGGACTAGCAGCCGAGTTGCACAGGAGAATGTGAAAGGTGTTCATATGTAGTAAAAACCTGAGAAACCCGTCCGTTTTCGTCATTTGTTATCGAATCGACTTAAAGCCAGATCGTCACATTGGCCGCTCTTCTCTCCGAAACGGTTGTACTTATCGTCTGAAAGGTATGTCGCGTGCTGCGGTATGCAGAGACACTAAAAGGACCATAGTAGAACACAGATGAAGCTTCTAAGATGATGTAATAGCCAGTAAGAATTAGTACAATACCAGTTTTAGGTATCGATTATTGACTTTTTAGCTGGCTTTGGTGCCTTGGACATGAGCTATGACCTTACGAATCTGCATGAGAGGAGGACTAGCAGAAAAGTTGCACGGGAGAATGTGAAATGTGATAATATGTAGTTTTAACCTGAGAAATCCGTCCGTTTTCGTCTTTTGTTATCGAATCGACTATAAGCCAGATCGTCACATTGTCCGCCCTTCTCTCTAAAACGGTTGTACTTATCGTCTGCAAAGCTATGTCGTGTGCTGCGGTATGCGGAGACACTAAAAATACCATAGTAAAACACGGATGAAGCTTCTAAGTCGATGTAATAGCCAGTAAGAAGTAGTACAATTCAAGTTTAAGGTATCGATTATTGACTTTGTAGTTGGCTTTGGTGCCTTGGACATGAGCTAGGACCTTAAGATTCTGCATGAAAGAAGGACTAGCAGCCGAGTTGTACGGGAGAATGTGAAAAGTGTTCATATGTAGTAAAAACCTGAGAAATCCATGCGTTTTCGTCATTGGTTATCGATTCGTCTTAAAGCCAGATCGTCACATTGGCTGCTCTTCTCTCTGAAACGGTTGTACTTATCGTCTGCAAAGCTATGTCGCGTGCTGCGGCATGTGGAGACACTAAAAGCACCATAGTAGAACACAGATGAAGGTTCTAAGTTGATGTAATAGCTAGTAAGAGGTAGTACAATTCAAGTTTTAGGTATCGATTATTGACTTGTTAGCTGGCTTTGGTGCCTTGGACATGAGCTAGGACCTTAAGAATCTGCATGAAAGGAGGACTAGCAGCCGAGTTGCACGGGAGGATGTGAAAAGTGTTCATATGTAGTAAAAACCTGAGAAGTCCGTCCGTTTTGTCATTTGTTATCGAATCGACTTAAAGCCAGATCGTCAAATTGGCCGCTCTTCTCTCCGAAACGGTTGTACTTATCGTCTGAAAGCTATGTCGCGTGCTGCGGTATGCGCAGACACTTAGAGCACCATAGTAGAACACAGATGAAGATTCTATGTTGATGTAATAGCCAGTAAGAAGTAGTACAATTCAAGTTTTAGGTATCGATTATTGACTTTGTAGCTGGCTTTGGTGCCTTGGACATGAGCTAGGACCTTAAGATTCTGCATGAAAGGAGGACTAGCAGCCGAGTTGCACGGGAGATTGTGAAAAGTGTTCATATGTAGTAAAAACCTAAGAGATCCGTTCGTCATCGTCATTTGTTAACGAATCGACTTAAAGCCAGATCGTCACATTGGCCGCTCTCCACTCTGAAACGGTTGTACTTATCGTCTGCAAAGCTATGTCGCTTGCTGCGGTATATGGAGACACTAAAAGCACCATAGTAGAACACAGATGAAGATTCTAAGTTGATGTAATAGCCAGTAAGTAATAGTACAATTCAAGTTTAAGGTATCGATTATTGACTTTGTAGCTGGCTTTGGTGCCTTGGACATGAGCTAGGACCTTAAGATTCTGCATGAAAGAAGGACTAGCAGCCGAGTTGTACGGGAGAATGTGAAAAGTGTTCATATGTAGTAAAAACCTGAGAAATCCATACGTTTTCGTCATTGGTTATCGATTCGTCTTAAAGCCAGATCGTCACATTGGCTGCTCTTCTCTCTGAAACGGTTGTACTTATCGTCTGCAATGCTATGTCGCGTGCTGCGGCATGTGGAGACACTAAAAGCACCATAGTAGAACACAGATGAAGGTTCTAAGTTGATGTACTAGCTAGTAAGAGGTAGTACAATTCAAGTTTTAGGTATCGATTATTGACTTGTTAGCTGGCTTTGGTGCCTTGGACATGAGCTAGGACCTTAAGAATCTGCATGAAAGGAGGACTAGCAGCCGAGTTGCACGGGAGGATGTGAAAAGTTTTCATATGTAGTAAAAACCTGAGAAATCCGTCCATTTTCGTAATATGTAATCGAATCGACTTAAAACCGGATCGTGACATTGGCCGCTCTTCTCTCTGAACCGGTTGTACTTATCGTCTGCAAAGCTATGTCGCGTGCTGCGGTATGCGGAGACACTAAAATCACCATAGTAGAACACAGATGAAGCTTCTAAGTTGTCGTAATAGCTAGTAAGAAGTAGTATAATTGGAATTTTAGATATCGATTATTGACTTTTTAGCTGGCTTTGGTGCCTTGGACATGAGCTAGGACCTTAAGATTCTGCATGAAAGGAGGACTAGCAGCCGAGTTGCACGGGAGAATGTGAAAAGTGTTCATATGTAGTAAAAACCTGAGAAGTCCGTCCGTTTTGTCATTTGTTATCGAATCGACTTAAAGCCAGATCGTCAAATTGGCCGCTCTTCTCTCCGAAACGGTTGAACTTATCGTCTGAAAGCTATGTCGCGTGCTGCGGTATGCGCAGACACTTAAAGCACCATAGTAGAACACAGATGAAGATTCTAAGTTGATGTAATAGCCAGTAAGAAGTAGTACAAGTCAAGTTTTAGGTATCGATTATAGACTTTTAAGCTGGCTTTGGTTCCTTGGACATGAGCTAGGACCTTAAGACTCTGCATGAAAGGAGGACTAACAGCCGCCTTGCACGTGAGAATGTGAAAAGTGTTCTCATGTAGTAAAAACCTGAGAAATCCGACCGTTTTCGTCATTTGTTATCGAATCGACTTAAAGCCAGATCGTCACATTGGCCGCTCTTCTCTCTGAAACGGTTGTACTTATCGTCTGCAAAGCTATGTCGAGTGCTGCGGTATGTGGAGACACTAAAAGCACCATAGTAGAACACAGATGAAGCTTATAAGTTGATGTAATAGCCAGTAAGAGGTACTACAATTCAAGTTTAAGGTATCGATTATTAAATTTTTAGCTGGCTTTGGTGCCTTGGACATGAGCTAGGACCTTAAGATTCTGCATGAAAGGAGGACTAGCAGCCGAGATGCATGGGAGAATGTGAAAAGCGTTCATATGTAGTAAAAACCTGAGAAATCCGTTCGTTATCGTCATATATTACCGAATCGACTTAAAGCCGGATCGTCACATTGGCCGGTTTTCTCTCTGAAACGGTATTACTTATCGTCTGCAAAGCTATGTCGCGTGCTGCGGTATGTGGAGACACTAAAATCACCTTAGTAGGACACAGATGAAGCTTCTAAGTTGATGTAATAGCCAGTAAGAAGTAGTACAAGTCAAGTTTTAGGTATCGAATATTGACTTTTTAGCTGGCTTTGGTGCCTTGGACATGAGCTAGGACCTTAAGATTCTGCATGAAAGCAGGACTAGCAGCCGAGTTGCACTGGAGAATGTGAAAAGTGTTCATATGTAGTAAAAACCTGAGAAATCCGTCCGTTTTCGTCGTTTGTTATCGAATCGACTTAAAGCCTGATCGTCACATTGGGCGCTCTTCTCTCTGAAACGGTTGCACTTATCGTCTGCAAAGCTATGTCGCGTGCTGCAGTATGCGGAGACACTAAAAGCAGCATAGTAGAACACAGATGAAGCTTCTAAGTTGATGTAATAGCTAGTAAGAAGTAGTACAATTGAAATTTTAGATATCGATTATTGACTTTTTAGCTGGCTTTGGTGCTTTGGACATGAGCTAGGACCTTAAGATTCTGCATGAAAGCAGGACTAGCAGCCGAGTTGCACTGGAGAATGTGAAAAGTGTTCATATGTAGTAAAAACCTGAGAAATCCGTCGGTTTTCGTCGTTTGTTATCGAATCGACTTAAAGCCAGATCGTCACATTGGCCGCTCTTCTCTCCGAATCGGTTGTACTTATCGTCTGAAAGCTATGTCGCGTGCTGCGGTATGCGGAGACACTAAAAGCACCATAGTAGAACACAGATGAAGCTTCAAAGATGATGTAATAGCCAGTAAGAATTAGTACAATACCAGTTTTGGGTATCGATTATTGACTTCTAGCTGGCTTTGGTGACTTGGACATGAGCTAGGACTTTAAGATTCTGCATGAAAGGAGGACTAGCAGCCGAGTTGCACGGGAGAATGTGAATAGTGTTCATATGTAATAAAAACCTGAGAAATCCGTCCGTTTTCGTCATTTGTTATGGAATCGCCTTAAAGCCAGATCGTCACATTGGCCGCTCTTCCCTCTGACGCTGTTGTACTTATCATCTGCAATGCTATGTCGCGTGCTGCGGTATGCGCAGACACTTCAAGCACCATAGTAGATTACAGATGAAGCTTCTAAGTTGATGTAATAGCTAGTAAGAAGTAGTATAATTGGAATTTTAGATATCGATTATTGACTTTTTAGCTGGCTTTGGTGCCTTGGACATGAGCTAGGACCTTAAGATTCTGCATGAAAGGAGGACTAGCAGCCGAGTTGCACGGGAGAATGTGAAAAGTGTTCATATGTAGTAAAAACCTGAGAAGTCCGTCCGTTTTGTCATTTGTTATCGAATCGACTTAAAGCCAGATCGTCAAATTGGCCGCTCTTCTCTCCGAAACGGTTGAACTTATCGTCTGAAAGCTATGTCGCGTGCTGCGGTATGCGCAGACACTTAAAGCACCATAGTAGAACACAGATGAAGATTCTAAGTTGATGTAATAGCCAGTAAGAAGTAGTACAAGTCAAGTTTTAGGTATCGATTATAGACTTTTAAGCTGGCTTTGGTTCCTTGGACATGAGCTAGGACCTTAAGAGTCTGCATGAAAGGAGGACTAACAGCCGCCTTGCACGTGAGAATGTGAAAAGTGTTCTCATGTAGTAAAAACCTGAGAAATCCGACCGTTTTCGTCATTTGTTATCGAATCGACTTAAAGCCAGATCGTCACATTGGCCGCTCTTCTCTCTGAAACGGTTGTACTTATCGTCTGCAAAGCTATGTCGAGTGCTGCGGTATGTGGAGACACTAAAAGCACCATAGTAGAACACAGATGAAGCTTATAAGTTGATGTAATAGCCAGTAAGAGGTACTACAATTCAAGTTTAAGGTATCGATTATTAAATTTTTAGCTGGCTTTGGTGCCTTGGACATGAGCTAGGACCTTAAGATTCTGCATGAAAGGAGGACTAGCAGCCGAGATGCATGGGAGAATGTGAAAAGCGTTCATATGTAGTAAAAACCTGAGAAATCCGTTCGTTATCGTCATATATTACCGAATCGACTTAAAGCCGGATCGTCACATTGGCCGGTTTTCTCTCTGAAACGGTATTACTTATCGTCTGCAAAGCTATGTCGCGTGCTGCGGTATGTGGAGACACTAAAATCACCTTAGTAGGACACAGATGAAGCTTCTAAGTTGATGTAATAGCCAGTAAGAAGTAGTACAAGTCAAGTTTTAGGTATCGATTATTGACTTTTTAGCTGGCTTTGGTGCCTTGGACATGAGCTAGGACCTTAAGATTCTGCATGAAAGCAGGACTAGCAGCCGAGTTGCACTGGAGAATGTGAAAAGTGTTCATATGTAGTAAAAACCTGAGAAATCCGTCCGTTTTCGTCGTTTGTTATCGAATCGACTTAAAGCCTGATCGTCACATTGGGCGCTCTTCTCTCTGAAACGGTTGCACTTATCGTCTGCAAAGCTATGTCGCGTGCTGCAGTATGCGGAGACACTAAAAGCAGCATAGTAGAACACAGATGAAGCTTCTAAGTTGATGTAATAGCTAGTAAGAAGTAGTACAATTGAAATTTTAGATATCGATTATTGACTTTTTAGCTGGCTTTGGTGCCTTGGACATGAGCTAGGACCTTAAGATTCTGCATGAAAGCAGGACTAGCAGCCGAGTTGCACTGGAGAACGTGAAAAGTGTTCATATGTAGTAAAAACCTGAGAAATCCGTCGGTTTTCGTCGTTTGTTATCGAATCGACTTAAAGCCAGATCGTCACATTGGCCGCTCTTCTCTCCGAATCGGTTGTACTTATCGTCTGAAAGCTATGTCGCGTGCTGCGGTATGCGGAGACACTAAAAGCACCATAGTAGAACACAGATGAAGCTTCAAAGATGATGTAATAGCCAGTAAGAATTAGTACAATACCAGTTTTGGGTATCGATTATTGACTTCTAGCTGGCTTTGGTGACTTGGACATGAGCTAGGACCTTAAGATTCTGCATGAAAGGAGGGTTAGCAGCCGAGTTGCTTGGGAGAATGTGAAAAGTGTTCATATGTAGTAAAAACCTGAGAAATCCGTCCGTTTTCGTCATTTGTTTTCGAATCGTCTTAAAGCCAGATCGTCACATTGGCGCTCTTCTCTCTGAAACGGTTGTACTTATCGTCTGCAAAGCTATGTCGCGTGCTGCGGTATGCGGAGACACTAAAAGCACCATAGTAGAACACAGATGAAGCTTCTAAGATGATGTAATAGCCAGTAAGAAGTATTACAATTCAAGTGTTAGGTATCGATTATTGACTTTTTAGCTGGCTTTGGTGACTTGGACATGAGCTAAGACCTTAAGATTCTGCATGAAAGGAGGACTAGCAGCCGAGTTGCACGGGAGAATGTGAAAAGTGTTCATACGTAGTAAAAACCTGAGAAATCCGTCCGTTTTCGTCATTTGTTATCGAATCGACTTAAAGCCAGATCGTCACATTGGCCGCTCTTCTCTCTGAAACGGTTGTACTTATCGTCTGCAAAGCTATGTCGCGTGCTGCGGTATGCGGAGACACTAAAAGCACCATAGTAGAACACAGATGAAGCTTCTAAGATGATGTAATAGCCAGTAAGAAGTAGTACAATTCAAGTTTTAGGTATCGATTATTGACTTTTTAGCTGCCCTTGGTGCCTTGGACATGAGCTAGGACCTTAAGATTCTGCATGAAAGGAGGACTAGCAGCCGAGTTGCAGGGGAGAATGTAAAAAGTGTTCATATGTAGTAAAAGCCTGAGAAATCCGTTCGTTATCGTCATTTGTTATTGAATCGACTTAAAGCCAGATCGTCACCTTAGCCGCTCTTCTCTCTGAAACGACTGTACTTATCGACTGCAAAGCTATGTCGCGTGCTGCGGTATGGGGAGACACTAAAACCACCATAGTAAAACACAGATGAAGCTTCTAAGATGATGTAATAGTCAGTAAGAAGTAGTACAATTCAAGTTTTAGGTATCGATTATTGACTTTTTAGCTGCCCTTGGTGCCTTGGACATGAGCTAGGACCTTAAGATTCTGCATGAAAGGAGGACTAGCAGCCGAGTTGCAGGGGAGAATGTAAAAAGTGTGCATATGTAGTAAAAACCAGAGAAACCCGTTCGTTATCGTCATTTGTTATCGAATCGACTTAAAGCCAGATCGTCACATTAGCCGCTCTTCTCTCTGAAACGGTTGTACTTATCGACTGCAAAGCTATGTCGCGTGCTGCGGTATGCGGAGACACTAAAAGCACCATAGTAGAACACAGATGAAGCTTCTAAGCTGATGTAATACCCAGTAAGAAGTAGTACAATTCATGTTATAGGTATCGATTATTAAATTCTTAGCTTGCTTTGGTGACTTGAACATGAGCTAGGTCCTTAAGATTCTGCATGAAAGGAGGACTAGCTGCCGAGTTGCTCTGGAGAATGTGGAAAATGTTCATATGTAGTAAAAACCTGAGAAATCCTTACGTTTTCGTCATTTGTTATCGAATCGACTTAAAGCCAGATCGTCACATTGGCCGCTCTTCTCTCTGAAACGGTTGTACTTATCGTCTGCAAAGCTATGTCGCGTGCTGCGGTGTGCGGAGACACTAAAAGCACCATAGTAGAACACAGATGAAGCTTCTAAGTTGATGTAATAGCCAGTAAGAAGTAGTACAATTCAAGTTTTAGGTATCGATTATTGACTTTTTAGCTGGCTTTGGTGTCTTGGACATGAGCTAGGGCCTTAAGATTCTGCAAGAAAGGAGGACTAGCAGCCGAGTTGCGAGGGAGAAAGTGAAAAGTGTTCATATGTAGTAAAAACCTGAGAAATCCGTCCGTTTTCGTCATTTGTTATCGAATCGACGTAAAGCCAGATCGTCACATTGGCCGCTCTTCTCTCTGAAACAGTTGTACTTATCGTCTGCAAAGCTATGTCGCGTGCTGCGGTATGCGGTGACACTAAAAGCACCATAGTAGATCACAGATGAAGCTTCTAAGTTGAGGTAATAGGCAGTAAGAAGTAGTACAATTCAAGTCTTAGGTATCGATTATTGACTTTTTACCATTCTTTGGTGCCTTGGACATGAGCTAGGACCTTAAAATTCTGCATGAACGGAGGACTAGCAGCCGAGTTGCAGGGGAGAATGTAAAAAGTGTTCATATGTAGTAAAAACCTGAGAAATCCGTTCGTTATCGTCATTTGTTATCGAATCGCCTTAAAGCCAGATCGTCACATTAGCCACTCTTCTCTCTGAAACGGTTGTACTTATCGACTGCAAAGCTATGTCGCGTGCTGCGATATTCGGAGACACTAAAAGCACCATAGTAGAACGCAGATGAAGCTTCTAAGTTGAAGTAATATCCAGTAAGATGTAGTACAATTCAAGTCTTAGGTATCGATTATTGACTTTTTACCATTCTTTGGTGCCTTGGACATGAGCTAGGACCCTTAAATTCTGCATGAACGGAGGACTAGCAGCCGAGTTGCTTGGGAGAATGTGAAAAGTGTTCATATGTAGTAAAAACCTGAGAAATCCGTCCGTTTTCGTCATTTGTTATCGAATCGTCTTCAAGCCAGATCGTCACATTGGCCACTCTTCTATTTGAAACGGTTGTACTTATCGTCTGCAAAGCTATGTCGCGTGCTGCGGTATGCGGAGACACTAAAGGCACCATAGTAGAACACAGATGAAGCTTCTAAGATGATGTAATAGCCAGTAAGAAGTAGTACAATTCAAGTGTTAGGTATCGATTATTGACTTTTTAGCTGGCTTTGGTGACTTGGACATGAGCTAAGACCTTAAGATTCTGCATGAAACGAGGACTAGCAGCCGAGTTGCACGGGAGAATGTGGAAAATGTTCATATGTAGTAAAAACCTGAGAAATCCTTACGTTTTCGTCATTTGTTATCGAATCGACTTAAAGCCAGATCGTCACATTGGCCGCTCTTCTCTCTGAAACGGTTGTACTTATCGTCTGCAAAGCTATGTCGCGTGCTGCGGTATGCGGAGACACTAAAAGCACCATAGTAGAACACAGATGAAGCTTCTAAGTTGATGTAATAGCCAGTAAGAAGTAGTACAATTCAAGTTTTAGGTATCGATTATTGAATCTTTAGCTATCTTTGGTGACTTGGACATGAGCTAGGGCCTTAAGATTCTGCAAGAAAGGAGGACTAGCAGCCGAGTTGCGAGGGAGAAAGTGAAAAGTATTCATATGTAGTAAAAACCTGAGAAATTCGTCCGTTTTCGTCATTTGTTATCGAATCGACGTAAAGCCAGATCGTCACATTGGCCGCTCTTCTCTCTGAAACAGTTGTACTTATCGTCTGCAAAGCTATGTCGCGTGCTGCGGTATGCGGAGACAGTAAAAGCACCATAGTAGATCACAGATGAAGCTTCTAAGTTGATGTAATAGGCAGTAAGAAGTAGTACAATTCAAGTCTTAGGTATCGATTATTGACTTTTTACCATTCTTTGGTGCCTTGGACATGAGCTAGGACCTTAAAATTCTGCATGAACGGAGGACTAGCAGCCGAGTTGCAGGGGAGAATGTAAAAAGTGTTCATATGTAGTAAAAACCTGAGAAATACGTTCGATATCGTCATTTGTTATCGTATCGCCTTAAAGCCAGATCGTCACATTAGCCGCTCTTCTCTCTGAAACGGTTGTACTTATCGACTGCAAAGCTATGTCGCGTGCTGCGATATTCGGAGACACTAAAAGCACCATAGTAGAACACAGATGAAGCTTCTAAGTTGAAGTAATATCCAGTAAGATGTAGTACAATTCAAGTCTTAGGTATCGATTATTGACTTTTTACCATTCTTTGGTGCCTTGGACATGAGCTAGGACCTTAAGATTCTGCATGAAACGAGGACTAGCAGCCGAGTTGCACGGGAGAATGCGAAAAGTGTTCATATGTGGTAAAAACCTGAGAAATCCTTACGTTTTCGTCATTAGTTATCGAATCGACTTAAAGCCAGATCGTCACATTCGCCGCACTTCTCTCTGAAACGGTTGTACTTATCGTCTGCAAAGCTATGTCGCGTGCTGCGGTATGCGGAGACACTAAAAGCATCATAGTAGAACACAGATGAAGCTTCTAAGTTGATGTAATAGCCAGTAAGAAGTAGTACAATTCAAGTTTTAGGTATCGATTATTGAATTTTTAGCTGCCCTTGGTGCCTTGGACATGAGCTAGGACCTTAAGATTCTGCATGAAAGGAGGACTAGCAGCCGACTTGCACGGGAGAATGTGAAAAATGTTCATATGTAGTAAAAACCTGAGACATCCGTCCGTTTACGTCATTTGTTATCGAATCTACTTAATGCCAGATCGTCACATTGGCCGCTCTTCTTCTCTGAAACGGTTGTACTTATCGTGTGCAAACCTATGTCGCGTATTGCCGTATGCGGAGACAGTAAAAGCACCATAGTAGAACACAGATGAAGCTTCTAATTTGATGTAATAGCCAGTAAGAAGTAGTACAATTCAAGTTTTAAGTATCGATTATTGACTTTTTAGCTGGCTTTGGTGCCTTGGACATGAGCTAGGACCTTAAGCTTCTGCATGAAAGGAGGATTAGCAGCGGAGTTGCACGGGAGAATATGAAAAGTGTTCATATGTAGTAAAAACCTAGAAATCCGTCCGTTTTCGACATTTGTTATCGAATCTTCTTCAAGCCAGATCGTCACATTGGCCTCTCTTCTCTCTGAAACGGTTGTACTTATCGTCTGCAAAGCTATGTCGCGTGCTGCGGTATTCAGAGACACTAAAAGCACCATAGTAGAACACAGATAAAGCTTCTAAGTTGATGTAATAGCCAGTAAGAAGTAGTACAATTCAAGTTTTAGGTATCGATTATTGACTTTTTAGCTGGCTTTGGTGCCTTGGACATGAGCTAGGACCTTATGATTCTGCATGAAAGGAGGACTAGCAGCCGATTTGCACGGGAGAATGTGAAAAGTGTTCATATGTAGTAAGAACCTGAGAAATCCTTCCGGTTTCGTCATTTGTTATCGAATCGACGTAAAGCCAGATCGTCACATTGGCCGCTCTTCTCTCTGAAACGGTAGTCCTTATCGTCTGCAAAGATATGTCGCGTGCTGCGGTATGCGGAGACACTAAAAGCACCATAGTAGGACACAGATGAAGCTTCTAAGTTGATGTAATAGCCAGTAAGAAGTAGTACAATTCAAGTTTTAGGTATCGATTATTGACTTTTTAGCTGGCTTTGGTGCCTTGGACATGAGCTAGGACCTTAAGATTCTGCATGAAAGGAGGACTGGCAGCCGAGTTGCACGGGAGAATCTGAAAAGTGTTCATATGTAGAAAAAACCTGGGAAATCCGTCCGTTTTCGTCATTTGTTATCGAATCGACTTAAAGCCAGATCGTCACATTGGCCGCTCTTCTCTCTGAAACAGTTGTACTTATCGTCTGCAAAGCTATGTCGCGTGCTGCGGTATGCGGAGACACTAAAAGCACCAAAGTAGAACACAGATGAAGCTTCTAAGTTGTTGTAATAGCCAGGAAGAAGTAGTACAATTCAAGTTTTAGATATCGTTTATTGACTTTTTAGCTGGCTTTGGTGCCTTGGACATGAGCTAGGACCTTAAAATTCTGCATGAAAGGAGGACTACCAGCCGATTTGCATGCGAGAATGTGAAAAGTGTTTATATGTAGTTGTTGTTGTTGTTGTTGTCTTCAGTCCTGAGACTGGTTTGATGCAGCTCTCCTTGCTACTCTATCCTGTGCAAGCTGCTTCATCTCCCAGTACCTACTGCAACCTACATCCTTCTGAATCTGCTTAGTGTACTCATATCTCGGTCTCCCTCTACGATTTTTACCCTCCACGCTGCCCTCCAATGCTAAATTTGTGATCCCTTGATGCCTCAAAACATGTCCTACCAACCGATCCCTTCTTCTAGTCAAGTTGTGCCACAAACTTCTCTTCTCCCCAATCCTATTCAATACCTCCTCATTAGTTACGTGATCTATCCACCTTATCTTCAGTATTCTTCTGTAGCACCACATTTCGAAAGCTTCTATTCTCTTCTTGTCCAAACTAGTTATCGTCCATGTTTCACTTCCATACATGGCCACACTCCAAACAAATACTTTCAGAAACGACTTCCTGATACATAAATCTATATTCGATGTTAACAAATTTCTCTTCTTCAGAAACGCTTTCCTTGCCATTGCCAGTCTACATTTTATATCCTCTCTACTTCGACCATCATCAGTTATTTTACTTCCTAAATAGCAAAACTCCTTTACTACTTTAAGTGTCTCATTTCCTAATCTAATTCCCTCAGCATCACCCGATTTAATTTGACTACATTCCATTATCCTTGTTTTGCTTTTGTTAATGTTCATCTTATATCCTCCTTTCAAGACACTGTCCATTCCGTTCAACTGCTCTTCCAAGTCCTTTGCTGTCTCTGACAGAATTACAATGTCATCGGCGAACCTCAAAGTTTTTACTTCGTCTCCATGAATTTTAATACCTACTCCAAATTTTTCTTTGTTTATATGTAGTAAAAACCCGATAAATCCGTCCGTTTTCGTCATTTGTTATCGAATCGACTTAAAGCCAGATCGCCAAATTAGCTGCTCTTCTCTCTGAAACGGTTGTACTTATCGATTGCAAAGCTATGTCGCGTGCTGCGGTATGCGGAGACACTAAAAGCACCATAGTAGAACACAGATGAAGCTTCTAAGTTGATGTAATAGCCAGTAAGAAGAAGTACAATTCAAGTTTTAGGTATCGGTTATTGACTTTTTACCCTTCTTTAGTGCCTTGGACATCAGCTAGGAAATTAAGATTTTGCATGAAGGAGGACTAGCAGCCAAGTTGCACGGGAGAATGTGAATAGTGTTCATATGTAGTAAAAACCTGAGACATCCGTCCGTTTTCGTCATTTGTTATCGAATCGACTTAAAGCCAGATCGTCACATTGACCGCTCGTCTCTCTGAAAGGGTTGTACTTATCGTCTGCAAAGCTATGTGGAGTTCTGCGGTATGCGGAGACAGTAAAAGCACCATAGTAGAACACAGATGATGCTTCGAAGTTGATGTAATTGCCAGTAAGATATAGTACAATTCAAGTTTTAGGTATCGATTATTGACTTTTTAGCTGGCTTTGGTGCCTTGGACATGAGCTAGGACCTTAAGATTCTGCATGAAAGGAGGACTGGCAGCCGATTTGCACGGGAGAATGTGAAAAGTGTTCATATGTAGTAAAAACCTGAGAAATCCGTCCGTTTTCGTCATTAGTTATCGAATCGACTTCAAGCCAGATCGTCACATTGGCCGCTCTTCTCTCTGAAAAAGTTGTACTTATCGTCTGCAAAGCTATGTCGCGCGCTGCGGTATGCGGACGCACTAAAAGCACCATAGTAGAACACAGATGAAGCTTCTAAGTTGATGTAATAGCCAGTAAGAAGTAGTACAATTAAAGTTTTAGGTATCGGTTATTGACTTTTTACCCCATCTTTGGTGCCTTGGACATGAGCTAGGATATTAAGATTTTGCATGAAGGAGGACTAGCAGCCGAGTTGCACGGGAGAATGTGAATAGTGTTCATATGTAGTAAAAACCTGAGACATCCGTCCGTTTTCGTCATTTGTTATCAAATCGACTTAAAGCCAGATCGTCACATTGGCCGCTCTTCTCTCTGAAATGGTTGTACTTATCGTCTGCAAAGCTATGTGGCGTTCTGCGGTATGCGGAGACAGTAAAAGCACCATTTTAGAACACAGATGATGCTTCTAAGTTGATGTAATAGCCAGTAAGATATAGTACAATTCTAGTTTTAGGTATCGATTATTGACTTTTTAGCTGGCTTTGGTGCCTTGGACATGAGCTAGGACCTTAAGATTCTGCATGAAAGGAGGACTGGCAGCCGATTTGCACGGGAGAATGTGAAAAGTGTTCAAATGTAGTAAAAACCTGAGAAATCCGTCCGTTTTCGTCATTTGTTATCGAATCGACTTAAAGCCAGATCGTCACATTGGCCGCTCTTCTCTCTGAAACGGTTGTACTTATTGTCTGCAAAGCTATGTGGCGTTCTGCGGTATGCGGAGACAGTAAAAGCACCATATTAGAACACAGATGATGCTTCTAAGTTGATGTAATAGCTAGTAAGATATAGTACAATTCAAGTTTTAGGTATCGATTATTGACTTTTTAGCTGGCTTTGGTGCCTTGGACATGAGCTAGGACCTTAAGATTCTGCATGAAAGGAGGACTGGCAGCCGATTTGCACGGGAGAATGTGAAAAGTGTTCAAATGTAGTAAAAACCTGAGAAATCCGTCCGTTTTCGTCATTAGTTATCGAATCGACTTCAAGCCAGATCGTCACATTGGCCGCTCTTCTCTCCGAAACACTAGTACTTATCGTCTGCAAAGCTATGTCGCGTGCTACGGTATGCTGATACACTAAAAGCACCATAGTAGAACACAGATGAAGCTTCTATGTTGATGTAATAGCCAGGAAGAAGTAGTACAATTCAAGTTTTAGGTATCGATTATTGACCTTTTAGCTGGCTTTGGTGCCTTGGACATGAGCTAGGACCTTAACATTCTGCATGAAAATAGGAATAGCAGCCGATTTGCACGGGAGAATGTGAAAAGTGTTCATATGTAGTAAAAACCTGAGAAATCCGTACGTTTTCGTCATTTGTTATCGAATCGACTTAAAGCCAGATCGTCACATTGGCCGTTCTTCTCTCTAAAACGGTTGTACTTATCGATTGCAAAGCTATGTCGCGTGCTGCGGTATGCGGAGACACTAAAAGCACCATAGTAGAACACAGATGAAGCTTCTAAGTTGATGTAATACAAAGGAAGGAGTAGTACAATTCAAGTTTTAGGTATCGATTAATGACTTTTTAGCTGGCTTTGGTGCCTTGGACATGAGCTAGGACCTTAACATTCTGCATGAAAGGAGGACTAGCAGCCGATTTGCACGGGAGAATGTGAAAAGTCTTCACATGTAGTAAAAACCCGAAAAATCCGTTCGTATTCGTCATTTGTTATCGAATCGACTTAAAGCCAGATCGTCACATTGGCCGCTCTTCTCTCTGAAACGGTTGTACTTATCGACTGCAAAACTATGTCGCGTGCTGCGGTATGCGGAGACACTAAAAGCACCATAGTAGAACACAGATGAAGCTTCTAAGTTGATGTAATAGCCAGTAAGAAGTAGTACAATTCAAGTTTTAGGTATTGAATATTGAATTTTTAGCTGGCTTTGGTGCCTTGGACATGAGCTAGGACCTTAATATTCTGCATGAAAGGAGGACTAGCATCCGAGTTGCACGGGAGAATGTGAAAAGTGTTAAATGTAGTAAAAACCTGAGAAATCCGTCCGTTTTCGTCATTTGTTATCGAATCGACTTAAAGCCTGATCGTCACATTGGCCGCTCTTCTCTCTGAAACGGTTGTACTTATCGTCTGCAAAGCTATGTCGCGTGCTGCGGTATGCGGAGACACTATAAGCACCATAGTAGAACACAGATGAAGCTTCTAAGTTGATGTAATAGCCAGTAAGAAGTAGTACAATTCAAGTTTTAGGTATCGATTATTGACTTTTTAGCTATCTTTGGTGCCTTGCACATGAGCTAGGACCTTAAGATTCTGCATGAACGGAGGATTAGCAGCGGAGTTGCACGGGAGAATGTGAAAAGTGTTCATATGTAGTAAAAACCTTAGAAATCCGTTCGTTATCGTCATTGTTATCGAATCGACTTAAAGCCAGATCGTCACATTAGCCGCTCTTCACTCTGAAACGGTTGTACTTATCGACTTCAAAGCTATGTCGCGTGCTCCGAGATGCGGAGACACTAAAAGCACCATAGTAGAACACAGATGAAGCTTCTAAGATGATGTAATAGCCAGTAAGAAGTAGTACAATTAAAGTTTTTGGTATCGATTATTGACTTTTCAGCTGGCTTTGGTGCCTTGGACATGAGCTAGGACCTGAAGATTCTGCATGAAAGGAGGACTAGCAGCCCTGTTGCACGGGAGAATGTGAAAAGTGTTCATATGTAGTACAAACCTGAGAAATCCGTCCGTTTTCGTCATTTGTTATCGAATCGACTTAAAGCCAGATCGTCACATTGGCCGCTCTTCTCTCTGAAACGGTTGTACTTATCGTCTGCAAAGCTATGTCGCGTACTGCGGTATGCGGAGACACTAAAATCACCATAGTAGAACACAGATGAAGCTTCTAAGTTGATGTAATAGGCAGTAAGAAGTAGTACAATTCAAGTTTTAGGTATCGATTATTGACTTTTTAGCTGGCTTTGGTGCCTTGGACATGAGCTAGGACCTTAACATTTTGCATGAAAGGAGGAATAGCAGAGCTGTTTCACGGGAGAATGTGAAAAGTGTTCATATGTAGTAAAAACCTGAGAAATCGGTCAGTTTTCGTCATTTGTTATCGAATCGACTTAAAGCCAGATCGTCACATTGGCCGCTCTTCTCTCTGAAACGGTTGTACTTATCGTCTGCAAAGCTATGTCGCGTGCTGCGGTATGCTGAGACACTATGAGCACCATAGTAGAACACAGATGAAGCTTCTAAGTTGATGTAATTTCCAGTGAGAAGTAGTACAATTCAAGTTTTAGGTATCGGTTATTGACTTTTTACCCTTCTTTGGTGCCTTGGACATCAGCTAGGAAATTAAGATTTTGCATGAAGGAGGACTAGCAGCCGAGTTGCACGGGAGAATGTGAATAGTGTTCATATGTAGTAAAAACCTGAGACATCCGTCCGTTTTCGTCATTTGTTATCGAATCGACTTAAAGCCAGATCGTCACATTGACCGCTCTTCTCTCTGAAACGGTTGTACTTATCGTCTGCAAAGCTATGTGGCGTTCTGCGGTATGCGGAGACAGTAAAAGCACCATAGTAGAACACAGATGATGCTTCTAAGTTGAAGTAATATCCAGTAAGATGTAGTACAATTCAAGTCTTAGGTATCGATTATTGACTTTTTACCATTCTTTGGTGCCTTGGACATGAGCTAGGACCTTAAGATTCTGCATGAAAGGAGGACTGGCAGCCGATTTGCATGGGAGAATGTGAAAAGTGTTCATATGTAGTAAAAACCTGAGAAATCCGTCCGTTTTCGTCATTTGTTATCGAATCGACTTAAAGCCAGATCGTCACATTGGCCGCTCTTCTCTCTGAAACGGTTGTACTTATCGATTGCAAAACTATGTCGCGTGCTGCGGTATGCTTTGACACTAAAAGCACCATACTAGAACACAGATGAGGCTTCTAAGTTGATGTAATAGCCAGTAAGAAGTAGTACAATTCAAGTTTTAGGTATCGATTATTGACTTTTTAGCTGGCTTTGGTGCCTTCGACATGAGCTAGGACCTTAACATTCTGCATGAAAGAGGACTAGCAGCCGAGTTGCACGGGAGAATGTGAAAAGTGTTCATACGTAGTAAAAACCTGAGAAATCCGTCCGTTTTCGTCATTAGTTATCGAATCGACTTTAAGCCAAATCGTCACATTGGCCGCTCTTCTCTCTGAAAAAGTTGTACTTATCGTCTGCAAAGCTATGTCGCGTGCTGCGGTATGCGGACACACTAAAAGCACCATAGTAGAACACAGATGAAGCTTCTAAGTTGATGTAATAGCCAGTAAGAAGTAGTACAATTCAAGTTTTAGGTATCGGTTATTGACTTTTTACCCTCCTTTGGTGCCTTGGACATGAGCTGGGAAATTAAGATTTTGCATGAAGGAGGATTAGCAGCCGAGTTGCACGGGAGAATGTGAAAAGTGTTCATATGTAGTAAAAACCTGAGACATCCGTCCGTTTTCGTCATTTGTTATCGAATCGACTTAAAGCCAGATCGTCACATTGGCCGCTCTTCCCTCTGAAACGGTTGTACTTATCGTCTGCAAAGCTATGTGGCGTTCTGCGGTATGCGGAGACAGTAAAAGCACCATAGTAGAACACAGATGATGCTTCTAAGTTGATGTAATAGCCAGTAAGATATAGTACAATTCAAGTTTTAGGTATCGATTATTGATTTCTTAGCTGGCTTTGGTGCCTTGGACATGAGCTAGGACCTTAAGATTCTGCATGAAAGGAGGACTGGCAGCCGATTTGCACAGGAGAATGTGAAAAGTGTTCATATGTAGTAAAAACCTGAGAAATCCGTCCGTTTTCGTCATTTGTTATCGAATCGACTTAAAGCCAGATCGTCACATTAGCCGCTCTTCACTCTGAAACGGTTGTACTTATCGACTTCAAAGCTATGTCGCGTGCTCCGAGATGCGGAGACACTAAAAGCACCATAGTAGAACACAGATGAAGCTTCTAAGATGATGTAATAGCCAGTAAGAAGTAGTACAATTAAAGTTTTTGGTATCGATTATTGACTTTTCAGCTGGCTTTGGTGCCTTGGACATGAGCTAGGACCTTAAGATTCTGCATGAAGGGAGGACTAGCAGCCCTGTTGCACGGGAGAATGTGAAAAGTGTTCATATGTAGTACAAACCTGAGAAATCCGTCCGTTTTCGTCATTTGTTATCGAATCGACTTAAAGCCAGATCGTCACATTGGCCGCTCTTCTCTCTGAAACGGTTGTACTTATCGTCTGCAAAGCTATGTCGCGTACTGCGGTATGCGGAGACACTAAAATCACCATAGTAGAACACAGATGAAGCTTCTAAGTTGATGTAATAGCCAGTAAGAAGTAGTACAATTCAAGTTTTAGGTATCGATTATTGACTTTATAGCTGGCTTTGGTGCCTTGGACATGAGCTAGGACCTTAACATTCTGCATGAAAGGAGGAATAGCAGAGCTGTTTCACGGGAGAATGTGAAAAGTGTTCATATGTAGCAAAAACCTGAGAAATCGGTCAGTTTTCGTCATTTGTTATCGAATCGACTTAAAGCCAGATCGTCACATTGGCCGCTCTTCTCTCTGAAACGGTTGTACTTATCGTCTGCAAAGCTATGTCGCGTGCTGCGGTATGCTGAGACACTATGAGCACCATAGTAGAACACAGATGAAGCTTCTAAGTTGATGTAATTTCCAGTGAGAAGTAGTACAATTCAAGTTTTAGGTATCGGTTATTGACTTTTTACCCTTCTTTGGTGCCTTGGACATCATCTAGGAAATTAAGATTTTGCATGAAGGAGGACTAGCAGCCGAGTTGCACGGGAGAATGTGAATAGTGTTCATATGTAGTAAAAACCTGAGACATCCGTCCGTTTTCGTCATTTGTTATCGAATCGACTTAAAGCCAGATCGTCACATTGACCGCTCTTCTCTCTGAAACGGTTGTACTTATCGTCTGCAAAGCTATGTGGCGTTCTGCGGTATGCGGAGACAGTAAAAGCACCATAGTAGAACACAGATGATGCTTCTAAGTTGAAGTAATATCCAGTAAGATGTAGTACAATTCAAGTCTTAGGTATCGATTATTGACTTTTTACCATTCTTTGGTGCCTTGGACATGAGCTAGGACCTTAAGATTCTGCATGAAAGGAGGACTGGCAGCCGATTTGCACGGGAGAATGTGAAAAGTGTTCATATGTAGTAAAAACCTGAGAAATCCGTCCGTTTTCGTCATTTGTTATCGAATCGACTTAAAGCCAGATCGTCACATTGCCCGCTCTTCTCTCTGAAACGGTTGTACTTATCGATTGCAAAGCTATGTCGCGTGCTGCGGTATGCGGACACACTAAAAGCCCCATAGTAGAACACAGATGAAGCTTCTAAGTTGATGTAATAGCCAGTAAGAAGTAGTACAATTCAAGTTTTAGGTATCGATTATTGACTTTTTAGCTGGCTTTGGTGCCTTGGACATGAGCTAGGACCTTAAGATTCTGCATGAAAGGAGGACTAGCAGCCGAGTTGCACGGGAGAATGTGAAAAGTGTTCATACGTAGTAAAAACCTGAGAAATCCGTCCGTTTTCGTCATTAGTTATCGAATCGACTTCAAGCCAGATCGTAACATTGGCCGCTCTTCTCTCTGAAAAAGTTGTACTTATCGTCTGCAAAGCTATGTCGCGTACTGCGGTATGCGGACACACTAAAAGCACCATAGTAGAACACAGATGAAGCTTCTAAGTTGATGTAATAGCCAGTAAGAAGTAGTACAATTAAAGTTTTAGGTATCGGTTATTGACTTTTTACCCTTCTTTGGTGCTTTGGACATGAGCTAGGAAATTAAGATTTTGCATGAAGGAGGACTAGCAGCCGAGTTGCACGGGAGAATGTGAAAAGTGTTCATATGTAGTAAAAACCTGAGAAATCCGTCCGTTTTCGTCATTTGTTATCGAATCGACTTAAAGCCAGATCGTCACATTGGCCGCTCTTCTCTCTGAAACGGTTGTACTTATCGTCTGCAAAGCTATGTCGCGTGCTGCGGCATGCTGAGACACTAAAAGCACCATAGCAGAACACAGATGAAGCTTCTAAGTTGATGTAATAGCCAGTAAGAAGTAGTACAATTCAAGTTTTAGGTATTGAATATTGACTTTTTAGCTGGCTTTGGTGCCTTGGACTTGAGCTAGGACCTTAAGATTCTGCATGAAAGGAGGACTAGCAGCCGAGTTGCACAGGAGAATGTGAAAAGTGTTCATATGTAGTAAAAACCTGAGAAATCCGTCCGTTTTCGTCATTTGTTATCGAATCGACTTAAAGCCAGATCGTCACATTGGCCGCTCTTCTCTCTGAAACGGTTGTACTTATCGATTGCAAAGCTATGTCGCGTGCTGCGGTATGCGGAGACACTAAAAGCACCATAGTAGAACACAGATGAAACTTCTAAGTTGATGTAATAGCCAGTAAGAAGTAGTACAATACAAGTTTTAGTTATCGATTATTGACGTTTTAGCTGGCTTTGGTGCCTTGGACATGAGCTTTGACCTTAAGATTCTGCATTAAAGGAGGACTAGCAGCCTAGTTGCACGGAAAAATGTGAAAAGTGTTCAAATGTAGTAAAAACCTGAGAAATCCGTCCGTTTTCGTCATTTGTTATCGAATCGACTTAAAGCCAGATCGTCACATTGGCCGCTCTTCTCTCTGAAACGGTTGTACTTATCGACCGCAAAACTATGTCGCGTGCTGTGGTATGCGGAGACACTAAAAGCACCATAGTAGAACACAGATGAAGCTTCTAAGTTTATGTAATAGCCAGTAAGAAGTAGTACAATTCAAGTTTTAGGAATTGAATATTGAATTTTTAGCTGGCTTTGGTGCCTTGGACATGAGCTAGGACCTTAATATTCTGCATGAAAGGAGGAATAGCATCCGAGTTGCACGGGAGAATGTGAAAAGTGTTCAAATGTAGTAAAAACCTGAGAAATCCGTCCGTTTTCGTCATTTGTTATCGAATCGACTTAAAGCCAGATCGTCACATTGGCCGCTCTTCTCTCTGAAACGGTTGTACTTATCGTCTGCAAAGCTTTGTCGCGTGCTGCGGTATGCGGAGACACTAAAATCACCAGAGTAGAACACAGATGAAGCTTCTAAGTTGATGTAATAGCCAGTAAGAAGTAGTACAATTCAAGTTTTAGGTATCGATTATTGACTTTTTAGCTATCTTTGGTGCCTTGCACATGAGCTAGGACCTTAAGATTCTGCATGAACGGAGGATTAGCAGCGGAGTTGCACGGGAGAATGTGAAAAGTGTTCATATGTAGTACAAACCTGAGAAATCCGTCCGTTTTCGTCATTTGTTATCGAATCGACTTAAAGCCAGATCGTCACATTGGCCGCTCTTCTCTCTGAAACGGTTGTACTTATCGTCTGCAAAGCTATGTCGCGTACTGCGGTATGCGGAGACACTAAAATCACCATAGTAGAACACAGATGAAGCTTCTAAGTTGATGTAATAGCCAGTAAGAAGTAGTACAATTCAAGTTTTAGGTATCGATTATTGACTTTTTAGCTGGCTTTGGTGCCTTGGACATGAGCTAGGACCTTAACATTCTGCATGAAAGGAGGAATAGCAGAGCTGTTTCACGGGAGAATGTGAAAAGTGTTCATATGTAGTAAAAACCTGAGAAATCGGTCAGTTTTCGTCATTTGTTATCGAATCGACTTAAAGCCAGATCGTCACATTGGCCGCTCTTCTCTCTGAAACGGTTGTACTTATCGTCTGCAAAGCTATGTCGCGTGCTGCGGTATGCTGAGACACTATGAGCACCATAGTAGAACACAGATGAAGCTTCTAAGTTGATGTAATAGCCAGTAAGAAGTAGTACAATTCAAATTTTAGGTATTCAATATTGAATTTTTAGCTGGCTTTGGTGCCTTGGACATGAGCTAGGACCTTAAGATTCTGCATGAAAGGAGGACTAGCAGCCCTGTTGCACGGGAGAATGTGAAAAGTGTTCATACGTAGTAAAAACCTGAGAAATCCGTCCGTTTTCGTCATTAGTTATCGAATCGACTTCAAGCCAGATCGTCACATTGGCCGCTCTTCTCTCTGAAAAAGTTGTACTTATCGTCTGCAAAGCTATGTCGCGTGCTGCGGTATGCGGACACACTAAAAGCACCATAGTAGAACACAGATGAAGCTTCTAAGTTGATGTAATAGCCAGTAAGAAGTAGTACAATTCAAGTTTTAGGTATCGGTTATTGACTTTTTACCCTTCTTTGGTGCCTTGGACATGAGCTAGGAAATTAAGATTTTGCATGAAGGAGGATTAGCAGCCGAGTTGCACGGGAGAATGTGAAAAGTGTTCATATGTAGTAAAAACCTGAGACATCCGTCCGTTTTCGTCATTTGTTATCGAATGGACTTAAAGCCAGATCGTCACATTGGCCGCTCTTCTCTCTGAAACGGTTGTTCTTATCGTCTGCAAAGCTATGTGGCGTTCTGCGGTATGCGGAGACAGTAAAAGCACCATAGTAGAACACAGATGATGCTTCTAAGTTGATGTAATAGCCAGTAAGATATAGTACAATTCAAGTTTTAGGTATCGATTATTGACTTTTTAGCTGGCTTTGGTGCCTTGGACACGAGCTAGGACCTTAAGATTCTGCATGAAAGGAGGACTGGCAGCCGATTTGCACGGGAGAATGTGAAAAGTGTTCATACGTAGTAAAAACCTGAGAAATCCGTCCGTTTTCGTCATTAGTTATCGAATCGACTTTAAGCCAAATCGTCACATTGGCCGCTCTTCTCTCTGAAAAAGTTGTACTTATCGTCTGCAAAGCTATGTCGCGTGCTGCGGTATGCGGACACACTAAAAGCACCATAGTAGAACACAGATGAAGCTTCTAAGTTGATGTAATAGCCAGTAAGAAGTAGTACAATTCAAGTTTTAGGTATCGGTTATTGACTTTTTACACTTCTTTGGTGCCTTGGACATGAGCTAGGAAATTAAGATTTTGCATGAAGGAGGATTAGCAGCCGAGTTGCACGGGAGAATGTGAAAAGTGTTCATATGTAGTAAAAACCTGAGACATCCGTCCGTTTTCGTCATTTGTTATCGAATCGACTTAAAGCCAGATCGTAACATTGGCCGCTCTTCTCTCTGAAACGGTTGTACTTATCGTGTGCAAAGCTATGTGGCGTTCTGCGGTATGCGGAGACAGTAAAAGCACCATAGTAGAACACAGATGATGCTTCTAAGTTGATGTAATAGCCAGTAAGATATAGTACAATTCAAGTTTTAGGTATCGATTATTGACTTTTTAGCTGGCTTTGGTGCCTTGGACATGAGCTAGGACCTTAAGATTCTGCATGAAAGGAGGACTGGCAGCCGATTTGCACGGGAGAATGTGAAAAGTGTTCATATGTAGTAAAAACCTGAGAAATCCGTCCGTTTTCGTCATTGGTTATCGAATCGACTTAAAGCCAGATCGTCACATTGCCCGCTCTTCTCTCTGAAACGGTTGTACTTATCGATTGCAAAGCTGTGTCGCGTGCTGCGGTATGCGGACACACTAAAAGCACCATAGTAGAACACAGATGAAGCTTCTAAGTTGATGTAATAGCCAGTAAGAAGTAGTACAATTAAAGTTTTAGGTATCGGTTATTGACTTTTTACCCTTCTTTGGAGCTTTGGACATGAGCTAGGAAATTAAGATTTTGCATGAAGGAGGACTAGCAGCCGAGTTGCACGGGAGAATGTGAAAAGTGTTCATATGTAGTAAAAACCTGAGAAATCCGTCCGTTTTCGTCATTTGTTATCGAATCGACTTAAAGCCAGATCGTCACATTGGCCGCACTTCTCTCTGAAACGGCTGTACTTATCGTCTGCAAAGCTATGTCGCGTGCTGCGGCATGCTGAGACACTAAAAGCACCATAGCAGAACACAGATGAAGCTTCTAAGTTGATGTAATAGCCAGTAAGAAGTAGTACAATTCAAGTTTTAGGTATTGAATATTGACTTTTTAGCTGGCTTTGGTGCCTTGGACTTGAGCTAGGACCTTAAGATTCTGCATGAAAGGAGGACTAGCAGCCGAGTTGCACAGGAGAATGTGAAAAGTGTTAATATGTAGTAAAAACGTGAGAAATCCGTCCGTTTTCGTCATTTGTTATCGAATCGACTTAAAGCCAGATCGTCACATTGGCCGCTCTTCTCTCTGAAACGGTTGTACTTATCGATTGCAAAGCTATGTCGCGTGCTGCGGTATGCGGAGACACTAAAAGCACCATAGTAGAACACAGATGAAACTTCTAAGTTGATGTAATAGCCAGTAAGAAGTAGTACAATACAAGTTTTAGTTATCGATTATTGACGTTTTAGCTGGCTTTGGTGCCTTGGACATGAGCTAGGACCTTAAGATTCTGCATGAAAGGAGGACTAGCAGCCTAGTTGCACGGAAAAATGTGAAAAGTGTTCAAATGTAGTAAAAACCTGAGAAATCCGTCCGTTTTCGTCATTTGTTATCGAATCGACTTAAAGCCAGATCGTCACATTGGCCGCTCTTCTCTCTGAAACGGTTGTACTTATCGACTGCAAAATTATGTCGCGTGCTGTGGTATGCGGAGACACTAAAAGCACCATAGTAGAACACAGATGAAGCTTCTAAGTTTATGTAATAGCCAGTAAGAAGTAGTACAATTCAAGTTTTAGGTATTGAATATTGAATATTTAGCTGGCTTTGGTGCCTTGGACATGAGCTAGGACCTTAATATTCTGCATGAAAGGAGGACTAGCATCCGAGTTGCACGGGAGAATGTGAAAAGTGTTCAAATGTAGTAAAAACCTGAGAAATCCGTCCGTTTTCGTCATTTGTTATCGAATCGACTTAAAGCCAGATCGTCACATTGGCCGCTCTTCTCTCTGAAACGGTTGTACTTATCGTCTGCAAAGCTTTGTCGCGTGCTGCGGTATGCGGAGACACTAAAATCACCATAGTAGAACACAGATGAAGCTTCTAAGTTGATGTAATAGAAAGTAAGAAGTAGTACAATTCAAGTTTTAGGTATCGATTATTGACTTTTTAGCTATCTTTGGTGCCTTGCACATGAGCTAGGACCTTAAGATTCTGCATGAACGGAGGATTAGCAGCGGAGTTGCACGGGAGAATGTGAAAAGTGTTCATATGTAGTAAAAACATGAGAAATCCGTCCGTTTTCGTCATTTGTTATCGAATCAACTTAAAGCTAGATCGTCACATTGGCCGCTCTTCTCTCTGAAGCGGTTGTACTTATCGATTGCAAAGCTATGTCGCGTGCTGCGGTATGCGGAGACACTAAAAGCACCATAGTAGAACACAGATGAAGCTTCTAAGTTGATGTAATAGCCAGTAAGAAGTAGTACAATTCAAGTTTTAGGTATCGATTATTGACTTTTTAGCTGGCTTTGGTGCCTTGGACATTAGCTAGGACCTTAAGATTCTGCATGAAAGGAGGACTAGCAGCCGAGTTGCCCGGGAGAATGTGAAAAGTGTTCATACGTAGTAAAAACATGAGAAATCCGTCCGTTATCGTCATTAGTTATCGAATCGACTTCAAGCCAGATCGTCACATTGGCCGCTCTTCTCTCTGAAAAAGTTGTACTTATCGTGTGCAAAGCTATGTCGCGTGCTGCGGTATGCGGAGACACTAAAAGCACCATAGTAGAACACAGATGAAGCTTCTAAGTTGATGTAATAGCCAGTAAGAAGTAGTACAATTCAAGTTTTAGGTATCGGTTATTGACTTTTTACCCTTCTTTGGTGCCTTGGACATCAGCTAGGAAATTAAGATTTTGCATGAAGGAGGACTAGCAGCCGAGTTGCACGGGAGAATGTGAATAGTGTTCATATGTAGTAAAAACCTGAGACATCCGTCCGTTTTCGTCATTTGTTATCGAATCGACTTAAAGCCAGATCGTCACATTGGCCGCTCTTCTCTCTGAAACGGTTGTACTTATCGTCTGCAAAGCTATGTGGCGTTCTGCGGTATGCGGAGACAGTAAAAGCACCATAGTAGAACACAGATGAAGCTTCTAAGTTGATGTAATAGCCAGTAAGAAGTAGTACAATTAAAGTTTTAGGTATCGGTTATTGACTTTTTACCCTTCTTTGGTGCCTTGGACATGAGCTAGGAAATTAAGATTTTGCATGAAGGAGTACTAGCAGCCGAGTTGCACAGGAGAATGTGAATAGTGTTCATATGTAGTAAAAACCTGAGACATCCGTCCGTTTTCGTCATTTGTTATCGAATCGACTTAAAGCCAGATCGTCACACTGGCCGCTCTTCTCTCTGAAACGGTTGTACTTATCGTCTGCAAAGCTATGTGGCGTTCTGCGGTATGCGGAGACAGTAAAAGCACCATAGTAGAACACAGATGATGCTTCTAAGTTGATGTAATAGCCAGTAAGATATAGTACAATTCAAGTTTTAGGTATCGATTATTGACTTTTTAGCTGCCTTTGGTGCCTTGGACATGAGCTAGGACCTTAAGATTCTGCATGAAAGGAGGACTAGCAGCCGAGTTGCACAGGAGAATGTAAAAAGTGTTCATATGTAGTAAAAACCTGAGAAATCCGTCCGTTTTCGTCATTTGTTATCGAATCGACTTAAAGCCAGATCGTCACATTGGCCGCTCTTCTCTCTGAAACGGTTGTACTTATCGTCTGCAAAGCTATGTGGCGTTCTGCGGTATGCGGAGACAGTAAAAGCACCATATTAGAACACAGATGATGCTTCTAAGTTGATGTAATAGCCAGTAAGATATAGTACAATTCAAGTTTTAGGTATCGATTATTGACTTTTTAGCTGGCTTTGGTGCCTTGGACATGAGCTAGGACCTTAAGATTCTGCATGAAAGGAGGACTGGCAGCCGATTTGCACGGGAGAATGTGAAAAGTGTTCAAATGTAGTAAAAACCTGAGAAATCCGTCCGTTTTCGTCATTAGTTATCGAATCGACTTCAAGCCAGATCGTCACATTGGCCGCTCTTCTCTCTGAAAAAGTTGTACTTATCGTCTGCAAAGCTATGTCGCGTGCTGCGGTATGCGGACACACTAAAAGCACCATAGTAGAACACAGATGAAGCTTCTAAGTTGATGTAATAGCCAGTAAGAAGTAGTACAATTAAAGTTTTAGGTATCGGTTATTGACTTTTTACCCTTCTTTGGTGCCTTGGACATGAGCTAGGAAATTAAGATTTTGCATGAAGGAGGACTAGCAGCCGAGTTGCACGGGAGAATGTGAATAGTGTTCATATGTAGTAAAAACCTGAGACATCCGTCCGTTTTCGTCATTTGTTATCGAATCGACTTAAAGCCAGATCGTCACATTGGCCGCTCTTCTCTCTGAAACGGTTGTACTTATTGTCTGCAAAGCTATGTGGCGTTCTGCGGTATGCGGAGACAGTAAAAGCACCATATTAGAACACAGATGATGCTTCTAAGTTGATGTAATAGCTAGTAAGATATAGTACAATTAAAGTTTTAGGTATCGATTATTGACTTTTTAGCTGGCTTTGGTGCCTTGGACATGAGCTAGGACCTTAACATTCTGCATGAAAATAGGAATAGCAGCCGATTTGCACGGGAGAATGTGAAAAGTGTTCATATGTAGTAAAAACCTGAGAAATCCGTCCGTTTTCGTCATTTGTTATCGAATCGACTTAAAGCCAGATCGTAACATTGGCCGCTCTTCTCTCTGAAACGGTTGTACTTATCGACTGCAAAACTATGTCGCGTGCTGCGGTATGCGGAGACACTAAAAGCACCATAGTAGAACACAGATGAAGCTTCTAAGTTGATGTAATAGCCAGTAAGAAGTAGTACAATTCAAGTTTTAGGTATTGAATATTGAATTTTTAGCTGGCTTTGGTGCCTTGGACATGAGCTAGGACCTTATTATTCTGCATGAAAGGAGGACTAGCATCCGAGTTGCACGGGAGAATGTGAAAAGTGTTCAAATGTAGTAAAAACCTGAGAAATCCGTCCGTTTTCGTCATTTGTTATCGAATCGACTTAAAGCCTGATCGTCACATTGGCCGCTCTTCTCTCTGAAACGGTTGTACTTATCGTCTGCAAAGCTATGTCGCGTGCTGCGGTAAGCGGAGACACTAAAAGCACCATAGTAGAACACAGATGAAGCTTCTAAGTTGATGTAATAGCCAGTAAGAAGTAGTACAATTCAAGTTTTAGGTATCGATTATTGACTTTTTAGCTATCTTTGGTGCCTTGCACATGAGCTAGGACCTTAAGATTCTGCATGAACGGAGGATTAGCAGCGGAGTTGCACGGGAAAATGTGAAAAGTGTTCATATGTAGTAAAAACCTTAGAAATCCGTTCGTTATCGTCATTGTTATCGAATCGACTTAAAGCCAGATCGTCACATTAGCCGCTCTTCACTCTGAAACGGTTGTACTTATCGACTTCAAAGCTATGTCGCGTACTGCGGTATGCGGAGACACTAAAATCACCATAGTAGAACACAGATGAAGCTTCTAAGTTGATGTAATAGCCAGTAAGAAGTAGTACAATTCAAGTTTTAGGTATCTATTATTGACTTTTTAGCTGGCTTTGGTGCCTTGGACATGAGCTAGGACCTTAACATTCTGCATGAAAGGAGGAATAGCAGAGCTGTTGCACGGGAGAATGTGAAAAGTGTTCATATGTAGTAAAAACCTGAGAAATCGGTCAGTTTTCGTCATTTGTTATCGAATCGACTTAAAGCCAGATCGTCACATTGGCCGCTCTTCTCTCTGAAAAAGTTGTACTTATCGTCTGCAAAGCTATGTCGCGTGCTGCGGTATGCGGACACACTAAAAGCACCATAGTAGAACACAGATGAAGCTTCTAAGTTGATGTAATAGCCAGTAAGAAGTAGTACAATTCAAGTTTTAGGTATCGGTTATTGACTTTTTACCCTTCTTTGGTGCCTTGGACATGAGCTAGGAAATTAAGATTTTGCATGAAGGAGGATTAGCAGCCGAGTTGCACGGGAGAATGTGAAAAGTGTTCATATGTAGTAAAAACCTGAGACATCCGTCCGTTTTCGTCATTTGTTATCGAATCGACTTAAAGCCAGATCGTCACATTGGCCGCTCTTCTCTCTGAAACGGTTGTACTTATCGTCTGCAAAGCTATGTGGCGTTCTGCGGTATGCGGAGACAGTAAAAGCACCATAGTAGAACACAGATTATGCTTCTAAGTTGATGTAATAGCCAGTAAGATATAGTACAATTCAAGTTTTAGGTATCGATTATTGACTTTTTAGCTGGCTTTGGTGCCTTGGACATGAGCTAGGACCTTAAGATTCTGCATGAAAGGAGGACTGGCAGCCGATTTGCACGGGAGAATGTGAAAAGTGTTCATATGTAGTAAAAACCTGAGAAATCCGTCCGTTTTCGTCATTTGTTATCGAATCGACTTAAAGCCAGATCGTCACATTGCCCGCTCTTCTCTCTGAAACGGTTGTACTTATCGATTGCAAAGCTATGTCGCGTGCTGCGGTATGCGGACACACTAAAAGCACCATAGTAGAACACAGATGAAGCTTCTAAGTTGATGTAATAGCCAGTAAGAAGTAGTACAATTCAAGTTTTAGGTATCGATTATTGACTTTTTAGCTGGCTTTGGTGCCTTGGACATGAGCTAGGACCTTAAGATTCTGCATGAAAGGAGGACTAGCAGCCGAGTTGCACGGAAGAATGTGAAAAGTGTTCATACGTAGTAAAAACCTGAGAAATCCGTCCGTTTTCGTCATTAGTTATCGAATGGACTTCAAGCCAGATCGTCACATTGGCCGCTCTTCTCTCTGAAAAAGTTGTACTTATCGTCTGCAAAGCTATGTCGCGTGCTGCGGTATGCGGACACACTAAAAGCACCATAGTAGAACACAGATGAAGCTTCTAAGTTGATGTAATAGCCAGTAAGAAGTAGTACAATTAAAGTTTTAGGTATCGGTTATTGACTTTTTACCCTTCTTTGGTGCTTTGGACATGAGCTAGGAAATTAAGATTTTGCATGAAGGAGGACTAGCAGCCGAGTTGCACGGGAGAATGTGAAAAGTGTTCATATGTAGTAAAAACCTGAGAAATCCGTCCGTTTACGTCATTTGTTATCGAATCGACTTAAAGCCAGATCGTCACATTGGCCGCTCTTCTCTCTGAAACGGTTGTACTTATCGTCTGCAAAGCCATGTCGCGTGCTGCGGCATGCTGAGACACTAAAAGCACCATAGCAGAACACAGATGAAGCTTCTAAGTTGATGTAATAGCCAGTAAGAAGTAGTACAATTCAAGTTTTAGGTATTGAATATTGACTTTTTAGCTGGCTTTGGTGCCTTGGACTTGAGCTAGGACCTTAAGATTCTGCATGAAAGGAGGCCTAGCAGCCGAGTTGCACAGGAGAATGTGAAAAGTGTTCATATGTAGTAAAAACCTGAGAAATCCGTCCGTTTTCGTCATTTGTTATCGAATCGACTTAAAGCCAGATCGTCACATTGGCCGCTCTTCTCTCTGAAACGGTTGTACTTATCGATTGCAAAGCCATGTCGCGTGCTGCGGTATGCCGAGACACTAAAAGCACCATAGTAGAACACAGATGAAACTTCTAAGTTGATGTAATAGCCAGTAAGAAGTAGTACAATACAAGTTTTAGTTATCGATTATTGACGTTTTAGCTGGCTTTGGTGCCTTGGACTTGAGCTAGGACCTTAATATTCTGCATGAAAGGAGGACTAGCATCCGAGTTGCACGGGAGAATGTGAAAAGTGTTCAAATGTAGTAAAAACCTGAGAAATCCGTCCGTTTTCGTCATTTGTTATCGAATCGACTTAAAGCCAGATCGTCACATTGGCCGCTCTTCTCTCTGAAACGGTTGTACTTATCGTCTGCAAAGCTTTGTCGCGTGCTGCGGTATGCGGAGACACTAAAATCACCATAGTAGAACACAGATGAAGCTTCTAAGTTGATGTAATAGCCAGTAAGAATTAGTACAATTCAAGTTTTAGGTATCGATTATTGACTTTTTAGCTATCTTTGGTGCATTGCACATGAGCTAGGACTTTAAGATTCTGCATGAACGGAGGATTAGCAGCGGAGTTGCACGGGAGAATGTGAAAAGTGTTCATATGTAGTAAAAACATGAGAAATCCGTCCGTTTTCGTCATTTGTTATCGAATCAACTTAAAGCTAGATCGTCACATTGGCCGCTCTTCTCTCTGAAACGGTTGTACTTATCGATTGCAAAGCTATGTCGCGTGCTGCGGTATGCGGAGACACTAAAAGCACCATAGCAGAACACAGATGAAGCTTCTAAGTTGATGTAATAGCCAGTAAGAAGTAGTACAATTCAAGTTTTAGGTATCGATTATTGACTTTTTAGCTGGCTTTGGTGCCTTGGACATGAGCTAGGACCTTAAGATTCTGCATGAAAGGAGGACTAGCAGCCGAGTTGCACGGGAGAATGTGAAAAGTGTTCATACGTAGTAAAAACATGAGAAATCCGTCCGTTTTCGTCATTAGTTATCGAATCGACTTCAAGCCAGATCGTCACATTGGCCGCTCTTCTCTCTGAAAAAGTTGTACTTATCGTCTGCAAAGCTATGTCGCGTGCTGCGGTATGCGGACACACTAAAAGCACCATAGTAGAACACAGATGAAGCTTCTAAGTTGATGTAATAGCCAGTAAGAAGTAGTACAATTCAAGTTTTAGGTATCGGTTATTGACTTTTTACCCTTCTTTGGTGCCTTGGACATCAGCTAGGAAATTAAGATTTTGCATGAAGGAGGACTAGCAGCCGAGTTGCACGGGAGAATGTGAATAGTGTTCATATGTAGTAAAAACCTGAGACATCCGTCCGTTTTCGTCATTTGTTATCGAATCGACTTAAAGCCAGATCGTCACATTGGCCGCTCTTCTCTCTGAAACGGTTGTACTTATCGTCTGCAAAGCTATGTGGCGTTCTGCGGTATACGGAGACAGTAAAAGCACCATAGTAGAACACAGATGATGCTTCTAAGTTGATGTAATAGCCAGTAAGATATAGTACAATTCAAGTTTTAGGTATCGATTATTGACTTTTTAGCTGGCTTTGGTGCCTTGGACATGAGCTAGGACCTTAAGATTCTGCATGAAAGGAGGACTGGCAGCCGATTTGCACGGGAGAATGTGAAAAGTGTTCATATGTAGTAAAAACCTGAGAAATCCGTCCGTTCTCGTCATTTGTTATCGAATCGACTTAAAGCCAGATCGTCACATTGGCCGCTCTTCTCTCTGAAAAAGTTGTACTTATCGTCTGCAAAGCTATGTCGCGTGCTGCGGTATGCGGACACACTAAAAGCACCATAGTAGAACACAGATGAAGCTTCTAAGTTGATGTAATAGCCAGTAAGAAGTAGTACAATTCAAGTTTTAGGTATCGGTTATTGACTTTTTACCCTTCTTTGGTGCCTTGGACATCAGCTAGGAAATTAAGATTTTGCATGAAGGAGGACTAGCAGCCGAGTTGCACGGGAGAATGTGAAAAGTGTTCATATGTAGTAAAAACCTGAGAAATCCGTCCGTTTACGTCATTTGTTATCGAATCGACTTAAAGCCAGATCGTCACATTGGCCGCTCTTCTCTCTGAAACGGTTGTACTTATCGTCTGCAAAGCCATGTCGCGTGCTGCGGCATGCTGAGACACTAAAAGCACCATAGCAGAACACAGATGAAGCTTCTAAGTTGATGTAATAGCCAGTAAGAAGTAGTACAATTCAAGTTTTAGGTATTGAATATTGACTTTTTAGCTGGCTTTGGTGCCTTGGACTTGAGCTAGGACCTTAAGATTCTGCATGAAAGGAGGACTAGCAGCCGAGTTGCACAGGAGAATGTGAAAAGTGTTCATATGTAGTAAAAACCTGAGAAATCCGTCCGTTCTCGTCATTTGTTATCGAATCGACTTAAAGCCAGATCGTCACATTGGCCGCTCTTCTCTCTGAAAAAGTTGTACTTATCGTCTGCAAAGCTATGTCGCGTGCTGCGGTATGCGGACACACTAAAAGCACCATAGTAGAACACAGATGAAGCTTCTAAGTTGATGTAATAGCCAGTAAGAAGTAGTACAATTCAAGTTTTAGGTATCGGTTATTGACTTTTTACCCTTCTTTGGTGCCTTGGACATCAGCTAGGAAATTAAGATTTTGCATGAAGGAGGACTAGCAGCCGAGTTGCACGGGAGAATGTGAAAAGTGTTCATATGTAGTAAAAACCTGAGAAATCCGTCCGTTTACGTCATTTGTTATCGAATCGACTTAAAGCCAGATCGTCACATTGGCCGCTCTTCTCTCTGAAACGGTTGTACTTATCGTCTGCAAAGCCATGTCGCGTGCTGCGGCATGCTGAGACACTAAAAGCACCATAGCAGAACACAGATGAAGCTTCTAAGTTGATGTAATAGCCAGTAAGAAGTAGTACAATTCAAGTTTTAGGTATTGAATATTGACTTTTTAGCTGGCTTTGGTGCCTTAGACTTGAGCTAGGACCTTAAGATTCTGCATGAACGGAGGATTAGCAGCGGAGTTGCACGGGAGAATGTGAAAAGTGTTCATATGTAGTAAAAACATGAGAAATCCGTCCGTTTTCGTCATTTGTTATCGAATCAACTTAAAGCTAGATCGTCACATTGGCCGCTCTTCTCTCTGAAACGGTTGTACTTATCGATTGCAAAGCTATGTCGCGTGCTGCGGTATGCGGAGACACTAAAAGCACCATAGCAGAACACAGATGAAGCTTCTAAGTTGATGTAATAGCCAGTAAGAAGTAGTACAATTCAAGTTTTAGGTATCGATTATTGACTTTTTAGCTGGCTTTGGTGCCTTGGACACGAGCTAGGACCTTAAGATTCTGCATGAAAGGAGGACTGGCAGCCGATTTGCACGGGAGAATGTGAAAAGTGTTCATACGTAGTAAAAACCTGAGAAATCCGTCCGTTTTCGTCATTAGTTATCGAATCGACTTTAAGCCAAATCGTCACATTGGCCGCTCTTCTCTCTGAAAAAGTTGTACTTATCGTCTGCAAAGCTATGTCGCGTGCTGCGGTATGCGGACACACTAAAAGCACCATAGTAGAACACAGATGAAGCTTCTAAGTTGATGTAATAGCCAGTAAGAAGTAGTACAATTCAAGTTTTAGGTATCGGTTATTGACTTTTTACACTTCTTTGGTGCCTTGGACATGAGCTAGGAAATTAAGATTTTGCATGAAGGAGGATTAGCAGCCGAGTTGCACGGGAGAATGTGAAAAGTGTTCATATGTAGTAAAAACCTGAGACATCCGTCCGTTTTCGTCATTTGTTATCGAATCGACTTAAAGCCAGATCGTAACATTGGCCGCTCTTCTCTCTGAAACGGTTGTACTTATCGTGTGCAAAGCTATGTCGCGTTCTGCGGTATGCGGAGACAGTAAAAGCACCATAGTAGAACACAGATGATGCTTCTAAGTTGATGTAATAGCCAGTAAGATATAGTACAATTCAAGTTTTAGGTATCGATTATTGACTTTTTAGCTGGCTTTGGTGCCTTGGACATGAGCTAGGACCTTAAGATTCTGCATGAAAGGAGGACTGGCAGCCGATTTGCACGGGAGAATGTGAAAAGTGTTCATATGTAGTAAAAACCTGAGAAATCCGTCCGTTTTCGTCATTTGTTATCGAATCGACTTAAAGCCAGATCGTCACATTGCCCGCTCTTCTCTCTGAAACGGTTGTACTTATCGATTGCAAAGCTGTGTCGCGTGCTGCGGTATGCGGACACACTAAAAGCACCATAGTAGAACACAGATGAAGCTTCTAAGTTGATGTAATAGCCAGTAAGAAGTAGTACAATTAAAGTTTTAGGTATCGGTTATTGACTTTTTACCCTTCTTTGGAGCTTTGGACATGAGCTAGGAAATTAAGATTTTGCATGAAGGAGGACTAGCAGCCGAGTTGCACGGGAGAATGTGAAAAGTGTTCATATGTAGTAAAAACCTGAGAAATCCGTCCGTTTTCGTCATTTGTTATCGAATCGACTTAAAGCCAGATCGTCACATTGGCCGCACTTCTCTCTGAAACAGCTGTACTTATCGTCTGCAAAGCTATGTCGCGTGCTGCGGCATGCTGAGACACTAAAAGCACCATAGCAGAACACAGATGAAGCTTCTAAGTTGATGTAATAGCCAGTAAGAAGTAGTACAATTCAAGTTTTAGGTATTGAATATTGACTTTTTAGCTGGCTTTGGTGCCTTGGACTTGAGCTAGGACCTTAAGATTCTGCATGAAAGGAGGACTAGCAGCCGAGTTGCACAGGAGAATGTGAAAAGTGTTAATATGTAGTAAAAACGTGAGAAATCCGTCCGTTTTCGTCATTTGTTATCGAATCGACTTAAAGCCAGATCGTCACATTGGCCGCTCTTCTCTCTGAAACGGTTGTACTTATCGATTGCAAAGCTATGTCGCGTGCTGCGGTATGCGGAGACACTAAAAGCACCATAGTAGAACACAGATGAAACTTCTAAGTTGATGTAATAGCCAGTAAGAAGTAGTACAATACAAGTTTTAGTTATCGATTATTGACGTTTTAGCTGGCTTTGGTGCCTTGGACATGAGCTAGGACCTTAAGATTCTGCATGAAAGGAGGACTAGCAGCCTAGTTGCACGGAAAAATGTGAAAAGTGTTCAAATGTAGTAAAAACCTGAGAAATCCGTCCGTTTTCGTCATTTGTTATCGAATCGACTTAAAGCCAGATCGTCACATTGGCCGCTCTTCTCTCTGAAACGGTTGTACTTATCGACTGCAAAATTATGTCGCGTGCTGTGGTATGCGGAGACACTAAAAGCACCATAGTAGAACACAGATGAAGCTTCTAAGTTTATGTAATAGCCAGTAAGAAGTAGTACAATTCAAGTTTTAGGTATTGAATATTGAATATTTAGCTGGCTTTGGTGCCTTGGACATGAGCTAGGACCTTAATATTCTGCATGAAAGGAGGACTAGCATCCGAGTTGCACGGGAGAATGTGAAAAGTGTTCAAATGTAGTAAAAACCTGAGAAATCCGTCCGTTTTCGTCATTTGTTATCGAATCGACTTAAAGCCAGATCGTCACATTGGCCGCTCTTCTCTCTGAAACGGTTGTACTTATCGTCTGCAAAGCTTTGTCGCGTGCTGCGGTATGCGGAGACACTAAAATCACCATAGTAGAACACAGATGAAGCTTCTAAGTTGATGTAATAGAAAGTAAGAAGTAGTACAATTCAAGTTTTAGGTATCGATTATTAACTTTTTAGCTATCTTTGGTGCCTTGCACATGAGCTAGGACCTTAAGATTCTGCATGAACGGAGGATTAGCAGCGGAGTTGCACGGGAGAATGTGAAAAGTGTTCATATGTAGTAAAAACATGAGAAATCCGTCCGTTTTCGTCATTTGTTATCGAATCAACTTAAAGCTAGATCGTCACATTGGCCGCTCTTCTCTCTGAAACGGTTGTACTTATCGATTGCAAAGCTATGTCGCGTGCTGCGGTATGCGGAGACACTAAAAGCACCATAGTAGAACACAGATGAAGCTTCTAAGTTGATGTAATAGCCAGTAAGAAGTAGTACAATTCAAGTTTTAGGTATCGATTATTGACTTTTTAGCTGGCTTTGGTGCCTTGGACATTAGCTAGGACCTTAAGATTCTGCATGAAAGGAGGACTAGCAGCCGAGTTGCCCGGGAGAATGTGAAAAGTGTTCATACGTAGTAAAAACATGAGAAATCCGTCCGTTTTCGTCATTAGTTATCGAATCGACTTCAAGCCAGATCGTCACATTGGCCGCTCTTCTCTCTGAAAAAGTTGTACTTATCGTGTGCTAAGCTATGTCGCGTGCTGCGGTATGCGGAGACACTAAAAGCACCATAGTAGAACACAGATGAAGCTTCTAAGTTGATGTAATAGCCAGTAAGAAGTAGTACAATTCAAGTTTTAGGTATCGGTTATTGACTTTTTACCCTTCTTTGGTGCCTTGGACATCAGCTAGGAAATTAAGATTTTGCATGAAGGAGGACTAGCAGCCGAGTTGCACGGGAGAATGTGAATAGTGTTCATATGTAGTAAAAACCTGAGACATCCGTCCGTTTTCGTCATTTGTTATCGAATCGACTTAAAGCCAGATCGTCACATTGGCCGCTCTTCTCTCTGAAACGGTTGTACTTATCGTCTGCAAAGCTATGTCGCATGCTGCGGCATGCTGAGACACTAAAAGCTCCATAGCAGAACACAGATGAAGCTTCTAAGTTGATGTAATTTCCAGTAAGAAGTAGTACAATTCAAGTTTTAGGTATCGGTTATTGACTTTTTACCCTTCTTTGGTGCCTTGGACATGAGCTAGGAAATTAAGATTTTGCATGAAGGAGTACTAGCAGCCGAGTTGCACAGGAGAATGTGAATAGTGTTCATATGTAGTAAAAACCTGAGACATCCGTCCGTTTTCGTCATTTGTTATCGAATCGACTTAAAGCCAGATCGTCACACTGGCCGCTCTTCTCTCTGAAACGGTTGTACTTATCGTCTGCAAAGCTATGTGGCGTTCTGCGGTATGCGGAGACAGTAAAAGCACCATAGTAGAACACAGATGATGCTTCTAAGTTGATGTAATAGCCAGTAAGATATAGTACAATTCAAGTTTTAGGTATCGATTATTGACTTTTTAGCTGCCTTTGGTGCCTTGGACATGAGCTAGGACCTTAAGATTCTGCATGAAAGGAGGACTAGCAGCCGAGTTGCACAGGAGAATGTGAAAAGTGTTCATATGTAGTAAAAACCTGAGAAATCCGTCCGTTTTCGTCATTTGTTATCGAATCGACTTAAAGCCAGATCGTCACATTGGCCGCTCTTCTCTCTGAAACGGTTGTACTTATCGTCTGCAAAGCTATGTGGCGTTCTGCGGTATGCGGAGACAGTAAAAGCACCATATTAGAACACAGATGATGCTTCTAAGTTGATGTAATAGCCAGTAAGATATAGTACAATTCAAGTTTTAGGTATCGATTATTGACTTTTTAGCTGGCTTTGGTGCCTTGGACATGAGCTAGGACCTTAAGATTCTGCATGAAAGGAGGACTGGCAGCCGATTTGCACGGGAGAATGTGAAAAGTGTTCAAATGTAGTAAAAACCTGAGAAATCCGTCCGTTTTCGTCATTAGTTATCGAATCGACTTCAAGCCAGATCGTCACATTGGCCGCTCTTCTCTCTGAAAAAGTTGTACTTATCGTCTGCAAAGCTATGTCGCGTGCTGCGGTATGCGGACACACTAAAAGCACCATAGTAGAACACAGATGAAGCTTCTAAGTTGATGTAATAGCCAGTAAGAAGTAGTACAATTAAAGTTTTAGGTATCGGTTATTGACTTTTTACCCTTCTTTGGTGCCTTGGACATGAGCTAGGAAATTAAGATTTTGCATGAAGGAGGACTAGCAGCCGAGTTGCACGGGAGAATGTGAATAGTGTTCATATGTAGTAAAAACCTGAGACATCCGTCCGTTTTGGTCATTTGTTATCGAATCGACTTAAAGCCAGATCGTCACATTGGCCGCTCTTCTCTCTGAAACGGTTGTACTTATTGTCTGCAAAGCTATGTGGCGTTCTGCGGTATGCGGAGACAGTAAAAGCACCATATTAGAACACAGATGATGCTTCTAAGTTGATGTAATAGCTAGTAAGATATAGTACAATTAAAGTTTTAGGTATCGATTATTGACTTTTTAGCTGGCTTTGGTGCCTTGGACATGAGCTAGGACCTTAACATTCTGCATGAAAATAGGAATAGCAGCCGATTTGCACGGGAGAATGTGAAAAGTGTTCATATGTAGTAAAAACCTGAGAAATCCGTCCGTTTTCGTCATTTGTTATCGAATCGACTTAAAGCCAGATCGTAACATTGGCCGCTCTTCTCTCTGAAACGGTTGTACTTATCGACTGCAAAACTATGTCGCGTGCTGCGGTATGCGGAGACACTAAAAGCACCATAGTAGAACACAGATGAAGCTTCTAAGTTGATGTAATAGCCAGTAAGAAGTAGTACAATTCAAGTTTTAGGTATTGAATATTGAATTTTTAGCTGGCTTTGGTGCCTTGGACATGAGCTAGGACCTTATTATTCTGCATGAAAGGAGGACTAGCATCCGAGTTGCACGGGAGAATGTGAAAAGTGTTCAAATGTAGTAAAAACCTGAGAAATCCGTCCGTTTTCGTCATTTGTTATCGAATCGACTTAAAGCCTGATCGTCACATTGGCCGCTCTTCTCTCTGAAACGGTTGTACTTATCGTCTGCAAAGCTATGTCGCGTGCTGCGGTAAGCGGAGACACTAAAAGCACCATAGTAGAACACAGATGAAGCTTCTAAGTTGATGTAATAGCCAGTAAGAAGTAGTACAATTCAAGTTTTAGGTATCGATTATTGACTTTTTAGCTATCTTTGGTGCCTTGCACATGAGCTAGGACCTTAAGATTCTGCATGAACGGAGGATTAGCAGCGGAGTTGCACGGGAAAATGTGAAAAGTGTTCATATGTAGTAAAAACCTTAGAAATCCGTTCGTTATCGTCATTGTTATCGAATCGACTTAAAGCCAGATCGTCACATTAGCCGCTCTTCACTCTGAAACGGTTGTACTTATCGACTTCAAAGCTATGTCGCGTACTGCGGTATGCGGAGACACTAAAATCACCATAGTAGAACACAGATGAAGCTTCTAAGTTGATGTAATAGCCAGTAAGAAGTAGTACAATTCAAGTTTTAGGTATCTATTATTGACTTTTTAGCTGGCTTTGGTGCCTTGGACATGAGCTAGGACCTTAACATTCTGCATGAAAGGAGGAATAGCAGAGCTGTTGCACGGGAGAATGTGAAAAGTGTTCATATGTAGTAAAAACCTGAGAAATCCGTCCGTTTTCGTCATTAGTTATCGAATCGACTTCAAGCCAGATCGTCACTTTGGCCGCTCTTCTCTCTGAAAAAGTTGTACTTATCGTCTGCAAAGCTATGTCGCGTGCTGCGGTATGCGGACACACTAAAAGCACCATAGTAGAACACAGATGAAGCTTCTAAGTTGATGTAATAGCCAGTAAGAAGTAGTACAATTCAAGTTTTAGGTATCGGTTATTGACTTTTTACCCTTCTTTGGTGCCTTGGACATGAGCTAGGAAATTAAGATATTGCATGAAGGAGGACTAGCAGCCGAGTTGCACGGGAGAATGTGACAAGTGTTCATATGTAGTAAAAACCTGAGACATCCGTCCGTTTTCGTCATTTGTTATCGAATCAACTTAAAGCCAGATCGTCACATTGGCCGCTCTTCTCTCTGAAACGGTTGTACTTATCAATTGCAAAGCTATGTCGCGTGCTGCGGTATGCGGAGACACTAAAAGCGTCATAGTAGAACACAGATGAAGCTTCTAAGTTGATGTAATAGCCAGTAAGAAGTAGTACAATTCAAGTTTTAGGTATCGATTATTGACTTTTTAGCTGCCCTTGGTTCCTTGGACATGAGCTAGGACCTTAAGATTCTGCATGAAAGGAGGACTAGCAGCCGAGTTGCACGGGAGAATGTAAAAAGTGTTCATATGTAGTAAAAACCTGAGAAATCCGTCCGTTTTCGTCATTTGTTATCGAATCGACTTAAAGCAAGATCGTCACATTAGCCGCAATTCTCTCTGAAACGGTTGTACTTATCGACTGCAAAGCTATGTCGCGTGCTGCGGTATGCGGAGACACTAAAAGCACCATAGTAGAACACAGATGAAGCTTCTAAGTTGATGTAATAGCCAGTAAGAAGTAGTACCATTCAAGTTTTATTTATCGATTATTGACTTTTTAGCTGGCTTTGGTGCTTTGGACATGAGCTAGGACCTTAAGATTCTGCATGAAAGGAGGACTAGCAGCCGAGTTGCACGGGAGAATGTGAAAAGTGTTCATATGTAGTAAAAACCAGATAAATCCGTCCGTGTTCAACATTTGTTATCGAATCGACTTAAAGCCAGATCGTCACATTGGCCGCTCTTCTCTCTGAAACGGTTGTACTTATCGTCTGCAAATCTATGTCGAGTGCTGCGGCATGCGGAGACACTAAAAGCACCATAGTAGAACACAGATGAAGCTTCTAAGTTGATGTAATAGCCAGTAAGTAGTAGTAAAATTCAAGTTTAAGTATCGATTGTTGCTTCTTACCCTTCTTTGGTGCTTTGGGCATGAGCTAGGAACTTAAGATTTTGCATGATAGGAGGTCTAGCAGCCGCGTTGCACGTGAGAATGTGAAAAGTGTTCATATGTAGTAAAAACCAGAGAAATCCGTCCGTGTTCGACATTTGTTATCGAATCGACTTAAAGCCAGATCGTCACATTGGCCGCTCTTCTCTCTCAAACGGTTGTACTTATCGACTGCAAAACTATGTCGCGTTCTGCGGTATGCGGAGACACTAAAAGCACCATAGTAGAACACAGAGAAGCTTCTAAGTTGATGTAATAGTCTGTAAGAAGTAGTTCAATTCAAGTTTTAGGTATTGATTATTGACTTTTTAGCTGGCTTTGGTGCCTTGGACATGAGCTAGGACGTTAAGATTCTGCATGAAAGGAGGACTAGCAGCCGAGTTGCACGGGAGAATATGAAAAGTGTTCATATGTAGTAAAAACCAGAGAAATCCGTCCGTGTTCGACATTTGTTTTCGAATCGACTTAAAGCCAGATCGTAACATTGGCCGCTCTTCTCTCTGAAACGGTTGTACTTATCGTCTGCAAAGCTATGTCGAGTGCTGCGGCATGCGGAGACACTAAAAGCACCATAGTAGAACACAGATGAAGCTTCTAAGTTGATGTAATAGCCAGTAAGAAGTAGTACAATTCAAGTTTTAAGTATCGATTGTTGACTTTTTACCCTTCTTTGGTGCCTTGGACATCAGCTAGGAAATTAAGATTTTGCATGATAGGAGGTCTAGCAGCCGCGTTGCACGTGAGAATGTGAAAAGTGTTCATATGTAGTAAAAACCTGAGAAATCCGTCCGTTTTCGTCATTTGTTGTCGAATCGACTTAAAGCCAGATCGTCACATTGGCCGCTCTTCTCTTTGAAACGGTGGTACTTATCGTCTGCCAAGCTACGTGTCGTGCTGCGGTATGCGGAGACACTAAAAGCACCATAGTAGAACACAGATGAAGCTTCTAAGTTGATGTAATATCCAGTAAGAAGTAGTACAATTCAAGTCGTAGGTATCGATTATTGACTTTCTAGCTGGCTTTGGTGCCTTGGACAAGAGCTAGGACCTTAAGATTCTGCATGAAAGGAGGACTGGCAGCCGATTTGCACGGGAGAATGTGAAAAGTGTTCATATGTAGTAAAAACCTGAGAAATCCGTCCGTTTTCGTCATTTGTTATCGAATCGACTTAAAGCCAGATCGTCACATTGGCCGCTCTTCTCTCTGAAACGGTTGTGCTTATCGTCTGCAAAGCTATGTCGCGTGCTGCGGTATGTGGAGACACTAAAAGCACCATAGTAAAACACAGATGAAGCTTCTAAGTTGATGTAATAGCCAGTAAGAAGTAGTACAATTCAAGTTTTAGGTATCGTTTATTGACTCTTTAGCTGGCTTTGGTGCCTTGGACATGAGCTAGGACCTTAAGATTCTGCATGAAAGGAGGACTAGCAGCCGAGTTGCACGGGAGAATGTGAAAAGTGTTCATATTTAGTAAAAACCTGAGAAATCCGTCCGTTTTCGTCATTTGTTATCGAATCGACTTAAAGCCAGATCGTCACATTGGCTGCTCTTCTCTCCGAAACACTTGTACTTATCGTCTGCAAAGCTATGTCGCGTGCTACGGTATGCTGATACACTAAAAGCACCATAGTAGAACACAGATGAAGCTTCTATGTTGATGTAATAGCCAGGAAGAAGTAGTACAATTCAAGTTTTAGGTATCGATTACATCTACATCTACATCTACATCCGTACTCCGCAAGCCACCTGACGGTGTGTGGCGGAGGGTACCCTGAGTACCTCTATCGGTTCTCCCTTCTATTCCAGTCTCGTATTGTACGTGGAAAGAAGGATTGTCGGTATGCTTCTGTGTGGGCTCTAATCTCTCTGATTTTATCTTCATGGTCTCTTCGCGAGATATACGTAGGAGGGAGCAATATACTGCTTGACTCTTCGGTGAAGGTATGTTCTCGAAACTTTAACAAAAGCCCGTACCGAGCTACTGAGCGTCTCTCCTGCAGAGTCTTCCACTGGAGTTTATCTATCATCTCCGTAACGCTTTCGCAATTACTAAATGATCCTGTAACGAAGCGCGCTGCTCTCCGTTGGATCTTCTCTATCTCTTCTATCAACCCTACCTGGTGCGGATCCCACACTGCTGAGCAGTATTCAAGCATTGGGCGAACAAGTGTACTGAAACCTACTTCCTTTGTTGTCGGATTGCATTTCCTTAGGATTCTTCCAATGAATCTCAGTCTGGCATCTGCTTTACCGACGATCAACTTTATATGATCATTCCATTTTAAATCACTCCTAATGCGTACTCCCAGATAATTTATGGAATTAACTGCTTCCAGTTGCTGACCTGCTATTTTGTAGCTAAATGATAAGGGACCTATCTTTCTATGTATTCGCATCACATTACACTTCGCTACATTGAGATTCAATTGCCATTCCGTGCACCATGTGTCAATTCGCTGCAGATCCTCCTGCATTTCAGTACAATTTTCCATTGTTGCAACCTCTCGATACACCACAGCATCATCTGCAAAAAGCCTCAGTGAACTTCCGATGTCATCCACCAGGTCATTTATGTATATTGTGAACAGCAACGGTCCTATGACACTCCCCTGCGGCACACCTGAAATCACTCTTACTTCGGAAGACTTCTCTCCATTGAGACCTTTTAGCTGGCTTTGGTGCCTTGGACATGAGCTAATACCTTAACATTCTGCATGAAAATAGGGATAGCAGCCGATTTGCACGGGAGAATGTGAAAAGAGTTCATATGTAGTAAAAACCTGAGTAATCCGTCCGTTTTCGTCATTTGTTATCGAATCGACTTAAAGCCAGATCGTCACATTGGCCGCTCTTCTCTCTGAAACGGTTGTACTTATCGATTGCAAAGCTATGTCGCGTGCTGCGGTATGCGGAGACACTAAAAGCACCATAGTAGAACACAGATGAAACTTCTAAGTTGATGTAATAGCCAGTAAGAAGTAGTACAATACACGTTTTAGTTATCGATTATTGACGTTTTAGCTGGCTTTGGTGCCTTGGACATGAGCTAGGACCTTAAGATTCTGCATGAAAGGAGGACTAGCAGCCTAGTTGCACGGGAAAATGTGAAAAGTGTTCAAATGTAGTAAAAACCCGAGAAATCCGTCCGTTTTCGTCATTTGTTATCGAATCGACTTAAAGTCAGATCGTCACATTGGCCGCTCTTCTCTCTGAAACGCTCGTAGTTATCGTCTGCAAAGCTATGTCGCGTGCTGCGGTATGCGGAGACACTAAAAGCACCATAGTAGAACACAGATGAAGCTTCTAAGTTGATGTAATACAAAGGAAGAAGTAGTACAATTCAAGTTTTAGGTATCGATTATTGACTTTTTAGCTGGCTTTGGTGCCTTGGACATGAGCTAGGACCTTAAGATTCTGCATGAAAGGAGGACTAGCAGCCGAGTTGCACGGGAGAATGTGAAAAGTGTTCATACGTAGTAAAAACATGAGAAATCCGTCCGTTTTCGTCATTAGTTATCGAATCGACTTCAAGCCAGATCGTCACATTGGCCGCTCTTCTCTCTGAAAAAGTTGTACTTATCGTCTGCAAAGCTATGTCGCGTGCTGCGGTATGCGGACACACTAAAAGCACCATAGTAGAACACAGATGAAGCTTCTAAGTTGATGTAATAGCCAGTAAGAAGTAGTACAATTCAAGTTTTAGGTATCGGTTATTGACTTTTTACCCTTCTTTGGTGCCTTGGACATCAGCTAGGAAATTAAGATTTTGCATGAAGGAGGACTAGCAGCCGAGTTGCACGGGAGAATGTGAATAGTGTTCATATGTAGTAAAAACCTAAGACATCCGTCCGTTTTCGTCATTTGTTATCGAATCGACTTAAAGCCAGATCGTCACATTGGCCGCTCCTCTCTCTGAAACGGTTGTACTTATCGTCTGCAAAGCTATGTGGCGTTCTGCGGTATGCGGAGACAGTAAAAGCACCATAGTAGAACACAGATGATGCTTCTAAGTTGATGTAATAGCCAGTAAGATATAGTACAATTCAAGTTTTAGGTATCGATTATTGACTTTTTAGCTGGCTTTGGTGCCTTGGACATGAGCTAGGACCTTAAGATTCTGCATGAAAGGAGGACTGGCAGCCGATTTGCACGGGAGAATGTGAAAAGTGTTCATATGTAGTAAAAACCTGAGAAATCCGTCCGTTCTCGTCATTTGTTATCGAATCGACTTAAAGCCAGATCGTCACATTGGCCGCTCTTCTCTCTGAAACGGTTGTACTTATCGATTGCAAAGCTATGTCGCGTGCTGCGGTATGCGGACACACTAAATGCACCATAGTAGAACACAGATGAAGCTTCTAAGTTGATGTAATAGCCAATAAGAAGTAGTACAATTCAAGTTTTAGGTATCGATTATTGACTTTTTAGCTGGCTTTGGTGCCTTGGACATGAGCTAGGACCTTAAGATTCTGCATGAAAGGAGGACTAGCAGCCGCGTTGCACGGGAGAATGTGAAAAGTGTTCATACGTAGTAAAAACCTGAGAAATCCGTCCGTTTTCGTCATTTGTTATCGAATCGACTTAAAGCCAGATCGTCACATTGGCCGCTCTTCTCTCTGAAACGGTTGTACTTATCGTCTGCAAAGCTATGTGGCGTTCTGCGGTATGCGGAGACAGTAAAAGCACCATAGTAGAACACAGATGATGCTTCTAAGTTGATGTAATAGCCAGTAAGAAGTAGTACAATTCAAGTCTTAGGTATCGATTATTGACTTTTTAGCTGGCTTTGGTGCCTTGGACATGAGCTAGGACCTTAAGATTCTGCATGAAAGGAGGACTAGCAGCCGAGTTGCACGGGAGAATGTGAAAAGTGTTCATACGTAGTAAAAACCTGAGAAATCCGTCCGTTTTCGTCATTTGTTATCGAATCGACTTAAAGCCAGATCGTCACATTGGCCGCTCTTCTCTCTGAAACGGTTGTACTTATCGTCTGCAAAGCTATGTGGCGTTCTGCGGTATGCGGAGACAGTAAAAGCACCATAGTAGAACACAGATGATCCTTCTAAGTTGATGTAATAGCCAGTAAGAAGTAGTACAATTCAAGTTTTAGGTATCGATTATTGACTTTTTAGCTGGCTTTGGTGCCTTGGACATGAGCTAGGACCTTAAAATTCTGCATGTAAGGAGGACTAGCAGCCGAGTTGCACGGGGGAATGTGAAAAGTGTTCATATGTAGTAAAAACCTGAGAAATCCGTCCGTTTTCGTCATTTGTTATCGAATCGACTTAAAGCCAGATCGTCTCATTGGCCGCTCTTCTCTCTGAAACGGTTGTACTTATCGTCTGCGAAGCTATGTCGCGTGCTGCGGTATGCGGGGACACTAAAATCACCATAGTAGAACACAGATGAAGCTTCTAAGTTATGTAATAGCCAGTAAGATGTAGTACAATTCAAGTTTTAGGTATCGATTATTGACTTTTCAGCTGGCTTTGGTGCCTTGGACATGAACTAGGACCTTAAGCTTCTGCATGAAAGGAGGATTAGCAGCGGAGTTGCACGGGAGAATATGTAAAGTGTTCATATGTGGTAAAAACCTAGAAATCCGTCCGTTTTCGTCATTTGTTATCGAATCTTCTTCAAGCCAGATCGTCACATTGGCCGCTCTTCTCTCTGAAACGGTTGTACTTATCGTCTGCAAAGCTATGTCGCGTGCTGCGGTATGCGGAGACACTAAAAGCACCATAGTAGAACACAGATGAAGCTTCTAAGTTGATGTAATACAAAGGAAGAAGTAGTACAATTCAAGTTTTAGGTATCGATTATTGACTTTTTAGCTGGCTTTGGTGCCTTGGACATGAGCTAGGACCTTAAGATTCTGCATGAAAGGAGGACTAGCAGCCGAGTTGCACGGGAGAATGTGTAAAGTGTTCATACGTAGTAAAAACATGAGAAATCCGTCCGTTTTCGTCATTAGTTATCGAATCGACTTCAAGCCAGATCGTCACATTGGCCGCTCTTCTCTCTGAAAAAGTTGTACTTATCGTCTGCAAAGCTATGTCGCGTGCTGCGGTATGCGGACACACTAAAAGTACCATAGTAGAACACAGATGAAGCTTCTAAGTTGATGTAATAGCCAGTAAGAAGTAGTACAATTCAAGTTTTAGGTATCGGTTATTGACTTTTTACCCTTCTTTGGTGCCTTGGACATCAGCTAGGAAATTAAGATTTTGCATGAAGGAGGACTAGCAGCCGAGTTGCACGGGAGAATGTGAATAGTGTTCATATGTAGTAAAAACCTAAGACATCCGTCCGTTTTCGTCATTTGTTATCGAATCGACTTAAAGCCAGATCGTCACATTGGCCGCTCCTCTCTCTGAAACGGTTGTACTTATCGTCTGCAAAGCTATGTGGCGTTCTGCGGTATGCGGAGACAGTAAAAGCACCATAGTAGAACACAGATGATGCTTCTAAGTTGATGTAATAGCCAGTAAGATATAGTACAATTCAAGTTTTAGGTATCGATTATTGACTTTTTAGCTGGCTTTGGTGCCTTGGACATGAGCTAGGACCTTAAGATTCTGCATGAAAGGAGGACTGGCAGCCGATTTGCACGGGAGAATGTGAAAAGTGTTCATATGTAGTAAAAACCTGAGAAATCCGTCCGTTCTCGTCATTTGTTATCGAATCGACTTAAAGCCAGATCGTCACATTGGCCGCTCTTCTCTCTGAAACGGTTGTACTTATCGATTGCAAAGCTATGTCGCGTGCTGCGGTATGCGGACACACTAAATGCACCATAGTAGAACACAGATGAAGCTTCTAAGTTGATGTAATAGCCAATAAGAAGTAGTACAATTCAAGTTTTAGGTATCGATTATTGACTTTTTAGCTGGCTTTGGTGCCTTGGACATGAGCTAGGACCTTAAGATTCTGCATGAAAGGAGGACTAGCAGCCGAGTTGCACGGGAGAATGTGAAAAGTGTTCATACGTAGTAAAAACCTGAGAAATCCGTCCGTTTTCGTCATTTGTTATCGAATCGACTTAAAGCCAGATCGTCACATTGGCCGCTCTTCTCTCTGAAACGGTTGTACTTATCGTCTGCAAAGCTATGTGGCGTTCTGCGGTATGCGGAGACAGTAAAAGCACCATAGTAGAACACAGATGATGCTTCTAAGTTGATGTAATAGCCAGTAAGAAGTAGTACAATTCAAGTCTTAGGTATCGATTATTGACTTCTTAGCTGGCTTTGGTGCCTTGGACATGAGCTAGGACCTTAAGATTCTGCATGAAAGGAGGACTAGCAGCCGAGTTGCACGGGAGAATGTGAAAAGTGTTCATACGTAGTAAAAACCTGAGAAATCCGTCCGTTTTCGTCATTTGTTATCGAATCGACTTAAAGCCAGATCGTCACATTGGCCGCTCTTCTCTCTGAAACGGTTGTACTTATCGTCTGCAAAGCTATGTGGCGTTCTGCGGTATGCGGAGACAGTAAAAGCACCATAGTAGAACACAGATGATGCTTCTAAGTTGATGTAATAGCCAGTAAGAAGTAGTACAATTCAAGTTTTAGGTATCGATTATTGACTTTTTAGCTGGCTTTGGTGCCTTGGACATGAGCTAGGACCTTAAAATTCTGCATGTAAGGAGGACTAGCAGCCGAGTTGCACGGGGGAATGTGAAAAGTGTTCATATGTAGTAAAAACCTGAGAAATCCGTCCGTTTTCGTCATTTGTTATCGAATCGACTTAAAGCCAGATCGTCTCATTGGCCGCTCTTCTCTCTGAAACGGTTGTACTTATCGTCTGCGAAGCTATGTCGCGTGCTGCGGTATGCGGGGACACTAAAATCACCATAGTAGAGCACAGATGAAGCTTCTAAGTTATGTAATAGCCAGTAAGATGTAGTACAATTCAAGTTTTAGGTATCGATTATTGACTTTTCAGCTGGCTTTGGTGCCTTGGACATGAACTAGGACCTTAAGCTTCTGCATGAAAGGAGGATTAGCAGCGGAGTTGCACGGGAGAATATGTAAAGTGTTCATATGTAGTAAAAACCTAGAAATCCGTCCGTTTTCGTCATTTGTTATCGAATCTTCTTCAAGCCAGATCGTCACATTGGCCGCTCTTCTCTCTGAAACGGTTGTACTTATCGTCTGCAAAGCTATGTCGCGTGCTGCGGTATGCGGAGACACTAAAAGCACCAAAGTAGAACACAGATGAAGCTTCTAAGTTGTTGTAATAGCCAGGAAGAAGTAGTACAATTCAAGTTTTAGATATCGTTTATTGACTTTTTAGCTGGCTTTGGTGCCTTGGACATGAGCTAGGACCTTAACATTCTGCATGAAAGGAGGACTACCAGCCGATTTGCATGCGAGAATGTGAAAAGTGTTTGTATGTAGTAAAAACCCGATAAATCCGTCCGTTTTCGTCATTTGTTATCGAATCGACTTAAAGCCAGATCGTCAAATTAGCTGCTCTTCTCTCTGAAACGGTTGTACTTATCGATTGCAAAGCTATGTCGCGTGCTGCGGTATGCGGAGACACTAAAAGCACCATAGTAGAACACAGATGAAGCTTCTACGTTGATGTAATAGCCAGTAAGAAGTAGTACAGTTCAAGTTTTAGGTATCGATTATTGACTTTTTAGCTGGCTTTGGTGCCTTGGACATGAGCTACGACCTTAACATTCTGCATGAAAGGAGGACTAGCAGCCCAGTTGCACGGGAGAATGTGAAAAGTGTTCATATGTAGTAAAAACCTGAGAAATCCGTACGTTTTCGTCATTTGTTATCGAATCGACTTAAAGCCAGATCGTCACATTGGCCGCTCTTCTCTCTGAAACACTTGTACTTATCGTCTGCAAAGCTATGTGGCGTTCTGCGGTATGCTGAGACACTAAAAGCACCATAGTAGAACACAGATGAAGCTTCTAAGTTGATGTAATAGCCAGTAAGAAGTAGTACAATTCAAGTTTTAGGTATTGAATATTGAATTTTTAGCTGGCTTTGGTGCCTTGGACTTGAGCTAGGACCTTAAGATTCTGCATGAAAGGAGGACGAGGAGCCAAGTTGCACGGGAGAATGTGAAAAGTGTTCATATGTAGTAAAAACCTGAGAAATCGGTCCGTTTTCGTCACTTGTTATCGAATCGACTTAAAGCCAGATCGTCTCATTGGCCGCTCTTCTCTCTGAAAAAGTTGTACTTATCGTCTGCAAAGCTATGTCGCGTGCTGCGGTATGCGGACACACTAAAAGCACCATAGTAGAACACAGATGAAGCTTCTAAGTTGATGTAATAGCCAGTAAGAAGTAGTACAATTCAAGTTTTAGGTATCGGTTATTGACTTTTTACCCTTCTTTGGTGCCTTGGACATCAGCTAGGAAATTAAGATTTTGCATGAAGGAGGACTAGCAGCCGAGTTGCACGGGAGAATGTGAATAGTGTTCATATGTAGTAAAAACCTAAGACATCCGTCCGTTTTCGTCATTTGTTATCGAATCGACTTAAAGCCAGATCGTCACATTGGCCGCTCTTCTCTCTGAAACGGTTGTACTTATCGTCTGCAAAGCTATGTGGCGTTCTGCGGTATGCGGAGACAGTAAAAGCACCATAGTAGAACACAGATGATGCTTCTAAGTTGATGTAATAGCCAGTAAGATATAGTACAATTCAAGTTTTAGGTATCGATTATTGACTTTTTAGCTGGCTTTGGTGCCTTGGACATGAGCTAGGACCTTAAGATTCTGCATGAAAGGAGGACTGGCAGCCGATTTGCACGGGAGAATGTGAAAAGTGTTCATATGTAGTAAAAACCTGAGAAATCCGTCCGTTCTCGTCATTTGTTATCGAATCGACTTAAAGCCAGATCGTCACATTGGCCGCTCTTCTCTCTGAAACGGTTGTACTTATCGATTGCAAAGCTATGTCGCGTGCTGCGGTATGCGGACACACTAAATGCACCATAGTAGAACACAGATGAAGCTTCTAAGTTGATGTAATAGCCAATAAGAAGTAGTACAATTCAAGTTTTAGGTATCGATTATTGACTTTTTAGCTGGCTTTGGTGCCTTTGACATGAGCTAGGACCTTAAGATTCTGCATGAAAGGAGGACTAGCAGCCGAGTTGCACGGGAGAATGTGAAAAGTGTTCATACGTAGTAAAAACCTGAGAAATCCGTCCGTTTTCGTCATTTGTTATCGAATCGACTTAAAGCCAGATCGTCCCATTGGCCGCTCTTCTCTCTGAAACGGTTGTACTTATCGTCTGCAAAGCTATGTGGCGTTCTGCGGTATGCGGAGACAGTAAAAGCACCATAGTAGAACACAGATGATGCTTCTAAGTTGATGTAATAGCCAGTAAGAAGTAGTACAATTCAAGTTTTAGGTATCGATTATTGACTTTTTAGCTGGCTTTGGTGCCTTGGACATGAGCTAGGACCTTAAAATTCTGCATGTAAGGAGGACTAGCAGCCGGGTTGCACGGGGGAATGTGAAAAGTGTTCATATGTAGTAAAAACCTGAGAAATCCGTCCGTTTTCGTCATTTGTTATCGAATCGACTTAAAGCCAGATCGTCTCATTGGCCGCTCTTCTCTCTGAAACGGTTGTACTTATCGTCTGCGAAGCTATGTCGCGTGCTGCGGTATGCGGGGACACTAAAATCAACATAGTAGAACACAGATGAAGCTTCTAAGTTATGTAATAGCCAGTAAGATGTAGTACAATTCAAGTTTTAGGTATCGATTATTGACTTTTCAGCTGGCTTTGGTACCTTGGACATGAGCTAGGACCTTAAGATTCTGCATGAAAGGAGGACTAGCAGCCGACTTGCACGGGAGAATGTGAAAAATGTTCATATGTAGTAAAAACCTGAGACATCCGTCCGTTTACGTCATTTGTTATCGAATCTACTTAAAGCCAGATCGTCACATTGGCCGCTCTTCTCTCTGAAACGGTAGTACTTATCGTCTGCAAAGATATGTCGCATGCTGCGGTATGCGGAGACACTAAAAGCACCATCGTAGGCACAGATGAAGCTTCTAAGTTGATGTAATAGCCAGTAAGAAGTAGTACAATTCAAGTTTTAGGTATCGATTATTGACTTTTTAGCTGGCTTTGGTGCCTTGGACATGAGCTAGGACCTTAAGCTTCTGCATGAAAGGAGGATTAGCAGCGGAGTTGCACGGGAGAATATGAAAAGTGTTCATATGTAGTAAAAACCTAGAAATCCGTCCGTTTTCGTCATTTGTTATCGAATCTTCTTCAAGCCAGATCGTCACATTGGCCGCTCTTCTCTCTGAAACGGTTGTACTTATCGTCTGCAAAGCTATGTCGCGTGCTGCGGTATGCGGAGACACTAAAAGCACCAAAGTAGAACACAGATGAAGCTTCTAAGTTGTTGTAATAGCCAGGAAGAAGTAGTACAATTCAAGTTTTAGATATCGTTTATTGACTTTTTAGCTGGCTTTGGTGCCTTGGACATGAGCTAGGACCTTAACATTCTGCATGAAAGGAGGACTACCAGCCGATTTGCATGCGAGAATGTGAAAAGTGTTTATATGTAGTAAAAACCCGATAAATCCGTCCGTTTTCGTCATTTGTTATCGAATCGACTTAAAGCCAGATCGTCAAATTAGCTGCTCTTCTCTCTGAAACGGTTGTACTTATCGATTGCAAAGCTATGTCGCGTGCTGCGGTATGCGGAGACACTAAAAGCACCATAGTAGAACACAGATGAAACTTCTACGTTGATGTAATAGCCAGTAAGAAGTAGTACAGTTCAAGTTTTAGGTATCGATTATTGACTTTTTAGCTGGCTTTGGTGCCTTGGACATGAGCTACGACCTTAACATTCTGCATGAAAGGAGGACGAGGAGCCAAGTTGCACGGGAGAATGTGAAAAGTGTTCATATGTAGTAAAAACCTGAGAAATCGGTCCGTTTTCGTCACTTGTTATCGAATCGACTTAAAGCCAGATCGTCTCATTGGCCGCTCTTCTCTCAGAAACGGTTGTACTTATCGTCTGCAAAGCTATGTCGCGTGCTGCGGTATGCGGAGACACTAAAATCACCATAGTAGAACACAGATGAAGCTTACAAGTTGATGTAATAGCCAGTAAGAAGTAGTACAATTCAAGTTTTAGGTATCGATTATTGACTTTTCAGCTGGCTTTGGTACCTTGGACATGAGCTAGAACCTTAAGATTCTGCATGAAAAGAGGACTAGCAGCCGAGTGTAACGGGAGAATGTGAAAAATGTACATATGTAGAAAAAACCTGAGACATCCGTCCGTTTACGTCATTCGTTATCGAATATACTTAAAGCCAGATTGTCACATTGGCCGCTCTTCTCTCTGAAACACTTGTACTTATCGTCTGCAAAGCTATGTCGCGTGCTGCGGTATGCGGACACACTAAAAGCACCATAGTAGAACACAGATGAAGCTTCTAAGTTGATGTAATAGCCAGTAAGAAGAAGTACAATTCAAGTTTTAGGTATCGGTTATTGACTTTTTACCCTTCTTTGGTGCCTTGGACATCAGCTAGGAAATTAAGATTTTGCATGAAGGAGGACTAGCAGCCGAGTTGCACGGGAGAATGTGAATAGTGTTCATATGTAGTAAAAACCTGAGACATCCGTCCGTTTTCGTCATTTGTTATCGAATCGACTTAAAGCCAGATCGTCACATTGACCGCTCGTCTCTCTGAAAGGGTTGTACTTATCGTCTGCAAAGCTATGTGGCGTTCTGCGGTATGCGGAGACAGTAAAAGCACCATAGTAGAACACAGATGATGCTTCTAAGTTGATGTAATTGCCAGTAAGATATAGTACAATTCAGGTTTTAGGTATCGATTATTGACTTTTTAGCTGGCTTTGGTGCCTTGGACATGAGCTAGGACATTAAGATTCTGCATGAAAGGAGGACTGGCAGCCGATTTGCACGGGAGAATGTGAAAAGTGTTCATATGTAGTAAAAACCTGAGAAATCCGTCCGTTTTCGTCATTAGTTATCGAATCGACTTCAAGCCAGATCGTCACATTGGCCGCTCTTCTCTCTGAAAAAGTTGTACTTATCGTCTGCAAAGCTATGTCGCGTGCTGCGGTATGCGGACACACTAAAAGCACCATAGTAGAACACAGATGAAGCTTCTAAGTTGATGTAATAGCCAGTAAGAAGTAGTACAATTCAAGTTTTAGGTATCGGTTATTGACTTTTTACCCCATCTTTGGTGCCTTCGACATGAGCTAGGAAATTAAGATTTTGCATGAAGGAGGACTAGCAGCCGAGTTGCACGGGAGAATGTGAATAGTGTTCATATGTAGTAAAAACCTGAGACATCCGTCCGTTTTCGTCATTTGTTATCGAATCGACTTAAAGCCAGATCGTCACATTGGCCGCTCTTCTCTCTGAAACGGTTGTACTTATCGTCTGCAAAGCTATGTGGCGTTCTGCGATATGCGGAGACAGTAAAAGCACCATATTAGAACACAGGTGATGCTTCTAAGTTGATGTAATAGCCAGTAAGATATAGTACAATTCAAGTTTTAGGTATCGATTATTGACTTTTTAGCTGGCTTTGGTGCCTTGGACATGAGCTAGGACCTTAAGATTCTGCATGAAAGGAGGACTGGCAGCCGATTTGCACGGGAGAATGTGAAAAGTGTTCAAATGTAGTAAAAACCTGAGAAATCCGTCCGTTTTCGTCATTAGTTATCGAATCGACTTCAAGCCAGATCGTCACATTGGCCGCTCTTCTCTCTGAAAAAGTTGTACTTATCGTCTGCAAAGCTATGTCGCGTGCTGCGGTATGCGGACACACTAAAAGCACCATAGTAGAACACAGATGAAGCTTCTAAGTTGATGTAATAGCCAGTAAGAAGTAGTACAATTCAAGTTTTAGGTATCGGTTATTGACTTTTTACCCTTCTTTGGTGCCTTGGACATGAGCTAGGAAATTAAGATTTTGCATGAAGGAGGACTAGCAGCCGAGTTGCACGGGAGAATGTGAATAGTGTTCATATGTAGTAAAAACCTGAGACATCCGTCCGTTTTCGTCATTTGTTATCGAATAGACTTAAAGCCAGATCGTCACATTGGCCGCTCTTCTCTCTGAAACGGTTGTACTTATTGTCTGCAAAGCTATGTGGCGTTCTGCGGTATGCGGAGACAGTAGAAGCACCATATTAGAACACAGATGATGCTTCTAAGTTGATGTAATAGCTAGTAAGATATAGTACAATTCAAGTTTTAGGTATCGATTATTGACTTTTTAGCTGGCTTTGGTGCCTTGGACATGAGCTAGGACCTTAAGATTCTGCATGAAAGGAGGACTGGCAGCCGATTTGCACGGGAGAATGTGAAAAGTGTTCAAATGTAGTAAAAACCTGAGAAATCCGTCCGTTTTCGTCATTAGTTATCGAATCGACTTCAAGCCAGATCGTCACATTGGCCGCTCTTCTCTCCGAAACACTAGTACTTATCGTCTGCAAAGCTATGTCGCGTGCTACGGTATGCTGATACACTAAAAGCACCATAGTAGAACACAGATGAAGCTTCTATGTTGATGTAATAGCCAGGAAGAAGTAGTACAATTCAAGTTTTAGGTATCGATTATTGACCTTTTAGCTGGCTTTGGTGCCTTGGACATGAGCTAGGACCTTAACATTCTGCATGAAAATAGGAATAGCAGCCGATTTGCACGGGAGAATGTGAAAAGTGTTCATATGTAGTAAAAACCTGAGAAATCCGTCCGTTTTCGTCATTTGTTATCGAATCGACTTAAAGCCAGATCGTCACATTGGCCGCTCTTCTCTCTAAAACGGTTGTACTTATCGATTGCAAAGCTATGTCGCGTGCTGCGGTATGCGGAGACACTAAAAGCACCATAGTAGAACACAGATGAAGCTTCTAAGTTGATGTAATACAAAGGAAGAAGTAGTACAATTCAAGTTTTAGGTATCGATTAATGACTTTTTAGCTGGCTTTGGTGCCTTGGACATGAGCTAGGACCTTAACATTCTGCATGAAAGGAGGACTAGCAGCCGATTTGCACGGGAGAAAGTGAAAAGTCTTCACATGTAGTAAAAACCCGAGAAATCCGTCCGTATTCGTCATTTGTTATCGAATCGACTTAAAGCAAGATCGTCACATTGGCCGCTCTTCTCTCTGAAACGGTTGTACTTATCGACTGCAAAACTATGTCGCGTGCTGCGGTATGCGGAGACACTAAAAGCACCATAGTAGAACACAGATGAAGCTTCTAAGTTGATGTAATAGCCAGTAAGAAGTAGTACAATTCAAGTTTTAGGTATTGAATATTGAATTTTTAGCTGGCTTTGGTGCCTTGGACATGAGCTAGGACCTTAATATTCTGCATGAAAGGAGGACTAGCATCCGAGTTGCACGGGAGAATGTGAAAAGTGTTCAAATGTAGTAAAAACCTGAGAAATCCGTCCGTTTTCGTCATTTGTTATCGAATCGACTTAAAGCCTGATCGTCACATTGGCCGCTCTTCTCTCTGAAACGGTTGTACTTATCGTCTGCAAAGCTATGTCGCGTGCTGCGGTATGCGGAGACACTAAAAGCACCATAGTAGAACACAGATGAAGCTTCTAAGTTGATGTAATAGCCAGTAAGAAGTAGTACAATTCAAGTTTTAGGTATCGATTATTGACTTTTTAGCTATCTTCGGTGCCTTGCACATGAGCTAGGACCTTAACATTCTGCATGAAACGAGGAATAGTAGAGCTGTTGCACGGGAGAATGTGAAAAGTGTTCATATGTAGTAAAAACCTGAGAAATCGGTCAGTTTTCGTCATTTGTTATCGAATCGACTTAAAGCCAGATCGTCACATTGGCCGCTCTTCTCTCTGAAAAAGTTGTACTTATCGTCTGCAAAGCTATGTCGCGTGCTGCGGTATGCTGAGACACTATGAGCACCATAGTAGAACACAGATGAAGCTTCTAAGTTGATGTAATTTCCAGTAAGAAGTAGTACAATTCAAGTTTTAGGTATCGGTTATTGACTTTTTACCCTTCTTTGGTGCCTTGGACATCAGCTAGGAAATTAAGATTTTGCATGAAGGAGGACTAGCAGCCGAGTTGCACGGGAGAATGTGAATAGTGTTCATATGTAGTAAAAACCTGAGAAATCCGTCCGTTTTCGTCATTTGTTATCGAATCGACTTAAAGCCAGATCGTCACATTGGCCGCTCTTCTCTCTGAAACGGTTGTACTTATCGATTGCAAAACTATGTCGCGTGCTGCGGTATGCGGAGACACTAAAAGCACCATAGTAGAACACAGATGAAGCTTCTAAGTTGATGTAATAGCCAGTAAGAAGTAGTACAATTCAAGTTTTAGGTATTGAATATTGACTTTTTAGCTGGCTTTGGTGCATGGACTTGAGCTAGGACCTTAAGATTCTGCATGAAAGGAGGACTAGCAGCCGAGTTGCACAGGAGAATGTGAAAAGTGTTCATATGTAGTAAAAACCTGAGAAATCCGTCCGTTTTCGTCATTTGTTATCGAATCGACTTAAAGCCAGATCGTCACATTGGCCGCTCTTCTCTCTGAAACAGTTGTACTTATCGTCTGCAAAGCTATGTCGCGTGCTGCGGTATGCGGACACACTAAAAGCACCATAGTAGAACACAGATGAAGCTTCTAAGTTGATGTAATACCCAGTAAGAAGTAGTACAATTCAAGTTTTACGTATCGGTTATTGACTTTTTACCCTACTTTGGTGACTTGGACATCAGCTAGGAAATTAAGATTTTGCATGAAGGAGGACTAGCAGCCGAGTTGCACGGGAGAATGTGAAAAGTGTTCATATGTATTAAAAACCTGAGAAATCCGTCCGTTCTCGTCATTTGTTATCGAATCGACTTAAAGCCAGATCGTCACATTGGCCGCTCTTCTCTCTGAAACGGTTGTACTTATCGTGTGCAAAGCTACGTAGCGTGCTGCGGTATGCGGAGACACTAAAAGCACCATAGTAGAACACAGATGAAGCTTCTAAGTTGATGTAATAGCCAGTAAGAAGTAGTACAATTCAAGTTTTAGGTATCGATTATTGACTTTTTAGCTATCTTTGGTGCCTTGCACATGAGCTAGGACCTTAAGATTCTGCATGAACGGAGGATTAGCAGCGGAGTTGCACGGGAGAATGTGAAAAGTGTTCATATGTAGTAAAAACCTGAGAAATCCGTCCGTTTTGGTCATTTGTTATCGAATCAACTTAAAGCTAGATCGTCACATTGGCCGCTCTTCTCTCTGAAACGGTTGTACTTATCGTCTGCAAAGCTATGTCGCGTGCTGCGGTATGCTGAGACACTATGAGCACCATAGTAGAACACAGATGAAGCTTCTAAGTTGATGTAATTTCCAGTAAGAAGTAGTACAATTCAAGTTTTAGGTATTCAATATTGAATTTTTAGCTGGCTTTGGTGCCTTGGCCATGACCTAGGACCTTAAGATTCTGCATGAAAGGAGGACTAGCAGCCCTGTTGCACGGGAGAATGTGAAAAGTGTTCATATGTAGTAAAAACCTGAGAAATCCGTCCGTTTTCGTCATTTGTTATCGAATCGACTTAAAGCCAGATCGTCACATTGGCCGCTCTTCTCTCTGAAACGGTTGTACTTATCGTCTGCAAAGCTATGTCGCGTACTGCGGTATGCGGAGACACTAAAATCACCATAGTAGAACACAGATGAAGCTTCTAAGTTGATGTAATAGCCAGTAAGAAGTAGTACAATTCAAGTTTTAGGTATCGGTTATTGACTTTTTACCCTTCTTTGGTGCCTTGGACATCAGCTAGGAAATTAAGATTTTGCATGAAGGAGGACTATCAGCCGAGTTGCACGGGAGAATGTGAATAGTGATGTAATAGCCAGTAAGAAGTAGTACAATTCAAGTTTTAGGTATCGATTATTGACTTTATAGCTTTCTTTGGTGCCTTGGACATGAGCTAGGACCTTAACATTCTGCATGAAAGGAGGACTAGCAGCCGATTTGCACGGGAGAATGTGAAAAGTCTTAACATGTAGTAAAAACCCGAGAAATCCGTCGGTTTTCGTCATTTGTTATCGAATCGACTTAAAGCCAGATCGTCACATTTGCCGCTCTTCTCTCTGAAACGGTTGTACTTATCGATTGCAAAGCTATGTCGCGTGCTGCGGTATGCGGAGACACTAAAAGCACCAGAGTAGAACACAGATGAAGCTTCTAAGTTGATGTAATAGCCAGTAAGAAGTAGTACAATTCAAATTTTAGGTATTCAATATTGCATTTTTAGCTGGCTTTGGTGCCTTGGACATGAGCTAGGACCTTAAGATTCTGCATGAAAGGAGGACTAGCAGCCCTGTTGCACGGGAGAATGTGAAAAGTGTTCATATGTAGTAAAAACCTGAGAAATCGGTCCGTTTTCGTCATTTGTTATCGGATCGACTTAAAGCCAGATCGTCACATTGGCCGCTCTTCTCTCTGAAACGGTTGTACTTATCGTCTGCAAAGCTATGTGGCGTTCTGCGGTATGCGGAGACAGTAAAAGCACCATAGTAGAACACAGATGATGCTTCTAAGTTGATGTAATAGCCAGTAAGATATAGAACAATTCAAGTTTTAGGTATCGATTATTGACTTTTTAGCTGGCTTTGGTGCCTTGGACATGAGCTAGGACCTTAAGATTCTGCATGAAAGGAGGACTGGCAGCCGATTTGCACGGGAGAATGTGAAAAGTGTTCATATGTAGTAAAAACCTGAGATATCCGTCCGTTTTCGTCATTTGTTATCGAATCGACTTAAAGCCAGATCGTCACATTGACCGCTCTTCTCTCTGAAACGGTTGTACTTATCGATTGCAAAGCTATGTCGCGTGCTGCGGTATGCGGAGACACTAAAAGCACCATAGTAGAACACAGATGAAGCTTCTAAGTTGATGTAATAGCCAGTAAGAAGTAGTACAATTCAAGTTTTAGGTATCGATTATTGACTTTTTAGCTGGCTTTGGTGCCTTGGACATGAGCTAGGACCTTAAGATTCTGCATGAAATGAGGACTAGCAGCCGAGTTGCACGGGAGAATGTGAAAAGTGTTCATACGTAGTAAAAACCTGAGAAATCCGTCCGTTTTCGTCATTAGTTATCGAATCGACTTCAAGCCAGATCGTCACATTGGCCGCTCTTCTCTCTGAAAAAGTTGTACTTATCGTCTGCAAAGCTATGTCGCGTGCTGCGGTATGCGGACACACTAAAAGCACCATAGTAGAACACAGATGAAGCTTCTAAGTTGATGTAATAGCCAGTAAGAAGTAGTACAATTCAAGTTTTAGGTATCGGTTATTGACTTTTTACCCTTCTTTGGTGCCTTGGACATGAGCTAGGAAATTAAGATATTGCATGAAGGAGGACTAGCAGCCGAGTTGCACGGGAGAATGTGAAAAGTGTTCATATGTAGTAAAAACCTGAGACATCCGTCCGTTTTCGTCATTTGTTATCGAATCAACTTAAAGCCAGATCGTCACATTGGCCGCTCTTCTCTCTGAAACGGTTGTACTTATCGTCTGCAAAGCTATGTGGCGTTCTGCGGTATGCGGAGACAGTAAAAGCACCATAGTAGAACACAGATGATGCTTCTAAGTTGATGTAATAGCCAGTAAGATATAGTACAATTCAAGTTTTAGGTATCGATTATTGACTTTTTAGCTGGCTTTGGTGCCTTGGACATGAGCTAGGACCTTAAGATTCTGCATGAAAGGAGGACTGGCAGCCGATTTGCACGGGAGAATGTGAAAAGTGTTCATATGTATTAAAAACCTGAGAAATCCGTCCGTTCTCGTCATTTGTTATCGAATCGACTTAAAGCCAGATCGTCACATTGGCCGCTCTTCTCTCTGAAACGGTTGTACTTATCGATTGCAAAGCTATGTCGCGTGCTGCGGTATGCGGAGACACTAAAAGCACCATAGTAGAACACAGATGAAGCTTCTAAGTTGATGTAATAGCCAGTAAGAAGTAGTACAATTCAAGTTTTAGGTATCGATTATTGACTTTTTAGCTGGCTTTGGTGCCTTGGACATGAGCTAGGACCTTAAGATTCTGCATGAAATGAGGACTAGCAGCCGAGTTGCACGGGAGAATGTGAAAAGTGTTCATACGTAGTAAAAACCTGAGAAATCCGTCCGTTTTCGTCATTAGTTATCGAATCGACTTCAAGCCAGATCGTCACATTGGCCGCTCTTCTCTCTGAAAAAGTTGTACTTATCGTCTGCAAAGCTATGTCGCGTGCTGCGGTATGCGGACACACTAAAAGCACCATAGTAGAACACAGATGAAGCTTCTAAGTTGATGTAATAGCCAGTAAGAAGTAGTACAATTCAAGTTTTAGGTATCGGTTATTGACTTTTTACCCTTCTTTGGTGCCTTGGACATGAGCTAGGAAATTAAGATATTGCATGAAGGAGGACTAGCAGCCGAGTTGCACGGGAGAATGTGAAAAGTGTTCATATGTAGTAAAAACCTGAGACATCCGTCCGTTTTCGTCATTTGTTATCGAATCAACTTAAAGCCAGATCGTCACATTGGCCGCTCTTCTCTCTGAAACGGTTGTACTTATCGTCTGCAAAGCTATGTGGCGTTCTGCGGTATGCGGAGACAGTAAAAGCACCATAGTAGAACACAGATGATGCTTCTAAGTTGATGTAATAGCCAGTAAGATATAGTACAATTCAAGTTTTAGGTATCGATTATTGACTTTTTAGCTGGCTTTGGTGCCTTGGACATGAGCTAGGACCTTAAGATTCTGCATGAAAGGAGGACTGGCAGCCGATTTGCACGGGAGAATGTGAAAAGTGTTCATATGTATTAAAAACCTGAGAAATCCGTCCGTTCTCGTCATTTGTTATCGAATCGACTTAAAGCCAGATCGTCACATTGGCCGCTCTTCTCTCTGAAACGGTTGTACTTATCGTGTGCAAAGCTATGTCGCGTGCTGCGGCATGCTGAGACACTAAAAGCACCATAGCAGAACACAGATGAAGCTTCTAAGTTGATGTAATAGCCAGTAAGAAGTAGTACAATTCAAGTTTTAGGTATTGAATATTGACTTTTTAGCTGGCTTTGGTGCCTTGGACTTGAGCTAGGACCTTAAGATTCTGCATGAAAGGAGGACTAGCAGCCGAGTTGCACAGGAGAATGTGAAAAGTGTTCATATGTAGTAAAAACCTGAGAAATCCGTCCGTTTTCGTCATTTGTTATCGAATCGACTTAAAGCCAGATCGTCACATTGGCCGCTCTTCTCTCTGAAACAGTTGTACTTATCGTCTGCAAAGCTATGTCGCGTGCTGCGGTATGCGGAGACACTAAAAGCACCATAGTAAAACACAGATGAAGCTTCTAAGTTGATGTAATAGCCAGTAAGAAGTAGTACAATTCAAGTTTTAGGTATCGATTATTGACTTTATAGCTGGCTTTGGTGCCTTGGACATGAGCTAGGACCTTAACATTCTGCATGAAAGGAGGACTAGCAGCCGATTTGCACGGGAGAATGTGAAAAGTCCTAACATGTAGTAAAAACCCGAGAGATCCGTCCGTTTTCGTCATTTGTTATCGAATCGACTTAAAGCCAGATCGTCACATTTGCCGCTCTTCTCTCTGAAACGGTTGTACTTATCGTCTGCAAAGCTATGTGGCGTTCTGCGGTATGCGGAGACAGTAAAAGCACCATAGTAGAACACAGATGATGCTTCTAAGTTGATGTAATAGCCAGTAAGATATAGAACAATTCAAGTTTTAGGTATCGATTATTGACTTTTTAGCTGGCTTTGGTGCCTTGGACATGAGCTAGGACCTTGAGATTCTGCATGAAAGGAGGACTGGCAGCCGATTTGCACGGGAGAATGTGAAAAGTGTTCATATGTAGTAAAAACCTGAGATATCCGTCCGTTTTCGTTATTTGTTATCGAATCGACTTAAAGCCAGATCGTCACATTGGCCGCTCTTCTCTCTGAAACGGTTGTACTTATCGATTGCAAAGCTATGTCGCGTGCTGCGGTATGCGGAGACACTAAAAGCACCATAGTAGAACACAGATGAAGCTTCTAAGTTGATGTAATAGCCAGTAAGAAGTAGTACAATTCAAGTTTTAGGTATCGATTATTGACTTTTTAGCTGGCTTTGGTGCCTTGGACATGAGCTAGGACCTTAAGATTCTGCATGAAATGAGGACTAGCAGCCGAGTTGCACGGGAGAATGTGAAAAGTGTTCATACGTATTAAAAACCTGAGAAATCCGTCCGTTTTCGTCATTAGTTATCGAATCGACTTCAAGCCAGATCGTCTCATTGGCCGCTCTTCTCTCTGAAAAAGTTGTACTTATCGTCTGCAAAGCTATGTCGCGTGCTGCGGTATGCGGACACACTAAAAGCACCATAGTAGAACACAGATGAAGCTTCTAAGTTGATGTAATAGCCAGTAAGAAGTAGTACAATTCAAGTTTTAGGTATCGGTTATTGACTTTTTACCCTTCTTTGGTGCCTTGGACATGAGCTAGGAAATTAAGATATTGCATGAAGGAGGACTAGCAGCCGAGTTGCACGGGAGAATGTGAAAAGTGTTCATATGTAGTAAAAACCTGAGACATCCGTCCGTTTTCGTCATTTGTTATCGAATCAACTTAAAGCCAGATCGTCACATTGGCCGCTCTTCTCTCTGAAACGGTTGTACTTATCGTTTGCAAAGCTTTGTGGCGTTCTGCGGTATGCGGACACACTAAAAGCACCATAGTAGAACACAGATAATGCTTCTAAGTTGATGTAATAGCCAGTAAGAAGTAGTACAATTAAAGTTTTAGGTATCGGTTATTGACTTTTTACCCTTCTTTGGTGCTTTGGACATGAGCTAGGAAATTAAGATTTTGCATGAAGGAGGACTAGTAGCCGAGTTGCACGGGAGAATGTGAAAAGTGTTCATATGTAGTAAAAACCTGAGAAATCCGTCCGTTTTCGTCATTTGTTATCGAATCGACTTAAAGCCAGATCGTCACATTGGCCGCTCTTCTCTCTGAAACGGTTGTACTTATCGTCTGCAAAGCTATGTCGCGTGCTGCGGCATGCTGAGACACTAAAAGCACCATAGCAGAACACAGATGAAGCTTCTAAGTTGATGTAATAGCCAGTAAGAAGTAGTACAATTCAAGTTTTAGGTATTGAATATTGACTTTTTAGCTGGCTTTGGTGCCTTGGACTTGAGCTAGGACCTTAAGATTCTGCATGAAAGGAGGACTAGCAGCCGAGTTGCACAGGAGAATGTGAAAAGTGTTCATATGTAGTAAAAACCTGAGAAATCCGTCCGTTTTCGTCATTTGTTATCGAATCGACTTAAAGCCAGATCGTCACATTGGCCGCTCTTCTCTCTGAAACGGTTGTACTTATCAATTGCAAAGCTATGTCGCGTGCTGCGGTATGCGGAGACACTAAAAGCACCATAGTAGAACACAGATGAAACTTCTAAGTTGATGTAATAGCCAGTAAGAAGTAGTACAATACAAGTTTTAGTTATCGATTATTGACGTTTTAGCTGGCTTTGGTGCCTTGGACATGAGCTAGGACCTTAAGATTCTGCATGAAAGGAGGACTAGCAGCCGAGTTGCACAAGAAAATGTGAAAAGTGTTCAAATGTAGTAAAAACCTGAGAAATCCGTCCGTTTTCGTCATTTGTTATCGAATCGACTTAAAGTCATATCGGCACATTGGCCGCTCTTCTCTCTGAAACGGTTTAACTTATCGTCTGCAAAGCTATGTCGCGTGCTGCGGTATGCGGAGACACTAAAAGCACCATAGTAGAACACAGATGAAACTTCTAAGTTGATGTAATAGCCAGTAAGAAGTAGTACAATACAAGTTTTAGGTATCGATTATTGACTTTTTAGCTGTCTTTGGTGCCTTGGACATGAGCTAGGACCTTAACATTCTGCATGAAAGGAGGACTAGCAGCCGATTTGCACGAGAGAATGTGAAAAGTCTTCACATGTAGTAAAAACCTGAGTAATCCGTCGGTATTCGTCATTTGTTATCGAATCGACTTAAAGCCAGATCGTCACATTGGCCGCTCTTCTCTCTGAAACGGTTGTACTTATCGACTGCAAAACTATGTCGCATGCTGCGGTATGCGGAGACACTAAAAGCACCATAGTAGAACACAGATGAAGCTTCTAAGTTGATGTAATAGCCAGTAAGACGTAGTACAATTAAAGTTTTAGGTATTCAATATTGAATTTTTAGCTGGCTTTGGTGCCTTGGACATGAGCTAGGACCTTAAGATTCTGCATGAAAGGAGGACTAGCAGCCGAGTTGCACGGGAGAATGTGAAAAGTGTTCAAATGTAGTAAAAACCTGAGAAATCCGTCCGTTTTCGTCATTTGTTATCGAATCGACTTAAAGCCTGATCGTCACATTGGCCGCTCTTCTCTCTGAAACGGTTGTACTTATCGTCTGCAAAGCTATGTCGCGTGCTGCGGTATGCGGAGACACTAAAAGCACCATAGTAGAACACAGATGAAGCTTCTAAGTTGATGTAATAGCCAGTAAGAAGAAGTACAATTCAAGTTTTAGGTATCGATTATTGACTTTTTAGCTATCTTTGGTGCCTTGCACATGAGCTAGGACCTTAAGATTCTGCATGAACGGAGGATTAGCAGCGGAGTTGCACGGGAGAATGTGAAAAGTGTTCATATGTAGTAAAAACCTGAGAAATCTGTCCGTTTTCGTCATTTGTTATCGAATCAACTTAAAGCTAGATCGTCACATTAGCCGCTCTTCTCTCTGAAACGGTTGTACTTATCGTCTGCAAAGGTATGTCGCGTGCTGCGGTATGCTGAGACACTATGAGCACCATAGTAGAGCACAGATGAAGCTTCTAAGTTGATGTAATTTTCAGTAAGAAGTAGTACAATTCAAGTTTTAGGTATTCAATATTGAATTTTTAGCTGGCTTTGGTGCCTTGGACATGAGCTAGGACCTTAAGATTCTGCATGAAAGGAGGACTAGCAGCCCTGTTGCACGGGAGAATGTGAAAAGTGTTCATATGTAGTAAAAACCTGAGAAATCCGTCCGTTTTCGTCATTTGTTATCGAATCGACTTAAAGCCAGATCGGCATATTGGCCGCTCTTCTCTCTGTAACGGTTGTACTTATCGTCTGCAAAGCTATGTCGCGTGCTGCGGTATGCTGAGACACTAAAATCACCATAGTAGAACACAGATGAAGCTTCTACGTTGATGTAATAGCCAGTAAGAAGTAGTACAATTCAAGTTTTAGGTATCGATTATTGACTTTTTAGCTGGCTTTGGTGCCTTGGACATGAGCTAGGACCTTAACATTCTGCATGAAAGGAGGACTAGCAGCGGATTTGCACGGGAGAATGTGAAAAGTCTTAACATGTAGTAAAAACCCGAGAAATCCGTCCGTTTTCGTCATTTGATATCGAATCGACTTAAAGCCAGATCGTCAGATTGGCCGCTCTGCTCTCTGAAACGGTTGTACTTATCGATTGCAAAGCTATGTCGCGTGCTGCGGTATGCGGAGACACTAAAAGCACCATAGTAGAACACAGATGAAGCTTCTAAGTTGATGTAATTTTCAGTAAGAAGTAGTACAATTCAAGTTTTAGGTATTCAATATTGAATTTTTAGCTGGCTTTGGTGCCTTGGACATGAGCTAGGAACTTAACATTCTGTATGAAAATAGGAATAGCAGCCGATTTGCACGGGAGAATGTGAAAAGTGTTCATATGTAGTAAAAACCTGAGAAATCCGTCTGTTTTCGTCATTTGTTATCGAATCGACTTAAAGCCAGATCGTCACATTGGCCGCTCTTCTCTCTGAAACGGTTGTACTTATCGATTGCAAAGCTATGTCGCGTGCTGCGGTATGCGGAGACACTAAAAGCACCATAGTAGAACACAGATGAAGCTTCTAAGTTGATGTAATAGCCAGTAAGAAGTAGTACAATACAAGTTTTAGTTATCGATTATTGACGTTTTAGCTGGCTTTGGTGCCTTGGACATGAGCTAGGACCTTAAGATTCTGCATGAAAGGAGGACTAGCAGCCGAGTTGAACGGGAAAATGTGAAAAGTGTTCAAATGTAGTAAAAACCTGAGAAATCCGTCCGTTTTCGTCATTTGTTATCGAATCGACTTAAAGTCATATCGTCACATTGGCCGCTCTTCTCTCTGAAACGGTTGTACTTATCGTCTGCAAAGATATGTCGCGTGCTGCGGTATGCGGAGACACTAAAAGCACCATAGTAGAACACAGATGAAGCTTCTAAGTTGATGTAATAGCCAGTAAGAAGTAGTACAATTCAAGTTTTAGGTATCGGTTATTGACTTTTTACCCTTCTTTGGTGCCTTGGACATCAGCTAGGAAATTAAGATTTTGCATGAAAGGAGGACTAGCAGCCGAGTTGCACGGGAGAATGTGAATAGTGTTCATATGTAGTAAAAACCTGAGACATCCGTCCGTTTTCGTCATTTGTTATCGAATCGACTTAAAGCCAGATCGTCACATTGACCGCTCTTCTCTCTGAAACGCTCGTACTTATCGTCTGCAAAGCTATGTCGCGTGCTGCGGTATGCGGAGACACTAAAAGCACCATAGCAGAACACAGATGAAGCTTCTAAGTTGATGTAATACAAAGGAAGAAGTAGTACAATTCAAGTTTTAGGTATCGATTATTGACTTTTTAGCTGGCTTTAGTGACTTGGACATGAGCTAGGGCCTTAACATTCTGCATGAAAGGAGGACTAGCAGCCGATTTGCACGGGAGAATGTGAAAAGTCTTTACATGTAGTAAAAACCCGAGAAATCCGTCCGTATTCGTCATTTGTTATCGAATCGACTTAAAGCCAGATCGTCACATTGGCCGCTCTTCTCTCTGAAACGGTTGTACTTATCGACTGCAAACCTATGTCGCATGCTGCGGTATGCGGAGACACTAAAAGCACCATAGTAGAACACAGATGAAGCTTCTAAGTTGATGTAATAGCCAGTAAGAAGTAGTACAATTCAAGTTTTAGGTATTGAATATTGAATTTTTAGCTGGCTTTGGTGCCTTGGACATGAGCTAGGACGTTAATATTCTGCATGAAAGGAGGACTAGCATCCGAGTTGCACGGGAGAATGAGAAAAGTGTTCAAATGTAGTAAAAACCTGAGAAATCCGTCCGTTTGCGTCATTTGTTATCGAATCGACTTAAAGCCTGATCGTCACATTGGCCGCTCTTCTCTCTGAAACGGTTGTACTTATCGTCTGCAAAGCTATGTCATGTGCTGCGGTATGCTGAGACACTAAAATCACCATAGTAGAACACAGATGAAGCTTCTAAGTTGATGTAATAGCCAGTAAGAAGTAGTACAATTCAAGTTTTAGGTATCGAGTATTGACGTTTTAGCTGGCTTTGGTGCCTTGGACATGAGCTGGGACCTTAACATTCTGCATGAAAGGAGGACTAGCAGCCGATTTGCACGGGAGAATGTGAAAAGTCTTAACATGTAGTAAAAACCCGAGAAATCCGTCCGTTTTCGTCATTTGTTATCGAATCGACTTAAAGCCAGATCGTCACATTGGCCGCTCTTCTCTCTGAAACGGTTGTACTTATCGATTGCAAAGCTATGTCGCGTGCTGCGGTATGCGGAGACATTAAAAGCACCATAGTAGAACACAGATGAAGCTTCTAAGTTGATGTAATAGAAAGTAAGAAGTAGTACAATTCAAGTTTTAGGTATTCAATATTGAATTTTTAGCTGGCTTTGGTGCCTTGGACATGAGCTAGGACCTTAACATTCTGCATGAAAGGAGGACTAGCAGCCGATTTGCACGGGAGAATGTGAAAAGTCTTCACATGTAGTAAAAACCCGAGAAATCCGGCCGTATTCGTCATTTGTTATCGAATCGACTTAAAGCCAGATCGTCACATTGGCCGCTCTTCTCTCTGAACCGGTTGTACTTATCGACTGCAAAACTATGTCGCGTGCTGCGGTATGCGGAGACACTAAAAGCACCATAGTAGAACACAGATGAAGCTTCTAAGTTGATGTAATAGCCAGTAAGAAGTAGTACAATTCAAGTTTTAGGTATTGAATATTGAATTTTTAGCTGGCTTTGGTGCCTTGGACATGAGCTAGGACCTTAAGATTCTGCATGAAAGGAGGACTAGCATCCGAGTTGCACGGGAGAATGTGAAAAGTGTTCAAATGTAGTAAAAACCTGAGAAATCCGTCCGTTTTCGTCATTTGTTATCGAATCGACTTAAAGCTAGATCGTCACATTGGCCGCTCTTCTCTCTGAAACGGTTGTACTTATCGTCTGCAAAGCTATGTCGCGTGCTGCGGTATGCTGAGACACTATGAGCACCATAGTAGAACACAGATGAAGCTTCTAAGTTGATGTAATTTCCAGTGAGAAGTAGTACAATTCAAGTTTTAGGTATTCAATATTGAATTTTTAGCTGGCTTTGGTGCTTTGGACATGAGCTAGGACCTTAATATTCTGCATGAGAGGAGGACTAGCATCCGAGTTGCACGGGAGAATGTGAAAAGTATTCAAATGTAGTAAAAACCTGAGAAATCCGTCCGTTTTCGTCATTTGTTATCGAATCGACTTAAAGCCAGATCGTCACATTGGCCGCTCTTCTCTCTGGAACGCTTGTACTTATCGTCTGCAAAGCTATGTCGCGTGCTGCGGTATGCTGAGACACTAAAAGCACCATAGTAGAACACAGATGAAGCTTCTAAGTTGATGTAATAGAAAGGAAGAAGTAGTACAATTCAAGTTTTAGGTATCAATTACTGACTTTTTAGCTGACTTTGGTGCCTTGGACATGAGCTAGGACCTTAACATTCTGCATGAAAGGAGGACTAGCAGCCGATTTGCACGGGAGAATGTGAAAAGTCTTAACATGTAGTAAAAACCCGAGAAGTCCGTCCGTTTTCGTCATTTGTTATCGAATCGACTTAAAGCCAGATCGTAACATTGGCCGCACTTCTCTCTGAAACGTTTGTACTTATCGATTGCAAAGCTATGTCGCGTGCTGCGGTATGCGGAGACACTAAAAGCACCATAGTAGAACACAGATGTAGCTTCTAAGTTGATGTAATAGTCAGTAAGAAGTAGTACAATTCAAATTTTAGGTATTCAATATTGAATTTTTAGCTGGCTTTGGTGTCTTGGACATGAGCTAGGACCTTAATATTCTGCATGAAAGGAGGACTAGCAGCCCTGTTGCACGGGAGAATGTGAAAAGTGTTCATATGTAGTAAAAACCTGAGAAATCGGTCCGTTTTCGTCATTTGTTATCGAATCTACTTAAAGCCAGATCGTCACATTGGCCGCTCTTCTCTCTGAAACGGTTGTACTTATCGTCTGCAAAGCTATGTCGCGTTCTGCGGTATGCTGAGACACTATGAGCACCATAGTATAACACAGATGAAGCTTCTAAGTTGATGTAATTTCCAGTAAGAAGTAGTACAATTCAAGTTTTAGGTATTCAATATTGAATTTTTAGCTGGCTTTGGTGCTTTGGACATAAGCTAGGACCTTAATATTCTGCATGAAAGCAGGACTAGCATCGTGTTGCACGGGAGAATGTGAAAAGTGTTCAAATGTAGTAAAAACCTGAGAAATCCGTCCGTTTTCGTCATTTGTTATCGAATCGACTTAAAGCCAGATCGTCACATTGGCCGCTCTTCTCTCTGAAACGGTTGTACTTATCGTCTGCAATGCTATGTCGCGTGCTGCGGTATGCTGAGACACTATGAGCACCATAGTAGGACACAGATGAAGCTTCTAAGTTGATGTAATAGCCAGTAAGAAGTAGTAAAATTCAAGTTTTAGGTATCGATTATTGACTTTTTAGCTGGCTTTGGTGCCTTGGACATGAGCTAGGACCTTAACATTCTGCATGAAAGGAGGACTAGCAGCCGATTTGCACGGGAGAATGTGAAAAGTCTTCACATGTAGTAAAAACCCGAGAAATCCGTACGTATTCGTCATTTGTTATCGAATCGACTTAAAGCCAGATCGTCACATTGGCCGCTCTTCTCTCTGAAACGGTTGTACTTATCGACTGCAAAACTATGTCGCGTGCTGCGGTATGCGGAGACACTAAAAGCACCATAGTAGAACACAGATGAAGCTTCCAAGTTGATGTAACTGCCAGTAAGAAGTAGTACAATTCAAGTTTTAGGTATTGAATATTGAATTTTTAGCTGGCTTTGGTGCCTTGGACATGAGCTAGGACCTTAATATTCTGCATGAAAGGAGGACTAGCAGCCCTGTTGCACGGGAGAATGTGAAAAGTGTTCAAATGTAGTAAAAACCTGAGAAATCCGTCCGTTTTCGTCATTTGTTATCGAATCGACTTAAAGCTAGATCGTCACATTGGCCGCTCTTCTCTCTGAAACGGTTGTACTTATCGTCTGCAAAGCTATGTCGCGTGCTGCGGTATGCTGAGACACTATGAGCACCATAGTACAACACAGATGTAGCTTCTAAGTTGATGTAATTTCCAGTAAGAAGTAGTACAATTCAAGTTTTAGGTATTCAATATTGAATTTTTAGCTGGCTTTGGTGCTTTGGACATGAGCTAGGACCTTAATATTCTGCATGAAAGGAGGACTAGCATCCGAGTTGCACGGGCGAATGTGAAAAGTGTTCAAATGTAGTAAAAACCTGAGAAATCCGTCCGTTTTCGTCATTTGTTATTGAATCGACTTAAAGCCAGATCGTCACATTGGCCGCTCTTCTCTCTGAAACGCTTGTACTTATCGTCTGCAAAGCTATGTCGCGTGCTGCGGTATGCTGAAACACTAAAAGCACCATAGTAGAACACAGATGAAGCTTCTAAGTTGATGTAATAGAAAGGAAGAAGTAGTACAATTCAAGTTTTAAGTATCAATTACTGACTTTTTAGCTGACTTTCGTGCCTTGGACATGAGCTAGGACCTTAACATTCTGCATGAAAGGAGGACTAGCAGCCGATTTGCACTTGAGAATGTGAAAAGTTTTCACATGTAGTAAAAACCCGAGAAATCCGTCCGTTTTCGTCATTTGTTATCGAATCGACTTAAAGCCAGATCGTCTCATTGGCCGCTCTTCTCTCTGAAACGGTTGTATTAATCGTCTGCAAAGCTATGTCGCGTGCTGCGGTATGCTGAGACACAAAAATCACCATAGTAGAACACAGATGAAGCTTTTAAGTTGATGTAATAGCCAGTAAGAAGTAGTACAATTCAAGTTTTAGGTATCGATTATTGACTTTTTAGCTGGCATTGGTGCTTTGGACATGAGCTAAGACCTTAACATTCTGCATGAATGGTGGACTAGCAGCCGATTTGCACGGGAGAATGTGAAAAGTCTTCACATGTAGTAAACACCCGAGAAATCCGTCCGTTTTCGTCATTTGTTATCGAATCGACTTAAAGCCAGATCGTCACATTGGCCGCTCTTCTCTCTGAAACGGTTGTACTTATCCATTGCAAAGTTATGTCGCGTGCTGCGGTATGCGGAGACACTAAAAGCACCATAGTAGAACACAGATGAAGCTTCTAAGTTGATGTAATAGCCAGAAAGAAGTAGTACAATTCAAGTTTTAGGTATTCAATATTGAATTTTTAGCTGGCTTTGGTGACTTGGACATGAGCTAGGACCTTAAGATTCTGCATGAAAGGAGGACTAGCAGCCCTGTTGCACGGGAGAATGTGAAAAGTGTTCATATGTAGTAAAAACCTGAGAAATCTGTCCGTTTTCGTCATTTTTTACCGAATCGACTTAAAGCCAGATCGTCACATTGGCCGCTCTTCTCTCTGAAACACTTGTACTTATCGTCTGCAAAGCTATGTCGCGTGCTGCGGTATGCGGAGACACTAAAAGCACCATAGTAGAACACAGATGAAGCTTCTAAGTTGATGTAATAGCCAGAAAGAAGTAGTACAATTCAAGTTTTAGGTATTCAATATTGAATTTTTAGCTGGCTTTGGTGACTTGGACATGAGCTAGGACCTTAACGTTCTGCATGAAAGGAGGACTAGCAGCCGATTTGCACGGGAGAATGTGAAAAGTCTTCACATGTAGTAAAAACCCGAGAAATCCGTCCGTTTTCGTCATTTGTTATCGAATCGACTTAAAGCCAGATCGTCACATTAGCCGCTTTTCTCTCTGAAACGGTGATACTTATCGTCTGCAAAGCTATGTCGCGTGCTGCGGTATGCTGAGACACAAAAAGCACCATAGTAGAACACAGATCAAGCTTCTAAGTTGATGTAATACCCAGTAAGAAGTAGTACAATTCAAGTTTTAGGTATTCAATATTGAATTTTTAGCTGGCTTTGGTGCCTTGGACATGAGCTAGGACCTTAAGATTCTGCATGAAAGGAGGATTAGCAGCGGAGTTGCACGGGAGAATATGAAAAGTGTTCATATGTAGTAAAAACCTGAGGAATCCGTCCGTTTTCGTCATTTGTTATCGAATCGACTTAAAGCCAGATCGTCACATTGGCCGCTCTTATCTCTGAAACGCTTGTACTTATCGTCTGCAAAGCTATATCGCGTGCTGCGGTATGCGGAGACACTAAAAGCACCATAGTAGAACACAGATGAAGCTGCTAAGTTGATGTAATAGCCAGTAAGAAGTAGTACAATTCAAGTTTTAGGTATCGATTATTGACTTCTTAGCTGGCTTTGGTGCCTTGGACATGAGCTACGACCTGAAGATTCTGCATGAAAGGAGGTCTAGCAGCCGAGGTGAACGGGAGAATGTGAAAAGTGTTCATATGTAGTAAAAACCTGAGAAATCCGTCCGTTTTCGTCATTTGTTATCGAATCGATTTCAAGCCAGATCGTCACATTGGCCGCTCTTCTCTCTGAAAAATTTGTACATATCGTCAGCAAAGCTATGTCGCGTGCTGCGGTATACGGAAACACTAAAAGCACCATAGTAGAACACAGATGAAGCTTCTAAGTTGATGTAATAGCCAGTAAGAAGTAGTACAGTTCAAGTTTTAGGTATCGATTATTGACTTTTTAGCTAGCTTTGGTGCCTTGGACATGAGCTAGGACCTTAAGATTCTGCATGAAAGGAGGATTAGCAGCGGAGTTGCACGGGAGAATGTGAAAAGTGTTCATATGTAGTAAAAACCTGTGACATCCGTCCGTTTTCGTCATTTGTTATCGAATCGACTTAAAGCCAGATCGTCACATTGGCCGCTCTTCTCTCTGAAACGCTTGTACTTATCGTCTGCAAAGCTATGTCGCGTGCTGCGGTATGCGGAGACAGTAAAAGCACCATAGCAGAACACAGATGAAGCTTCTATGTTGATGTAATAGCCAGTAAGATATAGTACAATTCAAGATTTAGGTATCGATTATTGACTTTTTAGCTGGCATTGGTGCCTTGGACATGAGCTAGGACCTAAAGATTCTGCATGAAAGGAGGACTAGCAGCCGTGTTGCACGGGAGAATGTGAAAAGTGTTCATATGTAGTAAAAACCTGAGAAATCCGTCCGTTTTCGTCATTTGTTATCGAATCGACTTAAAGCCAGATCGTCACATTGGCCGCTCTTCTCTCTGAAACGGTTGTACTTATCGTCTGCAAAGCTATGTCGCGTGCTGCGGTATGCGGAGACACTAAAATCACCATAGTAGAACACAGATGAAGCTTCTAAGTTGATGTAATAGCCAGTAAGAAGTAGTACAATTCAAGTTTTAGGTATCGATTATTGACTTTTTAGCTGGCTTTGGTGCCTTGGACATGAGCTAGGACCTTAACATTCTGCATGAAAGGAGGACTAGCAGCCGATTTGCACGGGAGAATGTGAAAAGTCTTAACATGTAGTAAAAACCCGAGAAATCCGTCCGTTTTCGTCATTTGTTATCGTACCGACTTAAAGCCAGATCGTCAGATTGGCCGCTCTGCTCTCTGAAACGGTTGTACTTATCGATTGCAAAGCTATGTCGCGTGCTGCGGTATGCGGAGACACTAAAAGCACCATAGTAGAACACAGATGAAGCTAAGTTGCTGTAATAGCCAGTAAGAAGTAGTACAATTCAAATTTTAGGTATTCAATATTGAATTTTTAGCTGGCTTTGGTGCCTTGGACATGAGCTAGGACCTTAAGATTCTGCATGAAAGGAGGACTAGCAGCCCTGTTGCACGGGAGAATGTGAAAAGTGTTCATATGTAGTAAAAACCTGAGAAATCGGTCCGTTTTCTTCATTTGTTAACGAATCGACTTAAAGCCAGATCGTCACATTGGCCGCTCTTCTCTGAAACGGTTGTACTTATCGTCTGCAAAGCTATGTCGCGTGCTGCGGTATGCGGAGACACTAAAATCAACATAGTAGAACACAGATGAAGCTTCTAAGTTGATGTAATAGCCAGTAAGAAGTAGTACAATTCAAGTTTTAGGTATCGATTATTGACTTTTTAGCTATCTTTGGTGACTTGGACATGAGCTAGGACCTTAAGATTCTGCATGAACGGAGGATTAGCAGCGGAGTTGCACGGGAGAATGTGAAAGGTGTTCATATGTAGTAAAAACCTGAGACACCCGTCCGTTTTCGTCATTTGTTATCGAATCGACTTAAAGCCAGATCGTCACATTGGCCGCTCTTCTCTCTGAAACGGTGGTACTTATCGTCTGCAAAGCTATGACGCGTGCTGCGGTATGCTGAGACACTAAAAGCACCATAGTAGAACACAGATCAAGCTTCTAAGTTGATGTAATAGCCAGTAAGAAGTAGTACAATTCAAGTTTTAGGTATTGAATATTGAATTTTTAGCTGGCTTTGGTGCCTTGGACATGAGCTAGGACCTTAATATTCTGCATGAAAGGAGGACTAGCAGCCGAGTTGCACGGGAGAATGTGAAAAGTCTTCAAATGTAGTAAAAACCTGAGAAATACGTCCGTTTTCGTCATTTGTTATCGAATCGACTTAAAGCCAGATCGTCACATTGGCCGCTCTTCTCTCTGAAACGGTTGTACATATCGTCTGCAAAGCTATGTCGCGTGCTGCGGTATGCGGAGACAGTAAAAGCACCATAGTAGAACACAGATGAAGCTTCTAAGTTGATGTAATAGCCAGTAAGATATAGTACAATTCAAGTTTTAGGTATCGATTATTTACTTTTTAGCTGGCTTTGGTGCCTTGGACTTGAGCTACGACCTTAACATACTGCATAAAAGGAGGACGAGCAGCCGAGTTGCACGGGAGAATGTGAAAAGTGTTCATATGTAGTAAAAACCTGAGAAATCGGTCCGTTTTCGTCTTTTGTTATCGAACCGACTTAAAGCCAGATCGTCACATTGGCCGCTCATCTCTCTGAAACGGTTGTACTTATCGTCTACAAAGCAATGTCGCGTGCTGCGGTGTGCGGAGACACTAAAATCACCGTAGTAGAACACAGATGAGGCTTCTAAGTTGATGCAATATCCAGTAAGAAGTAGTAAAATTAAAGTTTTAGGTATCGATTATTGACTTTTTAGCTGGCTTTGGTGCCTTGGACACGAGCTGGGACCTTAACATTCTGCATGAAAGGAGGACTAGCAGCCGAGTTGCACGGGAGAATGTGAAAAGTGTTCATATGTAGTTATAACCTGAGAAATCCGTCCGTTTTCCTCATTTGTTATCGAATCGACATAAAGCCAGATCGTCACATTAGCCGCACTTCTGTCTGAAACGGTTACATTTATCGTCTGCAAAGCTATATCTCGTGCTGCGGTATGCGGAGACACTAAAAGCACCATCGTAGAACACAGATGAAGCTTCTAAGTTGATGTAATAGCCAGTAAGAAGTAGTACAATTCAAGTTTTAGGTATCGATTATTGACTTTTTAGCTGGCTTTGGTGCCTTGGACATGAGCTAGGTCCTTAAGATTCTGCATGAAAGGAGGATTAGCAGCGGAGTTGGACGGGAGAATATGAAAAGTGTTCATATGTGGTAAAAACCTAGACATCCGTCCGTTTTCGTCATTTGATATCGAATCGACTTAAAGCCAGATCGTCACATTGGCCGCTCTTCTCTCTGAAACGGTTGTACTTATCGTCTGCAAAGCTATGTCGCGTGCTGCGGTATGCTGATTCACTAAAAGCACCATAGTAGAACACAGATGAAGCTTCTAAGTTGATGTAATAGCCAGTAAGAAGTAGTAAAATTCGAGTTTTAGTTATTGAATATTGAATTTTTTGCTGGATTTTGTGCCTTGGACATGAGCTAGGACCTTAATATTCAGCATGAAAGGAGGACTAGTAGCCGAGTTGCACGGGAGAATGTGAAAAGTGTTCACATGTAGTAAAAACCTGAGAAATCCGTCCGTTTTCGTCATTTGTTATCGAATCGACTTAAAGCCAGATCGTCACATTGGCCGCTCTTCTCTCTGAAACACTTGTACTTATCGTCTGCAAAGCTATGTCGCGTGCTGCGGTATGCTGAGACACTAAAAGCACCATATTAGAACACAGATCAAGCTTCTAAGTTGATGTAATAGCCAGTAAGAAGTAATACAATTCGAATTTTAGGTATTGTATATTGAATTTTTAGCTGGATTTTGTGCCTTGGACATTAACCGGGAACTTAAGACTTTGCATGAAGGAGGACTAGCAGCCGAGTTGCACTGGAGAATGTGAAAAGTGTTCATATGTAGTAAAAACCCGAGAAATCCTTCCATTTTCGTCATTTGTTATCGAATCGACTTAAAGCCAGATCGTCACATTGGCCGCTCTTCTCTCTGAAACGGTTGTACTTATCGTCTGCAAAACTATTTCGCGTGCTGCGGTATGCTGAGACACGAAAAGCACCATAGTAGAACACAGATGAAGCTTCTAAGTTGATGTAATAGCCAGTAAGAAGTAGTACAATTCAAGTTTTATGTATCGATTATTGACTTTTTAGCTGGCTTTGGTGCCTTGGACATGAGCTAGGACCTTATGATTCTGCATGAAAGGAGGACTAGCAGCCGAGTTGCACGGGAGAATGAGAAAAGTGTTCATATGTAGTAAAAACCTGAGAAATCCGTCCGCTTTCGTCATTTGTTATCGAATCGACTTAAAGCCAGATCGTCACATTGGCCGCTCTTCTCTCTGAAACGGTTGTACTTATCGTCTGCAAAACTATTTCGCGTGCTGCGGTATGCTGAGACACGAAAAGCACCATAGTAGAACACAGATGAAGCTTCTAAGTTGATGTAATAGCCAGTAAGAAGTAGTACAATTCAAGTTTTATGTATCGATTATTGACTTTTTAGCTGGCTTTGGTGCCTTGGACATGAGCTAGGACCTTATGATTCTGCATGAAAGGAGGACTAGCAGCCGAGTTGCACGGGAGAATGAGAAAAGTGTTCATATGTAGTAAAAACCTGAGAAATCCGTCCGCTTTCGTCATTTGTTATCGAATCGACTTAAAGCAAGATCGTCACATTGGCCGCTCTTCTCTCTGAAACGGTTGTACTTCTCGTGTGCAAAGCTATGTCGCGTGCTGCGGTATGCGGAGACACTAAAAGCACAATAGTAGAACACAGATGAATCTTCTAAGTTGATGTAATACCCAGTAATAAGTAGTACAATTCAAGTTTTAGGTATCGATTATTTACTTTTTAGCTGGCTTTGGTGCCTTGGACATGAGCTAGGACCTCAAGATTCTGCATGAAAGGAGGACTAGCAGCCGAGTTGCACGGGAGAATGTGAAAATTTTTCATATGTAGTAAAAACCTGAGAAATCCGTCCGTTTTCGTCATTTGTTATCGAATCGACTTAAAGCCAGATCGTCACATTGGCCGCTCTGCTCTCGGGAACGGTTGTACTTATCGTCTGCAAAGCTATGTCGCGTGTTGCCGTAGGCGGAAACAGGAAAAGCACCATAGTAGAACACACATGAAGCTTCTAAGTTGATGTAATAGCCAGTAAGAAGTAGTACAATTCAAGTTTTAGGTATCGATTATTGACTTTTTAGCTGGCTTTGGTGCTTTGGACATGAGCTAGGACCTTAAGACTCTGCATGAAAGGAGGACTAGCAGCCGAGTTGCACGGGAGAATGTGAAAAGTGTTCATATGTAGTAAAAACCTGAGAAATCCGTCCGTTTTCGTCATTTGTTATCGAATCGACTTAAAGCCAGATCGTCACATTGGCCGCTCTTCTCTCTGAAACGGTTGTACTTATCGTCTGCAAAGCTATGTCGCGTGCTGCGGTATGCTGAGACACTAAAAGCACCATAGTAGAACACAGATCAAGCTTCTAAGTTGATGTAATAGCCAGTAAGAAGTGGTACAATTCAAGTTTTAGGTATTGAATATTGATCTTTAGCTGGCTTTGGTGCTTGGACAAGAGCTAGGACCTTAAGATTCAGCATGAAAGGAGGACTAGCATCCGAGTTGCACGGGAGAAAGTGTAAAGTGTTCATATGTAGTAAAAACCTGAGAAATCCGTCCATTTTCGTCATTTGTTATCGAATCGACTTAAAGCCAGATCGTCACATTGGCCGCTCTTCTCTCTGAAACGGTTGTACTTATCGTCTGCTAAGCTATGTCGCGTGCTGCGGTATGCGGAGACACTAAAAGCACCATAGTAGAACACAGATGAAGCTTCTAAGTTGATGTAATACCCAGTAAGACGTAGTACTATTCAAGTTTTAGGTATCGATTATTGACTTTATAGCTGGCTTTGGTGCCTTGGACATGACCTAGGACTTTAACATTCTGCATGAAAGGAGGACTAGCAGCCGAGTTGCACGGGAGAATGTGAAAAGTGTTCATATGTAGTAAAAACCTGAGAAATACGTCCGTTTTCGTCATTTGTTATCGAATCGACTTAAAGCCAGATCGTCAGATTGGCCGCTCTCCTCTCTGAATCGGTTGTACTTATCGTCTGCAAAGCTATGTCACGTGCTGCGGGATCTGGAGACACTAAAATCACCACAGTAGAACACAGATGAAGCTTCTAAGTTGATGTAATAACCAGTAAGAAGTAGTCCAATTCAAGTTTTAGGTATCGATTATTGACTTTTTAGCTGGCTTTGGTGCCTTGGACATGAGCTAGGACCTTAACATTCTGTATGAAAGGAGGACTAGCAGCCGAGTTGCACGGGAGAATGTGAAAAGTGTTCATATGTAGTAAAAACCTGAGAAATCCGTCCGTTTTCGTCATTTGTTATCGAATCGACTTAAAGCCAAATCGTCACATTGGACGCTCTTCTCTCTGAAACGGTTGTACTTATCGTCTGCAAAGCTATGTCGCGTGCTGCTGTATGCGGAGACACTAAAAGCACCATAGTAGAACACAGATGAAGCTTCTAAGTTGATGTAATAGCCAGTAAGAAGTAGTACAATTCAAGTTTTAGGTATCGATTATTGAATTTTAGCTGGCTTTGGTGCATTGGACATGAGCTAGGACCTTAAGATTCTGCATGAAAGGAGGACTAGCAGCCGAGTTGCACATGAGAATGTGAAAAGTGTTCAAATGTAGTTAAAACTTGAGAAATCCGTCCGTTTTCGTCATTTGTTATCGAATCGACTTATAGCCAGATCGTCACAATGGCCGCTCTTCTCTCTGAAACGCTTGTACTTGTCGTCTGCTAAGCTATGTCGCGTGCTGCGGTATGTGGAGACACTAAAAGCACAATAGTAGAACACAGATGAATCTTCTAAGTTGATGTAATACCCAGTAAGAAGTAGTACAATTCAAGTTTTAGGTATTGATTATTTACTTTTTAGCTGGCTTTGGTGCCTTGGACATGAGCTAGGACCACAAGATTCTGCATGAAAGGAGGACTAGCAGCCGAGTTGCACGGGAGAATGTGAAAATTGTTCATATGTAGTAAAAACCTGAGAAATCCGTCCGTTTTCGTCATTTGTTATCGAATCGACTTAAAGCCAGATCGTCACATTGGCCGCTCTGCTCTCGGGAACGGTTGTACTTATCGTCTGCAAAGCTATGTCGCGTGTTGCCGTAGGCGGAAACAGGAAAAGCACCATAGTAGAACACACATGAAGCTTCATAGTTGATGTAATAGCCAGTAAGAAGTAGTACAATTCAAGTTTTAGGTATCGATTATTGACTTTTTAGCTGGCTTTGGTGCTTTGGACATGAACTAGGACTTTAAGATTCTGCATAAAAGGAGGACTAGCAGCCCAGTTGCACGGGAGAATGTGAAAAGTGTTCATATGTAGTAAAAACCTGAGACATCCGTCCGTTTTCGTCATTTGTTATCGAATCGACTTAAAGCCAGATCGTCACATTGGCCGCTCTTCTCTCTGAAACGGTTGTACTTATCGTCTCCAAAGCTATGTCGCGTGCTGCGGTATGCGGAGACACTAAAAGCACCATAGTAGAACACAGATGAAGCTTCTAAGTTGATGTAATAGCCAGTAAGAAGTAGTACAATTCAAGTTTTAGGTATCGATTATTGACAATTTAGCTGGCTTTGGTGCCTTGGACATGAGCTAGGACCTTACAATTCTGCATGAAAGGAGGACTAGCAGCCAAGTTGTACGGGAGAATGTGAAAAGTGTTCATATGTAATAAAAACCTTAAAAATCCGTCCGTTTTCGTCATTTGTTATCGAATCGACTTAAAGCCAGATCGTCACATTGGCCGCTCTTCTCTCTGAAACGGTTGTACTTATCGTCTGCAAAGCTATGTCGCGTGCTGCGGTATGCTGAGACACTAAAAGCACCGTAGTAGAACACAGATGAAGCTTCTAAGTTGATGTAATACCCAGTAAGAAATAGTACAATTCAAGTTTTAGGTATCGATTATTTACTTTTTAGCTGGCTTTGGTGCCTTGGAAATGCGCTAGGACCACAAGATACTGCATGAAAGGAGGACTAGCAGCCGAGTTGCACGGGAGAATGTGAAAATTGTTCATATGTAGTAAAAACCTGAGAAATCCGTCCGTTTTCGTCATTTGTTATCGAATCGACTTAAAGCCAGATCGTCACATTGGCCGCTCTGCTCTCGGGAACGGTTGTACTTATCGTCTGCAAAGCTATGTCGCGTGTTGCCGTAGGCGGAAAGAGGAAAAGCACCATAGTAGAACACACATGAAGCTTCAAAGTTGATGTAATAGCCAGTAAGAAGTAGTACAATTCAAGTTTTAGGTATCGATTATTGACTTTTTAGCTGGCTTTGGTGCTTTGGACATGAACTAGGACTTTAAGATTCTGCATAAAAGGAGGACTAGCAGCCCAGTTGCACGGGAGAATGTGAAAAGTGTTCATATGTAGTAAAAACCTGAGACATCCGTCCGTTTTCGTCATTTGTTATCGAATCGACTTAAAGCCAGATCGTCACATTAGCCGCTCTTCTCTCTGAAACGGTTGTACTTATCGTCTCCAAAGCTATGTCGCGTGCTGCGGTATGCGGAGACACTAAAAGCACCATAGTAGAACACAGATGAAGCTTCTAAGTTGATGTAATAGCCAGTAAGAAGTAGTACAATTCAAGTTTTAGGTATCGATTATTGAATTTTAGCTGGCTTTGGTGCATTGGACATGAGCTAGGACCTTATGATTCTGCATGAAAGGAGGACTAGCAGCCGAGTTGCACGGGAGAATGAGAAAAGTGTTCATATGTAGTAAAAACCTGACAAATCCGTCCGCTTTCGTCATTTGTTATCGAATCGACTTAAAGCCAGATCGTCACATTGTCCGCTCTTCTCTCTGAAACGGTTGTACTTATCGTCTGCAAAGCTATGTCGCGTTCTGCGATTTGCGGAGACACTAAAAGCACCATAGTAGAACACAGATGAAGCTTCTAAGTTGATGGAATGGCCAGTAAGAAGTAGTACAATTCAAGTTTTAGGTATCGATTATTGACTTTTTAGCTGGCTTTGGTGCCTTGGACATGAGCTAGGACCTTAAGATTCTGCATGAAAGGAGGACTAGCAGCCGAGTTGCACATGAGAATGTGAAAAGTGTTCAAATGTAGTTAAAACTTGAGAAATCCGTCCGTTTTCGTCATTTGTTATCGAATCGACTTATAGCCAGATCGTCACAATGGCCGCTCTTCTCTCTGAAACGCTTGTACTTATCGTCTGCTAAGCTATGTCGCGTGCTGCGGTATGCGGAGACACTAAAAGCACAATAGTAGAACACAGATGAAACTTCTAAGTTGATGTAATACCCAGTAAGAAATAGTACAATTCAAGTTTTAGGTATCGATTATTTACTTTTTAGCTGGCTTTGGTGCCTTGGAAATGCGCTAGGACCACAAGATTCTGCATGAAAGGAGGACTAGCAGCCGAGTTGCACGGGAGAATGTGAAAATTGTTCATATGTAGTAAAAACCTGAGAAATCCGTCCGTTTTCGTCATTTGTTATCGAATCGACTTAAAGCCAGATCGTCACATTGGCCGCTCTGCTCTCGGGAACGGTTGTACTTATCGTCTGCAAAGCTATGTCGCGTGTTGCCGTAGGCGGAAAGAGGAAAAGCACCATAGTAGAACACACATGAAGCTTCAAAGTTGATGTAATAGCCAGTAAGAAGTAGTACAATTCAAGTTTTAGGTATCGATTATTGACTTTTTAGCTGGCTTTGGTGCTTTGGACATGAACTAGGACTTTAAGATTCTGCATAAAAGGAGGACTAGCAGCCCAGTTGCACGGGAGAATGTGAAAAGTGTTCATATGTAGTAAAAACCTGAGACATCCGTCCGTTTTCGTCATTTGTTATCGAATCGACTTAAAGCCAGATCGTCACATTGGCCGCTCTTCTCTCTGAAACGGTTGTACTTATCGTCTCCAAAGCTATGTCGCGTGCTGCGGTATGCGGAGACACTAAAAGCACCATAGTAGAACACAGATGAAGCTTCTAAGTTGATGTAATAGCCAGTAAGAAGTAGTACAATTCAAGTTTTAGGTATCGATTATTGACTTTTTAGCTGGCTTTGGTGCCTTGGACATGAGCTAGGACCTTACGATTCTGCATGAAAGGAGGACTAGCAGCCAAGTTGCACGGGAGAATGTGAAAAGTGTTCATATGTAATAAAAACCTTAAAAGTCCGTCCGTTTTCGTCATTTGTTATCGAATCGACTTAAAGCCAGATCGTCACATTGGCCGCTCTTCTCTCTGAAACGGTTGTACTTATCGTCTGCAAAGCTATGTCGCGTGCTGCGGTATGTGGAGACACTAAAAGCACCATAGTAGAACACAGATGAAGCTTCTAAGTTGATGTTATAGCCAGTAAGAAGTAGTACAATTCAAGTTTTAGGTATCGATTATTGACTTTTTAGCTGGCTTCGGTGCCTTGGACATGAGCTAGGACCTTACGATTCTGCATGAAAGGAGGGCTAGCAGCCGAGTTGCACGGGAGAATGTGAAAAGTGTTCATATGTAGTAAAAACCTTAGAAATCCGTCCGTTTTCGTCATTTGTTATCGAATCGACTTAAGGCCAGATCGTCACATTGGCCGCTCTTCTCTCTGAAACGGTTGTACTTATCGTCTGCAAAGCTATGTCGCGTGCTGCGGTATGCGGAGACACTAAAATCACCATAGTAGAACACAGATGAAGCATCTAAGTTGATGTAATAGCCAGTAAGAAGTAATCCAATTCAAGTTTTAGCTATCGATTATTGACTTTTTAGCTGGCTTTGGTGACTTGGACATGAGCTAGGACCTTAAGATTCTGCATGAAAGGAGGACTAGCAGCCGAGTTGCATGGGAGAATGTGAAAAGTGTTCATATGCAGTAAAAACCTGAGACATCCGTCCGTTTTCGTCATTTGTTATGGAATCGAATTAAAGCCAGATCGTCACATTGGCCGCTCTTCTCCCTGAAACGGTTGTACTTATCGTCGGCAAAGCTATGTCACGTGCTGCGGTATGCGGACACACTAAAAGCACAATAGTAGAACACAGATGAAGCTTCTAAGTTGATGTAATAGCCAGTAAGAAGTAGTAAAATTCAAGTTTTAGGTATCGGTTATTGACTTTTTAACCTTCTTTGGTGCCTTAGACACGAGCTAGGAAGTTAAGACTTTTCATAAAAGAGGACTAGCAGCCGAGTTGCACGGGAGAATGTGAAAAGTGTTCATATGTAGTAAAAACCTGAGAAATCCGTCCGTTTTCGTCATTTGTTATCGAATAGACTTAAAGCCAGATCGTCAAATTGGCCGCTCTTTTCTCTGAAATGGTTGTACTTATCGTCTGCAAAGCTATGTCGCGTGCTGCGGTATGCGGAGACACTAAAATCACCACAGTAGAACACAGATGACGCTTCTAAGTTGATGTAATATCCAGTAAGAAGTAGTACAATTCGAGTTTTAGGTATCGATTATTGACTTCTTAGCTGGCTTTGGTGCCTCGGACATGAGCTAGGACCTTAAGATTCTGCATGAAAGGAGGACTAGCAGCCGAGTTGCACGGGAGAATGTGAAAAGTGTTCATATGTAGTTAAAACCTGAGAAATCCGTCCGTTTTCGTCATTTGTTATCGAATCGACTTAAAGCCAGATCGTCAAATTGGCCGCTCTTCTCCCTGAAACGGTTGTACTTATCGTCGGCAAAGCTATGTCACGTGCTGCGGTATGCGGACACACTAAAAGCACAATAGTAGAACACAGATGAAGCTTCTAAGTTGATGTAATAGCCAGTAAGAAGTAGTAAAATTCAAGTTTTAGGTATCGGTTATTGACTTTTTAACCTTCTTTGGTGCCTTAGACACGAGCTAGGAAGTTAAGACTTTTCATAAAAGAGGACTAGCAGCCGAGTTGCACGGGAGAATGTGAAAAGTGTTCATATGTAGTAAAAACCTGAGAAATCCGTCCGTTTTCGTCATTTGTTATCGAATCGACTTAAAGCCAGATCGTCACATTGGCCGCTCTTCTCTCTGAAACGGTTGTACTTCTCGTCTGCAAAGCTATGTCGCGTGCTGCGGTATGCGGAGACACTAAAAGCACCATAGTAGAACACAGATTAAGCTTCTAAGTTAATGTAATAGCCAGTAAGAAGTAGTACAATTCAAGTCTTAGGTATCGATTATTGACTTTTTAGCTGGCTTTGGTGCCTTGGACATGAGCTAGGACCTTAACATTCTGCATGAAAGGATTACTAGCAGCCGAGTTGCACGGGAGAACGTGAAAAGTGTTCATATGTAGTAAAAACCTTAGAAATCCGTCCGTTTTCGTAATTTGTTATCGAATCGACTTAAAGCCAGATCGTCACATTGGCCGCTCTTCTCACTGAAACGCTTGTACCTATCGTCTGCAAAGCTATGTCACGTGCTGCGGTATGCGGAGACACTAAAATCACCATAGTAGAACACAGATGAAGCATCTAAGTTGATGTAGTAGCCAGTAAGAAGTAATCCAATTCAAGTTTTAGGTATCGATTATTGACTTTTTAGCTGGCTTTGGTGCCTTGGACATGAGCTAGGACCTTAAGATTCTGCATTAAAGGAGGACTATCAGCCGAGTTGCATGGGAGAATGTGAAAAGTGTTCATACGTAGTAAAAACCTGACAAATCCGTCCGTTTTCGTCAATTGTTATCGAATCGACTTAAAGCCAGTTCATCACATTGGCTGCTCTTCTCTCTGAAACGGTTGCACTTATCGTCTGCAAAGCTATGTCGCGTGCTGCGGTATGCTGAGACACTAAAATCACCATAGTAGAACACAGATGAAGCATCTAAGTTGATGTAATAGCCAGTAAGAAGTAATCCAATTCAAGTTTTAGGTATCGATTATTGACTTTTTAGCTGGCTTTGGTGCATTGGACATGAGCTAGGACCTTAAGATTCTGCATGAAAGGAGGAGTAGCAGCCGAGTTGCACGGGAGAATGTGAAAAGTGTTCATATGCAGTAAAAACCTGAGACATCCGTCCGTTTTCGTCATTTGTTATCGAATCGACTTAAAGCCAGATCGTCACATTGGCCGCTCTTCTCTCTGAAACGGTTGTACTTATCGACTGCAAAGCTATGTCGCGTGTTGCCGTAGGCGGAAACAGGAAAAGCACCATAGTAGAACACAGATGAAGCTTCTAAGTTGATGTAATAGCCAGTAAGAAGTAGTACAATTCAAGTTTTAGGTATCGATTATTGACTTTTTAGCTGGCTTTGGTGCCTTGGACATGAGCTAGGACTTTAAGATTATGCATAAAAGGAGGACTAGCAGCCGAGTTGCAGGGGAAAATGTGAAAAGTGTTCATATGTAGTAAAAACCTCAGAAATCCGTACGTTTTCGTCATTTGTTATCGAATCGACTTAAGGCCTGTTCGTCACATTGGCCGCTCTTCTCTCTGAAACGGTTGTACTTATCGTCTGCAAAGCTATGTCGCGTGTTGCCGTAGGCGGAAACAGGAAAAGCACCATAGTAGAACACAGATGAAGCTTCTAAGTTGATGTAATAGCCAGTAAGAAGTAGTACAATTCAAGTTTTAGGTATCGATTATTGACTTTTTAGCTGGCTTTGGTGCTTTGGACATGAGCTAGGACTTTAAGATTCTGCATAAAAGGAGGACTAGCAGCCCAGTTGCACGGGAGAATGTGAAAAGTGTTCATATGTAGTAAAAACCTGAGACATCCGTCCGTTTTCGTCATTTGTTATCGAATCGACTTAAAGCCAGATCGTCACATTGGCCGCTGTTCTCTCTGAAACGGTTGTACTTATCGTCTGCAAAGCTATGTCGCGTGCTGCGGTATGTGGAGAGAGTAAAAGCACCATAGTAGAACACAGATGAAGCTTCTAAGTTGATGTAATAGCCAGTAAGAAGTAGTACAATTCAAGTTTTAGGTATCGATTATTGACTTTTTAGCTGGGTTTGGTGCCTTGGACATGAGCTAGGACCTTACGATTCTGCATGAAAGGAGGACTAGCAGCCGAGATGCACGGGAGAATGTGAAAAGTGTTCATATGTAATAAAAACCTTAAAAATCCGTCCGTTTTCGTCATTTGTTATCGAATCGACTTAAAGCCAGATCGTCACATTGGCCGCTCTTCTCTCTGAAACGGTTGTACTTACCGTCTGCAAAGCTATGTCGCGTGCTGCGGTATGTGGAGACACTAAAAGGACCATAGTAGAACACAGATGAAGCTTCTAAGTTGATGTAATAGCCAGTAAGAAGTTGTACAATTCAAGTTTTAGGTATCGATTATTGACTTTTTAGCTGGCTTTGCTGCCTTGGACATGAGCTAGGACCTTAAGATTCTGCATGAAAGGAGGACTAGCAGCCGAGTTGCATGGGAGAATATGAAAAGTGTTCATATGTAGTAAAAACCTAAGAAATCCGTCCGTTTTCGTCATTTGTTATCGAATCGACTTAAAGCCAGATCGTCACATTGGCCGCTCTTCTCTCTGAAACGCTTGTACTTATCGTCTGCAAAGCTATGTCGCGTACTGCGGTATGCGGAGACACTAAAATCACCATAGTAGAACACAGATGAAGCTTCTAAGTTGATGTAATAGCCAGTAAGAAGTAGTACAATTCAAGTTTTAGGTATCGATTATTGACTTTTTAGCTGGCTTTGGTGCCTTGAACATGAGCTAGGACCTTAACATTCTGCATGAAAGGAGGACCAGCAGCCGAGTTACACGGGAGAATGTGAAAACTGTTCATAAGTAATAAAAACCTTAGAAATCCGTCCGTTTTCGTCATTAGTTATCGAATCGACTTAAAGCCAGATCGTCACATTGGCCGCTCTTCTCACTGAAACGGTTGTACTTATCGTCTGCAAAGCTATGTCGCGTGCTGCGGTATGTGGAGAGAGTAGAAGCACCATAGTAGAACACAGATGAAGCTTCTAAGTTGATGTAATAGCCAGTAAGAAGTAGTAAAATTCAAGTTTTAGGTATCTGTTATTGACTTTTTAACATTCTTTGGTGCCTTGGACACGAGCTAGGAACTTAAGACTTTGCATGAAGGAGGACTAGCAGCCGAGTTGCACGGGAGAATGTGAAAAGTGTTCATATGTAGTAAAAACCTGAGAAATCCGTCCGTTTTCGTCATTTGTTAACGAATCGACTTAAAGCCAGATCGACACATTGGCCGCTCTTCTCTCTGAAACGGTTGTACTTATTGTCTGCAAAGCTATGTCGCATGCTGCGGTATGCTGAGACACTAAAAGCACCATAATAGAACACAGATGAAGCTTCTAAGTTGATGTAATAGCCAGTAAGGAGTAGTACAATTCAAGTTTTAGGTATTGAACATGGAACTTTAAGCTGGCTTTGGTGCATTGGACATGAGCTAGGACCTTAAGATTCTGCATGAAAGGAGGACTAGCAGCCGAGTTGCACGGGAGAATGTGAAAAGTGTTCATATGTAGTAAAAACCTGAGAAATACGTCCGTTTTCGTCATTTGTTATCGAATCGACTTAAAGCCAGATCGTCACATTGGCCGCTCTTCTCACTGAAACGCTTGTACCTATCGTCTGCAAAGCTATGTCACGTGCTGCGGTATGCGGAGACACTAAAATCACCATAGTAGAACACAGATGAAGCATCTAAGTTGATGTAGTAGCCAGTAAGAAGTAATCCAATTCAAGTTTTAGGTATCGATTATTGACTTTTTAGCTGGCTTTGGTGCCTTGGACATGAGCTAGGACCTTAAGATTCTGCATTAAAGGAGGACTATCAGCCGAGTTGCATGGGAGAATGTGAAAAGTGTTCATATGTAGTAAAAACCTGACAAATCCGTCCGTTTTCGTCAATTGTTATCGAATCGACTTAAAGCCAGTTCATCACATTGGCTGCTCTTCTCTCTGAAACGGTTGCACTTATCGTCTGCAAAGCTATGTCGCGTGCTGCGGTATGCTGAGACACTAAAATCACCATAGTAGAACACAGATGAAGCATCTAAGTTGATGTAATAGCCAGTAAGAAGTAATCCAATTCAAGTTTTAGGTATCGATTATTGACTTTTTAGCTGGCTTTGGTGCATTGGACATGAGCTAGGACCTTAAGATTCTGCATGAAAGGAGGAGTAGCAGCCGAGTTGCACGGGAGAATGTGAAAAGTGTTCATATGCAGTAAAAACCTGAGACATCCGTCCGTTTTCGTCATTTGTTATCGAATCGACTTAAAGCCAGATCGTCACATTGGCCGCTCTTCTCTCTGAAACGGTTGTACTTATCGACTGCAAAGCTATGTCGCGTGTTGCCGTAGGCGGAAACAGGAAAAGCACCATAGTAGAACACAGATGAAGCTTCTAAGTTGATGTAATAGCCAGTAAGAAGTAGTACAATTCAAGTTTTAGGTATCGATTATTGACTTTTTAGCTGGCTTTGGTGCCTTGGACATGAGCTAGGACTTTAAGATTATGCATAAAAGGAGGACTAGCAGCCGAGTTGCAGGGGAAAATGTGAAAAGTGTTCATATGTAGTAAAAACCTCAGAAATCCGTACGTTTTCGTCATTTGTTATCGAATCGACTTAAGGCCTGTTCGTCACATTGGCCGCTCTTCTCTCTGAAACGGTTGTACTTATCGTCTGCAAAGCTATGTCGCGTGTTGCCGTAGGCGGAAACAGGAAAAGCACCATAGTAGAACACAGATGAAGCTTCTAAGTTGATGTAATAGCCAGTAAGAAGTAGTACAATTCAAGTTTTAGGTATCGATTATTGACTTTTTAGCTGGCTTTGGTGCTTTGGACATGAGCTAGGACTTTAAGATTCTGCATAAAAGGAGGACTAGCAGCCCAGTTGCACGGGAGAATGTGAAAAGTGTTCATATGTAGTAAAAACCTGAGACATCCGTCCGTTTTCGTCATTTGTTATCGAATCGACTTAAAGCCAGATCGTCACATTGGCCGCTGTTCTCTCTGAAACGGTTGTACTTATCGTCTGCAAAGCTATGTCGCGTGCTGCGGTATGTGGAGAGAGTAAAAGCACCATAGTAGAACACAGATGAAGCTTCTAAGTTGATGTAATAGCCAGTAAGAAGTAGTACAATTCAAGTTTTAGGTATCGATTATTGACTTTTTAGCTGGGTTTGGTGCCTTGGACATGAGCTAGGACCTTACGATTCTGCATGAAAGGAGGACTAGCAGCCGAGATGCACGGGAGAATGTGAAAAGTGTTCATATGTAATAAAAACCTTAAAAATCCGTCCGTTTTCGTCATTTGTTATCGAATCGACTTAAAGCCAGATCGTCACATTGGCCGCTCTTCTCTCTGAAACGGTTGTACTTACCGTCTGCAAAGCTATGTCGCGTGCTGCGGTATGTGGAGACACTAAAAGGACCATAGTAGAACACAGATGAAGCTTCTAAGTTGATGTAATAGCCAGTAAGAAGTTGTACAATTCAAGTTTTAGGTATCGATTATTGACTTTTTAGCTGGCTTTGCTGCCTTGGACATGAGCTAGGACCTTAAGATTCTGCATGAAAGGAGGACTAGCAGCCGAGTTGCATGGGAGAATATGAAAAGTGTTCATATGTAGTAAAAACCTAAGAAATCCGTCCGTTTTCGTCATTTGTTATCGAATCGACTTAAAGCCAGATCGTCACATTGGCCGCTCTTCTCTCTGAAACGCTTGTACTTATCGTCTGCAAAGCTATGTCGCGTACTGCGGTATGCGGAGACACTAAAATCACCATAGTAGAACACAGATGAAGCTTCTAAGTTGATGTAATAGCCAGTAAGAAGTAGTACAATTCAAGTTTTAGGTATCGATTATTGACTTTTTAGCTGGCTTTGGTGCCTTGAACATGAGCTAGGACCTTAACATTCTGCATGAAAGGAGGACCAGCAGCCGAGTTCCACGGGAGAATGTGAAAAGTGTTCATATGTAGTAAAAACCTGAGAAATCCGTCCGTTTTCGTCATTTGTTAACGAATCGACTTAAAGCCAGATCGACACATTGGCCGCTCTTCTCTCTGAAACGGTTGTACTTATTGTCTGCAAAGCTATGTCGCATGCTGCGGTATGCTGAGACACTAAAAGCACCATAATAGAACACAGATGAAGCTTCTAAGTTGATGTAATAGCCAGTAAGGAGTAGTACAATTCAAGTTTTAGGTATTGAACATGGAACTTTATGCTGGCTTTGGTGCATTGGACATGAGCTAGGACCTTAAGATTCTGCATGAAAGGAGGACTAGCAGCCGAGTTGCACGGGAGAATGTGAAAAGTGTTCATATGTAGTTAAAACTTGAGAAATCCGTCCGTTTTCGTCATTTGTTATCGAATCGACTTAAAGCCAGATCGTCACATTGGCCGCTCTTCTCTCTGAAACGGTTGTACTTATCGTCTTCAAAGGTATGTCGCGTGTTGCCGTAGGCGGAAACAGGAAAAGCACCATAGTAGAACACAGATGAAGCTTCTAAGTTGATGTAATAGCCAGTAAGAAGTAGTCCAATTCAAGATTTAGGTATCGATTATTGACTTTTTAGCTGGCTTTGGTGCCTTGGACATGAGCTAGGACCTTAAGATTCTGCATTAAAGGAGAACTAGCAGCCGAGTTGCATGGGAGAATGTGAAAAGTGTTCATATGTAGTAAAAACCTGAGAAATCCGTCCGTTTTCGTCATTTGTTATCGAATCGACTTAAAGCCAGATCGTCACATTGGCTGCTCTTCTCTCTGAAACGGTTGCACTTATCGTCTGCAAAGCTATGTCGCGTGCTGCGGTATGCGGAGACACTAAAATCACCATAGTAGAACACAGATGATGCATCTAAGTTGATTTAATAGCCAGTAAGAAGTAGTACAATTCAAGTTTTAGGTATCGATTATTGACTTTTTAGCTGGCTTTGGTTCCTTGAACATGAGCTAGGACCTTAAGATTCTGCATGAAAGGAGGACTAGCAGCCGAGTTGCATGGGGGAATGTGAAAAGTGTTCAAATGTAGTAAAAACCTGAGAAATACGTCCGTTTTCGTCATTTGTTATCGAATCGACTTAAAGCCAGATCGTCACATTGGCTGCTCTTCTCTCTGAAACGGTTGCACTTATCGTCTGCAAAGCTATGTCGCGTGCTGCGGTATGCGGAGACACTAAAATCACCATAGTAGAACACTGATGAAGCATCTAAGTTGATGTAATAGCCAGTAAGAAGTAATACCATTCAAGTTTTAGGTATCGATTATTGACTTTTTAGCTGGCTTTGGTGCCTTGGACATGAGCTAGGACCTTAAGATTCTGCATTAAAGGAGAACTAGCAGCCGAGTTGCATGGGAGAATGTGAAAAGTGTTCATATGTAGTAAAAACCTGAGAAATCCGTCCGTTTTCGTCATTTGTTATCGAATCGACTTAAAGCCAGATCGTCACATTGGCTGCTCTTCTCTCTGAAACGGTTGCACTTATCGTCTGCAAAGCTATGTCGCGTGCTGCGGTATGCGGAGACACTAAAATCACCATAGTAGAACACAGATGATGCATCTAAGTTGATTTAATAGCCAGTAAGAAGTAATCCAATTCAAGTTTTAGGTATCGATTATTGACTTTTTAGCTGGCTTTGGTGCCTTGGACATGAGCTAGGACCTTAAGATTCTGCATGAAAGGAGGACTAGCAGCCGAGTTGCACGGGAGAATGTGAAAAGTGTTCATATGCAGTAAAAACCTGAGACATCCGTCCGTTTTCGTCATTTGTTATCGAATCGACTTAAAGCCAGATCGTCACATTGGCTGCTCTTCTCTCTGAAACGGTTGCACTTATCGTCTGCAAAGCTATGTCGCGTGCTGCGGTATGCGGAGACACTAAAATCACCATAGTAGAACACAGATGAAGCATCTAAGTTGATGTAATAGCCAGTAAGAAGTAATCCAATTCAAGTTTTAGGTATCGATTATTGACTTTTTAGCTGGCTTTGGTGCCTTGGACATGAGCTAGGACCTTAAGATTCTGCATGAAAGGAGGACTAGCAGCCGAGTTGCACGGGAGAATGGGAAAAGTGTTCATATGCAGTAAAAACCTGAGACATCCGTCCGTTTTCGTCATTTGTTATCGAATCGACTTAAAGCCAGATCGTCACACTGGCCGCTCTTCTCTCTGAAACGGTTGTACTTATCGTCTGCAAAGCTATGTCGCGTGCTGCGGTATGCGGACACACTAAAAGCACCATAGTAGAACACAGATGAAGCTTCTAAGTTGATGTAATAGCCAGTAAGAAGTAGTTCAATTCAAGTTTTAGGTATTGAATATGGAACTTTTAGCTGGCTTTGGTGCCTTGGACATGAGCTAGGACCTTAAGATTCTGCATGAAAGGAGGACTAGCAGCCGAGTTGCACGGGAGAATGTGAAAAGTGTTCATATGTAATTAAAACCTGAGAAATCCGTCCGTTTTCGTCATTTGTTATCGAATCGACTTAAAGCCAGATCGTCACATTGGCCGCTCTTCTCTCTGAAACAGTTGTACTTATCGTCTTCAAAGGTATGTCGCATGTTGCCGTAGGCGGAAACAGGAAAAGCACCATAGTAGAACACAGATGAAGCTTCTAAGTTGATGTAATAGCCAATAAGAAGTAGTCCAATTCAAGATTTAGGTATCGATTATTGACTTTTTAGCTGGGTTTTGGTGCCTTGGACACGAGCTAGGACCTTAATATTCTGCATGAAAGGAGGACTAACAGCCGAGTTGCAGGGGGGAATGTGAAAAGTGTTCAAATGTAGTAAAAACCTGAGAAATACGTCCGTTTTCGTCATTTGTTATCGAATCGACTTAAAGCCAGATCGTGACATTGGCCGCTCTTCTCTCTGAAACGGTTGTACTTATCGTCTGCAAAGCTATGTCGCGTGCTGCGGTATGCGGAGACACTAAAAGCACCATAGTTGAACACCCATTAAGCTTCTAAGTTGATGTAATACCCAGTAAGAAGTAGTAAAATTCAAGTTTTAGGTATCGATTATTGACTTTTTAGCTGGCTTTGGTGCCTTGGACATGAGATAGGAACTTAACATTCTGCATGAAAGGAGGACTAGCAGCCGAGATGCACGGGAGAATGCGAAAAGTGTTCATGTGTAGTAAAAACCTTAGAAATCCGTCCGTTTTCGTCATTTGTTATCGAATCGACTTAAAGCCAGATCGTCACATTGGCTGCTCTTCTCTCTGAAACGGTTGTACTTATCGTCTGCAAAGCTATGTCGCGTGCTGCGGTATGCGGACACACTAAAAGCACCATAGTAGAACCCAGATGAAGCTTCTATGTTAATGTAATAGCCAGTAAGAAGTAGTACAATTAAAGTTTTAGGTATCAGTTAATGACTTTTTACCCTTCTTTGGTGCCTTAGACACGTTCTAGGAAATTAAGATTTTGCATGAAGGAGGACTATCAGCCGAGTTGCACGGGAGAATGTGAAAAGTGTTCATATGTAGTAAAAACCTGAGACATCCGTCCGTTTTCGTCATTTGTTATCGAATCGACTTAAAGCCAGATCGTCACATTGGCCGCTCTTCTCTCTGAAACGCTTGTACTTATCGTCTGCAATGCTATGTCGCGTGCTGCGGTATGCGGAGGCACTAAAAGCACCATAGTAGAACACAGACGAAACTTCTAAGTTGATGTAATAGCCAGTAAGAAGTAGTACAATTCAAGTTTTAGGTATCGATTATTGACTTTTTAGCTAGCTTTGGTGCCTTGGACATGAGCTAGGACCTTAAGATTCTGCATGAAAGGAGGACTAGCAGCCGAGTTGCACGGGAGAATGTGAAAAGTGTTCATAAGTAGTAAAAATCTGAGAAATTCGTCCGTTTTCGTCATTTGTTTTCGAATCGACTTAAAGCCAGATCGTCACATTGGCCGCTCTTCCCTCTGAAACGGTTGTACTTATCGATTGCAAAGCTATGTCGCGTGCTGCGGTATGCGGAGACACTAAAAGCACCATAGTAGAACACAGATGAAGCTTCTAAGTTGATGTAATAGCCAGTAAGAAGTAGTACAATTCAAGTTTTAGGTATCGATTATTGACTTTTTAGCTAGCTTTGGTGCCTTGGACATGAGCTAGGACCTTAAGATTCTGCATGAAAGGAGGACTAGCAGCCGCGTTGCACGGGAGAATGTGAAAAGTGTTCATAAGTAGTAAAAACCTGAGAAATTCGTCCGTTTTCGTCATTTGTTTTCGAATCGACTTAAAGCCAGATCGTCACATTGGCCGCTCTTCTCTCTGAAACGCTTGTACTTATCGTCTGCAAAGCTATGTCGCATGCTGCGGTATGCTGAGACACTACAAGCAGCATAGTAGAACACAGATGAAGCTTCTAAGTTGATGTAATAGCCAGTAAGAAGTAGTACAATTAAAGTTATAGGTATCGGTTATTGACTTTTTACACTTCTTTGGTGCCTTGGACTCGAGCTAGGAACTTAAGATTTCGCATGAAGGAGGACTAGCAGCCGAGTTGCACGGGAGAATGTGAAAAGTGTTCATATGTAGTAAAAACCTGAGAAATCCGTCCGTTTTCCTCATTTGTTATCGTATCGACTTAAAGCCAGATCGTCACAATGGCCGCTCTTCTCTCTGAAACGGTTGTACATATTGTCTGCAAAGCTATGTCGCGTGCTGCGGTATGCGGAGAAACTAAAAGCACCGTAGTAGAACACAGATGTAGCTTCTACGTTGGCGTAATAGCCAGGAAGAAGTAGTACAATTCAAGTTTTAGGTATTGATTATTGACTTTTTAGCTGGCTTTGGTGCCTTGGACATGAGCTAGGACCTTAAGATTCTGCATGAAAGGAGGACTAGCAGCCTAGTTGCAAGGGAGAATGTGAAAAGTGTTCATATGTAGTAAAAACCTGAGAAATCTGTTCGTTTTCGTCATTTGTTATCGAATCGACTTAAAGCCAGATCGTCACATTGGCCGCTCTTCTCTCTGAAACGGTTGTACTTATCGTCTACAAAGCTATGTCGCGTGCTGCGATATGCGGAGACACTAAAAGAACCATAGTAGAACACAAATGATGCTTCTAAGTTGATGTAATAGCCAGTAAGAAGTAGTCCAATTCAAGATTTAGGTATCGATTATTGACTTTTTAGCTGGCTTTGGTGCCTTGGACATGAGCTAGGACCTCATGATTCTGCATGAAACGAGGACTAGCGGCCGCGTTGCACGGGAGTATGTGAAAAGTGTTCATATGTAGTAAAAACCTGAGATATCCGTCCATTTTCGTCATTTGTTATCGAATCGACTTAAAGCCAGATCGTCACATTGGCCGCTCTTCTCTCTGAAACGGTTGTACTTATCGTCTGCAAAGCTATGTCGCTCGTTGCCGTTATTCGGAAACAGAAAAGCACCATAGTAGAACACAGATGAAGCTTCTAAGTTGATGTAATAGCCAGTAAGAAGTAGTACAATTCAAGTTTTAGGTATAGATTATTGACTTTTTAGCTGGCTTTGGTGCCTTGACATGAGCTAGGGCCTTAAGATTCTGCATGAAAGGAGGACTAGCAGCCGAGTTGCAAGGGAGAATGTGAAAAGTGTTCATATGTAGTAAAAACCTGAGAAATCCGTCCGTTTTCGTCATTTGTTATCGAATCGACTTAAAGTCAGATCGTCAAATTGGCCGCACTTCTCTCTGAAACGGTTGTACTTATCGTCTACAAAGCTATTTCACGTGCTGCGGTATGTGGAGACACTAAAAGCACCATATGAGATCACAGATGAAGCTTCTAAGTTGATGTAATAGCCAGTAAGAAGTTGTACAATTCATGTTTTTGGTATCGATTATTGACTTTTTAGCTGGCTTTGGTGCCTTGGACATGAGCTAGGACCTTAAGATTGTGCATGAAAGGAGGACTAGCAGCCGAGTTGCAGGGGAAAATGTGAAAAGTGTTCATATGTAGAAAAAACCTGAGAAATCCGTCTGTTTTCGTCATTTGTTATCGAATCGACTTAAAGCCAGATCGTCACATTGGCCGCTGTGCTCTCGGAAACGGTTGTACTTATCGTCTGCAAAGCTATGTCGCGTGTTGCCGTAGGCGGAAACAGGAAAAGCACCATAGTAGAACACAGATGAAGCTTCTAAGTTGATGTAATAGCGAGTAAGAAGTAGTCCAATTCAAGTTTTTGGTATCGATTATTGACTTTTTAGCTGGCTTTGGTACCTTGGACACGAGCTAGGAAATTAAGATTTTGCATGAAGGAGGACTATCAGCCGAGTTGCACGGGAGAATGTGAAAAGTGTTCATATGTAGTAAAAACCTGAGAAATCCGTCCGTTTTCGTCATTTGTTATCGAATCGACTTAAAGCCTGATCGTCACATTGGCCGCTCTTTTCTCTGAAACTGTTGTACTTATCGTCTGTAAAACTATGTCGCGTGCTGCGGTATGCGGAGAAACTAAATACACCGTAGTAGAACACAGATGAAGCTTCTAAGTTGATGTAATAGCCAGGAAGAAGTAGTACAATTCAAGTTTTAGGTATCGATTATTCACTTTTTAGCTGGCTTTGGTGCCTTGGACATGAGCTAGGACCTTAAGATTCTGCATGAAAGGAGGACTAGCAGCCGAGTTGCACGGGAGAATGTGAAAAGTGTTCATATGTAGTAAAAACCTTAGAAATCCGTCCGTTTTCGTCATTTGTTATCGAATCGACTTAAAGCCAGAACGTCACATTGGCCGCTCTTCTCTCTGAAACGGTTGTACTTATCGTCTGCAAAGCTATGTCGCGTGCTGCGGTATGTGGAGACACTAAAAGCACCATAGTAGAACACAGATGAAGCTTCTAAGTTGATGTAATAGCTAGTAAGAAGTAGTACAATACAAGTTTTAGGTATCGATTATTGACTTTTTAGCTAGCATTGGTGCCTTGGACATGAGCTAGGACCTTAAGATTCTGCATGAAAGGAGGACTAGCAGCCGAGTAGCACGGGCGAATATGAAACGTGTTCATATGTAGTAAAAACCTGGGATATTCGTCCGTTTTCGTCATTTGTTATCGAATCGACTTAAAGCCAGATCGTCACATTGGCCGCTCTTCTCTCTGAAACGCTTGTACTTATCGTCTGCAAAGCTATGTCGCATGCTGCGGTATGCTGAGACACTACAAGCAGCATAGTAGAACACAGATGAAGTTTCTAAGTTGATGTAATAGCCAGTAAGAAGTAGTACAATTCAAGTTTTAGGTATCGATTATTGACTTTTTAGCTAGCTTTGGTGCCTTGGACATGAGCTAGGACCTTAAGATTCTGCATGAAAGGAGGACTAGCAGCCCAGTTGCACGGGAGAATGTGAAAAGTGTTCATATGTATTAAAAACCTGAGACATCCGTCCGTTTTCGTCATTTGTTATCGAATCGACTTTAAGTCAGATCGTCACATTGGCCGTTCTTCTCTCTGAAACGGTTGTACTTATCGTCTACAAAGCTATGTCACGTGCTGCGGTATGTGGAGACACCAAAAGCAAAATAGTAGAACACAGATGAAGCTTCTAAGTTGATGTAATAGCCAGTAAGAAGTAGTACAATTCAAGTTTTAGGTATCGATTATTGACTTTTTAGCTGGCTTTGGTGCCTTCGACATGAGCTAGGACCTTAAGATTCTGCATGTAAGGAGGACTAGCAGCCGAGTTGCACGGAAGAATGTGAAAAGTGTTCATATGCAGTATAAACCTGAGACATCCGTCCGTTTTCGTCATTTGTTATCGAATCGACTTAAAGCCAGATAGTCACATTGGCCGCTCTTATCTCCGAAACGCTTGTACTTATCGTCTGCAAAGCTATGTCGCGTGCTGCGGTATGCGGAGACACTATAATAACCATAGTAGAACACAGACCAAGCTTCTAAGTTGATGTAATAGCCAGTAAGAAGTAGTACAATTGAAGTTTTAGGTATCGATTATTGACTTTTTAGCTGGCTTTGGTGCCTTGGACATGAGCTAGGACCTTAAGATTCTGCATGAAAGGAGGACTAGCAGCCGAGTAGCACGGGACAATGTGAAAAGTGTTCATATGTAGTAAAAACCTGGGAAATCCGTCCGTTTTCGTCATTTGTTATCGAATCGACTTAAAGCCACATCGTCTTATTTGCCGCTCTTCTCTCTGAAACGCTTTTACTTATCGTCTGCAAAGCTATGTCGCATGCTGCGGTATGCTGAGACACTACAAGCAGCATAGTAGAACACAGATGAAGCTTCTAAGTTGATGCTGAGACACTACAAGCAGCATAGTAGAACACAGATGAAGCTTCTAAGTTGATGTAACAGCCAGTAAGAAGTAGTACAATTCAAGTTTTAGGTATCGATTATTGACTTTTTAGCTAGCTTTGGTGCCTTGGACATGAGCTAGGACCTTAAGATTCTGCATGAAAGGAGGACTAGCAGCCGAGTTGCAAGGGAGAATGTGAAAAGTGTTCATATGTAGTAAAAACCTGAGAAATCCGTCCGTTTTCGTCATTTGTTATCGAATCGACTTAAAGTCAGATCGTCAAATTGGCCGCACTTCTCTCTGAAACGGTTGTACTTATCGTCTACAAAGCTATTTCACGTGCTGCGGTATGTGGAGACACTAAAAGCACCATATGAGATCACAGATGAAGCTTCTAAGTTGATGTAATAGCCAGTAAGAAGTAGTACAATTCATGTTTTTGGTATCGATTATTGACTTTTTAGCTGGCTTTGGTGCCTTGGACATGAGCTAGGACCTTAAGATTGTGCATGAAAGGAGGACTAGCAGCCGAGTTGCAGGGGAAAATGTGAAAAGTGTTCATATGTAGAAAAAACCTGAGAAATCCGTCTGTTTTCGTCATTTGTTATCGAATCGACTTAAAGCCAGATCGTCACATTGGCCGCTCTTCTCTCTGAAACGGTTGTACTTATCGTCTGCAAAGCTATGTCGCGTGTTGCCGTAGGCGGAAACAGGAAAAGCACCATAGTAGAACACAGATGAAGCTTCTAAGTTGATGTAATAGCGAGTAAGAAGTAGTCCAATTCAAGTTTTTGGTATCGATGATTGACTTTTTAGCTGGCTTTGGTACCTTGGACACGAGCTAGGAAATTAAGATTTTGCATGAAGGAGGACTATCAGCCGAGTTGCACGGTAGAATGTGAAAAGTGTTCATATGTAGTAAAAACCTGAGAAATCCATCCGTTTTCGTCATTTGTTATCGAATCGACTTAAAGCCAGATCGTCACATTGGCCGCTCTTCTCTCTGAAACGGTTGTACTTATCGTCTGCAAAGCTATGTCGCGTGCTGCGGTATGTGGAGACACTAAAAGCACCATAGTAGAACACAGATGAAGCTTCTAAGTTGATGTAATAGCTAGTAAGAAGTAGTACAATACAAGTTTTAGGTATCGATTATTGACTTTTTAGCTAGCATTGGTGCCTTGGACATGAGCTAGGACCTTAAGATTCTGCATGAAAGGAGGACTAGCAGCCGAGTAGCACGGGAGAATGTGAAACGTGTTCATATGTAGTAAAAACCTGGGATATTCGTCCGTTTTCGTCATTTGTTATCGAATCGACTTAAAGCCAGATCGTCACATTGGCCGCTCTTCTCTCTGAAACGCTTGTACTTATCGTCTGCAAAGCTATGTCGCATGCTGCGGTATGCTGAGACACTACAAGCAGCATAGTAGAACACAGATGAAGTTTCTAAGTTGATGTAATAGCCAGTAAGAAGTAGTACAATTCAAGTTTTAGGTATCGATTATTGACTTTTTAGCTAGCTTTGGTGCCTTGGACATGAGCTAGGACCTTAAGATTCTGCATGAAAGGAGGACTAGCAGCCCAGTTGCACGGGAGAATGTGAAAAGTGTTCATATGTATTAAAAACCTGAGACATCCGTCCGTTTTCGTCATTTGTTATCGAATCGACTTTAAGTCAGATCGTCACATTGGCCGTTCTTCTCTCTGAAACGGTTGTACTTATCGTCTACAAAGCTATGTCACGTGCTGCGGTATGTGGAGACACTAAAAGCAAAATAGTAGAACACAGATGAAGCTTCTAAGTTGATGTAATAGCCAGTAAGAAGTAGTACAATTCAAGTTTTAGGTATCGATTATTGACTTTTTAGCTGGCTTTGGTGCCTTCGACATGAGCTAGGACCTTAAGATTCTGCATGTAAGGAGGACTAGCAGCCGAGTTGCACGGAAGAATGTGAAAAGTGTTCATATGCAGTATAAACCTGAGACATCCGTCCGTTTTCGTCATTTGTTATCGAATCGACTTAAAGCCAGATAGTCACATTGGCCGCTCTTATCTCCGAAACGCTTGTACTTATCGTCTGCAAAGCTATGTCGCGTGCTGCGGTATGCGGAGACACTATAATAACCATAGTAGAACACAGACCAAGCTTCTAAGTTGATGTAATAGCCAGTAAGAAGTAGTACAATTGAAGTTTTAGGTACCGATTATTGACTTTTTAGCTGGCTTTGGTGCCTTGGACATGAGCTAGGACCTTAAGATTCTGCATGAAAGGAGGACTAGCAGCCGAGTAGCATGGGACAATGTGAAAAGTGTTCATATGTAGTAAAAACCTGGGAAATTCGTCCGTTTTCGTCATTTGTTATCGAATCGACTAAAAGCCACATCGTCTTATTTGCCGCTCTTCTCTCTGAAACGCTTTTACTTATCGTCTGCAAAGCTATGTCGCATGCTGCGGTATGCTGAGACACTACAAGCAGCATAGTAGAACACAGATGAAGCTTCTAAGTTGATGCTGAGACACTACAAGCAGCATAGTAGAACACAGATGAAGCTTCTAAGTTGATGTAACAGCCAGTAAGAAGTAGTACAATTCAAGTTTTAGGTATCGATTATTGACTTTTTAGCTAGCTTTGGTGCCTTGGACATGAGCTAGGACCTTAAGATTCTGCATGAAAGGAGGACTAGCAGCCGAGTAGCACGGGAGAATGTGAAAAGTGATCATATGTAGTAAAAACATGAGAAATTCGTCTGTTTTCGTCATTTGTTATCGAATCGACTTAAAGCCAGATCGTCATATTGGCCGCTCTTCTCTCTGAAACGCTTGTACTTATCGTCTGCAAAGCTATGTCGCATGCTGCGGTATGCTGAGACACTACAAGCAGCATAGTAAAACACAGATGAAGCTTCTAAGTTGATGTAATAGCCAGTAAGAAGTAGTACAATTCAAGTTTTAGGTATCGATTATTGACTTTTTAGCTGGCTTTGGTGCCTTGGACATGAGCTAGGATCTTAAGATTCTGCATGAAAGGAGGACTAGCAGCCGAGTTGCAGGGGAGAATGTAAAAAGTGTTCATATGAAGTAAAAACCTGAGTAATCCGTCCGTTTTCGTCATTTGTTATCCAATCGACTTAAAGTCAGATCGTCACATTGGCCGCTCTTCTCTCTGAAACGGTTGTACTTATCGTCTACAAAGCTATGTCCCGTGCTTCGGTATGTGGAGACACTAAAAGCACCATAGTAGAACACAGATGAAGCTTCTAAGTTGATGTAATAGCCAGTAAGAAGTAGTACAATTCAAGTTTTAGGTATCGATTATTGACTTTTTAGCTGGCTTTGGTGCCTTCGACATGTGCTAGGACCTTAAGATTCTGCATGTAAGGAGGACTAGCAGCCGAGTTGCACGGGAGAATGTGAAAAGTGTTCATATGTAAAAAATTCCTGAGATATCCGTCCGTTTTCGTCATTTGCTATCGAATCGACTTAAAGCAAGATCGTCACATTGGTCGCTCTTCTCTCTGAAACGGTTGTACTTATCGTCTGCAAAGCTATGTCGCATGCTGCGGTATGCGGAGACACTAAAATCACAATAGTAGGAAACAGATGAAGCATCTAAGTTGATGTAATAGCCAGTAAGAAGTAATCCAATTCAAGTTTTATGTATCGATTATTGACTTTTTAGCTGGCTTTGGTGACTTGGACATGAGCTAGGACCTTAAGATTTAGCATGAAAGGAGGACTAGCAGCCGAGTTGCACGGGAGAATGTGAAAAGTGTTCATATGTAATAAAAACCTGATAAATCCGTCCGTTTTCGTCATTTGTTGTCGAATCGACTTAAAGCCATTTCGTCACATTGGCCGCTCTGCTCTCGGAAACGGTTGTACTTATCGTCTACTAAGCTATGTCGCGTGCTGCGGTATGCGGAGACACTAAAAGCACCATAGTAGAACACAGATGAAGCTTCTAAGCTAATGTAATAGCCAGTAAGAAGTAGTACTATTCAAGTTTTAGGTATCGATTATTGACTTTTTAGCTGGCTTTGGTGCCTTGGACATGAGCTAGGACCTTACGATTCTGCATGAAAGGAGGACTAGCAGCCGAGTTGCACGGGAGAATGTGAAAAGTGTTCATATGTAATAAAAACCTGAGAAATCCGCCCGTTTTCGTCATTTGTTATCGAATCCACTTAAAGCCACATCGTCACATTGGCCGCTCTGCTCTCGGAAACGGTTGTACTTATCGTCTACTAAGCTATGTCGCGTGCTGCGGTATGCGGAGACACTAAAAGCACCATAGTAGAACACAGATTAAGCTTCTAAGTTAATGTAATAGCCAGTAAGAAGTAGTACAATTCAAGTCTTAGGTATCGATTATTGACTTTTTAGCTGGCTTTGGTGCCTTGGACATGAGCTAGGACCTTAACATTCTGCATGAAAGGATTACTAGCAGCCGAGTTGCACGGGAGAACGTGAAAAGTGTTCATATGTAGTAAAAACCTTAGAATTCCGTCCGTTTTCGTAATTTGTTATCGAATCGACTTAAAGCCAGATCGTCACATTGGCCGCTCTTGTCTCTGAAACGGTTGTTCTTATCGTCTGCAAAGCTATGTCGCATGCTGCGGTATGCGGAGACACTAAAATCACAATAGTAGGAAACAGATGAAGCTTCTAAGTTGATGTAATAGCCAGTAAGAAGTAGACCAATTCAAGATTTAGGTATCGATTATTGACTTTTTAGATGGTTTTTTGTGCCTTGGACATGAGCTAGGACTTTATGATTCTGCATAAAAGGACGACTCGCAGCCCAGTTGCACGGGAGAATGTGAAAAGTGTTCATATGTATTAAAAACCTGAGACATCCGTCCGTTTTCGTCATTTGTGATCGAATCGACTTAAAGCCAGATCGTCACATTGGCCGCTCTTCTCTCTGAAACGGTTGTACTTATCGTCTACAAAGCTATGTCACGTGCTTCGGTATGTGGAGACACTAAAAGCACCATAGTAGAACACAGATGAAGCTTCTAAGTTGATGTAATAGCCAGTAAGAAGTAGTACAATTAAAGTTTTAGGTATCGATTATTGACTTTTTAGCTGGCTTTGATGCCTTGGACATGAGCTAGGACCTTAAGATTCTGCATGAAAGGAGGACTAGCAGCCGAGTTGCACTGGAGAATGTGAAAAGTGTTCATATGTAATAAAAACCTGAGAAATCCGTCCGTTTTCGTCATTTGTTATCGAATCGACTTAAAGTCAGATCGTCACATTGGCCGCTCTTCTCTCTGAAACGGTTGTACTTATCGTCTACAAAGCTATGTCACGTGCTTCGGTATGTGGAGACACTAAAAGCACCATAGTAGAACACAGATGAAGCTTCTAAGTTGATGTAATAGCCAGTAAGAAGTAGTACAATTCAAGTTTTAGGTATCGATTATTGACTTTTTAGCTGGCTTTGGTGCCTTCGACATGAGCTAGGACCTTAAGATTCTGCATGTAAGGAGGACTAGCAGCCGCGTTGCACGGGAGAATGTGAAAAGTGTTCATATGTAAAAAAATACCTGAGATATCCGTCCGTTTTCGTCATTTGTTATCGAATCGACTTAAAGCCAGATCGTCACATTGGTCGCTCTTCTCTCTGAAACGGTTGTACTTATCGTCTGCAAAGCTATGTCGCATGCTGCGGTATGCTGAGACACTACAAGCAGCATAGTAGAACACAGATGAAGCTTCTAAGTTGATGTAATAGCCAGTAAGAAGTAGTACAATTCAAGTTATAGGTATCGATTATTGACTTTTTAGCTAGCTTTGGTGCCTTGGACGTGAGCTAGGACCTTAAGATTCAGCATGAAAGGAGGACTAGCAGCCGAATAGCACGGGAGAATGTGAAAAGTGTTCATGTGTAGTAAAAACTTGAGAAATTCGTCCGTTTTCGTCATTTGTTATCGAATCGACTTAAAGCCAGATCGTCACATTGGCCGCTCTTCTCTCTGAAACGCTTGTATTTATCGTCTGCAAAGCTATGTCGCGAGCTGCGGTATGCGGAGACACTAAAATCACAATAGTAGGAAACAGATGAAGCATCTAAGTTGATGTAATAGCCAGTAAGAAGTAATCCAATTCAAGTTTTAGGTATCGATTATTGACTTTTTAGCTGGCTTTGGTGCCTTGGACATGAGCTAGGACCTTAAGATTTAGCATGAAAGGAGGACTAGCAGCCGAGTTGCACGGGAGAATGTGAAAAGTGTTCATATGTAATAAAAACCTGAGAAATCCGTCCGTTTTCGTCATTTGTTTTCGAATCGACTTAAAGCCAGATCGTCACATTGGCCGCTCTGCTCTCGGAAACGGTTGTACTTATCGTCTACTAAGCTATGTCGCGTGCTGCGGTATGCGGAGACACTAAAAGCACCATAGTAGAACACAGATGAAGCTTCTAAGTTAATGTAATAGCCCGTAAGAAGTAGTACAATTCAAGTTTTATGTATCGATTATTGACTTTTTAGCTGGCTTTGGTGCCTTGGACATGAGCTAGGACCTTACGATTCTGCATGAAATGAGGACTAGCAGCCGAGTTGCATGGGAGAATGTGAAAAGTGTTCATATGTAATAAAAACCTGAGAAATCCGTCCGTTTTCGTCATTTGTTATCGAATCCACTTAAAGCCAGATCGTCACATTGGCCGCTCTGCTCTCGGAAACGGTTGTACTTATCGTCTACTAAGCTATGTCGCGTGCTGCGGTATGCGGAGACACTAAAAGCACCATAGTAGAACACAGATTAAGCTTCTAAGTTAATGTAATAGCCAGTAAGAAGTAGTACAATTCAAGTCTTAGGTATCGATTATTGACTTTTTAGCTGGCTTTGGTGCCTTGGACATGAGCTAGGACCTTAACATTCTGCATGAAAGGATTACTAGCAGCCGGGTTTCACGGGAGAACGTGAAAAGTGTTCATATGTAGTAAAAACCTTAGAAATCCGTCCGTTTTCGTAATTTGTTATCGAATCGACTTAAAGCCAGATCGTCACATTGGCCGCTCTTCTCTCTGAAACGGTTGTACTTATCGTCTGCAAAGCTATGTCGCGTGCTGCGGTATGTGGACACACTAAAAGCACCATAGTAGAACACAGATGAAGCTTCTAAGTTGATGTAATAGCCAGTAAGAAGTAGTACAATTCAAGTTTTAGGTATCGATTATTGACTTTTTAGCTGGCTTTGGTGCCTTGGACATGAGCTAGTACCTTAAAATTCTGCATGAAAGGAGGACTAGCAGCCGAGTTGCACGGGAGAATGTGAAAATTGTTCATATGTAGTAAAAACCTTAGAAATCCGTCCGTTTTCATCATTTGTTATCGAATCGACTTAAAGCCAGATCGTCACATTGGCCGCTCTTCTCTCTGAAAAAGTTGTACTTATCGTCTGCAAAGCTATGTCGCGTGCTGCGGTACGTGGACACAATAAAAGCACCATAGTAGAACACAGATGAAGCTTCTAAGTTGATGTAATAGCGAGTAAGAAGTAGTCCAATTCAAGTTTTAGGTATCGATTATTGACTTTTTAGCTGGCTTTGGTGCCTTGGACATAAGCTAGGACCTTAAGATTCTGCATGAAAGGAGGACTAGCAGCCGAGTTGCACGGGAGAATGTGAAAAGTGTTCATATGTAGTAAAAACCTGGGAAATTCGTCCGTTTTCGTCATTTGTTATCGAATCGACTTAAAGCCACATCGTCTTATTTGCCGCTCTTCTCTCTGAAACGCTTGTACTTATCGTCTGCAAAGCTATGTCGCATGCTGCGGTATGCTGAGACACTACAAGCAGCATAGTAGACACAGATGAAGCTTCTAAGTTGATGTAATAGCCAGTAAGAAGTAGTACAATTCAAGTTTTAGGTATCGATTATTGACTTTTTAGCTAGCTTTGGTGCCTTGGACATGAGCTAGGACCTTAAGATTCTGCATGAAAGGAGGACTAGCAGCCGAGTAGCACGGGAGAATGTGAAAAGTGATCATATGTAGTAAAAACCTGAGAAATTCGTCTGTTTTCGTCATTTGTTATCGAATCGACTTAAAGCCAGATCGTCACATTGGCCGCTCTTCTCTCTGAAACGGTTGTACTTATCGTCTACAAAGGTATGTCGCGTGCTGCGATATGCGGAGACACTAAAAGAACCATAGTAGAACACAAATGATGCTTCTAAGTTGATGTAATAGCCAGTAAGAAGTAGTCCAATTCAAGATTTAGGTATCGATTATTGACTTTTTAGCTGGCTTTGGTGCCATGGACATGAGCTAGGACCTTATGATTCTGCATGAAACGAGGACTAGCGGCCGCGTTGCACGGGAGTATGTGAAAAGTGTTCATATGTAGTAAAAACCTGAGAAATCCGTCCATTTTCGTCATATGTTATCGAATCGACTTAAAGCCAGATCGTCACATTGGCCGCTCTTCTCTCTGAAACGGTTGTACTTATCGTCTGCAAAGCTATGTCGCGTGCTGCGGTATGCGGAGACACTAAAAGCACCATAGTAGAACACAGATGAAGCTTCTAAGTTGATGTAATAGCCAGTAAGAAGCAGTACAATTCAAGTTTTAGGTATAGATTATTGACTTTTTAGCTGGCTTTGGTGCCTTGGACATGAGCTAGGACCTTAAGATTCTGCATGAAAGGAGGACTAGCAGCCGAGTTGCAAGGGAGAATGTGAAAAGTGTTCATATGTAGTAAAAACCTTAGAAATCCGTCCGTTTTCGTCATTTGTTATCGAATCGACTTAAAGTCAGATCGTCAAATTGGCCGCACTTCTCTCTGAAACGGTTGTACTTATCGTCTACAAAGCTATTTCACGTGCTGCGGTATGTGGAGACACTAAAAGCACCATATGAGATCACAGATGAAGCTTCTAAGTTGATGTAATAGCCAGTAAGAAGTAGTACAATTCATGTTTTTGGTATCGATTATTGACTTTTTAGCTGGCTTTGGTGCCTTGGAGATGAGCTAGGACCTTAAGATTGTGCATGAAAGAGGACTAGCAGCCGAGTTGCAGGGGAAAATGTGAAAAGTGTTCATATGTAGAAAAAACCTGAGAAATCCGTCTGTTTTCGTCATTTGTTATCGAATCGACTTAAAGCCAGATCGTCACATTGGCCGCTCTTCTCTCTGAAACGGTTGTACTTATCGTCTGCAAAGCTATGTCGCGTGTTGCCGTAGGCGGAAACAGGAAAAGCACCATAGTAGAACACAGATGAAGCTTCTAAGTTGATGTAATAGCGAGTAAGAAGTAGTCCAATTCAAGTTTTTGGTATCGATTATTGACTTTTTAGCTGGCTTTGGTACCTTGGACACGAGCTAGGAAATTAAGATTTTGCATGAAGGAGGACTATCAGCCGAGTTGCACGGGAGAATGTGAAAAGTGTTCATATGGAGTAAAAACCTGAGAAATCCGTCCGTTTTCGTCATTTGTTATCGAATCGACTTAAAGCCAAATCGTCACATTGGCCGCTCTTTTCTCTGAAACGGTTGTACTTATCGTCTGTAAAACTATGTCGCGTGCTGCGGTATGCGGAGAAACTAAATACACCGTAGTAGAACACAGATGAAGCTTCTAAGTTGATGTAATAGCCAGGAAGAAGTAGTACAATTCAAGTTTTAGGTATCGATTATTCACTCTTTAGCTGGCTTTGGTGCCTTGGACATGAGCTAGGACCTTAAGATTCTGCATGAAAGGAGGACTAGCAGCCGAGTTGCACGGGAGAATGTGAAAAGTGTTCATATTTAGTAAAAACCTTAGAAATCCGTCCGTTTTCGTCATTTGTTATCGAATCGACTTAAAGCCTGATCGTCACATTGGCCGCTCTTCTCTCTGAAACGGTTGTACTTATCGTCTGCAAAGCTATGTCGCGTGCTGCGGTATGTGGAGACACTAAAAGCACCATAGTAGAACACAGATGAAGCTTCTAAGTTGATGTAATAGCCAGTAAGAAGTAGTACAATACAAGTTTTAGGTATCGATTATTGACTTTTTAGCTAGCATTGGTGCCTTGGACATGAGCTAGGACCTTAAGATTCTGCATGAAAGGAGGACTAGCAGCCGAGTAGCACGGGAGAATGTGAAACGTGTTCATATGTAGTAAAAACCTGGGATATTCGTCCGTTTTCGTCATTTTTTATCGAATCGACTTAAAGCCAGATCGTCATATTGGCCGCTCTTCTCTCTGAAACGCTTGTACTTATCGTCTGCAAAGCTATGTCGCATGCTGCGGTATGCTGAGACACTACAAGCAGCATAGTAAAACACAGATGAAGCTTCTAAGTTGATGTAATAGCCAGTAAGAAGTAGTACAATTCAAGTTTTAGGTATCGATTATTGACTTTTTAGCTGGCTTTGGTGCCTTGGACATGAGCTAGGACCTTAAGATTCTGCATGAAAGGAGGACTAGCAGCCGAGTTGCAGGGGAGAATGTAAAAAGTGTTCATATGAAGTAAAAACCTGAGTAATCCGTCCGTTTTCGTCATTTGTTATCGAATCGACTTAAAGTCAGATCGTCACATTGGCCGCTCTTCTCTCTGAAACGGTTGTACTTATCGTCTACAAAGCTATGTCACGTGCTTCGGTATGTGGAGACACTAAAAGCACCATAGTAGAACACAGATGAAGCTTCTAAGTTGAAGTAATAGCCAGTAAGAAGTAGTACAATTCAAGTTTTAGGTATCGATTATTGACTTTTTAGCTGGCTTTGGTGCCTTCGACATGCGCTAGGACCTTAAGATTTAGCATGAAAGGAGGACTAGCAGCCGAGTTGCACGGGAGAATGTGAAAAGTTTTCATATGTAAAAAAATACCTGAGATATCCGTCCGTTTTCGTCATTTGCTATCGAATCGACTTAAAGCCAGATCGTCACATTGGTCGCTCTTCTCTCTGAAACGGTTGTACTTATCGTCTGCAAAGCTATGTCGCATGCTGCGGAATGCGGAGACACTAAAATCACAATAGTAGGAAACAGATGAAGCATCTAAGTTGATGTAATAGCCAGTAAGAAGTAATCCAATTCAAGTTTTAGGTATCGATTATTGACTTTTTAGCTGGCTTTGGTGACTTGGACATGAGCTAGGACCTTAAGATTTAGCATGAAAGGAGGACTAGCAGCCGAGTTGCACGGGAGAATGTGAAAAGTGTTCATATGTAATAAAAACCTGATAAATCCGTCCGTTTTCGTCATTTGTTATCGAATCGACTTAAAGCCATTTCGTCACATTGGCCGCTCTGCTCTCGGAAACGGTTGTACTTATCGTCTACTAAGCTATGTCGCGTGCTGCGGTATGCGGAGACACTAAAAGCACCATAGTAGAACACAGATGAAGCTTCTAAGTTAATGTAATAGCCAGTAAGAAGTAGTACAATTCAAGTTTTAGGTATCGATTATTGACTTTTTAGCTGGCTTTGGTGCCTTGGACATGAGCTAGGACCTTACGATTCTGCATGAAAAGAGGACTAGCAGCCGAATAGCACGGGAGAATGTGAAAAGTGTTCATATGTAATAAAAACCTGAGAAATCCGTCCGTTTTCGTCATTTGTTATCGAATCCACTTAAAGCCAGATCGTCACATTGGCCGCTCTGCTCTCGGAAACGGTTGTACTTATCGTCTACTAAGCTATGTCGCGTGCTGCGGTATGCGGAGACACTAAAAGCACCATAGTAGAACACAGATTAAGCTTCTAAGTTAATGTAATAGCCAGTAAGAAGTAGTACAATTCAAGTCTTAGGTATCGATTATTGACTTTTTAGCTGGCTTTGGTGCCTTGGACATGAGCTAGGACCTTAACATTCTGCATGAAAGGATTACTAGCAGCCGAGTTGCACGGGAGAACGTGAAAAGTGTTCATATGTAGTAAAAACCTTAGAAATCCGTCCGTTTTCGTAATTTGTTATCGAATCGACTTAAAGCCAGATCGTCACATTGGCCGCTCTTCTCTCTGAAACGGTTGTTCTTATCGTCTGCAAAGCTATGTCGCGTGCTGCGGTATGTGGACACACTAAAAGCACCATAGTAGAACACAGATGAAGCTTCTAAGTTGATGTAATAGCCAGTAAGAAGTAGTTGAATTCAAGTTTTAGGTATCGATTATTGACTTTTTAGCTGGCTTTGGTGCCTTGGACATGAGCTAGGCCCTTAAGATTCTGCATGAAAGGAGGACTAGCAGCCGAGTTGCACGGGAGAATGTAAAAAGTGTTCATATGAAGTAAAAACCTGAGTAATCCGTCCGTTTTCGTCATTTGTTATCGAATCGACTTAAAGCCGGATCGTCACATTGGCCGCTCTTCTCTTGAAACGGTTGTACTTATCGTCTGCAAAGCAATGTCGCGTTTTGCCGTAGGCGGAAACAGAATAGCACCATAGTAGAACACAGATGAAGCTTCTAAGTTGATGTAATAGCCAGTAAGAAGTAGACCAATTCAAGATTTAGGTATCGATTATTGACTTTTTAGATGGTTTTTTGTGCCTTGGACATGAGCTAGGACTTTATGATTCTGCATAAAAGGAGGACTCGCAGCCCAGTTGCACGGGAGAATGTGAAAAGTGTTCATATGTATTAAAAACCTGAGACATCCGTCCGTTTTCGTCATTTGTGATCGAATCGACTTAAAGCCAGATCGTCACATTGGCCGCTCTTCTCTCTGAAACGGTTGTACTTATCGTCTACAAAGCTATGTCACGTGCTTCGGTATGTGGAGACACTAAAAGCACCATAGTAGAACACAGATGAAGCTTCTAAGTTGATGTAATAGCCAGTAAGAAGTAGTACAATTAAAGTTTTAGGTATCGATTATTGACTTTTTAGCTGGCTTTGATGCCTTGGACATGAGCTAGGACCTTAAGATTCTGCATGAAAGGAGGACTAGCAGCCGAGTTGCACGGGAGAATGTTTAAAGTGTTCATATGTAATAAAAACCTGAGAAATCCGTCCGTTTTCGTCATTTGTTATCGAATCGACTTAAAGTCAGATCGTCACATTGGCCGCTCTTCTCTCTGAAACGGTTGTACTTATCGTCTACAAAGCTATGTCACGTGCTTCGGTATGTGGAGACACTAAAAGCACCATAGTAGAACACAGATGAAGCTTCTAAGTTGATGTAATAGCCAGTAAGAAGTAGTACAATTCAAGTTTTAGGTATCGATTATTGACTTTTTAGCTGGCTTTGGTGCCTTCGACATGAGCTAGGACCTTAAGATTCTGCATGTAAGGAGGACTAGCAGCCGCGTTGCACGGGAGAATGTGAAAAGTGTTCATATGTAAAAAAATACCTGAGATATCCGTCCATTTTCGTCATTTGTTATCGAATCGACTTAAAGCCAGATCGTCACATTGGTCGCTCTTCTCTCTGAAACGGTTGTACTTATCGTCTGCAAAGCTATGTCGCATGCTGCGGTATGCTGAGACACTACAAGCAGCATAGTAGAACACAGATGAAGCTTCTAATTTGATGTAATAGCCAGTAAGAAGTAGTACAATTCAAGTTATAGGTATCGATTATTGACTTTTTAGCTAGCTTTGGTGCTTTGGACGTGAGCTAGGACCTTAAGATTCAGCATGAAAGAAGGACTAGCAGCCGAATAGCACGGGAGAATGTGAAAAGTGTTCATGTGTAGTAAAAACTTGAGAAATTCGTCCGTTTTCGTCATTTGTTATCGAATCGACTTAAAGCCAGATCGTCACATTGGCCGCTCTGCTCTCGGAAACGGTTGTACTTATCGTCTACTAAGCTATGTCGCGTGCTGCGGTATGCGGAGACACTAAAAGCACCATAGTAGAACACAGATGAAGCTTCTAAGTTAATGTAATAGCCAGTAAGAAGTAGTACAATTCAAGTTTTAGGTATCGATTATTGACTTTTTAGCTGGCTTTGGTGCCTTGGACATGAGCTAGGACCTTACGATTCTGCATGAAAGGAGGACTAGCAGCCGAGTTGCACGGGAGAATGTGAAAAGTGTTCATATGTAATAAAAACCTGAGAAATCCGTCCGTTTTCGTCATTTGTTATCGAATCCACTTAAAGCCAGATCGTCACATTGGCCGCTCTGCTCTCGGAAACGGTTGTACTTATCGTCTACTAAGCTATGTCGTGTGCTGCGGTATGCGGAGACACTAAAAGCACCATAGTAGAACACAGATTAAGCTTCTAAGTTAATGTAATAGCCAGTAAGATGTAGTACAATTCAAGTCTTAGGTATCGATTATTGACTTTTTAGCTGGCTTTGGTGCCTTGGACTTGAGCTAGGACCTTAACATTCTGCATGAAAGGATTACTAGCAGCCGAGTTGCACGGAGAACGTGAAAAGTGTTCATATGTAGTAAAAACCTTAGAAATCCGTCCGTTTTCGTAATTTGTTATCGAATCGACTTAAAGCCAGATCGTCACATTGGCCGCTCTTCTCTCTGAAACGGTTGTTCTTATCGTCTGCAAAGCTATGTCGCGTGCTGCGGTATGTGGACACACTAAAAGCACCATAGTAGAACACAGATGGAGCTTCTAAGTTGATGTAATAGCCAGTAAGAAGTAGTTGAATTCAAGTTTTAGGTATCGATTATTGACTTTTTAGCTGGCTTTGGTGCCTTGGACATGAGCTAGGCCCTTAAGATTCTGCATGAAAGGAGGACTAGCAGCCGAGTTGCACGGGAGAATGTAAAAAGTGTTCATATGAAGTAAAAACCTGAGTAATCCGTCCGTTTTCGTCATTTGTTATCGAATCGACTTAAAGCCGGATCGTCACATTGGCCGCTCTTCTCTTGAAACGGTTGTACTTATCGTCTGCAAAGCAATGTCGCGTTTTGCCGTAGGCGGAAACAGAAAAGCACCATAGTAGAACACAGATGAAGCTTCTAAGTTGATGTAATAGCCAGTAAGAAGTAGACCAATTCAAGATTTAGGTATCGATTATTGACTTTTTAGATGGTTTTTTGTGCCTTGGACATGAGCTAGGACTTTATGATTCTGCATAAAATGAGAACTCGCAGCCCAGTTGCACAGGAGAATGTGAAAAGTGTTCATATGTATTAAAAACCTGAGACATCCGTCCGTTTTCGTCATTTGTGATCGAATCGACTTAAAGCCAGATCGTCACATTGGCCGCTCTTCTCTCTGAAACGGTTGTACTTATCGTCTACAAAGCTATGTCACGTGCTTCGGTATGTGGAGACACTAAAAGCACCATAGTAGAACACAGATGAAGCTTCTAAGTTGATGTAATAGCCAGTAAGAAGTAGTACAATTAAAGTTTTAGGTATCGATTATTGACTTTTTAGCTGGCTTTGATGCCTTGGACATGAGCTAGGACCTTAAGATTCTGCATGAAAGGAGGACTAGCAGCCGAGTTGCACGGGAGAATGTGAAAAGTGTTCATATGTAATAAAAACCTGAGAAATCCGTCCGTTTTCGTCATTTGTTATCGAATCGACTTAAAGTCAGATCGTCACATTGGCCGCTCTTCTCTCTGAAACGGTTGTACTTATCGTCTACAAAGCTATGTCACGTGCTTCGGTATGTGGAGACACTAAAAGCACCATAGTAGAACACAGATGAAGCTTCTAAGTTGATGTAATAGCCAGTAAGAAGTAGTACAATTCAAGTTTTAGGTATCGATTATTGACTTTTTAGCTGGCTTTGGTGCCTTCGACATGAGCTAGGACCTTAAGATTCTGCATGTAAGGAGGACTAGCAGCCGCGTTGCACGGGAGAATGTGAAAAGTGATCATATGTAAAAAAATACCTGAGATATCCGTCCGTTTTCGTCATTTGTTATCGAATCGACTTAAAGCCAGATCGTCACATTGGTCGCTCTTCTCTCTGAAACGGTTGTACTTATCGTCTTCAAAGCTATGTCGCATGCTGCGGTATGCTGAGACAACTACAAGCAGCATAGTAGAACACAGATGAAGCTTCTAAGTTGATGTAATAGCCAGTAAGAAGTAGTACAATTCAAGTTATAGGCATCGATTATTGACTTTTTAGCTAGCTTTGGTGCCTTGGACGTGAGCTAGGACCTTAAGATTCAGCATGAAAGGAGGACTAGCAGCCGAATAGCACGGGAGAATGTGAAAAGTGTTCATGTGTAGTAAAAACTTGAGAAATTCGTCCGTTTTCGTCATTTGTTATCGAATCGACTTAAAGCCAGATCGTCACATTGGCCGCTCTTCTCTCTGAAACGCTTGTATTTATCGTCTGCAAAGCTATGTCGCGAGCTGCGGTATGCGGAGACACTAAAATCACAATAGTAGGAAACAGATGAAGCATCTAAGTTGATGTAATAGCCAGTAAGAAGTAATCCAATTCAAGTTTTAGGTATCGATTATTGACTTTTTAGCTGGCTTTGGTGCCTTGGACATGAGCTAGGACCTTAAGATTTAGCATGAAAGGAGGACTAGCAGCCGAGTTGCACGGGAGAATGTGAAAAGTGTTCATATGTAATAAAAACCTGAGAAATCCGTCCGTTTTCGTCATTTGTTTTCGAATCGACTTAAAGCCAGATCGTCACATTGGCCGCTCTGCTCTCGGAAACGGTTGTACTTATCGTCTACTAAGCTATGTCGCGTGCTGCGGTATGCGGAGACACTAAAAGCACCATAGTAGAACACAGATGAAGCTTCTAAGTTAATGTAATAGCCCGTAAGAAGTAGTACAATTCAAGTTTTAGGTATCGATTATTGACTTTTTAGCTGGCTTTGGTGCCTTGGACATGAGCTAGGACCTTACGATTCTGCATGAAAGGAGGACTAGCAGCCGAGTTGCATGGGAGAATGTGAAAAGTGTTCATATGTAATAAAAACCTGAGAAATCCGTCCGTTTTCGTCATTTGTTATCGAATCCACTTAAAGCCAGATCGTCACATTGGCCGCTCTGCTCTCGGAAACGGTTGTACTTATCGTCTACTAAGCTATGTCGCGTGCTGCGGTATGCGGAGACACTAAAAGCACCATAGTAGAACACAGATTAAGCTTCTAAGTTAATGTAATAGCCAGTAAGAAGTAGTACAATTCAAGTCTTAGGTATCGATTATTGACTTTTTAGCTGGCTTTGGTGCCTTGGACATGAGCTAGGACCTTAACATTCTGCATGAAAGGATTACTAGCAGCCGGGTTTCACGGGAGAACGTGAAAAGTGTTCATATGTAGTAAAAACTTTAGAAATCCGTCCGTTTTCGTAATTTGTTATCGAATCGACTTAAAGCCAGATCGTCACATTGGCCGCTCTTCTCTCTGAAACGGTTGTACTTATCGTCTGCAAAGCTATGTCGCGTGCTGCGGTATGTGGACACACTAAAAGCACCATAGTAGAACACAGATGAAGCTTCTAAGTTGATGTAATAGCCAGTAAGAAGTAGTACAATTCAAGTTTTAGGTATCGATTATTGACTTTTTAGCTGGCTTTGGTGCCTTGGACATGAGCTAGTACCTTAAAATTCTGCATGAAAGGAGGACTAGCAGCCGAGATGCACGGGAGAATGTGAAAAGTGTTCATATGTAGTAAAAACCTTAGAAATCCGTCCGTTTTCATCATTTGTTATCGAATCGACTTAAAGCCAGATCGTCACATTGGCCGCTATTCTCTCTGAAAAAGTTGTACTTATCGTCTGCAAAGCTATGTCGCGTGCTGCGGTACGTGGACACAATAAAAGCACCATAGTAGAACACAGATGAAGCTTCTAAGTTGATGTAATAGCGAGTAAGAAGTAGTCCAATTCAAGTTTTAGGTATCGATTATTGACTTTTTAGCTGGCTTTGGTGCCTTGGACATAAGCTAGGACCTTAAGATTCTGCATGAAAGGAGGACTAGCAGCCGAGTTGCACGGGAGAATGTGAAAAGTGTTCATATGTAGTAAAAAGCTGGGAAATTCGTCCGTTTTCGTCATTTGTTATCGAATCGACTTAAAGCCACATCGTCTTATTTGCCGCTCTTCTCTCTGAAACGCTTGTACTTATCGTCTGCAAAGCTATGTCGCATGCTGCGGTATGCTGAGACACTACAAGCAGCATAGTAGAACACAGATGAAGCTTCTAAGTTGATGTAATAGCCAGTAAGAAGTAGTACAATTAAAGTTATAGGTATCGGTTATTGACTTTTTACCCTTCTTTGGTGCCTTGGACACGAGCTAGGAACTTAAGATTTTGCATGAGGGAGGACTAGCAGCCGAGTTGCACGGGAGAATGTGAAAAGTGTTCATATGTAGTAAAAACCTGAGAAATCCGTCCGTTTTCCTCATTTGTTATCGTATCGACTTAAAGCCAGATCGTCACAATGGCCGCTCTTCTCTCTGAAACGGTTGTACATATTGTCTGCAAAACTATGTCGCGTGCTGCGGTATGCGGAGAAACTAAAAGCACCGTAGTAGAACACAGATGTAGCTTCTACGTTGACGTAATAGCCAGGAAGAAGTAGTACAATTCAAGTTTTAGGTATTGATTATTGACTTTTTAGCTGGCTTTGGTGCCTTGGACATGAGCTAGGACCTTAAGATTCTGCATGAAAGGAGGACTAGCAGCCTAGTTGCAAGGGAGAATGTGAAAAGTGTTCATATGTAGTAAAAACCTGAGAAATCTGTCCGTTTTCGTCATTTGTTATCGAATCGACTTAAAGCCAGATCGTCACATTGGCCGCTCTTCTCTCTGAAACGGTTGTACTTATCGTCTACAAAGCTATGTCGCGTGCTGCGATATGCGGAGACACTAAAAGAACCATAGTAGAACACAAATGATGCTTCTAAGTTGATGTAATAGCCAGTAAGAAGTAGTCCAATTCAAGATTTAGGTATCGATTATTGACTTTTTAGCTGGCTTTGGTGCCTTGGACATGAGCTAGGACCTTATGATTCTGCATGAAACGAGGACTAGCGGCCGAGTTGCACGGGAGTATGTGAAAAGTGTTCATATGTAGTAAAAACCTGAGAAATCCGTCCATTTTCGTCATTTGTTATCGAATCGACTTAAAGCCAGATCGTCACATTGGCCGCTCTTCTCTCTGAAACGGTTGTACTTATCGTCTGCAAAGCTATGTCGCGTGCTGCGGTATGCGGAGACACTAAAAGCACCATAGTAGAACACAGATGAAGCTTCTAAGTTGATGTAATAGCCAGTAAGAAGTAGTACAATTCAAGTTTTAGGTATAGATTATTGACTTTTTAGCTGGCTTTGGTGCCTTGGACATGAGCTAGGACCTTAAGATTCTGCATGAAAGAAGGACTAGCAGCCGAGTTGCAAGGGAGAATGTGAAAAGTGTTCATATGTAGTAAAAACCTGAGAAATCCGTCCGTTTTCGTCATTTGTTATCGAATCGACTTAAAGTCAGATCGTCAAATTGGCCGCACTTCTCTCTGAAACGGTTGTACTTATCGTCTACAAAGCTATTTCACGTGCTGCGGTATGTGGAGACACTAAAAGCACCATATGAGATCACAGATGAAGCTTCTAAGTTGATGTAATAGCCAGTAAGAAGTAGTACAATTCATGTTTTTGGTATCGATTATTGACTTTTTAGCTAGCTTTGGTGCCTTGGACATGAGCTAGGACCTTAAGATTCTGCATGAAAGGAGGACTAGCAGCCGAGTAGCACGGGAGAATGTGAAACGTGTTCATATGTAGTAAAAACCTGGGATATTCGTCCGTTTTCGTCATTTGTTATCGAATCGACTTAAAGCCAGATCGTCACATTGGCCGCTCTTCTCTCTGAAACGCTTGTACTTATCGTCTGCAAAGCTATGTCGCATGCTGCGGTATGCTGAGACACTACAAGCAGCATAGTAGAACACAGATGAAGTTTCTAAGTTGATGTAATAGCCAGTAAGAAGTAGTACAATTCAAGTTATAGGTATCGATTATTGACTTTTTAGCTAGCTTTGGTGCCTTGGACTTGAGCTAGGACCTTAAGATTCTGCATGAAAGGAGGACTAGCAGCCCAGTTGCACGGGAGAATGTGAAAAGTGTTCATATGTATTAAAAACCTGAGACATCCGTCCGTTTTCGTCATTTGTTATCGAATCGACTTTAAGTCAGATCGTCACATTGGCCGTTCTTCTCTCTGAAACGGTTGTACTTATCGTCTACAAAGCTATGTCACGTGCTGCGGTATGTGGAGACACTAAAAGCAAAATAGTAGAACACAGATGAAGCTTCTAAGTTGATGTAATAGCCAGTAAGAAGTAGTACAATTCAAGTTTTAGGTATCGATTATTGACTTTTTAGCTGGCTTTGGTGCCTTCGACATGAGCTAGGACCTTAAGATTCTGCATGTAAGGAGGACTAGCAGCCGAGTTGCACGGAAGAATGTGAAAAGTGGTCATATGCAGTATAAACCTGAGACATCCGTCCGTTTTCGTCATTTGTTATCGAATCGACTTAAAGCCAGATAGTCACATTGGCCGCTCTTATCTCCGAAACGCTTGTACTTATCGTCTGCAAAGCTATGTCGCGTGCTGCGGTATGCGGAGACACTATAATAACCATAGTAGAACATAGACCAAGCTTCTAAGTTGATGTAATAGCCAGTAAGAAGTAGTACAATTGAAGTTTTAGGTATCGATTATTGACTTTTTAGCTGGCTTTGGTGCCTTGGACATGAGCTAGGACCTTAAGATTCTGCATGAAAGGAGGACTAGCAGCCGAGTAGCACGGGAGAATGTGAAAAGTGTTCATATGTAGTAAAAACCTGGGAAATTCGTCCGTTTTCGTCATTTGTTATCGAATCGACTTAAAGCCACATCGTCTTATTTGCCGCTCTTCTCTCTGAAACGCTTTTACTTATCGTCTGCTAAGCCATGTCGCATGCTGCGGTATGCTGAGACACTACAAGCAGCATAGTAGAACACAGATGAAGCTTCTAAGTTGATGCTGAGACACTACAAGCAGCATAGTAGAACACAGATGAAGCTTCTAAGTTGATGTAACAGCCAGTAAGAAGTAGTACAATTCAAGTTTTAGGTATCGATTATTGACTTTTTAGCTAGCTTTGGTGCCTTGGACATGAGCTAGGACCTTAAGATTCTGCATGAAAGGAGGACTAGCAGCCGAGTAGCACGGGAGAATGTGAAAAGTGATCATATGTAGTAAAAACATGAGAAATTCGTCTGTTTTCGTCATTTGTTATCGAATCGACTTAAAGCCAGATCGTCATATTGGCCGCTCTTCTCTCTGAAACGCTTGTACTTATCGTCTGCAAAGCTATGTCGCGTGCTGCGGTATGCGGAGACACTATAATAACCATAGTAGAACACAGACCAAGCTTCTAAGTTGATGTAATAGCCAGTAAGAAGTAGTACAATTGAAGTTTTAGGTATCGGTTATTGACTTTTTAGCTGGCTTTGGTGCCTTGGACATGAGCTAGGACCTTAAGATTCTGCATGAAAGGAGGACTAGCAGCCGAGTAGCACGGGAGAATGTGAAAAGTGTTCATATGTAGTAAAATCCTGGGAAATTCGTCCGTTTTCGTCATTTGTTATCGAATCGACTTAAAGCCAGATCGTCATATTGGCCGCTCTTCTCTCTGAAACGCTTGTACTTATCGTCTGCAAAGCTACGTCGCATGCTGCGGTATGCTGAGACACTACAAGCAGCATAGTAAAACACAGATGAAGCTTCTAAGTTGATGTAATAGCCAGTAAGAAGTAGTACAATTCAAGTTTTAGGTATCGATTATTGACTTTTTAGCTGGCTTTGGTGCCTTAGACATGAGCTAGGACCTTAAGATTCTGCATGAAAGGAGGACTAGCAGCCGAGTTGCAGGGGAGAATGTAAAAAGTGTTCATATGAAGTAAAAACCTGAGTAATCCGTCTGTTTTCGTCATTTGTTATCGAATCGACCTAAAGTCAGATCGTCACATTGGCCGCTCTTCTCACTGAAACGGTTGTACTTATCGTCTACAAAGCTATGTCACGTGCTTCGGTATGTGGAGACACTAAAAGCACCATAGTAGAACACAGATGAAGCTTCTAAGTTGATGTAATAGCCAGTAAGAAGTAGTACAATTCAAGTTTTAGGTATCGATTATTGACTTTTTAGCTGGCTTTGGTGCCTTCGACATGAGCTAGGACCTTAAGATTCTGCATGTAAGGAGGACTAGCAGCCGAGTTGCACGGGAGAATGTGAAAAGTGTTCATATGTACAAAAATACCTGAGATATCCGTCCGTTTTCGTCATTTGCTATCGAATCAACTTAAAGCCAGATCGTCACATTGGTCGCTCTTCTCTCTGAAACGGTTGTACTTATCGTCTGCAAAGCTATGTCGCATGCTGCGGTATGCGGAGACACTAAAATCACAATAGTAGGAAACAGATGAAGCATCTAAGTTGATGTAATAGCCAGTAAGAAGTAATCCAATTCAAGTTTTAGGTATCGATTATTGACTTTTTAGCTAGCTTTGGTGCCTTGGACATGAGCTAGGACCTTAAGATTTAGCATGAAAGGAGGACTAGCAGCCGAGTTGCACGGGAGAATGTGAAAAGTGTTCATATGTAATAAAAACCTGATAAATCCGTCCGTTTTCGTCATTTGTTATCGAATCGACTTAAAGCCATTTCGTCACATTGGCCGCTCTGCTCTCGGAAACGGTTGTACTTATCGTCTACTAAGCTATGTCGCGTGCTGCGGTATGCGGAGACACTAAAAGCACCATAGTAGAACACAGATGAAGCTTCTAAGTTAATGTAATAGCCAGTAAGAAGTAGTACAATTCAAGTTTTAGGTATCGATTATTGACTTTTTAGCTGGCTTTGGTGCCTTGGACATGAGCTAGGACCTTACGATTCTGCATGAAAGGAGGACTAGCAGCCGAGTTGCACGGGAGAATGTGAAAAGTGTTCATATGTAATAAAAACCTGAGAAATCCGTCCGTTTTCGTCATTTGTTATCGAATCCACTTAAAGCCAGATCGTCACATTGGCCGCTCTGCTCTCGGAAACGGTTGTACTTATCGTCTACTAAGCTATGTCGCGTGCTGCGGTATGCGGAGACACTAAAAGCACCATAGTAGAACACAGATTAAGCTTCTAAGTTAATGTAATAGCCAGTAAGAAGTAGTACAATTCAAGTCTTAGGTATCGATTATTGACTTTTTATCTGGCTTTGGTGCCTTGGACATGAGCTAGGACCTTAACATTCTGCATGAAAGGATTACTAGCAGCCGAGTTGCACGGGAGAACGTGAAAAGTGTTCATATGTAGTAAAAACCTTAGAAATCCGTCCGTTTTCGTAATTTGTTATCGAATCGACTTTAAGCCAGATCGTCACATTGGCCGCTCTTCTCTCTGAAACGGTTGTACTTATCGTCTGCAAAGCTATGTCGCGTGCTGCGGTATGTGGACACATTAAAAGCACCATAGTAGAACACAGATGAAGCTTCTAAGTTGATGTAATAGCCAGTAAGAAGTAGATGAATTCAAGTTTTAGGTATCGATTATTGACTTTTTAGCTGGCTTTGGTGCCTTGGACATGAGCTAGGCCCTTAAGATTCTGCATGAAAGGAGGACTAGCAGCCGAGTTGCAGGTGAGAATGTAAAAAGTGTTCAAATGAAGTAAAAACCTGAGTAATCCGTCCGTTTTCGTCATTTGTTATCGAATCGACTTAAAGCCGGATCGTCACATTGGCCGCTCTTCTCTTGAAACGGTTGTACTTATTGTCTGCAAAGCAATGTCGCGTTTTGCCGTAGGCGGAAACAGAAAAGCACCATAGTAGAACACAGATGAAGCTTCTAAGTTGATGTAATAGCCAGTAAGAAGTAGACCAATTCAAGATTTAGGTATCGATTATTGACTTTTTAGATGGTTTTTTGTGCCTTGGACATGAGCTAGGACTTTATGATTCTGCATAAAAGGAGGACTCGCAGCCCAGTTGCACGGGAGAATGTGAAAAGTGTTCATATGTATTAAAAACCTGAGACATCCGTCCGTTTTCGTCATTTGTGATCGAATCGATTTAAAGCCAGATCGTCACATTGGCCGCTCTTCTCTCTGAAACGGTTGTACTTATCGTCTACAAAGCTATGTCACGTGCTTCGGTATGTGGAGACACTAAAAGCACCATAGTAGAACACAGATGAAGCTTCTAAGTTGATGTAATAGCCAGCAAGAAGTTGTAGAATTCAAGTTTTTGGTATCGATTATTGACTTTTTAGCTGGCTTTGATGCCTTGGACATGAGCTAGGACCTTAAGATTCTGCATGAAAGGAGGACTAGCAGCCGAGTTGCACGGGAGAATGTGAAAAGTGTTCATATGTAATAAAAACCTGAGAAATCCGTCCGTTTTCGTCATTTGTTATCGAATCGACTTAAAGTCAGATCGTCACATTGGCCGCTCTTCTCTCTGAAACGGTTGTACTTATCGTCTACAAAGCTATGTCACGTGCTTCGGTATGTGGAGACACTAAAAGCACCATAGTAGAACACAGATGAAGCTTCTAAGTTGATGTAATAGCCAGTAAGAAGTAGTACAATTCAAGTTTTAGGTATCGATTATTGACTTTTTAGCTGGCTTTGGTGCCTTCGACATGAGCTAGGACCTTAAGATTCTGCATGTAAGGAGGACTAGCAGCCGCGTTGCACGGGAGAATGTGAAAAGTGTTCATATGTAAAAAAATACCTGAGATATCCGTCCGTTTTCGTCATTTGTTATCGAATCGACTTAAAGCCAGATCGTCACATTGGTCGCTCTTCTCTCTGAAACGGTTGTACTTATCGTCTGCAAAGCTATGTCGCATGCTGCGGTATGCTGAGACACTACAAGCAGCATAGTAGAACACAGATGAAGCTTCTAAGTTGATGTAATAGCCAGTAAGAAGTAGTACAATTCAAGTTTTAGGTATCGATTATTGACTTTTTAGTCTGCTTTGGTGCCTTGGACGTGAGCTAGGACCTTAAGATTCAGCATGAAAGGAGGAATAGCAGCCGAATAGCACGGGAGAATGTGAAATGTGTTCATGTGTAGTAAAAACTTGAGAAATTCGTCCGTTTTCGTCATTTGTTATCGAATCGACTTAAAGCCCGATCGTCACATTGGCCGCTCTGCTCTTGAAACGGTTGTACTTATCGTCTGCAAAGCAATGTCGCGTTTTGCCGTAGGCGGAAACAGAAAAGCACCAAAGTAGAACACAGATGAAGCTTCTAAGTTGATGTAATAGCCAGTAAGAAGTAGACCAATTCAAGATTTAGGTATCGATTATTGACTTTTTAGCTGGTTTTTTGTGCCTTGGACATGAGCTAGGACTTTATGATTCTGCATAAAAGGAGGACTCGCAGCCCAGATGCACGGGAGAATGTGAAAAGTGTTCATATGTATTAAAAACCTGAGACATCCGTCCGTTTTCGTCATTTGTGATGGAATCGACTTAAAGCCAGATCGTCACATTGGCCGCTCTTCTCTCTGAAACGGTTGTACTTATCGTCTGCAAAGCTATGTCGCGTGCTGCGGAATGCGGAGACACTAAAAGCACCATAGTAGAACACAGATGGAGCTTCTAAGTTGATGTAATAGCCAGTAAGAAGTAGTACAATTCAAGTTTTAGGTATCGATTATTGACTTTTTAGCTGGCTTTGGTGCCTTGGACATGAGCTAGTACCTTAAAATTCTGCATGAAAGGAGGACTAGCAGCCGAGTTGCACGGGAGAATGTGAAAAGTGTTCATATGTAGTAAAAACCTTAGAAATCCGACCGTTTTCATCATTTGTTATCGATTCGACTTAAAGCCAGATCGTCACATTGGCCGCTCTTCTCTCTGAAACGGTTGTACTTATCGTCTGCAAAGCTTTGTCGCGTGTTGCGGTATGCTGAGACACTACAAGCAGCATAGTAGAACACAGATGAAGCTTCTAAGTTGATGTAATAGCCCGTAAGAAGTAGTACAATTCAAGTTTTAGGTATCGATTATTGACTTTTTAGCTAGCTTTGGTGCCTTGGACATGAGCTAGGACCTTAAGATTCTGCATGAAAGGAGGACTAGCAGCCGAGTAGCACGGGAGAATGTGAAAAGTGATCATATGTAGTAAAAACCTGAGAAATTCGTCTGTTTTCGTCATTTGTTATCGAATCGACTTAAAGCCAGATCGTCACATTGGCCGCTCTTCTCTCTGAAACGCTTGTACTTATCGTCTGCAAAGCTATGTCGCATACTGCGGTATGCTGAAACACTACAAACAGCATAGTAAAACATAGATGAAACTTCTAAGTTGATGTAATAGCCAGTAAGAAGTAGTACAATTCAAGTTTTAGGTATCGATTATTGACTTTTTAGCTGGTTTTTTTTTTTGCCTTGGACATGAGCTAGGACTTTATGATTCTGCATAAAAGGAGGACTAGCAGCCCAGTTGCACGGGAGAATGTGAAAAGTGTTCATATGTATTAAAAACCTGAGACATCCGTCCGTTTTCGTCATTTGTTATCGAATCGACTTAAAGCCAGATCGTCACATTGGCCGCTCTTCACTCTGAAACGGTTGTACTTATCGATTGCAAAGCTATGTCGCGTGCTGCGGTATGCGGAGACACTAAAACCACCATAGTAGAACACAGATGAAGCTTCTATGTTGATGTAATAGCCAGTAAGAAGTAGTACAATTAAAGTTTTAGGTATCGATTATTGACATTTAGCTAGCTTTGGTGCCTTGGATATGAGCTAGGACCTTATGATTCTGCATGAAAGGAGGACTAGCAGCCGAGTTGCACGGGAGAATGTGAAAAGTGGTCATATGTAGTAAAAACCTGAGAAATCCGTCCGTTTTCGTCATTTGTTATCGAATCTACTTAAAGCCAGATCGTCACATTAGCCGCTCTTCACTCTGAAACGGTTGTACTTATCGACTTCAAAGCTATGTCGCGTGCTCCGAGATGCGGAGACACTAAAAGCACCATAGCAGAACACAGATGAAGCTTCTAAGTTGATGTAATAGCCAGTAATAAGTAGTACAATTAAAGTTATAGGTATCGGTTATTGACTTTTTACCCTTCTTTGGTGCCTTGGACACGAGCTAGGAACTTAAGATTTTGCATGAGGGAGGACTAGCAGCCGAGTTGCACGGGAGAATGTGAAAAGTGTTCATAAGTAGTAAAAACCTGAGAAATCCGTCCGTTTTCGTCATTTGTTATCGTATCGACTTAAAGCCAGATCGTCACAATGGCCGCTCTTCTCTCTGAAACGGTTGTACATATTGTCTGCAAAACTATGTCGCGTGCTGCGGTATGCGGAGAAACTAAAAGCACCGTAGTAGAACACAGATGTAGCTTCTACGTTGACGTAATAGCCAGGAAGAAGTAGTACAATTCAAGTTTTAGGTATTGATTATTGACTTTTTAGCTGGCTTTGGTGCCTTGGACATGAGCTAGGACCTTAAGATTCTGCATGAAAGGAGGACTAGCAGCCTAGTTGCAAGGGAGAATGTGAAAAGTGTTCATATGTAGTAAAAACCTGAGAAATCGGTCCGTTTTCGTCATTTGTTATCGAATCGACTTAAAGCTAGATCGTCACATTGGCCGCTCTTCTCTCTGAAACGGTTGTACTTATCGTCTACAAAGCTATGTCGCGTGCTGCGATATGCGGAGACACTAAAAGAACCATAGTAGAACACAAATGATGCTTCTAAGTTGATGTAATAGCCAGTAAGATGTAGTCCAATTCAAGATTTAGGTATCGATTATTGACTTTTTAGCTGGCTTTGGTGCCTTGGACATGAGCTAGGACCTTATGATTCTGCATGAAACGAGGACTAGCGGCCGCGTTGCACGGGAGTATGTGAAAAGTGTTCATATGTAGTAAAAACCTGAGAAATCCGTCCATTTTCGTCATTTGTTATCGAATCGACTGAAAGCCAGATCGTCACATTGGCCGCTCTTCTCTCTGAAACGGTTGTACTTATCGTCTGCAAAGCTATGTCGCGTGCTGCGGTATGCGGAGACACTAAAAGCACCATAGTAGAACACAGATGAAGCTTCTAAGTTGATGTAATAGCCAGTAAGAAGTAGTACAATTCAAGTTTTAGGTATAGATTATTGACTTTTTAGCTGGCTTTGGTGCCTTGGACATGAGCTAGGACCTTAAGATTCTGCATGAAAGGAGGACTAGCAGTCGAGTTGCAAGGGAGAATGTGAAAAGTGTTCATATGTAGTAAAAACCTGAGAAATCGGTCCGTTTTCGTCATTTGTTATCGAATCGACTTAAAGCCAGATCGTCTTATTTGCCGCTCTTCTCTCTGAAACGCTTGTACTTATCGTCTGCAAAGCTATGTCGCTTGTTGCCGTAGGTGGAAACAGAAAAGCACCATAGTAGAACACAGATGAAGCTTCTAAGTTGATGTAATAGCCAGTAAGAAGTAGTACAATTCTAGTTTTAGGTATCGATTATTGACTTTTTAGTTGGCTTTGGTGCCTTGGACATGAGCTAGTACCTTAAGATTCTGCATGAAAGGAGGACTAGCAGCCGAGTTGCACGGGAGAATGTGAAAAGTGTTCATATGTAGTAAAAACCTGAGAAATCCGTCCGTTTTCGTCATTTGTTATCGAATCGACTTAAAGTCAGATCGTCAAATTGGCCGCACTTCTCTCTGAAACGGTTGTACTTATCGTCTACAAAGCTATTTCACGTGCTGCGGTATGTGGAGACACTGAAAGCACCATATGAGATCACAGATGAAGTATCTAAGTTGATGTAATAGCCAGTAAGAAGTAGTACAATTCATGTTTTTGGTATCAATTATTGACTTTTTAGCTGGCTTTGGTGCCTTGGACATGAGCTAGGACCTTAAGATTGTGCATGAAAGGAGGACTAGCAGCCGAGTTGCAGGGGAAAATGTGAAAAGTGTTCATATGTAGAAAAAACCTGAGTAATCCGTCTGTTTTCGTCATTTGTTATCGAATCGACTTAAAGCCAGATCGTCACATTGGCCGCTCTTCTCTCTGAAACGGTTGTACTTATCGTCTGCAAAGCTATGTCGCGTGTTGCCGTAGGCGGAAACAGGAAAAGCACCATAGTAGAACACAGATGAAGCTTCTAAGTTGATGTAATAGCGAGTAAGAAGTAGTCCAATTCAAGTTTTTGGTATCGATTATTGACTTTTTAGCTGGTTTTGGTGCCTTGGACATGAGCTAGGACCTTAAGATTCTGCATGAAAGGAGGACTAGCAGCCGAGTTGCTCGGGAGAATGTGAAAAGTGTTCATATGTAGTAAAAACCTGAGAAATCCGTCCGTTTTCGTCATTTGTTATCGAATCGACTTAAAGCCAGATCGTCACATTGGCCGCTCTTTTCTCTGAAACGGTTGTACTTATCGTCTGTAAAACTATGTCGCGTGCTGCGGTATGCGGAGAAACTAAATACACCGTAGTAGAACACAGATCAAGCTTTTAAGTTGATGTAATAGCCAGCAAGAAGTTGTAGAATTCAAGTTTTTGGTATCGATTATTGACTTTTTTGCTGGCTTTGGTACCTTGGACATGAGCTAGGACCTTATGATTCTGCATGAAAGGAGGACTAGCAGCCGAGTTGCACGGGAGAATGTGAAAAGTGTTCATATGTAGTAAAAACCTGAGAAATCCGTCCGTTTTCGTCATTTGTTATCGAATCGACTTAAAGCCAGATCGTCACATTGGCCGCTCTTTTCTCTGAAACGGTTGTACTTATCGTCTGTAAAACTATGTCGCGTGCTGCGGTATGCGGAGAAACTAAATACACCGTAGTAGAACACAGATCAAGCTTTTAAGTTGATGTAATAGCCAGGAAGAAGTAGTACAATTCAAGTTTTAGGTATCGATTATTCACTTTTTAGCTGGCTTTGGTGCCTTGGACATGAGCTAGTACCTTAAAATTCTGCATGAAAGGAGGACTAGCAGCCGAGTTGCACGGGAGAATGTGAAAAGTGTTCATATGTAGTAAAAACCTTAGAAATCCGACCGTTTTCATCATTTGTTATCGATTCGACTTAAAGCCAGATCGTCACATTGGCCGCTCTTCTCTCTGAAAAAGTTGTACTTATCGTCTGCAAAGCTATGTCGCGTGCTGCGGTACGTGGACACAATAAAAGCACCATAGTAGAACACAGATGAAGCTTCTAAGTTGATGTAATAGCGAGTAAGAAGTAGTCCAATTCAAGTTTTAGGTATCGATTATTGACTTTTTAGCTGGCTTTGGTGCCTTGGACATGAGCTAGGACCGTAAGATTCTGCATGAAAGGAGGACTAGCAGCCGAGTTGCACGGGAGAATGTGAAAAGTGATCATATGTAGTAAAAACCTGAGAAATTCGTCTGTTTTCGTCATTTGTTATCGAATCGACTTAAAGCCAGATCGTCACATTGGCCGCTCTTCTCTCTGAAACGCTTGTACTTATCGTCTGCAAAGCTATGTCGCATGCTGCGGTATGCTGAGACACTACAAACAGCATAGTAAAACATAGATGAAACTTCTAAGTTGATGTAATAGCCAGTAAGAAGTAGTACAATTCAAGTTTTAGGTATCGATTATTGACTTTTTAGCTGGTTTTTTTTTGCCTTGGACATGAGCTAGGACTTTATGATTCTGCATAAAAGGAGGACTAGCAGCCCAGTTGCACGGGAGAATGTGAAAAGTGTTCATATGTATTAAAAACCTGAGACATCCGTCCGTTTTCGTCATTTGTTATCGAATCGACTTAAAGCCAGATCGTCACATTGGCCGCTCTTCACTCTGAAACGGTTGTACTTATCGTTTGCAAAGCTATGTCGCGTGCTGCGGTATGCGGAGACACTAAAACCACCATAGTAGAACACAGATGAAGCTTCTATGTTGATGTAATAGCCAGTAAGAAGTAGTACAATTAAAGTTTTAGGTATCGATTATTGACATTTAGCTAGCTTTGGTGCCTTGGATATGAGCTAGGACCTTATGATTCTGCATGAAAGGAGGACTAGCAGCCGAGTTGCACGGGAGAATGTGAAAAGTGTTCATATGTAGTAAAAACCTGAGAAATCCGTCCGTTTTCGTCATTTGTTATCGAATCTACTTAAAGCAAGATCGTCACATTGGCCGCTCTTCTCTCTGAAACGGTTGTACTTATCAACTACAAAGCTATGTCGCGAGCTGCGATATGCGGAGACACTAAAAGCACCATAGCAGAACACAGATGAAGCTTCTAAGTTGATGTAATAGCCAGTAATAAGTAGTACAATTAAAGTTATAGGTATCGGTTATTGACTTTTTACCCTTCTTTGGTGCCTTGGACACGAGCTAGGAACTTAAGATTTTGCATGAGGGAGGACTAGCAGCCGAGTTGCACGGGAGAATGTGAAAAGTGTTCATAAGTAGTAAAAACCTGAGAAATCCGTCCGTTTTCGTCATTCGTTATCGTATCGACTTAAAGCCAGATCGTCACAATGGCCGCTCTGCTCTCGGAAACGGTTGTACTTATCGTCTACTAAGCTATGTCGCGTGCTGCGGTATGCGGAGACACTAAAAGCACCATAGTAGAACACAGATGAAGCTTCTAAATTAATGTAATAGCCCGTAAGAAGTAGTACAATTCAAGTTTTAGGTATCGATAATTGACTTTTTAGCTGGCTTTGGTGCCTTGGACATGAGCTAGGACCTTACGATTCTGCATTAAAGTAGGACTAGCAGCCGAGTTGCACGGGAGAATGTGAAAAGTGTTCATATGTAATAAAAACCTCAGAAATCCGTCCGTTTTCGTCATTTGTTATCGAATCGACTTAAAGCCAGATCGTCACATTGGCCGCTCTGCTCTCGGAAACGGTTGTACTTATCGTCTACTAAGCTATGTCGCGTGCTGCGGTATGCGGAGACACTAAAAGCACCATAGTAGAACACAGATGAAGCTTCTAAGTTAATGTAATAGCCCGTAAGAAGTAGTACAATTCAAGTTTTAGGTATCGATAATTGACTTTTTAGCTGGCTTTGGTGCCTTGGACATGAGCTAGGACCTTACGATTCTGCATTAAAGTAGGACTAGCAGCCGAGTTGCACGGGAGAATGTGAAAAGTGTTCATATGTAATAAAAACCTGAGAAATCCGTCCGTTTTCGTCATTTGTTATCGAATCCACTTAAAGCCAGATCGTCACATTGGCCGCTCTGCTCTCGGAAACGGTTGTACTTATCGTCTACTAAGCTATGTCGCGTGCTGCGGTATGCGGAGACACTAAAAGCACCATAGTAGAACACAGATTAAGCTTCTTAGTTAATGTAATAGCCAGTAAGAAGTAGTACAATTCAAGTCTTAGGTATCGATTATTGACTTTTTAGCTGGCTTTGGTGCCTTGGACATGAGCTAGGACCTTGACATTCTGCATGAAAGGATTACTAGCAGCCGAGTTGCACGGGAGAACGTGAAAAGTGTTCATATGTAGTAAAAACCTTGGAAATCCGTCCGTTTTCGTAATTTGTTATCGAATCGACTTAAAGCCAGATCGTCACATTGGCCGCTCTTCTCTCTGAAACGGTTGTACTTATCAACTACAAAGCTATGTCGCGAGCTGCGATATGCGGAGACACTAAAAGCACCATAGCAGAACACAGATGAAGCTTCTAAGTTGATGTAATAGCCAGTAATAAGTAGTACAATTAAAGTTATAGGTATCGGTTATTGACTTTTTACCCTTCTTTGGTGCCTTGGACACGAGCTAGGAACTTAAGATTTTGCATGAGGGAGGACTAGCAGCCGAGTTGCACGGGAGAATGTGAAAAGTGTTCATAAGTAGTAAAAACCTGAGAAATCCGTCCGTTTTCGTCATTTGTTATCGTATCGACTTAAAGCCAGATCGTCACAATGGCCGCTCTGCTCTCGGAAACGGTTGTACTTATCGTCTACTAAGCTATGTCGCGTGCTGCGGTATGCGGAGACACTAAAACCACCATAGTAGAACACAGATGAAGCTTCTATGTTGATGTAATAGCCAGTAAGAAGTAGTACAATTAAAGTTTTAGGTATCGATTATTGACATTTAGCTAGCTTTGGTGCCTTGGATATGAGCTAGGACCTTATGATTCTGCATGAAAGGAGGACTAGCAGCCGAGTTGCACGGGAGAATGTGAAAAGTGTTCATATGTAGTAAAAACCTGAGAAATCCGTCCGTTTTCGTCATTTGTTATCGAATCTACTTAAAGCAAGATCGTCACATTGGCCGCTCTTCTCTCTGAAACGGTTGTACTTATCAACTACAAAGCTATGTCGCGAGCTGCGATATGCGGAGACACTAAAAGCACCATAGTAGAACACAGATGAAGCTTCTAAGTTAATGTAATAGCCCGTAAGAAGTAGTACAATTAAAGTTATAGGTATCGGTTATTGACTTTTTACCCTTCTTTGGTGCCTTGGACACGAGCTAGGAACTTAAGATTTTGCATGAGGGAGGACTAGCAGCCGAGTTGCACGGGAGAATGTGAAAAGTGTTCATAAGCAGTAAAAACCTGAGAAATCCGTCCGTATTCGTCATTTGTTATCGTATCGACTTAAAGCCAGATCGTCACAATGGCCGCTCTGCTCTCGGAAACGGTTGTACTTATCGTCTACTAAGCTATGTCGCGTGCTGCGGTATGCGGAGACACTAAAAGCACCACAGTAGAACACAGATGAAGCTTCTAAATTAATGTAATAGCCCGTAAGAAGTAGTACAATTCAAGTTTTAGGTATCGATAATTGACTTTTTAGCTGGCTTTGGTGCCTTGGACATGAGCTAGGACCTTACGATTCTGCATTAAAGTAGGACTAGCAGCCGAGTTGCACGGGAGAATGTGAAAAGTGTTCATATGTAATAAATACCTCAGAAATCCGTCCGTTTTCGTCATTTGTTATCGAATCGACTTAAAGCCAGATCGTCACATTGGCCGCTCTGCTCTCGGAAACGGTTGTACTTATCGTCTACTAAGCTATGTCGCGTGCTGCGGTATGCGGAGACACTAAAAGCACCATAGTAGAACACAGATGAAGCTTCTAAGTTAATGTAATAGCCCGTAAGAAGTAGTACAATTCAAGTTTTAGGTATCGATAATTGACTTTTTAGCTGGCTTTGGTGCCTTGGACATGAGCTAGGACCTTACGATTCTGCATTAAAGTAGGACTAGCAGCCGAGTTGCACGGGAGAATGTGAAAAGTGTTCATATGTAATAAAAACCTGAGAAATCCGTCCGTTTTCGTCATTTGTTATCGAATCCACTTAAAGCCAGATCGTCACATTGGCCGCTCTGCTCTCGGAAACGGTTGTACTTATCGTCTACTAAGCTATGTCGCGTGCTGCGGTATGCGGAGACACTAAAAGCACCATAGTAGAACACAGATTAAGCTTCTTAGTTAATGTAATAGCCAGTAAGAAGTAGTACAATTCAAGTCTTAGGTATCGATTATTGACTTTTTAGCTGGCTTTGGTGCCTTGGACATGAGCTAGGACCTTAACATTCTGCATGAAAGGATTACTAGCAGCCGAGTTGCGCGGGAGAACGTGAAAAGTGTTCATATGTAGTAAAAACCTTGGAAATCCGTCCGTTTTCGTAATTTGTTATCGAATCGACTTAAAGCCAGATCGTCACATTGGCCGCTCTTCTCTCTGAAACGGTTGTACTTATCGTCTGCAAAGCTATGTCGCGTGCTGCGGTATGTGGACACACTAAAAGCACCATAGTAGAACACAGATGAAGCTTCTAAGTTGATGTAATAGCCAGTAAGAAGTAGTTGAATTCAAGTTTAAGGTATCGATTATTGACTTTTTAGCTGGCTTTGGTGCCTTGGACATGAGCTAGGACCTTAAGATTCTGCATGAAAGGAGGACTAGCAGCCGAGTTGCAGGGGAGAATGTAAAAAGTGTTCATATGAAGTAAAAACCTGAGTAATCCGTCCGTTTTCGTCATTTGTTATCGAATCGACTTAAAGCCTGATCGTCACATTGGCCGCTCTGCTCTTGAAACGGTTGTACTTATCGTCTGCAAAGCAATGTCACGTTTTGCAGTAGGCGGAAACAGAAAAGCACCATAGTAGAACACAGATGAAGCTTCTAAGTTGATGTAATAGCCAGTAAGAGGTAGACCAATTCAAGATTTAGGTATCGATTATTGACTTTTTAGCTGGTTTTTTGTGCCTTGGACATGACCTAGGACTTTATGATTCTGCATAAAAGGAGGACTCGCAGCCCAGTTGCACGGGAGAATGTGAAAAGTGTTCATATGTATTAAAAACCTGAGACATCCGTCCGTTTTCGTCATTTGTGATCGAATCGACTTAAAGCCAGATCGTCACATTGGCCGCTCTTCTCTCTGAAACGGTTGTACTTATCGTCTGCAAAGCTATGTCGCGTGTTGCGGTATGCGGAGACACTAAAAGCACCATAGTAGAACACAGATGGAGCTTCTAAGTTGATGTAATAGCCAGTAAGAAGTAGTACAATTCAAGTTTTAGGTATCGATTATTGACTTTTTAGCTGGCTTTGGTGCCTTGGACATGAGCTAGTACCTTAAAATTCTGCATGACAGGAGGACTAGCAGCCGAGTTGCACGGGAGAATGTGAAAAGTGTTCATATGTAGTAAAAACCTTAGAAATCCGTCCGTTTTCATCATTTGTTATCGAATCGACTTAAAGCCAGATCGTCACATTGGCCGCTCTTCTCTCTGAAAAAGTTGTACTTATCGTCTGCAAAGCTATGTCGCGTGCTGCGGTACGTGGACACAATAAAAGCACCATAGTAGAACACAGATGAAGCTTCTAAGTTGATGTAATAGCGAGTAAGAAGTAGTCCAATTCAAGTTTTAGGTATCGATTATTGACTTTTTAGCTGGCTTTGTTGCCTTGGACATGAGCTAGGACCTTAAGATTCTGCATGAAAGGAGGACTAGCAGCCGAGTTGCACGGGAGAATGTGAAAAGTGTTCATATGTAGTAAAAACCTGGGAAATTCGTCCGTTTTCGTCATTTGTTATCGAATCGAGTTAAAGCCACATCGTCTTATTTGCTGCTCTTCTCTCTCAAACGCTTGTACTTATCGTCTGCAAAGCTATGTCGCATGCTGCGGTATGCTGAGACACTACAAGCAGCATAGTAGAACACAGATGAAGCTTCTAAGTTGATGTAATAGCCAGTAAGAAGTAGTACAATTCAAGTTTTAGGTATCGATTATTGACTTTTTAGCTAGCTTTGGTGCCTTGGACATGAGCTAGGACCTTAAGATTCTGCATGAAAGGAGGACTAGCAGCCGAGTAGCACGGGAGAATGTGAAAAGTGATCATATGTAGTAAAAACCTGAGAAATTCCTCTGTTTTCGTCATTTGTTATCGAATCGACTTAAAGCCAGATCGTCACATTGGCCGCTCTTCTCTCTGAAACGCTTGTACTTATCGTCTGCAAAGCTATGTCGCATGCTGCGGTATGCTGAGACACTACAAGCAGCATAGTAAAACATAGATGAAACTTCTAAGTTGATGTAATAGCCAGTAAGAAGTAGTACAATTGAAGTTTTAGGTATCGATTATTGACTTTTAGCTGGTTTTTTTTTGCCTTGGACATGAGCTAGGACTTTATGATTCTGCATAAAAGGAGGACTAGCAGCCCAGTTGCACGGGAGAATGTGAAAAGTGTTCATATGTATTAAAAACCTGAGACATCCGTCCGTTTTCGTCATTTGTTGTCGAATCGACTTAAAGCCAGATCGTCACATTGGTCGCTCTTCTCTCTGAAACGGTTGTACTTATCGTCTGCAAAGCTATGTCGCATGCTGCGGTATGCTGAGACACTACAAGCAGCATAGTAGAACACAGATGAAGCTTCTAAGTTGATGTAATAGCCAGTAAGAAGTAGTACAATTCAAGTTTTAGGTATCGATTATTGACTTTTTAGCTAGCTTTGGTGCCTTGGACGTGAGCTAGGACCTTAAGATTCAGCATGAAAGGAGGACTAGCTGCCGAATAGCACGGGAGAATGTGAAAAGTGTTCATATGTAGTAAAAACCAGAGAAATTCGTCCGTTTTCGTCATTTGTTACCGAATCGACTTAAAGCCAGATCGTCACATTGGCCGCTCTTCTCTCTGAAACGCTTGTATTTATCGTCTGCAAAGCTATGTCGCGAGCTGCGGTATGCGGAGACACTAAAATCACCATAGTAGGAAACAGATGAAGAATCTAAGTTGATGTAATAGCCAGTAGGAAGTAATCCAATTCAAGTTTTAGGTATCGATTATTGACTTTTTAGCTGGCTTTGGTGCCTTGGACATGAGCTACGGCCTTAGGATTCTGCATGAAAGGAGGACTAGCAGCCGAGTTGCACGGGAGAATGTGAAAAGTGTTCATATGTAAAAAAATACTTGAGAAATCCGTCCGTTTTCGTCATTTGTTATCGAATCGACTTAAAGCCAGATCGTCACATTGGTCGCTCTTCTCTCTGAAAAGGTTGTACTTATCGTCTACAAAGCTACGTCGCGTGCTGCGGTATGCGGAGACACTAAAATCACCATAGTAGAACACAGATGAGGCTTCTAAGCTGATGTAATAGCCAGTAAGAAGTAGTACAATTTAAGTTTTAGGTATCGATTATTGACTTTTTAGCTAGCTTTGGTGCCTTAGACATGAGCTAGGACCTTACGATTCTGCATGAAAGGAGGACTAGCAGCCGAGTAGCACGGGAGAATGTGAAAAGTGTTCATATGTAGTAAAAACCTGAGAAATTCGTCCGTTTTCGTCATTTGTTATCGAATCGACTTAAAGCCAGATCGTCACATTGGCCGCTCTTCTCTCTGAAACGCTTGTACTTATCGTCTGCAAAGCTATGTCGCGTGCTGCGTTATGCGGAGACACTAAAATCACCAGAGTAGAACACAGATGAAGCTTCTAAGTTGACGTAGTAGCCAGGAAGAGGTAGTACAATTCACGTTTTAGGTATCGATTATTGACTTTTTAGATGGCTTTGGTACCTTGGACATGAGCTAGGACCTTAACATTCTGCATGAAAGGAGGACTAGCAGCCGATTTGCATGGGAGAATGTGAAAAGTGTTCATATGTAGTAAAAACCTGAGAAATCCGTCCACTTTCGTCATTTGTTATCGAATCGACTTAAAGCCAGATCGTCACATTGGCCGCTCTTCTCTCTGAAAAAGTTGTACTTATCGTCTGCAAAGCTATGTCGCGTGCTGCGGTATGCGGAGACACTAAAAGCACCATAGTAGAACACAGATGAAGCTTCTAAGTTGATGTAATAGCCAGTAAGAAGTAGTACAATTAAAGTTTTAGGTATCAGTTAATGACTTTTTACCCTTCCTTGGTGCCTTGGACATGAGCTAGGACCTTAAGATTCTGCATGAAAGGAGGACTAGCAGCCGTGTTGCAGGGAAGAATGTGAAAAATGTTCATATGTAGTAAAAACCCGAGAAATCCGTCCATTTTCGTCATTTGTTATCGAATCGACTTAAAGCCAGATCGTCACATTGGCCGTTCTGCTCTCGGAAACGCTTGTACTTATCGTCTGCAAAGCTATATCGCGTGTTGCCGTAGGCGGAAACAGGAAAAGCATCATAGTAGAACACAGATGAAGCTTCTAAGTTGATGTAATAGCCAGTAAGAAGTAGTCCATTTCAAGTTTTAGGTATCGATTATTGACTTTTTAGCTGGCTTTGGTGCCTTGGACATGAGCTAGGACCTTAAGATTCTGCATGAAAGGAGGACTGGCAGCCGAGTTGCAGGGGAGAATGTGAAAAGTGTTCATATGTAGTAAAAACCTGAGAAATCCGTCCGTTTTCATAATTTGTTATCGAATCGACTTAAAGCCAGATCGTCACATTGCCCGCTGTGCTCTCGGAAACGGTTGTACTTATCGTCTGCAAAGCTATGTCGCGTGTTGCCGTAGGCGGAAACAGGAAAAGCACCGTAGTAGAACACAGATGAAGCTTCTAAGTTGATGTAATAGCCAGTAAGAAGTAGTCCAATTCAAGTTTTAGGTATCGATTATTGACTTTTTAGCTTGCTTTGGTGCCTTGGACATGAGCTAGGACCTTAACATTCTGCATGAAAGGAGGACTAGCTGCCGCGTTGCACGGGAGAATGTGAAAAGTGTTCATATGTAGTAAAAACCTTAGAAATCCGTCCATTTTCGTCATTTGTTATCGAATCGACTTAAAGCCAGATCGTCACATTGGCCGCTCTTCTCTCTGAAACGGTTGTACTTATCGTCTGCAATGCTATGTCGCGTGCTGCGGTAAGCGGAGACACTAAAATCACCATAGTAGAACACAGATGAAGCATCTAAGTTGATGTAATAGCCAGTAAGAAGTAATCCAATTCAAGTTTTAGGTATCGATTATTGACTTTTTAGCTGGCTTTGGTGCCTTGGACATGAGCTAGGACCTTAAGATTCTGCATGAAAGGAGGACTAGCAGCCGAGTTGCACGGGAGAATGTGAAAAGTGTTCATATGTAGTAATATCCTGAGAAATCAGTCCGTTTTCGTCATTTGTTATCGAATCGACTTAAAGCCAGATCGTCACATTGGCCGCTCTTCTCTCTGAAACGGTTGTACTTATCGTCTGCAAAGCTATGTCGCGTGCTGCGGTATGTGGAGACACTAAAAGCACCATAGTAGAACACAGATGAAGCTTCTAAGTTGATGTAATTGCCAGTAAGAAGTAGTACAATTCAAGTTTTAGGTATCGATTATTGACTCTTTAGCTGGCTTTGGTGCCTTGGACATGAGCTTGGACCTTAAATTTCTTCATGAAAGGAGGACTAGCAGCCGCGTTGCACGGGAGAATGTGAAAAGTGTTCATATGTAGTAAAAACCTTAGAAATACTTCCGTTTTCGTCATTTGTTATCGAATCGACTTAAAGCCAGATCGTCACATTGGCCGCTCTTCTCTCTGAAACGGTTGTACTTATCGTCTGCAAAGCTATGTCGCGTGCTGCGGTATGCGGAGACACTAAAATCACCATAGTAGAACACAGATGAAGCTTTTAAGTTGATGTAATAGCCAGTAAGAAGTAGTACAATTCATGTTTTAGGTATCGATTATTGACTTTATAGCTGGCTTTGGTGCCTTGGACATGAGCTAGGACCTTAACATTCTGCATGAAAGGAGGACTAGCAGCCGAGTTGCACGGGAGAATGTTAAAAGTGTTCATATGTAGTAAAAACCTTAGAAATCCGTCCGTTTTCGTCATTTGTTATCGAATCGACTTAAAGCCAGATCGTCACATTGGCCGCTCTTCTCTCTGAAACGCTTGTACTTATCGTCTGCAAAGCTATGTCGCGTGCTGCGATATGCGGAGACACTGCACTCACCATAGTAGAACACAGTTCAAGCTTCTAAGTTGATGTAATAGCCAGTAAGAAGTAGTACAATTCAAGTTTTAGGTATCGTTTATTGACTTTTTAGCTGGCTTTGGTGCCTTGGACATGAGCTAGGACCTTAAGATTCTGCATGAAAGGAGGACTAGCAGTCGAGTTGCAGGGGAGAATGTGAAAAGTGTTCATATGTAGTAAAAACCTGAGAAATCCGTCCGTTTTCGTCATTTGTTATCGAATCGACTTAAAGCCAGATCGTCACATTGGCCGCTCTGCTCTCGGAAACGATTGTACTTATCGTCTGCAAAGCTATGTCGCGTGTTGCCGTAGGCGGAAACAGGAAAAGCACCATTGTAGAACACAGACGAAGCTTCTAAGTTGATGTAATAGCCAGTAAGAAGTAGTCCAATTCAAGTTTTAGGTATCGATTATTGACTTTTTAGCTGGCTTTGGTGCCTTGGACATGAGCTAGGACCTTAAGATTCTGCATGAAAGGAGGACTAGCAGCCGAGTTGCAGGGGAGAATGTAAAAAGTGTTCATATGAAGTAAAAACCTGAGTAATCCGTCCGTTTTCGTCATTTGTTATCGAATCGACTTAAAGCCAGATCGTCACATTGGCCGCTCTGCTCTTGAAACGGTTGTACTTATCGTCTGCAAAGCAATGTCACGTTTTGCCGTAGGCGGAAACAGAAAAGCACCATAGTAGAACACAGATGAAGCTTCTAAGTTGATGTAATAGCCAGTAAGAGGTAGACCAATTCAAGATTTAGGTATCGATTATTGACTTTTTAGCTGGTTTTTTGTGCCTTGGACATGACCTAGGACTTTATGATTCTGCATAAAAGGAGGACTTGCAGCCCAGTTGCACGGGAGAATGTGAAAAGTGTTCATATGTATTAAAAACCTGAGACATCCGTCCGTTTTCGTCATTTGTGATCGAATCGACTTAAAGCCAGATCGTCACATTGGCCGCTCTTCTCTCTGAAACGGTTGTACTTATCGTCTGCAAAGCTATGTCGCGTGCTGCGGTATGCGGAGACACTAAAAGCACCATAGTAGAACACAGATGGAGCTTCTAAGTTGATGTAATAGCCAGTAAGAAGTAGTACAATTCAAGTTTTAGGTATCGATTATTGACTTTTTAGCTGGCTTTGGTGCCTTGGACATGAGCTAGTACCTTAAAATTCTGCATGAAAGGAGGACTAGCAGCCGAGTTGCACATGAGAATGTGAAAAGTGTTCATATGTAGTAAAAACCTTAGAAATCAATCCGTTTTCATCATTTGTTATCGAATCGACTTAAAGCCAGATCGTCACATTGGCCGCTCTTCTCTCTGAAAAAGTTGTACTTATAGTCTGCAAAGCTATGTCGCGTGCTGCGGTATGTGGAGACACTAAAAGCACCATAGTAGAACACAGATGAAGCTTCTAAGTTGATGTAATTGCCAGTAAGAAGTAGTACAATTCAAGTTTTAGGTATCGATTATTGACTCTTTAGCTGGCTTTGGTGCCTTGGACATGAGCTTGGACCTTAAATTTCTGCATGAAAGGAGGACTAGCAGCCGCGTTGCACGGGAGAATGTGAAAAGTGTTCATATGTAGTAAAAACCTTAGAAATACTTCCGTTTTCGTCATTTGTTATCGAATCGACTTAAAGCCAGATCGTCACATTGGCCGCTCTTCTCTCTGAAACGGTTGTACTTATCGTCTGCAAAGCTATGTCGCGTGCTGCGGTATGCGGAGACACTAAAATCACCATAGTAGAACACAGATGAAGCTTTTAAGTTGATGTAATAGCCAGTAAGAAGTAGTACAATTCATGTTTTAGGTATCGATTATTGACTTTATAGCTGGCTTTGGTGCCTTGGACATGAGCTAGGACCTTAACATTCTGCATGAAAGGAGGACTAGCAGCCGAGTTGCACGGGAGAATGTTAAAAGTGTTCATATGTAGTAAAAACCTTAGAAATCCGTCCGTTTTCGTCATTTGTTATCGAATCGACATAAAGCCAGATCGTCACATTGGCCGCTCTTCTCTCTGAAACGCTTGTACTTATCGTCTGCAAAGCTATGTCGCATGCTGCGATATGCGGACACACTGCACACACCATAGTAGAACACAGTTCAAGCTTCTAAGTTGATGTAATAGCCAGTAAGAAGTAGTACAATTCAAGTTTTAGGTATCGTTTATTGACTTTTTAGCTGGCTTTGGTGCCTTGGACATGAGCTAGGACCTTAAGATTCTGCATGAAAGGAGGACTAGCAGTCGAGTTGCAGGGGAGAATGTGAAAAGTGTTCATATGTAGTAAAAACCTGAGAAATCCGTCCGTTTTCGTCATTTGTTATCGAATCGACTTAAAGCCAGATCGTCACATTGGCCGCTCTGCTCTCGGAAACGGTTGTACTTATCGTCTGCAAAGCTATGTCGCGTGTTGCCGTAGGCGGAAACAGGAAAAGCACCATTGTAGAACACAGACGAAGCTTCTAAGTTGATGTAATAGCCAGTAAGAAGTAGTCCAATTCAAGTTTTAGGTATCGATTATTGACTTTTTAGCTGGCTTTGGTGCCTTGGACATGAGCTAGGACCTTAAGATTCTGCATGAAAGGAGGACTAGCAGCCGAGTTGCACGGGAGAATGTGAAAAGTGTTCATATGTAGTAAAAACCTGAGAAATCCGTCCGTTTGTGTCATTTGTTATCGAATCGACTTAAAGCCACATCGTCACATTGGCCGCTCTTCTCTCTGAAACGCTTGTACTTATCGTCTGCAAAGCTATGTCGCGTGCTGCGGTATGTGGAGACACTAAAAGCACCATAGTAGAACACAGATGAAGCTTCTAAGTTGATGTAATAGCCAGTAAGAAGTAGTGGAATTCAAGTTTTAGGTATCGATTATTGACTTTTTAGCTGGCTTTGGTGCCTTGGACATGAGCTAGCACCTTAAGATTCTGCATGAAAGGAGGACTAGCAGCCGAGTTGCACGGGAGAATGTGAAAAGTGTTCATATGCAGTAAAAACCTGAGAAATCCGTCCGTTTTCGTCATTTGTTATCGAATCGACTTAAAGCCAGATCGTCACATTGGCCGCTCTTCTCTCTGAAACGGTTGTACTTATCGTCTGCAAAGCTATGTCGCGTGCTGCGGTATGTGGAGACACTAAAATCACCATAGTAGAACACAGATGAAGCTTCTAAGTTGATGTAATAGCCAGTAAGAAGTAGTACAATTCAAGTTTTAGGTATCGATTATTGACTTTTTAGCTGGCTTTGTTGCCTTGGACATGAGCTAGTACCTTAAATTTCTGCATGAAAGGAGGACTAGCAGCCGCGTTGCACGGGAGAATGTGAAAAGTGTTCATATTTAGTAAAAACCTTAGAAATCCTTCCGTTTTCGTCATTTGTTATCGAATCGACTTAAAGCCAGATCGTCACATTGGCCGCTCTTCTCTCTGAAACGCTTGTACTTATCGTCTGCAAAGCTATGTCGCGGGCTGCGATATGCGGAGACACTAAAATCACCATAGTAGAACACAGTTGAAGCTTTTAAGTTGATGTAATAGCCAGTAAGAAGTAGTACAATTCATGTTTTAGGTATCGATTATTGACTTTTTAGCTGGCTTTGTTGCCTTGGACATGAGCTAGGACCTTAACATTCTGCATGAAAGGAGGACTAGCAGCCGAGTTGCACGGGAGAATGCGAAAAGTGTTCATATGTAGTAAAAACATTAGAAATCCGTCCATTTTCGTCATTTGTTATCGAATCGACTTAAAGCCAGATCGTCACATTGGCCGCTCTTCTCTCCGAAACGCTTGTACTTATCGTCTGCAAAGCTATGTCGCGTGCTGCGGTATCCGGAGACACTGCACTTACCATAGTAGAACACAGTTCAAGCTTCTAAGTTGATGTAATAGCCAGTAAGAAGTAGTACAATTCAAGTTTTAGGTATCGATTATTGACTTTTTAGCTGGCTTTGGTGCCTTGGACATGAGCTAGGACTTTAAGATTCTGCATGAAAGGAGGACTAGCAGCCGAGTTGCAGGGAAGAATGTGAAAAATGTTCATATGTAGTAAAAACCAGAGAAATCCGTCCATTTTCGTCATTTGTTATCGAATCGACTTAAAGCCAGATCGTCACATTGGCCGTTCTGCTCTCGGAAACACTTGTACTTATCGTCTGCAAAGCTATGTCGCGTGTTGCCGTAGGCGGAAACAGGAAAAGCATCATAGTAGAACACAGATGAAGCTTCTAAGTTGATGTAATAGCCAGTAAGAAGTAGTCCATTTCAAGTTTTAGGTATCGATTATTGACTTTTTAGCTGGCTTTGGTGCCTTGGACATGAGCTAGGACCTTACGATTCTGCATGAAAGGAGGACTGGCAGCCGAGTTGCAGGGGAGAATGTGAAAAGTGTTCATATGTAGTAAAAACCTGAGAAATCCGTCCGTTTTCATCATTTGTTATCGAATCGACTTAAAGCCAGATCGTCACATTGCCCGCTGTGCTCTCGGAAACGGTTGTACTTATCGTCTGCAAAGCTATGTCGCGTGTTGCCGTAGGCGGAAACAGGAAAAGCACCGTAGTAGAACACAGATGAAGCTTCCAAGTTGATGTAATAGCCAGTAAGAAGTAGTCCAATTCAAGTTTTAGGTATCGATTATTGACTTTTTAGCTGGCTTTGGTGCCTTGGACATGAGCTAGGACCTTAACATTCTGCATGAAAGGAGGACTAGCTGCCGCGTTGCACGGGAGAATGTGAAAAGTGTTCATATGTAGTAAAAACCTTAGAAATCCGTCCATTTTCGTCATTTGTTATCGAATCGACTTAAAGCCAGATCGTCACATTGGCCGCTCTTCTCTCTGAAACGGTTGTACTTATCGTCTGCAAAGCTATGTCGCGTGCTGCGGTATGTGGAGACACTAAAAGCACCATAGTAGAACACAGATGAAGCTTCTAAGTTGATGTAATAGCCAGTAAGAGGTAGTGGAATTCAAGTTTTAGGAATCGATTATTGACTTTTTAGCTGGCTTTGGTGCCTTGGACATGAGCTAGCACCTTAAGATTCTGTATGAAAGGAGGACTAGCAGCCGAGTTGCACGGGAGAATGTGAAAAGTGTTCATATGTAGTAAAAACCTGAGAAATCCGTCCGTTTTCGTCATTTGTTATCGAATCGACTTAAAGCCAGATCGGCACATTGGCCGCTCTTCTCTCTGAAACGGTTGTACTTATCGTCTGCAAAGCTATGTCGCGTGCTGCGGTATGTGGAGACACTAAAATCACCATAGTAGAACACAGATGAAGCTTCTAAGTTGATGTAATAGCCAGTAAGAAGTAGTACAATTCAAGTTTTAGGTATCGATTATTGACTTTTTAGCTGGCTTTGTTGCCTTGGACATAAGCTAGGACCTTAAATTTCTGCATGAAAGGAGGACTAGCAGCCGCGTTGCACGGGAGAATGTTAAAAGTGTTCATATGCAGTAAAAACCTTAGAAATCCGTCCGTTTTCGTCATTCGTTATCGAATCGACTTAAAGCCAGATCGTCACATTGGCCGCTCTTCTCTCTGAAACGCTTGTACTTATCGTCTGCAAAGCTATGTCGCGTGCTGCGGTATGTGGAGACACTAAAAGCACCATAGTAGAACACAGATGAAGCTTCTAAGTTGATGTAATAGCCAGTAAGAAGTAGTACAATTCAAGTTTTAGGTATCGATTATTGACTTTTTAGCTGGCTTTGTTGCCTTGGACATGAGCTAGGACCTTAACATTCTGCATGAAAGGAGGACTAGCAGCCGAGTTGCACGGGAGAATGTGAAAAGTGTTCATATGTAGTAAAAACCTTAGAAATCCGTCCATATTCGTCATTTGTTATCGAATCGACTTAAAGCCAGATCGTCACATTGGCCGCTCTTCTCTCCGAAACGCTTGTACTTATCGTCTGCAAAGCTATGTCGCGTGCTGCGGTATCCGGAGACACTGCACTCACCATAGTAGAACACAGATGAAGCTTCTAAGTTGATGTAATAGCCAGTAAGAAGTAGTACAATTAAAGTTTTAGGTATCGGTTATTGACTTTTTACCCTTCTTTGGTGCCTTGGACATGAGCTAGGAAATTAAGATTTTGCATGAAGGAGGACTAGCAGCCGAGTTGCACGGGAGAATGTGAATAGTGTTCATATGTAGTAAAAACCTTAGAAATCCGTCCATTTTCGTCATTTGTTATCGAATCGACTTAAAGTCAGATCGTCACATTGCCCGCTGTGCTCTCGGAAACGGTTGTACTT